>NC_140489.1:114319671-115602171 GCF_964271855.1 Acomys minous
TTCTATTAACATGAGAGCATTGTTCTTTGTAATTGTTAGCAAATTAGTACTTAGTATGAATAACATTTAAATTTCTATTTTGTTAGTGAGTGACTTAAAATTTTAGGGACAACTCAGTTTTTAAAAATAACATTTTATATTATCTTATTAAAATAAATATATAATTTACCCACTTATTCTTTTTTTTAGTTTTTTTATTATTAATTTATTCTTGTTACATCTCAATGGTTATCCCATCCCTTGTATCCTCCCATTCTCCCCTCCCTCCCATTTTCTCCTTATTCCCCTTCCCTATGACTGTTCCTGAGGGGGATTTCCTCCCCCTGTATACGCTCATAGGGTATCAAGTCTCTTCTTGGTAACCTGCTGTCCTTCCTCTGAGTGCCACCAGGTCTCCCCATTCAGGGGACATGGTCAAAGGTGAGGCACCAGAGTACGTGAGAAAGTCATACCCCACTCTCCACTCAACTGTGGAGAATGCCCTGTCCATTGGCTAGATCTGGGTAGGGGTTTGAAGTTTATGGCAGATTTGGGCCCAGGGATCCTGCTCAAAGTATGGCACCAGCCAAGGATAATACAGCCCACTTATTCTTAAAACACTATTTGAACAACCATTCATTGTATACAGTGATGGATCTCATTCATATCTGTATATGATGTGCTTTGCTTTATAATCCTTACATTCTTTTATTTCTCTACAGTCTCTTCCTGGCATAGTTGAGTTTCTTGTCTTATTTTGCTTTTTAAACCTTTATTCTGATTATGATAGAGAGTATGTAATATTTGTGATTATGATAGAGAGTATGTAATATTTGTCTTGTGGACCTGGCATCTGTGATTCTGCAAGGGATGTGATTTCATTGTCCTTTACAGTTTAACTAAATGTCTATGTATGTGTCACACTTTGTTTATGCATCCGTGGTTATCATAATTTGTCTGCTAGGGCATTGACAGAATAAACTGGACAGGTATATGAACAGGTATTTCTTCATTATGATAAATTGGTTTCCTTAAGATATATATGCAAAAGTAGAAAACTAGATTATATGGCAGTTCTATTTTCTGATTTTGAGGAATCTCCATATTAATTTCTATAGTGTTTATAATTATATGCATCATTGCATCAATGTTTCATTTTAGTTTAATTTTCACCAGCATTTGTTGTTTGTTTTCTTTTAGGAAAGTCATGCTAAGTAGAGGCGATTAAAATCTCTCTCTTTTTGGAATTTTTGTAATGTCTATGACGCTTGAATATTTTTCTTATAATCATTGGGCATTTGTCCTTCTTTTGTTAAGAATTGTCTGCTCATTTCACTTGCACATTATAAATTTTGAGGTTAAATTTTTGAATTTTTATATTTTAGATATTAATCCTTTATTCACTGGATATATGTAAAATAATTCACTATTTTGTAGGAATATTCTTACTCTAACAATCATTTATTTTGAACCACAGATGCATTCTTTGTCATCTGTCAGTTATTTTTATTATATATTAGACTATTGGACTCCTATTCAGAACTTTATTGTCAATGTTTATATCTTGAAGTATTTTATGTATGTTTCCTTAAAGTGTCAAAATTTTTAAGTTTTCAATTACAGTCTTTGACTCACTTGGAAACTATTTTGCATATAGATGTAGAGCGAGAAAGAGACAGAAAGACAAAAAAAAGTCATACAGAGGCATAGAGAAACAGAATTCAATATAAACTTTTCATGGCATCATTTTCTGCAGAGATTGTTCTGTCTCCAGAGAGTAGGTTTCTTAGATGTTAAAACTCTGGTGAACCAGAGTTGCTGGTGGGTTTATTCCTTAATCTTCCATTCTGCTCTTCAATGCTGTGACAGTACCATGATGTCTTTGTTACATGGATCTAGGCTATAATAAGCTGCTAGGTAATGTGACAACTCTAATATTGCTCTTTTGACCAGGATGGCTTTGCCTATATATATATATGTATGTGTGTGTGTGTGTGTGTGTGTGTGTGTGTGTGTGTGTGTGTGAGTTTCAGTGTGATTTTTAAACTAATTTCTATTTCTTTGGAAAATGTCGCTGAAATTTTGGTGAAGATTGTATTGAATCTGTAGATCACTTTTTAGTAATATAGCTATGTTAACACTATTCTATCTGTCCATGAACATGGGAGTTCTTTTCGTGAGTAATTAGCTATTTGTTATTACCATATTTTGCTAAGTTCTAATTTTCATGGTTGGCCTTCTGACTCTGTCATTCTTTTTATTATTATTAATTAAAATGTTGATGCTATTGATTATCTCATTCCTGCCAGAAATGTGTGATGTGCCTTCTGATTATCTTCAAATGTTTGTATTTTTAGATTGTCCTTTTGGTTTCCTAACAGAATTTCCAAAATGGCATTTTCATTTCATTTTGATTTTGTTTTCTAAATGCCTGCTAGGTAGAATCTTTTCAGGTTTGTGTGATTTGTCCCCTGGTTTTGAATACTTGTTTTCATTGTTCTTAGATTGTATTTTGTATCACTTGCTTTCAATATTTCCTCTGTGTTAAGAGATGATCATTTGGTGATATAGGTACATATTTGACCCAATGAAATATAGCATTGAACTTTGAGCCCAAATAACCCCTTTCTCTCTTCCTTAAGTGACTTTCATTATGGTATTTTATCATAGAAAAAGGAAAAGTAACAGTAATGCCATATTTTGTCCTATTTTTATTATATCCTAAATATCACAGCATTTCCAATAAGCACGTGGTAAATTAATGGTTAAGAAGCTTCACAAAGATTATAAGTTTTTGCCTTAACAAGTTTTGTAGCAATTCTGTCGTTTTTGTTTCTGAACACCACGGCTTTTTACTTGAAGACTGTGTGCTGTAGTTGAGGTCTGTTCAGGACCCAACACATTAGTCCCTGTAACGTCTTGTTACTTGATTTGGAAGACATGCCTTACTTTTCCTGATTCATACTTTATGAAATGTAAAGCATGTGTATTCAAGGGTTATGCTGAAAGTCACATGAGATGTTTCATGTGACAATTTGCAAAACATTAGGTGATCAACAATTTCTAATTAGTATTTTACTTTCAAATACAAATGAAAAAACTTCAAACATGTGGTTGAACATTGACATCATGTTATGGTACATTTCTACAAAGATATGAATCACTGGATTTGTCAGTATTTAAACAAACATATTCATGGTTCTGGTACTCATATGCCACCATACCCCTTCTTTTGAGTATATGATTAAAATTCCTT
Organism: Acomys minous; assembly: GCF_964271855.1. Lineage (NCBI taxonomy): Eukaryota > Metazoa > Chordata > Mammalia > Rodentia > Muridae > Acomys > Acomys minous. Next base: position 114,322,907 of record NC_140489.1, read on the forward strand.
GTTTGATGCAAGACTGTAATTTTGATACTCAAATTTCTATTTCTTCCCTATATCTGCTTTTTTATATTTTATTTATTTGTTCACTTAACATACTAACTGTTTCCTTCTCACTTGTCTCCTCACTGTCATACCTTCTCTCTTCTTTCCTTCTATATTCCTTCCTTACTCTTCAGGAAGGGGGAGCCCCCACCCTCCAACGCACTCCAGCATAGCAAGTCACATCAGGAGTGAAGGCATCTTCTTCCCCTGCGGCCTGGAGAGGCAGCCCTGCCAAGGGGAAGTGATCTAAAAGCAGGCAACAGAGTCCATGTGAGAGAGAGAGGCCCTGCTTTCCTTACTTGGGGACCTACATGAAGCCCAAGCTGCCCATCAGTAACATCCATGTAGAGGGGCTAAGTCCAGTACATGTATGGTCCCTGGTTGGTGCTTCAATCTGTTCAAGGCCCTCTGCGCCCTGGTTAGTTGCTTCATTGGTCTTCTTGTAGAGTGCCTGTCCCCTCCAGGTCCTTCTGTCCTTCCCCTTACTCTTCCACATGACTCTCTGTGCTTTGTCCAATGGCTGGATGTGAGTCTCACAGCATCTATTTTGACCATGTGGAGCCTCTCAGAGGACAGCTATGCTAGGCTCCTCCCTGCAAGCATAAGAGTATCATCTCTGCTTTTACCAATTTAGAAAGTAAACAATAACAATTCTTTCTTAAAAATAAGAAAATACTTATCTTATTGTGGTGCACTTAGCCTTGATACTGTCATTTGGTGTTCAAAGATAAAATACAAGAGAATTCCTTCCTATTTAGTTCATATGTGTTTAGAAAATGTAGATAGTTAATATGGAAAAAACAAAAATCAACATTTTAACTTGTAAGAAATGTTATCAATAACCACATAATTTAATTCCTGGTAATTTTTTTTTCATGTTTCTTAAGATTAAAACAAACTCATGAGAAAACATTGCTAGTACAATTGTGTATTGTCAGGCTTACTTGTAGGGATAATATTCCACCCTACCAACCATTCTCTGACCTCCTTCTAACTAAGATTTGATCCAGAGGTTACGACCTTGATAACTATGTCTTCATAGGCTGCATTCCTATTATTTTCTCTTTTTACAAATCAATCTCTCATAATTAGAGATGAAAATCCTACTGCTATCCCTCAAAGGCTGGGCATAAAACTGAACTGATTTAAGAGAATTCTGACTTCATGCAAGTCTGAGATACATAAGGAGGCCATCCTCATGCTCAGCAAATAGCACAGTAAAACTCACATGGGGTGGGGATCGGTGCTTCCAGGGAAGAGCAATTGTGGCAGAATGGTTTGGAGAGCTGACTGGAAAGCCAAGATGAAAGGTCGAGAGCATTGTGGCTCTATTAGAAAGTATCAAACAGTGCTAACAATGTCTGGAAAATAAGATTAACATCTTTATTTGGAGCTCCAGAGGAAGAAAGTAGCCAATTAAAACACTAAAGTCTACAAGTATCATGCTGTGCGTTAAAGTGATGTGTTCAGAAAAGATATTATCTTTCAATACAATGCCCTCCAACAAGTATAATACTCCAATAATAGTTTGGAACAAGATAAGTCTGTAGGTATTTTTCTTGGGAAAAAGAATCCATTCATATTTTCAGTGTGATCCCACAATAATTACTTTAAAGTTATTATATTGTATAGTTTAAATATACTGTACTTTATTTTAAGGTAAATCAGAGAAAGGATATTATAAAGAGGAATAACAGAGGATAATAGCAAGCACTGAAGGAAGGAGAAAGGAACGGTCAGGGAATACATCTGTTAAATAGGTGCCATTCAATGAGTGGGTGCGTATCCTTTCCTTTTGGCAGAAGCTAAAGAGCGTTCTCTTTATGTTATCCCTACATAATCATTCTCAAAGATGCTAAAATGCTTCCTGTCATTGTTTGACCTTTAGAGTGTCTTAATGAAGAACTAACCACAGTGCTCCTTGGCCTTATTTCTTTCTGTGTTCCGTGTTCTGCACCAAGGAGACTGAACCCTATGAGGACAAGTAATGCAGGAAATTAGACAAGTTGTTTTTTTTTCCCGATCCTGGTGGGTGCTTGATCTTTCTGGTTTTTTATTTGATCATAAGGGAAGTTCAGTGGCAATATATTCTCTCTGAATACTGGTCTTGTGAACTCCGTTGCCTTCCAGTGTTCCCTCCCGCTGCAAAGGTGAGCACTACATTGAGCAATTTGTTTAGCATTGTTTGGTTTATCTTTTTTCATGCCTCATCATCCAGTCATTTAATTTTCTTCCTATCTTCCCATAGCTTAAATGCAAATAATCAATGTAGAACATTATAAACCCTCCATAAAGTTTATTAATTCTCAACAAAATATAATATTCTGAGAACATTTGGACTATATTAGCATGAATATGCATCATTTCTGCTTTTATTTTCACTATCAGACTGACACCTCAGACTATGACATTGTCCAAACTGTTTAGGAAAAAAATATGCAATATCTTGTTGGTGCATAAGTTAGAAAGACTATTATGATGCAAGCTAAAATATGTTTTGTTCCCCAGTGCTTGGTAAGGAAAACACAGGACTGGATGGCTGAGATGGCTCAAAAGTAGCACTGTCTGCTCTTCCAGAGGCTTTGGGGTCAATTCCAAGCAACCACATAGTGGCATATAACCATCTATCCTGAGATCAGAGGTCCTCTTTTGGCACACAGGCATACATGCAGATAGAGCATCCATATACATAAAAGAAAAACATGGGATCAATATGAAGAAATGTTTTACAACTTAGAATTCAAAGAAAAAGGAACATAAAGAATAGAAATCTAAACCGTACTCTGTACAAAGTCCTAAAAACCAAGATGCCTATTTGGGTTACTTCACAGTTGTTATATGATCCCAGGAAAACACAAACATTTTGCTGTTTGCTCTTTTGCAACTAACCACAGTGGCTCTAATGTTCAGATAGGAAGAAAAAATCAAACTGCAAAAGTGAAACCTAGAGGAAGAATAGGCTCCATCAGTGATTAAGGTAATTATGACATGAGCTGATAAGATATCATGAAATCAAGTGGCTCTGACTATAAACCACCTGGTAACCTCCTTCTATATTAGTACCCTTGTTCAAGCTGTTTTCACCCTTGACTGATGTCTGTATGTGACCTCTACCTACTTCTTTTCCTTCCATCCTGGCTCTGTTTGCCCTAACCACAATAAAAACTGGAACAATTACTTGAGGGTATGCTAGTTTGTGCCTTTCTTTGGGCCAATCATTCAGTGACTTTGCATTTATCAAACATGAGAAGACAATGTGCTTTACCCTTCATATTTTAGGGCTTCTCATTAACTGGATAACAAACTGGATAGCTCTTTATTTATTTTGTTAAGCCCCAGCTTTACTGAATTCTTTATAATTCAACCAAAATGTCAGATACTAGAACAGGAAAGGTTGCTCAGTGCTCAAGGGCATTTATTGCTCTTCCAGAGGATCTGGGTTCAATTCCTAGTACCCACATAGCACTTTATAAACCCAGGAGATCTGACCTACTCTTCCGACCTCCACAGGCTCATATGGTGCACAGACATACATGCAGGTAAAATAATCTTACACAACAAAGTAAAGCAAATGATACATGCAATATGTTGAGAATTTTGCTCTGGTTTGCCCCAGCCTGAAATCTTCCTCCCTCAAAAGTTTGGTCAACTTCTTTATGTGAAAGCTTTACTAAAACATCACCCTGAAAAGAAAACTGTACCGAGCTCTCATCCCTCTCTTACCTCACTCTTTATGCTTTTTCTTCATAGTAATTATCATGAAAATAATAATGAAATTCATTATCCATATTTGATATGTCAAACTGTGTGCTTGTGTGTGTCTGAATAGAAGCATATAAATAGGTATTTGATATGTTTTTGTTCAACTAATAAACGTACTTCTATTTCTAATATTATATGTTCTAATAACATAGCACTTTTCATTTAGCAAATCAGAACATAAGCAGCTATCATAATCTGGCAAAGGAAGCATTTATAAGTTAAGGGTGGGAGTATGAAATTATGCAAACTGCAGGGTGGAGAGAAAATGGTAATATCTGCTAAAATAAATGGCATATGTCTTTTGGTTTAGTGAGTCTATTAGGATTTACATATGTAATAAGTGACCTATCTTCAAATTGTTCGCTTTTTGTTGTTAGACAAGGGACAGGGAAAATCGATTAATATTAACAAAGAGCTGATTGGGTCAATTAAGGGTCATTAACTCAGTGGGTAGCTACTCAGTCAACACAATAATGAATGGCTTTCTATGCACTGATTTACGGAAATTTACTAAGAATCTTGATATATTTGAGGAGACAATTGCAAAGCAATGTGTGCATTCATCCATCCACTATGTAATAAAGAAGAATCAAGCAACTATGAACTCATATTTGCTTATCCATTCATAAAGAGCCTCTAGAAGGATACAGAGGAAATAAATTAGTTCTGTAGGGTGGAGGTAGTGGGAGAAGGAAGGGAGGAACATGGAACATAGAGAAACAGACTGCTTTTTGTATACTTAAAGACTGTTTTGAACCGTGAAATGACCTGTTTAAGCTATTGAGTAAGCTGAATTAAAAATGCCTGCAGTGTAAAAGTATCCACAGGTAAGGTAAAGTGATGAGGACTGAGTTTTCAATAACATTGTAAAGAGGGAGCAATGCAAGTGAGTATGTTTTCCCTAGAACTTAGAAACGTGTTAACTTTTTGAAAATAGACTACAGCAACTCATTATGTAAATAGACAAACTCAGCCATGTGGAAAACCACCCACTATAGTGATTAGTTCTTGGAAATGGGTGGTCCTAATGAATAAGGAGGGTGTAGGCCCTATCGAAATGGGACTATATTAGCATCTTGAAATTGTGACTAAAATGATGGTATTTGTGAGTTAAGAGAGAAAAATATCCATTGAAGGTGATAGATAAGGAACATATATGTGTAAAAGCCAGAAAAGGAAGCTCCCAATTCATTCCTCAATTATATTCCCCAAATATGTGCATATGTGAGAGGTGTGTAGGTATATTCATATGATAGTAATATACATATATATATACATATATATGTTTTTCTTGATATATTTTGATTAGCATAAACCCAGGTTCATATGGTCTTTTAAAGAGGCAGTCAAATACCACAGACCTACAATCCTGAACACCAGATTAAAATTTTAATATACCTTTAAAATATTTTAATTATTCTGTGGCTATTACTTCAATGATAAGGTAATTATTTAAAGGGCAACAGAGAGTGAAGGGGGAAACTGAATTAATTTCTAACACATTCCAAAGTTTTCAGTGCTATTAAGATTGAAGGAAATGTTATTAAGCAAAGTAAAAATTAAGTTATTTGATTATTTAGGTCCTGAATCCATTGAAGACATCATCATTATCAACAGCAACATTGTAGAACAGATTCTGTACTGCAGTGTTGGTATAATGAACACACAGGATACAGTGTTAGCAGTGTTAACAAAGCACCCAATAGCAACAGCAGTACAGATGCTGAAGAAGTTAAACTTCTTGATCAGTACCTGTGCAGAGAAGGCCAGTATGACCTGTCATGCATTTTTCAGTAAGGACCACTTAGAAAAAGAGAATATTTTAGCAGGAAAAAACAGTATCTTGTATAGTATCACAGTTCTCAACTCACAGTCATACTTGACCAGTGTCTTTTCTACGTACAGAATAAAGACACAGAAAATCTACAAGAAGGTATTACAAGGAACTTCAACCCGTGATTTACACAAATGAATTTCTTTGGGAGTTTTCATCTTTTTCTCCTTAAATATTTTTTGAATATTGCTGATGGTGTAACATTTTCATCTGCTTCATATAATCCAAATTTAAAAAATAAGATGACTATTTATTGAATCGTCAGGCAGGGGAATAGGGTAAAAGCCAGAACTTGGTCTTGATTTATGCTCTGCCTTTTTCATCTACTTAGCAGGGTTCTAGGAGCCTCCTTTACACTAAACTCTCACCCATTCTGCGTCATGTCTCTCCCCCTGCATCTAACCCATCTGGCATTACGTGACCTCACAGAGAAAACTACAACCTGCTTTACGTAAGTATTTGGAGACTTAATTGAAGTTATCATTATAAAAGGATTAAAAGAAACTGAACTAAGGAATGTTTAGAGCCAAAGAAAAAGTCTTTTTCAGGGAAGAGTTGTTCTCTAATATCATCAAATGGTGTGCCTTGAAAACATATGCTCAACCATGTTCACAGTGACTTTATACATAATAGTCAGAACATGGAAACAGCCTAAGTGTCCCTCAGTAGAAGAATGGACTAAGAAACTGTGGTACATTTACACTATGGAATACCACTCAGCTATTAAAAACAAGGAATTCCCAAAATTTGTGGACAAATGGATTGATCTAGAAATTATCATAATGAGTGAGTTCACCCAGAAGCAAAAAGAGACAAATGGTATATACTCACTTATATCAAGACACTAGTCCAAGGGATACATCCCATGAAAAACTTTAATTAACAGGAAAGTGGGTCAGAGGAGAGGACATCCTATTGAGACTTTAAGTGAGAGTAGCATGGAAGAATGGGGAAATAGAAGGATCCAGAGGGTCCTGGAAACCTACAAGAAGAACTTTATGACAGGCAGATCTGGGTCCTGGGGTCCTCCTCAAACTAAGGCACCAGCCAAGGAGAATATAGGCAGTAAACTTCGAACCCCTACCAACACCTAGCCGACGAACAGGATATTCTCCACCGGTGAGTGGAGAGTGAGTTCTGGCTCTCACATGAACTCTGGTGATCCTTTTCTGACCACATCCCCTGGATGGGGAGGCCTGGCAGCACTCAGAGGAAGGATAGCAAGTTACCAAGAAGATACTCGATACTCTAAGAGCATATATAGAGGGAGGAGGTCTCCCTCAATCACAGACATAGGGGAGGGGAGAAGGGGGGAAGTGGGAGGGAGGGAGGAATAGGAGGAAACAAGGGAAGGGCTAACAATCGAGATGTAATATGAATAAATTAATAAATTAATAAAAAAGTCTCTTCTTGGTAACCTGCTGTCCTTCCTCTGAGTGCCACCAGGTCTCCCCATCCAGGGGACATGGTCAAAGGTGAGGCACCAGAGTATGTGAGAAAGTAATATCCCACTCTCCACTCTACTGTGGAGAGTGTTCTGTCCATTGGCTAGATCTGGGTAGGGGTTTAAGGTTTACCGCCTGTATTGTCCTTGGCTGGCGCCTTAGTTTAAGCGGAACCCCTGAGCCCAAATCGGCCTATCATAATGTTCTACTTGTAGGCTTCTAGGACCCTCTGGATCCTTCTACTTTGCCATTCTCCCATGCTTCTCTCATCTAGAGTCCCACTAGAATGTCCTCCCCTTTGTCTCAGTTTTCTGGTAAGTGAAGGCTTTTGTGGGACATGCCCCTTGGGCTAATATGATACCCTATGAACATATACAGGGGAGGTAATCCCCCTCAGGAACAGTCATGGGGGAGGGGAATAAGGGGAAAATGGGAGGGAGGGAAGAATGGGAGGATACAATGGATGGGATAACCATTGAGATGTAACAAGAATAAATTAATAAAGGAGAAAAAAAGATATGATAGGAGAAACAAAAAAATAAATTAATAAAAAAGAAAACAATACACACAGAAAACACACAAGCTACCTATGCAGACTGAGCAAGACTTATTAGTGTATTAGGTGTATACACACATATATATATGTACATAACAAGTAATGACAGAAGAGGACAGGAATCTGAAAGCAGGCAAGAAGCATCATATGGGAGAATTTGGAGAGAGAATAGGGAAGGGAGTAAGGGGAAAATGGGAGGGAGGGAGGAATGGGAGAATACAAGGGATGGGATAAGAATTGAGATGTAATATGAATAAATTAATAAAATTTATTTTAAAAAAAGAAAAGAAGCATAATCTCAAAAGTTAAAGAACTAGTAAAATTTATGATTGTCGCTGTGCCAAGCATTTTAGCGATATTTCTATGATGTGTTACCATCTTTTTATTTTAGTGACAGACATTATTTCTTCAGTTTCTGCATCAGTGTTACTATTGGCTTCCTTGTTAGCCTTGTACCCCATGGCGTCATTGTAGCAGTGAAGTAGCAAAGACTGTTATAGCACCTGTTGTTTTTTGTTTATATCGTAAATGGTTGTGGTGCCGATATAATCAAATAACTTAATAATGTTAACTCCTTCCCTGTTTCCTCCTGTGAGGCGAGAAGAAAGTCAGCAAACACAGGTCACTTAGTAGTCTATAGTCAGAGCCAGTCATATGTAGAGCTCTGATTTATAGAACACAAGGCATCTATGTCCCCAGGAAGTGCGCCAGGTTGATGGCTGTTCCTTCCTTGATAGCACTCCACTCATGGCCCCATTTCCTGTGTTTATGAGGTGAATATACTGCATGATCCAGGATTCCCAATTAGTAAGCCTTGTCTATGCATCACTTGTTGCTTCTTGTCTCACTGTGCAGCCTCATGGTCAGGCTAATTCTTCTGATTCATCATAATCCTGGAATTGAAACCTGATCTCTTAGCTTGAGTTCCCCTGGAAATACTCTTGAAAATGAAGTAGTGCGTTGCCAAGTTATTAATGGATGCTGTCGGTGGCAGAAGAGCAGACACGGGTAGAACTTAACTGTGGTGTGGTTTCAACAGACGTCTTGACCCTTCCGCAATGCACTCCAGATATTTAATGGCTTTTCAGAATTGCCTCAGCTTCAAGCCAGGGAATGTCTAGATTTGTCCAGGGAATTCTAGTGTACATTTCATTGGAAAAGAGGTACCTGAGATGAAATGTACACTTGGACGAGGTACAAATCTTCTTCTTGAGGTAATACCTGGGCAGGAGCTAGGTCACTTGCAAGCAATAGATAACCATGGCGTTTGGTGGCTGTGGAGAAGTGTCTCAGTGGGACAGAGAAGACACTGATGATGATGCAAGAGAACCTAATTAAACCTGATTAATAATGATACTGGTTCAGTGCTGTATTCCTGATGTCTGACTAAATTTTTGTTGGATTCTATGTTTCAGTCCATAATTATCATCAACATTATCTCTCCAGTGAGTTGTGTTCTATGCACTGGTGCTATAGTTTTAAAAAGGAAATCTATGAAACATATGCATAGAATGTCCATATGGTTTGGGTTGTCCATAGTAACTCTTCAATTACAAATATATTACATAAATTGATTAGTTATTCTGACATTTATTAGAACTCCTTGATAATGCAAATCTATCACTATTATAAATAATAAATAATAAAGCCTATAACTATTGAACTCTATTTTTTCTTCACTAAAGATTGCACACATTTTCACAAAATTTTTGGAACTGCATTAAACTTTTAACTATGTGACTTGTAAATCAGCCTTTTCTTTCTGACACATATGGCCTGACTTAAGCAGAAATTGTTGGTGTTAGGCATGTTTGGAATTGATTTGAAAGCTTTGTATTTCGTACTCACTATTCTCTATGATATTTTGAAAATAAACACATCCTGTCCAGACATGGTGGTGTACACCCTTAATCTTAGCACTTGGGAGCCAGAGGCAGGCAGATCGCTGTGAGTTCGAGGCCAGTCTGGCCTACAAAATGAGTCCAGGACATGCAAGGCTACATACAGAAACCCTGTCTCGAAAAACCAAAAACCAAACCAAGCAAAACAAACAAACAAAAACAAAAAATAGGAAAGAAAGAAAGGAAATAAATCTATTTTCAACACAGAAAATCTCAACACAGGAAAACCATAAAGCATACTTTCAAAGTCACCGTACTGATTGAGATGAGTGGGATCAGGTGCATGGGGCAGTGTTTAACCAGAAGTGTCTCTTTTTGTCTTTTATCATTATTATATTTAGTTTCTTTTTGCTATTTCTTCATTGTAAAACCTGACTCCCCCCCCCCACTTTAAATGTAAAATTTGGCAGAATATCTTGGACATGACTCCTGACATTTGAGAGAATTTTTAGTTAGTTGGGCTTTATCATCACTGATGGATGAGGTGAAGAGAGTGTGTGGTTAAGGATGGAGAAGAAAAAGGGTGATTCATGTGTGTGTACTGTAAATAGCTGCGGAGAATGTGACCATAAGGCATAGTACAAGTGTTGATGCATTGTTTTAAACATATTTTTGGCTTTAATAATTAGGTCTTCGGAGTAGAAAATTGCTGGGGAGGAAAGCCAGATTGCAGGGGCTGAAGGACAGAGCCAGTGAGGAGAAACTGGGAGCAGCTGGCAGGGTTTGCTAATAGGTGAGCATGCGCTTCAGTGGCTGAAAATAAAGAGTAAAGGCAAGGAGCAGAAATGTGTTAACATAGCGAAAAATAAAGAGTAAAGGCAAGGAGCAGAAACCTGTTAGCATAGCGACCAAAAACGAAGGAAATATAAGTATTATGTGCAGTAGCTGGAGGATGAATGAAAAATGGTTGAATATATGTAATAAGTAGTTTTTCAAAATGTGAATTATCTCTTTTTTTTGTTCCTCTTCTCCTTAAGCTCGGATTCCTTTGCTTCAGATTTCAGCCTAGAAAAATTCAATTAAGTTCCCAAAGTATGGAAACAACTAACAGCCTTACACATATGACACATATGAGCCATAAGGACCAGCATGGCAAAATAATGTTAAATGTGCAGCACACATATTTTGTCAAAAACAAATAGCTCTTTAGTTGGTCTTAAGGCCCTCTCCACCAGAAGGAAATTAAGCATGCTACTGAAAACCTAGCCACCAACTCAGGGACAGTGAAATCATGGACCTTAGAGGATAACCTACAACTACCACTTTACTAAACCAGCTTAATCCTACATTCTAAGCATTTGTCTTTATACCCACAGTTAAATGTAGTCTCCACCCTCCATCAAAGAAATACCTCTTTGCAACAGATGGATACAATTGCAGAAATCCACAAGCAATTAAAACTCAGAATTGTGGAGCCCAGTCTCAACCAATACATTTAGAATACAACTCTTTCATCTACAACTCAGGAATCACTGCAGAAGCAAGGGCAGAGCCAGAGTAACTGGAAGTTTTCTATGAGACTATGTGTCCTAGAAATGCCAGAAGTCACGCCCATGCAGTCTCAACAATATAGACGAACAACATAAGCTAAACAAAGACAACACAGTGGACACTTCAATATGAAAAGAGAGAATCTCACAAGTGTAGAGCAAGAGAAATAGTCTGCGGTAGAGAAAAGCACCAGTTCATTAGCCAATGCCAGAAGGTCAGACCAGAAGACATACAAGTAGCATACAGACTGAGCAGGTTGTATTTTTAGGAGAGTGTGTGTGTGTGTGTGTGTGTGTGTGTGTGTGTGTGTGTGTGTGTACACATATACAAATAAAGAAAAAGAGGCCATGAATTTTAAGAGAGCAAGGGTTGGGGACATACATGAGTTGTTTGGAAGTGAAGAAGAAGAAGGGGAAATAATATGTATGTATATTATAGTTTCAAAACTAAAAAAAGTCACAGTCCTGGGGGAGGGAAATAGACTGAAAGCGGGAGAGAGGAAAAGGAGGATACAAGTGATGGGATAACAATTGAGATGTAATCTGAATAAATTAATAAAAATAAAATTTAAAAACGAGTATTTAAAAAAGACGTTTGAGTTCTTTGGTAGAAAAGAGGAAGTCACTCCACTTGGGAACTCACGTCATTTGGGAACTCATTCTGCTCCTTTATGGTGAGGTTTTGACTTCTGCCACCCTCCTTCCTGCCAAATACAACTTCCTGCAGTCAGTATGAGTACTTTATCTGCCCAGTAGCAGTAGGGCCAGTGTCTTGAGCAATAGAGAAGCTAGGTTTCCTTCTATGTTATTACAAACCTTCTACTTTCCATCTGGTTTCAGAGCTTTCCACCTCAGAACATGAAGTGAGCCATGGATCACTGCTCCTGCCCACGCATGGTAACTGATGAGCAGTCTCTGTGTCCTCCACTCTTCTTATTCATGACATTTCTTCAGAGTTTACAAATCTTAAAAAATTATTTAACATCAATCAATTTCAACACACACTAGTCTACTTCATTTAAACATTTGACTTATTTAGATTAATTTTTCATCATAGTGAATTATATCTTTTTTTTCCATTTTTTCCTTCCAAATAGCCAGCCATGTGTTTCATTAACTCTGTGAGAGAAAAATCAACATCCATACTGAATTAAAAAGCCAATTTTATGAAGCAACAAATAACCATACGTACTTAGGTCTATTCTGAGAATTGCTAATTTCTTCCAACCATTAATTGTATGATGACTGAATTCTTTTAATGATAAGAGTTGGTGTTCTGCTTTAGTCAGACACGTCATCATCTTCCTTTTGATAATGCTTCCCAGATTTTTCCTAGGATTGTCCTAGATACTCAGCAAAGGATGCTGCAAATCCTCTGTTGATACTTTTTACCAGGTCTCCTCCTGACCATACACATGTCAAACATAAACAAATATTTTTGTAAGTTCCTGGAGCACAGGAGTTAGTAATCACCAAAATTGAAACCTTAATTGCTATTTGAAGAAAATGTACAGCTAAATAGTTCAATTTCTGATACTGTAGTTCATTAAAAGGCCTTATCAATATAAATATTACACTAATATTAAATTGAGGAAAGTTTAAAAAATCTTTTAAAGAGCAGCAAAAGGAATTTTATTTATTTAATATGATTTAGAGCCAACATTAAAATGACAAATAGGTATAAATCAAGGTCTCAAAGAGGACGGTATAATTGACAGAAAAAGTATTTGAAAAATGTAAGTTATGATCTTCATATTTATTTGAAAGATATATTTAGATGTCCTGGAACTTCAGAGAGCTGAAGAAGCATAGGGAGGCATTTCATAGTCAAGCAGTGGAGATTCACAATAATTTGAAATTCATGCAAGGAGTTACGCCATCAGAATTTTTAATGAATTATGAATAAGTAATATTGGTAATGCTGAGATGCTCTGAAAATTGAGTTGACATTATCTATTTATTTATCCATTGTCTATATCTTAAGATTGCTATCAAGGTTCTAGAAATTACTCTTAAGAAATCTTTAACATAGCATTTATTAAGAATAAACGAGCAGAGAGAAACTTGTCCAGGTTACCTAAGAAGATGGAGGTACTAGAAAGTAGCTATAAACCGTTATCATCTCCTTACATATGGTGCATATGCATGTTGAGTTAGAAGGCTGAAAGGCAGTTAAGGCTTAGGGATACCTGATACCAATGATTAGCCCAGATCAGACATTCCAATTGACTGTCATTATTTAACATATTTTTCAGGTTTATTTAGAGCCTATTACCCTGAATGAAAAGAAGAAGGCCAAACTATGGCATGTGAGTATAGTCTCAGAAAATAAGACCCAAAGAAGTTTCAGTGGCAATTGTTATTCAAATAAAAAGGGTGATGTGATACATATATGAAATACATGTTTCAAAATTATACATATCTTCTACAAATTCACTTTGGAATCAAGGAATCAGGTACTGGTAAGTAATATGAATTAAAAAAAAACTTTCGCCATTTCCACAGTAAATAGAGATTAAGTTTTTGAGACTTAAAAGGAATCCATTATGCATTCATTTAGAATGTTTTAATGACTCTCATAAGAAAGCTGCATTTTTCCTTCCGAGGAATAGACATTAAGATCAAGGGAGAACATGTTTAATAGAAGCAAATCATATCCACAGAAAGGAAAAGCAAAGCCTGTTAACAAAGAATCACATAACTGGTCCCCTCCTTCTTCATCAGTGCTGATCTCCTGAAAGATGACATCAGCAAGAGTGATGAGCATGACCAGGGTGACCACGTCACAGCAAAATCAAGCCAGCTGGAAATCTGTTTTCACATGGGTTTCTAGTCCTTGCACACTTGTCATAGAGAAGCACACGAGAGGGGAGCCGTGCAAGCTGACCATGTTCCCTACTGCTCATTAAATTCAAGAGAAGTGGATATAGGATAAAAGTGTGTTCCTTTTTAGACTTCCCTGAAATATTCAAATCAAACCTGGTGCCCGAATCTGTTTTCATTTGAACGTTTCTCCCTGCCTTTCTCCCTTTCTCTCTTACACCTTGTCTCCTCCTTTTTATTTGTGAGGCACAGATGTTTGACTGATGAGCAGAGCCAGTACCTCACCACCACCAGAAAAGTGAGCACCAGGAGATCATTTTCTGAAACATTACACTTAAGAATTTCAAAGCAAGTCCTCAACAGTTCCTGTCTCAAAATTATGTCTGTCAGATGTATTGTGCCAGAAGGCTGAAGACGAAGCTCCAACATATTAGAGAGGTTTTGGGACTGTGCAGGTAGCAAACTGTCCTTGTCATCTTCTCATTTGGAAAGCTACTAACCTGCACTCTCAGCATACTCAGGCAGTCAAGTTTATTCCTTCTCAAGTCTGTGATGGAGTTAAAGACCAGGTAGCTTAGTTTTACAATGAAGTTTAAATGTTTAGGTGTTAAGATTTTTTTTTTGTCTAGATAGGTGTTCTAAGTTGAGAATGACAAGATGTGTTGGAGATTGATTTACATTCAGAATTTTAGACTCACCAAATTAGGAAAAATGTTTTCTTCAAGGCTATCAAATACAAATAACCAAAACACTAAGAAAGTAACATTTATACAATTCTTGATTGTGTCATGGTTATTTTTGCTACAGGTAGCTTATATACGGAATAATATAAATGTATATGTAAAAAATTAAAAAATAAATAAAACAATGCCCTGAGAATCCTCAGTGATACTGGTACATTCTTCCCTGATGTTTTCAGGATGTCTGAGGACTGTGTGGTTATAAAGGGAAGCTCTCACTTTCCCCTTTACTCATCTTGCCTTCAGAAGCATGCCACTTTATACTGAGCCTTTACTTCAAACCTCTTTTGAGGAAATGGGGCTTATGTCTTAAACAGGGAACAAAACTGAACATTTATTTTTTGATTTCTAAAGCTTAAAGAAATGTAATTAGTCAAAACTATTGACCCAATCTGTTCTTACAAGTGCTATATTTAGTGTCAGGTATTTTCTGGAAATATGTGGGTTGAAATGTAATTTTTCTTATAGTTCTTGTCCACAAACTTTGAGATGTTTCTTCCCAGACATGTCACTCATGCTTACATATGCTAACCTTCTTTTTAAAATATTAAAGAACATAAGGCAGAAAAGACGCTGAATCTAAGAGAAGCATCTATAAATTCAATCCAATAGTCTTGATTGTCTAGTTTTAACTATGAAAAAGCTCTTTTTGTTTCAGGCTTTTGCTAGTAATGGCAGTAGAATGCCTGCGGGAGGTAATCCTTATGTAGCATTAGCTGACAATATTCCCCTGTTGCTCTTTAAATTCAAGAGAGAGGCATGTTGGAGAAAAATGTGTTAGTTTTTAGACTTATATGAATATTTGACATATTTACATAGAATAAATATTCAAAGAATAGATCTTTGAATGCCAAGACACAAACTAAAGGACAAAGTGAATGAGGAGATGGAAACTTACCAGCCCAAAGAAAATTGACAGTTCCGTAAAGCTAACTCCAATAAAGGGGAGGTGTGTCGGGGTAAGTCGAGTTGGGCTCTCTATCAGAGCTTGCTTAATAAAGCGCTACAGTTCAAATACAATTTGGTTTATGTGCTTGGCAGGATATTCAGGACTCTTCAAATGTGGAGAGCACACTGAATTCCATCCAAAACTTCAATTCAATTTTTAAAATTTACTTGATCTGTGAAGAAAAATGGGATAGTCAGTCGGAAGTTCATTTTTGTTATATTTGGCATCTGTTCTTCTCTCAAGTAATAACTTTGAAGAAACCACAATTCTGTGATAAGCATAATCTGCCAGAGAAGAGCTGATATCATCTTCTGAAATTGAATTTAAAAATCCACAGAGTTCTATCTCTATAACAAAATATGAAAATAAACTCCTGTTTTATTTTCCACAATACACCTAACTTCTCCATCTGAGGACCTTCAATATCCTCACAGCTATTGATCTTCACACTCATGTCTGGATTATCTTTTTGCAGTAAAATTTCACACACACTTATACACATGTGTGTGTGCATATATGTATCATATCATAAGTAATATGGCCTGGATCCTTTACAAATTAGAAATTATATGCATTGTGTGTATTGTACAATGTGTATTACATTTTTAGAAATCAAACAAATTATATTCCAGGATACTAAAAGCCTGTTTCATATTTGTCTATTAAAAGATTTCCCTAGGCCATCTTTCATATGAACAGTTTTGATAAAGTCTTCTTTTTCTACACAAGATTCTGTAGATTTTCTGAATTCTCTGGAACACATTCACTCATAAATGCAGACTTCCCCTGGCATCCCATAGTAAAAATCATCATAGTCTGTCCATGTTAGTCAGGTTACCAGATTGTCTGGAGGGCAGGCTGGCAACCTATGCTCACTGGCTGCTGAGGTGGGAGCCAAAACATACTGTGAAATTGATAATTTTCCTAAAGAAGCCTGCAGGGCCATACATCGATGCTTTTTTTTTTTTTTTTGCTAGAATTAACTAGTTCATGCTTCTAGACGTGTTTTTTCTGAAAGATTTATTTGTGCTGGTTTTGTTTTATTTTGTAACTGATGTATTAATACAAAGGAAATATTTTAAAGTAATAGTTCAGGAACTCAGCATTCTTTTATGAATGAATCCCTTGGGCATATACTATTTCCCTAAAGAGAGATTCAAATGTGATAAGTTTATATTTCTGCAACAAAAAGGGCCTCTGAACTAATGAATGGAAAAATCTTACCAAGTGATGCATAAGTTGCATCTAATTCATCAATTTATTTCATGGCCCACTTTAGGGTAAGAAAATTGAAATTACAGCTTCAAGTGCTGGAGAAGAATAAGAAATTCTGTGTCTGTGTAAACTAACAGTTCTCTATAATAGTCATTTTGTTGTGTCTTTTAAAGTACTTTTGACATTTTCAATCACAAAGAGTTTTAAGTATGTCAGCAAAGTCCTCTGCTTTTTATGGAGATAGTTTCTCTAAAATCATCAGACCATCAGACCTACCAAATGGTTGACTAGAACAAATTTTCTTTGTAATTCATAAATGCCTAAAGATGATTTGCTTCCTAAATGAAACATAGGTTCTTTCTTTGGATGTTAAGAAGAGGAAAAGGAAGAGGAGGAAGAAGAGGAGGAGGAAGAGGACGAGGGGGAAAGGAATAAAGCTTTATAATATCCAATTTTCTTTTTAATTATGAATCACTCTATTAATGGAAGACATGCTTATGCCCCTAATATTCACATGAATTAATTAAAAAGATTTAATTTCCCTGAATTGTTAACAAGATCAAGTTACATATTTTACGAAGGAGTGTGTGTGTGTGTGTGTGTGTGTGTGTGTGTGTGTGTGTGTGTGTGTTTATGTGTGTACATTAAATGAAAGAAGTGGTAAACATGGAGTGTCTACTTTAATTTCCCTAATTTATTGAATTTATTTATTGAATGACTTTACCTAATTTATTAAAACATAGTCTCTCACTGAACTTGGAGCTCTCTTATTGTCTGAGCTGGCTGGCCAGTGAATTGCAGAGATCTAATCTGCTGTATTTTCCCCCTACTTCTGGGGTTTCAAATGTGTGTGACAGTGTGTGGGTTTTGTGTGTGATAAGGTGCCAAATTTAGGTTCCCTGGCTTCTGTTTAATGCCCTTCATCATCTATCTGAGCCACATCTCCAGAGCCCACTTCCTTTTAATGCCTTCACAGGAGTCGGCTACTTCTCTATTTTGTCAAAAATAGAATTGCCTGCAGCCATGCTCAATCTACAGGTTATGTCAGCCAAATTTAGGTGATTGTCTTCTTTTAGTTTTCATTCAAACCTAACAAGAATGTTAGAGAGATAAAATAGGTTGTCAATTTGATGTAAAAGATCCTGTGTGATCAAGTTATCTTGTCTTGTGTGTGCTCTATATTAACATCATCATGTCTGTCTTTTTAGCAATTTTTCATGGTACTTTGCATTGCCTGGGGCTAGATTAATGTTTACTAAATATATAAATGAAAAAATCTATTGAGGAGTCATCCTCTCGAGAAAATACAAAGGCAGTTAAAAATGTCATAGAAACCACAATTTGTAAGCCCAAGAGACAACTGGCATTAAGACACACACAGAGAAGGATAAAGTATAGTGTTCTTTTGTTTGCAGTTTGCAGACTAAGAGGAGAGAGCATTTCTGTGCATACTCCTATTATGAGGAATTTTTAAAAGTATTTGCTATATTTGTTTATGATTGCCTTCTTTCCAGGCATGCAAGTGTTTTTTTTTTTTAATTAAAAAAAAATGTTCACCCGATAGTGGATCGAAACAGATGCTGAGACACACAACCAAACATTGTGTGGGACACAGGGAGTCTTATGGAAGAATATGAGGAAGACTAGGAAGATCCAGAGGGGACAGGAGCTCCACAAGAAGACCAACAAGATGACTAACCTGGGCCCAGGGGGCTTACAGAGCACCAACCAAGGACCACGCATGGACTCGTCCTAGCCCCTTACACGCACGTAGATGATGAGTAGCTTGGCCAACATGTGGGTCCCCTAGAAAGAGCCGAGGCAGGGCTGTCTCTTACATGGACCCTGTGGCCTGCTTTTTGACCACTTCCCAGTGGTGGGACTGCCTAGCCAGGCCACAGGGAAAGAAAATGTATTAAGTCCTGATGCTAACTGATGTGCTGCTGCTGTGAATCAATAGGAGGGAGGATCCTCTTATCTCAGGAGTAGGGGGAGGAGAGAAGAGCGGGAAGAGGGAGGGAGGGTGGGAGCAGGAGGAGAGGAGGGAGGGCCTAGGAGCAGGATGTAAAGTTAACTGTTCACACTTTGATTTCTCCCCTCTTAGATTTGATACACAGATTCTGTTGAGTCTCATTGCAAAAAATCTATAATCATGATGCTAGATACTCTTCCTCTGGTCTAATTCAAAGTAATTACTTCCATAGTCTTGCCAAGTTCACTGTAATCTGTTACCCATACTCGTTTGCCACCCTGTGCATTAACAGCCTATAGTCCTAGGAATGTGCACTACAAACCAGTTCAGGTTATTCCAGTGGCTTCCTGTCATACCATAGTTAAAAGCCAAAGACTCACCTATCATCACAAGGCCTTCCTGCTCTGATGTTTGCTGTTCTCTAAATTTCCCCTTCTCCACTTACCAAATACAAAATTGTATACACTGACCACCATCAGATGCTCAAATGTTCCAGGAGTGTTCTCACTTCCATACATTTGTCCCCACTCTAGGCAGTGCTCAAATCTCTTTCATGCTTTTAAGATTGTGTTCCCATTAGTAAAGAAGTCTCTTTCTTCTTCCACATATCTTTATTGTGTCCACTTCTTATCCTACAATCTGTTTTATTCCAAAACAAAAGTACTTTAGTTTCGTTCCATAGTTATTGCTTATATTTTTATATGTCTACCAAAGAACTTATCTACTTGTGTTAGCCTTGCACTCCTCTCTTGCTACCCATTTCTGTATTAGGGTTACTATTGCTGCAATAAAACAACGTGAGCAAATGTAAGTTGGGGGGAAAGTGGCTTGTTTCGCTTCACCTTCCTTATCACTCTTCATCTCTGAAGGAAGGCAGGACATGAACTCAAACAGGAAAGGAAGCCCGAGGCCGGCGATGATGTAGAGGCCATGGAGGAGTGCTGCTTTGTGGCTTTGTTCTCATGGCTTGCTGAGCCTGCTTTGTTATGGAAGCCAGGACAGTCAGCCTAGGGATGCCATCACCAGCAATGAGCTAGGCACATCATACCAAGGGCTGATTAAGAAAATGCCCTACAGGCTTCCTATAGCCTGATTTTATTGCTTCTAAAATTACTCTAACCTATATCATGTTGACATAAAACTAACCAGTGCACTATTGTTATTACTGAAGGATCTAGAAAAGCCTAGAATAATACCTCGCATATAGTCACATGCTCAGTGGGTTGTGGTGAATAATGAATGATAACAATTTTGTGTAGGATTACCAGGCTTAATACCTTAGCTTCCTTTCTGTAAGTATCACAGATCAGAAAACTTAAAGAAGAAACATGTTCTGAAATCTGGAAAGTTCTTCATCAAAATATATGAAGATTTGTTGTTGGTTTAAAAATGCCTTCAGCACATAGAAGAGAGAGATCACAATCAATGATTTATCTTTCCTAGTGAATTCCAATTCCATCAGGTGAATAGGAATTCCACCAGTAGGGGCATACCCAAGCATTAATTGATTCCCAAACTTAAATCCCAAATATCATCTCATCTAAAACTTGAATTTGAACCAACACATATGGAGAAGGACTGCATACAAGGAATCCATAAATACCAATTTTTTTCTTGGCCAGGCACTTAAGGAGCTGAATCTTATCTGTGGCGGCGCCCTATTGGACAGTCTCTCTTACCACAGTGGGTAGCTTCCTAGACTTTGACAAGATCAAAGTTTCCTTTTCAATGAATCCCCTGTGTCACTGAGAAAAAAAAGACATCACACCATGGTGGTCAGTTTTTGTCAGCTTAACACAAGCTAGACACATCAGGAAAAGGAATATCAATTGAGACAATGTGTCCATAAGAATGGCCTGTGGGAAAGCCTGTTGGGCATTTTCTTTAAATAAAATAGGCAAATTAATCAACACTTGTTAGTTGATAATGCAATCTTTAGCTCTTTATCTAGCAGCTATAAGAGAGACATAAATTGCAGTTCTTATTCTTTTGGCTGTAATTCCTAAGCAAACAAATCTGATTTGTACTAATAAACACAAAAGTTTAACTCTTTATGACCTAATGGCATTGTTCACAAACATGAGTATCAGTACAATTCACCCAGAGATCACACGAAAAACTGACTGTAGAAAGTGCACACTCTGATTTAGTTGTTCAGAGTCAGTTGAGAAGATGTTGAGTTCCATCTTTCAATTATACTGTTGTTGCTATAGGAACTCTGTACTCTTCTCTCATGGAAACTTGTCTCAGTCCTGGTTCCACATTCTATCACCTGATTTATTTTTACTAACAAATATAAAGAGGTACAGAGGCACCAAATTTGTAGACTCATATTTAGTCAGTGTAGGATATGGCAAGGTCATCTTGATAATATTATCTATTCACCAAATGATGATCCCAGACTTTGTATTTTCAAATTGTCAATAAAGCTTAGAAAGACTATTTGAATTTGGAAGTACTTTTCCAGTGAGCTATTGCATCATATGAAATGATCACTCTTGCTTTCTTCTCGTGGAATTTTTCGACTTTGAGGAAGTCAGAGGTGATGGTGAATTTCTATTATCAAATTCATGTAATCTC
Source organism: Acomys minous (assembly GCF_964271855.1). Classification (NCBI taxonomy): domain Eukaryota; kingdom Metazoa; phylum Chordata; class Mammalia; order Rodentia; family Muridae; genus Acomys; species Acomys minous. The sequence goes on from NC_140489.1 coordinate 114,344,213, forward strand.
TAATCACCCCTCAAAGGCAAGACTCCAGGCCCACATGTGAATTATTTTCTAGATTACGTTCAGACACTGACTAGTTCTCAGAGGAACTAATCTTGATTAGATTACTTGATATGAGAAGAGCCCACTAATATTATGAGCAGCTGCATTTTCTGGCTGCTCATATTCCATCCTGAATAGGATGGAAGTGAGCTGTTCAGAAGCATTCTTTGTTGCATGTTTCTTGATTGAGGATGCGTGTAGTGAGTTGCTTCTAGCCGCTTCTAATGTACCTCCTTTATGACAATGAACTGTAACCTCAATTTGTGAGCCAAATTTAACCTACCAGCTCCAAAACTGCTTTACTTAGAGTATTCTACCACACAACTAGAGAAGTAACTATGATATAAGGTAAAACATTTTTTTCAGTTTCTATCAGTACTTCAATTTTGATAGACAAGACAGGAAAGGAAGATGCCTATAGCTAGTTCAGGAATTCAATGCCATCTTGAGTAATTTCCTTCTTTCTTTCTTTCTTTTTACATTTTATTATTTTATTTTGTGTATGTATAGGTGCCACAGTATACATGTGAGGTCAAGGGTCAATTTGGGGGAGTCAGCTCTTTCTTTTAACCATGTAGTCCCAGGGATTGAATTTAGGTTACTCAGCTTGGCAGCAAGCACCTTAGCTCCTTAGCCATTTCTATGGCTTTAAATATTTTTTAATCTTTTTCATTATATTTATCTTTTACATATACATTTATATTATTACACACAAATAAAATACACTACATACAGTGGGAAGGAACCCTGTAAAATCAGGAATTATATATATATGCTATGTTCATAGTGTCTTGGCTATTTGTATTTGGCAGCCTTGAAGAAAACATCTTTCCTATCTTGGTGAGTCTAAAATTCTGAATGTATATCAATATCTATCATATCTCATCTTAAAATATCTGTCTAGACCTAAAAACTTCATAACCCCTAAACAACTAAGCTTATTTGTAAGACTAAACTATCTTGTCTTCAACCCCATAAGAGACTTGAGAAGAAATAAAACATAATTACCTGAGTGAACCAGAAATGCACGTTAGCAGCTTCCAAAATGAAAAAAGTGGCAGAGACAGTTTGCTGCCTAAACAGTCACCCAAAAACTCCCTATGACACTGCAGCAGCATCTTCAGCCTTGTGGTCCAATATATCTGACAGACATATTTGTGAGGCAGAAACTATTAAGGACTTGCTTACTCTGTCTTGACAGAGTTTGGCTGTCGACTCTGCCTGCATCCTAGCTTGCTCACTTTTAGCCAGAACTCTCTGTGGCAGAACCAAGGATATTTTGCCCAGTGGCTGGTTTGCCGAATTTGAAGCCATCTCCATAAGGAGGCTCTTTGATGCTCATCATCTTCTTTGAGGTAGACTGGATGTTGCGAGGAGCTAATGTGTCTTGTTGTCAAAGAATCTTTAAAATAATAAAAAACATCTTTAATTGACATATTCTGTAGGTCAAGGTGCTATTGCAAGCTGTTTAGGATAATTAAGTAAAACAAGCTAATTGTTAGTTGACCAAATCATGGTCATGTCTATTACTAATCCATTTTTATCACAAGAATATATATCCTAGGTTTAAAAAATAGATATGATTCTATAGATATATAAGGTAAAATAGATAAGGTCATCTTGAATAATTTTACTTCTATTTCCTTTTACAAGAACAATAATCCCAACACATACTAATAAGACTGCACCAGGAGATTACATATCTTCTGGGTCCTGTTTACAACCTCAAACATTTTGTTCCTCAGAATAACACTGCTGTGCATACATTTAGGTCCTGAAGGGCTCACAATGTTTACATTATGGGGTCCAAGCATAAATTCTCCTCTGAGATCATAGATGTCTTAGGATCACCACTTGAAATGAATGTAAGAGAGCAGTTCAGTCTACTACAGAGACTGAACGATGAGTCTTCAACACAGCAGATGTTGGGTTTACTTCATCTACAGAAGATTTGTGGCTCATAAATCACCTCTAACTACCAAAAAAAATCTCCCTTGAAATCTGTGTGCAGCATCACAAGTTGTTGCCATATTCTTTCCATAGGACAAGTGTCATAATACTGTACTTTGTGCTATTGTACATAACGGGACATTCAAATCTTCATTCTTAAGACTGATGAATCATAGAATCAGAGAGTCAAAAAAGATTGGTTTTGGACCTGGAGTTTTATTCACTATACATCCTGGAGGAAAAATAATGTTTTATTCATTCATTGCTCACATTTACTCTCTGAGTCTAGCACACCAGGTGGAGAGCATAGGCTGAATATTGAATTGAATGTTTCAGGTTTTTTTTTTCATTCATCCTATTTATACCTTCACAAAAACTTTTTCTCTGTGGTTCCTGTGTTCTCGCTGATGATAAAGAGAATAAGCATGTAAGTCCAGAGCCTGAAAATTATTCAGCTGCCAAAGACCAGCTATTCTGTTTCTCTCCTTTACTTGTTTATGTGAGAAGACAAATGACTGCTTCAGTTGACTGCTTTCATCTCCGAGGGCATCCAAGGTGCTCATCACCTCACCCCTTGGTTTTAAAGCAGACACAATGGCAGAGGGTTTCATGGAATGGCGAAGCTTTTGAAATTTTATGTAGGATTTTGTTTGTGTGTATTGAATACATTTCACTAGAGGGAATGTCATTTTCTGCTTTTCGTTTCCTAGAGGGAGAGTCTCTGTAATTTCTCAAAGAATAAGATTTGGGGCAATTATGACACAGCAGGTAAAGGTGTTGGCCTCCATGCTTTGTAGCATGAGTTTGATATGAAAGACCCACATGAGGGAAAGAGAGAAACTGATTGTTAATGCTTAACCACAACCAACACACACACATGCCTTCACAGGCGTGTGCGTGAGTACACACACACACACACACACACACACACACAAATTCACTTACAGGAGTACATATACACACAAAATAAACATAATACAAATAATTTTCAATGCAGTCACTGATATAACTTGCTGAGTTTAACATTATTGATCTTAAGGTGTGGTCTCCAAAATAGAATTTTGCGTTGTAGTACAACATAATTTAGAAAAAAATACCTGGCATTTTCCTTGTCAAGTAGTAAAAACACTATTTTTCTTCTAATGCAAAGCAAGTTGTCAGGAGCTTCTAGCACCTATTTATGAGTTAATACACTATTTATCTGTAAATAAAGCCAGTGAGTCTTTTATCATCATGCATAGAGACAGTCATGCATAAACACACACATCATCAAGCTGATTTAAACTGCTACCTTCATATATTCTTTAAGTGGATTTCATATTTTACAGTTACACCTGTCAACATTCATCATGTCGACCTGAGCTCCTCAGAATCAAGGACAGTATCACACGTTTTATTTTTTACTTTAATTAACCTTTCAGGTTTCCAGGCACATATACATTTGATAACCGTGACTTCTCTCTCATTTCTCTAAGCTGTGGGTGCAAATATTGACAGGTCAATACCAGTCCATCAAAGACATCACTTTATGTTACTAGGAATCCCTGCATCTACAATCTTTAGGGAGTTATCAGTCAAATGTTCTGTCATATTATATGATGGATTTCCTGCCAAAGTTTCAGACATATTGGATAATGAATTTATGATATTATGGTTCCCTTGTCAATGACTTGCAAGTTTCTAACCTTATCACATAAGGCAATAAATATAGTCTGTACAAATATATAGTTGATACAATATTGTTAGTAGTGCAATATTATATTTTGTAAATAGACACTGGATTTTCTTTTTTTTAATTTTGTAGGTAATTATGGAACACCATCAATTAAAGACAATTATTGATAGGAGATCATCAATGCAGAGCATTCTATTAACCATATCATCACATAATTAAAATTATAAATATCAATTATGAACTACATCAAAAGTGAAAATAAAGCATATTAAATGATCTTTTCAGTCAGAAAATGACAAAGTGGCTAGATATGTTTAACCTGATTTAAATATTAAATTCTAAATATTTATCAGAACATTGTTATGTACCATTAATAATACAATATTCAGATATTTGAGCACCACTTAAAATATCAGGGGATTTTCCTTGATTCCCAATTTTGTCATTGAATATTGTATGGCAATTATGAGCATGACATTGTGTGTTTTGATCCAATCCACACCTCGTTTCCCACCTTGCTAATTCCTTCTCCTCTCTTTCACCTCTTTTTTTTATTTTAATAATTGTATCTATCATTCTAAAAAATCTGACTGTCCTGGTTCCAGAGGGTGCCATGCAAGTGTCCAATGAAAGGGTGGAACCAATAGTCCTACCCAGTTAGGATGCCTGTCAAGCACAAACAGGAGAAGTGTGGGATAATAACCTTAAGAGTGCAATACTGGCACACACACCTTGCTGCCAACCACAGACTGGGCATAAGGCCCGCTGCGCAAGAGAGAAACCATCACTGGAACTAGAAACATTGGCAACTACCCAGGGCGAGTCAACACCTGGATTTTTCAGGAGAACCCACAACCGCCACTTTAGTAAACCAGTGTGATTCCTCACTACTTTCAAAATACCTACCATATACCGATTGTTAAGTGTAGTATCACCCCTCATCAAGGAAACTTCTCTTTGCACCAGATAGAAACCATTACATAAAAGTATAAACAATCCAAATAATAATTCTGGAGCACAGTTCCAAAATTTTACATCTCTAAGACAACTCTTATTCTTTTAAATCTATATCAACAATTAATAATTAAAGACATCTTTTGACTTCAGGAGTTATTTGTGGCTATAAATGTCTTCACTTGAACTTAAAATCTTTCTTTTTTTGTTCTCACCATGCTTTTTGGTTTCCATGGTAAGAAACTTTTGTGTTTCAGGTATTAAGTTGGATTAGATCAGCATAATCATTTTGCATATGATATTAGCACCCTAAGAAAGTATGGGGCTATAGTCCATACCCATCATTTGGTATATGTTAGACCACAAACAGTTACTATAATGGTACTTGGTTCTTTCATGTGTAAATTGAGGTGAAAGATTTATCTACACATAGAACTAAGAAGATGATGAGAATGTATTCTTTATATATCACACTTGATACATGATAATTGTCATTTATATTTACACATTTATCATACATATATATGTCATACATATGTACATAATACTTAATATCTGTGCTTGATTTTAAATGTTATTATAGAGTCTTTAGTTTTATGATTCCTCCTTGGTATCTTGCTTACAAAATATGTTATTGTTAGCAAATATGACTCCTTCCAGAGGTTATATATGAAAAATATATTAAAATATATGCTTTGAAAGAACTTAAGCATTAGATGTCCTCTGTAACATATAAGATTGATTTTTTTTCCTATAATGTGCCAGAAACAATTCTTTCAAAATGGAAGCAATGGTTAAAAATAAAAGACTGGATCTCAAGTGTAGAAGATACAGTTGAAGTTATCAATACATCACTCAAAGAAAATGTTAAAACTAAAAAGTTCCTGACAGAAAACATCTGGGACACTATAAAAAGACCAAGACTAAGAAAAATAGGAATAGAAGAAAGAAATGACTCCATGCTCAATGGCCCAGAAAAAAATTTCAACAAAATCATAGAAGAAAATTTCCCCAACCTAAAGAAGTGCCCATAAACATACAAGAACCCTACTGAACTCTAAATAGACAGGAATAGAAAAGGAAATCCTCCAACCACATAATAATTAAAACATTAATTGTACAGAACAAAGAAAGAATATTAAAAGCTGCAAGAAAATTCATTATTCTCAAAGAATGCAGTGTTCTCACTCTATTATTAGCTGAAAACCAATAAAGCCAAGAAGCTGGGCATCATAGTATATACCTGTAATAACAGAAGATATTATTTTATATATACTAACTTCATGATGGTCATTGAAAAATTCCCTGTAATAACATGAAATGTCTTGAAATGCACTGTAAATCTATTGGAAAGCATCTTGCTTTTCTTTCCTTGTTGAAAGTAATTTAACATTTTACATAATAATTATTCAGTGTTACACAACAAACAATGCTCCAATGCAGAACTTTAATGGATATGCATAAATTATCCGTAAGACACCGGAAGAGCAAGATACCATCATTTTAAGTGTCATCTGTTTATTCCTATAAAGGGATGAAACACAGATTTCCATTCCACTTTGTTAATCATAATAGAACTGCCTCTTCTGAGAGGCTAGATAATAGAAGGAAAGTTCATGCCAGGGAAAAAGTTAGAATACCTCTTAAAGATAAGACAGAGGGTCTAGGTCCTTGGTTGGTGCATCTGTATTGTAGGGTAGTTATCCTGTAATATGTGGCTAATATCCACTTATGAGTGAGTATATACCATGCGTGTCTTTCTGGATCTGGATTATCTCACTCAGGATGATCTTTTCTAGTTCCATCCATTAGCCTGCAGATTTCAAGAATTTCTTGTTTTTAATAGCTGAGTAGTATTCTATTGTATGTTGAGCAACATCTAGGTTGTTTCCAGATTCTGCTTATTACAAATAAAGCTCCTATGAACACAGTTGAGCAAATGACCTTGTTGTATGGTAGAGCATCTTCTAGGTACATGCCCAGTAGTGGTATGGCTAGATCTTGAGGTAGAATTATTCCTTGTGGACATGGATTCAAATATTGCAAACTAGCCGCAGGGCAAAATGTCCTTTTTTTGTGCCAGAGAGAGGATTCTGCCTAAAAATGGGCAAGCTTGGAGTCAGGAATAGTCAATGGCCAAACTCTGCCAAGACATGGTAAGCAAGTCCTCAATAGTTCCTGCCTCACAAATGTCTGTCAGATATTAGGCCAGAAGGATGAAGATGATGCTCCAATATTATAGAGAATTTCGAGTGGCTGATCAGAAAGCAAACTATCTCTGTCATTTTCTCATTTTGGAAGCTGTCCTACAAATGACTCAAATTAAACCTGGAGTTCCCACAAAATTTAGAAACTGGACTTCAAATGTTATTCCTGACTTGTTTAACCATTTTCCCAATTTTATTTGTTCCCCTACAAAGGTATTATTTGTCTCAAATCAATCAGAAGAAACCTTAAGAGAACAATATTCCTTAAGGGAGGTTTGCTAAGTTTTTGGTTGCTTTCTTGGGAGATAGATATTTACTTTCATTGGCTGTTGGTTATAAGTTATTTTTGGTCTTATTTAGAGAGAAAAGAAGGTTGGACTCAGAGATATCTCTCCTTTTCTTTATCTTTCATTCTTAGGTTTTGAGATAGAGTTGAAAAGAAAGAAGCGGGAATATAAAAATACATAAGGAAGAAAGAGAAAAAGTAGATTAGTGAATCTACTGCTCAATTTAATGCCTTAATTGTTACTCCAGGTTTATTTTTAATTCAGGAGTATAGAATTTTCTATATAGATGAAAAATAAGCTTAATTTTAGGTACAGTCATATATAATTCAAATGTAAGATTATTCTTTACACATCTACTCTAATATGTAACATTGTATCCATACAACTGAATTATAATGCAAGGTTTATGTCCAAAACTTTGAAAATGTTATTGCAGGCCGTTTAGGATAAGGAAGTTACAGAAGTTAATTGTTAGTTGATCAAATCATGGTCATATGAATTAATAGTCTTTTTTATCACAAGAATATATATCCTAGGTGTAACAGATAGATAAGATTCTATAGAATAGTTAGACAAGGCCTGCAAAAACCTCAGAGACATGCAGACTATGGCATTTAGAGATGTTTTTTTATTATTTTAAAGATTCATTGACAATGAGACAGGTTAACTTCTGAAAACAGCCTACCTCAAAGAAGGTGATGAGCATCAAAGAATCTCCTTATGTCCTTGTTTCTGCCACGTACAGAATTCTGCCTAAAAATGGGCAAGCTTGGATGCAGGCAGAGTCAAGGCCACACTCTGCCAAAAAAGAGTAAGTAAATCCTCAATAGTTCCTGCCTCACAATTTTTTCTGTCATATATATTGAGCCAGAAGGCAGAAGAAGATTCTCCAACATAATAGAGAGTTTTGGGTGACTATTCAGGTAGGAAACTGTCTCTGTCATCTTCTCATTTGGAAAGCCACTAGCTTGCACTCCTAGCAGACTCAGGTAATCAAGTTTATTCCTTCTCAAGTCTCTGAGGGAGTTGAAGACCAGATAGTTTAGTTTTACAATTAAGCTTAGTTGTTTATGTGTTAAGTTGTGTTTACATCTAGATAGATGTTTTAAATTAGTAGAGATGAGATATGATAGATATTGCTTTCCATTAAGAATTTTATAGTCACCAGGATAGGAAAGATGTTTTCTTTAAGGCTGGCAAATAAAAATAGCCAAAACATTATGAACATAACATATATATATATATATATATATATATATATATATATATATATATATATATATAATTCCTGATTGTTTCATGGTTCTTCTTCCTGTATGTAGTTAATTGTATACATGTGTAATAATATAAATATAAGTGTAAAAAATTAAAAATTTAATAAAAATAAATAAAAAGATAAGACAAATGTTTAATTTTCTGATAGAATTGTCTTTTCCTCTTTACAGGGCTTACCTCCTTATTATGTGGTGTGTGTTTGTGTGTGTGTGTGTGTGTGTGTGTGTGTGTGTGTGTGTGTGTGTGTGTGTTTTGAATCATTCATCACTTGGCTTTCAGAATAACAGTAGTTAGTAGAAACAATAAGATTAACCTCTGTATACGGTCTAGACATGTGTTACTCAAAAACAGCATTTCATGTCTCACTTAAGATAATTAACTAAATCCAAGTAAATGGATTTTTCTCTTATTTGTAATGTTAAGTATAAATTAAATGTGCAGCTTCTGAGGAAGTATCTCTCTTTTAAATACTACACGTTAGTTAGTTTGTGGCTCAAACTTAGCAGTGCTCAAGTAATTAAAGTACCAATAGATGCCTTATTCTCAAAGATCACCATTTTCTGAAAATACAATTTAGTTGGAAATAAACAAACAACATTAAAAAGCTTGGCACATTTAGGTATTTTATGCGGAACAAACATGAGAAGAGATTACAAACTTTGATCTGCCTGACTGCTTGTGATTGGCTGCGGGGGGAGGGGGAAAGACCCTTACATATACATCCAATTCATACTATCCAGAATCTATGATAATCTGTATGTATGTGTACACACAATTATATATGCACATCTATATATATGAAAAAACTCGTTTGGTGTGGTGGCACATACCTATAATCCCAGAAATTGACAAGCTAAAACTGAAGAATCCCACACTAGAAGATGTCCTAGGTTTTATTACAAAGAGTTGGACTCAAACAAACTAACAAACAAATAACCACAATTCATGAAAGGAGGATATTGTTAAAGTATTTAGTTTCCCTGTCTGACTCTTGGCAGGCTATTATCCTGTAGCCATCTTGGAAGGAGACTGTTCTTCACCTTGGTGTGTACAGACAGCCTCTGAAATTCTCATCAGTGTGGCATTTTTACTCAAGTCTTGGCTTGTGCAGCTATAGTTATTAGATTTTATTTACTTACTACAGAGATGATTTTCCTTCTTACTTTCCATAAATATTTGGCAAAGGAATACAAATAACACATATAAAAGATAAATATTGGGCATATATTATAATAGGGGTTTGATAGAATAAGAAAATAATAAAAGCATCACTGATAACAGCATGTGGAAGGACTAGACAAGATTTTGAGCATATATGTAGATATTCATATGTTATAATTAAGCCAATTCCAGGACAATATTTGTTTGGTAAAATCACAAACCTTTCCAACTCCACACATCTTTTTTTTTGGATGATTTTTTTTTTAAAAAAGATAATTTACCTGCATGAAATTAGGAGTGTGTTGGGAAAACTCTTTTTCTGACTTACGAAGCTTCAAAAACTTGTGAGGATCTAATGTTTCTAACCCTGACATGAGACAAGCAGTTTGTGTTGTTTATGATCTAAAAGCCATAACTGAAATGATGTTTAAGGCAAGAGGATAAAAGCTTTTCTTTCTAATAATTTCAGTTTTCACCTATAATCATCTCAGGAATGTTAAAAGTTTGTAATTCTGTAATTACATAAAATAGTATAATTCTATTAAAAGTTTAGAAAATTAAACTTTGGTTCTCTCTCCTGTTTTTATATGAATTTGGAAGGACAGAAAACACAACTATCTCAATTTCCTCTTCTCCACAGAATTGGCATCACAATGATGAGAAAGGCATTAAGTAAATGTGAGCATTCATAACCCTTTAAATATACCTTTGAAAGTTATTCTAAGTGAACAATAATATTCTCCCAGAATCCAATTGTTCCATGATCTCTACTTAACCCATAGCCCATTGTATTTTCAAAATCATCATTTTTAATGGACTATTAACAATAAAGTGAACTCTGCTGTGAAAATCTTTCTTCCATAACTTTCACTGTAAGTATCACCAGATGTGTAGTAAAAAATATTATCCTGGATATTTTTGTTATTTTATTAATTTAAATCCCGATGCTCTGACTTTTTATAGAAGAGATTAGAAAAATCCAAGTATATCATATCATAAATTTAAGTTTCTGGAGTAAGTTTGTATGGAGAATGGTGTAAGTTATAATTTATTCTCCTTCATTTCCTATTAATTGGGATTCATTTCCTTTTTGTTTAATTTTGCTAATACTTTATCAATTTTTAATCTCTAAAAAGCTAAGCTTAAATTTCACTGATTTTTCTACTTTCTATCTAATGTGTCTGCTCTCAACCTTATTCTTACCTTGTTTGGTTTGTGCTTAGTTATTCACTTTTCTTCACCACTTTGAGATGTAAAGTTACATGAGAGTTTTTCTTTATGTAGATATTTGTCATTATCATCATCTTTGAACTTTCTTCATAAATTTTGGTATTTTCTGTTTCAAATTTCATTTATCTCAAAATACATTGTATTTTTTTTTATTTCTTGTGGATCCACTGATAATTTTGGAATGTGTTACCAAGTTTTCATACATTTTTATATTTTATTTTCCTCCATTTATTGATTTAAAATTCCATACTTTTAGTTTCTGAAGAACAGTGATATAATCAACCTTTTTGAAATGTTAAACCTTGTTCTGTGGTCTAACATATCATCTGTCCATAAGGATTTTAGAAGCCTTGATATTTAACTATTGTTTTGATGAAAGGGCTACATATGTCTGCAGGTTCCATTTGATGTATATTATAATTATTTTTCAGTTTCAAGGGAAAAAAGCATAGAACTTCAATGGAAACTTGGGACTTGTAATTGTTAAAGAGGAATTTTATACTTTTAAAAGTATATTTTATTAATTTATTCATATTACATCTCAATTGTTGTCCTATCCCTTGTATCCTCCAATTTCTCCCTCCCTCCCATTTCCCCCCTAATCCCCTCCCCTATGACTGTGACTGAGGGGATATGCTCATAGGGTATCAAGTCTCTTCTTGGTAGCCTGCTGTCCTTCCTCTGAGTGCCACCAGGCCTCCCCATCCAGGGGACGTGGTCAAATATGGGGTAACTTTAATCTTAAAGTAAATGATATTTTATTTTAACTTCATACTGAACTTGTCTCAAATTTTCCTATAATTCTGGTATTAGCTGTTTAAATAATTATAACTAAGTAACAATCCATGGAACAGGAGGGATTAGGTAGAGAGGAAGGTACTGGAATCACATGCTCTCAGGATGAAATAGAATAGATTTTATGAGTGGACTGTGGTCAGAAGGACGATGGATGGGAAAGGTATGGGAAGATAAAGAGGAAAGGGAGGGGAGAAGGGGAGAGGGGAGGAATCAGGGAAAGACAGCTAGAATTGGATCACATTGAGGGGTTGTATGTAAAACTAGTGCAGTGGAAATGTCTTAAATTATATGAAGGTGAACTGAAAGAAGCCTCCAAATAATGAGACAGAGTGCCAGCTAGACATCTTTTGTGACCAAGTGAAGCTTTCAGTACCGGATCTAGACTGCATCCAATTGCATTATTATCCAAACAGTTTCCATGAAAATCTCAAAGCAACCCAGGGTATTGCCAGGACAATAAGTTACTCCCTGGAAAGTGACAGCAAGGCCCTACTGCTAAAGACAAGAACCACATAACTCATTGAGCACAGATAGGTTGAACAGGTGCCAACATAGAAGGTTCACCACTGTTTTCTAGTGATTTTGGTATTCTTCAGGCTACCAAAAGAGAAATGTAAACATCACCACAGCCACAAGGTGTTTAATCTACAATCAGCTCTGCCCACAAAATATCCTAGAGAAACAGTGGCACAAAGCTTATGAGTGCAACAAGCCAATGTCTAATTTGACTATTATCAAAATATATCATATGAAAAAAAGGTTCTGTCTTTAATAAAAAGGGGAGAATATGTACTCTGCTGTTTGCTAACTCAACATTATTTTGTTTTTTCAGTGTGCTTTGAGGCCAATAAATCCAATTTCAAAGTGAGTTCATTACATAATATATTAAATATCCTAACAACCAGATGTGTGAGTGTATGAAGAACTTCTCAACTAAACGATATTGACTCCTAGAACATCTCCTAATATTACTGGTCATTTATTGTCAGGGGTTAAATAAACATTTGCTGAAAAAAATATTTTTTGAGATATTCTACCCTGGATAAACTGAAGTAACTCTTGTATCTGCCTTTTAAGCTTTGTTTAGATATACTTTTTATCGAAATATTTAATGACTCACTAGAAATTAATATAAAATACAAATCTTTATATTTATGTTTATGAGCTTCATTAAGCAATAGTTAATATACAGAGTGCCTTTTGTATTCAAACCTTTAATAACTCAATAACGCAAGCTTGTACCTCCTGTGTTTTATCTACATTTTACGTATTACTGTGGCTTTCATCATCTGATACTAAATGTACAGAAAGAAGAAAGTAGGTTTTGAAGGGACACATAGGTGTGTGTATGGAAAATAGCAAGGTTCTATAAATTTCCCAAAAAACCTTACATAAGCAATGCAACCCAGATAACACAAGTAACGGGATATAGACAGAACATCTATGTGGTATGTTCTTGGCTAAAATCCATCATTAATCTACATTTTTTTCTCAGCTTTGAAACAGCTATGATTGCCGTCTTTCTTTCTGTAGCAATTATGCAAAATGAAGGGGGTATTAAAATACTGGATATGTAGGCTGGAGAAATGGCTTTGCAGTTAATAGCACACATTGCTCTTACAGAGAACCCAGATGCAGTTTTTAGCATCCACGTGGTAGTTCATAGCCACCCAAAATTCTAATCACACATAAAATAAAATGGATGAATCTAATAAAAATTAAATGCTTTATATTTTTATATGTTCATTGCAATATTTTTTCTGTTATCTTTTCCACCACAAATTATTCAGTCCTTAGCCTTACACTGCTCCATCTGTCTGTATCATACAGTATCTAATTTGTCTGTGTTAGCCAAACACCTTTCCTTGAAGATGTTGCTTTCTTGTTTTGCTCCTTATATAATCAGGGCATACTCTGTGTAAATTAGAAACACTGTTTAAAGTTTTGAAAATACGTATTGATAAGGAATATCAATACCACGTTCATGGTATATATCACATGATTCTAGTCTATCAAAATAGGCATTTTACAAAACACTAGTGCTGCTGATTCCCAGCACCAAGTGCTTCAGTTTGCTGTTCCTCATCAGAACAAGATAGCTTCTGATCCCAATTGGTCCTGCATTTCAAACACATAGGACTCTAACTAAGTCTAGAATTTCTCAGTATTTAGAAACTGCACCATAAATGCTATTCCTAGCTTGTTTAACCACTTCTCCAATTTATTTGAGCCCCTACAATGGTATTATTTACCCCAAAACCACCAGAAGAAACCTTAAGAGAACAATGCCCCACATTTCCTTTAAGGAGGGTCAGGTAGGTTTTTGGTTATTTTGTTGGGCTATAAAGGGTTATTTTCAATGGGAGTTGGTTATAAGTTAGTATTGGTCTTATTTAGAGAGAAAATGAGATTGGACTCAGGGATGTTTCTCTTTTCCTTTACCTTCCATTCTTGGATTTGGAGATAGGGATAGAAAAGAAAGAAGGGGTAATATGAAAATATATAGGAAAGATAGAACAAAAAGTAGATTAGTGAATCTACTCCTTAACTTAATGCCTTAATTGTCATTCACAAGGTTATTTTTAATTAATTGGTATAGAATTTTGTATATAGATACAAAATAAGTTTAATTTCATATACAGTAGTATAGAATTCAAATGTAAGATTATTCTTCACATACTATATATATGTATATATATATATTATATATATATATATTTCTACTCTAATATGAGGTATTATACCCATATAACTAAATGATAATACAATGTTTACTTCCAATACTTTGAAAGTGCTGTTGCAGGCTGTTAGGATAAACAAATTATACAAGTTAGTTGTTAGTTGATCACATTATGGACATATCAATTACTAGTCTATTTTCATCACAAGAATATACATCTTATAGATTGATATGATTCTACAGAAAGATAAGGTATAATAGACAAGGTCTTCAAAAACCTCTAAGACATACACAAAATGGCATTTAAAACTGTTTTTATTATTTTAAAGATTCACTGACAATGAGACAGGTTAATTCTGGCAGCACCCAGCCTACCTCGAAGTGGATGATAAACATCAAAGAACCTCCTTCTGGAGATGGCTTCACATATGGCAAACAAACCAGATGGCAACATGTCCTCATTTCTACCACAGCTAGAATTCTGCCTAAAAAGGGCAAGCTTGGATGCAGGCAGATTTGACAGGCAAACTCTGCCATCACAGGGTAAGCAAGTCCTCATTAGTTCCTGACTCACAAGTATGCCTGTCAGATATATTGGGACAGAAGGCTGGAGATGATCTGCCAATGTTATAGACAGTTTTGGGTGCCTATTCAGGTAGAAAACTGTCTCTGTTTCTATCTCATTTGGGAAGCTACTAACCTTCACTCCCAGCATACTAAGGTAATCAAGTTTATTCCTTTTCAAGTCTCTTATGGGGTTGAAGGCCAGAGAGTTCAGTCTTACAATGAAGCTTGGTTGTTTAGGGGTTAATATATTTTTAGGTCTAGAGAGATGTTTTTCATTGGTAATGATGAGATATGACAGATAATGCTTTCCATTCAGAATTGCCGACTCACCAAGATAGGAATGACGTTTTCTTCAAGGCTACCAAATACAAATACCCCAAACGTTTATATAATTCCTGATTGTGTCATGGTTCTTCTTGCTATAGGTAGTTTATTGTATATAAGTGTGCTAACATAAATGTATATGTAAAAAAATGAAAAAAAATTTAATAAAAAAAGAAAAAGAAAAAAGATGCATTTTGATAATATCTCTAAATTCAAGAGTTCACATCAAAATCAACATTAATTTTCTAATGATCATTACTCCAAAGAAGGTGGCAAATAAAGTTGATGTGTCTTTAATGTTAGTGTAACCTTTGGTTGCTCTTTTTCATGGAAATATTCTACAGCTTCTGAGGAATAATTTTTCTAATAAAGTTGTTTTTAAATAGCATAGGGTTGGATTAAAATGATGCCTTTTCCTTAATCAGAGCTGCATATTTTGTGCTGAAGCGGCCTCATCATCAGCTGGTAAACAACTTATCTTTCAGATTAAGTGAGGGATCTTTATTAAAATTACAAAAAATTTCCAGAAGTAAAACTTTGCAATTTGGAGAAGGTTACGTTGATTAGGTACCAAAAAAAATTGTTCTCGGTGATGTTATTTCTGTCACTAGCCCCAAACTGCAGATTTTCTTTCCGCTCTTAGCCTGTGGTTTTTGTCCCTGTTGAGCATATTTCCCACCGAACATTTTCCATCCATTTACTAAGTACTTATTTCATTGAAATGCAATATAGCAAATGACTTGTTAAAACTGCTTTCATTGTTTCTTTTTCCTTTTTTTCTAAATACTAGATTATTCTTATATTGATTGAATATATAATCCCAACCATTCATTCAGAAGAAAGCTTTAAGACTAAAAAATAGACCAATTTAAAGAAAATCTCACTTTGACATTTAAACCTCAAGAAAAAAAATAAATCTTTGCCAATAGTATTGAATTTAAAAAAGTAATGTTGATTTGCTGAAAAGTTATATAAATCTCTAATTTCTCATTTTATTTCATCTTTGGATTGTCAAGCATTGTTTTAGATATTTATTCTTTTAACTGTTCTGAATGTTATATTGTTAAATCCAATTCATTTGGGCTTCTTCTTGTGTATAAGAAATATTATGGTCCTGGAATAGTCTGAAAAACTTATTAGTGGCTGTTTTCAAAATAATTGTTCTTCCAATTTATTGGCAAGTGATGATATTCTTGCAAGTTTCATGTATATATGGAAGTGTTTAAAATGTTATAATAAAAAACTATTAAAACTAATGTTATTAATATTAGATATAAGACCATAAAGTATACTTTCAAGTTATGAAACATATATATATATATATATATATATATATATGTGTGTACATTGTATGTACATGTTTACACATGTACACATTTATGTACGAATGGTACTTGTATGATTCCAGCTATCACTTAGTAAACATCTCTATAAGAAAAAACAAAAACAGCAAAATGTTATTTAATATAAAGGGAAATAATACTTTTTTGTACATTCTTGATCTGATAATGAGTGACTTCTATAATTAAAATATTTTAATATAATTTTCAATAAAGATTATATTATTCTTTTAAGAAAAATTTCTCTCTTTTTAAAATATATTTTATTAATTTATTCATATTACATCTCAATTGTTATCCTATCCCTTCTATCCTCCCATTCCTCTCTCCTTCCCATTTTCCCCTTATTCCCTTCCCCTATGACTGTTCCTGAGGGGGATTACCTCCCCCTGTATATGCTCATAGGGTATCAAGTCTCTTCTTGGTAGCCTGCTGTCCTTCCTCTGAGTGCCACCAGGTCTCCCCCTCCAGGGGACGTGGTCAATTATGGGGCACCAGCGTTCATGAGAAAGTCAGTCCCCACTCTCCACTCAACTGTGAAGAGTGTCCTCTCTGCTGGCTAGATCTGGGTAGAGGTTTGAAGTTTACTGCATAAAATTTCTTAAAAGCTGACAATAGTATTTTCAATTCCTTTTATACTCACAGGAAAGAAACTGAATATTTAGGAAACTTTCCATAATCTGATATATGCATACAATATGAATAATCAGAACAAATTACTTTCCTGTCTCCCTAAATATCTATATTTTACATTAATTTATCATGTGTTTTAAAGTGAATTGGTTAGGTAATCTTCTCTGGTTAGGAAAAGTTTTTCCTAATGCTTCCACCTCTAAGCTTCTCTTTACTGCCTTTTTGGCAGATTTATTTCCTGATGTATAACTAGCATTACACCACCAAAGAAACTTGTAGTTTCAGATCTTGAAAAACCAGTCAGCATCTTGCAGATCAAAAACCCAGTCTCCCAGGAAGACAATTAATCTGGGAAACAGATTCTACATAACATATTTTCCTTACTACCCACGTCATTCTTTGAGAGCAAATCATAGTAACTTGAGACTCTAGCTCTGCTCTGAAACCATTCTCTAATTCATCTAAGCTATATATGAATATTTTTCTGCAATTTTATCTGATAAATTTCAAATGTGCTTCAGACTTACCATTCTTATGCATAATTGCTGTCATAAGTAGTTAACTCTGTATTTTACTAAGGTAGAATGAGAAAGAATTGATCAGAATTGAGTCTATTAAACTCTAAAAGTTTCTACAAGCTATTCATTCCAATGAAAGTCCAGTCATATTTCCTTTATTTTAACTGTGGAAATGATTTAACAATGATTTGAAACCTATTTAATAATTTTAATGTAAGTTAAATTTCTCTTTTTTAATCTGTTAACAATTATATTTTTCTTACATTAAAATATTAATTAACATCCTTTTAAAATTAATTAATTGACTTTATTATTGATTTTTCTGTAACTAAAAGAAAGTAATTATTTATGCAGATGTCTTCCTTGGTCTATCTACTCTAGAAAACTATGTCTACTTATTGGATAGTAAGATAGCTAGATATTTAGGTCTCTCAAAAAATATAACTTTTAAAGTATACTAAGCTGAAATCTCTATCTTCATTTAATTTAATAATACCTGAAGTGTAATGTTAGATATTTTATCTACCCCAGAGATTTCAATAAAGCTACCTATCTATATAATTATATTTAAGAAAAATATTAGAGTTTATGATTTTATCCCTAATACATTAAAAATATTTATAAGAAAGGAAGAGAGTCAGTCTGAAGCATCAAAACTAATAAATGAATAATAAATTCTTGGAAGCTTAAAGAAAAAAACATGTCTAGGAATCATGAACTTGGACACTGATTTAGATGATTTTAATCTGAGTGTGAAAAAAAATGTCTCAAATTCAAGGTGTCAGTCAGGGCTGAAGTTAACCATAACATAATTGTTAAGGGTAATATGGGAAGCCTTCCCCCAAGAAACTTATGTGTTAAAGACTTGTCTCTATCTTGGTGCTACAGAGATATGACTGAATCATAAGGGACCTAGTGCATCAATTCCATTGGATAACTCCACTGATGGGTTCATAAAGGATAGGCTAAATGAGATTTGTTGGAAGAAATAGGTCATCTGCAGTATCTTTTAAGAGCATATTTTGTCCCTGTCCCTGTATTGTCTTTCTCTCAGCTTCCTAGATGACATGAAATGATCAGATTTGATTTGTTATGCCTTCCTGGCAATGTTTTGCCCTGTCTCACCCTCTGCTTCCATTCCCAGCATAGAGGGAGAACTCTATGGTTAGGCTCCTGTCCTGTTCCTGCTCTTCAGCAACTTCCATGTCCATTCTATTTGGTCTTATGAATTGGAATTATTTAGCTTCTATAGGTCTGTGGATTGTGGTATTGTTATTATGTGTTATGTGGCTAATATCTACTTATAAGTGAGTACATATCATGTGTGTCCTGGGTCTGCGTTACCTCACTCAGGATGATCTTTTCCAGTTCCATCCATTTGCTTGTTAATTTCAAGATTTCCCTGTTTTTAATGGCTGAGGAGTACTTCACTGGGTAAATGTAAATGTACCACAGTTTCTCTATCCATTCTTCAGTTGTGGAACATCTAGGTTGTTTCTAGATTCGGGATATTATGAGTAAAGCTGCTATGAACACAGTTAAGCAAATGTCCTTGTTCTATGGTGGAGCATCTTTCTGGTTTATGTCCAGGAGTGGTATATGTGGGTCTTGAGGTAGCACTATTTCCCAATTTTCTGGGAAATGGATAAATTCATTTTGAAAGTCACTATACAACTTTATACTTCCACCAGCAATAGAAGAGTGTCCCCTTTATCCAAATTTTTGCCAGCATGTGCTGTCAAACTTTTGAACTTAGTAACTCTGATGGGTCTAAGATAGAATCTGAGAATTGTTTTGATTTTCATCTTCCTGATAACTATGGATATTGATCATTTCTTTAAACATTTCTCAGCTATTTGGTATTCCTCTGTTTAGAATTATGTTTAGCTCTGTGCCCCATTTTTAAATTGGATTATTTCAATTGGTGGCATTTAATTTCTGTAGTTTTTCATATATTTTGGATATTATCCCTCTGTCACACATAGGGTTATGTCTGGATCTTTTCCCAGTCTGTAGGTTGTAACTTTGTTCTGTTGACAGTGTCCTTTGCTTTCCAGAAGCTTTCGGTTTCATGAGGTCGCATTTATTATTTGTTGATCTTGGAGCCTGAGCTGTTGGATTCTGTTCAGGAAGTTGTCTCCTGTGCCAATGAATCAAAGCTCTTCTTTAGTTTTTATTCTAGCAGATTTAGTGAGACTGGTTTCATATGATATCCTTAATCTACTTGGGCTTGAGTTTTGTGCAGAGTGATAAACATGGATCTATTTGCATTTTTCTACACATAGACATCCAGTTAGACCAGTACCATTTGTTGAAGAGGTTGGCTCTTTTCAATTTTGTGGTTTTGGCTTCTTTGTAGAAAATCAAGTGTCCATAAGTGTGTGGGTTTATTTCTGCTTCTTTTATTTGACTCCATTGATTCACCAGCCTGTTTCAATGCCGGTACCATACGGGTTTTTTGTTTCTTTGTTTGTTTGCTTTATTGTTGCTCTATTGTACAGCTTCAGATCAAGGACAGAAATACCTCCAGGAGATCTTTTATTGTACAGGACTGTTTTTAGCTATTCTGTTTTGTTTCATTTTTCCATATGAAGTTGAGAATTGTTCTTTTAAGTTCTGTAAGGAACTGCAAGGTCTGTATTAACATTTTGATGGGAATTTTTACATTGCTATTGGTAAGATGACCATTTTTAATATGTTAATATTATTGATCCATGAGCATGGGAGATCTTTCCATCTTCTAAATCTTCTTCGGTTTCTTTCTTCAGAAACTTGAAGATTATTTTTCATTTTTTATACAGCTCGTTCACTTGTTTGGGTATAGTTACACCAAGATACTTTATGGTTTTTGTGGCTTTTATGAAGGGTATTGTTTCCCTAATTTATTTCTTAGCCTATTTGCTTTTTGCATACAGAGGGTTCTGGGTTTTTGTTTGGTTTGGTTGGGTTTGTGTGTGTGTGTGTGTGTATGTGTGGTTTTTTGTTTTGTTTTCTTTTGTTTTTTGTTTTTGTTTTATTTTTTTTTTAGTTAATTTAGTATCCAGCAATTTTGCTTAAGGTGTTCTAGCTGTAGGAGTTCCATGGTAGAATTTTGGGGGTCATTTATGCATACTATCATGTCATCTGCAAATAGAAATGCTGTAACTTCTTCATTTCTAATTTGTATGCCTTTGACCTCCTTTCATTTTCTTATTGCTCTAGCTGAGGTTTCAAGAACTATATTGAAAAAATAGAAAGAGAGTGGACAGTCTTGTCTTATCCTTAATTTCTCTGATGTTGCTTTCTGTTTCTCTCCATTTAGTTTGATGTTGGCTATAGACTTGTGGTATATTGCCTTTACTATGTTTAGTTATGTGTTTTGTACCCCAATCTCTCAAAAACTTTTAACAAGAATGAGTGCTGGATTTTGTCAAAGGTATTTTCATCATCTAAGGAGATCATCATGTGTTTTTTTTCTTTCAGTTTGTTTATATGACGGATTACATTGATGGATTTCTATATATTGAACCACACTTGCGTGCCAGGGATTAAGCTTACTTGGTCATGGTCTATTATATTTTTATATGTTATTGGGCTCGGTTTGCGAGTATTTTATTGGGTATTTTTGCGTCAATGTTCATTTAGAAAATTGGTCTGAAATTCTCTTATTTGTTGTGTCTGTCTGTGGTTTAGGTATCAAGGTGACTGTGGCCCCATATAATGAATTTCTTCTGTTTTTATCTGTGGAATATTTGGAAGAGTATTTTTATTAGCAATTTTTTGAAGATCTGGTAGAAATCTGTGCTGAAACCATCTGACTCTAGGCGTTTTATTGTTGTTGTTGTTGTGAGACTTTTAATGACTGCTTCTATTTCCTTGGGTGGGTGTAAGAATATTTATTTTGTTTACATGATCTTGATTAAACTTTGGTAAATGGAACATATATGTAAAAATGTCCATTTCATTTAGATTTTCAGATTTTGTGACATCTAAGTTTTCGAAGTAAAACCTCATGATTCTATGAATTTTTCCATGTTGTGTCTGTTGTTATATCCCTTTTTCAGTTCTGATTTTGGTGATTTGGATAGTGTCTCTCCGCCTTTCAGTTAGTGTTGCTAACGGCTTGTTTGTCCGTTTCATTGATTCTTTGAATTGTTCACTGAGTTTGATTATTTCCAGCCATCTACTCCTCTGGAGTGTGTTTGCTTCTTTTTTCTGGAGTTTTCACTTGTATTTAGATGTCACCAATTCCTTCATGAAGGCACTTAGTGCTATGAACTTTCCTTTTAGCCCTGCTTTCATTGTGTCCCATAAGTTCGGGTATGTTGTGCCTTCATTTTCATAGAATTTTTAAGAAGTCTTTAATTTCTTTGTCTATTTCTTCCTTGACCCAGTTGTCATTAAATAGGGAGTTGTTCAATTTTCATGCATATGTATGATGTTTGTTATTTTTTGTTGTTGCCAAGGTGCAGATTTATTCCATAGAGGTCTGATAAAATACAAACAATTATTTCAATTTTCATGTATCTGTTCAAGCTTGCTTTGTAGCCAACTATATGATCAATTTTTGGAGAATATTCTGTGTGGTGCTGAGAAGAAGGTATATTCTTTTGTGTTTGGATGAAAAGTTCTGTAGATGTCTGTTAGTTCCATTTGATTCATGACATCTGTTAATGTCGTTATTTCTCTGTTTAAATTCTGTTTCAATGATAAGTCCATTGGAGAAAGTGGGGTATAGAAGTTTCCCACTATCAATGTGGGGACTGATAATGTGGTTTAAGCTTTATTAATGTTTCTGTCACAAATGTGTTTGCCCTTGTATTGGGGGCATAGATGTTCAGAATTAAGATGCCATCTTCACGGAATTTTCATTCGATGAGTATAATGTATAACCATGTGTTTTGGTTAATTTTGATTAAAAGTCTATTTTATATTAGAATGGCTACTCAGCTTGCTTCTTGGGTCTGTTTGCTGGAAAAAAAACCTTTCCCCAGCCTTTCACTCTCAGGTAATGTCTATCTTTGTGGCTGAGGTGTTCTTTTTGTATGCAGCAGAATGATGGTCCTGTTTATGCATCCATTCTGACCATCTGTGTCTTTGTACTGGAGAGTTCATTCCACTGATGATGAGAGATATTAATGACCAGTGACTGTTAGAACCTTTTATTTTTATGTTGTCTGTAGTAGTGTGTTTGTGTGCTTGTCTTCTTTTGGGTTTGCTATAGGGAAGTTATTAATATCCTGTGGGGTTTGGGGGTGTAGTTAACCTTCGCAGGTGGAAGTTTTCCTTCTAGTATCTTCTGTAGGGCTGGGTTTGTGCATATATATTATTTAATTTTGGTTCTGTCGTAGAATATCTTGTTTTCTCCATCTATGGTGATTCAAAGTTTTCCTGGATATAGAAGTCTAGATTGGAATCTCTTCCCAGATCCTTCTGGCTTTTGTGATCTTTGCTGAGAAGTCAAGTATGATTCTGATAGGTTTTCTATTATATATTACTTGGCCTTTTTCACTCGTAGCTTTTAATACTTTTTATTTGTTCTGTGTTTTTGGTGTTTCTATTATTATGTGGCAGGAGGATTTTCTTTTCTGGTCTCATCTATTTGGTGTTCTGTAAGCTTCTTGTATGTTTATAGGCATCTCTTTATTAAGTTTGAGCATTTTTCTATGATTTTTGTTGAAAATAATTTCTGGGCCTTGAAGCCAGGAATAATCTCTCTCTTCTACTCCTATTCTTCTTAGATCCCATCTTTTCATGATATACCTGATATCTTAGATGTTTTACGTTAGGAAATTTTTAGACTTAACATTTTCTTTGATGTATGCATTGATTTCTTCCATATTGTCTCCTACACTTGAGATTCTTTCCTCTGTCCCTTGCATTCTGTGGGTGAAGCTTATCCTTGCAGTTCCTGTTTTCTTTGTTATTTCTCCCTCTCTAGGATTTCCTCAGTTGGTGATTACTTTGTTGTTTTTATTCCCATCTTCAGATCTTGAAATGCTTTATTGAGATCATTCACCTCTTTGTTTCTATTTTCCTTGCATTTCTTTAACTGATTTGTTCAATTTCTTTACCTGATTGTTTGTATTTTCCTGTAATTCTTTGAATGATTTATTAACTTCCCCATATTTAGTTCTTATATGTTACCTAGATGAAAAGAATATGAGTCGAGGTTGATGCCAGTCAACCATTCTTTCAATTTCCTTGCCTTGTTGTTTCTGGAAAAACAGTTTCCTTAATGTTGTAAACCATGCATAGCTTTTATAACATCTCTAACACATCTTCCACAAAGCTCTCTTGGGATTGGATAGATAAAGTATGAGATGAATGCCCCATGTAGGACTGAATATCCCACCATTTTTTATTTTCTGTATGTTACCAAGTTGTGGGTTTCTGTGTTAATTGCTATCTACTTCAAGATGAAGCATCTATGATGAGGTATGAGAGATACTCTGATCTATAGGTGTAAGAATAAATCATCAGGAGTCACTTAAATATCATACACATCCTTAGTGCTTAGAGCCCATGTAGACACAGCTTCTTGGCCCTGTTAACAATGCCAAGTGTGAGTTCCATCTCATGAAGCCACCCTTAGATCTAATCTGAAAGCACTTGGTTATATTCCCTATACATTTGTTACACTGTTGCACCAGTGTGCAAATCTTGTCAGGGTAATTGTTGCTGTTTACAGGGTTCATAGCTGAGGGAGACTGGAAGTTATTTCTTTCTTCTTGCAGCATGTATAGTACTTTTCATGAGTACTAGCCAGGAGGAATGAAGATCTCTAGGTGAGTGTTAGTTTGATTTTTCCATGTACAAATCTTGTGAAAATCCCAATAACATTCTCCACAGAAATAGAAAAGGATAAAGTTCATATGGAAGCACACACATACACACACACACACACACAGAGAGAGAGAGAGAGAGAGAGAGAGAGAGAGAGAGAGAGAGAGAGAGAGAGAGAGAGAGAGAGAAACCAGATAGTCATAGTAGCAAAAAGTATAATGCTGGAAATATTGCTATACTCAATTTCCATTTATAAACAGAGGCATATCAGCACCATCTGCATGACATTAGCAAATTTTGTAGATACCTAAGGCAGTGGAATACAATGATGGAAAGAAATATAAGTCTGCAAAATTAGAGATACCTGTTTATTAGCGCTACTAGCAGCTGACTACCGGTAGCCATTGACATATTCATTCATCTATCATTATATATATATATATATATATATATATATATATATATATATATATATATATATATGTTATGGGGCCCTTAATAATTGGAATTTTTTTTGAGTGTCATTTTCAATTCCATAAACTTGTTGAAAATTGCCAGAAGCATCAGTAGCCCACTTGTTCCCTGAAAGTTCTGGTCCCTAACATGAGGGAGAGGACTTCTCTGCAGGCTCCAGTGACAGGGACTCATTTTTCACTGTGCAATTTTGGTTTTTGGTTTGTATAAATTAAAACAATGCTGTGGAAAAGTTAGAGGTGGACAGAAGCTTTCTCTCTCCTGGTCTTAACCACAACTGTCCAAATATTCAGATTTTCCACTTGCATTATTTCCTTTTGATGTGGGCAAGTGACTGGACTCCAAGCCAAGCCTTGTTGGCAGTGGCTCCCCTAACATTTTTATCTCTTCATCCATCTTCTCCCGTCCAATATTCTACTACCTACCTTTCTTTCTCCCTTCTCTAGCTTTCTTGCAGTATGTTTGACTCACCAAATGACATAGATTGAAAGTTATATTTCTTTTTAAGCACATTCCTCCCTCGGCTTTGAAGCTTTGATGCAATTTCAAAGCATTTATTTAAAAACTACCAGTGATTGGAGCAAAGACAGAGATGCTGCTAACAGCAGCACATGCTGCATGCTGAATACACCCTGAGGGGTCACTATTGTGTATTTACTTTTTTTTTCAAAGGAAGGAGACAAAAAATGTGAGAAAAAATGCAGATCTTTTAGGTTTTTCTGTGCCTGTTTGATTAGATTGTTAAGAAAATGGAAGGTCTTGAAATTCACACTGCCTCTAAATTCATTTTCTTTCAGATGAAATCGTTTAATTTTCCATGTAATTTCTTGGAGTTAAACTACATTTGTAAAGCGTATGACTTGGAAAAGATTAGGTTTTATTTGTATGTAATCAATTCCACCATGCCATCAGAGAAGGGTAAGAATTTAGACTCTGGAAAGTAATCACTTCAAATAGCACCGTTAACCATATAAAATAATCAACACTACATATTCTTCACATCAGAGATTTAAGACAAATTATTTTTAAATTTCATAATGTGTTTTATTTTGAGTCCTCAGGTGCATCTTTGCAATTTAACATTCTTACACATGTAGCTTTTCTCCATATAAAACTTAGATTTAAAGGTATATGGCTCTCCCACATCTCAGAGAATAATACGACACATATGGCCACATTCTAATCATATACTTATTTGAAACATTCAGAAAGAAGGGAGAGGTATTGAACAGTGTACCATTAACTATACTCATTTAGTTCCACAAATCAATTTTCAAAGTCTACGTTTTGCCTTTTGTATAGAAAGAGATCCAGCCATGTTTACATAAGTGCCTAAGTGTGCTTGTGGGTATGAATTAAAAAAAGAAAAAGAAAAATGAAGACTGAGATTTACATATTAAAAAAGGAGAGAGTGATGTGTACTCTAAACAATGGCTGCAGACTTTTAGTAAATGTATTTTTCCTAATACAGTTATACGCAAAAAGGCACCTTGGAAAAGGCGAGTGCAAGTGGAGTAAAGAAGCTGTATGGTAAGATAAAGGACCACTTATTTAATCTCTTATGAGATGATGGGTTTTAGGATAGCACCTTAACATTCCAGCTGTTTGCATGAGTTGCTTTGAGATAGTGCGCTATTGCTGAGACAACCAGTCCTGCAAGAATCATCATAAGGAATATTCTGGCCCATAGTGAAAGCATATAGTTCATATCATCTATCAAGCAGGAACTTGGAATATTTGCCATCATCACATCACAATTAGGAAGCCGAGAGCAATAAATGCATGCTGCTGATTGGTTCACTTTCTTCACTGACACAACCCAGGATCCAAGCTGAGAAAAAAAAAAAAAAGCACGCACAGTGGGCAGGCCATCCTGTCTCAATTAATGCAACTAAGTCAATGCCCAACAGGAATTCCCAAAAGACAACCTAACCCTCATGGATGTGCACCCCAAAAGTGATTTTTAAGTTCTTCTGGACTTGGTAAAGTTGATACCACCAAACAACACAGATGTGAGATCCATTTAAGTGTTCTTTAGAGTAAAACACAAAATCCATTTTATAATACTTTAGATTGAAATATCTGTCCATGAAGGAGAATTTCAATGCAATCATGAGTCTACTGTAATTTTAAAATGAATACAAAACATTTCGACAGAATTTAATTATATCTGGTTATAAATCTGAATGTCTAAATTTAGTAAATCAATGCACCAGGTATTCACACTGTAGAGGAATTTTAATCTAACAACATGGCTGCCCCGGCAAGGGATCACCTCCAAAGACCTTCGAGGTCTGTGTGATCTGGCTAGAATGCAGACACACCCTGGATTACAGCATGACCTGGCTGGAATACAGACATGCCCTTAGTACACACCTTTTAATCCAAAAGTATGAAGATAAGGTTAGTTTATAGAAGAAAGCAGGCATGTTTGAAAGTGATGTCTAATTGAGGGGCAGACAAAGTGATAAATAATAGAAAGATCTGACAGAATAAGTCAAAGATACAATATGCCCAACTCTCATTAGAACATGACAGGAAGGAGAGCCTATGTAAGACCAACAGAAGGAGAAAGAGAAGGGTTTTTTTGTTGTTTTGTTTTGTTTTACTGAGATGATTACCAGTACAGAATAGGTTACAGAGAGAACAAACTAGACACCGGAAGGGAGAAAAACTAAGAAAATGAGAGGGATCCAGAAGATTAGAACATATCATGAGAATTGCTTTGAGGCCAAGCAGAACAATTTGGAATCAGTCAGCATGGATAGAGGTGTAGGCCAGAACAGCTGAGTTGAGCCAGTCAAGCATATAGAAAGAGTTAGAAAGGCTTGGGAATGGCTCTCATCTCATCCTCTTCATCTGAGGATATAAAAACATTTTCACCGTAAAATGTCTCCAACTCAAAATTCCGTACTTCCAATTATTCCTAGGTTTTGCCTCTTCCCACAAAATGCATTCAGTTGCTCTCATTTATAGTTAGTCTGTTTATGTGCCTAGTTTCAAGCCTTTTCCTATTTGTCTGTGAGAATTTGATTGTAAATATACTTCAGTATGCACAAATTGTAAGTATTTTGCTTAAAGCACATGGACGTAACAATGAACGCTGATGCAACCTACAAAGGCAGTGTGGTTCGGAGGAGAATTGTCCTATGAGCAGAGGGCAGACTAATTTGTCCTCTGAAAGATTATTACCTCATCTTCCAGTTTAGGATAAAGGCAGGAATGGCTTACAGCCTTTCTTTTCTACCATTTGAGTTTATTCTGGAATTGTTTAATTAAAGAGCAACCCATAGTTTGAGTACCTGCTATGAATTTTGTTCTTTAAATAAAATTTGATTAGTTTTCACAGGTCTTTAAGGTATCAGTGCCATCCTTACACAGATGACTGAAATAGATACCCTATAAAATGCAGTGATTTATATCTTTTTTCATCTAGAAAAGGCAAAACAGAATCAAACTCAATCTGTCTGCTAAAACACTTTTACTATTTCTGTGTTACTGAATTCCACCATACAGATGGCATTAAGTATGAATTAAGCTAATTTAGAAATGTATGAATTTCACTTTCACTTCTTTAACTCACTATTAAATTAATTAACTTTGACCACAGGAGGCAATGCTGAACTATTTTTCCTGATTTTCTTATGATCTAAGTAGAAATTGTTGATAAAGAAACATAACTCTCAGCTCAAATGGGTTAAGACATGGTTTATTCTAGAGCCAAATATAAGTGATTTTGTGGCCAAGAAACACAGACTTAGGTTGTTCCAAGTTCTATGTTTCATGGTAGTAATAATTTCAATAAGTCTTTTGGAGGAAGAGAACAAAGAAATATACAAATCAAGACACTTTTCAAGTATATTAGTAGAACCATTAGGTAGGCAGGGAATCTGACAATGTTCTTACCCTGGCGCTGGTGTAAGTTAGGTGCTCTGTTTCTACATTCCACAGGGACTTAACTAATAGTCACCAGAATGTTAGATCACATACATTAGTCAACAATAAGTACCCATTTAAGAGGTAAGGCAAACTGTTTGTAATATGGTTTGTAATGAGCCTCTGGACCTTCAACATCATGGAAGTCCTAATCAGTCAGCCTGCAATTTGCCAGATTTATTTGGCTTCTTTCCAGGAATCTTCATTGTGAAGTCATATTAACATCATTTCGTTGGTTGAGCCAACTGTTCTTTCTCTTGGGCAGTAAACACTATCTGCTCTTTAGTCTTCTGCTCATTGAGTGTGAATCTAATACATGGAGGTCACTTGTTGCTAGTGCTTCAGCAGTCACTCCCACAGAACTTATGACTACAACCATCCCTGCCCCGAAAAGTCAACTACATGGTTGCTGAATCATGTCATATGGGAGATAGCAATGAATTCACTATCACTGAGGATTCACGAGATTGTTCATATCGATAGACCTTTTCAAATTCAAGTAGCATAAATAAATTAAGACATGCATTCAACCCTTGAAACATACACACACACCATACATATATATATCATAAATATCTCTTGATAAAATTGATAGAGTAGTTTTTATTCCATTTCATCATTTTCAAATATGTATAAAGTATAGATTTTGAAGCTATGATAGGTTTGGTTTCCACTTATACTTCTCCTTTATGATCTGCAGGAAGTTCATTTTGGCCTTTAAAAAATCTGAGCATTAAAAAAAATTCAAGAAAAAAGTGGGAGCCATTGGGCAAACCACAAATAAGCAGAATGCAATTTAACAGTGTGTGTTCAGCTTTTATGTTCTTAGTAAGCTACAATTGATTTCAGTAATTATTGCAATTTTCTAGGCTCCCTGGCTATGTCTACTTGCAACTAACCTTTCTTTGGTATTCTTGAAACATTAGCTATAAAATGCCAAAAATTTCACACCTACCTCAGGATGATGTTGCCTAGAGACAGAAGTTTATGGCCCTGGATATCATATATTCCTCTGGAAGATTCTGTTTCGAAATTAGAACAAGAGGCTGAGTCTCACCTGACTGAAGAGATTCTTGTTTTTGAGGATGAACATCATCCAGAACCAAATTTAATCCATTATTTGATCAACTTTATCAAACAAAAGCAACTTGAAGCCAGAAAATGATAGTAGCTCACAAGTAATAGTGTACAACAAAGTACTTCAAATTCACTCCTTCATTTATCAGCTACTCCACAGACCTTCTTGTTCCTCTCATGTACAAGGACATCCTATCCCTCTGAGCCTCACTGTCTTTATTCTCCCTTGGGTCTGTTTGAGTTCGGTGCTGACAGTGTTTGTCATTCTCTAAGGACAGCTCAGCTTTATCCAGGTTACACTTGCTGTCCATTGTGTTTGCTCCCTTTTGTTTTCTGATGTGAGTTTTCTAGTCTCCAGTTTCAAGCTCTAAATCCTTTTATGATAGAGGCTAAGTGTTTTGAATCACAGGGTTGATTTTTTTTCCTATAGATGGTCAGGACAGCAGATCAGTAGGCATTTGCCAGTGTGAAGCAATTTGTTTCCCAGATGGGCTTCCAGGGAAGATGGCACACTGTGCCATGAGGTCACATAGTAAGCCATGAGAACAGAAGGGACACAGGGAATGAGAACAGATGAAGTGACCTGTGGGTTGACGTTTAATATGGAAATGTAGGATAAAAAGTATCCTTAGCATTGCTGCCTCCAGGGATTAATTGTTGGCCTTATTTTTCTGTACCTGTTCTTAAGGCCAATAGGACAAGGGAATAGAGGCACATAGTCGTAGTATGTAAGCCTGAAAGGGATGTGGTTGAATGTATAGTCTCTGATGTGCTTTATTTTCATACAAGTGTCATTCTCTCAGGGGAGTTTCACGCTACTTCTTGATATTAGCTAACCATGGGATTATACAATGAAGTCCTGAGATATCAAGAGTCAGAAAATAAAATATGTGTTTAATACACATATAATTTTGTAGTGTTATGGAACATCATGAATAAACAACACACCTGCAACAATAAAGCTAACTGCCTATGAGGGAATAACTCTCTGCATATTGCTTTTGCTAGGTGATTTGAGACAATTACCAGGAGTGTTAACTTGGACAGATGCGTCTATAAAATCAAGAAAACTACCACTACATCTTCCTTATGTTAATTCCTCTTAGCCAAAACCCACCAAGAGTACACATGTGTGAAAACAAATGGCTTGTTTTTCATCTCAGTGAGGGTTACCTCTCTGCTGAGAAACTCTGGCTTGTCACAGTGAAAGAGCATTAAGGAGAATTAATTATAGGAGTGAGGCTTGCTTTGGTCAAGTGATTTTGGAAAGCATCCAAAAAATTCGGCAGCTGTATATGTTTGGGACTTTCTTAAAGTTCGTTATCTCCATGACCATTCTTTGTAGAGCATTGGGATTGAATGTTAGAGCATGAACAAAAGCAGTGGCCAGAAACATTCATTGTGAAAGGGAGGTATTCCATGTGCATTCGATGATTTGAATTATATATTTCTTTCTGTGTCTAACCATAACTACAAAGCAGTACAAAATTATCTGTGATCCATTATTGTCACAAAGGTTCCTTTGATGTTATTTTTAGCATTACTGCAGCATATGTAAGTGTTGTATGACACAAACAAACATCTATCCAACCCAGATATGGAACCAAGAATGCACCATAGAAATGGTCCCATGTTAAGATAGCTTATCACAGTGGTTCTCTTAATGCTGTGACCCCTTAATACACTTCCCATGTTCTGGTGACCCCCAACCATAAAATTACTTCATTGCTACTTTATAACTGTAATTTTGATACTGTTATTAATCATAATGGAAATATCTAATGTGCATGATATCTGATATGTGACCCCTGTGAAAAGTTTTTTTTGACCCGAAAGCATTTGCAACCTACAGATTGAGAACCACTGGCTTAGCCAATCAGTGAATTTAATGAGGTTGTTTATAGAGGCATTGGGGAAAATTTACTTCTAGGACCATGAGTGACTCAAAGGCAGTTAGGTTATGGAAAAATCTACCCTATCATAGGTGACAGTGCATGAAAGCTATATCTCTGAAGCTTTCTCCACAAGTTTTGGGAAGCTCAGGTAGCACTTTTTTAACTATGAGGAAGGATTCCTGACCCTCAAGGGTTTTCTTACTGGTCTAAGTCTTATGATCCGGGAGAGAATACATCCATTAGGGGTATGTAAATGCAAAACTACAGGAGGAGTGGTAGGCCAGCTCCTGGACTTGTGGGTTCCAGTGGATGCTGCTTTGTCACTATAATGTGTGATGCACTAAGCTCATTTGCACATATGATACATACATAGTAAATTCTTAGTATTATAAGTATTAATATTCACACAATCAATATAAGTATTTCATAATAGAGTTTTATCCTTGTCCAAGGGTAAAAAGAAAAGGGTGATGGTTGAGTGTGCAGTCTAAAATGGGCCAACTGCATTACCCTCACCTGTAGACTCAGGGAACATCATAGAATAAAGAGTGAAAAGAATATAAGAGGGGAAGCATGGGGAAGAATTGCTTCTCAATGCTGCTTTTGAGGTTAAGACATAGGCTTTATGCTCATGACCTCACCACACCTGTGACTATCAGTGCACGGAGAGACAGGTCAGCATTTAATCATAAATGGAGGAGAGGGTTCATGAGGTCCCACCCAGATGAGAAGTTATTGACAGTCCATTGCTGCTGTGGAGTGGGAGGGTAATCCTCAGTTCCCAATTGGTAGGTCCCTGGTAGGTTTTCTATGTTCAGTAGAAGACCCAACACCAGTGAGCATAGTGACAGCAATAACTAGACTCAAATAGGTTGTAAAATAATATGGTTATTGAGGATATGGTGTATCTGGGTGAGTATTACGAGGGAGTAGAGGGATACGTGATTAATATACACTGTATACATATACAAAATTATCAAAGAGTAAATAAATATTACAATCTACAAATATTGTTGTAAGGAGTGTTGAAATATTCTTAGGAAATGTGCTCAACCATGTTCTTATGTTTGACCAAAAAAATCTTAGTCAGTAAAATAATTTTGTGTATATATTTCATACTTTGATATTAACTCATTGGAAAAAATTCTACCAAAAAGAAGAAAACTATGAAGACTTAGGCAGAACTCAGCCAACTCATTGTCAGCGGTGGAAGTGGACCTTTTCTATGCTTGTATGTGCCATTGAAAAGGTTAGAAAAATTGGTTTTGGTATTAAAAATAAATTCTAATAGAGACCTTGTAAATAGATGATGTACACACATACAGGATGGTTAGACACACTATTGCCAATCTTCTGATGACATCTTTTGTTTGTTTGTTTGTTTGTTTGTTTGTTTTTTGAGACAGGGTTTCTCTGTGTAGCCTTGGCTGTCTTGGACTCGCTTTGTAGACCAGGCTGGCCTAGAACTCACAGCGATCCGCCTACCTCTGCCTCCTGAGTGCTGGAATTAAAGGCGTGCGCCACCACACCTGGCTTCCTCTGATGACATCTTTAAAGAGGCATTGTACTGGAACAAAATGGAGTATGTCATTTGTTTATGGTCACTAAGTATTTTCTTATAAAACAAAAATTTGAACTGAGATTTTTCAATCTCTTTTTGTATCACACTTCTTTAAATCAAAGTTTATTATTTTCTATTATTTATTAAAATAAAGGAGGTATAAGGTACTATCTCTAACACACTGGTATTTATATAACAAGACAATTAAATGGTAAGTATAATGTTACTTTCTTAGAAATTATTAGGTAAACATAAACTATTGCAATTCAATCAGCATGCAATAGAATGCCTACATGTGTCCCTGATATTCTGTAATTAAAGGATCTGTAATTAAAGTAGTGACTAAGATATTTCTTTTTAGAAACTGCGGGAGGCCACTACCACTAATTCATTTAAGATTTTATTGAATCTGGAGACAATGTGGAAAGCCCTGGATGTTGAATGCTTGTGTCTTTGTGAATTGTGACAATAATTACAGTACAACTACAATTCAGAACAAGCACTCCCTATTGGTACTCTACTACCAATGGTGGTACTTTAAGTGCAGACACTGACAGGTTCTAACCAGTCTACGTTTTATCCTGTAATCCTGAGATTACAAAGAACACACCTTTCGAGACATGAGTTAACTAGGACTCAGGGTGCTCCATTCTGACATGTGGTGAACCCAGATCTTACAAATACTCTCTCCTCCTCCTCCTCCTCCTCCTCCTCCTCCTCCTCCTCCTCCTTCTTCTTCTCTCTCTCTCTCTCTCTCTCTCTCTCTCTCTCTCTCTCTCTCTCTCTCTCTCTCTCTCTCTTCTTTCTGGAACTCACTCTATAGACCAGTCTGGCCTTGAATTCAGAGATCCAACTACCTTTGCCTCCAGAGTGCTGGAATTAAAGGCATGCATCACTACCACCTGGCTATGAATGACATTTTTTTTACCTCACTAGAGATTACCTGAACATTTTTATCTCCACAAATAGATCCAGACCAAATTCTGGTTAACCTGACTTATAACTTCACTTAAGATTTTTTGAGATCCTGAAGTTGGAGGTCCAACCTCACCATCCTCCTTCATTTTCCTCTTGGACATTCTGTGATTCCACAAGTGCACAAACACGCACTCCACATACCTCTCTTATGCACACTCTAGACTGTAGGCAACTTTATTAGCCAATCAGGGATAATTTTGAAAGCAAGGTTCACACAACATAAATTTGGAAACATGAGAATTTTCTCTTAGTACGGTAAAGATGTTTTTGTGGTAGGGGGAGGGCCAGCAGCTAACATTTAAATCAAGATCAACTGGAACACACATCTAGTCTTCTATCATTCGAGAACTATGGAATTTTTCATACTTTTAAGAATATATTATGAACTAGTTATTAGACAAGAATAAAATATTGGGATACCACATCCATAAATTATTTAGAAATAACACTAAGTTAGAATGCTTTAATAGCATGCAAAATGCCCAGGATATCATATACTCATGCTGTTTTCCAATCAATGTACATGCTGTTGTTCGTATTTCTATTCATTCATGATTTGAGAATGTTAATAGTCAGCTTTAACCTGAAAAATATTCTAGTTCATAATGCTACATAACCTGAGATTTGCATAGTTCAAAACAATTCAATTTTTTCTTCTTTGTCTCCTTAACATCTTTATTACTCAAATTCCTGACCTTCAAACAATGTTCAAAGATTGAAAGCATTATTGATTATTGAAAGGTGTTCTTCATGTATACACCAATATGCCTATATTTTAGGTTAATATTTATGGAAAATTACTAGCTTATATAGGAAAATGTATTACTTCAAGCAAATATTTCTTATTATACAGTATAATGATGGTCACTAATGTAGACATTTATGTATATATACACACAGAAATAGCGTAAGCATAAACTCATTGTAGGGCATTAGGTGAGTGTATGGGAGATGCTATTGGTAACAAAGAGAGAGAAAGACACATC
The DNA here is from genome assembly GCF_964271855.1 of Acomys minous. Classification (NCBI taxonomy): domain Eukaryota; kingdom Metazoa; phylum Chordata; class Mammalia; order Rodentia; family Muridae; genus Acomys; species Acomys minous. The sequence continues at coordinate 114,379,523 of NC_140489.1, forward strand.
TAGATTGGAAACGGTGTACTTTGGGACTACCACAATTATGTACGTAGGAAAATAGAACTTGTGTAACTGTGAAAAAGGACTCAGTCACTGACACAGGGTAATCCCCATTATGTGGTAACTGCTTTACTGTTTATGCTGCTTATAAAGACAATAAGAAAGTGCAGAAACTATGGAAAAGACTAGGATTACTTAAGAAAGAAAATTTATGCAGATATAAGTGAGTATATACCATTTGAGTCTTTCTGCTTCTGGGTTAACTCACTCATTATGATCATTTCTAGCTCAATCCATTTATCCACAAATTTCGGGAAGTCCTTGTTTTTAATAGCTGAATAGTATTCCATAGTGTATATGTACCACAGTTTCTTTATCCATTCTTCTATTGAGGGACACTTAGGCTGTTTCCATGTTCTGGCTATTATGAATAAGGCTGCTATAAACATGGTTGAGCAAATTTTCTTGCTGTGTGCTGAAGCCCACGAAAGCCTTCACTTACCAGGAAACTGAGACAGAGGAGAGGACATTCTAGTGGGACTCTAGATGAGAGAATCATGGGAGAAAGGCAAAGTAGAAGGACCCAGAGGGTCCTAGAAGCCTACAAGTAGAACATTATGATAGGCAGATTTGGGCCCAGGGGTCCCGCTCAAACTAAGGCACCAGCCAAGGACAATACAGGCGGTAAACCTTAACCCCCTACCCAGATCTAGACAATGGACAGAACACTCTCCACAGTAGAGTGGAGAGTGGGATATGACTTTCTCACATACTCTGGTGCCTCACCTTTGACCATGTCCCCTGGACGGGGAGACCAGGTGGCAATCAGAGGAAGGACAGCAAGTTACCAAGAAGAGACTTGATACCCTATGATCATATACAGGGGGAGGTAATCCCCCTCAGGAACAGTCATAGGGGAGGGGAATAAGGGGAAATTGGGAGGGAGGGAAGAATGGGAGGATACAAGGGATGGGATAACCATTGAGATGTAACAAGAATAAATTAATAAAGGAGAAAAAAATGTAAAAAAAAATATATATTTAAATATTGTGTTAATAGTATGTCTTTTTATTTAACTATTCTGAGCTTCTCTTTTAATCTTCATTATTAATCCTATAAGTTTAAATAATAAATAGATTCAAAAAGATAGAATCATATATTTTTTTAACTTTTTTTTCTCCTTTATTAATTTATTCTTGTTACATCTCATGGTTATCCCATCCCTTGTATCCTCCCATTCTTCCCTCCCTCCCATTTTCCCCTTATTCCCCTTCCCTATGACTGTTCCTGAGAGGGATTACTTCCCCCTGTATATGTTCATAGGGTATCAAGTCTCTTCTTGGTAACCTGCTGTCCTTCCTCTGAGTGCCACCAGGTCTCCCCCTCCAGGGGACATGGTCAAAGGTGAGGCACCAGAGTATGTGAGAAAGTAATATCCCACTCTCCACTCTACTGTGAAGAGGTTCTGTCCATTGTCTAGATCTGGGTAGGGGTTTAAGATTTACTGCCTGTATTGTCCTTGGCTGGTGCCTTAGTTTGAGTGGGACCCCTGTGCTCAAATCTGCCTATCATAATGTTCTACTTGTAGGTTTCTAGGACCCTATGGATCCTTCTACTTTGCCATAGAATCATATATATTTATTATGAAATAGTCATTATGGAAATAAGTAAGTACTAGGCATTCAATAATAGCAGGTATTATTATTATTATTGTTATTATTATTATTATTATTATTATCTGAATTTATTGATTGGTATATTATCTGAATTTGCTTCATTTTTATTATTTAATTAATTTATTCAGATTACAACTTAATTGTTATCCCATCACTTGTATCCTCCCATTCCTCCCTCTCTCCTGCTTTCACCCTATTCTCCTCTGAATTTGCTTTATAAGTCAGCAACTAAATTGATACAACTGAGAAAAAAATCATGCAGATGTACCTAACAGACCACTGTTTATATCCAAGAGAAAGAAAGCAGTTGTTGGGAAAAAATGAAAAGAAGTCAAAAGTAATACGAACCAGATAGATAATGACCAGAACTCAAAATGGTAACTAACTTGGTCTCCGTCTTAAGTTCTTTTTGGTTGTGCTTTAGAATGCCCTGAAGAGGGGCTGGGGAGATGGTTCAGAGGTTAAGTGCATTGGCTGGTTATTAACGGTCCCGGGTTCAGTTCCTAGCACCAACATGGCAGCTCACAACTATCTGTAACTCCAGTTCCAGAGGATCTGACACTCTCACACCAATAAACTTAAAAAAATACCCTGACAAGAAATTTATCAACAAGAATATTTGCAAAAATATTGAAAAAATATAAAATGTCAGTCCATCATGGTGGGACATCAAGGCAGCAAGAGATTAAAGCAAATGGTCTCATTACATCCACCACCCAAGAAAAGATCAGTGAATGCATGCTGTTGCTCAGCTCCCACTGGCCATTAGTACTATCCAAGATCCCAGGCAGGGAATGGAATTACCCAGGGGGTGGGCCTTCACCCCTCAATTGCCATAACCAAGATAATCCTCCTTAAGCATGCCCTGAGGCCCATTTCCTAGGTGATTCTAGATTCAGGCAAGTTGACACTACCAACCATAGATGAGAAGCCATTATAGAATGTAGCAGAGAAGGCTCTTTCAGATCAAGAAATATGAGAGCAAGCACCAGTGAGAGAATGAAGGAAGGAATAAGAAAGAGGAGTGCAAGCATCAGAGCAAAATCAAGCACACAAGGAGGAATGGTACAAGACATTATGTTTAGTGACATCAGTTTGTTGATGCTCACATTCTTGTTACAGCATCTCTGGTACAAAGCCCTTCAACACACACCTTCTAGTGCATGCATTTTTATAAATTCTCAGGTTTTACTATTTACCACAGTTATAATAGCTTATTTTGTGAATGGTTATACACATAAAATTATCCAAAATTCAAAAGCTCACTGTTTAGAAAAGGTAGGTTGACTTAAAGGGTCACTGAGGTTCATCACAGCCCTATGATACTGGGGATCAGTTTTATTTTAATGACATAAATATTCTCTTGTTATTTGAGCCTTCAGATAAAGTTATTTTTTCTGTTCTGTGGTGTTCTGTGGTGGGCTAGCACAGGGACTGTTATTTAGGAACTCTTATCTGTGGAACAACAATCATGTCACGTAAGTATATAATTCACCTAAATAGGAAGGTTTTAGAGATATCTGAATTTATTTTAAGATGAAAGTATATTTTCTTAGCTAATACAATAATTCACAATATAGTTTGGAAATATGACTAGCAAGTGGTGCTTTATGTAGCCAAGTCTTACATGTGTATTGGATTCCAGTTGGGGGTACATTCATGTTCATGTTGCTAAATGGCAGGGAACAATTTTCTTAAATATTTACTTTTGCATAATTCCCAGGTTGTAGATTTATTTGGGGGAAAGAAGTAAGTATGGTCAGTCAAATTTCAAAAATGATTACCCATGCTTCCTAGTCTGTCAATTCCCATACATCACTTCTCAGAACACAAACACATTTATAATAAATAAGAGGAGTGACTGTGCTCAAATAGAAGCTCCCTGAACTCTTCAAAAGACAAATGTTTTTCTAAAATTTACTCACTCTTTCAACACAACTCTTCCGTACTTGCTAGAAAAATGTTTCTGTTAACTATGATTAGACATTTTTGTTGTTAAGGGTAAATAAATGTTATCACTTTTTTTTCAGTTTTTTTTTTTTACTTTTATTTAATGTCTATGATTTATACATCATGTACCAAAATCCCTCTTCTCCTTCCAGTAAAATAAAACAAACAGACAGACAAAAATTCTTGTCTCAGAAGCTGTAGTACATCTTGCCTTTGTCTAGATATGTTTACTTTCAAATGTTCATTGCTACGAGTCATGGTCTGGTTGGAGGCCTACAATGCTGTTACCCCGATCCTCACTGGGACTGCTGTCAGATACCCCATTGTTTCGATGTGTCAAGGAGATTCTTTTTTTTTTTTTTCTTTTTTTTTTTTTTTGGTTTTTTAAATTTTTTATCAATTTATTCATATTACATCTCTATGGTTATCCCATCCTTTGTATCCTCCCATTCCTCCCTCCCTCGCATTTTCCCCTTATTCCCCTCCCCTATGACTGTGACTGAGGGGGACTACCTCCCCCTTTATATGCTCATAGGGTATCAAGTCTCTTCTTGGTAGCCTGCTATCCTTCCTCTGGTGCCTCATATTTGGTCAAGGAGATTCTTAATCTTTGAAACTGCAGGTCCGGCCCCTTCATGTGTTCCAGCAGGTCATAGATGGAGTAGATGTTGGGTGAGGTTCACTCAGGGCTCTAGATCAGGGCTCACTCCTCAGGGCAGAGCCCGCTCTCCTGCCCCCATATCCTCAGGGTGGGGCTGGTTCTTCAACTTCAGTGTCCTCAGGGCAAGACCTGCTCTCAGGCTACCATGTCCCCAAAGCTGGCTCACCTGCTCCCACTTCCTGAGGGCCAGTTCTCCTGTTCTTGTGTCTTCGGGGTCAGCTCTCCTGCTTCCATGTCCTCGGGGCCAGCTCTCCTGCTCTCATTCAATTCCCCAGATTGTTGCTGGCCATCAAGTCCTGGATGGTCTCCTACTCCTGTGGGTACTGGATCTTGTGTGGCCATCAAGTAGGTGGCAAGTGGAGGCCCCTCAAGTCTTTGTTGAGTAGCTCGCAGAAACACTAATATTGGCCCAGCTCAGCTTCTTGTCCATGGAAACTTGTAGCTCTGTTGATTCGCGCCTCCCAAGTCTCTGTTTCATCGTATGCTCCATCTGCCATCGGCCCCTGCCTTGGTGCTGGCCCTAGTATCCACCTCTGCACCATCCAGCTTTCAGCACTGAGCATGGACCGGCCAGTGAGAGAAGGTACTTGAAGCCTGTTGTCTGGGCGGTGCAGTCTTCACTTGGCCTCCACTCGAATAGCACCCTCTCCTTGAACGCCATCTCCTTGGCCCCCACTGCACTGGGCCACAAACCAAAAAGCAGTGGCAGCCCAGAGCCCCTGGGAGCTCACCTGGGCGTGGTCCCATGGTCCTGCAGTGAGAGGGCATGGATGATCCACATGACAGGATGTGTTTCTTTCTGGGAAACACCAGCACTGTGTTTTGGAGCTCTTAGCATAGTCCTTTGGTGGCTGTGCAGTCACTGCTGTTCCACGGATCAGACACAGTGTGTGATCGACTTCATCTTGGATGATCTTGGCTGCGGTACTTCTAATACACTGCGCTTAGTGTTTCCTCCCGCTTTTGTAGGTGAACATTTCTGTGTAGCTCTGGAAACCCAATCATCCTCATCAGATTGCATTGAGGACCTCATCTTTTGAACCCCACGGATCTGTACCCACCGTGCAGAACGACCTCACTATTTGTAAAAGATGAAATAAGTAAGAAGAGACTTGATAACCTATGAGCATATACAGGGGAAGGAGGTCCCTCTCAGTCACAGTCATAGGGGAGGGGAGTAAGGGGAAAATGGGAGGGAGGGAGGAATGGGAGGATACAAGGAATAGCTTAACAATTGAGCTGTAATATGAATAAATTAATAAAATATATATTTTTTAAAAAGGAAATAAGCAAAATCGTTCAGAGCTTGAACTGGAATTTTAAATTTATTATTTAAAACTAGTATTATAGAATGTCTACATTGCATTGTGATTTTAATAAAATGAAATATTAAAGGTGCAAAAAGTTATAGATTGTCCTAAAAAGTTTAAATATTAAAGATAAATGAGATATACATGATGGCAATAAAATATTTCGGAAAAAAAACAAGAATGGATACAAAATACAGGAAAATGGCTTGAGAATTATCACAAGAATGAAAAATAACCACTCAGGCCCCACTGCACATCACAAACATTTTCCTTTGTTTCATTATTTATTCTAATACACAATTATAATTTCTAGATTTAAATCAAGCCAAATGGCATATCTCTAGGTAATATTCTCCAATTTAACTATAAAGAATACTTTGTAGTCTTTACATTTTATTTTTATTGAAATTTTTAGTATTCCTAGTTTGTTTATAGAGGCCTTTTTTAAAATTAAAAAGAGATTCTTCTCTCATACAGTAAATCCTTACCACAGTTTCCCCTCCATCCACTCCTCCCCTCTCCCTTACCTTCTCTGTCCTGCAGATCCACCACCCCCAAACTCAGTTTCCCTCAGGAAAAGAGAAGGCCTCCAAGAGACAATAACCAAGCACAACAAAACACAAACAACAAGACAAGACAAAACCCCTCACATCAAGGGACAAGTAAAACCAGATTCCAGGAAGAGTCCCCGAATTAGGCAAAACACCCAGAGACCCGGCCACACCCACTGTTAGGAGTCCCACAAGAACACGAAGCTAACAGCCATACCATATACTCAGAGAACCTGGTGCAGACCCATGTAGGCCCAGTGCTTGCTGCTTCAGTCTCTGTGAGCCCATGCGAGCCTTGCTAGCTGACTCAGCGGTCCATGTTCCCCTGGTGTCACTCCATCTCCGTGTCTCCTTCATCCCTTCCTTCCTCTCTTCTATGGAGTTTCCTTATTTCTGAGGAGAGAGACCCAATGGAGATCTCCAATTGAGACTCTCTCTCTCTCTCTCTCTCTCTCTCTCTCTCTCTTTCTCTCTCTCTCTCTCTCTCTCTCTCTTTCTCTCTCTCTCTCTCTCTCTCTCTGTATATCTGGATGTGGATTTCTGCTTCTGACAGAGGAGGTCTCTCTAATAAGGACTGCACAAGGCCCTGCTCTATGAGAATAGCAGACTATCAAGTCATTTAACTGATTTTAACTTTTTAGACTTAGGCATAAGGGCTTCATGCATGTTCTGTCTTGACTTCTTAATATTAACTGAGCTCTGTGGATGTTATATTCAGCAATAAGACCCACACTGTCAGTTTTCAGAGAGTGAGCCTCTGTCCTAGCATCTGTGTGTGCTGTTCATAGACCTCCAAGGGACACCTTCAGTTAACAACTCAAACAAATGCAACCCAGTCCCATCATTAGAAGCCTTGCTTAGCTACAAAAAAATGGCCAGTTCAGACTCTGTATCTGGAGATTCCTCACATGGGTCATTCTCAGAGATTTCAGGAAGTTTCCACTGCATTGTATTTATTTATTTATTTATTTATTTATTTTTGGTGGGGACTAGATGTTACGTACCTGTCTATTCCATGCTCCTTAAGCACAGTTTTGGGTGACATATTCTTGGGAAGATATGAACAAACATCCACTTACCCCATTTAGAGGTTAATACATAAGGACAAGACAAAATCCAACTTTGCAAATCACTGAGATTTAATGTGTTAATTTAGAGGGGTATGGGAGAAAGGGCACTTGCGAGAGCAGGAATGACTACGAGACTCCTGGGTCCACAAAAGCTCATCCCAGGAAGGGTGAAGACTCAGTTAACGTAGAGCCAGTCATGCAGCCTACTTCACAACTTGCAGGAAGTTCTGTAGGGATGAGAAGGTCTCTTTTAGGTAACTTGGCTGGTCTGAGACACTTTTAGGCAGCTTGGAAAGTCAGAGTGTGTGCCAGCAGTTCCTATTGCTAATGTAAGTTTTAGGATAGAAAGACCTAGTGTATCTGTTGAGCTTCAGGGACTTCGTGAAGGTCCTTAGTTACTTGCTGAATCTTTATTTTCTTTGTTTTCAATGTATAATACAATTACACCATTCCTCCCTTCTCTTTTCTCTCTTCTAATCTTCTGAAATGCCCCCTCTTTGCTGGATTTCAACTCAATGACCTCTTATTTATTTATTTATTTATTGTTGTTACATACACATATGTATATATCTAGTTTCTGGCACTAGGCTAATTTTTCTTTTGTTGAGTGGGTCTTAAGTCCATTAAAGTGCTGTTGGTTACAGCTAAAATATGTGTTGCCACTGTGCCTTTATGTTATCATGTTATGATGGGCATTGCTATGGCTCATCCACTTCATAGCTGGGTAGAACTGTTGGCTGTTTCCTTCTTTAGAAGCTTGCATGGCACCTTCTGGTAGGATGAAATCTAGTCCTCAGAGAGGAGGCTTTCCAGTCAGCCTCAGCGGGGGTTCCTGTGGATCCTGTGTCTGAGGTGCAAGGTGTCTTCAGTACTTGATGAATCTTTGTGAGTCTCCTTTTAGAGCATCATTAGTGTCAATGAACTTCCCTGAGGAATGGAAGGCAGCAACTCCAACTAAAAGGAAATTATGCATCATAGCAGTACTCAGAATCAATGAACTTCTATGAATTTTCTCTTACTCTCACTCTCCACAATTCCTTTAAATAAATACTCAACAGTCCTTTGATAGACCATTTCAATTGTGTGAGATGCACATTGCTTTTTCTTCTTTCTCTGTCTTCTGCACCCCTTTCCAAGTGTGAGGACATCTCTGATGTAAATAGACTCACTTGTTGGATTCTTATAGGATTAGAATTTATATTGTTGATTACTTCAAACTAAAATTATTAATTCTAAAAATGCCCAAAATATAGGTAACAAAGAACTTCTGAATCTGAATTTATAATTTGAATAGTCCAGCTATGCTATTCTTGTATATGGTATTTATGATAAGAATTTAAAGATTTGATATTGTTGACAGATTGCATGCAGAAAAAAAAACAACTAATTTTGGCATGTTGATAGGCTCTTGAGAACATAAAATGGAAAATTTCACACTTGGTGATTTCAGAGATTATGAACATCTTGCTTATTTGATGTTGAAACTTTGTAAATTGTTAATATATGGTACAATCTCAAGATGATTGAAAAATCCTCAAATAAATCAGTAGCTGTCTAGGCAAAGGATTGCCTCCTATCTGTACAAAGAATTATGTTTACTTTTGTGTATATGTTATATATATGTATATATATATATATATATATGGCTGTATGTACATTGATCTCTAATATGTAAATATGTAATGAATGTGTACATCTTACTATGAGTATAAAATCTGGTTCTCTGTGTCACTTAGACACAACCATTTTTACAGATTTTATTGTTTCCCTATTATTCCTTAAGATAGTTTATTATTTTAGTAAGGGTAGATAAAATCATTTAATAATTATACAACAAACTAGAATATTCATCTCACATGTTCCTCTGGGATGACTTTGTTTTTTATTACTTCCTCAAAAATCTGTGAGGCCTTGTCTTCCCACATTTTATAGCTTTTCCCAGAATTCGTTATTGTAACACCACATAAGACCTAGGTCATCCTACTGAACTTGAAGCCTCTGCATTAAGAACTTCAGGGAAGAGCAATTCTTCACAGTTTGCGATATCCCTGTGCATGTGGGATTATTTTGCGGCATTTCTGCCTATTACCAATTAGATGCCAAACATCACACCTACAGTCACTGACCATCACATTTCCTCAGACATCACTAACTGTACAACTTGATTCCATTTGCTGCAGTGTGTGGTCAGCTGTGCAGTTTAATGAACCTGGTACCTGTTATGACATGACTGGAGAAAGCTATCAAGACTCTTTATTCAATAATGGGTCTATTACTTTTAATGCTTGCATCTTACTGTGGAAATGACAATGATGGAGATTGACTTACAATCAGAATTTTAGAGGCACCAAGAGGAAAGATGTTTTCTTTAAGAATGGAGAAGGAGATCTAACTTTCACACAAACTCTGGTGCCCCATATTTGACCATGTCCCTTGGATGGAGATGCCTGGTGGCACTCAGAGGAAAGATAATAGGTCACCAAGGAGAGACTAGATACCCTATGAGCATATACAGGGGGAGGAGGTCCCCCTCAGACACAGACATAGGGGAGGGGAGTAGGGGGGAAGTGGGAGGGAGGGAGGAATGGGAGGATACATGGGATGGGCTAACAACTGAGATGTAATATGAATAAATTAATCAAAAAAATAAAAATTAAAAAAAAAGAATGTCAATTACAAATAGCCAAGACACTAAGAATGTAACATTTATATAAGTCCTGATTGTGTTGTAGTTCTTCTTGCTATAGGTATTTTGTTGTATATATGTATAATAATATAAATGTATATGTAAAAAATAAAAAATGTTATAAATAAATAAATAAAATACGTGTCATAATAAAGACACACATTAATATGAAATCTACATTTGTATTTCCCTATAACAAAGGCAATATATTAAACTGATTTGAATGAATCAAAACAAATCATTCAAGTCAAATAACTAAGTTTTCCTGAAATATGTGTGATAGCGAACACTTCCATTCCAGCCGTCGGGCCCCATAATTCTAAGATACTTCACACATCTGGCTTCCTGCCTCCAAGAGAGGATGACCACAGTGGGAAAATTTCACTGTTTCAGCTGCCCTCATTTCACAGTTGCAGAGAAGAGGCACATGTGCTGAGCTCATAGGCAGCATGTAAAAGCCACATGGTACAGCCTGAAGGAATTGCATATTTCCAGCCCGTCATCCAATGTACTAAATTCCCCTTCACTTCTAACCTCTAGCATGCCTTGCAGCCTCTGAATTAAGTTAACAAATCAATTTCAAGCTGCAAATGCTTTTGGTAAATAGAACAAACCTCTGCCAGTTGGCTGGCTCTGTGACGTGCCACAACATGACAGGCATGGTAATTTTGCCATCGGTGAGACAGGAAAGAGTTCATAGTGTTGAAACCCTCCTTAACTTTAATCTCAACTGAGGAAATTTCTCATCTATGCATTTTTCTAGTCCCCCAGAACTAGAATATTCAAATAGCAAGCAAGCAAACAAACCAAGAATATTTAAGCTTCCTTCTTCCAAAATATTTAAGCTTTAATGTTCTCTGTTCAGAAAAAAAAAACAAAAACAAAACAAAACAAAAAAAAAACAATACTAAAATGGTTCTGCTAGAAGAAGTAACCTTTCTCCTTAAACACAGATCTACTCTTAGTGAAATTCTATTGACATCATTACATCTCTGGTTGCTTAAGTTAGAAATCTAAGCACTGCTCATAACCCCCTTCCGTCACTCCCCTTATCAAGCAGTGCAAGAGTCCTACAGCACTCAAGAACTTCCCATTTACATATTTAACTACTTGACAAAATTCTCTCCCCTCCCTTTGTCCATACCATCCTTCCTCTCTTTGTATTTTATCACCATCCTCTTGACAATTTTATTATCCTCAGTGATCAGTCAGCTTTCTGTTTCTGTCATAAACACCTTGACCAAAACAGCTTCAGGGAGTTATAGCAGACGGGCCATTATGAGAGGAAGCCAGGAAGGAGCTCAAAGCAGAACTAAAGCAGGGAGCACAGAGGTACACTGACTGCTGAATTGCTCTTCATTGTTGGCTCAGCCTGCTTTCATATACAGCCCAACACCATCTTCCCCAGTGATGGCACTCACATAGTGGTCTGGACCTTCCCATATCAATCAGTAATCAAGAAAACGTGGCATGGACTTTCTACACACAATCTGATAGATAAGGGTGCCTTTTCTCTAGTTAACAGAAAAATACTGAGCATAGTCAGATATACAGAATCCATCTAAATGAGCTCTAAGTAGGAGGCCACTTTTACTTTCAATGAAGCAAACTAGATGGTATCTGTGCACTCTCCAGACTTGTGAAGTGAGAAACTGAAGAAGACCACATTTCTTTTGTCTTCTTACTTCAGGAGAGTTTGCCACAAAACCACTAAGTAACTGTTGAGTGAGAGCCTTTTTGAAGCATCTACCCTGTATGGCTGACTTTCCAGCAAAGGACAGGTTCTCACCCAGAGAGTTCTCCCAAGCAAGATCTGTGTGTGTGTGTGTGTGTGTGTGTGTGTGTGTGTGTGTGTAGACAAGTTTGTGTGAACAATACATATATGAAACAGCTGTTTTGTACAAGAGCTGTGGTGTGTGTGTGTGTGTGTGTGTGTGTGTGTGTGTGTGTGTGTGTGTGTGTGTTTAGATGTTAGCTCTGTTCTGGTGGTCAATAGTCAAAGGAGGCAATTTGCAAAAATTCAAAGGAGAAAAGCACACAAAATCCACATAGCAATGTGTTTTAGATAACTGAAACTTCCTTCTGCGCCTTTGAAACTGATGAATCTACATCCACTGATCCTGTGATTCTGAGAATGTGCTTGACATAATAGAGAGAGAGCATGACTGAGCTGAGCTCTGCAACCCAGAATCCATTTCAGATAATGGTTATATGCTCTTGGCTTTTTAATGTAGAAGTGAAACTTGTGCCCCATATTTGGGGATCAAAGGAAATGTTAGTATCTAAATAAGTACACACAACTCTAAAGGTTCACAAAGACACATCCACCACAACATTGCCATATAATCAGGCTTATTTTATACTCTCTAAGAATTTGTTATGAAATGTGAGAGTTTTGAAACAGAGAGTTTGAATTTGGATTCCAGAGTCAAATCTCTGGTCAGGAATATTTCCTTATATTTTCAGTGTAATTTCCCATTCAATATATTATTTAATCCTGTAAAACCAGTAATAGTATATACCACTTGTTCTTTCCAATTGTGTGAAAATCAAACATGAAAATGGACTAACACTTACCTGTTATATCATTTAATTCACCTACTATTTTATAAAATGGTGAGAAATTACCAATGATGAAAAATAAACCAACCCCTGATGAAAACTTCTGAGAGACATTATGAGTAGAAATGGATTATATAAAATGGAAAACTGAACCATTTTCAATTTTTTTCCTCCTGACATAGTTACCACAAATTGCCACTTTATGGAAGCAAGTCTTGGCAATGCTGAGTTTTAAAAAAAAAAGTTAACTACAACGGCATCATCCAGGGTTAAATGCAGTATGTACAACATGCCACTTTGAGCTGTGCAAATCATACCAGCAAAAATTTCAACCCAAGAAGTTGAAAATCCTCCCAATCAGGGCTTTAATGTTTGAGGAAGCTGTGTACTTTGATTGACTGTTGTGATAGTCAGCTCCCTCTGTTCTGTTCTGTGTAGAAAGATGTGCAACAGGGAACTATTGTAGCAACTGTTATCCTTCCTTTGAGCATATGCTAAATATATAAGACTTGTGTTTCATTTAAGGAGCCTTGCCTGAAGTTATTGGAGTCCAAGATTCCATTAGAGCTCCTTTTGGCAGAGGTGGACACTGCATAGTATGGTTGTTTTGAATTTCTTCAGTACATTCAGCATGAATTTCTGTTTGTTTCTAGACATTTCTATTAGTCTCCTTTTCCATACACTTGCCTGCATATTATGTATGTATGTATGAATCAATGTACATATGCATGTATGTATAATCTTGTGTAGGAATAATTACTAACAAACAACCTGAAAGTGAGGTAGCTAAAAGCAATAAAACTTGCCTTTTATTTATTTTCTTCTACTCCTGAAGCCAAGTCAGACTATTTCTTTACAATTTAATAAAATCATTTAATAAATCAGAGAGATTGAAAGAACTGTTTCACAAAAGTTATGAAATTCTAAGTAAATATAAAAGAGTATTTTAAGCAATATGTATAACATAGAGGAAGTTGGAATCATAGACAGCTTCCTGATTGAGTAGATGAGATTGTAGGGCAAAGAAAAAATTATTTCCTATGATAAGACAAGGATGTCCCCATGTGAGAGTTACTACGACTATGGTGGTTGATCCCAGTGAAGTCCTAACCCAGAAGAACACAGTCTGATGTTGCCTTGTATTTGTCACTACATATCTATGTACATTGTCTATACTTATGTAGATTCTCATTTAAATCATATTAAATACTTGTCCTATAACATTTTGTTCTTGGTGATGGATGGTAGGAGAAAGGTATTGGATCAATGAAGAAAAAAAAGCCGGCTGTCTATTGTGGTTTGAAATAAAATGGTCCCAATAAGCCCATAGGGGTTGTCACTATTAGGAGATGTGATCTTGTTGGAATAGTTGTGGCTTTGTTGGAGGAAGTGTGTCACTGGGGGATGGACACTGAGGTCTCAGAATCTCAAGCCAGCTGCTTCCTGCTGCTGACTGTTAATCTGGGTGTAGAACTCAGCTCCTTCTCCAGCACTACATCTGTCTGCGTGCTGCCATGCTTCCTGCCATGATGAAACTAGACGGATCTTGTGAAACTAGAAGACATCCCCAAGTGAAATGTTTTCCTTTATAAGACTTGTCTTTCCACATCGATGAAACCCTAACTATGACACTGCCCTTCTAAAACTGTCTCTGTGGAGTGGAAATGTTCTGAAGACATAGCTGGTATGGAGACATAAAAAGAACATTCCTTCTCCTGACCTCAATCTGCTTAGTCACACTTTCACAAAGCCCATTCAGTATTCTGGTTCCTTTAATCATGGTTGTCCGTAAAATGACCACACAGGAACTGGAAACTGGATTGCAGAATCGCACATTTATCCTTCCATGCGTTGGTACTGTCCAGGCTGACATATTGTCACATGCAGTTTTAACTTTCTACACTAGAAGCTAAGGAGTGCCATCAGTAACCTAGGTCTTTACTCACATGTGTGATAACATACTGAAATCTGACTTTTTAGCTGTAGACTCTTCTTAAGCATCATTCAACATGCATTACTGATTGATCTCTAGACGAATTACATGGCAGCTATCATCCTCTCATGGAAATATCTAGGGCAGCTTGTTTTATGTGCATCTATACTTCTCAATAAACTCCAGATCTCCATTTTGTGTCCTTAGTCTCATTCTAATGAAAACACTCTGATTGTCTGCCCATTCTGTCCTCTTTCTCTTTGAGATAGGAAGACAAAAGTTGTTAGGGAAAAAAGTAATCAGAAAAAAGAAACATTTTTTTTGTCTAAGCGTAGTGGAAAATAATTTGTCAGCTGAGTAACTTCACTGAGCAATCCATGGCAGCCTTTGCCTGGAATTACAGGAGCCTGGAAGTCCTATCAGCCGGGGTTCAGAGTCAAAGCTGATAAAGGAAGAGCATGTGTTTTCCTCAAGTACACATGTGGAAGCCCAAGGTCCTGAAGGACTGGTGTTTGGAGAGGCGTTGGGGCACATTAGACTCAGAAGGACAGAGTCTTAATAAGTAGATTCCATGTGATTCCACCAGCAACAGCTGTCTGTGAAGCAAGGCAGCAAGTGCCTCCAAGGGGCCACACGTCTCCTGGTGTCTTTGATCTTAGAATTCCCACCTTAGACTTATAGAAACTGGATGTCTATTTTTCAAGACACCTTGTGTACCATGCACAACTACAGCTGTCCAAGATGTGTAAGCCCAAGAAGGTTGCCAAATCTAAAATTCTACACGGCATTAACTTTCAAATCAGAGTGACATCACAAATTCTCACTTTCAATTTCTCATGTGCAGAATGAAAATACTGATGTATATTTAATGTTCAAAGAGTAAATAAATGTAGATTCTTTGAAAATTCTGAGCAAAATAAACACAGTGTACATGTGTGTGTGCATGTGTATGATTGTGTGTGTGTGTGTGTGTGTGTGTGTGTGTGTGTGTGTGTGTGTACTGTATGTATATCCTTTGAGAACTTTCTGGTGACTTAGGCACACTTTTGTTCCATTATCTGAACAAATGTTGGTGGTATATGAGGACATTCTTTTCACACAGTGAAACATACTAAAGTTAGTAAGTGAACGTTTTTCACCCTTGACAAAGTAAACAGCTGTGGCCTGAATATATCAACGATTGATAGGGAATCAGAACATTTTGACATTTTGCCAAGTATAAAATTTTGTTTGGTTTGAATTTCGGTCCAGTCCAGTGAGTTTTGATAATTTTATAGCACTGTACAGAAATCCAAAATAAGAATTTACATTTTTTTCTATATTAGTCTACAAACTTAAACAGAGGGAATTATTTCTAATGTATATTGTCAGGTATTTTTAACCTCTACATAGGTTTAATAGTGTTCTTTTATGGCCTCAGTGTCTAACTCAACACAGTGTTTGCAACAAATTATGTTATGTTTCAGAATCAGCAATTTGGATTTTCCTTCAGAACTGCTAAGCAGTAGCTAAGGGCGGGGATATGTAAAATCCTCACCTCACTTTATTCTACCAAAGAGCAGTTGGCTTGCTTCCAGTTTCATGTTTATTGTTCACGGGTCTGTCATCGAAGATGCTGCTGCGCGTGTCCATTTTTGGACACAAGTTTTCATTCATCTTCAGAACAGTGCTTCCTTCAGGAAGGCAGTTTCCCTTGGAAGTTAGTTATCACTGCAGAAGTAGGGTTGGCTAAATCACAACCTCTCTGAGAGCAGGGTTGACCGAGTCATAGTCAACACCTTAGCAGGGTGTAGGCATGAGTGTGATGTGCTATATTTACATAGAAATCTCTCTTCCAGTATTTTACAAAAGAGCATGGGCAAGTAACTTAGAAAGCATATAATCTATAACTTATAGACTTTGTGGGAAACTACAAACTCTTCTTTAAAATGTTCCACACTCCTCCATTCTTTGGCACTGCTGATTGTCATCATTTTATTGACCAAATGCCATTTTTACAGACTTTGGTTAATTTATTGTTAGTACTTGTTCTGTCTTACCTAAACAGTCCCTGCTTAATTCAAAGTTACAACAATAGTTCTCAGCTAAATCTCCTCATAAATGACCTGCCCAGACCATTGTTGCATAGCAAACATCGTGGAGGACAAAGTTAATCTTTTCACGTGCATATCTGTATTTTAGAGTGTGATTTATTAAAAGGCTTTCCTTCCCCCGCTGAATTACCCTAGAACCCAGTCATGCATGTTATCTGTGTATCTGGATTCTATATTTTCCATTTGTAGATATCTTTATTCTTAGGCAACTTTATAACAATCCTTGCCGTTGTAGCTTTGGGCAGATTGAAATCAGAACTCAGTTCTACAAAAAAACCCATCTTTTAAAAATACCTTAAAACACTTTTAAATACTGTTTAGCTTCTTACATTTAGGTGCGTATTTTATAATAAATTAGTCAATGTCTTAAAATAAATAACCAGTATGATCTGAGGTTGTATTAAATATAAATATTAACTTGGAAAAAGTAGAGATCTTAATATTATAGAGCTCATCAATTTTTGCTCTCTTTGGATCCATGTATTTAGGACCAATTTGTGTGTGTGTGTGTGTGTGTGTGTGTGTGTGTGTGTGTGTGTGTGTGTGTGAGTGCAAGTATGTGTGCCCATTCACGTGCATTTGTTGTGTCTATCTGCAGCTGTGTGTGTGTGTGTGTGTGTGTGTGTGCAGCTGTGTGTGAGAGTGTGCAGGCACATGTGGTTATATGCAGGTTAATATGCACATAAATTGGGAGACCAAAGGGAAATCTTGGGCACCGTTTCTCCGGAGCAGCATCCCTTCTATTTCTTGGCAAGGTTTCACAATACATGTTCTTGTTGATCTCTTTGATTGTTCACCATGACTAGAGGGTAGATCATTCTACAGACAACACCACTCACTTCGGGTGAGAGATGTAGAGACTACAGGATGGCGATGATCTGGAACTCCTCCATACCAGTGAGCATTCAAACCACGGAGAGTGCGGAAACTGACTGCCCAAGGAGGAGGAAGGGTCCCATTTATCTTACCCTAATGTGCACTTTATGGACCAGAAATGCATCCTGCTAGGCAACATATCTCCACACATTGGATACTGTGATTCTCTAACTAGACCCATTATGAGTTTTGTGTTTCTTACCACTGTAGTTCTTATTTACATAGACCAGTTTATAGAGCATCCCTTTATGTGTAAATAGTACATTTACTTTAAATTCTATGCCTTTCATTTCTACTTTCTGGTTTAGAATGCCAGCAGAATGTTCAGCGGAAGTGGTTGGGGAAGCATAATTTCCCTGGGTCTCACTCAGCATCAAGTTCCTCCCATCTTTTACCGCCTAGTTTCTACTTTCTGGGAGTGATGTCATGTGTCTTTGCCTTTGTAACCTGTGCCCAGTTATGCTGTCCATTTCTGCACATCAACGGATTCCTCTGTAAGTTGAAGCCTGGACACTAACCTTTGATTGGGACTTCTCTGCCTGTAGGTTCAGGTCTCTGGGCCCTAAGTCCTGGAATCTGTGTCCTATCTTTTATAATGCCTGGTGTCCACTTGTTGAAACTTCAGAATTCCTCAGATAGAACTATAACTTTGGCTTCTTTCTCTTTTTTTTAATTGAAAACAAACTCTTCTCTCATATAATACATCCCAACCACAGTTTTGCCTCCCTCCACTCCTGCCAGTCCCCTATACACACACACACACACACACACACACACACACACACACACACACACTTTCTCTCCTCCCCGATACACTCCCCTTCCTACTCCATTCAGAAAAGAGAAGGCCTTCAAGAGATGACAGCCAAAAAGGACAAAAAAGAAACAATAAGACACGCCAAAGCCCTCATATCAAGACTGGACAAGGTAACCCAATAGAAGGAAGAGAGTCCCAAGAGCAGACAAAAGAGTGAGGGATACATTGGCTCCCATAGTTAGGAGTTCCTCAAAGCACAATGCTAACAGCCATAGTAAAGACACAGAGAATCTGATGCAGACACCTGCAGGCCTCCTGCTTACCTCTTCAGTCTCAGTGAGACCGTGTGAGCCCTGCTTAGTTGACTTTGTGGACCATGGTCTTCTGGTGCCCTCCTTCCCATCGGACTCCTACAATCCTTCATCAACCAATAGAGATCCCCAATTTAAACTCCCTTTCCACCTAATGTCTGGCTGTGGATCTTTGCATCTCCTCCCATCTGCAGTCAGGGACACGTTTCTGTTCGACTATTCAATAAGACACTGATCACATTTGTCTCTCAACTTCACTATCAGAGCTTCTAAGTAGGATATATTCTATTCCTCTGCCCTCCCCTCATTCTTCATAGCCAATGCCTTGTGGGTAAGGATGGCCCATGAGCTTCAGAGGTGCTTCCTCTCAGATATCCAAAGCTGAACTTATCTGTTTTCACACTCTTGCTGAACTGTCCAAAGGTCCACAGGGAATCCAAGACAAGTAGCAGCATCCTTATACACTTAGAGATCCTCGAGAACTTCTCCATCAAGCCAGTCCCACATAGCTATGAAGAGTTGACTTCTTTCTCCCCATTCCCATAGACAGTGAATTTTTCCTGTTCTCGCTGATCTACAAAGAAAAGGCCAGGCCTAAGTTTCCTGCCTCGAAAGAGCACTCATTACTTTCAGTAATTTAGTTCATTTAAATTCCTTGTCTAATCAACTCTCTGATGTACTTCACAATAGCATGGTTTGTTGATTTGCCCATCCTTCTCCTGTTACATGAGGATTGCAATGAAGAATCCTGTAACTTCTCACATCTTTACTGAAAAATAGTTCTAGTTTATTCATTCAACATCTGGGCATATTCAAATAGTATTTACGAAAGCACTTATTGTCACTTTGGAGTTTTAAAGGAACTTGAAACAAACAACAACAACAACAAAAAGGAAATGGGAATTAATTAAAATCACACAATTCTTTAGCTCCTATATGCTAACCTATGGTCCCTAAAATAGTTACTACTCAGAATTGAAATGTATCTAGTATTTTGCTTAGGGAGAAAATCCTCAAAGTGCCATGATTTAATACTGAGTGGTTAACACTCTCCAGTTAACAATAGCATGATCTGCATGTGCACTGTAGAATGTTAAACGGTTGACATTTAGCAACATGATTAATCCCTAGTTCTTCTTTCATATTTTAGTGAGTAAACTGTAAGTACCTATTCTCTAGGGAAAGTCCCAGTTTTGTTATGCAAGGACTAAAGAGGTCAAATTCAATAGCGGACATTAAAATAGAATTCCACAGAAAGATAGCTAACACTCTAGAATATTGCCTATGGGAATTTTTCTATATAATTTCATATTTAACACATTAGCACATTATGGGATCTCAGCCCTCAACAAATAACTACAGGCAACAAAGAATTGCCAAGCAAGAGTTAAGCAACTTTTAGGGAAGAGCCCACACTGGTTACCTATACAAAGTGTTCAATCCCAAAACCATATACAGACAAACAAAAACAACAAAAATAGACCAAGTAGAATGAGTTTATATATTTTTATATATGTGTATAGAAATAATTTTTTAAAAGATGCTATCAATTTAAGAGTGAAGAAAGGGGCATGGAGGCTGGAGAGAGAGGACATTGGGAAGGCTGGAGGAAAGAAAGCTAAAGGCAGGAAGATATATAACTTAAGATATATCTTCATAAAAGAACCCAAATTTGACCATGTCCCCTGGATGGGGAAGCCTGGTGGCACTCAGAGGAAGGATAGCAGGCTACCAAGAAGAGACTTGATACCCTATGAGCATATACAGGGGGAGGAGGTCCCCCTCAGTCACAGTCATAGGGGAGGGGAGTAAGGGGAAAATGGAAGGGAAGGAGGAATGGCAGGATACAAGGGATGGGATAAGAATTGAGATGTAATATGAGTAAATTAATAAAATATATTTTAAAAACGAACCCAAACTACAGATATTGCTATACCCTAATGTATGGCAGTAGAAAAATGGAATGGCAGAAGTCAGGCATTTTCCCTTCTTTCTGAGAAAAAGATAAAGACAGGACAGAAACACGGATGATGTTAGTGAATAAGTCTGCAGTGTTGTAATATTTTATTGTCAGTGTTGCTCTATTTAGGGTATCTGCCAGTCTTTCCAATATTACCATGCTATTGTCATGTACTGACAAAACCAAAACTACCCTGTCAGGCTTCCTCCCTCTCTCCTTCCACAACCCCTCTCTACGTGGAGTGTGTGTGTGTGTGTGTGTGTGTGTGTGTGTGTGTGTGTGTGTGAGAGAGAGAGAGAGAGAGAGAGAGAGAGAGAGAGAGAGAGAGAGAGAGAGACTCTTCGAAATAAAGGAGAATAAGCAAGTGTCTATCTGTGAAGACTGGCAGAGTATTTTATGCTATTATGCATGAATTGCAGTTGGGAAGACTTTTCAAGCTGCAATAAAATATAATTCATGACCAGCCGACCCTCAAAAGCATCTGTAGTAGAGGTTAAGATGGAGGCTATTTGAGATATCTCAGCCTGCCCATGCTCTAAGTATCTAGATTTGCTCATGACAGTTACATAGCCTGTTCTGTAAAATATGTAAAGACATGCAGTAGCCACACAAGTAACAGTGACCAGTGACCAGAACAACAGAAGAGACTGTGGATGATCAAGTGGATTCTGCTCTGTGATGTAGACAGATGGGCCTGTCATGCCCTCTTCATCCTATAACCACTGACTTCATCATAAGAACAGAAGTGTAGGGCCCCCGAGAAGCTGAAAAAATATCATCAAAATATTGGTGACATTCAACTGATATTTATACATTTTTCCCTGAAAAAAACATATTTTTTTTGTATACAAGAGTTAAAATTGTGACCTTTGAATTCTGATTGTATGTTTTATGGAAAATATATTTATTATATATTCATACACTTAATATACATTATAAACACATACAAGATGCATTATTCCATAGATCCTATTTATATATTTTTATGTCATATATACATGATATTAGAATGACTATATACTACCAATAATCCTAGTAAAATGCATTAAATAAGTAGGTCACATGTTACACATGTCACATGTTTTATGAATAATATGCTTTAATAACTTATTCATGCCACATTATGTGTTCAGACAAGAGAAAAGTAAGACCTATAGAGTTGATGTAAGTCTAAAGCCAACTTGGGCACAGTTTGATACATACTGTTCTCCGTCATCCAGTGGAGTAATTACCAACCTCACAAAGAAACTGGCTACAGTTGAGTAAAGGTCTGTTCTTGTCATTATTGTGATATTTTAAAACATAAAAGACCTATGGTTTCTTTCTCCTTCTAGATCCAGTACTTGCTAGCTGCCTACTTTGTCTTAATTTATTTCATCTTTCTGATTTCCACAAAATAAACTGAAGCCAGCCAGTCACATTGAGAACTGAAGGAGCATAATCCAGGTAAACATATATGACAGGTGGTTGCTGTTCCTCTTCTGCCAACCAACTGCCAACAAGTCTGACTTGGCTACAGTGATCACGTGACAGATATTATATGCAGCTCCTCATCATGTCATTGACTTAACAGGAATCTAGATTTTTTTTAAGGATATTTTCTACCTTCAGGAACAAATTCTGAGGATACAAACTGCAGGGGCAAAGGATCAAAGGTGCGTTGGATGCCTTGCTCACCTGTGGTTTTATAATTCTGCTTCTGCTTCCCAATTCTTTTCAATGAAAATTATTTATTTGTGATTGAAATGAAGTGTTTTTGAGGTCTATAAAAGAATTAAAGTCTCCATGTGCTTACTTGGCACTTTTAACAACATGAGCATATTTTATAGTATCACACCTCCTTTGTGTACACATTTGGTTTTAGTGTAACTCTGGTTGGAGAAATGCAAATAATAACTTACAATTCCATTTCAGGATGAAGTAACACATAGTAATTCTTGTTACAATATCAAGCCTTTTATGTAGTGAAGGTTGTTATAAGACCCTTAAAAGTCTACCAGCTCAGTGGCTACAAACTTGCTGTTTAAGACCTTCACCCCCTCCCGGAGAGCACTGCACAGGGATGCTCCCCAGGCTGCCAGAAGGCGTGCTTTTCTTAGCTGCATAGGGTGCTCTGCATCGGTTCTATATTGATCATCACGTCTCCCAGCTTTGTCATGTCCTAGGCTGGAGGAAATTATGAGGTCATAACAGTACCTATAAAATAGTTCTTTCCACACTAGATGAGATGTCAGGGAAAGAATCAATTGAGAGAGGAAAAAGAGGAAGGAGGGCAGGAAATGAAGGAATCAGATATTTACTTCAATTTTAAGAGAACTTTGATGATCTGTCCATAAATTTCCTAAACTCTATGATTTCTTTTTGTAAAATTATATACTCATTTTTTTGGATCCTCAGAGCTTACTCAACTTTGGTTTTTAATAACTTTACCCCTTACCTAAGGGGACTCAGATCACAAAAGAAGAGGCAGAATTAGCACTTATCTTCAATATCATAGGAAAAGTTGAAACGCTGTTTCATATATGTTTGAATGAAATCAGATTCTGTTCTTTAAAAATGAAGATCTGCCTTTTCTTGAGATCACTGTGGAGAAGAACTTTCTACAGAACTGTCCAAGCGGTATGTGAAACATCAAGTGGTACATTTGCTTTAAAATTATGATTCTGATAACAGTGTAAGTGTTTGTGTCCAACTTGGGATGGCAAGATGTTCTTCACACTGGCCTTAAATACAGAGGCACAGAGATTCCTGTGTAAAAGCCTGCCCTCCCACTGGGACCACTGGTGCTCTTAAAATTGGAGGTGGACAAGTGAATGAGAAATTTTTACTAAGTAGCCAGATGCTGTAGTACCCACTGCTTGAAAACAGATGTAATTGTTTTGTTTTCTAATTGCACAAAGAACATCAAGTCAGAGATCAAGTTTGTTATCTCAACTATTACTGCACGATGGAACACAAACTCAATCTTCACACAGCCCCAGGAGTTTGTCTTAGAAAAAGGCTTAGGTGATTTCTGCTACTTCACCCATTTCTTACAGTCTTCCATAGATCTGGCTAGGGAACAGATTAGATGTACTCTTGCTCTATATGTAGCCCAGCTGACCTTAAGCATCAAGGCCTCATTGCTTTCTATTCACTTCTAGTCCTTTTGTGGTGCTTAAACTTTGGATCCCATATCTAAAACCAATCCATCCACTATTATTTCCCCTCAGAGGGTTCAGTTTCAACACTTTCATGACCACTGAACTAGTAAATTTGAAGGAGATTTGAATTATCCCCAATACTATCAATACTTCCTTTCCAACACAACAACAGATAGCAGCAATTCTTGATTTCCTTGGGTAAAGACGTATACTGCTTTTGAACAAGCCCTGAGAGTTGCTATTATCTTGGAGTAGGGGGCTTTATAATACTTTTTAAAAGATCTAGTTTGCTGCCTCAGTCGACTATATAACTGTTCTAGTTAAGTTATTCTGATACTAACCAAACCTAAAACATAGAGAATATAATGGCTTTATGGGCATTATTAAATGCAGCATTGAGACATAACTCTGAGTTTAATACTTTATTGTAACTGAAAACATGAGGTTCAGTATGCTTATATATCCAAGTCACACAATTAATAAGAGAGAATTCAAACCTGGTTACTATACATAGGACTCTATCCACACACTGTCCCCTAAGCTTATTCAAATGTCTTAGGAGTTAGTGCTTCCTTACAACAACTCCAGGTCTCACTGCATCATTCTCACCACATTTATTATAAACCTGTGATAAACATCTAAGATTTGAAAATTAAATTTTAAGAAAAAATACCTTTCCCATGTAAGGCAGGCCTGTGATTTCTGAGAAAACAAAACAAGAAAAATTGCATGGCTGTGATTACTAATAGTTGGTGCATTTTCCCTTTCAAGTGGGTTTGTGAGCTGGGAGGAACTTCATGTCATCACAGATATTACGGCAGCCCCACTCTCCAAGCCTGCACCTTTGATTCTCACTTTCCCTGGGACTTTAAAGCCATTGTTGAGCGAGGTCTGCAGAGCTCAATTTCTGCTTCATTTCAAGAGAACAGCTGGAGTCAACAACTCCAAGAGGTTTCTTTTCTTTTTCCCCCAGAATTACTTCTGTAATTATCGCTGTCTACTGTGGGCTGTGGAATATGTCGTTTTACTCAGAATTGTAGGGGGTTTTGCACAAGGTCACCATGCACCTAATTTAAGAAGTAATTACTAACCTCAATTTCTTCTTTTGTTCAAACTCCTTAGCAAAATGTGTTCAAAGAAGGGAATGTGATTGGCTGGCTAGAATCAGCCCTGTTTCTCAGTCACACTTAAGCTGTGGATTCTTCTAATTTCCTCCTAAGCCATGAGCTTGAAGAATGGAAATATGAAATATTTGGTTGATTAGACAGTGGTCTATCTCAGTTTACTGTGACTGGCTCAGACACAACTGAGGTATTTTAACTACAGTAAAATGCTTCTGTATGTGACAACGTACTCAAACTCAACACTAATTGACAAGAAAAACATTTATCATTAACTGATTAGGGATGGACATTGTGAAAAGGGACTGTTCTAGTTTAATATTATACTTCATAGAGTGAACAGTCCCTGGAAGACTCAGGGCTTCTTTCTTCACTTAATGAGAGCTTAAGTAGCACAGAAAAATTAACTGAGGGCATGGGTTTCTGTTCTTGATTTGTACTTCTGAAAAGCCCCTGACTCTACAATCTTACTGTACAGAAAACTGAAGGACTAGGTACCATCATTTAAACTAATCATCTAAGTTAGGATATGAGTGCAGTTCTCGATTCTTTGGGAAGCTGAGCCAGGAAGACTCTGAAGCTCAGAAGGCCAAGCTGGGCCACAGAACTTAATACAAACAGCAATAAACAATCTATGGAATTTTATAATCAGAATATAAGCAAAATTCCTGTAAACACGACAAATATTCAAGCACACTGAAATGCCATTGTTGGGAAAGTTTCTCAATTTAGTATTATCTTTCCAAAAACACAGAGTTACAAAGCCCTCTGGAGGTATTCTCAAGGAAAAGGAGTCATGTATTTTTCCTTCAGTGTTAGTCTAAGTCCGGGTGGTGGAGGTAGTCCATATTGTAGGGACATTTGTTTCAGGACTTGTCTTTAATAACATTTTTAAAGTGGACAAAGCCAGGAGGAGCACATTACAATAATCTCTGTAGTCTAAATATCTCTGTGTACATACATGCATCACTTCTGTGTGTACTGAGCTTTAATTTTCAGAAAAACAGCAATGCCAAATTACTTTTAATAAAGTGAGAAAAGTAACAGTTAAGTGATGATTTGGGGCAAACAGTTATGAACTAATTACCCTAGTAGTAAAAGCATCTTGTCAATAATCTGCTTTACATGTTTTGAAGATTTGCATACACAGGGCATGGGGTAGGAAATAGATACACTGAAGGATTTGACTGAGGTTTCCTATTTATGTAAATCTGTTTGTTTGCTCAATTGTGCATAATTCTCACTTTTCAATGTTAAATTAATGCTTATGAAAGTAATGAGTGTTTTCTTATTCTGCCTGTAACATGTCTATGAAAGGAATATAAGGCAGACAATGTTTTAATTTACCCTGCAACCTCTCATCCCTCTTTCTAAGTCCCATGGAAGCAGAGGATGCAAGAGAATGCAAGCAGTGGCAAGGCAGGCCTTTGTTAGTCAGTGTTGGTTGGCTGAAGACACTGGGGAGTCTTGACATGAGACAGCATGCAGCTGGCCTTTGGGCACAAGAAAGAGAAAGGAGTGTCGCTCCAGGAGAAGAGCAGTTATGTATCAGTAGGTTATTAAAGGAACTCTGAGCTATGAGACCACATCAGACCTCTCTTCTCTAGGAGAAAGAAAGAAAAGAAAAAAAGAAAGAAAGAAAGAAAGAATGAATGAATGAATCACCAACACCAGATTCAGTCATATGTCACCAACATAGTCATTGCCTGTAAACAAGTCAGGCCATTGAGTATATAGATGGGGAATGAATAAATATCCAACAAATACTTAACCCAAGAAATACTGGTATGGTCAAGCAACTAACGGATTCTACTTTTCAACAGTTCATAAGTAGTTTTTAGCAGCAACTTTTGTCAAGGTCTGCTGTTTGTCCAACCTGGGCAGTCACCATGGGCTGTCTCTATCACATAGTAATTTAGAACCTGGGCCAGCTGATGAAGTTTTACTCTAGTGCACTTGAGCCCAGGGTCAAGTGCATTAACTATTTGTCACCAGTTGCTAATATTTGGACAATTCTTCAATCTCTTAGAACAATGAGCACTGAAGCCATTACTGTCATTTTCTAAAGCCAATATAATTTCTGAAGTCTCAGCTCTATTTCTGATCCCTAAAGACTGCCAATGACTCAGATTTTCTGTGTTCCCATCGAGATCTGTCATTTTCACCTGAACCTTCAGATTCTATCACTGCTACTTGCTGAACTCTGCATACAGATCTTGAGAAGCTGTCCCCAAGAAAACTGCAATATCTAATACAAGCCCCAGTGTTAGACGTTGGAAAACCTCCTTCACCTTGTTGATCTGTGGACTCAAAGAGACTATTAAAACAATATACGCTGATTCCATTGCCTTGGTTGCCTTCCATAACTTGAAGGCAAGACCTTATTGCTGATGCCACACACTTCAGACATAGGACTTGGAGGAATGAAACTAGAGCTGAACTGAAAGCTTTATCCATGTGGATTGGATCCCATAGTATCTGAAAAATAATCTTCAATCCACCATGGGAGAAAGGCAGCAAGTAGGCCTACACTACTGTAAAGCCCAACAGCCATACAATAGTTTGACTGGCAATATATTACCAGTTAGGCAATAGTGGCACCTCTAGATCAGGATTAAACAAGAGCTATCTAATCAGATTTAAGACTCACACAGTTGGGGGCACTTCATGGCTGGTTTTCTAAACCTAGGAAACTACTTATGTATGGAGGGATCATAGGCCATAAAAGAGAACCCAGTACTGTCATTTTCCGAAACCAATGTAATTTCTAACCATATTCAAAATACTTATATCTTTAGACCCACAGATGAGTTATGTTTCATCTATAATCAAAAAAGCTTCTTTTTTGCAACAGATAAAGACCTAATATCTTTGTAATGCAACACATTTTCTCAAGGCTCAAGGCAAACCATGAGAGAGGGAACAGAAATATTACAAGAGCCAGAGGCACAGAATGCCTCTTGATTGAAAATGTACCCTAGAGACAATGGGGAAAATGAACCCATGAAATCATAACAATAAGGTTGCATAACAAGACCAGCATGACAACATCAGTTGACAGTCCAATGAGGACAAGAGAAATTGACCTGAAACTCACTCTTAGATGGAGATAGCTGCACATGGCCATTGGCTGCTGAAAGAAGGGAATTAATATCCTTAATTGATGAGCTCCTTCATAAGATATCCAATCCCGTATGGTTAAAATTGGACATATATACATATGAACAATTCTAAAAGACTGAGTAGGTTGCATACATATGAAACAAAAATAATGAAAAGAAATACATAAATTTGGGAAGGGGGTCATGTGTGGAGTTTGAATAGGAGGTTAGGATGATAGTCATGTAGACACATTTTCTTGTATGAATGTCTCACAAAACCCAAAGTTATAAAATAGCAGTAATTGTTCTATTGATTGTAATCAGTTAAGTCCTTTCTTCTCTATCAGATTCATTTCTAATAGCATGGTGTAAGAATCTAGACGTCTTAGCTCTTTTATAAACAAGTTTGAGAAATTTTTAAAAATAATTATGTTGAGCTTGCTCTATAAATTGGATCATGAATATCCCCACAAAGTCTCATGTGTTAAAGACGTGGTACTTGGCCTGTGTTGATATTGAGAGGAAACCTTTAGGCCATTTGGACTATTGAAATGTCACTGAGTGTATAGCTTTGAAGGAGATACTGGAGAGTTTTTCATTCTCTGTGCCTTTTATTGTTTTCTAATGGCCTTGAGGAAAGCATGTTCCCTTGTGTAATGTTTCTTCCATTATCTTTTGCCTCATCACAAGTAATGGGGACAGTGGACAATGAATTGAACATTCTGAGACTACAAGCCTAAGTTAGGATCTCCCTGTTGTAACTGATAATCTCACATATCTTTATGCAGTGATTAAAAAGCTGCATAACAGCTTAGAAATTCTTGCTGTGGTTACATGTAAAACAAGCTGACGATGTTTTCAGTGTACACCTAAGTGATTTCATTACTTTGGCAATGAAGTGTGTCACAACAGCATTTGTAGAATCATTCACTTTAAGTTAAAATTTCCCAAGGTTTTTCAGCTGTTGAAAACACTAATACATTGAAATGTCACTAAGGTAGTTAGAAGCCCTGGTCCAGTGTTGCAAAAGATGGAACTTGCAGCTGACTCTAATTTGAAGAGCTTAGGGAAGCACCAGAAATGAACAGCTTAGATTTAATTTTAAATGAATTCGAATTTGAATTTTCAAATAAAAAATTGAAATTAAGTATAATTCTAACAAATAACTTTTTTTACTTTACTACTCTATAGGAATATATAATTCTTGTATTTTATTCTTTCTTTAGAAATAAACCATTAACTTCACTTAGCATTCCTTTGCTAATGATACAGTCAATATATAGTTATTTGGGAGGACCCAAGATGTCATCGCCATAGCACGATATCTGAATAGATTGCAGAGTAACTGGCAGGCAATACTGTGGATGCCAAAAAGCCAGTGTCCAGCTGGGCAGTTGTGGCACACACCTTTAATCTCACCATTTGGGAAGCAGAGGTAGGTGGATAGCTGTGAGTTCAAGGCCAGCCTGGTCTACAAAGCAAGTCCAGGACAGCCAAGGCTACATGGAGAAACTCTGTCTCCAAAAACACATAAAATAAAATAATAAAATAAAATAAAATAAAAGCTAGTATCTATGTTTCCCAGCTGAAAGGAGAGCCCACAATGAAGCGAAAAGGTCCAACCTCAGGTTACCTGGCTATTCCCAGGAAAAGTTCCTGGGTTCTCGCCAGGTCCTGGTCTCAGCCTCTGTCCACTTACCTGCTCTTACCAGACAGTGGATGCCTTATGGGTCCCTGGGGTGCGTGTCTCAAACCTTGGGCCTCTTGATGCCCTCAATCCACAGAAACAGCCCCAGCCACTACTCCACAATGCAGAGCTCTGAGCTCATATGTTCTCAAAAATGGCTGCACCCCAAGAAGTACAGTGTCTGAACACAGTGTACAGGCAGCTGGAGCTCATTAACCTCCTATTAAGAAAACCATGGTTTTCTAGGATGGTTGACTTAGGGACTTCCCCTGGCATGTGGAAGTCCCCAGGCTCCAAAGGAATCCAGCTGGCCCTCAGGATCATACATCTGAGGACAGCTATGGGCAATTCCCTGAGAACCACCTGCTGGTCTGAGACCATACCCACCAATCTAAGGAATGCTCCTGCAGGAATATCCAGCTTCATGCCCAGGGCTCTTCCAGCATCCTTAAGGATGCTGCAGGGGAGGGGTGACGGGGCACCAGGAGCTACCAGGCAATGTCAGAGACAAACAGATGGATAAAGCCAGAGTAAAAACACAATCAACAAAAGCCAGAGCAACTTGGGATCTCCAGGACACAGTTTGCTAATATCTAATAAAATAAAGTTTCAATCAAAATTAATCAAAAGAGGTGAAGAAGAACACTTCGTACTCATCAAAGGAAAAATCTACCAAGATGACATCTAAATACTGAGGGTCTATGTCTCAAATACAAGGGCACTCATATTTGCAAAAGAAACATTAATAGAAGCTTAAACAAGCCCTCAGTCCCAACATACTAGTAGTGGAAGTTCTTCAACATGTACTCTCACCAAAAGACAGGTCAGTGGGACAGAAACTAAACAAGAAATAATGATACTAACAGCAATAATGACACTAACAAATAATGACACTAATAGACACTAACACTAATGAATCAAATGAATCTAACAGACTTCTACAGAACTTTCCACCCAAACATGAAACTATATAACTTCTTCTTAGCACCTCACAGAACTTTCTTCAAAGCTGACCATACTTGATCAAAAAGAAAGCCTAGAAGATACAAGAAGGTTGAAATAATACCTTGCATCTTGTCAGACCACTGCAGATTAAGCTGGACCTCAACAATAAAAGAAATAACAAAAAGCCTACACATGGGTGGAAAATAAAAACTTCCTACTCAATGACAACTAGATCAGGGAAAAAATAAAGAAATTAAGGACTTCCA
This sequence comes from Acomys minous, assembly GCF_964271855.1. NCBI lineage: Eukaryota > Metazoa > Chordata > Mammalia > Rodentia > Muridae > Acomys > Acomys minous. The sequence continues at coordinate 114,410,176 of NC_140489.1, forward strand.
AAAATTAAATGCAAATTAAGGCACAATATATCCAAAGTTATGGGACACAATGAAAGCAGTGCTAAGAGCACAAAGTGCCTTCATAAAGGAATTGGAGACATCTCATACATGCAACTTAATGGCACACCTGAAAGCCATAAGAATATAAAGAGCCGACAAATCCAAGAGGAATAGACAACAGGAAATCATCAAACACATGGCTGAAATCAATAAATTATAAACAAAGTTAACAATTAAAAAATCGATGAAACCAAGAACTGGTTCCTTGATAAAATAAAGAAGGTAGGCAAACCCTTAGCCAAGCTAACTGAAATGCAGAGAGACACTATCCAAATCAACAAAATCAGAAATGAAAATTGGGGCATAAAGACAGACATTGAGGAAATCCAAAGAATCATTAGGCCTTAGTTCAAAAGCCTATATGCCACAAAATTTGAAATTCTAAATGAAATGGACAATTTCTTTCATAGATTCCACTTACCAAAGTTGAACCAAGAACAAATAAACAAAGTAAATAGACCTATATCACCTAAAGAAATAGAAGCAGTCATCAAAAATCTCCCAGGCAAACAAAACAAAACAAAAACCAAATGCCAGATACTTTTAGAGAAAAATTCTACTGGACTTTTGAAGAAAAGCTGATTCTAATACTCCTCAAACTAGTCCACAAAATAGAAACAGACAGAACATTCCAAACTCATTCTATGATTCCACAAACACCTTGGTATGTAACCCTCACAAAGATCGAAGAAAGAGAATCCGGACCAATTTCCCTTATGAACATTGATGCAAAAACACTCAATGACATACTAGCAAACAGAATCCAAGAACACATCAAAAGTATCATCCACTATGACCAAGTAGGCTACATTCCAGGCATGTGGGGCGGCTCAATATAAGGAAATCTATCAATGTAATCTACCATATAAACAAACTGAAAGAAAAAACATGATCATCACTTTAGATGTAGAAAAAACATTTGACAAAATCCAATACCTATTCATGTTAAAAGTCTTGAAAAGATCAGGAATACAAGGTACATACCTAAAATTAGAAAAGACAATACACAGTAAGCTTATAGTCAACATCAAACTAAATGGAGAAAAACTTCAAGCAATTTTACTGAAATGAGGGACAAGATAAAGATATTCACTCTCTCCATATCTTTCTAATATAGTACTTGAAGTTCTAGCTAGAGCAATAAGACAACTAATGGACAATGAGGTGATACAAATTGGAAAGGAAGAAGTAAAAGTATCACTGTTCACAGATGATATGATAATATACATAAGTAAACCCATAAATTCTACCTGGGAACTCCTACAGCTGATAAAAACCTTCAGCAGAGTGGCTGGATACAAAATTAATTAAAAAAATCAGAAGTCCTCCTGGATACAAAAGACAAATGAGCTGAGAAAGAAATTAGGGAAGCAACACCCTTCATAATGGCCACAAAGGACATAATGTATACTGGTGTAACTCTAACCAAGCAAATGAAAGACTTGTATGAAAAACCTCAAGTCTTTGAAGAAATTGAAGAAAATAAGAGAAAAAGGACAATCTCCCATACTTATGGATCAGTAAGATTAACATAATAAAAAAGGCCATCTTACCAAGAGCGATCTTCAGATTCAATGCAATTCCCATCATAATACTAACACAATTCTTTTCTGACCTTGAAAGAACAATTCTCAACTTCATATAGAAAAACAAAAAAACCCAGAATCTCTAAGACAATCCTATACAATAGAAGAACTTCTGGAGGCATCTCCACTGCTGAACTCAAGCTGTAATATAGAACAACAGTAATAAAAACTACATGGTATTGGAATAGAATCAGACTGGCAGATCATTGAAATCAAATTTAAGACCCACAAATAAACTCACACAATTACAGACACTTTTATTTTTTCGAGACAGGGTTTCTTTGTGTAGCCTTGACTGTCCTGGACTCACTTTGTAGACCAGGCTGACCTTGAACTCACAGCAATCCACCTGCCTCTGTGTTCCAAATGGTGAGATTAAAGGTGTGCACCACTACTATGGAATAAAAGATAGCATCTTCAGCAATTGGTGCTGATCTAACTGGATGTCTACATGTAGAAATACTGCAAATACATTCAGAAACATTAAATATCTTTTTAAAAGATTTATTTATTTGTTTATTTTGTATACAGAGTTCTGCCTGCATGTAGGCTTGCACAATAGAAGAGAGCACCAGATTTCATTGTAGATGGTTGTGAGCCACCATGTGGTTGCTGGGAATTGAACTCAGGACCTTTGGAAGAACAGCCAGTGATCTTAATATCTAAGCCATCTCATCTCTCCAGACCCAACATTAAGTATCTTAGAAGAGAAATTAAGGAAGTTCCTTGAACTTACTGAAACAGGAGACAAGTTCTGAACAGAACACCAACAACTCAGGCTCTAAGATGAATTATTAATAAATGAGACTGAAGAGTTTATGTAAAGCAAAAGACACTGTCAATAGAGCAAAATGACAGCCTACAGACTGGGAAACTATCTTCCCCAACCTTACATCCAACAGAGGGTTAATATATATATAATATATATATATATAGAAATTAAATACCAACAATCTAAATAATCCAATTAAGAAATGGGCTATAAAACTAAAAAGAGAATTCTCAACAGATTAATGAATGGCTGAGAAATACCTAAAGATACTTCAACATCCATAGTCATCAGGGAAATGCAAATCAAAATGATTCTAAGAGACCATCCTAACCTATCAGAATGGCTAAGATCACAAATTCAAGTGACAGAACATGTTGGGGAGGGTGTGGAGAAAGGGAAACACTCCTCCATTGCTGGTGGGAGTGAAAACTTGTACAATCACCTTGGTAATAAATGCTTGGTGCTTTCTCAGAAAATAGGGAATAGCTGTACCTCAAAACTCAGCTGTACCACTCCTGGGCATGTACCTGAAAGATGCTCCACCATACAACAAGGGCATTTGCTCATTTATGTTTATGGCAGCTTTTTTTGTAATAGCAAGAACCTGGTAACAACTCAGACAAACCTCAAGTGAAGAATGGGTAAAGAAACTGTGGTTAAAGAAACTATTTAAACAATAGAATACTATTCGGCTATTAAAAACAAAGAAATCTTGAAATTTGCAGGCAAATGGATGGAACAAGGAACGATTGTCCTGAGTGAGGAAACCCAGGCCCAGAAAGAGAGGCATGATGTATACTCAGTTATAAGTGGATATTAACCACATAATCCAGGATAACCACACTAAAATATATAAATACAAAGAAACTAAATAACAAGGAGGACCCTAGGGAGAGTGCTTAATTCTCACCAGAAGGGCAAATAGAATAGACACTGGAATAGTTTGAAGAGAAGGAAGAGGATGGCAGCCTACCATAGAGGGTCCTCTGAAAGATGTGAGCCAGAGGGAGAACCAAAGAAGATTCTGAGACTCACAGCCAAACTTTGGGATGGAGCACAGAGAGTCTTGTGAAGGAACCGAGGCATAGAAGGGCCTGGCATGAACAGGAGGTCCACAAGGAGACCAGTGGAGCCAATAAACCTGGGCAGGTAAAGGGATGGTGCTGCACTGACTGCTGCACCAACCAAGGACCATGTACGGTGAAGACCTAAAGTATCTTCTCAGATGTAGCAGATAGGCGGCACAGTCTTCTTTGAGTTCCATAATATGGGTACTGGGACTACCTCTTACATGGACTCTGGTGTCCACCTGTTGATCGCATCCTCTTGGTGGATCAGCCTTGCCAGGACACAGAGGAAGAGGATGCAGGCATTCCCGGTGAGACTTGATAGGCTGATGTCAGATGATAGGGGAGGAGGGTTCCCTCTTTCTGAGGACCAGGGAAGGAGTAGGGAGAGTGAGGGAGGAGGGTGGGCCTGGGAGGGGATGAGGGAAGGGACTGTAATAGGGATATAAAGTAAACAAATTAAAAATTAAAAAGAAAAGGAAACTATGGTACATCTACACAGCAAAATATTATTCAGCTATTAAAAACAAGAACATCATGAAATTTTCATGCAAATGGATGGATCATCCGGAGTAAGGTAACCCAGACCTAGAAGGACACACATGACATATTCTCACTTATAAGCAGATATTAACCATATAATACCAGATAACCATACTACAATCCATAGACCTAAAGATGCTAAGGGGGACCCAAGGGAGAATGGTTAACTCTTATTTAGAATGGCAAATAAAATAGACACTGAAAGTAGTTAAAGAAAGGGGATAGGACGGGAGCCTTACATAGAGGTCATCTGAAAGACTCCACTCAGCAGGAGGATCAAAGCAGAAGCTGAGTCTCACAGCCAAACTTTGAAGGGAGTACAGGGAGTGTGGGGGAGGGGGCAAGAGCTCCATAATAAGACCAACAGAGCCAGCAAATAAGGACCCAGGGTCCTTGTAGACTGATGCACCAACAAAGGACCATGCATGATGAAGACCTAGGCCCCTGCTCAGATGTAGGCAATAGACAGCTCAGACTCCATAGGGGTCCCCTAATAAGGGGAACAGGAGCTGTTTCTGCCATGGACTCTGTTGCCTGCTCTTTGATTACTCCCCTATAGCGGGGCGGCCTTGCCAGGCCACAGAGGAAGAGGACGCAGGTAATCCTGATGAGACTTGACAGGCTGCGGCAGTTGGTAGAGGAGGAGGGCTTCCCCTTTCTGAAGACTAAGGGAGTAGGTTAGGGGGGAATAGAGAGGAAGGATGGGACCAGGAGGAGGATAAGGATGGGACCACGATAAGGATGTGAAGTGAACAATTTTTTTAATTTAATATTAAAAATATATAGGTGTTATTTCAGAATGAATTGTCAACAAGTTTAGACCATGCTATCTCTCATTAAGCTTTTGCACACTGTGATGAGCAAAGGAACTAACTTATCAAATGGGAATAAGAAGCACATTTTAAAGAAAAGGCAAAGCTGCAAACTCAGTTTTACATACCTCTTGTACAACTTCCGATTTTTCCAGCCTGTCTCTTCTGAGAATTCAAATTCTCTTAATCATTATTGGGTTTCAAAATAGAATTTTTGCAGCAGGTGCAGTGCTATTGTTGAGAAACAAAGAGCTGTTTAGAAACATCTATATCTTTGAATGCACACACATGTACACACACCCTTTTATAGTACAAAGACGGATTCTACATGGGTCCTGCTCTTAAAATAATGTTTTGTATCTTGACTCAACACACTAGTAATATTTGCAAAGCAATTTTAAATACTACCGAATAATTTCATTTATAAATATATAAGTGGTGGGATTATGTGACATCACCACTCAGACTAATATGGAGAACAAGATGGAGCTTTGTCATATGTTCTGCAAAATAAGGGACTTCAAGTCTGTCATTGTCATAGATCTTGTGAATTGTCATGAGCTTACTATAAACCAAAAGAATAACACTAATTTCACAAAAGATTCTAATAAACAATTAATTCAAAGGTACAGTATAACTTCCTTGTGGTACATTGCATTTACAGAACAAATTACAACATGCTTTAAAAAGCTTCATTTGCTCAAAGGAGACTATATATGCTGGAGACAGTTTCATTCTTCAAATAATGTGTTTGTTAGAAACTCAGTCTAAAAGATTCTTATTAAACAATGTACTTGTTATTTAGACACTCTTTTGTTTTCTGATTCTTAAAAGAGAGCTTATTTATACTAAACAGCCTGCAATAGCACTTTCAAAGTATTGGAAGTGAACCTTGTATTATAATTGAATTATATGGGTACAATACCTCATATTAGATTAGAAATATATATCTATAATGTGTTTAAAGAATAAACTTACATTTGAATTCTATACCACTGTATATAGAATTAAACTTATTTTGCATCTGTATACAAAATTTTATAGCAGTGAATTGAAAATAACCTTGTGAGTGACAATTGAGACATTAAGTTAAAGAGTAAATTCACTAAACTACTTTTTGTTCTATTTTCCCTATTTATTTCTATAACAAGAATATACATCTTAGGTGAGACAGTTAGATATGATTCTATAGAAAGATAAGGTAGGATAGTTAGATAAGTTCTTCAAAAAGCTCAAAGACCTGCAGAATAGGACATTTAAAATGTTTTTATTATTTTAAAGATTCACTGACAATGAAACAGGTTAACTCCTGGCAACACACAGCCTAACTCAAAGAGGATGATGACCATCCAAGAACCTCCTTATGGAGATGGCTACAAATGTGACAAACCAGACACTGAGTAAAGTGTTCTCATTTATATAACAGACAGAATTGTGCCTATAAAAGGGCAAGCTTGGATGCAGGCAGAGTCGATGGCCAAACTCTGCCAAGACAGGATAAGCAAATCCTCAATAGTTCCTGCCTCACAAATAAGTGTGTCAGTTATACTGGGCCAGAAGGCTGAAGAAGATGCTCCAAAACAATAGAGACATTTGGGTGACTGTTCAAATACAAACTGTCTCTGTTATTTTTTCAGTTGGAAAGCTACCAACTTGTACTCTGGGCATATTCAGGTAATCAAGTTTATTCCTTCTCAAGTCTCTAATGGAGTTAAAGATCAGGTAGCTTAGTTATACAATGAAGCTTAGTTATTTAGGGGTTAAGATGTGTTTAGGTCTAGATAGATGTTTTAAGTTGATAATGACAAGATGTGATGGAGATTCATTTACATTCAGAAATTTAGATGCACCAAAATAAGAAAGATGTCTTCTCCAAGGCTGTCAAGTACCAATAGCCAAAACACTAAGAAGGTAACATTTATACAATTCCTAATTGTGTCATGGTTCTTCTGTAGGTAGTTTACTGTATAGATGTATAATAATATAAATATATATGTAAAATATAATTTGTTTAATAAAAGAGAGCTTAAAGAGGGCTTTAGGCCAGGCAAATTTTTCATAGGATTAGGCACATCATGTCAAAATAGAAAAGTTTACATACTTAACATTAACTTGAATAGCAAAATGAAGAGGAAACAATAGAAAAATGATCTGTAGTTTTAATAAAAAACTTCTGAGTCCAGCAAAAGGGATTAGTGCTTACTGGTGGCTGGCTGCTTGACTATAAGTCTGAAAAATAGAGTTCAATTCCCATTTCCCACATAAAAATATAAGAAGCAGGACTCCACACACATGCCATGACCCCACCCTTTCTCCATCTTGGGCACAGGAAATGCTAATAATACATAAAAATAAAATTTTCAAACATGTAACACTATGGCTGGAAAGTCAAGTAATTTTCAAACAAATGGCTCAAAGCTATTGCAAGTGAGAACTTTTGGGGGCTCCCTTCACATTCCCCGTCACATAGCATGCACTCAGTCCTTGGAGCATGAGCTGCAAAGAGTCACTGAAGGAAAGACAACAGGAAAGGAAAGTCAATTGGATTTGTATTTAACACAAAGTATCTAAAAATTTGCCATTTATTTGCACGTTAACATTTTTACAGTCATTTAAATCATTTGCTGGTCTAATCTCACCTCATATATCATATCACTTGCTACTTCAGTCTTTTCCTGGTATATTCCATTTTTTTGAAATTTTTATTGCATTACGTATATGTACCCAGAAGGAGCTAGTTTTCACTGAGTTGTCCACTTCTTTACATCAAGTAAGAAAACAGGTCATTTCTTTCTGTTTTGACTCTTAATATCTTCATATGTGTTTCTATCATAAAAACTACAATTAGACCATTGAGTGTGTGTGTGTGTGTGTGTGTGTGTGTGTGTGTGTGTGTGTGTGTGTTCATTTTTAATTTGAAGGAAGATTTATTAAATACTGGCCATGATAATGGACACTAGCCAGGTCCATACCCATGATTCCCAGAGAATATCTTCAAATTGCTTTAGTCAGGTATTTATAAAGGCAAATCTCATAAGGCCACATATTTCTTGACTGCATCCAATTGAGGGAAAGCACCCATCCTGACATTCTTTCTGCCTACATTACCTCCCACTTAAGCATAATCAAGCACATTCTGTGCAGCTGGGGCAACCAACCATGTTTACTTATGTGAAAACACATGGCTTTTTAAAAATCTTACACAAACACCCCCAGCATTCTAGGAAGCTATCTGTCCTTGGACATGTGGGACTTATACATAGTATATTTTTAACTGCTGAGATAAATCAGTGTTCCTGAAGGGGAAATATTTTTCTGCTAGCTTTCCATTACCAGAGTGATATAAAGGGATTTTCTAAGAAAAATATAGAAAACACAGAAAGAAGTCAAATCATGTTATTACAAATGAACAAAATGGTGGTTACAAGTCTTAACAAAAAATTAACTGATGCCTGATTTTTAACTAAACCTAATATAAAGTCACATATGGCAATCTCAGAAACCTTTCCTGCTTAAGATTTTTATTAATATCCTGGAAAAGGACATATCTGAATGTAAATCTTCCTGTAACTAGAAAATATTCAATATACTGACTGACAAAGTTAGCATCCATTCAATTGTGAGGCTAATGGTAAAGCTTCAGATGCATTCACGTACAAGTTCACTCTGGTTCATTTTGCTAAGAACATGTTCTGCAAATCTAGGAAATAGTTCTATGGGTAGGACATCTGGCTCCCCAATCATGAGGTCCTGAGTTACATAAAATTCTGGAAAATAGATTGTCATTCATCTGTAGACCCAGCAATAAGGGTGGGAAAGATAGGAAGAAATCTAGGGCCTGTCTCAAGTGACAGATGCTGGGGTCCAGCCCCTGGGGTGAGGGTCAGGGCCTGAAGAAGGGTGGATGTAGATCAGTGAGGGAGGAACAAGAGGAAAAGGAGAGATGTGTCAAGCACTGGGATCAGTAGCTTTTCAGCCTGACTGACTGGCAGTTAGGGCGCTTCCTTATTTATATAGAACTCAATAGGCAGGGATCGATGCATGTTGTTCTAAAACATAGATCATATCATTTTTTTGTGCACTGACACATATTTAAACTTCTGTTTGGTCACAAGTTAAGTCACCATTGATAAACCATGATATAACAGACCTATCTTTTAGAATAATTTTCCCCCATAGACCTCACAACCCAACTTTTAAGAACATTGAAGTTTCAAGGGCATATTTTGTGAAGCATGAGTCTCTTCTCAGGCTAGTAGCTTTTTTGGTTCAAGGGCACTAGACAGAAAGAAGATCTCTAAGCCACAGTGGGCAGATTGTCATGTTCCAAGCAGTGTATAATCAACTTTTAATAGTCACAGTGCTCATTGTCATTTGGCCCAAAGAAAAGTCCTCAGGCCAAAATTGCTGCAGTTATTATTCTATTATTAAATTTCTACCATAATACTATATTATATTTTATACATATTTGTAGAATATATATATTATTGGTATATTTTGTTCCCTGGTTATGTGACAGTGCAGTGGCCCTGTATGAGGTCACTTTTTCTAAGAAAGGGAGGTCTTAATATTTTATTCTTTTATCATTTATTCACACAATTCCTTGTCAATCAGTATATGGAAGAGGCAGTTAATTTGATCTGCTGACAACTTCTCTATCCTACTGAATATTGTTTACCTTTATATGTTTACTTTCTTTTGATTATATTGTTCCTGAGTAAGGAATATCCAGGGTCAGAGGTTCCAGAGGCTGTCTTTGAGTCAGAGCCTCATAAGGAGGTCTCTGGTAAAATTATTTGAGACACAAGCTCCAGGGCATAAGGAAGATCTCTAAGTACAGACAAATAAGTATATCCCCCTAAAAGTGGGAGGGTGTTATGGTCAGGACATTCCTGGAGAAACTTAGCAACAGTGTTCCTGGGAGAGGGTGTAAGTAAACGGTTCATAAGAAAATTTCCATCTAAAATACCTTAGTTGTACAAATAAGAAAGGTGCCCTCCCCCAGAATTTGACTCATAGAGATCAAGATCAAAAAGTAGGAGACCATACCATAGCAATTGCACCACTCAGCTCAGCTTTGCTGCATCTTTGTCAACCATTTGTGCTGGCTTTATGACTTTTGGTTTTCCATTTAGATATGTCTGTGCCAGACAGATGGGGACATTATATGTGTGTGCGTGAGTCTACATGCACACATGCATGTGAGCGTGTGCACACACACACATTCTTTTTTGATTTTTTAAATTTTATTAATTTATTCAGATTACAACTCAATTGTTATCCCATCACTTGTATCTTCCCATTCCTCCCTCCCTCCCACGTTCACCCTACTCCCCTCCCCTAGGTCTATGACTGAGGGGGACCTCCTTCCCCTCTATATGGTCGTAGGCTATCAAGTCTCATCTTGGTAGCCTGATTATTCTTTCTTGGAGTGCCACCAGGCCTCCCCACCCAAGGGAGGTGGTCAAATATGGAGCACCAGAGTTCATGTCAAAGTCAGTCCCTACTCTCTACATAACTATGGAGAATGTCCTGTCCATTGGGTAGATCAGAGTAGGGGTTTGATGTTTGCTATTGTATTGTCCTGGGTTAGTGCAATAGTTTGAGCAGACTGCCCTGGGCCCCAAACCACACATCATGATATTCTTCTGGTAGGTTTCTAGGTCCCTCTAGGTCCCACTATTTCCTATCTCCTATACTTCTCTTACCTAGACTCTCAGTATGATGTCCTCACACCTATCCCAATCTTTTGGTAAGTGAAGACTTTCTTGAGATGTGCCTTTTGGGCTAGTGCCCATTTATAAGTGAGTATATACCATGTGAGTCTTTCTGCTTGTGGGTTAACTCACTCGTTATGATCACTTCTAGTCCCATTCATTTGTCCACAAATTTTGGGAATTCCTTGTTTTTAATAGCGAAGTAGTATTCCATAGTATAAATGTACCACAGTTTCTTTAGCCATTCTTCAATGGAGGGACATTTAGGCTGTTTCCAGGTTCTGGCTATTATGAGTAAGGCTTCTATGAACACGGTTGAGAATATGTCCTTGGTGTGTGCTGGAGCATTTTCTGGGTATATTCTAAGGAGTGGAATAAGTGGGTCTTGAGGAAACCCTATTCCCAGTTTTCTGAGAAAGTGCCAGATAGATTTCCAAAGTGGTTGTACAAGTTTGCATTCCCACCAGCAATGAAGGAGTATTCTTCTTTCTCTACATCCATGCCAGCTTGTGGTATGACTTGAATTTTTGATCTTAGCCATTCTGATGGGTGTAAGATGGAATCTCAGAGTCATTTTGATTTGCATTTCTCTAATGCTTATCGATGCTGAACATTTCTTTTAAGTGTTTCTCAGCCATTTGATATTCCTCTGTTGAGAATTCTCTGTTTAGTTCCAAGCCCCATTTCTCAGTTGGGTTATTTGGTTTGGTGGTGTTTAATTTCTTGAGTTCTTTATATATTTTTGATATTAGACCTTTCTCAAATGTAGATTTGGTGAAGATCCTTTCTCAGTCTGTAGGCTGTTGCTTTGTTCTGTTGACAGTGTCTCCTGCCTTAAAGAAGCAAATTTCGGGAATTCCTTGTTTTTAATAGCTGAGTAGTATTTCATAGTGTATATGTACCACAGTTTCTTTATCCATTCTTCTACTGAGGGACACTTAGGCTGTTTCCAGGTTCTGGCTATTATGAATAAGGCTGCTATGAACATGGTTGAGCGTACATCCTTGTTGTGTGCTGGAGCATTTTCTGGGTATATTCTAAGGAGTGGAATAGCTGGGTCTTGAGGAAGCCCTTTTCCCAGTTTTCTGAGAAAGTGCCAGATAGATTTTCAAAGTGGTTGTACAAGTTTGCATTCCCACCAGCAATGAAGGAGTGTTCTTCTTTCTCCACATCCTCACTAGCATGTGGTATCACTTGAATTTTTTGTTGATTTGGATAGTGTCTCTCTGCCTTTTTGTTAGTTTGGCTAATAGTTTGTCTATCTTGTTGATTTTCTCAAAGAACCAACTCCTGGTTTTGTTGATTCTTTGAATTGTTCTCTTTGTTTCTAATTTAATGGTTTCATGCCTGAGTTTGATTATTTCCAGATGTCTACTCTTCTGAGTGTTTCTGCATCTTTTTTTCCTAGGGCTTCTAGATGTGTTGTTAAGTTGCTTATGTGGGATGTTTCAGCTTTCTTTATAAAGCCACTTAGTACTATGAATTTTCCTCTTAGCACGGCTTTCAATGTGTCCCACAAATTTGGGTATGTTGTTCCTTCATTTTCACTGAATTTCAAGAAGTCCTCCGTTTCTTTCTTTATTTCTTCCCTGACCCAGGTGCCATTAAGTAGTGAGTTGTTTAGTTTCCATGCACACACACATTCTTATATTCACATTCACATATTCATGTACACACATACCAACACACACAGATACACACACACAGAGCTAAAGAATTCAAAATGAAAGCTAATTTTGGACAGGAAAGGACTTACCTTTTTTCCAAATCAACAAAACACAACAGTAACAGGGCAACATTCTGATCTCCCCTAAGACTCTCTGGAAGTCACAATCATTTTTAGAATACATATGAATTAAAATAATAATAATAATAATAATAATAATAATAATAATAATAGTAATAATAATAATAATACCCTCAAACCAGTCACCTTAGGTTTGTGTGAGTTTAATTTTATATGTTGCTTCCTTACTTTTGTTTTCTTCCCTTTTTTGCAGGATGCTCAATGACAGTATGGCACCATTAAAATTAAAACCAACATATTGGAATCCATTAAAATGAAAGCAAATGATATACTCCTGTGATCTTCAAAAGCATTTACATAGTAAATCATTTTTTGTCTTATAAAATGGAATGTAATCCCTGTCAGTTTCAAAGATTATCAAATTGAGAGGAAAAAATTTTAAAACAAAATTGCAAAACAAGTAAAGTCATAAGCTTTATTACAAGTAGAATTACTTAAATTATTAAATACAAGTCAAGGAAGAACCTGGGAACCTACATTCAAACACAAATGTGAATACTTTGCTTATTTGCTGTAGTTATTTTCAAAGTATCCTTTTCAGTTATCATTATGTAGGACACATAATTATGCCTTAAAAGAAAAAATTTTCATTTTAATTTTGAGACAAAAATTCTACAAAAAAAATCACAATGATGATTACTTTACTTTGTGCATTGCTTTGTGTTGAGTTTTCTATAAGAAAATTTAAGAATAAAGAAAAGGAAACCAGCTGTGCTCTATTTTTTGCTCATGTCTGATAAAAGAAACCATGTGATGTCAGCAGGAGCAGTTAACATTCCTCTAGAACTAACCTAATGGAAAGTTACGCGATACTTTTTATAAGCGATAGGAAGTCACACCGAGCAGCCATGCTGACTTCCATGTTGTAATGAATCCTCCCAAAAAAGAAAGGACAAATGCTGTGCCTTTACTGACAACAGTCTGAATATTGATTAGATGAGTCACCTTTTTAGAACTGTCTACTACGGCAGTGATAATTTCACTCAGAGAGGAATGCTTACTGTAAAATTGTATCTGACCAATAATCTCCTAGCAATTGTCATTTCCATATGGGAAAACATCAATGCCAGTACTTACCCATACACAATGGGTATGGGTAATCCATACAGCCGGTATAAGAAGTAAATAATGATGCTTGGGAGCTAAAAAAAAAAAAAACATTTCTGACATCTTACATTCACTCTTAGCAGTGTTTATAAATGGGGAGGCAGAAACAGGAGTCAGAACAATGAGACTTTGAGACCTGAGGGTCAATCAAAGCCTTTCTCCCCTGCCTATCCCACCACTTATGCAGATTCTCTATGGACTGATTGTACAATGGAGAACATTAGCTGAATGTTAATTCCTCTGCAATGCCTCTAGATTATAGCCTCTAAATCCCCTTAAACATCGTCTTTCTATCATTTTTCTCTTTTACTAATGCTGTTTTCTTTGTTTTCAAGTAAGCCCATTGAATTTAGCATTTTAAATTCCTCAAGGTCAATAAGAATTTGATTCAGTACTTTGTCCTTTCAAAAACACTCAGTTTTCATGGCTTCTTTTTTTTTCCCCAGAGGGGAAATGGCCAGAGATGTGACTTCTAAGTAGTAGAGAGAGGGCCTGGTTTCCCATCTGCTTTACTGGGTTCCCAGTTTTCTGGGTATGTATACCGGAGTGGTTTGAATAAGAATTCCCCCCACAGGCTTATATATTTCAGTCATCACGGAGTGACACTACTTGAGAAGGATTAGGAGCTATGGTTTGAGGTTCCAAAAGCAAGGCAGGCCTGGCCCACCTCCTCTTCCTGCTGCCTGCTGATCCAGCTGTTGATAGCTCAGCTACTTCTCCAGCACCGTGTTTCCTTGTGTGCGACCATGTTCCCTGCCATATTGGTAATGTAATGAACCTCTGAAGATGTAAGCAAGCCCCAGCCAAATGTGTTTTCTCTTATAAGAGCTTCAGTACCCATGCTTTCTTTTTGCAGCAATAGAATACTAACCAAAACATATATATTTTGTACTATCTGTTAGTGTAACCAAATCCCATACAAGAGACATCACAGGTACCAAGGGCTTTATTTTGTCTTAGGGCTTATAAGGTTGGAGGATTCCTATGACATGAGAAACCAGCTGACAGTGGTTAAAGAGTAGGAGGGGCTTTGAGCTGAGAGACAACACTTAACATTCATCTCCTCAGTATAATCTGTGGAGTTAAGTCATACCACACACTGTATGTTGTTTTAAATGAAAATCCCAATTGTTCTATTTTACCCATAAAGACTCTGGAGCCAGATGCTGTGGTGAAAAACCTGCTAGCTCAGAGAGGCAGAGAAAACACCCAGCTGACCTTCCTACTCAGCTCATGTACCAATGGAAAAGGCCCCAAAGGCTAACTAGCTCAGATGACTGTCCCAGAAGAACATGCCAAAAATCTCAAGACCAAAGCTTAAAAAGCCAAAGGCCAAGGAGCTGAGGCTCTCAAGAGCTGGAGAGCTAAGGGCAAAAGAGCTAAAACCTAAAGAGTTAAAGAGCCCTTCTATTTCTCCACACTGTCTTAAATACCCCTCAACTCAAAGTCCCTCCTACTCTTTAATCCCTGTCATCTGGTTTCTTGCTCTGTTGCTAGACCTAAGGTTAACTTTATTAAACCCTGTGTACAGATAGCTCCTGGATTAAAGGTGTGTGTCAGGGCTCCAACAAGACAGATATTTATAGTTCACAATCTCAGAGATCACATTGGGATCAAATATCCTGCAACACTCTAATCCTCCAGGTCAGCCCCTGTGACTGGCTATCTGTCAGCTAAGTGCCAGTCTAACAGGTTCCGCAGTCAATAAAAGCATCACCACAAAGGCCCAGATCTTTAAACACAAAAAAAACTGTGTAGGATATTCCACTTCTAAACTGTAACATTCTTCTTCTAATTCTGATTGGCTCTGGCAAAATGCATCCAATCCATCTCCAAAAGTCCCCAAAGTCTTAACAGTCCAATATTATGCAAAAATAAGAAATCTCTTCTGAAATTCAAGGCAAATTTAGCTGTAAACTACTGTAATTTCAACACACACATATGGGGGGAGAGAGAGAGAGAGAGAGAGAGAGAGAGAGAGAGAGAGAGAGAGAGAGAGACAGACAGACAGACAGACAGACAGACAGACAGCAGACACAGACAGAGAGAATAGATAAAATAGGCAAATAGGCAGACAGATAGATCAGTGATATATAGATGATAGATTGATAGATGATAGATAGATAGATAGATAGATAGATCTAAATAAAGTATATAATGGCACAGAATTGGTATCCTTATTTCAAAAGAGAGGGACAGGTATCTACCAAGGTATCTTAGTCAGTGTCCTATTGCTGTAAAGAGACACCATATTCAGAGCAAATGTTTTAAAGGAAAACATTTGAGGCTTGCTGACTTTACAGAGGTTCAGTCCATTTTCATCATTGTGGGAAGCTGGAGGCACACAGGCAAACATGGTGCTGGAGAGGTAGCTGAGAGCTCTATATCGGATCAGCGACTATATTTACAAAGGGCTTCATTTCGTCTTCGGGCTTATGAGGTTAGGGGATTCATAGGTCAAGAGGCAAAGCAAGAAACAAGTTGACAGGGATAAAAGAGTAGGAGTGACTTTCAGTTAAGATACAACACTAACACTCACATATCTTAGGTATACCCAGTGGGGCTAAGTCATACCACAGACAGTATATTGCCTGAAGTGAAAATCACAATCATTCTATTTTACCAATAAAATATCTCCAGATCATCAGGGAGCAGTAGGAAAGAGACAGCACATCTGGCTTGTGCTTCTGAAACCTCGAAGCCTACCCTTTGAGACAGGCTTCCTCAAACAAGTCCACACCTACTCCAATAAGGCCACATCTCCTAGTAGAGCCACTCTATATTGAGCCAACTGGGCCATTTTCATTCAAAGCACTATAGAAGGATAGATCAGGTCAAGGCTGAAACAAAACAGCAAAAAGAAGAAATCCAAAGACTCCATGTTCAATATCTGGAGCTCATGTTTAAAACATCTTGGCAATAATATATTTAAATAACTTGCCTGTGAAGTACTTAGTCTTGCACCATAGGTGGCTTCTCATACAACCCCACTTCTAGTGCTCTACATCTTTCTAGAATTATAAACATTCCAGCATGCCCAGTAAAAGATAGCTTTACCTCCACAGCTTCATGTATTTGCTTTTCAATCTTGGCAGGGCCATCAGTGTTATCCATTGCCTGACCCCATAGGCTACAGAAACTTGGCCTTCTACTCTGTGCTCTATAATTATTAGACTCTGCATGCCAGAAAGACAACATATTGCTGACAATGCCAAGTTCCCCATGAGAACTCAAATGATCTGTGGCGTGGCCTCTTAGATTTCTGTAGGAGAGGCCTATGAATGCGTAACCTGCTTTTATGGCTGTGAAGCAACATCATGACCACTCTTATAAAGAAAAATATTCAATTGTGGCTGGTTTACAGTTTCAGAAATTGGGTCCATTATCATCATGATGGGAAGCATAGATGCGTGCATACATGGTGCCGGAGAAGAAGCTGATGGTTTTACATCTAGATCCTCAGACAACAGCAGGAGACTGCCATCACTGGCCAGACTTGAGCTTATAAGATCTCAAAGTCCACCTACAGAGTGACACACTTCCTTTAACAAGGCCACACCTACTCCAACAAGGCTACACCTCCTAACAGTGCCACTCCTTATGGACCAAGGACTCACAGACATATGTCTATGGGGACCATACCTATTCAAACCACCACATGGCCTAAACAGGAAAAAGTCATTCCTAGGTAGATGATCCTATCTACATAGGAAATTCCTGAAGAAAAAGTCTCTTTTCATATTGATAAAAATTGTTATGTCCTAGAATCTTTAAAAGCATCATTTATTTATAACTAATTAATTTTTAATTTTCCTTTTGGAGATTATCTTTTATGAGTACTGTTTATACATCACCTCAACTCATCCCTTTCCAGCCTCCCACTTCTTCTGTGTTCTTTCCCCAAAATCAATTTTTATGATTATTATCATTGCATATAGTGGAGTCTTGCCCTATAGTAACCTGTTCTAACGTCCTTGTACAACAAAGCTCCCCATTTCTCTTGAATGACATGGATGTCTAACTGTTGTGATCAGTTTGTCCATGCTTGCCTATCTGCAAGTTCAAGTTAACGCATAGTTAACTCAGCACATTTCACATTCTTCAAAATTTTCATGCTCTTTTTAATCAGAATCATCACTGTAAGTCTGGATACACACACTGAACAACATCTGTGCTACAGCACAAAAACTATGCTCTCTTTTTTTTCTCCTTTATTAATTTATTCTTGTCACATCTCAATGGTTATCCTATCCCTTGTCTCCTTTCATTCTTCCCTCCCTCCCATTTTCCCCTTATTCCCCTCCCCTATGACTGTTCCTGAGGGGGATTACCTCCCCCTGTATATGTTCATAGGGTATCAAGTCTCTTCTTGGTAACCTGCTGTCCTTCCTCTGAGTGCCACCAGGTCTCCCCCTCCAGGGGACATGGTCTTTTGATATTCCCTCCACTGAATAAATTAGAGCATGGATTTTGAATTTAATCTCACTTAGGTATTTAAGATGTGAAGAAAATATAGCTAAATTATTGGCTAGGATGTAATATAAATGAACTCTTGTCAAATTTCTGAGCCTGTTGGCCTCTGAAGATTGATGAACAGTATTTTTTTTTCCATTTTCATTCCTAAACCTAGAGCAAAATAGCTCATTACACTCTGCGTACCACAGTAGACAGGCTTTTTTGGTGTGGAGTTTCAAACTCATCCACATTTCTTTCACTAACTGATTCTATATGCCTTTGATCTACATGGTCAGACTTGCCAAAGAAACAGTCCACATTCCTCATTAGTAATTTTCTGTACTTATTCATGTATTGTTTGGGGTGTCTCTGGGGAGTGTGTAGACAATAATGAATAGTGAGATAGCCTGAACTTGGCACTGAGATTTTAATATTTCCTTACTCACATCTGTCAAGAACAAGATTTTCACTAATGTGAGCTATGTCAGTTCCATATATGTAGTGGGGTTTTCTACTACATCCTTCAAACATGTGGCATTCTGTCTTTTTAGGTCAAGATAACCTCACTGAGTATAATTTTTTAATTTTCATTTGTGATATTTAGTTTTATTTTAAATCTCTTTTTCTGTTTCCTGATATCCTTGTACTTTCTATGTTGTGCTTTCTGATCCATCATCATGTAAATGCCTTATTCTTGTACTACATTTATAATCTGTCTGATACCCTGAATGTCACAAATGCAATGTCATCATGAATGAAACTCCCATAACTGGACTGCTATATCTTAATTTTCTACCTCTAAGGGCTACCAGAATATTTATATTTTAGATTTTTATATTGCTTGCCAGTGTGTCTTTGTGATTTTATGTGCATTACACACACACACACACACACACACACACACACACACACAATCACCTTGGATCTCAGTGAAGGTAAAAATAAAGATGTAAAAGAAGTAATATATCATGCAAATTTATCTTACTATCAGCCAGTGTCTATGCTTTTGGGATAAGTCTATAAGTAACATTCAGAATATTTATAAAATATTCCTAATTTCATTTGCTAATTACACTATTACACTGTTCATACTGTATATGGAAGTCAAGGGCATTGAATCCTCTAGAACAGGGGATACAGGTGGTTATGAGCTCCGGATGCAGATTCTTAGAACCAAATCCTTGACTCCTGAAGGAGCATTTAATTCTTTTAAGCACAGAGGTCCAGCCCTTATATTCAATTTGTTGTCTTCAGTTCTTGTTGAAGTGAATTGTGGTTAAAAGGTCATCTCAAACAGAAACAAGTTTTAATCTCATTTTATTTTTATCACATATTAATTGTGTGAACTTATTCAAGTTTTTATTACATCTCTTGGTGGTATGTCAGCAACCATGAGAGGAAGTTATGAAGGATTAATAAAAAGGGATTTTTTTTGTAAAACACAATGTACAAAACAGCAATCAGGGCATATCAATCCACAAGCTAACCTAGCACACAAACACACACACACAAAAGAGGAATTTCAGATCAAGTAACTCTTACTGATTTCTGTGAAATCGATTTCAGAAGGGTCTCCAAGAAGAAAGCATTCTCCCATGAAATGGTGCTTTCTGGCATGCAGCACCTAGAACTTGCCAAATAGTTATTAAAATCACAGCAACCATGTCAAAATAAAAGATCTTCAAACAAATAGAACTTAAGACAATTCTTCATTTTATTATACCCTTTTTAAATTTCATTGATAATGATAATGATGATGATGATGATGTCATCATCATCATCATCATCACAAAGAATAATAGAACTTCGACTGGAAAGATAAAATCACTGTAATGGTTTTAATTGCTCACTTTGCACAACATAAGGTAACCTATGAAGACAATCTTACTGAAGGAGTGTGAGATCAGCTTGCCTTATGAGCATATCTGTATAATATGGCCTTTATTGGGTTAATTGGTGTGAGAAGACCAAGCCCAACATGATGGCATTACTCCCTGGACTTGAAATCTATGACTGTATAAGCATAGAGAGGGGGCTGAATATGCATGTGTAAATTTTCTTGCTTTAACTCTCTGTGTCTCTGTGTCTCTGTGTCTCTGTCTCTGTGTCTCTGTTTCTGTCTCTGTTTGTCTCTGTCTCTCTGTCTCTGTCTCTCCATCTCTCCATCTCTCTGTCTCTCTCTCTCTCTCTCTCTCTCTCTCTCTCTCTCTCTCTCTCTCTCTCTCTCCCTCCTTCCCTCCCTTCCTCCTTCCCTCCACATCTTGAGTGTGGATTTGACAAGCAGCTCCAAGTTCCAACCTTGATGTCCCTATGATGATGAACTTTAACCTGTTACTGTGAGCCAAAGAAACCCTTTATGCTTAATGCTTAAATCCCTTAATGCTGCTTTCACCAGGTTATTTTATCACAAAAGAAATGAATCTAAAACAACCACATATGAGCCATAATATCTAAATCTAATACATAGGTATAAATATAATAAAGTCAAAGTATACAAACAGAATTCTAAGAGTTTAAACTATATTTCATGCTATAATTCATCTGCTTCTCACCAGGCATGACCATATTAAAAGTGTTTTGTTGACCAGGTATTAGTAAGACAATAAAACTCCATCTCTCAAGCACCAAGGATATATACATCCTAACCCCTAAAATCTCTAAATATGTTGTACTGAATACCAAAGATAGTTATCATTATATTTGGAATTAATCTATCAGCCAATTGACTCAATATGGAGAGTTTACCAAGATGAGGCCAAGTAATAATAGAATTAATTTTTGAGGTAGACAGATCATGGTTGTTAGACTAAGAGAGAGAAGAGAAAACGCCCACTTTTAAGACAGAAGAGGAGCTATATGGGAAGGAGCACATTTACATGTAGAAATTAGAGAAGTCAACATGGCATCATCCTTACATCATCTAGAAAAGATCTCAGCCCTTAAGCCCTAAACGTGTTGGCATTTGACCCTTAAGTTGGTAAGACACATGTTTGTACAGATTAAGTCAATAAGCTTGTCACCTTTACTGTATCAATAAAAAGCTAACACAACTTAGCCTTGTAGCAAGTCTCTTGAGGTAAAATAAATAAGAAAAATGATTGAATTTTTTCCAGGAAATAATACAGGCTTTTTGAGATGACAGACCTCCAGAACAAAGCCAAATAACAAGAATAAAACTAAACCCTGAAACAAAATAAAACAACCAAAGCCAATTCAAGCTGAAGTGTTTAAAGGCTCTGTCAAGGAGTATGAATCAAGTTTGAGTAGATGCAGTTTTAGAAAGTAGTTTTCCTTATACAAAAAATAATAATGCACAACCCATGCACAAATACATACATGTATATACCACACACATGCATGAACATACATATGTACTCAAATGTACTTTTTAGGACTAAGTTCCAATCACTTATCATATATTTTAGGAAGTAACACTTGCCAAAGTTTGCAAATAACACAAAAGTCACGCCTTTTAAATTATATTTCATACTGTCAACTTACATCTCAGTGAAGGGAAAATCATAGATAAAGATGTACTAAGTACTGTGTCATGTGAGTATATCAACATTAGCCAGTGTCTATCTTTTTGATAAGTCTATAAATAAACCAAATAATGCATTGCTTTCTACATAATAACATCCAGAATATTTATAAGATATTCCTAATTGCATTTGTTAATTATATCATTACACTTAATGTTATTTAAGCTCAGATCTCTTAAGAGTGGAAATATATGAAATTGGGAGAAAAATACTTTTGAGCATTAGAAGGAAATGGCATACCACTTGATTTAAATATTAACTTATGCTTAACTTGAATGCCCTTTGGTGTAAGGCTGTGATTAGTTTGCACTACAGTGGCAGGTTCTTGGACAGCACCTAGATATGGTTTTTATTCTTATGATGTTCAAATCTGAAGTGAGATGAGTATGACACTACTATACAAATAAGCATATTTGAAAAAGATCTTTAAGGGAAATATTACTTTCTGGTGAGAGCTGCTATGAACAATTAACTAGGAAGCCACATGAAAACATTGTAAAGGGAAATGTGCACCCCATCTGAACATCTGGAGCCAGTTTGTTGTCCTGGCTGGTGGAAAGATGTGAGCTAAAACCTAAGGCAATATTTCACTCTCATCTCTCTTGCAGTCTCAATTAAATAAGATGAGGTTTTGTACCTTTGGTGGTTTTGTGGTTTGGGCACTGCCTGTATATCTGGAGTTGGAACTGTTTCTAATGCTCCAGCTGTTTTTACTTCAGAGAATGACAACTAAAGGAAATGTACTAACCTTACTGCTTTATTGAGCGTTGTTGATTTATGACTTTATTTTAGCACTTGCTTTAGGTGACCCACTCTATGTTAATACAAATTCATTCTTTCAGGGCACTGAGTTTACTGTCAAAATGGATAAAGTATGAGTTGTCTGTGCATCTGGAAATTTTATTCATGCAAAAACATTTTTGACTCCTGGTACACACGTAAGGTTTACATGCCACCCTTCAAAACTGAGGATGACAAGATCTGGTGTCTCTACCAGATCACTGACATCTACATCTCTGATGCATGTGTTATCAAATTGGCAGACTTTGATATCTCATGTCTCCTCCAATCTTTTTATGCTATTAGAGGATCCTTTTTATGTTGGTAGAAGAGTTGATAGTATCACAGTTGGTAAAATTTATGAATTTCAAGAAATTTACACATTGTTTTATAATTATTTTCTTCATTAGTAATTGGGAAGACCTATAAGATAATATCTCACATTAGATTTTAAATAATAGTTTCCAAAGAATGTTTATATACTCAGTGGTGAGAATATAAATAATAAATGAGCAAGGTGATTTAGTCTCTTATTTAGAATTCAAAAAAATCAAGAAACAAGAAAACTGAAGTCCAAGGAATTTAAATGTAGTCTATGAGATGACACTTTGATGAAGTGGAAAATCCAGGCTTGTTGGACTTGGCCCCAGGTCTTTACTGCCAGTAATTTTCTATAACTAGTTTTTCTTCTAACTAAAGAAACGATTTGGAGACTCTTTAACCAAACTCTTCTGGAAAACACATTAATGAACCCATGAAAGACTTCTGAACAGTGCCATTCAGGAACTCTATCAGCTTCTGATGCCTATAGCTCCTATGGTCTATGGATCAAAACTAAGTTTGAAGAAAGATATTGTTCACCAATCATTTGTAAAAACTCATCTAGAATTTCATTCTTCTAGATTGCATGCATAAAAGGGGAAACATAGGATCCTATATTTGTATGGGAACACAATAGACATAATTAATTCAAGCAAAGGAAAAAAAAAGAAGAATCAAAGAAAGCAAACAAGCAAGAAAGAAAGAGAAAACCACTAAGGATTTGGTGCTTTCAAATTCACCAGACCCAAGTCTTATAGTTTTTTTTTTTCCATGACAAGTCCTTTACTTTCTCATGATCTCCAATTTTTAGTCTAGAAAAGGTAACAATAATAATGATGATAAAAATCCCAATAAGTAATCTACAGTTAAAATTAATAGTAAACATCAGAGTGGTACATTTAGCATTTTCATATCACTGCTTGCAACGTAAAAGCTTACAACAAAGCCCGCTAGAATTCTACGTTAAATGGGGGCCTAGACAAGTGTTACATGAAAGCTGTGCCTGTGTGAAAACCAACGGTATTGAGAGCGCATTAAAGTATTGTAACAGTGTACACCACATCCCCAAGAGATGACTCCAAGGCACTTAACAATCACTTATCACATTACAGCTCCTTGTCTCCTTTGAGGATATAAGAGAGTTTCAGAGTACCATTTTGATGAAAATAAACATTTCCATGACCTATGTCACTACTCCTCTACAGCAAGTTGTAGAAAGTAATTTCTCACATTTCAAGACAGGATATAGGGTTTTATATGGGAACGTCAGAGCATCTTTCACTGTCCTATATCTCGTTAATTGAACACCATGGACAGGTATCTAACAGACAACAGAAAAATATGAAGATAAAGTGAGTGATTATTGAGTTCTGCCGATGCTAAAGAAGAACATCTCTCCTTCTAAGATCTGGTCAGGAGTTTTTAGGGAATCAGTAGATGAGGATTTCCTATAGCATATCTACATGGACAGACAGGCCGACTAGAAGGAACACATCAATTCACCACTCAGCACCTTGAGCATACCCAAGTTCTCAGCTGAGAGATACCCAGGGCTTCACAAAGACTATCAAGGGAAAAGGACAAAAGGAGATTAATTCAATTCTTAATGGAAACTTTGGTTGGCTAATCAAAGTGTTGAGAAGGTTTTTTGTTTTGTTTTGTTTTGTTTTTGTTGTTGTTGTTATTTTTTTTTTGAGACAGTACTTGAACATCTGCCAAATCCAGAGCACTCTAAATCTCCTGAGTGACATTAGTCATTGGAAATTTTCTGCACCCATTTCCTATCTTGTCCTCCACTGCTCGAATTAGGACAGCAGAGATACAATGAACAAGATGAGTGGTGACAAATTGGGACATTGGTCAAACCGGGGTAAGAAAGTGAACGCCTCTTTCTGTTTTCCAGTCTCTCACACCAGGGAAGGAGTTTTAGCCTGACATCAGCATCAGGACCATTTTTAACAAACACCTCAACTACTCATTCCTTAGCCGAGGCTATGTTGCTGAACTGAAGATGCTAGAGATCAGCTTGTGCTAATCAAGCTTAATCAGAAAAGCTGTAAGGACCCACCATGGGTTTTATCCATGCGTAGAGGAAAGCATTGACCTGTAGAGTAAATTTAAAGGGACCATGGGGACAGAATGTTCTCTGATGGCACCAACTCCACTTGTTAAGCTTTATGGCTGATTGCCGTGAACTTGCTCACAGTCATCACCAAGAGCATGGCAGGTATTCAAATAGCCTACAACATATTTAACATTTTTTTCTAGCTCTGTTCCAACATATCTAGTCTCCATTTTTATTCTCTGGCTTCCATTCTGTTTCCAAACCAGTTTTCTGATTTTTCTGATTAGTGTGCCAAGGTGAGATCATTTTGAACCACGCTATGAAAAGAAATGAAAAAGAAATCTAAGCAGGGTTTAAGCTACAGCACTTAAATGTCAGCATTTCCCTGTCTCTTAAATAAGAGCAAGTATTAACAGGGTGACTTGCTGAAAATTAGTAACCAGCAGTATTGGGGAGTAATGTTTCTTGCCCACTGCATTGTGAATTGTGATCATTAAGCCTGTTTCCCTGCACACTTCTAATAATCAACTATACAGTAAGTAGCCATATAAAAGCACTTCTGCACTCTATAGAAACTAAGAACCTTGCTATCCATAATTACAGGCACTACTTGGATAGAGGGGGAAAGTCTTAATTTTCTTAATGTTTTCATGCATGGAAAAACAATCAAGCTTTCTTTTGTATTTATAATTGCATTGACTGGCCCTAGCTGGGTTTGCTTTTCCAAATTACAAGCAAGCCAGACCATTGAAATGTTGCAAACAAATCTTTGAGCAGCTAGCTACTTATTATTTATTTTCTACAGCACTAAAGGCCTTGATAAGAATCTTCTCAAGTTGCATTTATCTTATGCAATCACTCTCTCAAGGGCCAGGCTGGACTCTATTCATTGACCTTAAATCTTGATTAAGTTTTGGCTGGAAAATAATAAAGCTGGGAACTAGAAAATGGAATAGTCCGTCATTTATGGAATCTTGCCTGAAGATGCAGTAAGCGAAAGAGTAATAAATGTTCTTTTATTAAGGCTCTGCCAAGTTAATGGGACTGACTTTGTTGGGTGGCTAATAGAACTTAGGGATGTTGAGAACTGTGTCTATAGAGTTAAAGGGCTATAGAAAAGACTGAAGAAAAGTTTGAAATAATTGATTCTTAAGCCTTGTTAACTAATATTACTGAGTGATATGTAGCTAATGTACTTAGATGTTGATATCAATTACGTGACAATTCTGAATATTATCTGTTCTATGCCATGATTTTAATAGCACAAATGTGTGTATACATGTATTAGTGTATGTATATATGAATAGGTATGTATACATGTGTATATGCATGCAAGTGTGCATTTATCTGTGTCTGTATTCATGCATGCATCTGTGTATTTGCATATATGTGTATATGTTTGTGTTTGTGTATGTATGTATGCATGCATGTATAAGTATGTGCTATTAAAAACCAGAGATTGACTAAACTATATTTTGAGATATTCTTGATGGTTAAGCAAATAGAGATGTACTATCAATAATTTTCAACAATTCTTTACTGGGCAATTAATAGGGCCAAGTGCACAGGAGAGCAGAGAATGCTTGTCAAGTCACCACCTAGCTCTATGTCAAGATGTTTGTGAAGAAGTTTTCCAGGCCTCTTTTATTTTCAGTTTCTTAAACAGTCTTGAGTTTTCTTGTTTTGTTATATTTATAGTTAGAAGAGAAATTAGAAATTATAAATGAACATTAAAACCGATAGTCACATCTACTTTCCCTTGGTGGCTGTAAACAATAACCAAAGCGAGCAGCTTCATAAGTGCCCACATCAGCTAGTCACAGTGTGGCATCAAGTGATGTGGCTGAATAGCCTGCTTATTAGTTACAGTTACTAGTCAATTCTCTTTGGTAAAGCCCATTTTCCCTTAACTTTTCATGTCATTATTTAACAGAATCAAATTTTGCATTAAGCAGTTCAGTTTCTCAAAAAGAAATATAAACAGTGCACTGAGGAAGTCCCCTATAGTTAAAGAATGGCATGCGTTCATTTAACCTATTCATAATACATCAGTAGACAATATATCCCAAGGGTTAGTGTCTATCTATAAAGAACTTTTAAAAACATATATTCGAATTAAGTTTTTGCATATTTGTATCTATTTTTATTTAACATTGACCAATGGATAATTGGCAGTAATCACACTAGCATTGTGTGAACAGAACATTTGTGATATTTTAAAAGTATTATCTTTATCAAAAAACATTTTTATACAATATATTCTAACTATGGTTCCCTTTCCTTCAACTCCTCTCAAATCTCTCAACTCAAAACTATCTCTCTCTCTCTCTCCTCAGAAAACAAACAAATGAGAAACAAACAAATCAGAATATATAAAAAAGAAACATACACTCCAAAACCTATAAAACCATGAAACCAGAAACCACAATATTTAAGCAAAAGGTCAGTAAGACAAGAAATGCCAAAACAAAGAAATAAGATACAAAGGTCTACAAAAATACCATTGAGTTAATTTTGTGCTGGCTTACTACTGCTGACCTACTCTTAAGTATAGTTAATGTATCTAGTGAGAATATTATATACAGTCTTTGAATTTTTCTTAAAATATGTACTTTGTAACCTCAGATTAGTTGGAATCTTTGACTCAACAAGGACTCATATTTTCCCATTGAGTTAAGTTGTTAAAAGGCATTCTCAAAAGGAGCTGCTTTCTTGTTCTTGTTTTATAATCTAAGAAAAATTCCAGAACAATTCAATGAGCTCTCAGCAATACAGGAAGAAGGAGAAACACAGCAAGGCCTGAAAATATGTAACAAACATGACACTGACATAAAATATTATGTATACCAAATTCAGAAATAATTATTACTTAAGGTTTTTCCAGTTATCAAAATGTTTTTAAGATGTTGGCTTTTTGCTATTGCTGAAAATCAATAAGGACAACAAATATAAACATCAAGGCCAAACTAAATCAATCTAACCCAATCTAATAGCATGAATAGTGGCCATTTATTCCTTTGGATTTCTTTTGTCATCATTAAACTGTAAACATGGTTTACTACAAAAGATTTTTAAATAATTTAGAGACAGAATTTTACCTTTCTCTTTTTCTTATTGACAATGCTCCTGAAGAGATTTATCATAAATTTGTGGACAGTGTATAAGACCCAGGGATATTAACTTAATTGATCAGCTAGGACCAAACATTCTAAGGAGAAGATTCAAACGGTCCAACTCTGAAACGGTGGATGGGTAGTGTCGCATGGTTATACACTGGATGAAGAGATTGGATGTTGACACTGTCCAGAGACCTGCAAATAGGTAAGCCACCTGCTCATAACAAGACCTGTGAGAATTTCAATGTGTCCTTGAGAGGAAATGGACTGAGATGACAAGCTTTGTGAAAGTTCAACTGGTTTTAGAATTCCAGGGTTGCTCTAAGATCCTGATTGGTCAGGTGACCTGAGCAGCCGACTGTGTTTTGCTCTGGAATTGATCAGAAAGTGTTCGTGGAAAAGATGAACCAGTGTATTGCTGAAACTAGCACGCGCCTCTCTGTATGCCACTAAATGCATTCTAATGTACATGGAGTTTGCAAGAAGAAAAGGCCACATGAGCATAACTTGCTTAATCTTTTTTAAGCTTTCACAGTGATTTTTGGGGGGTCTGATACTGGGGACTGATTCTAATGCTTTGTGCATTTGAAGCAAGAAATCCATTACTAAGTAATATTCCCAGGTTTTAATATTTATTTTAACATTGGAATTAAAGAAAATACCAGTCTTGGTAGGATAATATAGGTGGAAACGTATGAAGAGCCTACAATCAAATGCCATACATCTGGATTTTGGCTCTGGAAATGGCTGTTACTGCAAACTATGGTCCCTTATATCACTGTTCAAACTTGATTTCTTGTTGTGAACTGAGAAGAATAAGCCATCTTTCTTTACATCCATTTCAAAACTATGATAGAACATTCTCCCTGTAATACTTTCTATCCAAAGGGCTTCACACATAGCATACACTCCTGAAGCATTTTTAAAACATCAAAACACATTTTAGGCGATTATTTAAAGAGCAATAAGATTGAATATTTCCTTTCAAATTAAAACTGTTTTCAAGTTAATATCATTTGAAAAGCCTGATAATAATATGCCTGACACACATTATGTAGAGTGTTTTAAGGTATGCTTTTTGATAACCATTGCCATGATCAAGATATTAAACACATTCGTCAACTTCAATACTTCCCTCCTGCCGTTTTCTTACCCAATTTGTTTCTTTGTTTTCTTCTTCCCATAAGAGAGTTGCATTTTTTTTTCAATTTTGATTTATCAACAGAAATTTTAGGTATCTTTCTCTTCTGTTTTGTCATTGTAACTGTATTTATCCATTAGTAATACATAATTTATTTTAATTGATTTGTGGGAATATTTTACAACTTCATGTGAAGTATAGAAACATGTACATTGTTTTACCTTCCATTAATGAAATCCTCTGACTGTTTGTACTACATATGCTGAGAACTAACTCCATCATGTGACATTAGAATTTTTGTCTCACTCTTCCCTTTATGTAGAACATGTGAGAGAAAGGCATGTTGAGGAACACATCCCATCATAACATTGTCCTTCATTGTTTCCTTGAGAGTCATACAATTCCCAACATCCATTATGCTAGACCAGGATTCAGACTGTTAAATCTTTTTTCCCATTTATATTTAAATTTACCTTTTTAATTTAGTCACTTTACATCCCAATCTCAGCCCCCTTCTCCTTCCACCCCCACCATCCCTCTCACTTCCCCGCTATGCCCATCCCCTAGTCATTAGAGATGGGGAGCCCTTCTCCCCTATCGACTGACAACAGCCTACCAAGTCTCATCAGTATTGCCTGCATCCTCTTCCTCTGTGGCCTGGAAGGCATCATCAAAGAGCAGGCAACAGAACCCATGGCCTTACTAGGCTACCCTATTGCTTAAGTCTAAGCAGGAGGCCGAGGGCCTCTAGAAGAATGGTCCTTGTTTGGTGTGCCAGTCTCTGCCAGCACCCCTGGGCCTAGATTTTTGGCTCTGTTGGTCTTTTTGTGGAGCTCTTGTCTCCTCCGGGTTCTGCTATCCCACACCCCTCTTCCAAAAGACTCCCTCCCCTCCTCATGGAATTTGCAGAGAAATAGATAGAGCTAAAAAAGATCATACTGAGTGCAGTAACCCAGACCCAGAAGGACAGGATGGCATATATACTCACTTAAGGCAGATATTAGGCATTTAATACAGGATAAACATATTACAATCCATAGACCTAAAGAAGCTAAGTAACAAGGAGGTCCCTAGGGAGGATGCTTACTTCTCATTAAGAAGAGCAAATAGAATAGACACTGGAGGCTGTTGAAGCAACTGAACAGGATGAAAGCCTACCATAGAGGTCCTCTGAACGTCTACCTAGCAGGGCATTGAGGCAGAAGCTGGCTCTCACAGCCAAATTTTGGGGCAGAAGGCATCTCATGCTATCAGATCTTATCAATTCTGCATTGGAATTATTTTAGTCCCTGCTCATTTGAGACTAATTTGATTTCCACTTTACCCTGGATACACAATTTGGACATAATAATCTCCCTCTTTTTCAAGCTCCAAAAACATTAAGGTAACAGTCTTCCCCTTCCACTCCATTTGCTATTTTTTATATGAACTTAAAGTAGTACTGGGAATTTTACTTATTGTATTATCATGGGTTTTCAATAGTATACTTTTATCTTTATTTAATTTTTAAAATTTTGAATTTTTGTTTAAAATATTTTATTAATTCTTTGAGAACTACATACAGTCTATTTTAATGACAATTATTTCTTTTACCTTAACTTCTGCCAGATCCCAACCTATCAAATTTCATGTTTTAGCTTATTTTAAACACATTAGGTCAAATTTGTGTTGCTGAAGTATTCTTGGTTCAAGACATCCTAATCTATAGTTGGTTGACATATCAATAGTCATACGCTTAGAGAAAATTGATTTTTCTCTTCTCTAGAAGCCTCCAAATGCAAATATCCGCATAGCTAGTGATAAGACTTCATACTCTTTGAGTCTTTCTGCTTCTGGGTTAACTCACTCATTATGATCATTTCTAGTTCAATCCATTTGTCCACAAATTTCGGGAATTCCTTGTTTTTTATAGCTGAGTAGTATTCCATAGTGTAAATGTACCATAGTTTCTTTATCCATTCTTCTACTGAGGGACACTTAGGCTGTTTCCAGGTTCTGGCTATTATGAATAAGGCTGCTATGAACATGGTTGAGCGTACATCCTTGTTGTGTGCTGGAGCATTTTCTGGGTATATTCTAAGGAGTGGAATAGCTGGGTCTTGAGGAAACCCTATTCCCAGTTTTCTGAGAAAGTTCCAGATAGATTTCCAAAGTGGTTGAACAAGTTTGGATTCCCACCATCAATCAAGTAGTGTTCCTCTTTCTCTACATCCTCACCAGCATGTAGTGCCACTTGAATTTTTGATCTTAGCCATTCTAATGGTTGTAATATGGACTCTCAGAGTCATTTTGATTTTCATTTCTCTGATGACTAAAGATGTTGAGCATTTCTTTAAGTGTTTATCAGCCATATGATATTCTTCTGTTGAGAATTTTCTGTTTAGTTCTGAGCCCCGTTTCTCAATTGGATTATTTGGTTTGGTGGTGTTTAATTTCTTGAGTTCTTTATATGTTTTGGATATTAGACCTTTGTCAGATGTAGGGTGGGACATGTCCCATGAATGTCTTCACTTATCACGAAAGTGGATAGAGGTGAGGACATCCTATTGGGAGTCTAGGTGAGAGAAGTATGGGAGAATGGGGAAATAGAAGGATCCAGATGGTCCTATAAACCTACAAGAAGAACACTATGATGGGTGTATCTGGGCCCAGGGTTTCTGCTCAAACTATGGCACCAACCAAGGACAATACGTGCAGTGAGCATCAAACCCCTACCCAGATTTAGCCAATGGACAGTTAAGTGGAGAGTAGGGACTGACTTTCACATGAACTCTGGTGTCCCATATTTGACAATGTCCCCTTGACAGGGAGGCCCAGTGGCACTCAGAGGAAGGATAGTAGACTACCAAGAAAAGACTTGATACCCTAGGATCATATTTAGAGGGAGAAGGTACCCCCTCCCCAGTCACAGTCATAAGGGAAGGGAATATGGTGAAAGCAGGAGGGAGAGAGTAATGGGAGGATGCAAGGGATGGGATAACACTTGAGATGTAATATGAATGAATGATAAAAAATTATAATGCAAAAACCAACAATTTTTTAAAAAAGAAAAAAAAAGACTTCATACCCAATTCCTCACTTTTCAATAGGGATATTTCTCTTGATTCAAGCTTGCATAAGTCACATCCATGCTATCACATACACTGTGTGCTTAGAAATACAATTGACCTGTTGCATCTAGAAATTCTGCTTATTGTCATTCATAACCTATACTTCATACAATCTTTCCATTCCTGTTTCAAGAAGATTCCTGAGCCACGAGGGACCTGGATGAGATACAGGCTTCTCCTTTAGGACTGAGTCCTTCAGTTTTTTTTCTCTGCATGGTGACCTGATGTGGCTCTCTGTTAATTGTCATCTATTGTAAGAAGAAGCTTCTCTGATGATAACTGAGGGATGCATTAATCTGTGTGTATGACATCAAGTCATTAGAAGTCATTAAATACTGTGCCCATTTTTTTTCAGAATAAGAATAGCATGTTCTCCCTTGTAGCCTATGACCTATGTAGCCAAAGGTCCTTGGCCCTGATAACAGTGTCAAGTATGGATGCCATTTCATATATAAGGCTTTAAATTATCAAATAAATCCTTAAATAAAATCCTTTTAACATAGGTGTGGGTTACTTCCATTATATTCATGCCATCATTGTATCTATGGACATCTCTTACCATGACAGACATTGTTGTAGCTCATAGAAATGACAAGCAAGAAAGACTGAGGACTACTTTTTTCTCTGGTAGTAAACATAGAACCTTCCAGTGCTATGAAAGCTAGCCAGTAGAAGTGAAGCTTCCATGTCAGTGCCAATTTGATTTGTCCACGTTTGATGACCCAAGTATCTGGTGCCTTTTTTATTTAAGAAAATGGCAGTAGTAGGCTCTACTATAATGTCTACAACCTCTCAACCCACAAGTAGTTGGCTAAGTTCACAGTACTAGTCATGAAGGCCCCCTTTTGAGCAGGCTAGGGAGTCCAAATAGACAGTTGTTTATCATCTCAAGAAGATAAAAGAAAGGTATATGTTTCTGTGTCAGAAATTCTTGAGGTTGTGAGCTTTACAGTTAGGTGGGACTATTGAGTACTCTTCTCCCTTGACAGCCCTCATAACATCTCCCAATACTATGAGGGCTGGTCTTTGTGAAGAATGAAGTCATATCAATAACAGTTTGTTTCTTCCAATTCTGTGCCCAAATGTAAACAAACTTCAGAAATACGGTCTTACTATCTAGTTGGAGATGGCATTTACAGGCAACGGCAATAGTTTTATTGTTTGAGAAGTCTCTTGGACCCCCTTCCCCAATCAACAATGCAAAGAGATGTTTCCCTTGCTGTAGTGTGTGTGTGTGTGTGTGTGTGTGTGTGTGTGTGTGTGTGTGTGTGTGTGTGTGGTGTGTGTGGGGTGTGTGTGTGTGTATGTGTGTGTGCGCGCGTGCATGCGTATGTCTAGTATGAACTCAGTTTTTAATATTTTCTATGGCTCTTTCAAATATGCTTAATAGTTTTCCTTCATTCGTCCCTAAACCTTCTTTCTGTATTGCCCTCTGTCCTCTCCCCTCACCAGACAGAAGTGTTTCAAGATTTTTCATAAGACAAGGTATCATTAATATTGAAAGCAGGGAGGGCAACAATGATAATCTAACTGCTTCTGGTCTGAAGTAATGCCTTTCTGCTTTTGAAGTCTTCCAGTTATTTTCTCATTTTGTAACATTGTTAAGAGACAACAAATTTCATTTCAGCTTATCATTAAGCTAAGAAGTCTCATTGGTTTGTTGATGTTGTTGGTGGTGGTAGTGGTGGTGGTAGTTTGGTTGGCTTTGGTTTTGGTTTTTCTTTCTTTCTTGTTGTAGTACAATGCTGTTATGTAACATAGTGTAATGATGCTATGTAGAAAAGAAATTCTTGGACTGAAAGTGATTAAACATAATTAGCTTTTTCCAAGATCTAGATTATCACTGATTATGAAAAGTGGGGTCACTTCCATTGAGAGACTTATGATATTATGAAGAATATACAGCTTCATGATATCATTTTGAGTCCTTGATAGCAACAAAATATAAGGTGTAATTTTATGTTTTATTTGTTAGGTTCTGGAAGTCTGAGAAAGTACAAATGTATACTTGTATTTAAATATCTTTTATATAACACTGCCTCTAGATTAGTCCATTCCTGAACTCATCTTCATTTCATGTCACATGTTACGTTACATGTTTACATTGAACTTATGGCTCTCACATTGTTTTAGAAGCTAGCTTAAGAACATCTCTCATTTTATTGATTGACAAGGGACATGTAAGTGTAGTTCTTATAAAGAACCTCCAGTGAACACTGCCAAGGAATTGACGTTGCCTTTCTGTATACATAAACCATTATCTGAAAAGTTTTAGTTTGACATTATTAATTGTAATATATGGGACTCTAGAGTAAATTACAAGAAAGATGCCATTGCCAGGTGTTTTATTCTACTAAATATTGCTCAGTTTTCTTAGTCAAGTATCAGGAATAGATGATAAAAATGTAAAGTTTCCCATTTTTAGACTTTAAGTTAAAGACTGTATTGTGATGAAGTTCATAATTTGCAAGTAGAATGAGATATAAGGCGTATCTTAACATCAGTGAGATAGAAAACAATTTCTTTTAATTCCTGTGATGCAAAAACAAGCCAGAATAGTTTTATTATTTTACCTTCTCTCCAGTGCAAATGGTATTAAGTTGTGTTTTAAAATTGATGCTCATGTATTCTTTAATGACAATACATTCTCATTGCAGTGTGAAATAACCATATAATTGCATCTTACTGTGACACAAGATAGAGCCTCTCTTCTCTTGAATGGGCCCTCATTCATTTTGAACACAAGGGTAGTATATAAGGAATGCTGCATATAGATCAGAAGAGGATCTTGGGCTGCCTCTTTCATCTACCTGGACCACAGCTTTGAAGTAAACACACAAGGAAACCAATAAAGTAATTAGTATGTAAGTGGCATCATTTTGAGCCACGCAGTCCAGTTTACTTGCAGTTAACTTCTATTGTATAAAGCCAAACAAATAATGTAAACAATTCTTATCTGAAAATGATTTCATCTTAGGAAGCAATTGCTAGATGTTTTAAGCCATTAGGTTATATAACTGTCACCAACATCATCCCAGTAAAGCATTCATATAGTTGTAGTATTTTATGATCAATATTTTTATTTCTTTGGGAAGTAGAGAGAGAACCAAAGAACTAAGCATTTTTCAGCTTTTACATAAATGACAGGAAAATGATGAGAATACCAAAGTGTTGTAGACCATCTACATCTCCTCCTCTATGTTAGAGTAAAGATGGGTCTCTATCAAGAAGAAGGGAAAATAGATAACCATAAGAGTAGATGTTCTACTTGAGGTGATGCCATGGGATAATGCAGGTTCATTTATGAAGGAGGGATACCCCGTTGTAAATTCCACAGGGAAAGCTGCAGACTTCTACTTGCTGTGAAGTTCTTATATAAATAAGCGACTTATCTGCTTGTTTTGTGAGGTTAGTTCTTAGCTGTACATCTAAGAGTTACAGAATTAATATATTTTGTGAAGCTAAAAATCTCTTGTGATTGTTATGTCCTTTTCTATTCATGGAGGAAAAAAGGAAGTGCTCACCTCTTACAGGGACACTATCTATCACGTATTCTGGGACTTCATTGATATACCAAAGGAATTGCTACTAAATGAACTGTGGGAATTAATGGCCCTCAAAATGGTCAGAACACCCATCCTTCTACTAACAGAATATAATACAGAGCAATGGCAAATGCCAGTGAAGTGAAGACCATATTGTACAGACTACTAAGTGTGCTGGCATGCAGAAATGTTATGAATTACTGTAGCAATAGAAGCCAATGTGGCATATGGTACATGACATATTTTTAAAATGTTATACTTTCTAATTTTGGGCAAAAGTTCATTGCTGTACTTATTTCTTCATGCCTTCTTTTTCCCCCTTTAAAACAGATGAAAGTCAGTTAAAGGATGTCAATGCAGTGTTACATTAATTAGCATTTTAAGAAATTTCTCAACTTATAGAACTGGATTACATTAAAGACTTGCAAACTTACAAAAGGCTCTGAATGTGTTTATTGTGTATGTGTATGTACCACAGACCCATGGGACACACATTCACATGCATGTAGATATGCAGTATTATACATCCCTCGTGATAGAATAGTGGCATTATTTCAGTTTTCCTTTAGCTGACAAAACAATGATTTAAAGCAAAATACATTAGTAATATTTCTCATAATTCTAAAAACCATCTGAAAAGCTTGTCTAGTCTAAGCCAGGTTGTGTGATATTTATGGTTCCCAGGAGTCTCAGCTGAGACTAAGTAGTTAGGACAGTCTAGTCTCACTCACTGGCTGGTATGGTTGGACTTGTTATTCCAGGGAGTTTCAGTTCTGATGACTTATGCTGCATATGATCTATTGACTTTTGGAAGGGTGGCCTGAACTTCTTCACATGGCACATTCCAAAGAGAAGCAAAAAGATTAAAGTACAATATGTTCAAAGTACGAGTACAAACATTTTCAAATGACTTCTAATCGCCTAATATTTGTCAAAATTCTATTCTCAGAGCAAATTCTTTGGTCAAGGCTAAAACAAGCATCTTTTGAGGAGAAGTCTGTTCTGTATTGTTATTATCACTATTTCTTTCTGCATAAATATACACATATCATGAAAAGAACATATATATTTTTCATTGCAGCTCAATTTAAAGGAAGGTAATGTATTTATTTTGTTATTGCTGTATGGTAAGATTTTTCCTGGTGAGATGCAACAAACATATCTGATCATTCCAGACACCGACCCTACGACAGACCAAAAGACAGATACTCCCAATATCCAACTTGGTGAATCACTTGAGTTTCATTTTAGTTACTTATGGGTAACCAACTATATGGGTAAGAGGTTGCTTACAAGAGCAGATGACTCAAATGTAGTTGTGCCATCAAAGCGCATCCTACCATGCTAACAGCTCACCAAAGCTGGAAATCTAGAGCACACTTCATAGCATTCAGGCAAGATGACATGTTGCAGAGTGTCACTTTGAAGATTTCAAGGTCAACCTCTTCTAGATATCTATGCTGGTGTCTGCTTCTCCCAACAAGCTAGTAGTCTTGGCTCAAAGTCTTCTTTACAGATTAGCATGTCTATGAGTGACTCTCAGCAGCTTGGATTGCTTATTCTTGGAAAGCATAAGCATAACGAATCTGGTCAGTTTCAGTTACTTCCTGAAGCCATTTTGCGTTGTTTGTATTTCTGCTTTAAATACTTCCCTTCAACGTGTAATGTTTCAATCTGACAGGAAATTGTTACACAACAGTTATTTGGCAGATAGTTCAGTGCTTGGAACTTGTCACTCTCTAAAAAGCATTTGTTAGATAAATAACTTTGTAAACAAATGAACACCTGAACTCAGAAATTATTTTCCTACCTATGATTAAATAATGATAGACTGTAAGAAATATACTGCATATTTCAGATATTTGCCACCAAATTTGTAGTACTTATCAAAGTAACAAATAAATATATGATAGCACCTTTCAGATAAAAACGCATGGTGGCCACCTTTCTTTGCAAATAAAGTTTTGTTAGATCATAACTACAAGCATTTTCCATGTGCTATCCACTACTGCTTTTGAATTGCCTTCTATTTGATTCAAAATCTTTACATCTTGTAGGTTCTAGGACCCTCTGGATCCTTCTATTTCCCCGTTCTTCCTTGCTTCTCTCACCTAGAGTCTCAATAGGAAGTCTTCCTCTCTGTCCCACTTTCCTGGTAAGTGAAGACTTTCATGGGATATATATATATATATATATTCAGATATAAGTGAGTATGTGAGTATATACCATTGAGTCTTTCTGCTTCTTGGTTAACTCACTCATTATGATCATTTCTAGTTCAATCCATTTGTCCACAAATTTCAGGGATTCATTGTTTTTAAGAGCAGAGTAGTATTCCATTACGACCGGCAGATCTGGGCCCGGGGTCCTGCTCAAAATATGGCAGCAGCTAAGGACAATACATGCAGTAAACTTCAAACTCCTACCCAGATCTAGCCAATGGACAGGACAATTTCCACAGTTGAGTGGAGAGTGCAGACTGGCTTCCACATGAACTCTGGTGCCCCATATATGACCACATTCCCTGGATGGGGAGGCCTGGTGGCACTCAGAAGAAGGATAGCAGACTACCAAGAAGAGACTTGATACCCTATGAGCATATACAGGGGGAGGAGGCCCCCTTTAGTCACAGTCATAGGGGATGGGAGTAAGGGGAAACGGGAGAGAGGGAGTAATGGGAGGATACAAGAGATGGGATAACAATTTAGATGAAATATGAACAAATTAATAAAATATATTTTAAAAAATATTTATATATCTGACTTTTTTGTTTGTTTTGTTTTGTTTTGTTTTTTTCGAGACAGGGTTTCTCTGCATAGCCATGACTGTCCTGGACTCACTTTGTAGTCCAGGCTGGCCTTGAACTCACAGCGATCCACCTGCCTCTGCCTCCCGAGTGCTGGGATTAAAGGCGTGCGCCACCACGCTCGGCTTCATATCTGACCTTTTAAGAAAACATTTTGGTGAATATTGTTCTGTTTAAAATCATGAATTAAACATACCCTTCTCAATATTTTATTAGTATCAGAGCATGTATAATATTTTATACATGACTATACAATAGTTATTTTTAAATATGGCCTTATACACAAATTTCTTTTTTTCCATTTTTCTCCTTTATTAATTTATTCTTGTTACATCTCAATGGTTATCCCATCCCTTGTATCCTCCCATTCTTTTCTCCCTCCCATTTTCCCCTTATTCCCCTCCCCTATGACTGTTCCTGAGGGGGATTACCTCCTCCTGTATATGGTCATAGGGTATCAAGTCTCTTCTTGGTAACCTGCTGTCCTTCCTCTGAGTGCCACCAGGTCTCCCCCTCCAGGGGGCATGGTCAAAGGTGAGGCATATTAGCCTGACGGGCATGTCCCACTTAAGCCTTCACTTACCAGGAAACTGACACAGAGGGGAGGACATTCTAGTGGGACTCTAGATGAGAGAAGCATGGGAGAATGGCAAAGTAGAAGGATGGAAGAAAGGAATAAAGAGAAAGAAGGAAAATGGATATGTAAATAAGCAGAATGTCATAATAGCAATAAATAATCCATACCACCTTATAATCTATTATTACATTTCTAACCCCTTAATGAGGAGTATGAGATAGCTAACAACACATTGAAATAGCATACTTACAAGAGTGGAAATTCCCTTGACCAAAATGATTACATTAAAATTACATGGAGCAGAAAAAATGTTTCGGCTGTACCTTGGTATAATAATATTTAATATTACATGCATGAGTTATTGTGTACAAGTATAGTGAAAAATCAGAGACTTTTAAAAATATGACTATGTAACAAGAAAGTGCTTTTTCTTCCTTCCTTCCTTTCTCTTTCTTTCTTGTATGTTGGGGCAGACGATGTTTGCTTGTATGTATCAGGCAGTTGTACAGCTCAGGGTAGACTTGAACTATCAATCTTTCTAGCCCAACCTCCCAAATTCTGGGATTGCAAATATGCACCACCATATACACATACAGACTTAGTAACTTAGGTGATGTGACCTTATTAACTTTAAATACTTTTCCAACTTATGAAGCTACGTGGTAGAACAAAGAAGTACACATTAATTAATTAATTAATTTGTTTGTTTGTTTGTTTGCTTGTCTGTTTGAACAGGCTCTAATTTTATAGATGTCCCTGACCTAAAACCAATTATGCAGACTAGACTAGTCCAAACTTACAGAGATCCATCTGTCTCTGTCTCACCAGTACTGAGATCATAGGCATGTACCAAATGTCTAGTGACAAAAGTGTAAAAGCAGGGTATCTCTAAACACATGTACATAAAGGAAACACTAAAAGAACCTCATAGGTAGGTGTGTGTGTGTGTGTGTGTGTGTGTGTGTGTGTGTGTGTGTTGCTTGCACATGTGCATATGTGTATGTAAATGATAATAGTGACAAAAACATACAGTCATGATTTTGGGAGGAAGTGAGGTACACAGAGAGGGTTGGAGGGAAGAGAAGGAAGAGGTAATCACAGTACTCATATATGAAATTCTCAGTAAAACCTATAAGTTTAAATTAAAAACCAAAGAGAAGGAAGTCCTCTAGGCCACTAAAAAGAAGTATACACTGCCTGTATTTATTACTGAGAGGTTTTTAAATACTAAGGTATGGTTTTCAGGAGCCAATCACACTCTTTTACAGATGTAAACACCAGTTAGAAATTTGTGCTATATTGATTTCACAGAAACTATAGCCACATTATCTGTTTAGTTTGATTTTAATAAGATAGTAACACTAGTAAACAGAAAATATTGGCAGTTACTTGATGCCTACTAAGTTCCATAGAGATAACTATATCAAATGTATATGACTCATTAAATTACAATGTAACTGTAATATAGTTCATGCAGTTGTTTGACTATTTTGGAGTTATTTGCAATACTGAAGATTAGACATAGCTTTTCAAACATGCTAGGTAAGTACTGTGCTTCTGAGCTTTATCAACAGAACATCTTTTACTTTTTAATTTAGTGTGTGTGTGTGTGTGTGTGTGTGTGTGTGTGTGTGTGCGCGCACACACACACACACGTGAGCGCGCCTGTTGTGTTTTCTAGATGTACACACATACTGATTGAAGTCAGATGAGATGTCAGATCCCCTGAAATAGAGCTACAAGCAACTGTGAGCCACTGGAGAAGGGTCTGAAAACTGAGTTAGGTCCTCTGAAAGAGCCACATGTAGTCTTAAGTAGTGTGGCATTTCTTCAGTCTCCTCTTTTAATTTCCAAAAAGGCTGACACTAAGTTTTACTCCGTCTGGCCATGACCTCATTGTGTAACCCACACAATCCTTGTATGTGTGATATTGCAGGTTCAACCGTCCAAGTCACTAGATATATGTCCTGTAGCCAAAAGAGGCTACATCTACTGTTTCATAGCTAGGAACTCAAATCTTAGACTGGTAAAATCAAAGCTCACTCTGTTATTGGAAGTAAGGAAAATATGTTCACAATTTTTTTGTGTGTGTTCAGCTTCTTACACAGATGTGGAGTTCACATTTGTACTTTAAAAAAATGGCATTTTATCCAATCATCCCTGATCTAAATGAGCTTCGCATCATTTTAAAATCCATTCTCAGACATGGAAAGATTATATTCCATAACATAAGGCATGAGAATCATCTGACTTAGTTCTCAGTTGTTCTCTCTGTTTTATGTTCCCCACTGCGTGGCAGCCATGATCTCTTTCCATCACTTATTCTGTTTGCACATGCGTAATACTCCAAACATTACCTAAGCCGAGGACTTTGTATGTTCACCCAATACTTTTTTTTTAATTAATCAAAAATTCTCTTTGAAATTAGATTGCCCTTTGTTTTATTCCCCACACTCCCAAGAAGGACATATTTCAATGAGCATCATGCTGGTTCATTTTAGGTCCTGTGTTCATTCTTAGGACTTGCTTACTTCCCAGATCCTTGCTCAGCGCATGGACTGGCAAGACATCACATTCACACAGCATCAATCCTTTCCTTCCCATCCTTCCATCCTCACGTTAACAGCAAGCATTACGCCTTTGGGTTGTCTTTCTGTGCTTTGCTGAAGAATGATGTTGTTTATTATGTTCTGATAACACCCCCCAAATGGATCCTGTTGTTAACAGCTGTTGTGTGAATGAGGAAGAAAAGCAAGTAGGAGGAAATGGCAACTCTTAAAAAATTAAGTCCCTTTCCCAGTCCAAGAACAAATTGCACTTGGATTGTGAGACCTCCTGAGAGCAAAAACAACTTGAACAGAGCTTTAAATGTTTTTCTTTTTCTTTGTTTGGGATTGTGCTTAAACTATTGAACTAAATCTAGATTAACATACCCTGTAAAACTCTGTGCATGACATGGCATGTAACTTATAAGAACTCTGCCAAGATGGAAAGTTTGTCTCTATTGCACTAACTTATACAAGGTAGCAAATGAAGCAAGAATGTGCTAGCAAGGTCAGTAGCAAGACATGAAATCTCTCTGTATCTTAGGTGAAGTGCTTCAGCTGAAAGCAGTAGAGGAGTGTCTTACTGACAAAATGAAGGCATTTCATAGAACAGTGTTAGAACTCTCAGCTCTGACACACAATCCTTCTTAAAATGTGTTACAATGACATGTGATGGCATGTTAGAAAAAGGTACTCCTACCAAAGGACCAGATGACACAAAATATCAGAATATCTTGTCTGACTATATTGCTCAGGAGGATGCCTCCTTCTGAACCTCTCAGGATGACAGCCTGATAACTTATTACTGCTCCATCATGGCAGTGTAGCCACTGGCATAGTACCATTACCTGATTTTTACATTACAGATATTTTCTTATGGATGTATCAGTGAACAGCTGAAAAGTTTTCCAAACTTACTTGCATAAAACTGTCTGGAGCATATTTGATACTTGCTACACACTTTAACATACTATATTGTGAAGTTTAAATTT
The DNA here is from genome assembly GCF_964271855.1 of Acomys minous. Taxonomy (NCBI): domain Eukaryota; kingdom Metazoa; phylum Chordata; class Mammalia; order Rodentia; family Muridae; genus Acomys; species Acomys minous. The sequence continues at coordinate 114,452,643 of NC_140489.1, forward strand.
TAACTCTTATTTCTGAAAAATTAAAACTTTTTTAAAACTGCAGTTGATAGTGTATCAGTTCAGGCTGATCACTACTATTAGATAAAAATGTGGCTCGTTTTTGAGAATTTTCTGTGTTTTTACCAGTATGTAGCTTAATATAAAGAAACAGTTACATTACTTATGACTATGTTTTTGTTTTCGTTTGTTTCCTTGAAATATATATAAAGGCTCATAGATAGAATTTTTCTAGTGTGCTGCACATGCCACTGATTTTCTCTTGCACATATATGGTTAATCAAATGATACATAATCTTTTTCAAATTTCCCAAATCTAAAATTAAGTCACTTCTCCAAGGTTAGCAACATTCATTAAATAAATATATTAAGGTGATTTAACAATGACCTTAACAATGTCATAAATGAATAAATTAACTGGCAGTTCTGAGGGCTTCTATAAAATGACTAATATGCTAGAGGAGTTAAAGGGATTTTAAAACTTATATTCTGCCTCCAATGTAGAATCATTCATTTTATCTACATAGCAATTCATGAAAAAAAATCAAATAGATTAATGTACCCAGTGTTATGCAACTAAAATATACAGCCACTATACTCTGACAAATCCTTTGGCACAAATTCCCTCTTTAAGTTATAAGCATTGAAAGAGCATCTGATATATTCAAAATAGTTATAGGTACTAGACAAATCAATACGTTCAAATATTTATAAGCAAAGACAGATAATAGAAAATTGTATGCTAGGAAAGAGAAAAAAATATTAGCCAAAGAGAAAATGCAATCAAATAACTCTGAGGTCAGAAAGGACAAAGAAAGTGAAGTCTCCATGCCCAGAGGCATTCTTACAAAAGAGTGGTCCCAGGTCTACAGCACATCGGGAGTGAACACATCAAAGAGCATACTGCAGTCTCTTATTCTCTGAGCTTTGGTCAGTGCAGCTCCCCGGATTAACCATAATTTATTGCAATTAGAAATTTCTCAGATAAGGATGGAGATGTGTTGATCTATAAGTCAGTTTAATACCGTCCTTTCATCATATGTGGTGAACGAGGCAGTAGAAGAAAGAAATAAACATTATCTTTGGTACATAACAGCTTTACCAACGACAGCAACAAGAAGAAATACAAACAAACAACTAACCAAGGAATGTATGCAAAACTAACAAGTTGATAGATTTTTGCCTGAAAATCTCCATAGGAACTAGGCAAGGTGATATAAGCCTTTCAGACCCGTGTCTCATTTTGGATTGTAAAATTCTTAATCTGTTTGTTTTGTTTTGATCTATCACATATCAGACATATTTAAAACAAATATATACATGAATTTTCAAAATTGCTTACAGTATGTCTCATGAGATGTAAATGCTTATATAATAATATTTGTATTTTTGGTTGAAAATGAAAAAAAAAGCACTGAGAACTGAATTTTTCAACAAACTATGTGATTGTAGAATAAACTACACGTAAAAGGAATTATCAATTTAAAAAATAAGAACATGAACAAATGTCTTCTTAAAACTCATATCATAACACCATGACAAAGAATATTTGCTTATTTCAATGGTTGATATATATTCTGTATCATTAACTTTTGCCAAAAATAAAAGATATTTGTAGTTCCTATCGGAACATTTAAGAAGTATGTTAGTATCTAAATGTTTTGCTTCATCGTTTTATGTTAACCAAATATATTTTCTTTTTAAAGTGTGTTGTAGTTTCATTTCTGTTGCTGTGATAAAAAAAAAACTCTCTGGCCCCAAAGTAATTTGGAGTAGGAAAGTATTTACTTGGTTTATACCCCCGGGTGCTAGTTCATCATTGAGGGAATTAGGGGCCAAATCTTAAGCAAGAATGTGAAGCAAGAATCATGGATGAATGATGCTTACTGGCTTTCTTTCAGGCTAAGCATTAGCTATCTTTCTTATATATCCCAGGACCACCTGCCAGGAATTGGTGCTGCCCACAGTAGGCTGGTCCCTTCCTTGACACCCATAGACATGCCCAGAAGCCAAGCACTCAGTTGAGGCTTTTCTTTTCAGATTGCTTTAGCTTGTGTCCTAATGATAGTTGAAGATATTTAGGACAAAGTGAGATAGGTATTTATGATTTCGAAATTTTCCTCAGAGAAGTTTGTCCTAATCGCTGCTTTCATGCTTCATAAAGTATATCACATTCTGTGCAGTTCATCTAAGATGAACAACGTAAGTCAGTGACTCTGCGCTTTCTCGGCCTTCATCTATTATTCCAGATTTTTTTGGTGTTTGGGATTCCTTCAGACTGATTGTTAATTTTCTTGTCTTTGTTCTTTATATACTCTCGCTCTACAACTGGATCCAGTATTTATTAATGATTATTCAGCTTATACATTTTCAATATTATATTTCATTTATGCTAAAATAATGAAGCACAAAGACCGAGCGTCTCCTCTAAGTATGTTAAATTGTCTGCTTGGATTTTAAAACCACAGCCATTAGGTCATTTTCCTTCTTTCTATCAGGTTTTTTCCTGGCTCCCAATTTCTGCCAAATGCAGCATAACTTATCCAGAAATATAGTAGGATCCTGAAGTATTCTTTACAAACTCCATATTGACAGAATCACCATCTTATTTACTATTACTCAATAATGGCTTTCCTTCCTACAATAGCTGCATCACCCCCTGTGGCATAGTATTTCTCATATCTTGGCCCTTTCATTACTTCATATTGTGCTCTGAAGTTGTCTGCTATGGGGCCAACATATATGTTCCTTGGAGTTCTTTATGTGCGTCTAGTGCGTCTAGGTCATGAGGTGTTTGCGAACTAAGAAGTAAGAAGCAACAGTTCCTGAACCTCTTAGCAACCATTGGTGTTCCTAATCAAACTTGAAGAGCAGCAACTCCCCCCTGTTTACCTTCAGCTATCAAATCCATCTCTGCATCTTTGGTATCTTAATCTTCCATTACACACTCCCAAAGAGTGGCTAATCAGTAATTCTATATTCATTCACTTTTTTTTCTGTCATTAGCTCTCAGGAGAAATGGATTTGAAAGGGTCAGAACAAGTAACTATTCATCCCTATGAATTTCTGTGTCGATATTTTCTACAATACAATATTAAACATTTACTCACAAACTCTTTTTTTCTCAAATTTGAGCATTCCATTTTTTTAATGATAAAACTCATTCTTTTTCCACACAGTAGGTAGAAAATGAAGACAAAATGTTATTCTAAAAAAAAAAAGCAACTTTGGGGGAAAATACTGAGCACAGTGAGTGGATATATCGGAGCTACGTTTGAGCATGCATAGGAATCCTGGATTGGAGAACTGTGTCAAATTAGAGTCGACAAGGGATATGAACAAGTTCTGGCATAGTTAAAGCAGTTTTTGTTTGTTTGTTTGTTTGTTTGTTTTGCACTGAGGAGAAACCTCCATGGAGAAGTGGTTGCTGTGCAAGGATGAGGATGTCTGACCTTGACTGTAGCTTCACAAGGGTCCACTTGGACAAGTGCAGTTGTACACAAATGTGGCCACACACAAATAAACAGGTAACTTCAAATTTAAAACATGATCTTATTATACTGTGGGTTATTGAAATGACTAACCCTGGGTCCCATGTTAGGTAAATCTTCTCCTTTTTTTCCTTTATTAAGAAAAAGAAAATGCCATCTGAGAACACAACAAAATTCTGAGATGGACCGGTACAAAAGATATAAAATTTTATGATTGCTTCAAAGGAAGTAGATTTATAGCATCAAAGTCTCTAAATATCTCACATTGTGGGGGGAAAAACCTTTTTATTCGATATGTGAAAATGTGACACCTTTGAACACAGTTCTTTAAATAACATCTTTGGTTTTCTGCAGAATATGAATCAACCTAACAACAAAGGTTTTATCACCATCAGGAGGATAAACAAGATAAAACTCTGTTTTTTTTTTACCAGAAAACAGGAAATCTTCTCAGTACTGCAATGTCTGCAGTATTTAACTGAAATGCAAGAACTTAACTGAGTCCATCCCACACCTTGTGCCTTCTAAATACAGTGCTTTATAATTCAGATTTGACTGGGTGGATGATTACACAACCATTATTTTCATTGTGCACATGACATAATATGCATGTTTTCTCTACAACCAAAGGCTATCTGTCAGGGCATATGGAACCCTAGCACAGTCAAAGTTTCTTAGTCTATATACATAAATGAAAGAAATATAAAGGGAATCACAAATAACAAGGTGGCAAACCCTTAGCTGTTTAAAGCCAATCCTTTAAACAGCCCAGGATATTGGTTCCTGTCCACAAACTGCTAATGAGACCTCATTGCTGAAGACTACATCTATGTATGCCATTGAACAAAGAAATACTGAGTTGGTGCCTTACTGAGCCTTCACTACTAAAGACTAACAGTCATGTTACTGGAAGATTCTTTGCATACTGCCAGAGGGAGAGACTAAACAGCAACCCAACCATAAGCCCCCGATCTACAATGGCCGGCATCTGGGGGAGATGAGTGAAGGGAAGCCATGAAAGAATATATTACAGGAAAAAAAAATCAATTTTCAGTGTAAAAAGATACTTCTCCGTTTGAAATTATCCTAAGGGATGTCTAATTTGGATGTCACCTTAATGGCATTAGGCCAATAGGATGCACATCTGTGGTCATATCTGTTGGGGTGTTTCTGAGGAACAAAGGATTACCCTACTGTCTGGAGGTGCAGACTGAATTAGAAGAAAGCACAAGCCAAAATGATCCTACTCCCTTAACTTTCTTTTTATGAGTTTTTGTTTGTTTGTAGTTTTGTTTGTTTGTTTGTTTTTTGGCCAAAAATATACTGGAAAAGAAGGTAGGATGTCCCGTGGAGGGGGAGACCTGGTGGCACTCAGAGGAAGGACAGCAGGTTACCAAGAAGAGACTTGATACCCTATGAACATATACAGGGGGAGGTAATCCCCCTCAGGAACAGTCATAGGGGAGGGGAATAAGGGGAAAATGGGAGGGAGGGAAGAATGGGAGGATACAAGGAATGGGATAACCATTCAGATGTAACAAGAATAAATTAATAAAGGAGAAAAAAAGAAGGTAGGATTATTTTTAATCAATTTAATTTATGTATTGGTAATCACAAAGAATTAAATATCTCTAAGTTAAACTATCAAAGTCATAACCCTCTCCTTTTTTTTAAGTTGACAAGTAAAGGGAGAATTTTTTTACATTCTACATTTGCTTCTATTCTGGTGTCAACAGATATACCATACCTTAGCATGCAAAGCCTACTGTTCTACATGTAGTTTTCAGTACTAACCAAGCCCTCTACTTTGAGAATATCTGAGGAATGGAGAGAAGTATTCTGGTTAGTTTTCTGTCAAGAACACAGTCTAGCTGACTGTGAATGAGGAATCCTAAATTAAAGAATAAAAATGCGTCCACCAGAATGTCTTGTGAACAAGTCTATGCCAATTCTTAGTTCATGATTAATGTGGGAGAATTAGCCTATTGTAAGTGATGTCTCTCTTGGATAGGTGACACTGAGTGGTAAACTGAGCAACCAGTAAGGAGCAAGCCAGTGAGCAGCACTTCCCCATGGCTTCTGATTTAATCCTTGCCCTAACTTTGCTCAGGAATGGTTCTGTAAGGGGATGCATAAGGTGAAAGAAAGTTTCCTTCCTGAGCTTCTTTTGGCCGTGGTATCACAACAACAGAATTTCTAACTAAGACAAAGGAGGGTGTTTATTGGTTAAGATAATTTCACTGCTCAATCACTATGACCTGAGCTCACATCTCAGCACCTATGTTTGGAAGCTCACAAATTTCTGTAGCTCTGTCTTCAATAGATCCAGCTCCCTCTTCTGGACATTACAGGCTTCTAAACACACAGCTGCACATATTCATGGATTTGTGCACACTTGTGTGAGTGTGCAGGCACATGTGAGCACACGCACACATTTATATGAAATTAAAATAAATATTCTTAAAAGAATATGCTAATGTAGAATGAGTTTGTGCCATGGAATCTTGGCAGAAATCGTATTTAAAATCCAATTTATTCTTCTTCTGCAACTTTCAAAGGTCAATTTGCTTTCTCCTTATCCTGAATGCTTGTGATAAATATGCCTATCAAGCCAACCTAATAGAAAAGGCCATTAGAGTCAACATGCATTGGTATTTTCTGATTAGAACAAAAATGTGGGCTACTTCAATAAAAATAAAGGGAAAATATCTGTAAATGTCAAAGTGCTCACCTATGTGAGTTATGGGACTTCGGGGTACTCTGGAAGTATATTTGTCAAGTTTGGGTGAATAACATAGCACAGAAGTGGTTTTCGCTACCCAGATTTTTAAAAAATGAAATGATTTTCATGTTTATAGCTTTGGCTGTGTTGCAACAGGAACATATACCTTCTGTTGTGCTCTATTGTTTTTTTCTATGTATTTTGTCCTGTGGGTACGTCTTTGAAGCATTTTCTTAATTGCTAATTGATATAGGTAGACCCATGCCACTGTAAGCAATGCCATTTCTGGGGAGGTATGCTTAGACTGCATAAGAAAAGTAGGTGAACAAGGCAGAAGAGCAAGTCAGACACAGCTTATGGAAGCAGTCTTCTTCCATGACCTCAGCTTTGATTCCTCCCTCCAAGGTGTCTGCCTTGGCTTCCCTTGACTGTGGACTTTAAACTGCAAAGTGAATAAAGCCTTTACTCCTCACATTGCTTTTGGTCATGGCACTTATCACAGCCACGGCAAATGAACTAAGCCACTTTTCCTGTACTGCTATGCAATGAATGTAGAAATAGATGACTATTTTACCAGTTAGTGTCCATTCCTCCTTTTACTACTACCAAAATTGTTATTGCAATAAGTGCTAGCTGAATATTATCTTTTACTGCCTTGTGGAAAGTAAGTGTTTTTACTGGAAAGCTCACTCCTGGTAAGTAAGAAACACATTGTGTTTCCAGCTCTGGCATAGTACTTGGCGCATGACATGTACTCTTGAATGTATGATTGAATATAGAGACGAATGATGATTGCCTAAATAATTCTTTTCAAATAGTCTTTATTGTTCAGGTTTCTTGGTCCAGGAGCCTTTCAGAATCCAACCTTTTGGTTATCTAGGACAAGGTCTGAGACCCTTTCCTATTGTTCTAGAGAGGTGGATCATTTAGCTAAAAAGGTTGGCTATGCCTAAGATAAATGAACTAAAGAGATTAAAATATGACTGAGTGTAAGGAATAGGTGTTTATTTCCATATGTCACATGATAAGAGAAAAGAAAGGAGAAATTTGTGAGACGTTTGTGAACTGCATGGACCAAAATTGATATGATAACCAGTTAAAACCAGAGGTACCAAAAAAAAAAAAAGCCTTTTTGTTTTATTTTTGTTCCTGTTTCTTTTTATCTGTTTCCCTATTCTTTTATTTTTTCCTTTATTTACTTTTCAAAGAAATATAGTTTCTTCAATGAGGCTATGTTTATTTTTCCTAAATAGTGTCCACAACCTACAACGGTCAAAGCTGTACTTGAGGGTTGCTATGCAAGTAATGTATTGAGGAAGTGATTTGAATAGAAAAAAAAATCAATGAGAAAATGAAATACAGATCCTGGGGACAACTGTTTAGTTGAAGTCAAATTCACATCTAATATGTAGACACGACTCAAAATTATGTGGTGTCCACCTGGAGGAAGCACTTATCTTTTATGGTGAGTCATTAATATAAAGAAAGAAGAGCAACTTCCAATCATTGCAAACCAGATAGCAATTCTTAGAAGACGGGTTACACTTAGCAGTCGGTAACCAGAACTGACCCCACCTGGGATGTGGGTACACCAGTCAAGGGCGACGGAGAAGAGAAGAGGGCATTAAACACATGGCATCTCTCCACCTCAAAAATAAATGTTTCAGAACTGTCATTTATTCACAAAAGGATTAAAAATTTGTGTTAGCAATATAATGCCTGAGTAAAGTTCCTCCCTTTGACAAAGTCATTTATTATACATGCTACTGTGGAAGAAAAGAATAAAGAGTGAAAGTAATTTAATGTTCCTTGAAAACGCATACCTTTGTCACCTGAGAATTCATGAAAATAGTTCTATAAAAATCATCGCTGTAGAATTTTTCTCATAGTATGCTAAGAAGAATATTGGGAAAATGTTCAATTTATACTAAATGAAAAATTTAGCTTGACATTTTGAAAACAGAGTATATTATTTAGCCCAGAAATTTCTCATTCTAATGCTGTGGAATTGTGCATATTGGAAATTTTTTTGAAAATAGAAAATAGTATTTTCAAGATTGTACATTTAATTAGCATTTGATTTAATTCTTATATTGTGTCTCTATGGATATGAATATATAAGGTTTCGATCTAAGCCTAATAGGTAGTGTTGCATAAACCTATCTCTCCTAGGCAGTGTGCAATAGGGAAAGCAAGTATCTAGTTGGAGCCTCAGGTTACAGCTCTCAATTCAAGTATTGATCAACAGTTTCTTTAACTTACTTTTCAGCATTTTGACAGAAAGAACTTTTCTAAAATGTATCTCCTTTAATATGAGGACACAAACATAAAAAAATCTTTCAGTATCTTCAAAAGGTTGTGATTTTGTTCATTTGGTAAAATGAAAATATTTATTAAAACTAAGTAGTGCTGGTTGCTTCTAATAATACACACACACACACTGTATCTCCATGCAAATAATAACTTATCTTACCAATATTTACTAAATAATCTTGTAACCCTTATTTAAAATATGTAATTCCTATGGAATACATATTTATAATTTCCCCATGGCACAGTGTTTATTATTCATCTATCAATATGTCCACTCATTATAAAACTGCTTCTCCAGTACCCTTTATGTATGCCTCTCAGTTCAAATTTATTTTAACATGTTAGCTTTTTATCAATTAGCATACAAGTGGTAAGTTTTAGATTTCAGGTTTTTTTTTTTTTATCCTTTACACCCCAAGCCCATGCACCATTCCAGCCCTACCCGGACCCCTTCTCCTAGTAGCCTCTGTTCCTCACCCTTGTAAACTCTCTTCTTCTTTCATGTCACATGTATTTTTAGCATCATTTTCTTCCCATCTGCTGTTCCCTTAAGATGTCTTCCTCTATCATAATCTCCTTTCTAGTTCAATGGTTTATACCCATACACAGATAAACACATATATTAACACAGAAACCAAAGCTCTACATATGTGAGGAAACAAGGTTGGTGGCATCCCAGTTTCTATACTCAAAGTAGCTAATGTTATAGCTGCAGGGTGACTCCAAGGTGCATTTCAAATTAAAGAAACAATCACAGTACAGAACAATAAAGGAACCCCTTTCTTCTTCTTCTTTTTCTTCTTCTTCTTCTTCTTCTTCTTCTTCTTCTTCTTCTTCTTCTTCTTCTTCTTCTTCTTCTTCTTCTTCTTCTCCTTCTGCTCCTCCTCCTCCTCCTCCTCCTCCTCCTCCTCCTCCTGCTTTTCTTTCAAATGAATCTAAGCACCAGTTACTCTGCTGAGTAGATGTGGCTGAAGGTGTGAAACAGTCTCTGATACAGCCTCATAGTTCTCAGAGCTGTGTATTGTACACAGTGGCAGAGAAGTGACACCAAAGCATGACCTACCATTGACATTAGGCCAAGGCTATTGTCTTCGTTAGGATTTCCATTGCTGTGAAGAGACACCATGATCAAGGCAACTCTTATAAAGGAAATATTCAATTGGGACTGGCTTATAGTTTCAGAGGTTTAGTCCATTATCATAATGGGGGGAAGCATGGCATCCTCCATGCAGACATGGTGCTGAAGAAGGAGCTGAGAGTTCTACATCTTCATCTGAAGGCAACCAGGAGACTATGTTACACTGGCCAGACTTGAATATATATATATTCCTGAAAGCCCCACCTCCATGGTGACACACTTCCTCTAACAAGGCCATACCTCCTAATAGTGTCACTTCCCAGTGGCCAAGCATATCCAAACCTCCACAGCTATCAAATTCCACAGGTATCCTCAGTCAATGAGACCATCAAAGATGAGGTTATTTTTCTCTGTACTCTTACCTGTCAGATCTGAGCTTGCCAGCCAAACTGAATTTTTGTTTCTCATTTTATACTCAACCTTCATAGACTCCAAAACTGTTTCATATGCTGCTGTCTCTCACTCTGACTCTCTGTTGGCTGAATTTAGGCATTTTATGTCTTTAAGTCAAGATATCATGGACCCGGGCTGGCTTCAATATGTGGCAGAACTCTTGATTCTCCTGCACATATCACACACACACACACACACTGAGATTTCAGCCAGGATCCACCACATGCTACAAGTAGTTCATGAGGATGTCTAGCCAACATCTCCAACCAGAAAAGAGCGGCAACATGAAAGGCCTTTCTGTTGTTGGCACATTCCCCTGGAGGGGTCATTGGCTCAGAAAGAGCCACAAGAGGACTTGAGGTGTGCGGGAGCTCTGGCACTGTCCTGTGATTAGGAGTGAGCATCAGGGACACCAGGGAGTAGCTGGCACTGCTAGATTTGTGTTTGGCTTTCCTAGTTTATTTGTGCTCTCTTTGCCCTATTTCCTCACCCTTTGTGCATTTCCAATGTTCCTCATTTCTTCCTTTCATTGGGAGAGTCTACAATGGTGTCCTATGACTCTTCTCTTTCACTGTATCCACAGAGGCAGCCTCTAACCCATCATTTTATTCAGAAGGCAGGCTCAGAAATTTTTCAAGCCTTATTTTTCAGTTGGCTTAGAGCAAGTTAGAAACACTTTCCCATTGTGTGCGCTAGGACAATGAGATAAATAATGCCGCCTTCCAATTTAGTTGGCACCTTCAACCCGAGTTCATTAATTGTAATTAAAAAACATTTTAAAAACTCATTTCATAGTTTACACATGAGAAGAAGCACATTTTCACTTCATTTGAATTTCTAAACACTACACCCACATCATCACTGGGAAGATTTCAAAGGCCACGGAGGGATGAAGTGAGCGCCTATGCTGTTCTGCGTGTTGTCCACAATAAGCTCTCCACATACCCACTAAGTTATACCTCAAGCTTTACATTTCCCAAAGAACATGCCATCCTCTCAATGGCGAGGGATATTTCAGACTCTGTATCTTTGCAAAGCTTTCCAAACATTAAACAAAAATAAACGCAGATTGTCAGCTTGTGTGTATGACTTGGCAGTGTCATCTTCCAGCTCTGTGACAAATAATCTGATCCAAAAGTATGTCATGAGCTGCTTTGGAATTATCAATACTAATATAATGACTTCAACATGATGTGGAATAAGCTGATACTCACTGTTAGATAGGATGCCCAGCCATAAATGAGCTAATGAACTCATTTTCCACTCGTGGAGAGAGGCTATGTCAAGGGCAAAAGGTAACAGCAAGATTGGCTGTGTATTACTATAATTATAAGAATTAGGAAATAACTGGAGTAGGTATCACAAATTTTAAAAAGTGCATAGACTTAACTGTATGGGATGCATACATGTGGGATTTCTCTCCACTGGTTTTACAGAGGGGCCAGCTGTTTCTTAGCTCTAGCGAAGGTTCAGCTCTGTCACAACCTCATCACCTTCCTTTCTCCTGCCTGATGACATAGCCCATTAGCCAATAGAATTCAGCTCACTGAATGGACCGGGTATATCTTTGTGATCACTTCCAAAAAAAGTCCCATAATTAAAATGCTATGAATGTGAAAGATCATGGAAGGCTCCATGATGGTTGTGTGTATGTGTGTGTGTGTGTGTGTGTGTGTGTGTGTGTGTGTGTGTGTAAACAAACAAGTAAAGCAATCACTCATACATGTATCATATATAGTCAACCAAATGGATCTAAAAAACCACATTAGAAAGCCCATTTCTTCTTTAAGGTAATTATGGTGTTAGTAATATCATAAAATACTATCTTCATAAGTAATATTTAATGATAAAAGATTTTTATATACCTAATTTATCCCCCAAAGTAATTCATATACAAGAATTAAAAAGTGTATGCCCAAATGCTGTGTGATATTTGTATCTATATTCAACATCAGCTTAATTATTAGTGTTACCACATATCTTTTTATTAAATGCTTTATGTGATTAACTCAATCGTCATACACACCTCATCAACTCTATTTCCATCATATAGATGAGTATAGAGAATCTTAAGAACAGAGTGAGTAACCTTGTGTTACGCAGTCAGTAAATGGCAGATAATTTTAAATCCTCACCTATATGTTCCCAAAATATGCTGTCTTGTCAATTAAACCATAGGTTTCTATTTCTTTTCTTTTCTTTTTTTATTAATTTATTCTTGTTACATCTCAATGGTTATCCCATCCCTTGTATCCTCCCATTCTTCCCTCCCTCCCATTTTCCCCTTACTCCCCTCCCCTATGACTTTGACTGAGGGGGACTTCCTCCCCCTTTATATGCTCATAGTGTATCAAGTCTCTTCTTGGTAGCCTGCTATCCTTCCTCTGAGTGCCACCAGGTCTCCTCATCCAGGAGACATGGTCAAATATGGGGCACCAGAGTTCGTGTGAAAGTCATACCCCACTCTATTTCTAAACATTCTTAAATGGAGCATTATGTGATAAGACTACTGAAACAAGACCAGAGTTCAAGTTTCAAATTGCTATCTCTAAAATTAGCTTGAAAGGGCCAATAGCTAAATATAGTATAAAACAGTGTGTGTGAGTACATACATACATACATCTTAGTAAATAAAATTCAGTAACTTACTACCCATCTATGACAAATGACTTTCCTAATATACACAGCTAGCTCCCACTTTTTCAACTCTCATATATTAATGGAACCTTTTCAGTTCTCTATACAAGTGGAAATGTCTTCAAGTGTGTTATTACTTCAAGCTTGTTTGTGTCATTTTGTGGCTATCACTCTGAATTATGTTCATGGAGTATTTCCCTTATCCCAAGAGATGCCTAAACATAGCTGGGGCAGTAGGCAATATGATCAGGTATTCCCCGCTGAATTTTTCTCTGTTTATGCAGCTCAGAGAAGCTTGGTATTTATCTTGGACAGAAGAGATGTATGTATATTTTAGTACAGGTGTCAAAAAGCAAGGCATGTCAGAGAATAAATTAACTTGAGTCTGAAAGGCTTTATATCTTGGAATATTTTTGAAGCTGAAATACATTATATTTTAAAATACTCAATAGGATTTCTTCTAATTATTTTCCTTGTGTTCACAGATACATAATAGAGCAATAAAGAAATACCACAAAATGTACATCACATCTTGAATTAAAGTCTCTGACAGCTCTAAACTTGATTTGATTTACTGGAAGCTTTAGAAATACAAATAGACTTCTAAATAAAAAAAATTGTCTAAAAGAAGAAGCAGCATGCAGAGATGTGTTGATGTGTTTTTAGGTCAAGTTGCTTCATCACTTGAGATCCATCAAGGCAGAATTGATAAACAGAAAACAGCTAACCAGACCTGCAATTCACTGGGTGCATGCTAGTTCCCAAGTGAACAGGCCATTGCATTTCTTCCATGAGTCATGCATGGACATAGGCAAATGACATCAGCTTAGTTTCTCCTGTGTGTGAAAAGTGTCTGAGAACATGTGAGAAAGGTTGTGCTATGAAATCACAGACAAGCCCTATAGATGCGGAATGTTACTGCGACAAAATATACAATGACAAGATCACATTGGAGTAGATCAAGCAGCTTTTTAATAACCTGTTTTCAGATGGAACAATGAGTAAATTCAAAATCAATACAAAGAGACTATCCTGTCAGTGGTGTTCTCAATAGAAAATCTTCTGTACCCTGCTGGCCAGAGTGAGAATTCCAGGATCATAATCCATAGCCAACATGCAACAGTCAGGTAACAAAACCTCTGCACTTCTACTAGAAACAGTCCTTTTGAATCACATGACACACTCGAGGAGAAAAATATCTGTTGCCAAGTCTAAGGATATGAGTTCAATCAACAGAACCACATGGTGGGAAAAGAGAAGCAATTCCTTCAAGTTGTTCTCTGACCTTCACACATGTACTATGGTATGTGTATGCACAGATACAGACACATGCATGCAAGTGTGCATACACACACACACACACACACAAACACACACGCACACACACACACACACACACACACACACACACACACAGAGAAAAAGAGAGAGAGAGAGAGAGAGAGAGAGAGAGACAGACAGACAGACAGACAGACAGACAGACAACGGTCGGACAGACAGAGAGAGAATAGACAAACAGACCATCAGGCAGACAAAGGCAAATGAAAAAAGAACCACTTCCTTTTTTTGGAGAACTGTCATTCTTGTTGCCTCAAGGTGTGGAATAATGTGGGTGTTCTCTCAGTATCTCCAGAACTCTCATTTAGCCTGTCTCTTCCCATTTGTCTTAGATCAGTGGTTTTAAGCCTTCGTAATGCTGCAGCTCTTTAGTACAGTTCCTCATGTTGTGCTGACCCCCAACCACAAAATTATTTTCATTGCTACTTTATAACTATAATCTTGCTACTATTATGGAAAATAGTATAAATCTCTGCGCTTTCTCATGTGACCTCTGTGGAAGGGTCATTTGATCCACAAAGAGTCAAAACCCACAGGTTGAGATCCCCTGTCTTCTAGGAGCAAGGCATTTCCTTTCCTATCTCATTCACTTGACTATAAGTTCTTGGGATTTCATATGTTGCTTCAATGTTCACTTCTAAATATAACTGGTACACATCATAATATATGATAGGTACTAATTAAAATATATGGATACAAAAGGATGGTGACAGAAGAGCAAGGGCCAGAAAGGAAAAGAAGAAACCCATTAATTTACTATTATATAATTATAATTAACTATTTCTCTGCATAGTGAAAAAGATTAACCATATGTAGGCTTGGATGTTTTGTTGATAGCTGTTGACTTTTTCAAGTAAAATTATAAATGTTTCTCTTTGGAAAAGCCTTCCAAGATTTATCTTCAATACAGGTAATAAAAATCTATAAAACAGCCTTATATAATTACATAATGTAAAATATATTCTATGATATGTAGTATATATGTTAGCATATATTGTTATTTATACATTTATTATAATTACTATAATAAAACCCTACATATGACTCTATAATATAAATATATAGTACATTATCTCTATGAAGAATAATCTACACTTAGCCCCAACTCAGCTTTCTGTAGGTTTAGTATTATTTGGTGAACCAAGATCAAGGTATAACAGATATAAATAATAATTTGTAAGTTTTACCTTCTGAAATGTCCTGTGAAGCATTATCACATCTCAGACCATTCTGCATTATTCTGCTCCAACCATGAGACTGGCAGTTATGGCATTGAAGTCCTCCTATTCAGGTAACATTTATGAATTCAAACACAATAATCCCAAATCACAAAAGGTAAGACTGTCACTTGCAATTTTTGATCTTGTCCATTCTGATGGGTGTAAGATGGAATCTCAGAGTCATTTTGATTTGCATTTCTCTGATGACTAAACGTTGAACATTTCTTTAAGTGTTCCTCAGCCATTCGATATTCCTCTGTTGAGAATTCTCTGTTTAATGCTGAACCCCATTTCTTCATTTGATTATTTGGTTTGGTGGTTTTTAATTTCTTGAGCTATTTATATATTTTGGATATTAGACCTTTGTCAGATGTAGGGTTGGTGAAGATGTTTTTCCAGTCTGTGGGCTTTCACTTTGTTCTGTTGACAGTATCATCAGCCTCACAGGAGCTTCTCAGCCTCATGAGGTCCCATTTATTAATTGTTGGCCTTAAGGCCTCGGCTGTTGGTGTTCTGTTCAGGAAGTTGTCTCCTGTGCCAATGTACACCAGACTCTTCCACATTTTTTCTTCTAACTGATTTAGTGTCTCTGGTTTTATTTTTTTCCAAGATATATATTATTTTATTACTTTGTTCTTGTTATATCTCAATGGTTATCCCATCCCTTGTATCCTCCCATTCTTCCCTCCCTCCCATTTTCCCCTTATTCCCCTCCCCTATGATTGTTCCTGAGGGGGATTACCTCCCCCTGTATATGCGTATATGCTCATAGGGTATCAAGTCTCTTCTTGGTAACCTGCTGTCCTTCCTCTGAGTGCCACCAGGTCTCCCTCTCCAGGGAAAATGGTCAAATATGAGGCACCAGAGTACGTGAGAAAGTCATATCCAACTCTCCACTCTACTGTGGAGACTGTTCTGTCCATTGGCTAGATCTGGGTAGGGGTTTAAAGTTTTATGGCCTGTATTGTCCTTGGCTGGTGCCTTAGTTTGAGCGAGACCCCTGGGCCTAAATCTGCCTATCATAATGTTCTACTTGTAGAAGAATGAATAAAGAAACTGTGGTACATTTACACTATGGAATACTATTCAGCTATTAAAAGCAAGGAATTCCCGAAATTTGTGGATAAATGGATTGAGCTAGAAATGATCATAATGAGTGAGTTAACCCAGAAGCAGAAAGACTCAAATGGTATATACTCACTTATATCTGCATATTAGCCGAAGGGGCATGTCACATGAAAATGTCTCTGGTTTTATGTTGAGGTCTTTAATGCACTTGGGCTTGACATTTTTGCATGGTAATAAATTTGGGCCCAATTGCATTTTTTAACATGTAGACATCCAGTTACACCAGCACCATTTGTTGAAGATGCTATCCTTTTTCCATTGAATAGATTTGGCTTCTTTGTCAAAAATGTCTATATGTATGTGGATTTATTTCTGGGTCTTTGCTTCAATTCTATTAATCAACCATACTATTGTTATGACAGGACCATGCCATTTTAATTACTGTTGCTCTATAATGCAGGTTGAGATCAGGTATGGAGATTCCTCCAGAGGATCTTTTATTGTACAGGATTGTTTTTAGCTATTCTGTGTTTGTTTGTTTGTTTGTTTGTTTGTTTTTCCATAGAATGTTTAGAACTGATCCTTCAATGTCTTTGAGAAATTGTGTGGGTGTTTTGATAGGGATTGCATTGAATCTGTAAATTGCTTTTGGTAAGACGGCCATTTTTACTATGTTAATTCTCCGGATCCACAAACAAGGGAGATCTTTCCATCTTCTGATGTCATCTTCAATCTCCTTCTTCAGAGATTTGAAGTTTTTTCAAACAAGTCTTTCATTTGCCTGGTTAGAGTTACTCCTAGATATTTTATGTTGCTTGTGGCTATCATGAAAGAATTTCTTCCTCTGCACAGCTGTCATTTGTATATAGGAAGGCTGCTAACTTTCTAATTTTGCATCCAGCCATTTTGCCAAAGGTGTTTATCAGCTGTAGGAGGTCTCTGGTGGAATTTTGGGGGTCACTTATGTACACTATCATATCATCTGCAAATAGGGATAATTTGACTTCCTCTGTTCCCATTTGGATCTCCTTGATCTCCTTTTGTTGTCTTATTGCTCTGGCTAGAACTTCAAGAACTATATTGAAAAGATATGGAGAAAGTAGGCAGCTTTGTCTGTTCCCCAAGTGTAGAGAAATTTGCTTCAGTATTTCTCCATTTAAGTTTATGTTGGCTATTGTCTTGCTCTATTTAGCCTTTATTATGTTTAGTTTTGTGGTTCATTTCTCTGATCTCTCCAAAACTTTAAACATGAATGGGTGTTGTATTTTGTCAAATGCTTTTTCTGCATCTAAGGAGATGATGAAATGAGTTTTTTTTTTCTTTCAATTTGTTTATATGGTGGATTGCATTGATGGATTTCCACATATTGAACCATCCCTGTGTGCCTGGAATGAAGCCTACCTAGTCATGGTTAATGATATATTTGATGTGTTCTTGTATTAGTTTTGTGAGTATTTTATTGAGTATTTTTGCATCAATGTTAATAAGAGAAATTGGTCTGAAATTCTCTTTCTTTGTTGGGTCTTTGTGAGCTTCAGGTATTAATGTGACTGTGGCCTCATAGAATGAGTTGTCAATGTTCCATTCATTTCTATCTTTTTGAGTAGCATGAAGTTTATCATTATTAGCTCTTCTTTGAAGGTCTGGTAGAATTCTGAGCTGAAACTATCTGGCCCTGGCCGGTTTTTGGTTGGCAAACTTTTAATGACTGGTTCTATTTCTATAGGAGGAATTGGACTACTTAATTTGTTTATCTGATCTTGATTCAATTTTGGCAAGTGTAATCAATCAATTGTCCATTTCCCTTAGATTTTCAAATTTTGTGCCACATATATCTTTGTAGTAGGATCTTATGATTCTATGTATTTCCTCCATGTCTGTTATTATGTGTCCCTTTTCATTTCTGAATTTGTTAATCTGGATAGTGTCTCTCTGCTTTTTAGTTAGTTTGTCTAATGGAGTGTGTATCTTGTTGATTTTCTCAAAGAACCAGCTCCTGGTTTTGTTGATTCTGTGAATTGTTCTCTTTCTTTCTAATTTATTGATTTCAGCCCTCAGTTTGATTATTTTCAGATATCTACTCCTCTTGGGTGTTTCTGTTTCTTCTTTTTCTAGGCTTCCTGATGTGTCATTAGGTTGCTTATGTGGGATGTTTCCAACTTCTTATTGAAGGCACGTAGTGCTATGTATTTTCCTCTTACCGCTGCTTTCAATGTGTCCCAAAGATTTGGGTATGTTGGTCCTTGATTTCCATTAAATTTCAAGAAGTCTTTAATTTCTTTCTTTATTTCTTCCTGACCAACATATCATTAAGTTGAGAGTTGTTTAGTTTCCATGTGTGTAGGCTTTTTGCTATTTCTGTTGTTGTTGAAGTCTAGCTTTATACCATGGTGCTCTGATAGGATGCAAGGTATTATTTCAATCTTCTTTCCACTAAAAGTATCCACATAACCAGTCCGGCTGGTCAGTTATTGGGGGGCCGAGGGGGGTCGCAACCTGTAGATAAAGCAATGGGCGAGAGAGACGCAGAGCTCAAGGAAACAGTAGCTTGTCAAGAGCCGTTTATTGAGGGTAAGGGCAGGCTTTTTAAAACCTGCTTTAGGGAGGGCGGGGGTAAGCAAGGAGGGTAAATGGAAAAGTACAAAATCTTCTGGGGTTGAGCCCCGGGAACATCTGCAGGGGGAGGGGTTTTCCTAGGTGGGGCAAAGCAGGTGTCTCTGTGGTTATCTCAGGATCGGATCGCTCTCTACTCAGGGCTAAGCCGGATGCCTTGCATGCCTAATGAGTGGCCAAGCAGGATGTTTGCTGCAGATGCTGAATGGGTGGGGGTCGGCCACAGGCCGTTTGGTCCCTGGCACTTCTTGTATCTGTTGAGGCTTGCTTTGTGATCTACTATATGATCAATTTCCATGAGGTGCTGCAAAGAAGGTATACTCCTTTGTGTTTGAGTGAACAGCTCTGTAGATATCTGTTAGATCTATTTGATTCATGACATTGGTTAGTGTTGTCATTTTTCTGTTTAGTTTCTGATTCAATGACCTAGTCTTTGGTGAAAGTGAAGTGTTTAAGTCTTCCACTATTAATGTGTGTGTATTGATATGTGTTTTAAGCTTTGTAAATAGTTCTTTTACAAAAGTGGGTGCCCTTGTACTGAGAGCATAGATATTCAGAATTGTGATGTCAAATTGGTTGCCTTTAACTTTGATGAGTATGGAATATCCTTCATCTCTTTTTATTAATTTTGGTTGAAAGTCTATTTTATTAGATATTAAAATGGCTACACCAGCTCATTTCTTGTGTCCATTTTCTTGGAATACCTTTTTCCATCCTTTCATGATGAAGTAATAATGTCTATCCTTGTGGCTGAGATGTGTTTCCTGAATGCAGAAGAATGTTGGATCTTATTTATGCATCCATTCAGTTAGTTCGTGTCTTTTTATTGGAGAATTGAGACCATTGATATTGAGGGATATTAATGACCTGTGACTGTTAAGTCCCTTGAATTTGATATTGGTTGCAGTTTAGTGTTGTGTGATTATGTTTTTTTTTTTGAAGGTGTAGTTATCTATTTTGGTTGTAGCTTGTTATTTGAGTTGAGTTTTTCTTCTAGTAACTTCTATAAGCCCAGATTTGTAGTTAGGTACTGTTCAAGTTTGTTTTTTTTCCCCATGGGATATTGTGTTTTCACCATCAATGGTAATTAATAGTTTCACTGGTATAGTAGTCTGGACTGGCATCTGTGGTCTCTTAAGGTTTGCAGGACCTCTGTCCAGGCCCTTCTGGCTTTTAAGGTCTCTGCAGAAAAGTTGGATATATTTCTTATAGGTTTGCCATTATGTGCTACTTGGCCTTTTTCCTTGCAGCTTTTAGTATTTTGTCTTTGTTCTATACATTTTGTATTTTGATTATTATGTGACGGGTATATTTTCTTTTCTGGTCAATTCTATTTGGTGTTCTGTAGGCCTCTTGTATGTTTATATGTATCTCCTTCTTTACATTGGGGGCATTTTCTTCTATTATCTTTTTGAAAACCTTTTCTGGGCCTTAGAACCTGGCATCATCTCGTTCCCCAATGCCTACTATCCTCAGGTTTTGTCTTTTCATGGTGTCCTTGATTTCTTGGATGTTTTGTGTCAGGAATTTTTCAGATTTTGCATTTTCTTTGATGGTTGCTTCAAGTTCTATGATTGTAACTTCTAGTCCCGAGATTTATTCCTCCACCTCTTGAATTCTGTTAGAGAAGCTTATGACTGTATTTCTTGATTTCTTCTCTAAGTTCTTTTATTTCTGTTTTTCTTCTGTCTCTGCCTTTATCATTATTTCCATTTTCATCTTCAGAAATTGAACTGTTTTACTCATTTCCTTCATCTGATTGTTTGTATATACGTGAATTTCTTCCAGTGCCTCTCTATAGGCTTTCATATCTTGATGTTATTGATTTCCTTCATTGGATTGTTCGTATTTTCCTGAATTTCTTCCACTGCCTCTCTAGAGGTACTTTATGTCTTCAATTTGTTTCACTGCATCTCCCTGCATTTGTTTACAGATTTTATTAGTTTTCTCCATTATCATCTTCATTACTAAGAATTTTGGGTTATTTTCTTGTATTTTAACTGTGTTTGAGTTCTCAGAGTTGCTTCCCTTGGTATAGCTGGGATGGAGAGATGCCATATTGTTTTAGGTTTTGTTGTTTTTGTTTTTGCACTGACCTTTAGTCATCTTGCTGTCTCTGATGTTGGGAGGTAGCTTCTGGTATCCTTCACTGGTCATTGAGAGCAGATTGTTGGTGAGTGACTATAGGTCAATGGCTTTTGTCTGTGGGGATCAGGGAACTCTTCCTGGAACAGCCGGGTGACCTGGTTTCAGCTCCAGGAGACTTTGCTCCACACCCTGTGCTCCCCACTGTGTTCACAGAGGTAGATACTGGTACTCTGCAGCCCTAGGATCAATTTGAGCCAGTTATCCTGTCTTTGCCTGGGCTTTGAATACCATGCCCTTGGGCCTTGGAGCCTTGGGTCCTAGGCTCAGATCCTCCTAGAGTCCCTGAATCCCTGCTGGCTTCTAGCAGGTGTTTAGGTTTCTACCTGATGCATCCAGGCAGTGCGGCCTAGGTTCCACCTGCCAGGGAGAGAGAAGCTACTGACTTTTGATTGTTGTTGGTTGGCTAGATTTCTGCCCTGTCCCCTCAGGCCTGCCCAACCAGTGCCAAGAGTGTGGGAGACCCTGATGGGCTGTGGAGCCCAGATAGGCTGGGTCAGTTCTACCCAATTGTGCAGAAACAGTCTGATGGGGCCAGTAGCTAGGTTTCTGCTTGAGTACTAAAGAGAACTGAAAGGTGCTTTGCTGATCAGTTTTTAAAAACTGCTTATTTCTGGAAATCATATTCCACATTAAGATACATTACTTAAAGTTTCAGAGATATTAACAAAATGAAAAAGATATATGACCTATTCCAAGAATGATATTGGAGTTGATAGTAATTATATGATGCACGAACAAAGTACATGGATCTTGGCTGACTGACCATGGACAAAACATATATAAACATAATAAGTATAAATTATAAATAAAGGTGCTTCACACACTACGAAAAGGGGATGTAATGAAAAAATAGTTTATTCTAATATTAATTTCTGCTTTTATAGACAGTTATATTAAGCTTACTATAAAGAGTAAGATAAGTGTCTAGAAGAGAGAGATAAGTGGGTAAGTAGAGCATTGCCAGATTGAACCAGCTGTAAGAGGTGGAGCTGTGTCT
The DNA here is from genome assembly GCF_964271855.1 of Acomys minous. Taxonomy (NCBI): domain Eukaryota; kingdom Metazoa; phylum Chordata; class Mammalia; order Rodentia; family Muridae; genus Acomys; species Acomys minous. The sequence goes on from NC_140489.1 coordinate 114,474,718, forward strand.
GCAGGCCTCTAGGAAGTACTGAGAGCTATTGAGAGCCATCCCATGTGTAGTTAGATGAGAGAAGAGAGGTTCAGTCACTTGGGTGGAAAAGCCATGTTTTCTGCTATTGTCTAGATAGATATTTGTCCCTTTCAACATACATGTTGAAGGCTTATGCCCAAAGTGACATACTAGCAGCATTTCACGGTGGTACTAATGAGAAATATCCATGACTAGATACTCCATGGTGCTGACCTTCCCCATGACTGGATGAATGTTGTTCAAGGGATTGTAGAGTCCCAAGCCAGCATTTTTAGGGTGATTCATGTGGGGTAACCTTGGCTATCTTGAGATTCTTCAGAGTTCCCACAAGAAAGCAAACCTTTCATTAGCTGTGGGTTTTTTTTTTACCCTATACACTCCTATTTCCAGAAACATGAGCTGTTCAATGCCTGGCCCTTTATGAATTACTCAGGCTCTACAATTCACACAGAGAAACAAAGACTAAGATACCCTCTAACACTCCAGCAGTAGATCTGTGTCTCCTCTGTTCTGGAATATGTTTTACTTTTTAGTTAATGTAAAATTTGCATCTCCTCCAGGCTTCTATCTCACCAAATCAATCTTAGAGATTTGTGGGGACTGCCTGGATACATCAGACCCTGAGCATCAGAAGTCACAAGGACAACACAAAGACAAATGTGGTTTCCTTTTAGGCAAAGACCAGAACTCTCCTCAGGGGGAGAACTGCCCCTCTGCGTAGAGTGGCAGCTGAAGATGCCACTTGCTCCAGTCTTACAGATAAAAATCATGAATCACCCCAAGCCACCACTCTGTGCCTGTCAGGACAAATTTCATAGGAATGAGTTCAATTTAAAGAGAAATGCCAATGTACCATGCTACGTTCTGTCACTGACGTTGACAGGGGGACAATAAAACTTGAACTTTATCTGGCTCTGACATCTTTGGAAAGACATACAAAGTATAAGCAAGTGCATAAACAGAGCTGTGTTTCACACTGAGCAATATAATTTACTCTGTGTGAGGCATGAAAGCAAAATTAGAATGCTGTAGCCGCTCATGGAAGCCTGTCTATCCTTCTGTGTGATTGGTTAGCTTCTCATTTTCTGAAATATGACCTAGGGCCTTATAACCAACTGTCTCCAGTAGAAATATGTTCTTGTCACTGAGAAATGTATATTCTCTTTCCAAACAGAAACTGTTACACAGAAGTACAGTTCAATTTCAAAGCAACAAATATATTGACATGCTAGAAGTTGAAAGATAAATGTATTTTACAACATTGTCAATAAAAAGAATTAAAAGGAAATATTACCAAATGTTTACATAGGCCCACATATAAGTACACAGTAGAAATTGTGTTCTTTCCACAAAATTTACCTGAGGAAAACAAGTTCAGAAATGGCATTGTGGTTTTGTGAAATTCCTTCATTTTGATACTACAAAGCCAAAAAATAGCTTTGTATTTATACATATTTAATGGGTGTGTGTTCCTGACCTTAGGGATGAACTCCAGTGGCACAAACTCAGATTTTAGTTTATTGATATCTAAGATACATTGACAGAAACGCAAAAGCTTTTGGAAAAAAATCTGATCAGTATTTATGTCACCTGAACAAGTGAGAAAAGGGTGCACACCTCATAGCTGGAAACCATGGTTCAAGCCTGTTTTCACACTATTCCAGGGTACAGACATGTGCTGAAAATTTATGAGACTATGTCTCATAAAAAATGTTTGTAAGTCAGGTCCCCTGCAGATATAACACAGTGATATAGTGTAAGATGAAATGATATGATGTTGTAATATGTTGAAATTGGACTTTACATCTGTTGCCTGTCTCCTTTTAATATAGAAGCCCTGTTAGTCATGAGAATTAGGGCATGTGGTTCCCCATTGAGAGTGTTCCTACAAGATACCTGATCACTACATCTCAAAAGTAGCAGGACCCAGGGAAAGCAAGAATAGCCTCCTCAACTGATACTACCAAGAGAAATCATGGAGGAAATAAGTGAATTGTGACAGCCCATGTGCTAGAATGTTGGGGCTGAAAGGAGTGACGTAAGAGCTAAAGACACCTAGACACCCACACAGAGTCTCACTTAGGCTAATAACAACACATCAGTGTCAACTAATTAATTATGGCAAATATGTAAATGTAAAAGGATAACAATAGGAGAAACGGGATAGAAGTCCTAGGGATTCTGTGAGCCATTGTTTTCAACTCTACTATACAACTAGATGTATTCTAATCTATTTTTTTTAATATGAAGGTTTTTCTCTATAAATATACAGAGAGGCTCATATTTTATGTTTGATTTGCAAGTGAAAAAATAGGAGACAATGGGATCTCTCAAATCAAAATGGTTTGAGAATCTGAGTGTGTAGGATAAGTAGAGGGTTAAAGACCTAGACCCAAAGCTCTCATCTCCAGGACTATAGTCCTTTGTAAAGAGGGTCTGGCAATATGTTCCTACTATCAACTTACAAGGAAGTGGCTCTCTGTCTCCCTTCCTTCCAATGTGTGCTTAAACCATTTCCTTCACGGACTTACCCTGGCTATTGTGTTTAGGGTGACACAGAGCTCCTGAGCCTGCCTACCCTGCTACCTTCTAAAAGTTGTCCCCCTCCAAGATGCTACTCAGTATCTATTAGCATTATAATATAAGATCTAGCCCATGGCCGACCTATTTTGTACACTCATGTGTTTTTTTTTCCTCAAGCACCTAAAGCAAACACTCTCACACAAACACATCTTTAAAAATCCCTGTCAATTGACTAAATAAACCTATGTCACCTGAATCATAGCAACTAGGAGAATAGCATTTTATTTTAGAAGTAAGAATTTTTCTTACTTCTAAAGCCATGTTACACTAGGGAAGTATGCTTTCTTTTTGTATCCATTGAATGTTAACTAGTGGGTTTCCGATCACAGTACATGGGACCAACTGTCTTTACAGTGTCCGTTTTTCATTACTTTCCATTGTTCTAAGACTTTCTCCTGAATTCACAGTTTCAGAATTAACTCCAGCATCATTAATCATTTATGTTCAGTTATCTCAGTTTGTCTGTTTTTATTATTCAGAGTATCTCTATAATACCAAATATCATTTTTCCAAAGAACATATATAACGTATGAAAATCAGTCTGACTTTTCTATTTACTAAATACCTCCCAGCAGGCTAGATAGTTCTACAGAATTATTGATAAACTTTTAAGGGCTTCCTGTTTCTCTTCCTTCATGCATAATAATATCTTTTTTCCTACAGTTGAACTTAGAGAGCATTTCTCAGCAGTATGTCAGCCTATATGTTGCCAATCCTTTAATAAATAAATAAATTAATTAACTAATTTTAGTGTGTTGTATTCTTTTTGTGAGTTGTCTGTGCATCACATATGCATAGTAATAAAAGTTTCATGGGAGTTGCATGAAGATCGACAATCAATCAACCAAGTAGATTTAAGACAGCCAATCAATTTTCAAAAAAGAGGCTAAATAATGCACATTAGAGAAAAGGAGTTTCTTCAACAAATCATGGAAGAATAAAATTAGATCCTTATCTGTTATTCTGCACAAAACTCAACTCCAAATAGATCAAATACCCCAACATAACATGATAGCCTGAACTTTTTGGAAGAGAACAAAGAGAATACATTTCAATGTACAGACATAAAAAAGGACTTTCTGAACATGTATTTGATAATGTAGACATTAAGGTCAACAAATAACAAATGGGACCCCACAGAATTAAAAGTGTCCTATACAACAAGGAACACCATCATTCAAAGTAAAAGGCAGCCTACAGAATGGGGAAAACATCTTTACCAGCTTGCTTCTGATTAAAGTCCAGAATATACAGAGAACTGAAAAACTAAACACCAAAAAAAAAAAAAATCAGGATTTTATGTGTTTATAGCACTATGAATGTTGCCAGTAGAATTCAGAAGTCATTGGATTCCCTGGAACTGGAGTTACAGATGATTGTGAGCCACCATGTAGGTGCTGGAAACCAAAGCCAGGTTTGGTTTATCTGCAAGATTCACACTCTTAACTGTTGATTTCTGCATGCATTACTCCTTACTTTATGCATGCTTGCCTAAACCATGAATAAGTGTGTTTTAATAAAAGTGGTTCCTGCTCCACTGAAGCATGAAGAGTCCTACCAAAGATCATGCTACCATGGATAATACCATAATATCCTAAATGATGAGTGACTTTGTCATCTCAAACTGTTATACAAGTTAAATCTGTCCTTCCTGAAGTTGCTATGCCAGGTGTTTTTTAAATTAATTTATTTCCTTATTCACTTACATCCTGGCCACAGCCCGCATCCCTCCTCTCCTCCCATCTCTGCCCTCCCTCCCTCTCCCTCTATCCCCCATTCCCTATTCCTTAGATAAGTGGAACCCAACTCCTCATCCACCACAGCTTATCAAGTTACATCAGGACTGAGAATGTTCTCTTTCTCTCTGGCCTGGCAAGGCAGTTCCACAAGGAGGACATGATAGAAAAAAAAAGAGCTGGCAACAGAGTCCTTGTGAGCGACATGACTCACTCCTCTTACTAGAGGACTCACAAGAATCCAGAGTTGCCAGTCAGCTACCTCTGTGAATGGGGCCTAGATCAGGTCAATGCATCATCCTTGGCTAATGCTTCACTCTCAGCAAGCCTCTATGGGCTCTGGTCGGTTGGCTCTGTTAGTCTTCTTGTGGAGTTCCTGTCTTTTGCCCCACTCTTCCATAAGACTCCCTACACTCAGCCCCAGTGTTCGGCTGTGAGTCTCAGCATCTGTTTCAAACCACTCCTGGGTGGAGCCTCTCAGATGACAACTCTATTAGGCTCCTGTTCACAAGCATAGCAGAGAATTTTCAATAGTGTCATGGGTTGGTGCTCTCCCATGAGGTGGGTCTTTGGTTGGGTTGGTTGGACATTCCTTCAGTCTCTGCTCTATCTTTATCCCTTTACATCATGTAGGCAGCATAAATTTGGGGTAGAAGTCTTTGTGTGTTTCCTCCACTAAGAATCCCGTCTAGTTAGAGGGTGGCCTCTTTATTCTCCGTGACCCCTGCTACTAGGGGTCTCTGCTAGTCCTTCTCATATTCTCCTAGCCATGACTTAGGTATCCAGATTATCAGAGAGATGCCCCAGCCCACAGTTTCTCTTTTCTCTACAGGCATTTAGTCCTCCTGTCCCAGATCTCACAGGTCTGATAGTCACCCTTATATCTTTCTGTGCTTCCTCTTGGACCTTGTTTTTTCTCTTCAGCCACCACTGCAATCTATTTCCCGTTCCAAGTGAGACTTAAGCATCTTTCCTTGGATCCCTTTGTGACTTATCTTCTTTGGGTCTGTACATTGTATTATGTTTGTCATGTACTATATGGGTAAAATTAACATATAAGTGAGTAAATTTAAGCTTGGATAATTTTTTTTAAGAATGCGGGTGCCCTTGCATTTTGGGTGTAGATGTTCGGAACTCAGATTTTATCTTGGTGGTTTTGTTTCTTTTGATGAGTATGTAGTGTCCTTCCCCATTGCTTATAATTACTTTTGCTTGAAAGTTTATTTTATTAGATTTTAGATTAGCTAGTCCTACTCGTTTCTTGGGTCTGTTTGCTTGGAAAACCCTTTTCCAGCCCTTTACTACTGGCTAATTTTCACTGTGCTGAAAAGTTGTATGCATGCTACCAAGGTATAAAAATAATCACCAGTCTTACCTGGATATGGATCCTGTTAACTACTGTAATGACTGGACTAAAAGTATCTGCTTACTTATGGAAGGAACTTTATGGAAATAAACAATAATTACTTGAGTAGATTTGAAGATGACTCTGTAAGACAAAACTAATGCCTTTTACCATTAACTGGGTGAAAAACTCATGACTGGGTGAATCCTAGACCACAGGGGAAAGCACGTGAAGTGGAAATTGTGAGAAACTAACTACAATTTTTTATTATTTTGTACCTAGAGATTAGTCTACTTTTCAAACCTTGTAGGACACTCTTCTACTTGAAGTAGACAGATATTGATACGGGAATCCACAGGTGGGCAGTGTGCATCGAATAAGAAACTGAATTGTGCAAAGCCCTAAATGAAACATCCATATCAAATCCTTCCTCCAAAAGCAGCAGGTTCATTGAGGGGGGGGGGGGCAAACAGAAAGAGTGTAAGATCCAGAGGTAGTTGTAGGTTTCTAGGACCCTCTGGAGGGGGACACCTGGTGGCACTCAGAGGAAGGACAGCAGGTTACCAAGAAGAGACTTGATACCCTATGAGCATATACTGGGGGAGGTAATCCCCCTCAGGAACAGTCATAGGGGAGGGGAATAAGGGGAAAATGGGAGGGAGGGAAGAATGGGAGGATACAAGAGATGCGATAACAATTGAGATGTAATATGAATAAATTAATAAATATATTTTAAAAATAACTGAGAGAGACAGAGAGAGGGAGAGACATGCATATCATCACTTACTGGGGTGCTTACTTGCACATTGCTTAAATTCAAGATTATATAGTTCAGGAGACTTTGCCATAAACATGGTGCCACCCACAGTCTTATTACCATATCATTTAGAACATTGCTCATGCCATCCCAAAGTTGATAAACTCTATATGAAGACTCTCTTATTTTGCAATTCTATGATGTATCAAGTTGTTAACTAAAGCTTGTCATAATATCACTATCATAAAATGTGTTGAAATAAATCATTTTGTAGCATCAGAAAAAAAAGGAAAAATCAAATATACAGAGAAAATTGATAAATTTCATTCAAGACATTTATCACCAATTGTATGACTATTAAGATGTTTATACTCCAGATGTTTTTAATATTTTATGACAAAATATAGAGGGAGATTCAGTTGACTGGAGATTATTTTCACTTTTATTTCACAGTACTATAAATCTTAAGTGCACAGTCTGTAATTTTCGATTATGTCTCATTTCAGGGCATGTTTCTGATGCTAAGGTCTTCGTCACACTTACTGACACAAAATTGCATTTTCTCTATACAGCCATGACAACATTTTTAGCAACAGATTGGCTCCTTATTTGCTACCAACAATACTAGTAACAACTACCATCCGTAAAAGTACCAAATAATAGACATGTTTATAAAGTACTATATAGCAAATGCTCTGGAGGTCTAGACAGCTGTCTGACTCTGTTCAATTAATAAAAATCTGAGATTGGTAGTCTCCCCATAATACCTTACACAGAAGAACAACCCAGGACTGAGAATATTAAATAGTTTTCTCTTAGCATTGGAACTGATGAGAGGTGCAGATCAGATTCGTGCCGTCTATCCATCTTACAAAACCATGTTCAGAAGCATTAGATAGCACCGCAACAAGTTAAAATGAAATTCCCATTTAAATTTTAGTGGATTTAACACCACTTTCCCTAACTAGTATATCATAACAGAAAGGACAGTTTTTATTGCCCCAATTAGGTTGGTTATGGGACTTCTGTCTACTTCACGTATAAAATGTCTTTTCATTTGTGCATGTACAACACTGTACCTCAGCTAGAGACTGACAGTAAATATTTAAGAATGTTCAATTGATCAACCATTCAGGGATCACAAACTCTTTGACGATGAAAAGAGGATCATGATTCAACCAGTAAATCTGTTACTGTCATTAACTAAGAAATCAATGATAACTAGGATATATTTGAATGTGCTATTTATTTTGAAAACAGCAAAGATAAAATTACCAAAAAAATCACAATAATATCTGACCCGTTTTAATATTTATTTTTATGTAAAACTTTGAATTATGAAACTCACCCCCATTCACCATTATTCTCCCCTCCAATTCCTCACCAAATCCCCTCACAATTGCTCTCCCCAAACATCATGTGTTCCTTTGTTTTTTTACTCCACTGAGTCCACTTGGTGCTGCTTGTGTGAGTAGCAACACCTACTGGAGCATGAATTGTCTTCTTCCTCCTAAAGAAGTCATCAATTGCAAGTAGGTACTGAGCTAGAGCTAGGGGAGGAACCTCATGACTCCCTGCCCCACACATGCTTGAGACTTCTCTAACTCCATCGTGTACATATCTTTTGCATTCTGTCCAAAACACTGAGAGCTCATGAGTACAATGATGCTCTCGTATCCAAAATCCTACTCATGCACCCACTACCTCTGGATTTTTTTTTCCTCTTTTTTTTTATTAATTTATTCTTGTTACATCTCAATGGTTATCCCATCCCTTGTATCCTCCCATTCTTCTCTCCCTCCCATTTTCCCCTTATTCCCCTCCCCTATGACTGTGACTGAGTGGGACCTCCTGATTTTTCTAATGTCAATTTCGTTATTTTATTAAATCTATTAAAAAATTATTTACTACTTCCAAACAAGACTATTTATTTTTATATTTGGCTTGTGAAATTAAATTTTAGTGAAATTAAAACTCATGCATGTATACCAGTCATGTGGCTGTGTTTTGCCCTAAAGAGGAGTTTTTTAATTCAATGCTATCTGGGTGTGAAATGAAAGACAGAGAACATTGCAAAGTCAGAAGCTCAAATTTCCTGATTTACTAACCAAGTCCTTTCAGAGAGGCTCGGACTGAACTTCTTCCTTATTGCCTTGTGGGTATATTGTCACAGCATTCTCTTCACAAACCTTCTGAATTCACGTTCAATTTTATACATGATCCATGACTCTAAGTGTATGCTCTTATATGCTACCTTATTTCCTCACTTAGATTGCTAAATGTCACTTGAGCTGCTGACCTGAGACTATGTTCATATGTAAATGTGTAATGTTAGTTTCTTTTATCTTGGTTTTTATGAGTGTGAATAATTCAGAAGATCTGGTCAACCTGAATTTCCTATTACATTTATAAAAATTCAAGTTTTACATTTTATTTTCCCACAGTACCAGGAAAAGATGGATAAAAGCATCAATATTAATCATTAGAATGACATTCTAATTATTTTGTGCTGCCCAGTAATAAATTGCTAAGCCAGACAACTGAACAACGTAAAGATTTTCAAATCTGCTAATCAACCAACCTGTTTGAAAGTTTTTCAATAACCTATATTTTTCCTGGAGGGCTGAGGCCAGATAATCATATCTAAAGGCCTAAGTGACCTCAGAATGCTGAACCATAATCATAATCTGCTTGCTATATAGACAATATTATCAATGTGTTTGGTAGTTCTATAAGAGAGAGGTATGCTGCGGAGAGACAATATTTTAATTGAGAGCTTCTCTACAGCAACCACATTCCCCATTTCTAACTCACAGATTCTGAAGAGTCACCCAAAACACTATTATCTATTGTGCAAACATCTGTAGCTATGACAGTGCTAATTGCCTCCCAAGTGACTGATAACCACATGAATAATGCTTTATAACTCTTATAGCATTACTATGACCCAAATAAAGTAATATAGACAGTTCTTGGAGCATTGATGCAAATGTTGATGACTTTTCCCTCTGGCATCTCTGCTCATAATTGAGAGATGAACTGGCCAAAAGTTAAAAATGCACTCAACGGGTAAAGCTTTTACATATGCTTAATGAAAACAAACTTGGCACATTCATGACAACATTAATTTTCATTGATTAATCTATTGCTTTGCAATGACTGAAATCCATAAGAATAAAATGAGCTATTTTTGTATCACACTGGTATTTGTGATACATGTGCAACTTTGCATATCAATTAGTATTTCCTTCCTCAGAAGAACAATAAATGCATCAGATCACAGCAAAAGACACTCTAGGAAAATAGTGTCGCAAATTTAAAAAAAAATCTCATTCACTATGTCATTGATCATAGTCTTCAAATTGAAAGCACAAGTCCCTTATGCTCCAGTCAAGTCATTTGGCACCACTTTGAAAGCCCAAATTGAAGTTCATATACTCAACAGATCAAAGTGGCAATGGGCTGTCCCAGTGTTTGCTGGAGCGTGATAAGTAGTGGCGTAATTCTTCATGTAAGTCAGTCAAGTTTCCCGGTCATGAGGCTCTGTCATGCTACAGTGCTTCCTGCTGTCTTCCCACTCTTATCTGGTGACTGGAACACACCATGTGCCCTCTTTAGTAATAGTACAATTTACATAAAATGCACATCCTTGATTTGTGTGACTGCATATGCCAATAAATACATAACATAAAGTTCGCATACAGTTAGAAACCCTAATTAGACGTTTCTGTATTATAATGAACATTAAATCATCTTAGTGTGACAGACATGTGTTGTTGTGGGTTTTTTTTTATTCATCTGATGATTGAACATAGCAGCAAGTGTTTCATGAGTCCTTCAGAGTTGCTAGCACTCCATTGCTTCATATGGTTTTAAATTTAATAGATTTATATCTTTATTTTTGAGATATATACATCAATGTCTAAGTGGTATATTATTCATAATTTCCCCCAAATAAAATTTAGATCATTTTATATAACTCTAAGAAAATACCAAAAAAGTAATGTTCTGAAAATAGCTATACTACCAAAATTAATTTACAGATTTAATACAATGCCTATCAAAACTATAATGCTATGTTTCACAGGTTTAGAAAAAATATAATAATTCATATGATTAACCAAAGCAATACTAGAGTTTATGAACACTGCTGGGGGTGTTAGAATACTTGTCTTCAAATTATACTATGAAGGTATAATGGCATTAAAATATACACGTAGACTATTGGACTTGAAAAGATGATACAAAGATAAGACAACAAAGCAGTGCCTACTTAGTTACTGACAAATAGGCAAAAACACACATTGTAAAATATAGGTTATTCAAAATATAGGTGCTGTCAAAAAATCTGCTTGCAGAAGAAAAAAGATTAGGTTTCTTCCATTTCTCTTGTACAAAAATCCATTCAAAATTGATCAAAGACTTTAATTTATAAGCCAAACATAGAAACCTCTAGAAGAAAACATGGGAATATTCTTCAAGATATTGTGGCAGGGAAGAACTTTGTGAACAAAACACCAATAACATTGAAAAGTAAACCGAAGAGTCAACAAATGGTTTTATACAGAAATAGAAGTTCCCATAGAGCAAGAAACAGTCAGCAAAGCAAAGCGACAGCCTACAGAATGGGAGGAAGTCTTTGCCATCTAGTCCTCAGAAAAGAAGCTAATATCCAGAACCTATGAAGAATTGCAAATTTTAATACCTGTGAAAAGTGCTGATAAACAAATAGGCAAAAGAATTAAATAGCAAGGTTGCAAAAAAATAAGAAAGAAATAATTGAAATAGGATTTACCAATAACTGTTTTAAAAAGTGTTCAATATCCCTACCTTTCAGGAAATGCAAATAAAAATGACTTTGAGGAAAACTCTCTCATACCTGTCAGTATGGCAATCATCTACAAATCTGCCAGCAAAGGGAGAGGATCTGGAGACGCAGGAACTCTCATTCACTGTCGATAACAATGCAAATCAACATAGCCATTGTGAAAATGACTTTGAGCATTTCTCAAACAACTAAAAATAAAACTACATATAACTCAGCTATTTCACTGATTGGCATACATCGGAGATTCCATACCACATGATATAGATAATTGCACACCCATGTTTAGTGCCTCTGTAGTTACCAAAGCAAAAATTGAAATCAACCTAGTATGCATCAACAAAGTAATGACCATGAATATTTGGGGTATTTTTAAAATAAAAAATGTGGTGGGCATGGTGAAGCCTTTAATCCCAGCACACTGAGGGCAGAGGCAGGTGGTTCTCTGTGAGTTTGAGGCCAACTTGGTCTACAAAGTGAGTCCAGGACAGCCAAGGCTACATAAAGAAACCCTGCCTAAAAAAAAAAAAGAAAACAAAGAAAAAACAAAAATAGAATAAAATAAAAATGCATACAGATGGCAGGGAGCTACAAGACGGAACAGTTGAGCTCTCAAGTGAGGGTCTGATGATTCTCCTAACCCCTTCCTACTGTGAGGAATTTCTGGCAAGAGCAACTGCTGCTTCTGATGATGGTAGTAACGATGACTACAATGCTCACAGGATGGTGTATTACAGGTAAGAAGACTGAATAAGATAATAGAAATTGGCTCTTTCTTTGTTGATGAAGCACTACACAGTGTTGACAAACACTCTTGAGTGTCTCCAGAATTCCACATATGACAGGGCTTGGTCTGCCCATAAACTTATTGAGAAAATTTGATAACAATTAAGATGATAGGCCACCTTGGTCGTCTGGGATGTTTGGCATATGAGTTTGGAGGTAGCTGTGGGACCTAGTCCCTCTTTCTCTTTCTGCTCTAATTTACCAGGTGCTTTTTTTATTTATTTTTCTCCTTTATTAATTTATTCTTGTTACATCTCAATGGTTATCCCATCCCTTGTATCCTCCCATTCTTCCCTCCCTCCCATTTTCCCCTTACTCCCCTCCCCTATGACTGTTCCTGAGGGGGATTACCTCCCCCTCTATATGATCATAGGGTATCAAGTCTTTTCTTGGTAACCTGCTGTCCTTCCTCTGAGTGTCACCAGGTCTCTCCATCCAGGGGACATGGTCAAAGGTCTTTACACTGTGAAAATCTTGATCTATGAAAATGACTCACTTTTTTAAGGAGCTTGCGCCAAACACTCCATTTTAGTATCTCAGAACTAACAAAAACATGTAACATCTCTGGGCATCATTTTCCTGATGTGTAAAATGGTAAAGCTGTGATACATGCATTTCAAATACCTCTTTAAGCTTTTAATAAAGCAGCTGATGTAGTAGCCTTTGAGATCTGTAAAAGATGAGACATATACAGCCTGTTCACTATTAATTTTCTGGTTACTTTATATACTGAACAGCATGTTTATTCATTCACTTGATCAGGTTTCATTATGTGTAAGCCACTCATCATGGCATCCACAGTAAACAAATAAATCAATTCTACTTCTCATGGATTTTTCAACAAGGAGATAGACTTAAATAATATGCTAGCATTTATTAGTGCTGGAAAGAAAGCACAGCAAAAGTAGGGAATTATGGATTCGAGCGTGGGATGTGCAATTTTCAGTGTAATTGCAAGACCCACTGTTTCCACATAGACATGTGGAAAGGGAATGTTTTTTGAGTAGTGATATCCAGTTCAATCCTGACATTTTAATCACACAGTTAACCAGATGAGAGCCAGAGTGGCTAGTCATATAAAAGACATCAGGGAAGCAACAGGGAGCCACTGTGAAGGGCTTTGTTGGCTACTCTCACCAAAACGGCCTTGATGCTGTGTTAAGATGCCTGGCAGCAAGGAAGAGAAACACCTCATATGCTCACATTATTTTCTGACTCTTCTATTTCCCATCATAATCAAGGACCTTTGTGATTTCCTAAGGCAGCCCACAAAATCCAGAACAGACCTTGCCTTAAAGTTAACTGATTGGGCACCTTAGCTCGACCAGCAACTTGTACTCTGTGCTAGAGGATGTGCATAGTCTCACACTCTAGGGGGGCATAGTTCTTTCTGCTCACCAAATACCTAAAGAAAGATGAGTAAGTAGTACAAGGAAGGTGCTTGAAAAGCAGTGTAAGAGCCATCGGTAGAGAAAATGGCTCTGTGTCCAGAAATTTTAATTCAGAACATTGCTGCTCTGGCTAGAGATCACATCCAAAGGCCTTCTATGATCCAGCTGGAATACAGACAGGCCTTTAGTCACAGGATAAAGGGGCAACCAGATCTCTGAATTCAAGACCAGCCAGGTATAGAGCAAGTTTCAGGTAAAGAAAACCTTACATCCAGGTATGGTTTGACATGCCTTTAATACAGGACTCAGGAGACAGAGACATGCAGATCTCTGAGTTCTAGTCATATCTGTTCAGGCAGTTCCATTGAGTCAGTGAGTTGAGAGGCGGAGAAGTGGATTTGAGTTTGTGGCAGTTAAATTCCTGGAATTCAGAGGTAGTTTTTACAAAGACAGGATGAAAAGAGGTCAAGCTAGACACAGGTAAAGACAGAACCAGAATGATCCAGAGAATGAGAAGGAGAAGAATATTAGAACATATTACCTAAGTTAGCATGAGGCCAAGCAGAGCAATTCAGTCAGAGGCTGAGAGAAGCCCATTTGAATCAGTCATCTCAGAGATGGGTTTGAGCCAGAAGAGCTGAGTTCAACAAGAGTTCTGAAAGAGCTAGAAAAGATGAACTTGTTCAGCAGTGAGTCTCAGAGACTGAAAACATTCTAAACCTAGATTAGATTTGACAGAGGCCAGAAACTTCCAGGACCAGGCCTAGGTTAGCAGATGAAGCAGTAAGCATCAGGATGACAATTACATTAGGTGAATACAAGTTACTTTTACAACTGGGAGCAGTGAAAACTCTCCAATATGAAAAGCTTATTATGATAGAGGTTATCATGGTTTTCCATAGTGGAAAACAATATTCTTCAGCCCAATTTCTCTATTCTTTTAAACAATAAATAATTTCCAAATATTGAATTCAGACACCTAAAAATTACATTTAAGCAAAATCAATACCTTGTTATAATCATAGGTAGGAAAAACTATGCCCACCATGGCATGTTTCTATATTTCCTTGCACACCAGTCTTCTATGAAACAGATCCTTGCTAAATTTTGGACAGGCTTAACAAAAGTGACTTTGTTTTACAGTTTCAAGCCCAGGATTGGATGCTGAAACAAAGATAACATCTTAGTTAGGGTCTCTATTGCTGCAACAAACACCATGACTGAAAAACAAGTTGGGGAGAAAAGGGTTAATTGGGATTAAACTTCCACATTTCTACTCATCACCAAGGAAGTCAGGACAGGAACTCAAACAGGGTAGGATCCTGGAGGCAGGGGTTGATGCAGAAGCCATAGAAAGGTACTGCGTATTGCCTTGACCAGCCTGATTTCTTGTAGAACTTAGAACCACCAGGCCAGGCATGGCATCAATCATAATGGGCTAGGCTCTCCCCCACTGATTAGTAATACAGAAAAATGCCTTATAGTTGCATCTCATGGAGGCATTTCCTCAACAGAGGCTTCTTTCTTTCTGATGACTCTAGCTTGATCCAAGTTGACACTCAAAATCCAGGCTATGCAAGTACTCTCTAAGAATACCGTATTGCTAAAACCAAGTAGGTAATTTCTTTCACTGAATTATAGTTTGGTGGGAGGAAGGACTCTGCTATTTCCCTCTTAGTACATAAACCAAGGCTGAGTCCAATAGTATTATGCTAATTAAAAGTTGATGATTAAAACCAACCAGAGAAAGTAAAGTAGCATAGCGATCAAATACAAACCAAGGAGAAAATAACCTGGTACAAGCATGCTTTACTTATGCTGAACTTTGAAGAACTACAATGTTAGCAGAGCAATCTACACTTATATTGACTGTGAACTCAACTGCCAAAGGAGCAAAATGTCTTAATTTTATTTTTAGAGATTGTTTTTGGACAAATGATCCCTTTTCTTTTTAAAAACAGTCTAATTAAACACTTCAATTAAGCCATCTAGAACACATGATTATTATAACACGATAACACTTGGTTTGATCTTTTATCTATAAGCCAAGGGCTCTTTGAAATACGGCCTTTTATTTTGCTACTTTCATAATTTAATGGCTTCATTTTTTTTCCAGTTTATGTTCGCAAAAGAAAAATGATGGAAGGATGCCCATTCCCTCAAAGGCCCTTGAAGTTCATGAAGTATTTTTGTTATTTAATTTTTGTTTCTGTACTATTCCATGAGCAGAGTCTTCTAGAGACACATTCCAACCCAATGGTTTGAATGGAGGTACTGAGCATGGCTTTTAAACCATATGTGTTGTGTGAAAGCTGTTTCCATAAGCCTTAGGCTATTAAACAAAAGCTGGAGGGAGTATCAGGGATGTCATCTTATGTGATTGGTGGTGAGGTTTCACAGCTTCTCAAATACAGGCTCTCGCCATTCCTAGGGTAGCCATCAGAGCTAGAACCCTATTATTGAAGATTTCATATACCTTGCCATGCATCCTCAGTAAGGGCTGGATCTGTCCTGGAATCATACTCCCTACTGGCTACCTTTCACAGACCAAGGAGGTGCTATACAGGCTGCTGGAGGGGAAATGTTATCGATGTTTTTACCCACCTGTGAACCTTACAGTCTATGGGACCAACTTGCCAAGAAAGATGTGCCCACATAGGGAATGGAGATGCTGACTATGACAAGGACAGACAACTGTTCTCTGATTGGATTGGAGACTTGTTCCACAGAATGAAAAACCTATCTGGAACTGTAAATTTGGTCAAAATTTTGTTGATAGAGATCATAAGCCTTAGCAATGGAAAATTAATACTACTTAACTGAATTGACAGCACATCAAAACTGCCTTCTAAATATTTGTTTATACCTGATATAAATGTAGCTCTGATCCTTAACCAGAGAACAGGTTTTCTAGTGAACAGTTGTGAATCTGAGGTTTATAGGCACACTAGCTCTGGGGTTTAGGTCTGAGAATAAATGACAGATAAGTGTTCACCTCTACACATGTCATTTATAGCATCCTTTCCAAGGATCAGTGGACATTGTGGAAGAGAAAGTGGAGGAAATGGAGGAGTCAGAAAATAAGAAGAAAGGTTGTGGAGTGTTGTCTTCTGAACAAGACACAGCTGTTGCAATCACAAACAGCAAGTACAAATACCATCAATGTGTCTGTATAAGAATGGACGCAACAAAAGCCAGTTTGAACAATTAACTGATGATAGATTCAGAAAGAAGGAATTGTCACCCTGTATACACTAATGGCCCAAGCAGGCTCCAAAGCATAGTTCCAACTTGATAGTCACAGAGAGACCCTGAGTAAGTTAACTGCATTGCTAATCAAATTAAAAACCTATTTGATTTTGGGAAAGACACTTGTAGGAATGGGTTTGTTTTTAGGTATAAAAGGCAATTGACAGTCTGAGTGAATGTTCAATCATAATATGATATATACATGTATAAAGTTTTCAAATAACAAAATTAACAAATAAAAATGCAGAAAAAAGATAACCTTCCACAATATCCAGCATATCTTCTAGGAATGTAGATGTATCAGTTAGAATTATAAGTAATTACTTTGATCAGTAAGCAGTTATTAATGTGTATCTGAAGAATAGTCCCCTACCACTAAAGTTTATTTTAAAAAGAAAATGCCCATCATTGAAAGATATGGTAGAAAATCCATGAAGTAGACATTCAAAGTCTTTCTAGGATTTAAAATCATGGAATCCCACATACTATGCATTAAAACTTGTTGACCACAATATCTACCTGACATATTATATGCTGCAGAATGATTCAATTTTAACACAATAATCAAACTTTTTCATTTTTTAAAAAGTGGGTGCTTAATTAGTTTTAATGAGTTTTGTTATGACATTTCTTGGGTTTTTTTTAAAGGTCTCACTATAACAGCCTTATAGACAGACTTGATTATCTGTCCAAAATCAAATTTTAAAATTTGTGAAAATTCTCACACCAAGACCAAGATACACACTGTCACATATGTGCAGAGGACCTAGGTCAGTCCCATGCACACTGCCTGGTTGGCAGTTCAGTCTCTGCGAGTCCCTGTGTGGCCAGGCTAGTAGATTCTGTGGGTTTTCTGGTCTTGTCCTTGACCACTCTAGCTCCAACAATCCTTCTTCCGTAGGATTCTGCACGCTTTACCTAATGTTTGGCTGTGGGTCTCTACATCTGTTTAGAGCAGTTGCTGGGGAAACCTTTCTGATGAAAATTGGGCTAGTGATCAATCTATGAATACAGCAGAATATCATTAGAAATCATTTCATGGGAGCAGGGACTCTGTTGCCTGCTTTGGGACCCCTTCCTCCTACTTGATTGCCTCATCTAGCTTTAATAGAAGTGGAGAGGCCTAATCTTCCTGCAACTTGATATGCCCATGGATGGTTGATACCCACGGGAGGCCTGCTTTTTCCTGAAGAGAAATGGATGAAAGAAAAGTGATTGGGGGGAGGGGTGGAGAGAGGCAAAGTCGCAGGAGGGGACTGAGGCCAGGATGCAACAACAAAAGTTGTGAAAAGTAATTCAGGCTTCTATTTTGAGTAGAGATGACCCTTTAATATACTAACCTCCTTTAATTAAGGAATATTCAAAAGACGCTAAGAAGCTATACATATAAACATAAGTACTGAGGATATTTTAGAGGACATCTTTCATGACAAACTCATTACCATATGTCCCAGTTTGCTTAATTGTCAACTTAAGATAGCCTACATTTACCTGAGAAGGGAGTCTCAATTGAGTTTTCCAGATCATGTTGTCCTGTAGGCACAGCTGTGAAGGTCTGATCTTGATTATTGATGTAAGAGGGTCCACCTCACAGGGATGACCCCATTCCCTGGGCCAGTGGTCCTGAACTAATTAAGAAATTGGTCTGTGAGGGAGTCATCTAGAAAGCCACATCCTCCATGTCTCTTGCTGTATTTCTTGGCTATGGCCTGATTTCTTTATGCAGGGGTAATGATCTGCGGAACATGAAACAGGCCCTCCATGAGTTCCCGCTCTGACTTCCCTGCACGATGGACTATAACTTGTATATAAGTAAATTCTTCCCTTTGTTAATTCACCTTCGTTACTGTGTTTGTCTTCTCCCTCCACCCGCACCCCCCCAATCACACACGCACCAAAATGAAACTAAAATGCTAAACAATCACTAGGAAGTAAGTGATGACATTCAAGAATGTCTAACTGAGAGGGAAGATAATATTATCAGCATTGGTTACTTATCGCTGTGACAATATTCCTATGCTGTGTGACAAAACTTTTTCTGAGGAGAGTCTACACACAGTTGTTCTTACACTAGAAAGGAAGCTCATGACAGACCAAAGTACAGATACTCCAAAAGACCAACTTGGTGAACCCATGATAGTTCTGGGGATTTACTCATAGGAATAAACACAAAGGGTTACTAACAGGAGCAGAAATGATGCAAAGACAGCTGCACCACCAAAGCCCACCCCAGCATGGGTGACTGCTCATCAAAGATGGGAAACCTGGACCACACTGCACAACCATGCCCGCGTGGGTCTCAACCTCTTGCAGGTGTCTTGGCTGGTTCTGCTTCTTCTGGGCTACTGATCTTGTCTCAGAGTCTTATCCACAGCTTGCCTGCTCTGAAAAGAACTCTCAGCTTTTTGTTGCTTATTGTGGCAGAGAGGAGCCCAATGAGTCTGTGAATCTGCTGTTTCAAGGATTTCTTGAAGCTACATTGAGTGGTTGGTTCTTTTACCTTCCTGCTTAAGGAGCTTCCCTGTGGGATGCGATGTTACGTTTTTAGAGGAAAATTGTTGTATATCAAGATAACAAGAAATAACTTGTTGAATGGTTTTTTTTTTTGGTTGTTGTTTTGTTTTCGTTTGTTTTGTTTTGTTTTGTTGACAGTGTTTTACATAATCCATTATAGTGGAAAGATGTGGTGTTGAGAATAGCTCTGGACTGTTAGGGCAGGAAAACAAGGATACTAATGATACTGTGTCAACAGTGCAGAAACAGGGGTTGGTGAATGCTGATTTTCAGTCTAGTTTCTTTTTTCAGCCCTGATTGAGACCAAAACCATGACATGCGGGATCATGTAGCCCACTTTTTTTTCCCCTCCTTTATTAATTTATTCTTGTTACATCTCAATGGTTATCCCATCCCTTGTATCCTCCCATTCTTCCCTCCCTCCCAATTTCCCCTTATTCCCCTCCCCTATGACTGTTCCTGAGGGGGATTACCTCCCCCTCTATATGATCATAGGGTATCAAGTCTCTTCTTGGTAACCTGCTGTCCTTCCTCTGATTGCCACCAGGTCTCCCCGTCCAGGGGACATGGTCAAAGGTGAGGCACCAGAGTATGTGAGAAAGTAGTATCCCACTCTCCACTCTACTGTGGAGAGTGTTCTGTCCATTGGCTAGATCTGGGTAGGGGCTTAAGGTTTACCGCCTGTATTGTCCTTGGCTGGTGCCTTAGTTTGAGCGGGACCCCTGGGCCCAAATCTGCTTATCATAATGTTCTACTTGTAGGCTTCTAGGACCCTCTGGGTCCTTCTACTTTGCCATTCTCCCATGATTCTCTCATCTAGAGTCCCACTAGAATGTCCTCTCCTCTGTCGCAGTTTCCTGGTAAGTGAAGGCTTTCGTGGGACATGCCCGTTGGGCTAATATGCAGATATAAGTGAGTATATACCATTTGAGTCTTTCTGCTTCTGGGTTAACTCACTCATTATGATCATTTTTAGCTCAATCCATTTATCCACAAATTTCGGGAATTCCTTGTTTTTAACAGCTGAATAGTATCCCATAGTGTATATGTACCATAGTTTCTTTATCCATTCTTCTATTGAGGGACACTTAGGCTGTTTCCATGTTCTGGCTATTATGAATAAGGCTGCTATGAACATGGTTGAGCAAATTTTCTTGCTGTGTGCTGGAGCATCTTCTGGGTATATTCCAAGGAGTGGAATAGCTGGGTCTTGAGGAAGCCCTATTCCCATTTTTCTGAGATAGCACCAGATAGATTTCCAAAGTGGTTGTACTAGTTTGCATTCCCACCAGCAATGAAGGAGTGTTCCTCTCTCTCCACATCCTTGCCAGCATGTGGTGTCGCTTGAATTTTTGATCTTAGCCATCCTGATGGGTGTAAGATGTAGCCCACTTTTACGGTGAGCCTTCCTTCCTCAGTTAAAAACTCCTTCGTTGGTATATGCAGAGGTAACCTGTTGACAATGAAGAATAAATATCATATAATCTTTTAAAAATATCTGCAAGGGATGGGAAAAAACAGACCAGGTATTTTTGAGGTGAAAGAACACAGAGTGACAGACTAGCTATAACTTCTTAATCTATTCTCAGTAAAAATCAATTCAACTAGGACTTAAAAGTTTGACATAAAAACTAGGCCTGCTTTTGTAATGGAGTCCTGTGGGAAGAGACCATTCACCTGTGAGGCATTTGTTTTATTGTCACTGTGCCCTAGACAATGAGCTCATTACTACTTACCAAAAGCTTTACAGAAAACAAACTGGGCTATGGGTGTTTGTTTCTTTGTTTGTTTTTTTAATTGCTGATGCAAACTTCTAAGCACCAAGACTCCTGTCTTGAGCAACAGGAACTCCTAAGCTAGGAAGTAAGCACTCACATATAGAAACAGTTGAGATGACTTCCACAGTCCCAACTTAAGCTGCAGTGTGAGGACAGTGAATCATCATGCTTAATTAAGGAAGCCAGATTCAGCTGCCCGTTAACTCTGTCCATCACTGTGTGTTGATATGGCAGGCTGGTTCCCATTCCACTTGAGAAAGGAGGCCATGTAGTTTCTGCATGTTCAAGAAGCAGAGAACAGAAATGAGTATTCGTGGTACAGCACATGTGATAGCAGGGTGATGAAGAAAATGCACAATTGATGTACTCTCGATTGTAATGATGGACCACTACATTCCAACTACAACGTGACTTTGCTTCTGATTAATGTAGTCTGAGCTCCTATCTTCTCACTTACTATCCAATCCTCTCTCTTTATAGATTTATTTATTTTATTTTATGTGTTTGAGTGTTTTGCCTGTGTATTTATGTATACCACATGAATGCCTGGTGTCCATGGAAGTCAGAAGAGAGTATGGGAGTCCCCCAGAATTGAAGTTTTAAATGGTTGTGAGAGAACATGTGGGTGGTGAGAACAGAACCCAAGTCTTCTGCAAGAGGTATGAGCACTCTTAACCACTGGACCATCTCTCCAGGTCCCAATCACTCTTTATTTGGGTGGTAGTCATGAGATATTTCTCAAAGGCACTATAGGGGATTTATAGTTATCACTTTAATCACAGTCTCCATCATAGATTATGATATGATTTTGAAGTTCAGCAAATCAGGGCTAAAATCAACATGCAATTACGCTTCTTAGAATAGTTTTGTCCTTTACATATTTAGATATTAAAATCAGGAGGAAGATTTGAAACCCAGCTGCCTCTTTCTTTGTATTAGTCTGTGCATTGACTTTTTAAGCTCTCTTTTCATCACATATTTAATAAAAACAAAGCAATCTGACTCAAGGTTATGGTCAATATTTAGTGAGGTGTTAGTTCACAGTGCACCCATGGTGGTATTTGAAACTCTTTTAATGATTCAGTGTGTATAAACTAGGTCATTTTGCAGTTCATTAAGGCATTGGTAAAAAGGGAAAACAGTAGGTGTTGAAATTTTGAAACTACTATATATATTATAATATATAATAGTAGTAGTATATTATATAATATATTATATTAGTACTTATGTATATGTAAATGGACTAAATATAAAATACTTATATATTTAGGTTTGTGTATAATAATAACAATTTTAGAAAGAAACTATGAATTAATAACATAATTAGGCAGGTTACATGTGATGCTTTGAGAGAAAGGGAGTGAAGCAAATTTATTTCATTATATTTTAAATAAAGAAATACAAATGCAAAACATCTTAGCAAAAATCACTGAACAAGATTTACTGTGTCATCTAGCGGCATGTAAGCAAAACTTTCAGGGCCAAATAGTAATTATGTAAGGTTTGTGAGCCACAGGCTTTATGCTCACCTGCTCTGCCATTTCTGGGAAAACAGCCATAGACACTGCATAAAGGGATGGATAGATCTAGGCTCTTATACAATTTATGCACATGGGCTACACTTTGCAGATCCTTAGTGTAACATTTTTTTTTTAATTTTAGGCAAGAGAAAAGTCAGGTTCGGTGACATTAAGTAGTGTATGTAGCCAAATGCAGAAATTAGATATATAACATAGAAGTACATGTTCAAGGCTGGTTTTAGATGTTGTATAAAATATTGATACAGGTTTTCTTTTAATGTGGTTTATTCTCTGACCTTCAGATGAAATCAATTTCTGCATATTGGGGGCTTTTGTGGTCTGTTATATATTACTAACGATCTAATGACACTGATTGGATGATTTATCTTTTGACGTTGATCTTGTTTTTTAGTTCTGGCCTGATGTTGCCGGGAAGGCACATCTAATGATGGTCTTCTTGTTGGTAGAGTTCTGGGCTTGCATATTCTCTCACATAGGAAGAGCCTAGGACTGTGTGTGTGCACGCGTGCATGTTTGTCCCCTCTTACCTGTCATTTAAATCCACCAGATTACAGTATTCAATAATGGAGGCTCCATCTTTATTAATTTTAATTATATCCTAAAAGCCTGATGTTGAGCTGTTACAGTCAGATTATGTTTATATCACTTTAAGAAGTCACAATGGGGCACAAATTCCAACAATACACATTTCAGAAACAATGAACCATATTAAAGCCTTAGTGTCTGAGACTCATCAGCTGAAAACTCTCCTGGTAACAACTTCAAATTTGCGCACAACTCATTATTTTTAAAATGGCACCAATAAGAAAATATTTAACCATCTATAGCTTATCCCTTTATGTACAGTCATGAAACTGCACCCACTGATTATCTATTGCAAACACCGAGCCATATGACGATAGTGCCCTGGTTCCTGCTGCCTTGGTCACCGAGAAGATATCTCCAATTGACATCAACTTGCAAAGTTTTCATCAATAGAGTCTCACTGGATCTATTAACCACACTTGAGTGTTTTGGTTGGTTTATTGTTGTTGTTGTGGCTATGTTTTGTATTGTTTTTGCATTGAAAAGGAGTTTTTTAATATTTGATATTTAGTTTTGGTTGTTTTTAACTGTAAACATGAGATAATCGGACAGCTAAAGATTCTCCAGCGATGAGGCAACATTTAACATCATAACACAAAGCTACGTACGGTTAGTTTATCAGCATGTTATACGGTAACAGAAAATTCATTATTATCAGGTGCTGTGCTTGGCAGTGTGGACATAACAAAACATCATTTGCCTTTAGCAAGCTTGACAACAGGATCTGAGGGACTTGAATCCTCCTATTGAATATAAGAAACACCAAACCTTTATTTCTGTTTGTTTCTACATGCTCTTCACTAGGCTTTTGAAAGTTATTGCTACATCCACATTTTAAGTGTGTTTCCAGAGTAAAAATAAAAAACATAAGTACATCTATAGGACATTTATCTACAACTGGCTAAAATTATCCAGTTTGCTTTCCCACAGAACAAAAGTAGCCCTAAGCTATTTCGTCATATACTTAAACCAAAAATTTTATCATATCACTTAACCAAGGTATCTGATGTAAAGTATGGGTATTCCTTGGAAGTAAAGTATATACCTAGCAAGCATTAGCCACAGAGTCTGATCCCTAATACCAACAGTGCCACCACAACAAGAGAACCACAGGAGATCCCACACTAGTCAGCCCTTTAGAAAAGGCTTTATTTAAAGAATATTTAAGGAATAAAAGGCTGTTTATTTAAGGAACCATAATTTCAATTCATATATGTGTGTGTCTGTGTGTACAAGTACAAATACATATTTATACAATATATACATCTCATGTCAATTAGTTTTTTAAAAAGGTACGTGTGTGTGTGTGAGTGCGTGTACGTGTGCATGTGCGTGTGTGTGCGTGTGTGTGTATTTAAATTGAGACAAAGTCTCACTATATAGCCCTGGCCCAGGAAGTTCTACTTAGTTCTGGCTTCCTTGAAACTCACAGAGGTCTGTACACCTCAGCCTCTGCCTCCCCAGTGATGGGACTGAATGTGCACCAACACACCTGACCTCAAAACCAAAGAAATATATTAAATATTTTTAACACACTTCAAAATGATGATCTGAAGAAAAATATAAATATGTATTCCTTAAATTAAACTCAAATAGCAGTTGGCCCTATTTTACAGTAATAATTTAATTCACTGCATATACATTTCTTGACTATTTTATGCTATGTCACATTTCAAGGAATTTTAAACAACCTGAGATCACATTTTAGTGAGGCGGCTTTAGAAAATCAAATGTTTACCTTGAATTTCATTTTTATTTATGTGTATCTTCAGGAACAAATACTAGAGGTTTGAGTTGGAAACCAATTCATTTTGGTAATAGAATCATATTGGTTTTATTTTCATTGGCCTGTTCCTCTGTGTATAAGGTATCCAGTATGCAGAGGATATGGATATGTTTTTAAGCTGAGGAAAATAATGCCCCAGACAAAAGAAAGAATCTAGAGTTTCACTCATTCAGGCTCCCTTCTCCCTGAACAGGTCCCTGGCAGGATGCGTATTTATCAACAAATCTTGAGGGAAAAATCTGTGCAAACACAGAGAGGAGCATGCTCCTTTCAGAAAGCCAACCTCATCCGCCATGCTATGAATGCAATTGTAATCTGAACCCACTACAGTAGCCAGGAGATACCAGAACATGCAATCTACGGAGAGAATCGACCACACCATGGGGTAACAGAAAAGGAACCATATTTGCCTTTGATAACACTATGGAGCCATTGATCTAACAAACACATAACTGAATATCTGCAATTTCTGTTTGGGAAGAGGATAAGTTTTTTATTGTGTCTTATTTAGTTGTATATTTTTGGTTACACTGCACCCTCAGACTTAACTAGTGAAAATTCCTCTGTGTACAATCAGAATTCCTCAACATGTAAGCTTTGATTTGGAAGGGATATCAGTGTATCAATGGAAGTGATTCTTCTCATTCACAATGGATATCATAAAGTTTTTTTACAAGTAATGCTTCGCTCTAATTATTAAATAATTAACTAATTATTTCTAGTTCTCACAGATATGCATCTTTCCTATAGTTTATATTTGGCTGAAGGCAATCCTCCTGTGAACATGGTTACTTCCCAAGAATCCCACTTCTTACACTACCTTCATAAAAAGCTTGGATTCCCTATTGCAGTAGAGAATTTTGCTACTACTCTCTTACAGAGAGGAAAGATTAGTTTAGAGATAGTAACTCATAATTTGAGAGTCTCCTTTATTCCAAGTAGTCCCTGCCAGTGACTATACACCTTCTTTGTACCCTATAAATAAAAATTATTTGAAATGCACCTCCAGAACTTCTCTGGGGAAAAAGAAGCATCATTCTTTCATCCTAATACAAATAATGTCTTTTGTGGCTTTGAAAAGAAGAAAAATCCACCCAAATCTTCAGTGGAAATAGTTAAGACACTAGATTTTTAAGCAGAAGCAAGAGTACACGGTCCTGAGTAGAAAAAATATATATGTGGAGTTTTCTGCTTCTTGGGACTCAATTATAAGCAATTTGGACACATCTTTGACAACAATGAAGAAGCTTCCTTTAATAACAGCTGTTTCTAATCCATGGGACATTCTGTTTTATCATAAGAAAAGATTTTGTGGTGCCATTTTTTTTTGTTTGGTTAGTTGCTTTGGTTTGGTTAGGTTTGGTTTTTCAAGACAGTTTCTCTGTGTAGCCCTAGCTGTACTGGAACTAACTCTGTAGACCAAGCTTGCCTTGGACTCAGAGATGCTCTTACCTCTCTGCCCTGAGTCCTGAGGTTAAAGGCATGCACCACAACTGTTTATCTCATGAACAATTATGCCTTAACTTACCAGTATTGGTTTCTTTCATTTTAAATTGAATTTTTGGGGGGCTTTCCTTTGTTCAGTCTTTATTTTTTTTTTGCTTTATTATTATTATATTTCTTTTTTATTTTTTATTTTTTCTCCTTTATTAATCTATTCTTGTTACATCTCAATGGTTATCTCATCCCTTGTATCCTCCCATTCTTCCCTCCCTCCCATTTTCCCCTTATTCCCCTCCCCTATGACTGTTCCTGAGGGGGATTACCTCCCCCTGTATATGTTCATAGGATATCGAGTCTCTTCTTGTAACCTGCTGTCCTTCCTCTGAGTGCCACCAGGTCTCCCCCTCCAGGGGACATGGTCAAAGGTGAGGCACCAGAGTATGTGAGAAAGTAATATCCCACTCTCCACTCTATGAAATACTATTCAGCTATTAAAAACAAGTAATTCCCGAAATTTGTGGACAAATGGATTGAGCTAGAAATGATCATAATGAGTGAGTTAACCCAGAAGCAGAAAGACTCAAATGGTATATACTCACTTATATCTGCATATTAGCCCAAGGAGCATGTCCCACGAAAGCCTTCACTTACCAGGAAACTGAGACAGAGGGGAGGACATTCTAGTGGGACTCTAGATGAGAGAATCATGGGAGAATGGCAAAGTAGAAGGATCCAGAGGGTCCTAGAAGCCTACAAGTAGAACATTATGATAGGCAGATTTGGGCATAGGGGTCCCGCTCAAACTAAGGCACCCGCCAAGGACAATACAGGCGGTAAACCTTAAACCCCTACCCAGATTTAAATTGAATTTAATTTAGATTGCTGTATGTGTAGATAAAATTATATTGATTTACTTCATATACCACAATTGTCTAATATATATATATATATATATATATATATATATATATATATATATATATATATATGTCACACTCACACACAGAGACACACACACCCACCATGGAAATTACCATTGCCTTCTGAATGTGAGCCTCCCTTTGGTCTTTTAAACAATTTAAAGCAACTGACATCCTGCCTCTCTTCTGTATGATTTTTATAGTGTCTGTGTGTTGTGTGGGTGGGAACACAGAGTATCCCTTCCTTCATTCACAGAATAGCATTATGATAATTTTAATCCTTTTCCAAGAAGGGAGTATTTTAGAAATTTAATTTTGAGATCTCTGTTTACATCATCCACCCACTCTTTCCTCTCTTTTCCTATTCAGATGGTGGTTTATTAAAATGACAACTTAATATCCATTCCTCTCTAACAGTCAGAGTGATGACCCAGAATACAATGTTTCTAAGTACCTTGGCCTCTCAGATCTCACTGGGAACTCACTATAGTGACCTCCCCCACACTTTTAGCTATAAGACATAACTATTATTATCTGACTTTTTGGCTAGGAACTGAATGAGAAAGGGGGTTGAATTTATAACGTAGAATGCACAATGTCTTTTTTAAAGTTATTTGACACTTCCCTCTTTAAACCTAATGCAATTATCAGTATTCATTGGGAAAGGGGATCTATAGTGTGTAGACATTAGAAAAGATTTCTCAGTAGGTGCTTAGGTGAAATGTAGCCATCTAACTGGTGTCCTAGACTCTAGGATAACTTTGCCTCAACAAAGTGTTCAGGTAATTCATCATGAATTCATATGGTATTTGAGAAGAAGAATAAGTTTATTCTGTGCTGCATTCCATATTCAACTTTAATAATAAACTGTCTGCTTTATATATTAACCTGATATTAAATATATTTAATCTTTCTTCAAATATCTGTACCTCATCTCAGTTGTCTCACAACTTCAAATAAATCAGGGAGCAATTTACAACTGCCAACTCTCCTTCTAATATTCTGTCCTTTCAGTTATTTTTTTTCTCTTATGCACCATCTTTCTTGTCCGAGATTATGTTTATCCCTTTCTAAACATTCTTTTGTTTAGGCATCTCATACAACATGTACTTCTAGTACTCTACTGTGTTAGGGGGAATTCCTCTTAATTTAATTCAATTATAATTTAGTTAGCATCCTGTTTCCACTGGTTAATAGGTGTGATATCAAATATATTGTTTAATAACCATGTGTCATGAGTTCTCCATTTAAATGAGTATATTCATATCAATATCATATAAATGTAACGAACTTGAAGGAAATTATTCACCAGCAAATCATTTAAAATAGTATCTAAAGCTCAATAGGTCCATGAATATTTTCTTTTCAATATTTTTATGTAAAATTTAATGCATTGCAGTATATCATCACACTTTATACATATTGAAAGCACTTGAAATTTAACATTTTTCAAAGTAGCAGATATTTTAAGAAATTTTTGAAGGGTTGATTTATTTTCCACAATTATTTTAAAAAATCCTTTCTGTTATGATGTTGGACTTCCTCAAAAATGCTCATTGTGATATAGAAATGAGATAAATTTATCTATGTGGATCAGCCTCACTTAAGTGCTGTTGTCTCCAAGATGGTGCAATGACTCCCACTCATCTCTCATGGCAATGATTACATTCCATACTTCACAGTAGCTACTGGTTATTTTATTGTTTGCATTTTCATCGTAATTTCTTGAAAATTATGGCCAGTACTAACCCATAACAGCCTGCTAATCTAGCTCTATAATCTATTGGAAGCCAAAAGACAAAGTGTGCATAAAGAGTTACCATCAGCTTTGGTCTGAGTAAGACCAAAAAGATTTTTTTTTTCTGAAACAAACACTATGCAAATGAAGTATGTTGTTTGTTTCTCTTCTTTTGTAGCATTGTGTTAGTCAAAACATGAATTGGCAAGTAAGCTTTCAATGGTGGTGAAATATGAAGTTAATAGAGAGAGGGGCTCTCTTCCCTTGCATAAGGCTAAGTGTTCCTCATGGTCGTTGGTTCTCAAATGTGTAGTCATGCGTGTCCTGTGTGTGTGAAAAGGCACAGAGGCATGCTTCTCAAACAACATAATGAGATGAAGATGTTGCACTGTCTGTATTCCCTGTTGTGTACATTATATGAAGCTAATTATTTACAACATCAAACTCAGTCCTTTTAGTGTCACATAAGTATTATTACTACTACAGTCTATCTTGACTTACTTTCAATAATGACACCAACAATTTAGCGCTGACTACATGCTCATAGTTTGTAAAGAATATGATAAAAGTCTTGCTTTTGCAATTGGTGGAAGATCACGACAGAGATCATAGGCTTCCAGAGGATGACAGCTGTTGAGTAATTAGAAAACTTCACTGAAGGTGGACGGAAATTAAATGAGTGGCTTCGTGTCTGTGATGTATTTCCAATAAACTAGGGAGGTCTTCCAAAAGTTCTGTATTATTTTTATAAATATGCATTATAAATGCTAAGAAGCCCTTCACAACCTAAAGAGATAGTGAAAGGCTACTCCTAAAAGGTTAAGAATGATTGCTTTAGTTGAGGCCACTTGAACATTCTTCTGAGAGGAAGTCAGAAATTTCTGTAGAAAATTACTTCTTTGTTGTTATAGGATATTACTTCAGAAATTACACTTAGACTTACCTAAATGGCTATCACTTGCTAACAATAAACTTATTCTTCTCCCCAAATATCATATGCATTCATGATGAATTATTTGAATACTTTGTTGAGGCAAAGTTATCCTAGAGTCTAGGACACCAGATAGATAACGTCATTTCTCCTAAGCACCTACTGAGAAATATTTTCTCTCTACACACTATAGAGTCTCTTTCCCAATGAATGCTGATAATTGCATTAGGTTTAAAGAGGGAAATGTCAAATACTGTGAAAACAATTTAGAGCTCAATTTTAAATTGTATTGCTATTAAAGTTGTACTAATGTTAACCTGCATTGTACACCCAGGACTACCATCTGGCTCACACAAAAGAGTCTAGGATTGAGGAAAAAAAAAAAAACAAAGCAGTGATAGGAAGGACACAATAATTTCCAAGCCAACAATGCTATGTTATTGGTTATGATGGCATTATAAACCAGAAGGAAGCATTTGCTTTGTTTTCAACTTTAGATTTCGTCAGAGGCTTTGAGATACTTTAGAAAAACTATTTATTAATAGTTGGAAAGGCTTTAAGCATCCTGAAAAACAGTAACTGAGAAATAGATGTATGAATTAGAAATTTGTCTTATTTCTCATGTGGATAATGTATATACATCTTTGTATTTGTCTGTTAAGAAAATGCCAAGAATTTAGGATTGGTATCATTAATATTTTCATGCCTGGTTTTCTAAATTCAAAAGCAGTAGAAGCAATTCCTTTCATTTTATCCTCACACAACTTCACTCAAAAAAAAAAAAAAAAAAAAAAAAGAAGAAGAAGAAGCAAGTGAAAATTGATGCATCAGGCCTCTTCCTGTGACTCACACAACTTCATGCTGTGCAGGAACAACTTTGCATAAATGTCTTTGCCCTACAAGTAAAGGATATATTCACCCAGTGAATCACTCATACAATATTAGATAAAAAAAAAACTAGATAAATCCACATTAGCAGTGGGTTCACTGTCTTATGTTCACAATCTGTATTGTCAAAGAAGAAACTTGGCATAAGCTGTCACCATGTGAAAGTTGGCTATAATTTTATCTTTGTTTAAAAGCAATTGCAAATTCATTTTGTTTCAAATTTAACTTGTCAAAGTCCCCAGATCAACTGGTATATTTTATAAAATAGTCAATGTAAGATTTTTTTTTATTTTATCAATGTGTTTTCTTGTTTATCATATCTTATTCCTGTACTGTGTTTAGCTGATCACTTCTAAGTTCAATGCTGTTTTTTGCCATTAATAGGCAAAAATCGGCAAGAATAGACCAGAAAGTAAATATCAATAATTATTTTTTACACTTAGCTACTTAGTTTTGCATGTATATGTATGTGTATGTATGTATGTGTATGTATGTATATGTGTGTATGTATGTATTTATGCACACATATTAGTCATGGTCCTTCTCTAAAGATCAAGGGACAAACTATAGAACCAGGTCCTCTTCTCCACTATGTGGATCTCAGAGATTAAACCCAGGTCCTCAGGCTTGGTGGAAAATTCATGCCTTTACCTACTAAGCCATCTTGCTTCCTAACATCTGGGATATTTTTGAATTGACATAATTATTGGAGTCCTTTAAGTATGTAAATAAACAAAAATTCGTTTCATCTGAACATATAAAACGATCAGTGTCATATCTACCTTACTTTCTCTTCTTCCATTTTTCTTTGTTGCTCATTTCATTTCCTGAAAACTTTCTAGACATACTTTTGTCTCCAAATATACCTCTTTGTCTGAATCCGTATTGGGGTGAGGGGGTTCTGAGAGGATAGGGAAAGGGTAAATGATTCACTTGCACTATAGTATCAAATATTACATAATTTTACGAGGAATTTTTAGAATAAAGTGGATGTGATTTTCTACTGATATTTTATTCCAAATTCCATTTTGCTGATTTTTTCTTACTTTGCCTTGTACTGTATCTAATTTTCTCCGTGGCCAAAGTGTCACTCTCAAAGTTATCAACATAGTTTCTTATTTGTTCTCTTCCACAGAACAAAGCAAGTAACAGAATAACAACTCCAATCCTGCCACTCAGGGCGATGGCTGGTGGCACGGAAACAAAGAGCCTCAGCAAACCACTCAAAAATCTTCTCTCCTATAGTATGATCATAACTGGGTATAATTTGGGTCTATTTTTCTTGTTTTATTTTAAATATTAGGGCTTGTTTTTTAAATTATATCATATTCTGTACTGGCACAAATTTAGCACTGTGGCAAAATAAAATCTGAATAGCAAGACAAAGCGTAGAATAGCCACAGGAATGGGGCAAGCATCAAGGGACCATTGGTGGAAGTTTGGAGGTGGAGAAATGGCAGAATGTAGGTGATATGAACTGGGGAAGAGAATAATGGGGAGGAGCCAGTGAATGAGAAATTAATACAGGAGAAAGAAGGACAAATAACCCCAAGATTGATTGAAGGAATCTTACTATTTTATATTTACTTAAAAATTATACACAATATATGTACGTGTATGACTACACTCACACAGGTATACATCATAAGGGAACTACGTTACATGGGCTGACAATGCCCCACACATGAGCTACAGACTAACAAAAATTCAGGTGTTAACAGGAGAAACCTCCTTTTGAACGGCATGTCAGAGTAGGAAAAGTGACTTCCAAAATAATATTATCTTTGATGCATTTGTTGGTTATTTCTCAAGATTGAGGGCTGCTGAAGACACCACACAACTCTGAGGGCTTGAGGTGGATCTTTTACGCTAAATTTTCATGGTTCCAGGAAATATTTTTACCAAGGCAGAGGCACCTGAAGCAACTATCAACCACAACAACACCAGCACGGCAAAGTATGAACAAAAACGTAATAAGCGCCATCTACATGTCAGTAGCAATAACAGCTCTTTAGTTGAACATAAGGCCCACTCAACAGGAGGAAAAGCATGCTTGGTCCTGGGAACCTAGACAGCTTTACGGGGCAACTGAAGCCATGGAACTTAGGAACAAATCTACTACTCCCCTTTGCTAACCCAGAGTGAGTCCTTGCTACATTATAACTGTTTTTATTAAATAATTTTATTTTTTACATATGCACTTATATTAGCACACATAGATACAATAAACTAGCTATAGCAAGAAGAACCATGTTACAATCAGGAATTATATAAATGTTGCATTCTTAGTGTTTTGGCTATTTGTATTTAGCAGCCTTGAAGAAAACATCTTTCCTATCTTGGTGCATCTAAAATTCTAAATGTAAATCAGTACTTATCTTATCTGATCATTATCAACTTAAAACATCTATCTAGGACTAAAAACATCTTAACACCTAAACAACTAAGTTTTATTGTAAAACCAAACCATCTGATGAGCATCAAAAAAACAAAAAACAAAAAAAAACAAACAAACAAACAAACAAACAAAAAAACTCCTTATGGAGATGGCTTCAAATGTGGCAAACAAGCCACTGGGCAAAATGTCCTTGTTTCTGCCACAGACAGAATTCTGCACAACAAAGGCCAAGCTTGGATACAGGCAGAGTCAACAGCCAAACTCTGCCAAGACAGGCCGAGCAAGTCCTCAAGTCTTCAATAGTTCCTGCCTGACAAATATGTCTGTCAGATATATTGGGCCAGAAGGTTGAAGATGATGCTCCAAGGTTATAGAGTTTTGAGTGACTGATCAGGCAGCAAACTGCCTCTGTCATTTTCCATTTTGGAAGCTGCTAACCTGCACTTCCTGTATACTCAGGCAATCAGTTTCATTCCTTCCCAAGTCTCTGATGGGGTTGAAGACATTGTAATTCTATCTTCAGACCCACAGATAAGCATAGCTGCCACTTTTCATCAAGTAAGCTTCTCTTACAGCAAATGGAGATCAGCACACACACACACACACACACACACACACACACACACACACACACACACACAAATACAACTAGACTTGATGCAGATATCAAGAGATAGTGAGAAACCCAGTCCCAAGAAATGCAGCTACAGCACAGCCTCTGTACCTATGTCTCAGGGAAAGTCATGGAAGAGGGAAAACCGGTCTTCCGTAGAAAGGGGTGTATAAACAAAACTAGGATGATAGCAATATACATGGACATATTCCTGACTTCTGGACAAAGAACTGCAGGCAATTGTTGACTACTGGGAGAATAAGAGTTAGTTTCTCCCAAGGATGAGCCCCCTTTTTGGTTGTCCAATGCAGGGGTAATCCCTGAAATCATA
The DNA here is from genome assembly GCF_964271855.1 of Acomys minous. Classification (NCBI taxonomy): domain Eukaryota; kingdom Metazoa; phylum Chordata; class Mammalia; order Rodentia; family Muridae; genus Acomys; species Acomys minous. Next base: position 114,508,877 of record NC_140489.1, read on the forward strand.
TACATAGAGGAATAAGACAGATCAGTTAGGATTATATGCATATGTATATATGAACATATACATATAAATGATATGTATGTATATATGATATGTATACATGCATGTACATGTATGTATGGCTGTATGTATGTAGTGTATGCATGTGTGTGTGTGTCTGTGTCTGTGTGTAACAAATATAATCAAGAAAAAGAGGCTACCAACTTGAGGAAGGCATGGGAGAGTTTAAAGGGAGCATAACGGAGAAGGCTAGAGGAAGGAAAGGGAAAGAGGGAATTGATGTAATTCTATTTCAAATTTAAAATATTAAATATAAGGCCAGATGGGGTAGCAAACACCATTAGTCACACTACTCAGGAGGCAGAGGCAGTTGGGTATCTGAGTTCAAGGCCAGCCTCATCTACTAAGGGAGTTCCAATATAGCCAGCTTTACACAAAGAAACCTTGTCTCAATAATTAATAATAATAATAATAATAATAATAATAATAATAATAATAATAATATAGTCTTATATAATATAATTTTATATTGTACTATAGTATTATTATATAATTAATATATTATTATATTATAATAATTATATATTATTATTATAAAATTTAAAAGAAATTAAGAGCTTCATTGCTAGACCACTATTATGTTGTAACCCTTCTTTTATATGAAACTTTGTTTTAGATCAGGTTCATCCTGATGTTGCACTTATTTAACAGTAACAAATATGAGGACATATATTTTCGCTCATTTGTCAGACAAGTGGAAACTAGTGTGAAGATTTCCTTTCAATATTTGATTCACTTGTCACCTAATCTAGATTCCACCCCTAGGTACTTTACTTCAAAATCTCATCCATATGTACTTGCTGTGTTTTATTTTCTCTCATTAGTTTTCATGTTCTGAGTCTCTCATTTTTATTATTACTCCCTGTCTCCTCATGATAGTTTAAAGAACACAAGGAGTAGCATTGTTATCTATTTTAATCACTGAGGTATTTCAAACAAATAAAATACACCTGGTTTATAAGGGCACAAAATTAATTTTATAATTCAACCAAATAATGTAACCTTCTTCAGTGCATTGGTAGATAATATTCTCTCTCACCATAAACTGCTCCTTCCAATCCTTATACCACCCAACCTTCATTACTCATTAGGAAACAGGTGTTGATAGTGGGGCACTTAGACAGTGATATGGGGCTTTTAAGAATCAAGGCTCAGTTAGAAGCAACCAGTTCCATTGAGCACATGCCCTCAAAGGGCATTGCATGACCCCAGTCTCTCTCTGGCTTCCTATTGGCCAATATAACCGCTTGCTCTTAGAAAGGCTCTACTCTTTGCCATCCATTGGGTAAAACAACTAAGTCAAAGCTGCTGTGCCATTTATAATTCCAAGCTTCAAACTTGTCAATAAAATGAATATCTTCTTTATAATGTTAAAAAGTTGGTGGTGATTCTATTTTTTGCAATTCTTATTTGATTGTTATTTATATAGCATAAGCCATAGACATGGACACACATGTTTTATTACTTTTCAAGCCTTCTCACTCTTATGAAAACCTTATTTTTCTCCAGTCAAATAACCTAGAAACATAGATAGCATATTTTACTTTTTTTCAAATGGCTTTGTTATGTACAATGTATTTTAATATTGATAAACACATCACTGAGACAAACATAATATAGAAGCCATGCTGCTGACTTTTGGACTATAACTGTTTTTTACACTATTGATTAGAATCAAGTAAAATGCTTGCATTTTGAGCCCCAGGACAATGGACATGAAGTAAATGGCCCACTAAGAGACAAAAGGATTAAAGTATCTCCAAGTAAGACCTGGTGATTTTGTTGGAATTTCTGACTCCAAAGTCATTGATTCCTTCCACAGACAAATAAATCATGTTTCATGCGTTTTTAGAAATGGGAATTAATTTTTCTACAGAGAAAGAGTATTTTATAGCTGTGCACAATTATCCCTTGAAAAGCATCACAAGGGGGCTGGAAAGATGGCTCAGAGATTAAGAGCACTGACTGCTCTTCCAGAGGTCCTGAGTTCAATTCCCAGCACCTACATGGTGGCTCACAGCAGTCTGCAATGTCAGTTCCATCGAATCTGACACCCTCATACATGCAGGAAAAACACCAAAGTAAATAAAGATAGTAATAAATAAGTATAAAACTATCACAAACTCTGTTGGCCACAGAAACTTGGCACACTCTCTACCATAATCCTAGGTGCAGTACACTAAAAACAAATGTCTATGCCCTGCTATTTACAGGGACCTGCTATTCACACTGGCCTCATACTTCTTGCTAATATTGGGCAGAGGGGAGGTTCACATCAAGATTTTTCTGTATGACATCCTGGGTGTCCAGGAACTCACTCTGTATACCAGATGAGCCTCAAACTCACAGAGATCTACCTGCCTCTGCCTCTCAAGTGCTGGGATTAAAGACATGTGCCACCAAAGCCTGGCTTTGCTAATATTTTTGTTGGTTAAATTTATATTTTTATTTTTTTGTCTATTCACTTCATTGCCTCCTATGTCCTATGTAGTCCTAAGAACATCTATCCTTGTAAATATGAGAGCGTTGATGACATAGTCAGTGTGATCTCAAAGCTCCACCAGAGGTAACATCTATTTCTTGTCTTATGCTTACGGCTCCATCACGTGCACATGTTAGTTACTTTCATGTCATTGCGATCAAAACATATGATAGAAGAATTTAAGGTGACATCGATTTGCTTTTGCTTGGGGCTTCAGTTGATATTTGTGAGAAGACATGGAGGTGAGAGGAGCCTAGTTTCTGGCTGAGAGTATGCTCCTGCACAAATGCCTCTTTATGGGGGCAACAGACTAGGAGTAGAGAGCATCGGACAAGAAAAAGATGTATGTAACCTTAAGTGGTCCACCCTTAGTGAGCTAATTCTGATGGCTGGGTACCACATCCTAAGTGCTCCGTAGCCTTCAAAGCAGTGTCACAATCTGAGGGCACAGTGTTCCAAACATGAATCTGTCTGTAACATTCACATTCAGTCTAAAATAAAGAAAAATCCCACTGAGTACATAGATGGTCTACTAACTAGTAGGACCTCGTCTGTTTGGAAAGTCTCTCACTTTTATGGGTGTTCTAGTCTTCATATCTTCTTGATGATGATTATGCTCACAGGGTGCACACTGTTTTCAGTCTAGAGACATGGATTTCCATTGTTTAAGTCATTTATCTGCATGGTAGAAAATGCACAAACGAATTGTGAACCTAACTTCCCTGGTTTCAAGTCTTGCTTCTCAAATTTATCAGCCTTATACATCTGGTAGGTCACTTACCTTCAGGATTTCAGCTGTGTCATCCAAAGGGAAGTGCTGTTGCCGTGAATACATTTGTTATCATATGAACATCAGTGATAGGCCCAGATACATTAGAAATGTAAATGCTGTAATCAGTCTCCACAGAACCAACGTCCTCTGGATAATGGAATGATGACCTCACCATTCTTCTTATGCCCCACAGCTGTGGAAGTTCAGCCAATATTTGTCTTCCTTTCAGCCCAGGGAACCTGAAATACTACAAAACCCCGGAAGGGTCATAAAATAGACCACGATGCAGGTTAAGTCACTAAAATTAAAATTTAGCATATAATGAAAGTTTTATAACAGTAATTTTAAAGTGTGAAAACCACACAAATTTGTATTGAGAAAGACATACTCAAATGTTTCCTATATATGAAGGTCTGGTTGATATTTTGTAAGATAATAGTGTGTCAGAGGGAGGGCATTTTCTGTGATTCCTTTTGAGATAAAATTTCCCTGAAGATTTGAGCTGCTAATGGCAGGATGGAGCCCACAGCACTTAGAGGGCTTTGCTCTCAGAGACCAATTATTTGCAACACAGACATTTGAAACAAATAGGAAGAAAATATTTACCTGAGGAAATTATTTTGAAAATTCAAAAGAGGTACAAACCTCATTCTTAAATCTACCTGGTGTACTAGCCTATACTACACTTCTTTTGTGGAAAAATTTAAAAAGCTATTCAAACTATTCTCCCATCCTTTTAACATGAAAGGATGTATGAAAATTTCCTTTTAATAAAAATGGTGCTTTTTTCCAGCAAAAATTAAACAAATTTAATCATCACTCGCTAAATAAACTGTTACAAAATAGTATAGCAAAGAAAATTTAAAATGAACCAATAGCAAATAAAATTAGCCTGAAGGAAGTATCTTAAGCATTTGAATACCCTGATCATAGACATTCTTAAGCATAAAGATGTGTGCCTGTGCCTGTATGCCTGTGCCTGTGTGCCTGTGCCTATGTTCCTGTGCCTGTGTGCCTGTGCCTGTGTGCCTGTGCCTGTGCCTGTTCCTGTGTGCCTGCGCCTGTGTGCCTGTGCCTGTGTGCCTGTGCCTGTGCCTGTGTGCCTGCGCCTCTGTGCCTGTGCCTGTATGCCTGTGCCTGTGTGCTTATGCCTGTGTGCCTGTGCCTGTGCCTGTGCCTGTGTGCCTGTGCCTGTGTGCCTGTGCCTGTGTGCCTGTGCCTGTATGCCTGTGCCTGTGTGCTTATGCCTGTGTGCCTGTGCCTGTGCCTGTGCCTGTGTGCCTGTGCCTGTATGCCTGTATGCCTGTGCCTGTGTGCCTGTGCCTGTGTGCCTGCGCCTGTGTGCCTGTGCCTGTATGCCTGTGCCTGTATGCCTGTGCCTGTGTGCCTGTGCCTGTGTGCCTGTTCCTGTGTGCCTGTGCCTGTGTGCCTGTTCCTGTGTGCCTGTGCCTGTGTGCCTGTGCCTGTATGCTTATGCCTGTATGCCTGTGCCTGTATGCCTGTGCCTGTATGCCTGTGCCTGTGTGCTTATGCCTGTGTGCCTGTGCCTGTGCCTGTGCCTGTTTGCCTGTGCCTGTGTGCCTGTGCCTGTGTGCCTGTGCCTGTATGCCTGTGCCTGTGTGCTTATGCCTGTGTGCCTGTGCCTGTGCCTGTGCCTGTGTGCCTGTGCCTGTATGCCTGTATGCCTGTGCCTGTGTGCCTGTGCCTGTGTGCCTGCGCCTGTGTGCCTGTGCCTGTATGCCTGTGCCTGTATGCCTGTGCCTGTGTGCCTGTGCCTGTGTGCCTGTTCCTGTGTGCCTGTGCCTGTGTGCCTGTTCCTGTGTGCCTGTGCCTGTGTGCCTGTGCCTGTATGCTTATGCCTGTATGCCTGTGCCTGTATGCCTGTGCCTGTATGCCTGTGCCTGTGTGCTTATGCCTGTGTGCCTGTGCCTGTGCCTGTGCCTGTGTGCCTGTGCCTGTGTGCCTGTGCCTGTGTGCCTGTGCCTGTATGCCTGTGCCTGTGTGCTTATGCCTGTGTGCCTGTGCCTGTGCCTGTGCCTGTGTGCCTGTGCCTGTGCCTGTATGCCTGTATGCCTGTGCCTGTGTGCCTGTGCCTGTGTGCCTGCGCCTGTGTGCCTGTGCCTGTATGCCTGTGCCTGTATGCCTGTGCCTGTGTGCCTGTGCCTGTGTGCCTGTTCCTGTGTGCCTGTGCCTGTGTGCCTGTTCCTGTGTGCCTGTGCCTGTGTGCCTGTGCCTGTATGCTTATGCCTGTATGCCTGTGCCTGTATGCCTGTGCCTGTGTGCCTGTGCCTGTGTGCCTGTGCCTGTGTACCTGTGCCTGTGTGCCTGTGCCTGTGTGCCTGTGCCTGTGTGCCTGTGCCTGTATGCTTGTGCCTGTATGCCTGTGCCTGTATGCCTGTGCCTGTGTGCCTGTGCCTGTAGGCCTGTGCCTGTACATATTTACTCATGCAGAGTGACGGGCAACTCATGATAACTCATGAGAGCTGTTCTCTCCTTCAGTGATGTGGGCTTTGGCAAATCAAACTCAAGTCCTCAGGCTTAACTACAAGCATCCGTATGCACTGAGATATCTCAGTGGTTTGGCACACAATTCAGATGGCTTAGATATCATCTCCTCTCTTCTAAATAATATCCTACAGTGAGCAATTTTTCTTTTTTTACAATTTAATATTAACCACCAACCAAACAGCATTTATGGACTGGGCCTAGATCATATATATATATACATATTTATATATATGATCTGATATATATCAGATGCACAACTTGTTTGATATATGGGTCCCCTAACAATGGAAGTAAGGGCTATCTCTGACTCTGTTACCTTCCTCTGGATCCCCTTCCTCTAGTTGGGCTGCCTCATGGGGGCTCAGTGGGATAAGATGTGCCTAGTTCTACTGTGACTTTAGGTGCCAGGGCTGCTTGGTACCCCTTGGAGACCTCCCTTCCTTTAGGAAGAAGGATGGGGGAGTGAGGGGAGGGGTGTGTGAGGGTGAGGATAGAGGGACAGAAGGGAAGGGGCTGAGATCATACTGTAAGTGATTAAATAAATATAGAAAGAAAGAAAGAAAGAAAGAAAGACAGACAGAAAGAAAGAAAGAAAGAAAAAAGCAAAGGAAAAAAATAAATAAGTAGCAAAAGAAAAAATAGAATTTAATATGGATTCATGATTTTATGTTTCATTTTGTATCTAGTATGGTTATGGGTTTTAAGAATTACTTATTTGTTGTTCTTGTTTCATTCCTTTTTTTTTCTGAGAAGGAAACTGAGCTTTAAGAACACGTAATCAAATTTGGCATATTTATAACTTTAGCAGTGATACTCAGATGAGTATAACACTACAATGCAGGTCAGCACTCAGTGAATGAATCTGATTTTTTTTTCCAGCTCTGTGTTTTTTTATGGAATTCCTAAAGATGCTAATCTGCGTCTGTATCTTGTTCTTTTGTTTGTTTTCTGTTTGGGTGGTTGGTTAGTTTTTTGAGACTGGATTTTTCTGTGTAGGCTTGGCTCTCCTGGACTCATGTTGTAGACCAGGCTGGCCCCGAACTCACAGAGGTCACTGACCTCATCCTCCCTGAATGCTGGGATTAAAGAAGTGTGATATCATGGTCAGCTTGGACCTTTTTCTTATACCTTTACTTGGATTTGTTTCCTTCTGGTTTGTTTGTTTGTTTGTTTGTTTTATTTTGTTTGTCCTAATCTAATTTGTTTGATTTTGTTATAATTTGTTTTAATTTATTATTATGCTTTAGATGCCTGTTTGTTTTCTAATGAGAGAGAAAAAGGAGGTGTATGCAGGTGGGAACGCAGGAGAGAAGGACCTGAGAGACATAGAGGGAGGGAAACTGTAATCAGATTGTATTGTATGAAAAGAAAATCTATTCTCAATAAAAGAAAATATTATTACTTTGTAACTAGACATGGTTCCACACAGCTTTAATTCCAGGACTTGGTAAACATAGGCAGGAGGCCAGGATGAGGGAGAAGTTCATGACTTTAGTCACAGCACTAGGGAGTCAGACGCAGGTAGATCTTTGTGAGTTCAGTGCCAGTCTGATAAGTGGGGCTGTGATTCATGCCTTTAATTCAAGCTGTAGCGAGGCAGAGGCAGGTAGTTCGTTGTGAGTTTTAGGCCAGCCTGGTCTCCAATGGCAGGCCAGGCCCGGCAGGGCTAACCAGAGAAACCCTGTCTCAAAAAGCCAGAACCAAAGCAAAACAAAAATAAAACACACACACACACACACACACACACACACACACACACACACACACACACACACAAATGCAGGGACAGGAAGGTTTTTGTCATGCTTAAATGGGTCTATAAAGTTAATTCTGGATCATCCAGAGGGTATTCAGTGAGATACTGTCTGGAAAATAAATGTATAAAATAAAAGACATAAGAATTACTTTTGCATTACATATTCTTAAGCCCAATTACCCTTTAAAATTGGAAACAAGTCAATTTTTAGCACAACATTTACTTTTCCCGTGATGTACGCTGATGAAGGACATTTTCACTCAGTTGTTTCATTTTATCCACACAGGGACTGGCTGGGACGACCTTTCTGCTCTAGAAGGTTATGCATTTTGACAGGTGGCATAGACCCAGTCACTCCAACCACAAGGAACAGACAGCTATGCACTGCTCTCCGGAGGCATGATGTTATTCGTGGTGCTTAATCACATTCTCAGATCCGTGCTGAACGTGATGTCACCAGAACTCCAGAAAGGCAGAAGGGCAATGCTCTATGGAAATCCTCAGCAACCACATCATCCATAGCTGACAGCTTGCTTAATGTATGCAAAATCGCTTCCTGAGGTGCTTTCTCCTTCTGTATTCCTTACCTACTACCACAGCAGCTCAGCCTCAAACATAGTCAGAATCTATAGGGTTCATTAAAAATAAATAAAGAAAAACCTAGATGGCTTCTTTGCTCTATATTGTATAGGCAAAAATAAGTCATAGCCACTGGCTGCAGAAATCTGTAATCTGTTTAGAGCCTTTATGTTAGTGGAAGATAAGCTCTGTGCTTCCTGTGGATGGTGCCTGTGGCCTCCTAGTGCCACTGCCTCCATTAGGACTATTGCTATCTTGATTTTGGCCAAAATACAACAAGGACAAACTACCTCCAAGCACACACTACCTTCCTAGACCACTATTATAAATGGTGGTACTTGGGCTGTCATGCTGAAGTGATGACAATTTGCACTGTCTCTCATGTCCTTTCCTTTCTCCTCTGCTCTTCCTTTCTCACAGTCACTCCTCCTTATTTTTAAGAAACACTGAATATGCAGTCTCCTAAGGCAAATGAGAAAGGCACACTATCTGATTTCAAACTCTCCTCAACGTTCTTTACCAAAATGGTATTGTAGAACAGTACAATTCTTTACCCAAGGGACACACAGTTGATTATAGTTTCTTTATTTTCTCTCTGAACTACTGAAAACTTAAGAATCTGTGCTGAAGCATTAGACTGCATGATGTAGTAAGAGTTTTATATCCAAAAAAAAGTAATAGGAGTAGCTAAAAATTAAAAGATATTTCAAGGTACCTTCAAACGTGGGCCCAAACAACTTTTCGATGTAAGAAACCAAAACTATAGGGATTTACCTTCAAGTCTGGGAGCAACTGAGAGCAATTCCAAAAGCCTATAAAATTTAGGAGTTTATGGGACCCTATTGACCAAGAACTTCAAAAGAGTTGGCTCATTCTTAACACTGGGCTTTTTGTCTGATAGCATATGTTTTCTTGGAGAGAAATTGGATCCCTATTATAAGGTGACGACATATAAATTTTTATATGTGTATGTGCATATATTTTAGGAAGTTTCTACAATATTAGGCTTCCACTTGGCTTTTCAAAAGCTGTTAGTGTCAATCATCCATTCCATTTCCTCTTCTCTGCCAAGCGTAAGTAATCAAGCTGGTAGTTACCTGGATATATCTTCCCTACTGGCTGTCTTTCCTACTATTAGATGAAGAGAAGCAATCATCATCTCACCCAGATGTGGAACCCAACAAGCTAAAAGAACAGCTGGATGCATGAGATATATTTATTCACTGTTGCAATGGTGGTATGAATATTGCATAACCAACCATTTTCTGATTGGACTTAAGGCTCATTCCATAAGACAGAACTCATGTCTGACACTGACCAAATCAAATTCCTAGAGCTAGGGGAGTCGTAGAACATAGAGGGGAACCCTCTGCCATCATTGCACTAAATTATCATAATATTAAAGCCACTCCTAAAAACTTACCACCATAGCCATAGATAAGAGTTCCTCCATCAAAAAAGCCTTTTGTAGTAGATGGTGACTAGCACAAAGACCAAAAACCTGGTCAACATGTAACATCCAAGTGTTTCCCTAAAAAGGACATCCATATCAAACCCCTCCTTCCAATCCTCAAAAATCATTGAAAAAGACCAGGAAGATTTCAGCAGCTCCAGTCACTAGAGGACCACAGCAAACCCCTGTTTTCCAGACATAATATGTGACTGCTCACATGAACTCACAGAGGTGTATGCACAACACAGGGCAGACAAATCTTAGCACTGCTGGAGGAGGTGATCAGGGACTCCTATCCTTTACTGAGGAGCTGCTGAAAGTGGACGTCTATTGGGAGAAGAAGAATCAGTTTAAATCATGGCTGCAACCCTTGAGCTGTTAATAACAGTTCCAGCAAGAGTTGCTAATCAAGCAAGTAAGTTGATTACATGAGGTTTTTAAAACCAGTGAACACATGAAGGAGAGATGGAATAGGAGTGTTTAGGGGAGAGGGTTAGTCAGAGAGTAGGGAATGGAGAGTAGGCCAGATCAAAATTCAGTGTATCGATGTCTGTATGTCTCAGTTAATAAAATAATTAACTAAAAAATGAAACCCAGGCATATATTATACTATAACTGCTGTCTAAACCCATTCTTCATTACCTTTCCTCTCACACTGAGGATAAGCTCTATGGATACATTATTAGTTTACGTCTTAAATAGAATGTCTAGCTGAAGATTCCCTTCAAACCATTGCTTATTTGGTGTCATAAGGTATGTGCATTTCTCACATTGGAGTCTCATTCTAATTTACTTTTTAAATACTCACTAGTTTGTATTGTTTCTGTCTCTCGTCATATTTCTACTTTATTAATGATTATAAGAATAGAATCACTTTAGGTTTATTCTATTATATGCACACACTTGGAAAGCTCAAAGAAAGAAACAGGGTGTTTTTCTCATTGCTGAGTGTTATGTATGCAGTTGTATAGGAACGAGTGTGAGTATATGTCAGGAAAGAGGCCCATGCAGTGGAGAAAAGGCAGCGCAAGGGAGTGGTATAAAGACACATTAAATGCTTATGATATCCTAGGGGAAGGGAACAGGGTGAAAGAGGAAGGGAGGGGAAATGGGAAGATACAAGTGAGGGGATAATAATTAAGATGTGATCTGAATAAATTATTTTTAAAAACGTATATTATATAAAATTGGAAGGAGGAAATGTTCAAGTGGAAGAGTACAGCAGAGGCAGAGAGAGATAGAGCAGGCCAAGGAGAGAAGGGGAAAAAATGGAGGTTGTGGATAATTAACCAAACCAACTTTCTATGAAAATGTCATAAGGAGGTCTTCTATTTTTAATACTAGGTAAATCATAAAATTAAATAAAATTATAAAACCAAAGAGCCATTAGGAATTTAAACCACAGACATTTCTAGGATGATATGCAAAAGTATTGCAGGCAGAGACCAAAGCTTAATGCACTGAAATTGCCAGTGGAGTAATTTCTGTGATCACTGAAAAGTTAGAATATCGCAGAGTCAAGAGGCATATAAATTAGACTTGTAGTGAATCTCAGACTGTGATTTATTCATAGTACGTTAGAAGTATATCATTAACTATTCTGTCTGCGGTCAGAGGGTAAGTAGATGGTTTTATTGCATTATTCTCTAATAGTAATCTTCCCTTCTCCTATGGTCAGCCTTCAAAGACAGGTAAATCCCAAGTCAGAGAGCATTTGGCATACAGAAAGAAGACATGAAAAGTTTTATTACTTACATAATGAGGCTTTCTGGACAGAATATGGTCCCTGGATACCCAGAATGGCTTGGAAGAATGTTGTGCTTTGGATTTTGTGGTGGTTCCAGAAATAGAGTCAAGATGAACGTTTTCTTAACAGTTGGGGCTTTATCCCGATTGAACCTCCCAATGGCATCAAGGGAGAAAGCATCCATATAGCTGCACTTATATGAAAATGTGTGTCAGTAGAGACAAGGAAAGTAAAAAGGGACCCAAGGGATGGAGAAGTCTTTTCTGTATAAGTAATACAAAAAAAAAATCCTTTATTATCAGGAATTAGAGACAGTCATGCTATGGTGACTTGGCCAGTAAGACTTGAAGGTTGTCTCAACTTGTTATCTAATTAAGACAAGAAAGGGAAGGGTCAAGGCTAACTAGGAAGATATGATGTTCAAAACTATTATAAACATAAACATTTGATGTTGGTCCCCCATTCCTTCTAAGATTAGATCAACTGATTTTTTCCTGAGTATGGATGCAAAAACTGTACAGTTTTAAAAGACAGTGACATGAATATTTATAAATTACCAGCTAACTTTGTTATATACCATACTAATATGTGATGAGTAATGTTATACCACCGCTATGTACAGGACCTGAATATCATTTTTATCTTTAAGGTTATGAAGTATGTATATTTCTCATGGTGAAAGAATAGTCCTACACCATATATAATGTTCTCTGATAAAGTGGAAACGTTATGAAAGACAAGGTTAAAAATGAAATTAGTGAGGGGACAGAGAGAGAGAGGAGCAATTTATCTTACCCTTTCTCATATGTGGTGAGCCTTCACTACTAAATGTTATGTATGTGTAATTATATGAGAGCATGTGGGGGTTGAGGCCAGAAAGTTCAGAGAACCATGAGACAGTGAGCCTAGCCAGGCCATAGGCGAAGATGATACATTCAGTCCTGGTGTGACTTGTGAGGCTGGGGTGGGGGGGGATGGGGGCTTCTCTTTTACGAAAAATAAGGGAGAGAGAAGAGGGAGAAGGAAGAGGGAAAGAGGAAGGATGGGACTGGAAAGAGAAGAGGAAGGGCTATGATTGGGATGTAAAGTGAATAAATATAAAAAATAAATAAATAAATAAATTCAAAAGAATCTTGATTATCAAAGATTAGAAGCAGACATGTTATGAGGACTTAGCCAGTGAGATGAAGAAATTCTACTTAAAATCCTTCACAGAGTTTCCCTCTTGTGCTTGGGGTAGGGAGCATCAAAAAGTCAAAGCGCCACTCGGTCTCAGTGAAGCCTGAGACCAAGTAGCTAAAGTCAAAATACTTGGATTGAAGGGCCTCTGAAGGAGAAAGGCTTTGGCACTGAAAAGTGCTAGGCAACAAACCAGTAACTATGTAGCCAAGCACAGTTTTAAGTGAATGAGATGCTTCCATGGCAACATGAACAGGGGTGATCCATGCAGTTAGACTTGTGGGTACAACAGGTGGACTAAGAGTTACCTGTACTCTGACCTTGAGCTAATAATCCAGCTGTTTTGACTGCCAGTTTTATTGTTTGTAAATATTATCACATTGCGCATGAGCTTTTTAGGATTATTATAGAAATCCCACCGTTGTTTAACATGATTACTCAACTTGCTAACATAGACATAATGAGAGCCTGTCACTTTCAAATACTGTGCCACGAGCTCTGAAAAAATATGATGGATAAAACAGATAAAGTTACAAATGTCACTTTATTATCTAAGTTAACCAATTTCTCACATATCACAAAGTTGAGTAAATATTCATGCAAGTCTTTGAATTTTGAGCCCAATTTGTTCACCAAATATTAGCATATACCCTGTGAGAGGTTTGTGATTTCTTTTCTCTTTTGCTTTCATTGGGATATATTAAGTGTGAAACACAGTGGGTTTCATTTTGACATTTTCATACCTGGATGGAACTTATTTTCATTATATTTTCCCAGCCACTATATTCTCATTATTGTAAGTGTGGAGAGTTAAAAGCAAAGAACATACAGTTTCAGTTTAGATGTGTTGCATTTCATATATGACTTGAGAATCCTTTCAAACAACTAAAAGCTAAGAAGTAAGTGAAGTGGATCTGCAGAAATGGATGTTTGCTGTCATTTGGAAATGTAAAGTGAATAAATATAAATAAATAAATAAATTCAAAAGAATCTTGATTATCAAAGATTAGAAGCAGACATCTGGAAATCTGAGTTTGGTCCCTGGATTCCACATGGTGGAAGGACTCGTAAGCTGTTATTCGACTTACACACGCACATTGAGGCACAAGCATCCTGTACACCACACATTCCCTCCCTTTATCTCTGCCTCTCCTTCCCCCTACTTCTTTCTATCACACACACACACACACACACACACACACACACACAGAGACACACACACACACACACACACACACACACACGTATAAAAATGAGAAGCTAAGAAATGGATAAACACAAGATTAGGCAATGAAGGTGTTTAATTTTTATGAAAAGCCTAGGTGCGGTATTAATGATGTAATTAGAGACATAACTTCACACCTTTATGTTATCAGCTAAAATGAAAAGAAAAAAAATGCATCTGCACAGAAGAATGGGGCCAATATTAGTAGCTTTGGTAAGTTGGATTCATCCTTTGGAATTGAAAAAAAATTATTGCCACAAAGAAAATTGCCCAGGAAAATAAAGTTAAAAATATCTGACCCAAACTGAGAGTATCTGTCATAATGCCTACACCTACTATATCATTATTTTTAAATGACACAATGAACTTCTTAAGTTCTAAATAGAAATATTTATTTTTGTACTGTAGGGCATCACCCTTGCTTTGCACAGATTTTTAATATATTTTATTTATTTATTCATATTACATCCCAATTATTATCCCACCCCTTGTATCCTCCCATTCTTCCCTCCCTCCCATTTTCCCCTTACTCCCCTCCCCTATGACTGTGACTCAGGGGGACTTCCTCCCCCTCTCTATGCTCATAGGGTATCAAGTCTCTTCCTGATAGTCTGTTATCCTTCCTCTGAGTGCCACCAGGCCTCCCCCTCCAGGGGAAGTGGTCAAATATGGGGCACCAGAGTTCGTGTGAAAGTCAGTCCCCACTCTCCACTCAACTGTGGAGAATGTGCTGTCTGCTGGCTAGATCTGGGTAGGGGTTCATAGTTTACTGCACGTATTGTCCTTGGTGGTACCATAGTTTGAATAAGACCCCTGAGCCCAGATCTGTCCATCATTATGTTCTTCTTTGTTTCTAGGACCCTCTGGATCCTTCTATTTTCCCATTCTCCCACACATCTCTCACCTAGAGTCCCACTAGGATGTCCTCTATCTTTCATGATTCTAAAGATGTAATTTCTGTTTTTATATATTTGGAGTTTTTCTAAGTTGACTGAACCCAAAGTTCCCAAGAAATTTAATGTACAACCAGTCAGAGTTTAACTTCTTGGAATTATCAATGAAATAATGCCCTCCAGACACAACAATACTGATGCACATATTAATCCTCAGAGAATGTGACAGCTTGTACAGGGCTATGTAGGTTCAAGACAGTCGGGATCATTGCACAGAGAGGGAAGTGCACATTGGCTCTCACCCTTAACCAAGAAGATATCTACAGACGACAACCACTTGCAAAATGAAAGATTAATTTTTGCCCATGGAATATCACTGGGTATGTTAATCACATGTATCATTTCCCTTCAATGGCAACTCATAAGCTGTTAAACATCGTGTAATAAGATATTACTCTATCATTACATTGTATGCTCAAGGCCAGTATAGTATCCTAGTAACACTTTTATTTGCTTTAAAATAATACACCCCAATGCCCCTGCTTCTAATTTCTCACCTGCAAAAAGAGGAAGTTGTTTTCCACATTTTCATTAAACTTCATACAAACAAGTTACAGACAAAATGATATATAAAATAATATATTAAAAGTAGGGAGATCAAAGATGGCGGCAAGCAGTGTGGACCGTGTTTGGAAGCTCCAGTGAACAATTCAGGGAATTGCACAGATATCTGAGCCAGGAACACCAAGGTCCCCACACCACGGCAACAGGAGTGCTCCATGATTCGGAGGGACCACAGTGTTGAGGACCTGCATGCACCTGCTGCACACAGGAGGGGCACAGATTTTCTCGGATCAGAACAGCAGCACCAGAGGCAGCAGCAGCAGCAGTGGCACCAGTGGCACCAGCGGCAGCAGAGGCGGCAGCTGAGGTTTGAACTGGACTCTGCAGACAGTTCAGTCACAGAGTCCTTGGTTCGCTCAATGCGCTGTGCTGTGGAGACACTGGCTCAGCTCAGCAAGCAATTCTGCCTGAGGCACTACCTCAGCGCAGCCATAGCACCCCTGCTGTGGCACAGGATGGGCGGATCGCTCAGTTCCACCAGAGCGCGAGCTCAGCGCAGCTGCAGTTCTCCTGCTGTGGCATATGGTTCAGGCCCTGAGAATCTCGCTGAATTCGATATGTGGTTCAGGCCTAGTGTCCCTGACTAGACTTGGCAGGAGACCCGGAAGGCTTTGGATACCTTGGCCTGACCCAATGCTCATTCAGAGGCCCAGAACGATTGCAGGACCCACAGCAAAGGGGAGCTGAGGATTACTGGCTGAGAGAGCCCAAAACAACAGGGCTAACATCCTGCCATCCACACCAGTGAAGCATCAGAGCTTCCAGCCTACGGAAATCATGAGAAAACAAGTGAATCTATCATCAGACCCCCTCCATCCAACTCTGGAAGTTACCCAACAAAAACAGAGATGGCAAGATGTCTAAAGGACATGGGTCAATGAATCTAACAGATATCTATAGAACCTTTCACCCAAACAAGAAAGAATATACTTTCTTCTCTGAACCCCATGGAACCTTCTCCAAAATTGATCACATTGTAGGTCAAAACCCAAGCCTCAACAGATACAAGAGGATTGAAATAATACCTTGTATCATATCAGATCACCATGACCTTAGGCTACAATTCAACAACAACAGAAATAACAAAAAGCCTACACGTATGTGGAAACTAAACAACTCTCTGCTAAATGACACCTGGGTCAGGGAAGAAAGAAAGAAAGAAATCAAGGAGTTTCTGAAATTCAATGAAAATGATGGAACAACATACCCAAAATTGTGGGATACATTGAAAGCAGTGCTAAGAGGAAAATTCATAGCACTAAGTGCCTTTAAAAAGAAATTGGAAGCAGCGCACATAAGCACCTTAATCACACAACTGGAAGCCCTAGAAAAAAAAAAAAGAAGCAGAAACACCCAAAAGGAGTAGACGTCTGGAAATAATCAAACTCAGGGGTGAAATTAACAAATTAGAAACTAAGAAAACAGTCCAAAGAATCAACAAAACCAAGAGCTGGTTCTTTGAGAAAGTCAACAAGATAGACAGGCCAGTAGCCAAACTAACTCAAAGGCAGAGAGACAGTATTGAAATCAACAAAATCAGAAATGAAAAGGGAGACATAACAGACACTGAAGAAATACAAGAACCATAAGATCTACTTTGAAGGCATATATGTCACAAAATTTGAAAATCTAAGGGAAATGGATGATTTTCTTGATCAATTTCACTTGCCAAAGTTGAGTGAAGAACAGATAAACAAGCTAAATAGTCCCATTTCCCCTACAGAAATAGAGGCAATCATTGATAGTCTCCCAACCAAAAAAAGCTCAGGGCCAGATGGTTTCAGTGCAAATTTCTACCAGACCTTCAAGGGTGAGCTAATACCGATACTCTTCAAGCTACTCCAAAAAATAGAAATGGATGGAACATTACCAAATTCATTCTATGAGGCCATAGTCTCACTGATACCTACACCTCACAAAGACTCAGCAAGAAAGAAAATTTCAGACCAATTTCTCTTATGAACATCGATGCAAAAATACTAAATAAAGTACTTGCAAAACGAATATAGGAACACATCAAAGATAGCATTCATCATGACCAAGTAGGCTTCATTCCAGGCATGCAGGGATGGTTTAATATATGGAAATCCATCAATGTAATCCACAATATAAACAAATTGAAAATAAAAAACCACATGATCATCTCTTTAAATTCAGAGAAAGCATTTGATAAAATCCAATACCTATTCATGTTTAAAGTCTTCGAGAGATCGGGGATACAAGGCACTTTCCTCAACATAATAAAGGCTATGTACAGCAAGCCAATAGCCAAAATAAAAGTAAATGGTGAGATACTCAAGAAAATTCTTCTAAAATCAGGAACAAGGCAAGGCTGCCCACTCTCTCCATATCTCTTCAATATAGTACTCGAAGTTCTAGCCAGAGCCATAAGACAACAAAAGGAGATCAAGGGTATCCAATTGGGAAAGGAGGAAGTCAAATTATCCCTATTTGCAGATGATATGATAGTCTACACGAGTGACCCTCAAAATTCCACCAGAGAACTCCTACAGCTGAAAAACACCTTCAGCAAATTGGCTGGATACAAAATTAACTCAAAAAAGTCTGTAGCTTTCCTATACACAAATGACAAGCTTGCAGTGGAAGAAATTAGGAAAGCTATACTCTTCACATTAGCCACAAACAATATAAAATATTTAAGAGTTACTCTAACTAAGCAAGTGAAGGACTTGTTTGAAAAAAACTCAAACCTCTGAAGAAAGAGATTGAAGATGACATGAGAAGATGGAATGA
Source organism: Acomys minous (assembly GCF_964271855.1). NCBI lineage: Eukaryota > Metazoa > Chordata > Mammalia > Rodentia > Muridae > Acomys > Acomys minous. The sequence continues at coordinate 114,526,906 of NC_140489.1, forward strand.
TCTTCCTTGCTCATGGATAAGGAGAATTAACATAGTAAAAATGGCCATCCTACCAAAAGCAATCTACAGATTCAATGCAATTCCTATCAAAATACCTACACAATTTTTTAAAGGCATTGAAAGTTCAATTCTGCACTTCATATGGAAAAACAAAAAACCCAGAATAGCTAAAACAATCTTATACAATAAAAGATCCTCCAGAGGAATCTCCATACCTGATCTCAAACTGTACTATCAAGCAATAGTAATTAAAACAGCATGGTACTGGCACAGCAACAGGCTGGTTGATCAGCCTTCGAAACAAAGACCCAGAGAAGAATCCACACATATATGGTAACTTGATTTTCAACAAAGAAGCCAAATCCATTCAATGGAAAAAGGATAGCATCTTCAACAAATGGTGCTGGTCTAACTGGACGTCTATGTGTAAAAAAGTGCAACTGGACCCATATTTGTCACATTGTAAAAAACTCAAATCCAAGTGGATTAAAGACCTCAACATAAAACCAGAGACACTAAATCACTTAGAAGAAAAAGTGGGGAAGAGCCTGGAACATATTGACGCAGGAGACAACTTCCTGAACAGAACACCAACGGCCCAGGCATTAATGTCAACAATTAATAAATGGGACCTCATGAGGCTGAGAAGCTTCTGTAAGGCAGGAGACACTGTCAGTAGAACAAAGCGACAGCCTACAGACTGGAAAAAGATGTTCACCAACCCTACATCTGACAAAGGTCTAATATGCAAAATATATAAAGAACTCAAGAAATTAAACACCACCAAACCAAAGAACCCAATTGAGAAATGGGGCTTGGAACTAAACAGAGAATTCTCAAACAGAGGAATATCAAATGGCTAGAAACACTTAAAGAAATTCTCAACTTCCTTAGTCATCAGGGAAATGCAAATCAAAACAACTCTGAGATTCCATCTTACACCCATCAGAATGGCCAAGATCAAAAATTTAAGCAACACTACATGCTGGCAAGGATGTGAGGAGAGAGGAACACTCCTTCATTGCTGGTGGGAATGCAAACTAGTACAGCCACTTTGGAAATCTATCTGGTGCTATCTCAGAAAAATGGGAATAGGGGCTTCCTCAAGACCCAGCTATTCCACTCCTTGGAATATACCCAGAAAATGCTCCAGCACACAGCAAGAAAATTTGCTCAACCATGTTCATAGGAGCCTTATTCATAATAGCCAGAACATGGAAACAGCCTAAGTGTCCATCAATAGAAGAATGGATAAAGAAACTTTGGTACATATACACTCTAGAATACCATTAAGCTATTAAAAACAAGGAATTCCCAAAATTTGTGGACAAATGGATTGAGCTAGAAATGATCATAATGAGTGAGTTAACCCAGAAGCAGAAAGACTCAAATGGTATATACTCACTTATATCTGCATACTAGCCCAAGGGGCATGTCCCACGAAAGCCTTCACTAACCAGGAAACTAGGACAGAGGGGAGGACATCTTATTGGGACTCTAGATGAGAGAAGCATGGGAGAAGAGCAAAGTAGAAGGATCCAGAGGGTCCTAGAAACCTACAAGTAGAACATTATGATAGGCAGATTTGGGCCCAGGGGTCCTGCTCAAACTACGGCATCAGCCAAGGACAATACTGGCCATAAAACTTTAAACCCCTACCCAGATCTAGCCAATGGTCAGAACATTCTTCACAGTTGAGTGGAGAGTGGGATATGACTTTCTCACTTACTCTGGTGCCTCACCTTTGACCATGTCCCCTGGAGGGGGAGACCTGGTGGCACTCAGAGGAAGGACAGCAGGTTACCACGAAGAGACTTAATACCTTATGAGCATATACAGGGGGAGGTAATCCCCCTCAGGAACAGTCATAGGGGAGGGAAATAAGGGGAAAATGGGAGAGAGGGAAGAATTGGAGGATACAAGTGATGGGATAACCATTGATATGTAACAAGAATAAATTAATAAAAAAAAGTAAACACACAGACAAATAAAAATTGGCTTAGTTTATGATGCCAAGCTATGATGAAAAAAAAGGTTGCATGCACTTTCTTTTTTTTTTTTTTTTTCTGGAACCATCTCTAAATTCAGCATTTGAAATATGTGAATACACTGTTTTGTTGCTGCTGTTTGATAAAGACATAACTGTGGATAGCTCCTTCAGGATTCTGTAGTGAAAGATCCATGAAAAAACGAGTTAAATATTTTATATTCTTTTCATTTTTTCTTTTGAAAATCTACTTATTCTCTTTTTTCTACTAAAAATAAGTTTATTTCAGGCGATATATACCTATCACACTTTTCCCTACCAAAACTGACTTCAGAGTCTCCTGACCTCCCAATCCCCCCATGAGGTTTTAAAAATAAACAAGTATGCAATGGCAACAACAAAACAAACAAAAACACAAGAAACACACACACACACACACACACACACACACACACACACACACACACACACCACAAAACAAATATATACAAGCAAAAGACCTGCAAGGTAAAAAATGTCCAAACAAGTCAGTTTGAGACAAAAATACCACTTATTTCATTTTATGTTGACCATATTAAACATAGACTTCTACCAATATCCTTGTTTCCTCAGACTTCTGGAGACTTGTCAAGAATTTTAAGGTGTTGTTTAAGAAAAATGTGTCCACTAACCAAAGCAACCCCTTGTCCTTTGGGGGTAAAACAGTAGAGATGTTTATTTGCAAATTATTTCTTAGGACATTTTGATTTTCTTCTGCCATGAAACTGCTATGACTGAGAATAAAATTAAATTGTAGCCCCCAAAATGTATATGAATAGATCTCCAAAAAGAAAAGCCAAACAGAAAACAGTTTTTAAAAATCTAATCAGGAAAGTTGTTTAGTGATATTGTTAACAATTAACTTACCATTAGCATATTTTGCAAATAGATGCCATTTGCATAAGGATGCACTTAATAGTCACACTCTTACCTGGTTTTTTTTTTAATATTGTCATGTTCTCATCTTTGTTTAGTTACCTGTAGTTCTTTGTGTAAGACTGAAGCTTCCTGAAGCTTCCACATGGATTGTTGGAGGGAGGAAATAGAAGGGGGAAATTATGTGATAATATTTAATCATAATTTTTGTAAAATTTTCACAATATTTTTATTTTCAGATCAGCAGGAAATGTGCCTTTTCTGGTGATGTATCAGGAAGCATAGAAGACTTCCAAGCATCTGCAGACAGCGCAGGTGGCTATTATGGAGACAGGTGCAAATGGTGATCATCACTTCCATGATAGACTTAGGCGAGCTAACAATTTCTACATTGTGCAAGGTTCGCGGGTGTGATTCTCATGAATCACTTTAACTTGGAGTGATGGTGTGCCAGCTGCTCCATTCATTTTTCATGCAGGAAAATCCTAATTTAAAAAGAACCAAAAGACTGTCTTTAGTGTCAAATAGAAGTCGACAGTTTAGATTACAAAGATTCCCTTTACAAACAATGGGATGTATTTAATAGGACTGAATTTTCTTACAAATATAATTAACCTTTAACTGGAAAGCATGTTTATACCTTTTTGTGTCATGAGGATAATATATATTTACTGATGTTAATTACTCGGCAGAAATGGACAGAAGCTATATAAGCAGATAAACTAAGAACTTTACTTGGTGCTGTAACACAACGTCCTAGGACTATGTTGACGAGAGCTGACAAGTAGCATCTCTACACAAAACAGAGAGATGCTTTCTACGGTGGAAGATGTTTTGTTTGTTTGATTGTTGTTTCCTCTGGGTTTTATGCACTGAAAGGGTCATAGAAGGTGTGCAGTTGAGGTTTATTTTATAACATTTACATCCACTCTTAAGTTTTATGTATATATTAAGGAATTAAAAGATACAAGTGTTTTATAAATAGCAAAATTATTCCAGATATATGTAATGGGTTTAAAATTTTAAGGAAAATAAAATGAAAATTATACGATATTTTAAATGCTAAGTTTTTTAAAGTTAATTTCATCATGATTGTCAATATTTTTTATTTAATTAATTTATACAGATTGCATCTCAATTGTTTCTCCTCAGTTGTATCTTCCCGTTCATCCCTCTCTCCTGCTTTCACCCTACTCCTGTCCCCTAGGTCTGTGACCAAGGGGGACCTCCTCCCCAACTATATGGTCATAGGCTATCAAGTCTCATCTTGGTAGCCTGCTTATTCTTTCTCTGATTGTCAATCTTTTGTTCGAATTTTAGCTGTTACTATCTAAGTCTATATAATCAGACAAATATACATCATCCTCAACACTAACAGCTCTTTTACAGGATTTGTTCCTCTGTACTTGTTTTTTGTTTGTTTGTTTGTTTGGTTTTGGTTTTTTTCCCTGTCTCCACTGGCTCTGACAGTATACAGAATTCCAGTAACACACAATGTGATATAGGTAGGAATGAGAAATATTTCATTTGGATTCTCTCTGTCCTTCTTAACAATATTTTATCTTTACAAAGGGACAATCAAGAGTATCTGCCTTTTGATACTAAGATATTGCATCCCAATATTGCCAGAGGGGCGTAATTTCCCACCCAAATAAAATCTGAACCCGACAAAATAACCAATTAAATATCATATATAATAGTTTCCTAACCATTAGTTCAGGAAAAAGTTACTGTGAGAGTGGCTTCTGTCATCAATAAATAGTTTTACTTTAAAGTTTAAAGATTGGAATTTGGATGGTGTTATTAATTGATTAACTTTGTGTTGAATTATGAGTTATTAACAAAAATATCCTGTCCTATGAAAATGTAGCCAACTTGAATCAAAGGATTCCTCTCCCTCATCCAATGCCCTGAGCCAACTCTCCCTCATCCATTGCCCTGAGCCAACTGAAGTACAGCTTTTCCCTGTCTAACAACACAGGACTGGTGGGCACCCAGAGTCTGTTTTCACAATGCCACAAGTTTCCATTTGATTGAAGTAATAAAAACTAACCTACCATAAAGCTAAAAAAAAGATTATTCTTTTATAGTCTCTCCATGTTACAGTTTGTAAATTTCTTTTATTGTTAAGAATACAAAAAAAATTATGTGGCAAAAATTTAGTTCTTTGCTATGAATAATTTTATTGATTGTTACCTAAGATGAAAATACATTCAGTCTACTGGGAACTATAAAATATAAACCAAATGAGAATTATGTTCACCTCTTTTATGAAAAGCATTTTAAAGAAGTTGTGTTATATTAAAAAGTGGCAAAATAAAAGTGATAACATCCTAAGGGTTAGTATTTTCCTCAAAAATTATACAAATACAAAGAATTCAAATATTGTTACTGATGGTCACATATAGTTATGCAATACTAGTTATACAATTTAAAGATTTTTCTTTTTTTCCATGGGAAAATAGAGAGCAGAGGTACGAATAGAGTGAGATGGTAAACAGGCATGATATTATATTTAGCAATGATAATTGTATCATTCTGTATCATGTCAATATGAATACAATTAACAAGAATGCATTATTTATCACAATATCCAGTGAAGAGAATTCTGAATGTACTTAACATGGCATATGAATATATTAAATTTCTTTCCTGCACAAATGTCATTCAATCATATTTTCAGGCCTTACACATCTGAACAGAGGGTGATATTCATTCCCAGCTGTGGTTTAATTCTGCCCTTCAGAGGAAAGGACAAACTAAATAAATTAAAATGAATTTTGAAACCTAGTCACTACAAAAGAAAAAGAGGTACATGAAATCATAGCATTTTTCATCTTCTAGAATATAACCCTAAGGATAAGTGTCTATGACCTGCATTTTCACTGTGGTCTGAGATACAGACTTAGTTCCAAGTGTCCAGCTAATTGCTTGGTTCCACTCCATTGCAATACTACTGAAATAACAAGGAAACAAACAGGGTCTTACCAAGTCTGTAATAAAGGCATTTATAGTAAACAAGTATAATGCTATAGAAGGAAAAACTCCATAAGCACCCCTTGCTATGCCCAATGTGCACATGGTACGTTAAGAATCAGAAGAGATTCACACCTCTGAATTTGAACCATAAGCAGACTGCTGCAAGAAATGTGTTGCATCCCTGGCTTCAGGAAAAACTTTACATTTCTGAGGCAAAATATAGCTCTTCCGTCAATTTTGAATACCCCATAACTGCGTGTTCATTTCACAGAGCTCAAGGATGTTTTGCCAGTTCCAAGTCATTAAACCTCCCAATTGGATGACTGACTATCATAGCTGTGGTTTTTCAGTGTACAACCAAGGGCAAACAGTTAGTTTGTTGAGGACAAGCAGGACACATTTTATTGACATTCAGTCACATATGTAGAGAGGCGTGAAGACCAGGAGTCAGGCGTACATGCTGGAACCCTGACAGTGGCTCCATTTGCTTTGGGTTCCCTCTGTCTACCCACCTCTAACGCTGTGACTCCCAGCAAGCTGCCTGTGAGACAGATAGCATGCCATGCTTTTCAGAGCCACTCTCTAAACGTACCTGTCTTTGAAAGAAACAGGACTTTATGAAACAGTGGAATATTTACACAAAGAATAGAAAACACAATTTGAACAGGAAAACACAATTTTGGCTAGCCCGCATCTTGTCTCTGTGACACTGTGATACAAGGCAAAACACCAGACCTATTCTATCAAAGGATCCATGGTTTGAAACAATGCTTCCGTCACACTGGACTATTTAAAACTTCCAAAACTGGATAGGGCTCTTAGAATATACCTTTAAGACAAGAAAAATATGTGAAAGCTGTCAGATGCAAAAAAAAAAAAAAGACTTTTTTTTTGGCACTTGCACACTAGACACAGTTAATCCATTCCTCTTGCTAGAACTGAAATTCTTTGGAGAATATAATAAATTTTTAAGGATTAATATTTGTTTCATTTGATTTCTTTTTATCTGAGCTCACTAATGCTTTGGACGGAGTAAACCAGTGGCTTTCCAAACAAAGCTATATAGTGAAAATGAAAGGGAAGGTTTCTCTCTCCCCGGAGTCATGAAAATATAACAGAGACCTTTTATGGGACTATACTATGCCAGGGAAGAATAGATTTTTAATTAGTAGAAGAATTAACGCAGAAAAAGATAGGTGACAGCATGTTATATTTGCCTACTGGACTGTTTGCTGACTGAGGTAGGAAGAGACTAAAGTAACTTGCTGAATGCAGTCAATGTCAGTGTTGAGGTTGATATTTGAGCCTAGAACGTCTGGTTCACAGATACAAGCCCCTTCTCATACGCCACAGGCCTCATCTGCAAAACTAACCATCCTTCAAATGAGATTCTCATTTATTCATAATACCAAGAGAATGTTATTGCGTACATTCCACAGTCTGTAGAATGTTGGATGAGAACAAATAGTGAAACTAAGGAGTCTGTACATGTTGGTATGCCTCATAATGCAGTCATTAGAAGAATGTAATTGACATATGTAGCAGGGTCATTTTCTGTCAATTTAGCTCATCAGTAACTCACAAATTGAGTAGATTTTTGAAAATTAAGCAAGCACTAAATACTGTGACCCAGGTTAACTCAAACTATATATTTTGAGTAATTCTTCCCCTTCCCCATCCCAAGATCATTAATAGTATGTTAAGTTGATATAGTAAGTAATTTGGGGATTAGTAAACATGGAAATTGCCTATTATGCTTAGGTCAATCATTTACAATAGACTGTAAAAAGAAAGACAAATTGAGGAATGACTTTGATAAGAGCAGAAAAGTCCTTGATGAGGACAGCACCGAAGGCAAGATTTTGCTGTCACTAAAAACACCGGAATCATATTCAAATAAAGTACAAATACAAATCTGAAATGTCCTGTGGACGTCACATTCATAGATCATGTTGAAATGCAGAGTTCAGGCAATGGTGACATTTTTAGGACTAGAATCTATTGCACTTTCTTCATGTAGCTCTCTGCCATTCCAGAAAATTCTGTGTAGGTGTTAAATCCAGATTACATTGGCTATCCCACTTAACCAATGTCAGTTCTATTCTAAAATTATTAGGATTACAGTATGAACCCACATATGAATAAATATACATTAAAACACAAAATTTCCTCTACTGCATCAAGAGGTGTGATGTTAAGTATAAAGAAGCAACCAGTTATTTTAAAAGTTACCAGACTAAAAATCAGATATATGACACCTTCTTAAAAGAATAATTATGAAACATCCACTAAAATGGATAGTTACAAAACATTAAAATTGGGTGAAATTGCTAACATTTACTTCAATGTTCAGTTAGCAAATCAAACTTCAATCAAATGTTTACAACAAAGAGTTACAAGACCCTGTATGGTGTCATCATTGTCTCTCAGGCAGCAGTGGAGTCAAGCTCCTGTCTCTGAAAAGGAGGAATATTATAACTGCTCAAAGCCAGGAAGCATTCATAGGTAAGGGAGCATGTGGGAAAGAGATGGCAGCAACACAAGCTAAAAGGATGACAAGACAGATACACAGACAGGGATAATTAGGACAGTGTGGCATGAGTGGACAATGCCAAGGCCCTCACTGTGTTCACAGGGTGAAATCAGGAGATACATTTAAGGCTCACTAAAGATGGAAGTTTATCTCCATATCCCCAAACCCCTTGAGATCCACTGTCTAACACACCTGGGGAGAGTGAAAATAAAAAAAGAAAGTTGCTTTGTGTGATGGTTAGTTTTAATTGTCAACCTGCCCCATTCCCCATCAGCAGATTGGGGAATCTCATAGAATTCTTTATGTTAGGTTGGCCTATGGGCATGCCTATGAGGTATTTAATTAACTGAGTTAATTAATGTGACAAGACCCACTGTGAATTTAATCTACAGCAACCACTTCACGGACGACACCCTAGAAAATAAGACACTCCGCTCAGTACGTGTGTGTGTGTGTGTGTGTGTGTGTGTGTGTGTGTGTGTGTGCTATTAATTCATTGCTTTCTGTTCTTGATTAAAGATATAATGGGATTAGCTATTTCAGGTTCCTGCTACCTAGACTTCTCAACGACAGATTGTATGTAACTTATAACTGTGAATCAAGCCCTTTCCCCTTTAAGTTCTATTTGTTTTGGTATTTTATCACACTAATAAGAAGTGAAATCAAGAGAGTATTAAATTTCTTATAGGTAACAGTTCCTACAAGCATTCAGGGTGTGTGTGTGTGTGTGTGTGTGTGTGTGTGTGTGTGTGTGTGTGTGTTTACAACAGATGAACTTACTTATATGGATTGTAGCCTTATATGACTACTATATGTGACCATTTCATCCTAATGCATCATAGGCATTTACATTTCTAAATACTTATGTGGAAGCTGGTTTGATAAAGATGGCTTTTCAATGATAATCTCTCTGCCCCAAAGATACGGCAAACACCCCAGATAGAAAATGAATCTTTTCTTCTTTTATACATACATTTATATCATTACACATATATACAACAAACTACCTATGGCAAGAAGAACCACGAAACAATCAGGAATTATACACATGTTACATTCATAGTGTTTTGGCTATTTGTGTTTGGCAACCTTGAAGAAAACTTCTTTCCTAACTTGGTGTGTGTAAAATTCTGAAAGTAAATCCATGTCTATCATATTTGAATATTGATGACTGCTCATGGCTGAAAGTACTTTTACCACCTGAGACTGAATGACTACTAAAAATTTTGTTGAATGTACATAATTGCACAAAATTGTATTTATGGAGAGCCAATGAGTTTTGGTTACATTTGCCTCATTTAGAACTTTCTAGTTTGGAAATTCATTTTCTCAGTGAAATATTCAAACCAATAAAAATATTCAACAAGCATGTAGATGAGGAACTGTAGCCCATGTGCACATGAGCATCCGTGTGTGCCTATATATATATGGGGCAGATGCATGGGTGTCCTTGCACATAATTATATGTGCTGCACGTGCTGTGTGTGCTGACAACCTCCAGTGGCAGCTCTTGCCGCCTACCTTGTTAAAACAGAGTCTCTTTACTGCTTGCTGTTGCATACATCAGGCTAGCTTGCCAAGGAAGTTCTAGAACTCTCTCCTTTCCATTCAGTTCCCTCTAGGAACAAGTGGATTGCAGAAGCTCATGCCATGCATCTGGCCCTTTTACATGTGTTTTTTAAATGTTTTTTTTATTTTGTTTTGTTCACTTTACATCCCAATTGTAGCCCTTCTCCCTTGTCTCTGCCCAGTCCTACCCTCCTTCCCTCATATCCACTCCACCTTCTCCCCCCACAGAAAGAGGGAGCTCTCTTCCCCCATCATGTGACTTCAGCCTATCAAGTCTCATCTGGACTGCCTGTATCCTCTTCCTCTGTGGCCTGGCAAGGCCGCCCCGCTAGAGGAAGTGATCAATGAGTAGGGACCAGTCTCCACATCAGAAGTAACCCCTGTTTCCTATACTATGGAACCCACAAGGAGACTGTGCTGTCTATTGACTACATCTAAGCACGGAGTCTATATCCTCACATTCATGGTCCTTTGTTGGTGCGTCAATCTCTGTAACACACACACACACACACACACACACACACACACACACACACACACACACACACATCCCCAGCCCAGATTTGTTGGCTCCATGGGTCTCCTTGTGGAGCTCCTGTTAGGACTCAGACTCAGACCTTTATGCTTTGTGAGTAAGACTTTTAAACACTGAGCCACATCTTTCAAAGGTCAGGATTATCTTAACCAGAAACACTCTTCATTGTTTGAGGCTCTCTTAGCTCGTATGTCCCGAGGCAGTTTTGCTGATATGCTTTCAGTCAGTTAGGTATGGCCTAATCCTACCCTAAGAAACATAAAATTAAAGAGTGACATAATATTCCATTTCCTCCGAGGTCATAAAGTTTAAAAGTGACAGAATGGGGGCAGCAACAAAACAGATATTACAATGATAATCCCACTGTGGCCTCAATTCCCTTTCTAAGTCTGATAAGTAAAAAAGACACTCCTTCTCAAGCCTTAGCTATAATTTCTCCTTGAATTCCACACACAAATATTTATCAACTCGCCAAACTTACCAGTGAATATATAATTTAAAACAAACCAGAGCCTGTGTGCTGCTGAGCTGCCTCATATAGGGCATTTGCTTTGAAGTGTGACACTAGGAGTAGAAAGACAGAAATAACTATAACAACTTGTCCTCTGACTTACACATGGGAGTTTTATTGCAAGCATGTATGTGTGCACCCAAACACACACACACACAACATACATACACATACTATATCTGTATGTGTATATGTATGTATATATGTGTTTATATATATATATATTTATATAAATATATATATATATGAAATTGTTTATCATATGGAAAAAGGAAAGCCACATAGATTATACAGTATTTGGGTCAAAAAGTCTCTTAAGTTTTCCAAGAACATATTGATTCTCCAAAGATTGATAGACCAGGGCCAGAGAGAAAGCTCGGTGGTTACGAGCACTGGATGCTCTTGCAGATAACAAGAGATTGGCTGCAGCAAGGACACTGGGTATCTACCTGTAAGTGTAGTTTTAAAGGAGGTAATGCTTCTTGTGGCTTCCATGAGCACCCACACTCATGTGGGCTCTCTCTCTCTCTCTCTCTCTCTCCCTCCCTCTCTCTCTCTCTCTCTCTCTCTCTCTCTCACACACACACACACACACACACACACACACACACACACACCACACATACAAATAAACAAAAATGATACATCTTTTAAAAATGAATTCCTAAGGAGCCACTTCAATACTTCAGTCCCTATTACTAAAACTTTCACCCATGTGCACACTACTTAAGATTTCACAATAGCCAGATCATGGAAACAGCCTAAGTATCCCTCAGTAGAAGAATGGATAAAGAAACTGTGATACATTTATGCTATGGAATACTACTCAGCTATTAAAAACAAGGAATTCCCGAAATTTGTGGACAAGTGGATTGAACTAGAAATGATCATAATGAGTGAGTTAACCCAGAAGCAGAAAGACTCAAATGGTATATACTCACTTATATCTGCATACTAGCCCAAGGGGCATGTCCCATGAAAATCTTCACTTACCAGGAAATTGGGACAGAGGGGGAGGACATCCTATTGGGACTCTAGATGAGAGAAGCATGGGAGAATAGCAAAGTAGAAGGATCCAGAAGGTCCTAGAAACCTACAAGAAGAATATTATGATAGGCAGATTTGGGCCCAGGGGTACTGCTCAAACTATGGCTCCAGCCAAGGACAATACCGGCCTTAAACTTCAAACCCCTACCCAGATCTAGCCAATGGACAGGACATTCTCCATAGTTGAGTGGAGAGTGGGGACTGACTTTCACACTTACTCTGGTGCCTCATATTTGACCACGTCCCCTGGATGGGGGGACCTGGTGGCACTCAGAGGAAAGATAGCAGGTTACCAAGAAGAGACTTGATACCCTATGAACATATAGAGGGGGAGGTAATCCCCCTCAGTCACAGTCATAGGGGAGGGGAATAAGGGGAAAATGGGAGGGAGGGAAGAATGGGAGGATACAAGGGATGGGATAACCATTGAGAGTAATAAGAATAAATTAATAAAATAAAATTTTAAAAAAGAACACTTAAAAAAAAGATTTTCAATTTCACTTTAAACAGACTCTAGTGTAGCAAATAGTCATGGGGGTTTGTTTCTTCTCTGTGACAAGGATAAGAGTGACAAAAAGAAGAGAATGAGGGAAACCAAAGAGATTCATCTGGAAAACACCAAGCTGTTATTGTCATTAAATAGCTCAACTGCCTCCTGCAAATAAGATTATTTCTTTTATCTTCCACTCAGATTTTGTGCCCTCAAGAAAAAAAGTCCCACTTAAGATGCTACTTCAGAAGAGTCAGTGTCCCTGAGTGTGAAGTAATTATGTGATTAAGAGGATGGAATGAAAAGAATTATTAGGAGTTGAAAGCATATCCATTATGAATCTTACATAATTGCAATATTTTTCAGGAATGTGACCTCATTAAAATCAAACATATTTCTTAATGAAAACTGTACAACTGGGATTGCAAGGCAGTGCGGCTTCTGTATGGTATGGCCTGCTGTCTTGCCTGTATTCAATGAGAGTGATTAAAACTGAGAGCGCTCTCTCTCTCTCTCTCTCTCTCTCTCTCTCTCTCTCTCTCTCTCTCTCTCTCTCTCTCTCTTTCTCTCTCTCTCTCTCTCTCTCTCTCTCTGTGTGTGTGTGTGTGTGTGTGTATGTGTGTGTGTGTGTGTGTGCTCGCGCGCGTGCTCACGAGTGCATGTGCACATGCACACATGCATACACATATTCACATGTCTTGAAGATAGAGTAGCATTTGTGACAGGAGAAGGTGTTTTCTGCCAGATATGTAATTGAAGGCTCAAACAGGAATGTCTACAGCAGGCTCTCCCTCAATGATTTCAGATGGCTACTATTCTTAACACAATTAGCAGAAATATGATATTCTTTTATATTTGTCCAAAATATAGTGATATTTATTATATATAATTTCCACTCCATATCCTAAGATGCAAAGGACAGATTGGAAGTGACACAAGATAGGTACAAATACTGAAGACCGTGAGATCCAACTCACCTGAAGAAAGCAAACACCCATGCTGTGCTCTGTCTGTGCCTCTAGGGGGTGTGTTACCTAGCAGCTCCCCAGCCAAGAACTAGCTGGGAGGGACTCAGTCTTTGAATTCCGAGAAACCAACTTCTGTCTGTTAAGACGAGATTGAGGTTAAATCTTACTTCCGTTCTCTAGCCAACCTCTCTGACTGAACGCTGATTTCAACTTAGTGATAGACTGAGCGGAGAGCCAGGTCTCTGTGGAGCACTTCTGACATACAGGAGTGTACGTTGATAATTTAAAGTGACTAATCCATTCAGCGATGAAGTTATGTGCATCAATAAAACACTGATCAGTGAGGTGCAACAAAGAGTGATGGTCTCAAAGTCTTAGTGAGACAACTTGTGATAGCAGTTTCTGAAAAAAAAAAAACTTAAGTTGGGCTTCTTTCTTATTGCTGTCATCCTAGTGATCTGCTTTTCAGAGAATTTCTAGCCAATCCAAGTGCTTTTACATTATCTATCCAATGGTTCTGATAACTTTAACACAAGATCTATTACTAAGCACAATTATTGGAAAGCAGCTAGCAAACAGAAGACATATGACAATCTGTTTAGTTAAGTGCGTATGTACAAGGAACCCAGTAGGTTAAAGTGCATTAGGCAAAGTGAAATGGGTAAAGAGTCTTGTCCACCGTGAAGATCAATACAGATATATCAGTGTATGAAAAGACTTTCTGAAAATAACTCCCAGATGAAAACACAATGATTTTACCTCTTTGTTTTCTGATCTTTCTTTGGTTTGACCATCAAAGCTTTTGAGTCATAATTGTAGATTGAATGAGATTCTGTTCTGAAGCCTTCTGCATCTGATAATAGACTCACAACACAACATAATGCTTTCTCAGGGTGGGCATGGACTATCTTGTCTTCTCCTTTAACTAAAGTATATATCATGAAATCTTGCTTTTTTTTTTTTTAACCTTATACGCCTACCCTTAACCTTGAATTATGTCTATTTTTAATAGTAATATTTACATATATTGATCAAACTTGCTTACTAATTGTTTTCTGGTTTGTTTTATCCATTATCCCCTTTTATAATTTTGTTGAATTAACTGGGTTTGCATATTCATTAAATTTGTTGGGTTCTCGGTTTACAATGTACATAGGCAAATCTTTTTCAGAAGATACACTACTGCATTAATTACAATGCCTCTCCACTTCTTTTCTTCCGCCATCTTCTGCTATCTTGCACATTCATTTACATAACCTTGAAAGTATCCAACATTATTTGACTCTTTGTCAGTGTTTTCTTTATTTCTTTTTTTAATTTTGTATTTTAATTTTATTAATTTATTCAGATTACAACTCAATTGTTATCCCATCACTTGTATCCTCCCATTCCTCCCTCCCGCTCACTTTCACCCTATTCCCTTCCCCTAGGTCTATGACCGAGGGGGACCTCCTCCCCCACTATATGGTCAGAGGCTAGCAAGTCTCATCTTGGTAGCCTGCTTATTCTGTCAGTGGTTTTTTTTTATCACCTTTACTTTTAACATTTGCAGATGTATTCAGTTCCTTTAGCCATCAGTATGCCTGTCTCCTGTCATAGTCCCCTACAGGAAGAATTCCTTCACTTCACAAAGCATATTCCACTGGCCAAAAAAAGATCAGAAAATATAGAGATGCAGCCTCTAAGGCATGTACCACCCAGCCTCACTTATACACAAAGTGTAAGAAACTCAAACTTTAAAGCAAAGGCAACAGTGATCATAGAAATTGGAAAGAAGTTGGAGTGAGGGAGGTCGGCATGGTGACTAGAGGGTAGAAATATTTAGTTACAAAAAAAAAAAAAAGGAAGACCTTTGTGTGAAAGATCAATTTCACAGCACAGTATTCACACATAACATTTCAAAATTGTGTATGGAATTATTTTATACGCTTGTTTTCAATTAACAGACAAAGTGCAGGTTACTTTGTGGTGCTTTCATTCAAGCTACGCTGGGCTGATCTCTGCCTCCCTGGCACATACACTCATGTTCCTCGTCCTTTCCTCTGTGCTCACCATGCCTTCTGTATTCTTCTGCTAGTATTCGTCCATCTCTTGGCCTTTGTGTGCATCTCCCATGCCACACCCTTAAACACACATCACTACACCATATTTTTTTCCTTGCTTATTCAGCTCTGGGGATTCAAAGCCAGAGCTTCATGCTTGCACAGCAAACAACAACTGAACCATCTCTCTAGCCCATTTCAGAGGGAATTTGGCAGTTTCATCATGAAGACACTGAGAAAAGCTCTCATCTATTAGGCCCTTTTCATATTTCCTGGCCTTTACCTAAACCAGCACCCACAATATACATATATACAAATAAAAGCTGTGGTTCATATAGGAGAGAAAACATGTGGTTTTTTTCTTTCTCTGACCCTTCTCTGCTTCACTTAATATAATTTTTCAAATTCCATTGTTTTCATAGTTTTATTCTTGTGTGTATGAGTGCAAGATGTACAAATGCCATTGTGGATGAGTGTGCAGGGTGTGAATGGGTGTGAAGGCTAGAGATAAGTCTCTTTCCTCAATTTCTCTCTCTATTTGAGTCGGGGTCTCTCACGGGACCTTGGGTTCATCAGGTTGGCTAGACAAGCTGGCCAGCAAGTCCTGCAGACCCTTCTGTCTCCAGTGCACCAATACTATGATTAAATCTACATATGACCGCACCTGGCTATTTTCTGTATTTGTTTATTCAGTGTCTATAATCCAAAGTCAGATCCTCATTCCAGCACAACAAGCAATGACTGAGTCACGTCCCTTTCAGAGGGCATTAAGCAGTTTTACCATGAAGACGCTAAGAGAGGGGAGTGTGATGAGGACGTGGAAATCTCACCAGCAGTTGAGTTGTGAGCTATGTATGTTATCTACTTTGTTAAGCCATTGACACATTAACTGAACCCCACATGGGGCCGTGGGGGAGACTTTAAGGAGGAACAGAGCTAATCGACTTTCAAGTTTCTGAAACACAAGTATGAACTAATAAGCCAGGCATTAAAGTGTGAAGCCACCATTGCTATATGTAATGATGTATAGACAACTATTTCAATATACATAGCATGGACCTCATAGGGAATTTTGTAATGTATATTTACATTTCATAACTATAACTAAGTAATCTTTATATATAAAATGATAATCATCATTACCTAAATATAACTAAACCATTGTATTAAATAATTGTTTCATATTTAATGAGTAATGTTATAATCTCATGACTGATAGCAACTCTTGAAGGTAGGAACTGTGTACATTTTAACCTTAATTTTATCCTTTGTCATTACTCCCATAAAAAAGTCTATAATATCTGAATTCTGATACTACAAAGACAGGCAGGGTCCATCTGCTTACTTAATGAATATATGTAAATGATTCATTTATTCTTTATATAATATTAGAAAATGGATAATACTACCGCAGAATGAGTAAAACTTTTAATGACTCCTTCTGGTGATGAGATAAAACAGCATTTCGCCATTAAAGTCTGAGAAATGATATTTTCATCAGTGCATAGGAACATCCAAAGAAACTTAAACCTCATAAAAAGATTTACAATAAGAGAAGCAAAAGCATTTGAGAAATATGTAGTGTTGTGATGACCTATGATTGATGGTGAAAGATAAATTCCCAATAAAACATGCCATCACCATTTAAGAAAAAGCAGAAAACACTTTTTAAGGGCTCTTTACTGTGAAGTGTGGTGTTTAAAACTCTGCTTCAGAGAGCAGAGCAAAGGCTCCACAGGGAAAATATCTGTCCTGCAAGCCTGATGACCTGGGTTTGATCCCCAGGACCCAGATGATGGAAGAAGAGTATGAAATTATGCTAATTAACCTTTGATCTGACAGCATTGTTGGCACAGATACACACACACACACACACGGGCACACACATGCACAGTAACACTCACGCATACTAAATAAGTATTAAAAAATTAAACACAATACAACTTCAGGGATGGAGAGCTAGCTCAGCTGATAAACCACTTACTGGACGAGCTTAAGGACCTAAATTAAATAATAAGAGCTCATGTAGAGAAGACAAGCATGGTGGTGTATGGTTGTAATTCCCAGTACTGGGAAGACAGAGAGATCTCTGAGGCTCCAGTTCAGCCAGCTGAGCTGGATAGTTTCTAGACAGTGAGGCTCTTTCTCAAAAAAATGAGGGGAATATCTTCTTAGGGATAATACCTAAGGCTAGCCTCTGGTCCTCATATGCATTCATGTGCACAAACATTCACACGCTTGTGCAGGTGGATACACACATACTAGCATCTGCATGCATAAAATACAGGCAGACACAGACATATAAACACACAGAGAGAAGGAAAGGAAGGAAGGAAGGAAGGAAGGAAGGAAGGAAATAAGGAAGGAAGGGAGAAAAGAAGGGAAAAGAAAGAGAGAGTGGGTAGGAAGGGAAGGAACAAAAGCAATAACATTGGAAACCTCGTCTTTCAGGCAGAGACTCAGTGTATTTTAATCAACACAGTACTAGATTATGCCATATCTAAAAACGTTATAATATACTTTTATACATGGAAAGTTAGTCTAAACTGTTGCAACTGACTTCCTTTTTGAAAGATTTGCTTCTTTTTATCTTATGTGTATAAGTGCATGCACTGTGCCTGTGCCTGTTGCCCTCTGAATCTAGAGGAGGGTACTGGATCCACCATTTATTCTAAATACAACAAACTGACCATATCCACTCATTATATCATATCATATTATATTTTATATTATCATCATTATAGTCAAATCTGCCTTTACGTAGTGTAATTGTGCTTTTTCTCTCAAGATGAGAATATATCGAAACACTTCACTTTCTCCTTCTCAATCCCATCGTTCGAAGTTGGTTTTAATTATTGCTCTGTATCCAGAGAGGACTTTGGCACTGAGTGTCTCTCTCGTTTACTCTCATTATGCCAGGTGATGCCCAAGCATTTCTGTCCACTCGCTCAGTAAATTGCTGTTTTGTGTCTCACACAAAACTTAAGAGCTAGTGTCATATGGTCTTTGGAGATGCAAATGTTCCTGAAGAAGTTGAGATTTTGCTGCTGTTCTAGTATGTGCACCATCCCTAGGCTAACGACACAGTCTGTGCTGTGCACATGGAAGAATGCATCTCAGTTGTTGCTAGAGATGTCTTCTCTGGAGAGGTTGCATTAGCATGCTGAGTTGGCTTAAGGACTACTTTCCGTGCTATGTCATCCAAGTTTCACTCCTTGGGGTCAACTTTTGTCCACCAAATCATTGTATTTATCATCAGGGAGTTGTCAGGCAGCATAAGTAATTGTTGTAATTGTCACTGTTTTCTCCAGCTTGAACCCATTATGGGTCAGTGAGTAGTTCAATGTGGTAGGTCATCTTTTTCTCATTTTGACTTTTCTGGAATTTATCTTTTCCTCCTCTGTTTGAAAGCATTAAACATCTTCCCAGGGGTTGGAGAAGTGGCAGGTTCAGTAGTCAAGGGTATTTGTTGCTCTTGCAGAGGATCTGGGTTTGATTGCCGACACTCCCTCGATGGCTTACAAACATCTGTAACACAGTCCCAGGGGATCTGATGTCTTCTGACCTCAGAGGGTTCAAAACACTCATGTGGTACATATAAATGCAGCCAAGCAAAATACGCATGCACATGAATTAAAATGAATATTTCAAAGTTCTTGTTTATTTAAGAAAACTATGACACAACAGTGACTCTTTATATAAAGTATAAACTTAGTAATTATGATGTGTCAGCATATCTTCATCAGCTGTAAGGAACATGCCACTCCTCAGAGAGATTTCAAGAGTTGAAGCTGTGAAAAGGCAAAGTGGTTTCAGTAAATTCGCTATGGACCTAATGCTGTTCTGAAAATAATAATAGGAATATATTTTAAAGACTCTGACAACCTTACAGTCCATTAGAGTTGAACAGTGGGGATTCCAAAGTACATTGGTCTATTATCTAATTTTCTATTTTTAAAAATGCCTGTAAATAAGTCACTGGGAAAACCCTACTCTACCCTTTCACTTTGTAATATTCATAGCACAACTTATTTTTCTATGGTAGCTCCTTAACAAGTTTCTGTACTTGCATTTTAATTTTTTATGTTTTAACTTTTACAGTAGAGTCAAAAGATATATACACACACCACTGTCTCCATAACAGAGCATTCTGAAACCCACTATATATTTTGATTATCCATGATTTCATATTCTTCATGCTGTTACTCCTTATCTTTTCCTTCTAGCTACTTCTTTCAACTCAGAGTTAGATTTTAGTCCTTCTTGTAAGTCAGATCATGTGGTTAAACTCCAAAGGGTTTGGGGAATGTGTGTGTGTGTGTGTGTGTGTGTGTGTGTGTGTGTGTGTGTGTGTGTGTGTGTGTTGTTGCTTTGGTGTTCCCTTTGTCTTTCCATTTATGAGTACCACTATCCTGAGGTTTGTTTGTTTGATTACCAGTGTTTTCTCATGTCACCCATAACCCTGTGTAGCCTGCCAGTCTCTGCTGAGAAGTCCGCTTATGTGTCTTTAACTGAGGGCTGTCGGCTGTGGTAGATAATTATTTTCTTTCCTCTTGATAATGACAAGGCTTTGTCTTTAATTTTTGACAATGTGACCATGTCTTGGGATGATAATGAGTTTTGTTACTTGGACTCTTTTTTAGTTTCATGCATCTAGAGGCCCATAACAGCCTGGTGGTTTGAAAAGATTTTGGTAACTAAGATATAAAAAATGATAGAAATTCTATTTTCTTCTTTTGGATATTCTACACTCTACATCTTCCTACGCTTGTTGGTGACCTGTGGGTCCATTGTCCAGTTTTTTTCTTTTTTTAAACTATTTTCTTCTGGTTACTGCATTAATTGATTAATGAGAGTACAAAAGTTTTTGATGTCACTAATTATCTCTGCTTGACTGAGTTCTGCTATTGTGTTTTCCATAACTCTATGCTTTAGTTCTCCAACATCTGATTAGTTCTCTCTGAAAAAATTTATATTTTTATTAAGCTTCTCATTGTTTGTCAATTTTCATTTAGTTGTCAACATATGCTACTTTGGATCTAAGTAATCTTTAGGATCATTACTGTGCATTATACATCAAACTTTTAGGATAACTGGAGCTCCTTAAGCTTCTGTTTCTATTCTCATGTTTGCCTGATTCTCACTTATCCATACAACCTTCAATTAGTCCCTGCATGCACATTAAAAGACACAATGCTTTATAGAATGATAAAGATATTTTTCTATTGGTCCCCAAACTGACATGATTCCTTCTAGCTGCTAAATATTGATCTCATGGCTGCTCCTGGGTCCCGTGTAGCATCAGTAGTTGGTAGTCCTGTGAACATGGTGGTGCATTGATATAGATTCCTAACTGGTCTCTTGGTAGCCTGTCCTGTCTCAAGAACCTTAATAAGTAGATCCACACTAGGGCACGAATACTATCAAATGCTTGCAGATGGCTGACCCATGGTACCATATACTCCATATAAGTGTGACTTCCTACAGGGCCATGAACCATATCAGGTTTTCTCACTGAGAAGCTACCTGCACTGGCATCTGTGAAGATGGGTTGTGGCTGAAGGAACTAGAATTGGCACAGAATTATTTGGGCTCTCATAGCAAGGACTAATGTTTACAGGGCAACCTCTTAGAGGTAGGATGTTGCTAAGGTCAACTTTAGACCAAGAAATTATTTTTCTTCAAATCACAGTTGAGACTGACTATAGCCAAGTCACAGTTCAACATAGTATCATTTCTTTTGCCTACAGGGACACAGATAAGTATATCTAATCGTCCCCCCCCCATCAAAGGGCAGAGCTGCTCTCACATTGATCAGAAAAGGCTGAAGCTGGGGTACAGACCTGCTCAGGGTCATTGCTGGAACTAAGGCCAGCAGCTTACCCAACGCGTGAGCTACGTTACTCTTCCTGAATAAAGTGCATGGACAATGGTTCAAGTGCCAACGTCTAACGAGGATCTACTACATCCACAATGTGCTGGGCCAACTCTAGTTCTGTACCTAAAATCGCATTCTGCCAGCCTGCAACCCCTTCATGGTCTGCCTTCTCCTGGCGGCCTTTGTAGCTGTGAAGATTCCAAAGGCCTTCACTTTCTCTTACTTGAACTCTGAACACTTTACAAAACAGCTTCTATCTGTGCATGGCTGTGAAACTAATGCTGCTATGGTGAGACTGCTACAAGTCCAACTGTGTGAAGATTATCATTTCTTTAATTAATTGAAAGTCTATATATATTTGTGTGTCCATATATTTTATATCTCATTATCCTTTTGTAAGTCAATGGTCCACAGTTTCCTGATGTTTGATTTGTGCTGTCCTGAACACTATAAATCAGCAAAACAATCAAAACCAAACTTTAAAGGAAATTGCCATATAGTTGTGCCTCTTTATTCATCTTTTTAAATACATATATATATATAAATCATGCACCACACAGGTCAAAAATTGTGGAAGGAAAAGGAGAAGTAGAGAGCCATTCTGATGAATTTGAGCTTTTGATTTCCTCTCTTTGAAGCACAGAAGGCCTTGCGGTGTCTGGAAGAATACGAAGATGTGCAATGCGAGTCTGCCTGATTGTGCAAGAGTCAGAAAAAAAAGAGCTTTATTTTTTGCTTGGCTTTGCCCAGCATTCACTTTCTCCATTGCATAAGCTGCTTATCGACATTAATTTTAGCCTCTTGTGATATTTTGCATAACACAGAATTATAATCTAGTGTCTAAAATAGTTGCGAACCATAGTTTCAAATACGTTAAGAAGATGAATCATTTCCTTCGCATGAGCCACCATGTTATTTGAAATGATTACTTATGAGGCAGCAGCAATGCATAATTAAAGTCTCATCTGATGTACAGAAAGGAAATCAATGGAATTAAAATGAAGAGTGCTTCTTGTGGGGTTTTTTTTTTTGAGGAAGATGGAAGATATCTGTAGCTCCTTCTTGTTTTTCTTTTGAAGTGAATGGGTCTTGAGAACCGTAACTATGTACTGCAATAGTGAGGGGAAATATTTTGGCATCAGAAAAGAGAGAAATGTGCTTCAGCAATTTACATCCGTTTGGATTGTGAATCCTTTAAAGAGCTTTCACTGGATACATATTATTGGTTCTGAATCTTGTTTTCAGGGTTGATTTGAGTTTGTGTGTGCAGGCAGGCTTACATTTGCTTCCACTTCTCTCTCTAAATAGCTTCAAAATCAACATTTTGTGCCAATTCTGAACAGTAAGAGGAAAAGGGGGAAAGAGTAATGATTTCGAACTCATTCAAACTTATAAAGTTATTGGATTGGAATTTTTCAGGCTTCTAATCTTAAAAACTACACGAAAACCACCATAAATGCTAATGAAATGTAATAAAAGCCTCTATTGGTCATGGTGACAAGCTAGAGATACAACCACATAAAGTAACAGTGTGGTTTAATGAAGCCTTCTTAAAGAAAAGCCCTCTACATTCAAACTGAAAGGAATGGAGCTTGTAAGTGAAGAAAGTAGCAGTTCTTTATCAGATGAGCTCACAAACTAGCAGGAACAGCCTTAGTCATGAGCATGGGATCACGGCCATTTCAGCTTCTTCCATCACAGAGTCCTAGCCTCACCCTGGAGACTTGTGGACACAGAAGAAAGGTTGGATTGAGCAGCATAGACATTAATGTCTTATCCTGCAGGACCAGAAGGTGCAAGGCTGTAACATCTGGCTTCCGTAAGATGTACAACACATACTTTTTCTTCAAGCTGTGAGGTTTTCTGCTAGCTTATAGAATTCAAGTCCATGTCTCTCAGAGCTATGTCTCATATTTCTGCCATCTTCTTTGGCTCCACATGTAGAATTTTTATATAACTCATTTCTGACCACAAATCTCAGGTGTGGTTGTGGCTATGAAATTCAACAATTTGACAACCAAAGTATCAGGAGTAGCATTGTAGTAAAATAAAATATTTCTCAGATACTTGGGTTTTCACCATAGCTATGTTTTTCAGATACCTTCACAAAGTCAGTCTGCAATGCTGTGCTGCTGAACCTTGAATGGTATGGCAATAAAGCTACAGAAAGAAAAATATACAAGCTGTAGTGATTAAAAAAGACTTTGTCAAATGCATGCATAGAAATGTGAACTTTTTATCCTAGCCCTTGTGAATGTGGAGACATGTATATTTCTGGTGTGGCTTAGCCATCCAGCTTAGCCTACAAAGTGAGTCTCAGAAAAATGAAAGACAACTTCCTGAACAGAACACCAACAGCCCAGGCCTTAGGGTCAACAATTAATAAATGTGACCTTGTGAGGCTTCTGTAAGGCAGGAGACACTGTCAATAGAACAAAGCAACAGCCTACAGACTGGGAAAAGATCTTCACCAACCCTACATCTGACAAAGGTCTAATATTCAAACTATATAAAGAACTCAAGAAATCAAACACCACCAAACCAAATAATACCATTGAGAAATGGGGCTCAGAATTAAACAGAATTCTCAACAGAGGGATATCAAATGGTTGAGAAACACTTAAAGAAATGCTCAACGTGTTTAATCATCAGATAAATGCAAATCAAAACTCTGAGATTCCATCTTACTCCCATCAGAATGGCTAAGATCAGAAATTCAAGCAACACCACATGCTGGTGAGGATGTGGAGAAAGAGGAACACTCCTTCATTGCTGGTGGGAATGCAGAATAGTGCAGCCACGTTGGAAATTTGTCTGGCGTTATCTCAGAAAACTGGGAATAGGGCTTCCTCAAGACCCAGCTATCCCACTCCATGGAATATACCCAGATGATGCTTCAGCATACAACAAGGACATATGCTCAACCATGTTCATAACAGCCTTATTCATAATAGCCAGAACCTGGAAACAGCCTAAATGTCCCTCAGTAGAAGAATGGATAAAGAAACTGTGGTACATTTACACTATGGAATACTACTCAGCTATTAAAAACAAGGAATTTCCGAAATTTGTGGGCAAATAGTTGAAGTAGAAATGATCATAATGAGGGAGCTAACTCAGAAGCAGAGAGACTCAAATAGTATATGCTCACTTATATCTGGACACTAGGCCTAGGGGCATGGCTCATGAAAGTCTTCACTTACCAGGAAACTGGGAGAGAGGTGAGAAAATCCTAAGGTTAGAGAAATATAGGAGATAGGGAAATAGATAGGTCCAGAGGGTCCTAGAAACCTACAAAAAAGAACACTATGATGGGCAGATCTGGGCCTAGGGGTTCTGTTCGATCTATGGCACCAACCAAGGACAATACGTGCAGTCATCATCAAACTCCTACCCAGACCTAGCCAAGGGACAGGACATTCTCCACAGTTAAGTGGAGACTGGGGCCTGACTTTCACACGAACTCTGATGCCCCATATTTGGCCATGTCCCCTTGATGGGGAGTCCCTATGGCACTCGGAGGAAGGATAGCAGACAACCAAGAAGAAATCTGATACCCTAGCATCATATTCACGGGGAGGATATCCCCATCAGTCACAGTCATAGGGAGGTGGAATGGGATGAAAGCAGTAGGGAGGGAGGAATGGGAGGATGCACGGGATGGGATAGCAATTGGGATGTAATATGAATGATTTTATTTTTCAATAAAAAAGCTAAAAAAAAGAAAAATGAAAGACTTCACTGAAAAGAATAAAAATGAAGGTGTTAACATACACTCACACACACATGCTCACACAGTTTTACACTCACTCTCACACACACTCACACATTCACACACATTCATGCACATAACATTGTCATGTGTTCTGGCATGTACTATTCCTCACAACCTTATGAGGTTTCCCTATCATTCAAGACCCCTCTGAAAACCAAATCACAACCTTAAAACTTTCCAAATTTACTTCAAGTAAAAGAAACTACCAGAAAAAAAAAATATGTTCTTGTCTTATTTGGCTATGTGTATGACCACAGACTGAAGCTCACTTGAGCCAAGGACAGATACACAATTGTTCTCTTAAATTTTTCAACATGCATGTGAGTTTATGCATGATTTTCTCTTGTAATATTCACTTTATACAGTTTATCCTGTGAAGTTCCACAAAAAATAATTTGAATTGACTTCGTAAGTCTACCTACCTTAAGGCAGGAAGAATACAGGCAGGATGATGTACTAGCAATTTTATGATAATAATATATGATATATAACCACAAAACGCCTTGACACCCAACTATAAGCATCAGTATCTCACTTGATCTACATGTCAACTGTCAGGATGCCACCTTTCATATGTGCCTTCACTTATTTATGTTATTTTATTTTTTGATGTTTTATTTATTTTTTAATATTTTATTAATTTATTCATATTGCATCTCAGTTGTTAGCCCATTCCTTGTATCCTCACATTTCTCCCTCCCTCTTACTTTCCCCCCTACTACCCTCCCCCATGTCTGTGACTGAGGGGGACCTCCACCTCCTGTATATGTTCATAGGGTATCAAGTGTCTTATTGGTACCCTGCTATCCTTCTTCTTAGTGCCACCAGGCCTCCCCATCAGGGGACGTGGTCAAAAATGGGGCACCATAGTCAGTCTCCACTCTCCACTCAACGGTGGAGAATGTCCTGTCCATCAGCTAGATCTGGGTAGGGGTTCGAAGTTTACTGCACGTATTGTCCTTGGCTGGTGCCATAGTTTGAGCAGAACCCCTGGGCCCAGATCTGCCCATCCTAATGTTCTTCTTGTAGGTTTCTAGGACTCTCTGGATCCTTCTATTTACCTATTCTCCCATGTTTCTCTCACCTAAAGTCCCGAGAGGATGTCCTCATCTCTGACCCACTTTCTGGGTAAGCGAAGACTTTGATGGGACATGCCCCTTGGGCTAGTGTCTAGATATAAGTGAGTATATACCATTTGACCCTTTTTGCTGCTGGGTGAAGTCACTCATTATGATCATTTCTAGTTCAATCCATTTGTCTGACAAAGATCTAATATCCAAAATATATAAAGAACTCAAGAAATAAACACCACCAAACCAAATAACCCAATTAAGAAATGGGGCTCAGAACTAAACGGAAAATTCTCAACAGAGAAATATCAAATGGCTGAGAAACACTTAAAGAAATGCTCAGCGTCGTTAGTCATCAGAGAAATGCAAATCAAAATGACACTGAGATTCCATCTTACACCCATCAGAACGGCTAAGATCAAAAATTCAAGTGCCACCACATGCTGGTGAGGATGTGGAGAAAGAGGAACACTCCTTCATTGCTGGTGTGGATGCAAACTAGTACAACCACTTTGGAAATCTGTCTGGTGCTTTCTCAGAAAACTGGGAATAGGGCTTCCTCAAGACCCAGCTATTCCACTCCTTGGAATATACCCAGAAGATGCTCCACCACAGAACAAGGACATGTGCTCAACCATGTTCATAGCAGCCTTTTTCATAATAGCCAGAACATGGAAACAGCCTAAATGTCCCTCAGTAGAAAAATGGATAAAGAAACTGTGGTACATTTACACTATGGAATACTACTCAGCTTTTAAAAAAACAAAGAAATCCTGAAATTTGTGCCTTCACTTATATGACTTTGTTCCTTGGGGATTACTAGTGACCAAAACCAAAGAGACAGTAGTTAACCTGGGGTTCTTATCATTGAGGATTACTCAGTTCCCAATAGGACAAACCAAGCCTTGTGATGCTTCTGAAGGCCTCAGCTACAGGCATAAACACCATCCCCACTGCCTAAGCATTCCGGGTAATTTATGCCCCTTAGCCTAGCATAGTATTAATAAGTCGGGAAAGTATATTACTGCCATGGAAATGATGAACGCAAGAGGTGAACATAATCTGAGAACTATTAATCTATTATTATTCTCCCTCTTACACAAAATAGTTTATATCCCTCTCATTTGCTGAAAAAAAAAAACTGACTCCATTCTGAGAATCTCCAAGATCCCTTCTCAAAGTCTCATTCACACTTTGTGACACTCTGACGTTCTTGGAGGCCGTAATTAGCTACTCCGGACACAGAAAACTATCAGTAAAAGTGAAAGTTACCTTTACCCTACATAGGCATGGCAAGTAGTGGGGAAGTAGGTCGGCTACGTACAGTAAGTCCTCTCATATCTAAAGTAGAATCCTTCTCCCGAGGTGACACTTGGACATCTATTCTACAGCCATAGACTTTCCTAATAGATTCTTCATGTTTCACTGTTGCTCTTAGCCACTTCAAAAGAGAACACATACCTTTGGTTTCAGTTATTTATTTCTATACAAGAAAACACCTTTAAATCCAGGGTCTTAAGGGGCCAATGACGTGCTCATTCTCATAATTCTATGACCTACTTAAGCTTACAGTTTTTTTTTATACAATATGATACAGTCTAAATTTATTCATGCAGTTTTACTTAGTTAGAAATTTCGCTGGGATAGGGAAAGCCAAGACGATGCCATGCACAAATCTAGCAGATTCTGTTGGACTGCTAAGGTTAGAGCAAGAAGGGTCGGCCTTATTTGATGCATTTCAGCCGTGCCTCTCTTTGAGGATGTCGGGGCATAAGGTAAAGTTACTGAAAATGATCCTGATTCCTTTAATTATTGTATTTAAGTTTTGTTCAGTTAGATCCATGACTTTTACTCATGGCAGTGAGGCAGTATCTTTACCAAGACTCTAATGCTGACTCGGGTATTAATTACCAAGTTTGCTTTGGATGCTGGGAATGAAAATATTTTTTCAAACAAGCTCTTAAAATTGCTCAGAGTAGTGCTTTCCTGAAATTGTTTTTAAACCTTGATGGCCTTTAAGAATGATCAAATGACTCAAAATTCAGCAAAAACATGAGATTTAACTATCACTGCAGATCCTTGAATTTCTCTCTATGTGTAGCTTCCCCTATTTTATATTTTGTTTGAAGTTTCTAGACATGTCTCCTTTCCTGAAATTCCATTTCTGTATCTTTAACTAACCCAAACATGTATGTTCCATAAGATTATGATCCCCCTCTGCAGTGAAGCCTAGAGTGCATACTGAGGCAAGAAGCTGGAAAAATGACAGGTTCCCCTGGTTAATTATTTGTGCTCATAGATGAAAGCCAATCATACTGCCAAATTCATGGAAGTTGTTATTTTTCTATTTCTGTGGACAAAGAAAAGTGTGCCCTTCATGACCACATCTTATAGCTATCCCTTAGTCAAATAAAGTTGTTTAAGGTATTTAATTTTATCACAATTTTACCTAAATACCTGTAATAGTTTATATTGTTTTCAGTCATCATTTCTCAATACACTGTGTAGCTTAAATTTTTTTTAAGTCTTTAAAAAAATCACAAGCTGTAATGATGGCATAAACCTAATAATGTACTTATTTAAACATTATTTTAAATTTCATGTATCTATTATATTTCTATGAACCAAAAATAACTACTTCTTTGAAAACTTCCTTCCACTTGACCTTGGAAAATATATCCCATGGATTTTCCCCT
Organism: Acomys minous; assembly: GCF_964271855.1. NCBI lineage: Eukaryota > Metazoa > Chordata > Mammalia > Rodentia > Muridae > Acomys > Acomys minous. Next base: position 114,555,901 of record NC_140489.1, read on the forward strand.
GAGCTCTAACCTGTTTAAGATAGTGACACACATGATCCATGCCAGTGCTACCAGGTTATAGGCCCATCAAATCTGACTATACACAAAGCTATACTAGGCTCTGTGGATTTGGACTAGGGAATAGTTCATGCAACTAGGTAGATTTATTAGCTGGGAAAAATCCAGGAGTAGACATTTATGAAATAAATACAATTGTTTCCTGAAGCATTTGTGGTTCTTGATTGTGGTTCCTAATGAATGTTAGCTTTGTGCTTTCCTTCGATTTGCATTGGACAAAGTGTGTATATATCAGCAAAGATCAATATTCTCTCAATTTTTTGTTTCTTTCCCTCCATTTGTTTCCCCTTCTTTCCTTATTCCCTCCTTTCCTCTACCAATATTTCTTGTGGGATTCCGCATTTGTTAATAATCTAAAATGTTTAGCAGTGCCACATTGATTTTTAAAATGTGCAGTTGTAAAGCACATTCATATGCAGTGCCTTATTTGATCTTCATAAAACATAAAAGTCTGAACAGCTACCTAAAGCATTTCAGTGATCCCTGACATCAGTACTACTGGGCTGATGCCAACAAAAGTGCTGTCTGTGTCATTCCTTCGGCAACCCCCTGCCTTTGAGGATAGCATATCCCAAGTGACAGTGATTCATTCTAAGCCTTTTCACTTTTGTATACAAATGTATGAAAAAAAACAGAAAAAAAACCCCAGAACTTTAAAAAATCTTCAGTGTGTAGAGGCCGCAGGCATTCCTCAATAATTTTGTCTCCAAATACATCGATAGACAATGAAAAGCATTGTATTTACCATGTCATTGTGTCCTCTCATATTCTTCTCTTTTACCCACATTCAGACCTAAAATCTAGTTGTGCATACAGGGATGAATAAAACAATTTTTACAAACCCATTTGATAAAATCTCATAAGTGTCATTAGGTAACATAACATAAACAAAACACACGTAAATATTTATAGCTATGAGGATGTGTTATGATTTGAAGTGGTTTGCTTACTCTGAAAATCATGTTGAATCTTATTGCAAATATGACATTGTTAAGAGCTAGTGGGGCTTTAAGAAGAGGCTACGGTCAACATGCCTGTAGGCAGCACTCTTCCTCGGTCGGTTTTAGCTTCTGCTTTGGCTCCCGTGATGATGGACTACGACCCGTAAATCACGTGACTCCTTCCCTGTCCACGTGTCTGTTAAGCATGGTGTTTTTTCATAGAAATAGAAATCAAACTAAAATAGCACTTTACTATAAAACCTTCTAAATCTTTCACTGATTTTGACCCAAAGAAATTGTTTGTAATAGAACATGTTGGCGTTAGGACTTACATTATCCAATAAATTCATCTTCAAGAATTAATGTAGTATTTACTAAGATTTGACTTGACATAACAGAATATTCCTCCCTCGTGACTGCAAGTTGCCACATGTAGTGGATTAATTTTAATCAAATTTAGTGTCATCATATGACATCACTACTGGTATTAAAAATAAACTTTCAAATCAGATTTTTTTATTACATGTGAATAAGAGCCATGGAAAGGTAATAAATGGCACAAAATCTTTCAATGTGTTTGTAAATGTAAATATTCACTTACTTTCAGGACTTTCATTGGAGTTTTTAAAAAGACTTTGATTAAAAAACATTACCTCCAACTACAACTTACATTTCCTGCAATACATAATAATGGACTTTTGTAAAGTTTATCTTTTGTTTGCACAAAGTTAAATAAGATTCTTTATAAAGAAAATGTTTGTTCACATAACTCTAGTGCTTGGTATTTGCAATTTCCTCATGCTTGATCATGAATCACCTTTACAGTCTGAGCTTAGACGATGCTGTTTCCAATTACAATGTACGCACAGAGGCAAGGGTGGTGAGTGTAACTGTCAGCACATTTTTACAAATATGAGAGACACCAGCTACATAAAACATAAACCTCCCTTTCTGAAACAGACTATGTAACCACCATTTCTGTGAGTAAATAACACCAGCACGCATCTGTAGGCAGCTACTCCTTCTGAGATGTCTGAGTGCCATTATGTGGACCCAAGATGATTTAGGGGTCAAGACTCATAGCTCAGTGTGGAACCAAGAGCCCAAAGAGCCTATGTAAATATTAATATGCAAAAGTTATTTTCCACTTAAGTGTCATTCTACATTTTATTCTCTGAGTGCTATACATAATTTCTTGGATGAAATCAAAGTAAATGTATTGATAAAACATTTATCAGTGTTTTCTTTACAACGGATTAAGAATTTGCTCATAAACAAGATTCGATGTGTGTTTATACTTCCCTGGGGTATAAGTCCCTAGAATGTATAAAGATTTGAGTTCCATACTCAACACCAAATAAACAACCATAAATAAAAAATAAAAAGTAAGCAAAGTCAGAGTACCAGAAATCAAAGCAATTTGACCTACTGATCATATGCTAAAAGGAACCAGCTTCATGCAGATAGGATACAGCCATACTTCTTGCTAGGATTCAAGTGTCAGATGGGTGAATAAAGGACAGAAAAACATTATATTTTAAGTTAGCAGAGTTATGAATGAACCCACTTAAATTAATCATAACTATATAAAAGAAACAGCAACTCTTAGTCCAGCATTATGGATCCAACTAGCAAACATGGGACAAAAGCTAGAAGGCACAACCTGGACCTGCAAATGAATGTAAATAAGTCATAAAAATAGTGATTCATTTTAAACGATTTATTTTACTTTTAATTGAATGTGCGCACACATGCATGAACATGCATGCACTTGAATGCAAGTGGAGGACAGAGCAACGTGCTTGGTTGCCTGAAGGTAGAGTAAGAGAAAAGACACACAGTGTGGGTGCAAGGACCGTAACTTGGGTACTCTGGAGCGGCAGGAAGTACTCTTAGCCACGGAACCATTTCTCAAGCACCAAATTATACAAGTGTTCAAAGACATCTTCATATTCAAAGTGGAATTAAAGTGGAAATATACGGAACAGATGGGAATTTTGGGATAAGAATAAAAGTTTTTTAAAAAGCAAGAAAGATGCTAGGCAGTCAGATGAGGAAAAATACGTAAAAGATTAAAGAAAGAAAACAGCATGTATATGCATATGTATATTACAGATGACAATCAGGGCACACTTTTAAAAAGGTGTCCTTCATAAAATAAGTACATCTAATGATATTGTACTTGAGTTGTATGAGGAACAACAAACAGTTTAACAGCAAAAGAAAACACCAAAATAGGATAGAAATGAAGAGATTAAATAGTTCATTTTTAACTTCTCTTGTCATCTACAGGGACACAAAAGGAACTTTTAATAGAGAGAAACGTTTTTTTTTTCAGCAACTTTCAAATGGAAAGATAACTTACAGTGAATGACCTACTGTTAGGAAGGACTCCTTGCATGAAATAATAGCACAGACCTTAGTGCTTGTGGTGCTTTGAATAAGAATGACACCCATAGGCTTATGTATTTAAGGGGTTTGTCCCCACTTGGTGGAACTGTTTGGGAAGGATTAGGAGGTGTGGCCTTGTTGAAAGAGGTGTGTCACTGGGGTGGCCTTTGAGGTTTCAAAAGCTCAGGCAATTCCCAGTCTGCTCTCTCTGCCTCATGCTTGGGGATCAACAGTTAGTCAGAATCAAGGTTTCAGTGAATGCTGCTTATAAATAAAAACAGAGAAAGCCATGTGATTTAGTTCAAACAAATTCAAACAAAAAAAGACTTATTAATGTATGGTCTTAGAACAGTAATCAACCTGGTTAAAACTTAGTCCATAAAATAGGTTTGAAATTTAATTCCATTAGTAAGTTAGTTCCCATTCTTTCATTGAGGAAAAAGTAGCTAACAATTTTCTAAAGGTGTTCTAATGGATCAGAGAATATTTACAGCTCCCTTAAGGAAGAGACCAACTTTCTTAAATGTAACTTATGAAGCATTTCAGGAGTAAAGGGAAAGTCCTTCATGGTGTCTGCAGCAATATAGAATTCCTTGCTCCTAATTAGGAAGAGGACCAGATTTATGGAAACTTCCCAAGGATAAAGCATAGTAACAAGTCACATATGACGACCAGCAGTGTTCTGTGGTACAGATGACAGTGGAAGCATTTAAATAAGCCCATGTAAATAGAAGGAAGTGGCCTAGTACTAAAAATAGAGATTTGGATAATACAGTTTGAAAGTAAACCAAGAATTCATCATGTAGCTTCCCACTGGTAGTAGGGTAAGGATGAGGATAAAAGTAGTACAGGACTTCTACAGCAGTACCATTGGCATCTGCCATGGCATTTTTATTTTCTTTTTAACCTCATAAAAAGAAAGCCATATGTGATAAATCAAAAATTTAATGCCTACTGCTCAAGATTCCATACCATAATATCCAGGTTTATAAATATGCTGAAATTTCACACTATGGACACATCCTTTTACATATGCCATGAAAACTTTGTAGACAAATTTAAGGTTGTTGATCAGAGGACCTTAAAAATAAGGAGATTGTGTGACTATTTAGATGCATGTAATATGAGCCTCTGGTTCATTTACAATCAAAATCTTCTTCCTGGGATGAAAAGAAACTCAAGGAAAATTCAAGACTCAAATAGTTGGCATCCTACTCCTGGACGCATGATAAGAACATAAGCAATTTCTAGAAACTAGCTGACAGCCTACAATGAACCAGAAATTTCTATGCCCATGAGACCAAATAAAGTGCTCCAACATCCTGAAGGATCTCAGAAGGGGAGCATTTCCTCCAAGACTCAGCAGTTAAGAGCTAAGGCCTACCTATGCCTTTGTTTAGCCTTTTGATCTCCTTATTTAAAGTCTAATCAAGCCCATCTGCACATCTGAACAGTTAATTGACTGATCTCCTAAGTCTGCCAGTTTTTGATATTTTTATGCATAGAAAGATAAAATAAGTATACCATAATTATATCAATGACATTTTCAGTCTGTTTGTTTTCAAATAATATAATAATATACATGTGATCTAAAATAAAGTTATATAATATTAATAATTTAGCTATCACTTTGAACTTAGGGACAAGTTTCTGAAATAAAAGACATATTAGGTAATATGGAGATACCACATAATTGAGTCATAAAAGCATGGAGAAAGTATTACAGTGTGTAGTATGTTAGTAAGTCCATTCAAGAAATGCAGTGTATCAGCTTTAGGAACAGTTTCACAGGAAAGCGTGTGCTATGTACTTAGAAAAGGCATCTATGCCCTTTACGAAGTGTGCTTTTTTAGAAAGCTTAGCCTCTAACAGAATTTTGTTTAATTAACAATTAATAAGGATAACAAAAAGAAGTGGTTAAAATATATTGTTTGTTGAAAACAAAAAAATTACAGAAAAATAGCAAATATTTTACTACGGAATATTTAAAAATCATATTTGGACAACTCAAATAAACACTATTTAGTATTACTTTGATCAGATTGGGCCATTGCTTGTTATGACTTACTGAAACCATTTCAATCTATCATTTCAAAGGACAACTAAAAATCCTGTGATGTTGTCGGTTTCAGTAGAGTTTTATAAGAAATGGTACAAAATGCAGAAATGAGAGGTATAGGAGAAGGAAGGAAAAGATTGCAGGGGAAAACAGAACCCTGCTTCCAGGTTACCTTAAATCTTCTCAAATCAGAGAGCCAATAAGTCAGGTGGATGAGAATACAATCCCAGGGGAAGAGTACAAATGGAACACAGAATCGAATACTAAATGAAAACCCGGACTGATGAGAATATTTTTCAAGCAAGGGAATGAGACACTTGGGAAATATGGAGGGCTTCCTGGAATATAAATAGTGGTCGAGGTTATTTTCAGGAAAAAAATTTGCCAGACTTGAAAGGGCAAAGAGAACCCTATCCATTATAACTCCATATCTCCCAGGCCTGTCCTTTGGGAAATCTTGACACTGAAAGTCATCCATGAGCAAGTAACAACTGCTATAAATCTTTCAGTTCGGTATCCATGTTTCGACAATACTAGTCAATATGATGGGAAGGTATATCCAGGAAAGCTGCCTGGAAATAATGAATTTCTCAGAAGAATAAACATCAGTTACTTGTTATTGCTTGGGTTTCCCTACCTTATAAATATAGGTATAGATTAAGCAACATCATCAAGGTTACCCCAGAAAACAAAAACTTGGTTCTGAGATTGACTGATAGAATTTTGACCTAATGCTGTATCTTATCTGGAAACTTATCCTGTAAATAAATCTTCATAGAGAAGTCTCTGTGTTAATAGAACTGAAAGCGTACAGTCTGGCTAGCTAATATGCAGATAGTAATATTGGTGCATACCAAGGAAATCAATCAGTCTTCCCTTGACTGAGAACTATCAGTTATGTGTACTTATACTGTCAACCAGATAAAATAGGTATTTTTATTGTCCAGTCCTCTTTTACAGTAGCAGTGTTTCTCCTTAGATGTTTAAATAAGAATTATTTTGGTGACTGCAGGTTCTAAAATGAAAGCTAGAATCTATTTTTAATTAGAAATATACTCTTGAGGATCCTAATAGTGAAATTTCCAAAGTGCTAAATCAATCATAATAAAAATTGGGTAGAATTTCTTTCTCATATGTATTTTTAGACAGAAAGCCAACTTGATGGGTCTGTGATAGCGTGATCTTCTTCAATGTGGATATCTGAAAAGAATACCCTCAAGGAAAATATTTGTTAGTCTCTCTTTGCTCAAAAACATAACTAACAATTAAGAAGTTAATACATTTAAATATTTATGCGACAATTTGCTTCTTATGGAAATTTATCCTACAAAGAATCAATACATACTTTCATTTTCCTTTTTGACACAGAAAAAAACATGCCCCACAGAAAATCTTTAAAGCCAAAATTCAAAATATTATTCCTCTGTATCATAATGACTTGAAAACAATTTGGAAATAAGAGTGTTATCAATTTTTCAATACAATATATTATATAGGAAACTTCCCAAAAAGCTCAATCACAGTGAAATAAACCCTACCAACAAAACCAAAAGAGTCAATAGCAAAACCAAGTAAAAACTGGTAGACTCCATAATAAATAGGACCAAGTGTAGATTCTGAATTTACTCTTTATCAACTCAGAAATTCACTGAATCTATGTTACCTACACAAGACCTCACAACTTCAAAGCACTCAAATCCCATCATACATAACGCAAGTGATTGTGAGATAATTCTGTTAGCGGGGGAGCACAGGATGGAGTTAGAATCCACAGATATTTTTGAAAGAAGGCATGTATTGAGAGGGAAATGTACTGGTACGATCTAGAGCAAGTTGGAAGGGAGAATTTAAAGGTTTATATGGTCATGATATGTTGTATATGTGCATGTATTTATGAAAGAATAAACAAAAATATGAACATAAGTTTAGAAATGGTATGTTAAGACATTGCTACTGTATTACAAACAATTTCAGGAAGAGGGCAATGAAAAAAATGTTAGAGCAAGGATATTATTTTTACTTCCTTAGAATCTCACCAGTAGATCATCTTTAATGCACATCAGTAAGAAACAGTGTTTAAAGCATAATGCAGACAGACAAAAAGGACAAAAAGGACAAAAAAAGGAGACCCTGAATAGATGACAGGCACAACGGTAATTGCAAGGCAGGAAGGTGAGAAAGTATGTATGTTCATCTTCAAATGAATATAGAATAGTTGTGATGCCCTCTTTTAAAATGTACTTTAAAAACTTTCTATGAAAAGCAAGCAAACTAATATTCTTATTTTTATAATATTACTTTAATAGCTATTGGTAAAAATGTATTACATTGGCTACATACATGTCTATCAACACTGTGTTAGAATTTCTAGCTCAAAAGAAAGATATTAAAAGTTTACCCTACAAAACTTTCTTGTTAACCTGCCAAATAGATGAAGGGAAAACAAATGACAATAAAAATCTTGCAATAGGTAAACCAAGATGGTGGCGCCCAGTGTGTACCGCGTCTAGGAAGTAGATGGTCCGACGCAGCAAAAGCGACTGCAGGGGATGAGCTGGGGAGAATCAGACTCAACTCTCCCGTCCCATCTTCTCTGCATGACCCCGGATTCAGGAATCACAAGTTTCTACAACCCTACACTACCCTGAACACTCAAGTAAATACAGCAGGCCCCCTAGGGAACAGATGATCCGGGCAGTGAAACTGAATCCAGAGAGCTGAGTCAGGCACAGGCCACAGCCCACGTTAGCTGCTACCTGGACAAGGCCCATGGGACAACTGAGCAGCTTTGGGCTTGGATCTCTCTCTCTGCCTGCCCATGGCTTACTGGACTGATACATCTGGGACACTGAGAAGAAACAAAGGTGAGTCAGGCACAGACCACAACCCACATCAGCTGATACCCCTAAAGAAACCTGTGGGACACTCGAGCCAGCAGCGCCTGTGGCCTTGAATCCTTCTCTGACTGACCACTGCTTACCAGTCTGGCCCATCTGGGACACCGAGAGTAAACAGGAAAAGCTGAGTTGGGCGTGGGCAGCAACCCACATTAGAGGCCACTTGGAATAAGGCCCATGAGACAACTGAGCGGCTTTGGGCTGGGATCTTCCTCTGCCCACCTGCAGCTTATAGGCCAGGCCTATCTGGGACACAGAGAACTTAAAAGCAAAGGAGACCCCCATCAACTATATCCCTAAGAGGTCTGTGGGATACCTGATCAAGTGGCTTTGGGCTTGGATCTCTGTCCACTTGTCTGTTGCTTACTGGCCAGGCCCATCTGGGACACAGTGAGTAAACAGGCAGAGTTGAGTTGGGCACCGGCAAAAAACCATACTAACTGCTATCTAGATAAGGCCCATGGGACACCAGAGCAGCCTTGACCTTGGATCTCTCTGTCCACATAGTGCTTAGCAGCCTGGCCTATCTGGGTCACAGAAAGTGAAACAACAGCCCTGAGTCGGCTTTCGGCAACAATACGCTTTATCCACCATTCAAAGGAGAACTGAAGACCTCCCCCCAAGCAGCTCTCGGCTTGAAGCTCTCTCAGCCTGACCCAACTGGGTCACAGACAGCAAACCAAATAGAGCTGAGCTGGGGATAGGCTCCAAAACCCATTGTCCACTCAGGAAAGCTCTAGCAAATATCCTTCAGGTTGGAGCTCTCTGTGCTGGCCCCTGCCATGCCTGTCCCACGTGACATACACAGACAGCAACCCAATTGGAGGAAGCTCCAGGCCTGCTGACCCCAGAGACAGCCAGATGGCTAAAGGCCAGTGCAAGAAGCAAAACAACAAAACTCAGAACCACATGACGCCACTGAAAACCAGTGGTCCTACCACAGCAAGCCCTGGAGATATGAACAGCCACAAAGCACAAGAAGGAAGTTTTAAATCTGAAGTGATGAAAGTGATAGCAGCCTCGAAGAAGGAAAATAAGTCACTCAAAGAAACACGGGAAAATACACTCAAACAGATGAAAGGATTGAATAACTCCTATAAAGAATTACAGGAAAATTCAATCATATGAGAGGGAAAAAATGAATAAAATCATTCAAGACCTAAAAAAAGGGAATTAGAAGCAACAAAGAAAACACAATCTGAGATGATCCTGGAGTTGGAAAACCTAGGGAAGAAAACAGGAACTGCAGGCACAAGCAGCATCAACAGAATTCAAAAGACAGAAGAGATAATATCAAGTATAGGCAGCACATTGAAGGTATCAATATATCAGTCAAAGAAAATGTTAAGTTCTGACACAAAACATTCAAGAAATCTGGGACACTATAAAAAGATCAAATCTGAGAAAAATAGGAATAGAGGAAGGTGAAGACTCCAAGTATCTCTGCATATTTACTTTTTTAGGTTTGAGCTAATTAGAAGACAATACCAAAATCTCTTGATATCTTACCCATCACAGTCTTATGGTTTTGCTTAATGAATTAATTAATTGTTTACTTTATCAAAAAGTTGATATAAATAATTTTTCTTAACTCTTTACTAAGGGAAGTAGGAAAAATAGATTATGTGGCATATGTATCTAAATCTCACAAGTACATGTGTTGAATCTTCTCAAAATCTTCTAGAACAGGCTAACATTAAGAATTTTCTTCTGTGTTTTTCCTCCCAATCTTTTAGTTCTGGCTTTTGTCACCCTAATTCACGAGCCATGTCAAGCGACAGTCATCCCGGGGGATGTTTCCATGATCCAAATCAGAGGCTAGCATGTATGTCCTCTGTGCTTTCAAACAAGTCCCATTACCTTTTCAATCATTACTCATTTGAAGTGGATGTTTAAATAATGGGTGTAATCTTGAATGTGTCATGAAATAGAAGTTATGACCATACAGATTAAAATATTGAATATACTTTAAATTTTTAAGTAATTTTAGATTCCTTTAAATAATTTTATGTATCCAAATATATAACTGAAAAGTCCATCTTGAAAAGAGAAGACAAAAGTTTCTTTTATCATAAAAAAGAAATTTGTATTCATTTTTTGATGCTTTGTTAAGATGGAAATATATTTATCTTCAGGATCAATAGATGACCTTTACTGCTTGATCTTTGGATTTATTCATACATACATGATTTGCACAGAAGATTATCTGGAGAAAGTAGAGGTAAAGACTGATATGCTATAAACTGCCAAGGATGCCCAAGATTTTGATTGGAGACATAATATAAAATGCAGATACAGCCTCTGTGCGCAATCTTAGTCACACTGTTTAACCTGTAAAGTCCCTAAGCTTATTGCTCGTAAGTTATCATTACCCAGGGGAACACCGTCGCCCAAAAAACCAAGAGTTAATTTTAAACATCATATCCAATTCTCTGGGTTCTTGAAAACAATTTAAGGTTATTTTGTTTTTGCTTTTTTTTTTTTTTTTTCATTTAAGTAGTTTTACCTAAGAACTTGAAAACAGTTTCTAAAATACACTCGGGAGGCAGAGGCAGGTGGATCGCTGTGAGTTTGAGGCCAGCCTGGTCTACAAAGTGAGTCCAGGATGGCCAAGGCTACACAGAGAAACCCTGTCTCAAAAAACCAAAAAATAAAAATAAAATAAAATAAAATAAAATAAGAGTTTTCATTATTTTGTGTTAATTTTATTTGGGTGCAAGAAAATGCTAAAAGAAAACTGAATGATTTAGCCCAAATTCACTAGAGGACTGTGTGAAAGAAGTTCTTTTTAGGATTTCTTCTTCACAGGCGTGTTTATCTTAGGGTGGCTTTGGGTAGATCTACTTTGAATTAGATATTTGGCTTAACATTGTTTTCTGGTTTTCTCCTTTCTCCCATCCTATCTCGGTGAAATAACCTCACACCTGAAGTTGATAATAGATTTGTGTGAGTTAGACAACTGTGGCCACAAAACCAGCATGATAAACAAGCCATGGTCCTCAATACGCATTTATTTAGCTTACCCATTTACCCAAGAGTTGGATTCTCATCAGCCATGAATGCGCAGAAACACTGAGGTCTGTGTGCATCACAAAGACTGAGGCTCAAGGAGGTGACCAGAAACAAGACAACTCTGTTTGGCCTGACTAGGAAGGGGTGTTCTATGTAACAACAGCCTTATTGTTACTAAGTAATAACAATAGTTTAAAGGCTGTTATTTAATGAAATAATTTGAAAACAAAACTAGTTCCACCTGGGAGTATACCCAAACACACAATGGGGTGGTCCCTCCTACATCAAACTTTAATTAAGAAAATTCCTTACAGGCTTGTCTAGAGCTCCATCTTCTCCAGGCATTTTCTTAACTTAGATTGCCTCTCTCAGATGACTACTGCTTTATCAAGTTGACATAAAACTAGCCAGCAGAGTTGGAGAAAAGGATTGATGTGTTGCCATTTGAGATTTACAAATACTCTACTGCGTGAATAATATTTGTGCAGACCAAAGATTGAGCTATAATTCATTACATACTTAATATATCCGACATTTAATTTATAGATGTAGTCATCCAGAAGCAGGGAAGCATCAACAATATTTTACATGCAAGGGATGTATTAAATGTTCTCAAAGTACTTCACTTGTACGTATTGTCATAGACTTTACTAATTTATATTTTGTGTTAATCTTTATTTCTATACACTTCATTCATTTTGTAAAGCACAATTTTCAGAACTGAATACTTGCATGATAAAAATATAGTGTTATAACTGTAAATAAATAACTGTGGCTGCAAATGAAGTAAATTGTAAATTTAAATTGCAGATTTAAAATAAAAATTAAAGTGTAGTATTTTAGGTCAGCTCCCCAGGAGGAATTTATTGGTGGTATTGTTAACCTGGTCAAAACCTCATGGATTGGGATGTTACTGGGCCCTAGAGGAAAAGGCATTATAGTTGTTTTGCCATATGTACATAATGTCAGATCACACATTCTAAATATTTAGCTTATACAGTTTACACCTGTACATTAGTATTATGCTCAGATTTTGAGAGACTCCCGAACAGACTACCCAATAGCTGAGTCCAAATGCAGTGGCAAGGAAGTATTTATTGCAGGTTCGAATCTGGGACATGTCTCCAATGCACTGACTCAGCAGATGCAGGGAAGTGGCCTCAAGTCTCAATTAAGAGGGGTTTTTAAAATAGGTTTTAGACAAAGAAATAGGTTTTAACAGTACATGATTGGATAACATTTGGTCAGAAAAGCTGCAAGCAAGGAGTTACAAGCCTTGGCGTTTTGTGATTGGGTAATAGATGTGGGGACAAGTTGACCTATAGAAAAGATTGGTTGAAGCAGTCATGGGGGCTTTAGGAACTTTGGCCTGGCTTCTCCTAATTGGTTGTTGCTATGTGTCAGACCACCTGCTGGTCAGCTTGACCAGCAGAGAGTATATTTGGACTTTCCCAAGGTGAGTTGATTGTATTACTAGGGAATATTTTTCTGGTTGGACTGGGCTGTGGTTTTTCTGGAATCTGAGTTCATCCCTTGGCTACGTTTAACACAAAATGGAGTTTCTTTTTCAAAATGGAGTTTGTCCGGTCTTTTCAATTCTCAGCCTTGATCAGTGATGTGTATATTTGAAGTGGTGATGGTAAATGCAGAAACACATACCTGATGAAATAGTGAGAGGAATAGAGAATTAGGGGCTCAACCTTGCACAAGACATCTTGAACAATTATTTTAAAGGTTGTTAAGAAGACTAAAGAGAATGTGGTCAATGACAAGGCAAAAGACTAATGGCAAAGGGCAAATTTTAAAAGCAGCCTGTACTAAGCTTACATTTATATTCTTTAGAGTAAAAATGTGTTTATGTTTTCACTATAATTTATACCCTTTAATTGTGTTTTTGTAGTATATGTCTTTTAGAAAAGTTTACTAAGTTAATTTAATATATTTAGGGCTACTAAGGCATTCAACTGTCAATCACCCTGGCATAAATAAAATTATTCAAGTAAAGAATTTAATAAGCAGTCTCAGATTAAAATTTTATAAAGAAATTGTTTATAATTTTTGTATTTGGCTTTCTAACTGTAGCTTAAGTTTCTCATAAGTTGAGAACGGCAAACATCCTAGAACTACCTTCTTCTCCCGATCATCTGATCCTGATCTATGCATAGTACAAAAATCTTATTTTTACAACTTTCAGCAATGATTGTCTCTCTTAAAAACTGTCACCCAATTTTTGTATTTCATATTATGAGGCAGAATCCTGTAGAATTCTGCATCTAGATCCTGTTTCTCTGGCAAGCTCCCTTTGGTAGTTTGTCTTTCAACCTCTGTCTTCTATACTCTGCATCTTCAGTTCCCCTACCACTGGAGGCCTTTGAACCTGTCCAGGGATGCCTTGACAGCACAGTCACTTCTTACTTTATCTTAAAATACCTTATTCCTAATCATTTAGCTCTCAGAATAGAGACAATTCTTTGGGGTAATAATTTTAATCACTTTCAGATCATTTGTAATTGTTTGGTAAGCCTATTTCCCCTGCAGTTTGCAGCTAGACATAAAAGTAACTGTGTGGTTGAAATCTAAGAGTATAACATAGGCATCATGGAAACCCAGACATCTGTTTTGTCCATCAATTTACTTTTAGTACCTACTACAGTCTAAAAATCTAATATTCTATCAGGAACTATTGAATTTGGGAGTAATTTTGGCTAGAGTATAATGTTAATCCTGAGTGGTAAGAGAGAGAATGTGTCCTGAATTGTAGCTCAGATTCTCAAATTTTAAATTATCCACCTATTCAACTTGGTGCTGTGGCTGGAATTAACTCTAGAAACCACGGTTTTCCTCTATAAACCAACTTACTGCCCACAGGAGAACTGAAAGGAAACTGAAAACTAAGAGGTTTTGGTTTGTTACAGTGCTTTTTTTTTCCCTTTCAATCACTTTATAACAGTACAGTTTTCAGTGTACTTTCAAATATTCACTGTGAAACTCTCAGTGATTTAAACATGTTCATCACCTTTTAGTGTTTTTCCCAGTTTATTATTTACATTAATTTTTATGTAATGGTAAAGGAACTCAGCTTGGGGTATATGTATTTAATTCTCGCTATTGCTACTATTTGTGAAGTTACAGAGTATCTCATTCCGTATATTCACTCTTTTCCTCTCATGCCCAAGAAACTTCTCTTGCTACAGAAGGAAGGCACAGCAGTGGCCATGCCTGTAGAATTATTGTTCTTATCCAGAAGCAGTGGCCAGAAAGAGCAGTAAAAATGCATCCCAGTGAATATTCCACAGTGGTATTAGTTGAATTGAGATGCTTCTTGTAGAACTTAGGTTATTTTTTAAAGCAGAGCCTGTACCTAGTGCTTTCTTCTCCTTATCACACAGGTAAGAAACCACAAGATAAGTAGGAGGGATTCTCTTTCACTATTGTGTCTGTGAAATCATTCTGGTATTCCTTTTTTTCTGGCACAGGAATATAGAGAACTAGTGGTTTAGGCCTTCATTTTCAAGGAAGTAAAGTTTTGCAGGAGATATAGTATACTTTCATTGACTCAAAATTGAGGCTGCCACCTGACTATTTTGAGCTCGTTATGTCAATGAACCAATAATTGGAGAGGAGAGCAGAGATAATTGTGTGTGATTATAAAGGATAAAATGAGTTTGGGTACGTAATTTACTTTATTTTAAACACAAGTGTTTCCCTGGGATGTTTATTCCTCCCATATCCAATTTAAAAAGTTAATAAGCACAGAATCATCAGAGATACCAAATCTAATACTGTCAAGTGAGTAATCATAATCAGGTAAGCTGCCAGCTTGAAGGAACTGCAAAGGCCATTGAAATAAGGAAGTCATAAATATGAACTACAACTTTCATGAAATTTATAGAAATAAGGGCACCTGTGCATAATATATATGTATATATATATCCATTGTTGTATATTTTAATTACTCTTTTCTTCACTTTATTCTACTTTTGCTGTAACTAATAGCAACAATATTGTCATTATCCAGTGATAGAGACAGAGCCCGTGTTGGAGTTCTTGTTTATTTTCCATGGTATGAGGGTGGATCCATCTTTGTACAAAGATGTACTTTGAATGTGAAATGTCCTTCATTGCCTCACATGTTCCTCATGTGGGTGTCAACTGATGGCACAGTTTGTGAAGACTGTGGAACATTTAGGAGAGGGAACATCACTGTGGGAAGTAGGTCACTAAGGTAGGCCTGAAGGTGTCATCAGACAGCAATATTGCTCCTGCTTCCCTGACCTCCATGATTTCTGCAGTGCCTACCACATCCTGAAGGGGTCGGTCCATCCTTCTAGGACTGTAATAAAGCAAACCCTTGCTTCCTTAAGTGGTGAGCAATAGAAGGGAGTGAGGCAGAAATTCAGTTAATTCCTGTTGGAAAGACACATGAGAACATTAAAATAAATGATTATGATGGCTGAATAACTAATGTGGCAAGCTGCCTGTTTTAAGCTCTTGACTCTAGCCCAACTCTCTTCTATTATTCTCAGATTTGTGATTTCAGGGAAAGGATCCAACAGTGTCCTTGGGCTTAGTGACACCAGCATACTGGAGGCAAATGTTAATTTTTCAGTAATTTTAAAGCTAGTTTTGAAATAATCACCAGCTTACAAAATTATGCAAACAAATTATACTACAATATATAGGAAGTAAAAAAAAATCAAAGCATCACTACTTATTCATTTTACTATTATCTACTTCAAGGACTTTGTATCAACTGTATCAGTTTTGTATCAAACTTTATTGTAATTCCTCTGCTTGGTACCATTAGAGCAGCTATAATGAAAATATTAACCACCAAATAAATGAGTATTGAGAATCAATGCATTTGCTTCTGTTACGGAATCCAATTAAAACTCTAAATTGCACCTTTATCATTTACCAATCATAAAGAATTATATCAGCAGATACACCAGAAAAAGTAATATTTGTATTTATTACTTGATTTCATCCTTGATCCGTTCATCATTTGGCAATGTGTTGTTTAATCACCATAACTTTAAGCACTTACTAGAGATTTGTTTACTGTTGTTTTTTGTTTTATTTTATAATGGTCAGATAGGATATATGGCATTAGTTCACTTTTCCTCAGTTTTTAACATTTGTTTTGTGTTCCAGGATTCAGTTTATTATGTAGTTGTTTCTATGGACCACTAAAGAGAATGTATATTCTTCAGCATTTGGGTGGTATTAGTTTTAGTTTGAAATCAATTGTCTTATATGTTAATGTAATGATTTTTGTTTACTTCCTGTTCCCCTTTGCTTGGAATATTTTTGCCACTGAATTATTCTGTTACTATTGAAAGGTAGGGGTTGATTGCATTCATTTTGTTGTTGATATTTTTTTCTGGTTTTGTTTTCAGCCATGGTTTGTATTTCACAAATTATACTTTATGTTGTAGGTTTTTATGTTTTTATTTCTTTCTTAAGCTTGAAGTATTGCTTTTGGTGTTCTCTTTAGTTTTGTTTTGGTGAAAATGAAATCGTTAGACTGTATCATGAAAAGGCTTTCTTCTCTCCTTCCACTATGACAGATAGGTTTGCTGGGTATAATAACCTAGTTTGTCAGTTGTGGTCTTTTGGAAAATAAAGTGCATTACTCTAGGCCCTCCTGGCCTTCAGAGTTTCCACGAAGAAATCCTGTTGTTTTTATGGTTTTTTTTCTCTATCTGTGGCTTGTGTTTGTTATCTTAAAGATTTCAATTCTTCTTCTTTGTTCAGTATAGGTAGTTTAGATTTGTTTATTTGTTTGTTTGATCTTAATTATCATATGCTGTGGTGAGCTCATTTATTTTTGGTGGGTTTTGTGCTTTACCTATTGTATAGGTATGACTTTCCTTAATTTGTGAATTTTTCTTACATGATCTTGTTAAAGACCTGGTCAGTGACCATTATTTGGAATTATGCTCCCTGATCCATACTATATATGAAAGATTTAGTCTTTCTTTAATATCATACATTTTCTGCATGTTCTTTTCCTATGTTTAAAAAAATCATATTTTTGCATTGAAGCCAGTAAATAAATTGAGTCCTTCCTATGTGAAAGTTTATTCTGGTCAATAAAAGCCTTTCACTCTAGCATCAGTTCAGCCTTGTATCTTCAGTTTCTTTTACATTTTCAGTACCACACTAGATTTGAAAGAGCAATATATTGAATATTTTCAGTAGAGTAGAGAGTATACCTAACTCCCAATGATCATATTTAAAAACTTGACTCAAATATAATATATTTAAGCTTACTAAACCCGGTTTTGAAAATCCTTGTCAAATTTTAATATTTAATCATTGATTATGTATTTATTGTTCACTGTAATATGATATGTAATATATGACCTTTGATGAAGTTGTATGTTACATACATATCATGACTTCTAATTCCTTCTGTCACTTTCTGTGTTTCCCTTCATCTCCTGAGATTACACTTTAAATCTACAGAAGTGTCCCTGCTGCAAATGATCACAAATTATGTCATCTCCTAGCTTGTTTATTCCATTGTGCATACATAAAATCAAATCTGTGGCTACCTCTTCTCCTTTGTTTGAAGTATGTTAAAAATAATTCCAACAGGTTGTGAATATTAAGAGACTCACATGGATATCGTGAAACCAGTTTTTCATTATTAATTATTTAAATTTCCTGATAATTGGATCACATGCCCACTCATTGTTACAGTCACATCTTTCTTTCTGTGAATTTTAATACGGAAAATTCTTTAGTTTTAGCAAGATTTACACCTAATCAGGAAGACTTTTGTGAATTTACCCACTAGCTAGAAATAATCCAAAGCTATTCATAAGCCTGTCTATATCGTCACATAGTACGTTGCCCATATTATTAGGTTGATTTAGAATTTATTGTTCCATCTTTCACTAGCAATATATTAGTGTTTAACTACACAAATCTTACATTTGCTAATTTAGTGATTAACTTCTCAGTTAAAACTACTACTAAGAATTGCTAAACATCAACATTTTATAAATGACAATGGGTAAACAAAATGGAAATATATTCCTTACAGAAATAAAGAAGCCAGCTTACTCTTGCAGGCTACCAAGATGAGACTTGAAAGCCTATGCCCTTATAGTGGGGGAGGAGGTCCCCCTTGGTCTTAGACCTATGGGAGGAGAATAGGGTGAAAGCGAGGGGAGGGAGGAATGAGAGGATACAAGGGATGGGATAACAATTGAGTTGTAATCTGAATAAATTAATAAAATTAAAATTTAAAAACTATATAGAAAGCAATGCCACAGAACGGTTTCAAATAATAGATATCTTTTTGTTTTTGTTCCCCTGTTCACTGTATTTCCTATTTGGCTTTAGTTGTAAAATTTGAAAAAAAAAAAAGAAATAAAGAATCCAACTTTTAGCCATATCTAGGATTTGTAAGTGTGTAATAAAATTCATCCTTATTTTTCACACACTCCATTTTGCAACACTGTTTTCCATCTTCTGGACAATGGAGCTTAACTCATGTAATCGAATTCTCACTGCTTTTTAAATAATCTTGGCCTCATCTTTGAAAAGATCTGAAAGACCATCACTCCATTGCCTAGAGCCCTAACAAAACGAATACTGATATTTTAACTCTTTAAGAAGAAAAGAGATTATCATTTGCAAGTCATAAAGAATAAAGCAGAAGTGGTTAAGTCCCTGCAACATACTCAAAGGAAGACCATAAAATCAATGAGGTTTTAATAATGCCTTTTATATGTTATGGTAGGATCATAAGAGGCATGAAATAAAATTTAAGTAAGCTAACTGAATGATATAGTTATTTTGGCTGCACTTAACTTTGTGCTCATCACAAAAAAATGATTTATTCATGTAAAATATTTTATAATATAAGGAAACTATAGAATATCGTAAAGGTATAAGCCATTATGTTCAGTCTTGATACTTTTAATAGAAACTATTCTAACATTCATAGATTAGCTGTTTTGGGTGAAATTTTAATCATGACACCTTTGGAAAATTTTTATGCAGTTTAAAGAATATTACACTTTAAAGTGAGTTAAGTGTCATATACTTTATAATTTATAATTTGCTGAACTTGCTCTTTCTAGTGTACAGTGCTGTATAAAATGGATGTGTTGACAACATCCAAAATCTCCCATCTTTATCACCCTCAGAAAAGTTTGCTCAGGTCTTGATTATAGAAAATCCTTCTTCTACAAGATGTGGGTGCTCACTGTAAACTGTCAATAAAGCTTTAAAATGTTTATGTCATTGCAATACAATAAGCATCATTTGAGTCTTGTTTCTATTAATTAATGTAGTATAATTGAAATAGATCTATTGGTTGCCTGTATGATTTAATTTTATATTTATTGGCCAAATAGTTAATTGTGTGGTTGTACCATGAGAGGTACAGCAAACCACCAGTAGAAGTTTTGGTGCATTTTTCCAGTTTAGAGTAATTTTGGTTTTTGTCTTCGGGCATAAGCAGAAAGCCTTCTTAGGTATTAAGGTCACACTGGAGCCACTCCATCAGCTCTCCTGGTTGTCAGCAGTTTGAGATCAGGTGGGAATAATATCACTGGGGCTTCTAGGTCTACAGCCTTGTGACTGCTTACTTCACTACCTCCGCTAACCTGTGAATCAGTTATTAATGATAAATCTCTTGACAGACAGACAGACAGACAGACAGACAGACAGACAGACACACACACACACACACACACACACACACACACACACACACACACACACACCAGTTCTTGATCTCTGAAGAAGCATGACTAATATGGATTTTGGTGTCTAGGGTAACTCCTGATGGACAGATATCAAATGGAAATTTTTAAATTATTTTAAGGGCTTATAAATTATGCTCCAACATAGTCAAATTTAAAGAGGAACAGTCTATTGCCTATTAAAGAGAAGGAACTGTTAGGCCATCATGTTATCTGGGAAAATAGCTATTTATTTTTATATACTACCATATAGAAACCAACTATCACAGTATCAGTAAGTCATATATAGGAACTTAAAGGCATATGAGTTACATATAGAACTATCAATACTAATAGCCATCTAGTTAGATTCAAGTCTTGATAAACAGAAGGATTATTCCTGCTAATATAAACCCAGCCAACCCTACATTACGGGAGAGTGTATGGATCTTAGAAGAGAATCTACTACAGCTGTTTTCCTAAACTACTATAATTTCTAAGTAGTTTTCTTTTTAACACAAAAAAGCACAGCTCTCATCATTCATCAAAAAAGGCTTCCTCTTTACTAGATGAGGACTATTACAGAGTCCCACTGCTCATGAAAATGACTGTCATACTGACTCAACACTGCTGCATCTACAACACAACTCCTACATCTAATCATCATGATGCTGAGGAGGCATCAAGAAAGAGAGGGTGGGAACGTTGCAGGAGTTAGAATTACAGGACACTTAGTACTATATAGCTCCTTGTAGATATGACAAGGAAGATGCATCTATGAAATCTCAACTATACGGTTACTTAAAGTAGAGCTGCATAATAACTACAGTTCTTATGACAATGTCGATGGAGTATTTTACAATATTGCACACCTAGATGAAGAACTTGCTTGCTGAAAAGAAAACACTCTTTTCTCTAGGAATGAAGTCCTCATAGGTTCTCCAATCTCAAGTGGCCAGCCTTAAGCACATGTACAGACAAGCAGCACAAAGTAGATTCAGTACTTTGTACACTTCACACACACACACACACACACACACACACACACACACACACACACACACACACACCATGGGACACTAAAAGTTTTTTTTTAAAAAAAGGTAATGAATTCAAGATGGAACTAGAGAGGTTACAAGAGAAGTTTGAGGAGGAAGAGTGATAAATGGTGAAGCCACATATAAGCACAACATTATCAAAAATAAAAAATAAATTAAATAGAAAGTATATGCATATCTACAAAGGACCCTTGGCAACAAGTTTTATACCTAAACAGAACTTGGAAACATTTTATTGAGAAATACTGAAGGCTACAACCATGAGGAATATTGATGTATGGTTTTCTCTGATCAGTCTACTTTTGATTTCAGACTATGATGACTAACAAATTTTGTTGGAAGACATTTATTCCTATCTATATTCTGAAATATTTTGTGTGGACTTTGCATCTGTTTCTTTCTTAACTATTCACAATACTCCATTCAGTTGTGAACCCATTAACTTGGATAAAAAAATCCTAAAGATTTAGTTTCTCAGGATTTGTTAAAAATTATTTGTGTTATCTCTTTTGTCCAAAATAACCCTTGAAAGTTTGTGCATTTTAAAGAAATAATCTATTCATTTTATTCATTTTACTTAATAGGCATACAATTGCCAATTATTTTTATATTGCTTAGTGTGTAAAAATTTTTTTCATTTTATTTGGAGGGGTTCTTTAGCTCTTCCTTTTCATCCCGAGTTTGGTCATAGGCATGCTTTCCCCTCTCTTAATCAGCATGTATAGAGACTTGTCTAAACTTTTTTCAAAACTAAGTTGGTATTACTGTTTTTCCTAAGAGGGTCAGATCTGTAACCTATTTTTTTATATTTTTAAAATATTGCTAATCATTATTCCTTTAAAATATTATTTCTTCCCTCTTCTGTCTTTCTCCTCATTATGAGAATCCAATTACATTTACATTAAAAATTTTAATATTGTTCATAGTTCTCAGAGGGTCTCTACTATATCCTTTTCCTAGTGGGAGTGTAACAATTATTTTTTTATTGTTTGAAGGTATCTGCATGTGGGTAATCAATGTGAGTGCATGCATAAGACCTCTACAAGGGCAAGCCTGTCAACATTCTAGCATAAAGGGGGAATTCACGAGCCACAGATGTTTATTGTTCTGGCTAAGGAAGAGTCAATTATCTTTAAGGGTGTGGCCCCTGGTAGGTTGACCACTGTCCATTAGATGGCCTTACACCCAGGAGTATGTGGATAGTCCAAACTGGTCTCAGTGGGTTATTTTTTTTAGAAGAAAATACAAAATTGCTGGGTACAAATGTGGGATGGATCTGGGAAGAGTCATGGGGGTAGTGCTTAGGGTTGAATATGATCAAAAGTATTGTATGAAATTCTAAAAGAATCAATAACCTGTTTTAGAACTCTTTATTTGATATTTTATTACTCCACCTGTTCAAATCCCTCATAAGTCATATGTATTCATGCATCCTTCCTGACTTCTTCTTTAATACAATAAAATTATAATTTAATTATCCTTGTTAAAGATTTTCAACAACTAGAGCACGCTGGTATAATTCTGTTACGATGGCTTTTCTTGTATAATCTTTTCTTTGTCCTTGCTTCTTATTTTGCTGTATAATTTGTGGTGGCAAATGACAGAATAAACATAAGTAAATAAGACAAATGAGCCTGTTTACAAATGACTGGTTCTGCCTGCCTTCCCCCCTCCCCTCCCCCCCTACCACAAGCTCTGTTTGCTGCTGCAGATCTCTCAAGGGCACAAACCTATTGGCTGTGGGCATTTTTTGGAAATTTCTTGCTTTCCTGAGTCTGGGGATGTTACTTTCTCAATAATCCTTTCCCTGATCAACATAGCAGCAAAAATATGCCTTATGTGGATGGCATGGCTTGTGTACAGGGTTTTAACAGCCTCTCTTCCCTGGCAGAGTCATATAATGCATGAGACCACTAGCATGTTATACCTCTCACAGAGGTGGATTATTTTTCTTTTTCTTTCTGCTAATATAAAGAGTCTTCATTTTTAGTATGGAAAGTAGAGGTGGACTTTTCTGTCCCGTATTGAGAAGTTTAAATATTTTTCTGCTTTTGAACAGACAGTATTTTACTTTTTTCCAATAAAAATATAGATCCCAGAATAGCCAATTCTCCTCTACCCAAACCTGACCAGTAAAGAATATATAGCCAACATCCTCCCACAATCTCCAAACTTCTAACACCTGGTACTGTTGGTCTACGTGATGGAATGTGCCTTGTAAGTACTTGCAAATTGATTTTCTGTCTCTGTTTCTGTCCTCTCCCTCCCTCTTCCTCTCCCCTCTCTCTATTTATGTGTGTACTGGAAAATGCTTTCAATTGCAGGCTAGATTTAGCTTTAGAATTTTACTTAATGTGTTAGCTGAACTTCTATAGTCTGGTCTAATATCTGGGGCACAGCTCTTCATGCAATGCATTTTTTACTGGCGACATTGACTCTTGGAGCTGCTCACTTTTCTTTATGTTTTTGAAGACTTGTTTGCCTACAACATCTGCATATGATTCAAGTGTAATGGTCTTGTAGGATATATGACGTTTGTAAATGTTACCATGAGAGCAATGTTCTTTCTTATTTTTTCTGTAACCAGAGGACATCCAGAAATCCACTCATTCATTTTAATACCCAAATAATGATATTTAACATTTAGAAACCAGAGAATAAATTCTTTCATGTAAACATATGCAAAGGGTATGCTCTGTTCTTCTATCAACCTACTAGAATAAAAGGAAAGAAAATATGAACTACCTTTTGTAAAGTCTCCAGTGGTGCTATGAGATCTGGAAATTCACCTTCAGTGACTCATGAGCCAAATAACCTTATGTTAAAAACCTCAGCTCTCCAACAATGTAGGGAAGAAATGGCATTAACTTCACTTCACAGTTTGCTGCTAGCATGTTTCTTGTGCCTTCCGTACATTCTGTTTCCTATTGCACGATGAGTGCTAAAATCTACCATATGACTAGAATTTCCTTTAAAATTGAGTATAATATTTTAAAGGTATAAGGTCAAAAGGCCTATTTTATACCATGATGACTGTTATTAACACTAACAAAAATTTGAAAATTGCCCCGAGATTATTTTTTAGCTTTTTTACTTATTAAAAATAGATTCTTCTCTCATACAATACATTCCAACCTCAGTTTCTCCTCCCTCAACTTCTTCCAACCACCCACTTTCCCTCTTTGCCAGATCCATTCCCACTCTTTTTCCCTTCAGGAAAGAGCAGACCTCCAAGAGACAACAAATACAAATAGCCACTCTACAAGCAATAGCACTTGGGGAACAAGGACTCAATTACATGTAAAATGTATAGCTTGTGTGTGTGTGTGTGTGTGTGTGTCCTACATTTCTGGATTGTAGTTCATTCCAGATATAGTCAAGTTTCGCCGAGAGTAGTATCACGGGTACCCATGTGGTGCTAATTTTCTTGTCGTAAAATGAAAGAATTTGATGAAATAATTCATTAATATGATTCCTACTTAATAATATTTTCACATTTAATTATTTTATTTTTGCACGTATACATTTATATTATTACACATATATACAATAGATTACCTATGGCAAGAAGAACCGTGACACAATCAGGAATTATATAAATGTAACATTCTTAATACTTTGGCTATTTGTTCTCGACACCTTTAAAGAAGACATCTTTCCAAACTTGATGCATACAAGAACCTACAGAACTCCAAATAGATTCAACCAGAAAAGAAAATCAAATAATAATCAAAACATTAAATGTACAGAACAAAGAAAGAATAGTAAAAGCTGCAAGAGAAAAAGGTCATCACATATAAAGGCCAACCCACCAGAATTACCCCTGACTTCTCAACAGGGACTATGAAAGCTAGAAGGGCCTGGATGGAAGTCACGCAAACATTAAGAGACCACAGATGCCAACTCAGACTACTGTACCCAGCAAAATTTTCAACCACGCAGATGGTGAAAACAAGATATTCCATGACAAAACCAAGTTTAATCAGTACCTCACCACAAAACAGAGTCAGAAACATCAACAAAGGACTATGTTTTTTTTTTCTTTTAAGTAAAATCTCTGTAAGTTTATTTAGGGCATTTAAAATTCAGATTTCAAGTAGGCGACTATTGTAGCCTTGATTCTGTTAGTTTTTAATAGGGAAAGGCCAAATCAGTGCTGATAGCCTATGCTTTTTGACCAAATAAATTAAATTACTAACACATTCTATCCTCTAAAAATGGGCACTTGTGATACAATAGACTTGAGAGTGCAGGAAGAAGATGAGGATGTAAATGAGGCATCTATAGAGAATATCAAATAAAATTAAGTACATAATGTTAGATTTCAGGAGAAAATAATCACCTCTCAACAGAAAGTTATTCTTTAATAGAAATATCTACTACTGAGCCCTAAGGGGAGACTAAGAGTCTGGACTTCTAGGATAAATAACTGAATTTTCAACTACCTATCAGGAGACATCCAAGTAAATCTACAAAATTTTATCAGAAGTAAGCACAGCTACAAGCCACTGTAGATAGTGGATAGTGTCAGTCGAGTTTCCACAAGGATTATCACGCAATAAAACAAAAAACCACCTTGAAACAAACAACATTTGTTTTTACTAACCATGGACTTTCCAGTAGACTAGATAAGTACCGTGAATTTTGCTCTGCTCACAATACAAGTCATCCTAAGGCCAGTAGCTCTCCATGACTTACTCCTCTTGCAATAAAATAATGAAAGTTAAAGAAAAAGCAGGGACAGATGTAGCCGCACAGTACATCCTGAAGCATGAGCTCGTAACTGGCACCCTGTCATTCCGGCTTCTGTTTCACTTGCCAAATAGCTGAATCCAAAGACGGTGATATGGGAATACATTGCTTATGGGGAAAGGAGGTTTAGGAAATATTGAGAAAGGCTTCAAAAACAACTTGAACAAATAAAGTGTTTCTTGACACATTTGTGACAGCGATAAAATGGAATTTCCATTGCCCAGGTCAGTTTCTTTTATTGACTCAAAACCTTTCTCGTATCAACCATTTTGTATCTTCCGAAGAGAATCTTCCATGACAAAGAGGCGATAAAGACTTGGTTCTAATTCGTAGATGTTCCATATAGTAGAATCTGAGAGTAGATAACTGTAACTATCAAGGCAGCTGTGAGAAATAATAAGGTTTATAATGTTCTCATAAAGAAATGATATAAATATCTCACTACCTCAAAAAAGTATGAAAATATTAGACTATGAGAGTTGAATACCAGCTAAGACACAGTAACGCGTGCCACTTTCTTCACATGGCCTCTGGGGTTTATATAACGCTTAATCCAAATTGTAATCTTACTTAGATCTGCAGTAATTTGGGATGGAGCCTTCTGGGAATGCTTGTGGAAGATCCCCCTTAACCAGATTAATTGAGGTATGAAGACCTTTGCACTACATGTGGCACCATTACCTGGGCTCAGACCATAAACTGTAGATGAAAGGAGAGAATGAGCTGCGCACAGCATCCATTGCTCTCTGCTTCCTGATTGGGGATACGATTGGCTGCCTCAGACTTCAGCTACTGCATTTTCTTCACCATGCTAGACTATGACCTGGATCCATAAACTGAAATAAGCCCTGTATCCCTTCAGTAGCTTTTACTATAGCATGAGAAGAAACCAGGATGCTTCTTGCCATTTTATTTTTCTTCCTGGACTGCTAGGAGAGGAAGGAGAGGAAATGCAGTTAGGATGCGATGGAAAGATAAATTAAGAATTTAAAAGAATAAAAATAAGAATGAGGAAAATAATATTAAAATTATACTTATATAAAACACTGTTAATGCCTGTTGAATTATTCCATATGCACCAATAATGCAAGTGAATGAAAAATTGATTAGATATTTTGCAGTTGTTATGACTATATATATATATTTTTTTATGACCATACATATTATTATATATACACACATATATACGTGTGTGTGTGTGTGTGTGTGTGTGTTTGTGTGTGTGTGTGTGAAAGAATGAGAATACAAAGTTCTTCCCACATTAGTTCTGAAAAGATGTTTTTATTTCTCATTTATGTCGGGACTTAATCACATAAAGATGAATACTTACATAGCATCATTGAACTGTTTAGACAAATTAGCTTTTGGCTTTCAAAGATTATCGAGTGCCTTATGAAATATTCTTCCTCTGGCCCCAGGCCTTGCAGAGGAGTTCCTGCGAGGAAAACCATGGGCTTTACCATCTGCCAAGGTGGTGTTCATACCAGGTGACCTTGCATACATTTATTAATCTCTAAAATGAATTGTAGTAAGTCTGTTACATAGTTTTGTGTATCTGTTTATTTATGTATCTGTTTATTTACTGAAACAAGGTTTTACTA
This sequence comes from Acomys minous, assembly GCF_964271855.1. Taxonomy (NCBI): domain Eukaryota; kingdom Metazoa; phylum Chordata; class Mammalia; order Rodentia; family Muridae; genus Acomys; species Acomys minous. The sequence goes on from NC_140489.1 coordinate 114,583,374, forward strand.
TACAGCCCAGGCTTGCCTCAAACTGAGGATCTTCCAGCCTCACCCTCTAAACTGCTGGAATAACTAAAGGCGTGCAGCACCATTCTTCAACTCATTGTGACCCAGATGAGACAACACAAATACAATACTTTGAGAACCTCTTCAGACAATCGCCATCCTAACCACTGAACACAATGCTCTACCTCTTATCACCACAAAGAAGCCTAAAGATGATTCATAAGTCCAAATGCCCTAAAGTTATTCAGTTTAAACAGTTATTTATAAAAATAACACTTTAATAAGCAGCATGCTTAAAACTATAAGCAGATACTCAAAATGTAAGAATTGGAAGCTTTGTTTTTCATTCAAACAATTAGAGCTCTGTAACCCCACCAAAATACATTTGCCTTGGGGGATTTCTATAGAATAAGGCCCATGTGACATATTATGATGCTGTCTAGCATTGAATCCTGGGTCTATCCCTCCATAGCTGTAAAGCTTTCCAGTTAGGTAGTCTAAGATTGTATGTCTTCTATAATTTCACTAATATTTCAAGCATGCAGCTCAGAACCATTCAAAATCCTCCTGTCGTGATTTTTTGGCATGCTGGATATGTAAAAAAAAAATCTATTTGTAGAATGAGCTACTAGATAAAAAATTCTGCACTTGATACAACTTCTCCCATGCAGCTTCTTTTCATGAATTAAGGCTGACTGAAGCAGGGGTTTGTGAAGGGGAAGTCGCCCCTCTTTTGTGGAACTTCAGGCAAGTGAAGTAGCCACTCTGCTGCGGCTGTGGGACAGTCTCTGGTATACAAGCAGCACAAATGTACTTGGTGACTGGAGACAGAGGCTGAACTATATATGATGTCAGCTCTACAGAGGGAGGCAGGGGGAGCGCTGTCCTCTGACAGTGGCAGCAGAAGTACCTTTGCCAGTCATTTTTACAATGTAGCTCTGGGATTGTTTCCAGAATTTTCTGAGAAGCAATCGTTGCAAGCTACATTTATCACCTGCAATAAATCCTATAGCATTGAACCCTAGCCATTAAAGAAGATGCAATAGCTAACACTTCAGGGTTAATGAAGATTAAATAGAGAAACTACTTAAATCCTTGGCCTCAAAACATATCCCACCCATATTAGCAATCATTATTAGTATCTAAATAAATCCCAGATCACTTAATATTATAACATAAAAATAAGAGCATAATATTATAATACAAAGATTAATATGCATTTAATTTTGTGTATTAGAGATGAGTTTAAGTATAGTAGACATTAAAAGAGTCAAAAATTAAACTACAGAATCATTTATATTTTTTGAATATTCCATAGCTTCACACACTTATATAGTGAAATTTAGTTATTTTCACCCCATTCTTCCTCTCTTATTCCCTTCCCTCTTCCCCTAGAACTTTCAACAAATTCCATGCCTACTTTCATGTTTTCATTTTTGTATGTGGCCCACTGTGGTTAATTATAGCTCAGCAAAAGAGTGTTTGCCTCATATCTTTGATGAGTCAATGGGTTCAACCTTTGGTATTTCCAAAGAAATAACATGTGCATTATGTGTATACAGGCATATAAAATTTGCAACAACCATCCAGAGGTCCATTAACAAATAATGCAAGTAATTTCATTAGCAGTAACATTATATAGTGTTTTTATTTGTTATTGTGGCTTGGACATTGTCCCTCTGTGGAAAGCTTACACACCAGTGTGTTAGATTGAAAAGTTTACTTTAGTAAGCATGCCCTCATGAAGAATGGTTGGTTAGGTCATAAAGAAGTGCCTTTGAAAGGGATTATTTTCAGTCTTTTGGAGTAATTACAGAAGGGAAACTGTAATCTCTTCCCCTCCTTGACTGTGTTCTGCCTTATTGTTTGATCCTCTAACCAGCTGGTTCAATTTTCATTCTTCTGCTATGTGGTGATGTAATCATGGTGCCCTCATCCCTAGGGAAGCATCAGGACTATGCTGCTTGGACCTTCTTTTTATTAATTAATTTGTTTATTCACATATATCCCAGTCATAATGCCCTTCCTACTCACCTTCCGGACCCTCCTCCCTCTCCCCTCCCTCCTTTCCCCCAACCCCCTTCCTCCCTCCCACCCACCTGTTCCTATTCCTCAGAAAAGGGGAGCCACCACCTCCCACCCCAGTTAATTGAGTTACACCAGAACTGAGAGCATCCTCTTCCCCTGTGGCCTGGCAAGGCAGCCCCACCAGGAGGAAGTGATCAAAAACCAGGCAACAGGGTCCATGTCAGAGACAGCCTGCTCCCCTTACTAGAGAAAACTCATGAAACCTGAGCTGCCCATTGGCTACATCTGTGTAGGGGGCCTAGGCCCAGCCTATGCGTGGTCCACGGTTGGTGCTTCAGCCTCCACGAGCCCCTCTGGGCCTTAGTTATTTGGATCTGTTGGTGTGGGTCTTCTTGTGGAGCTCCTACACCTCCAGATCACCTATGCCTCCCCTCACTTTTCCACAAGACTCCCTATATTCAGCTTAATGTTTGGCTGTGAGTCTCAGCATCTGTTTCCAATTGCTTCTGGGCGGAGCCTCTCAGACGACAACTCTGCTAGGCTCCTGTCTGCAACCAAAGCAGAATGTCATTAATAATATCAGGGATTGGCTGTCTCCCGTGGGTGTGGGCCTTGGGTTGGGCCAGGCATTGGTTGGACATTCCCTCAATCTCTGCTCTATCTGTTCTATCTTTATCCGTGCATGTTTTGTAGGCAGGGTGAGTTTTGGATCAATGTTTTTGTGCGTGGGTTGGTGTTCTTTCCCCCCTCTGTTGAAAGTCATGTCTAGTTAGAGGGTGTCCTCTTCAGTCTCCATGACCCCTGCTACTAGGAGTCTCAGCTAAAGTCCACCTAATATTCTCCCAGCAGCCCATCCTGACTTAGGTTTCCAGTTTGTCACTGAGATGCCCTGCTCACCACAGTTTCTCTCTCTCTCTCTCTCTCTCTCTCTCTCTCTCTCTCTCTCTCTCTCTCTCTCTCTCTCTCTCAATCTCTCTCTCTCTGTTTTACAGTTTCTCTTTTGATAACTATCAGAATCTTGAACCAAATAAGCCTCTTTACATTATATGTCATTGATTATATTAAACTTAATACACAATTGTATATTAACTCTCACACTAATATTACAATAGTGATTATTAACAAAGTATCATGATAAGGTGCTATGCATTTATTGGTATAATTTGCATAAATTATTTATTTTCCTACTAAAATATGAACCATGCAATACAACTGAGACAGGATGAGATCAGCATAAGAAAACAACTCACAGACTCCGGCCCTTTTGCCTATTGAAAACATAGGTGTTTTCTCTTTCTCTTGCCTCATCCTTATGCTCAAACACCAGATTTTGTTCTGAATGATCATTTTAGCACACAAGACCTCAATGTTCACAGACCCTGAACCCCTTAGGATTATATGAAGTTACAGAAATCAGGGTTCAAGATACCTACACAAATGACAAATTGGGGGATTGTTTCTAGTGAAACACTTTGTTCCTTCAAATGCCTTTGGTGAGTCCCAGTATTAAGTCAGATGACAGACACTCTGTACAAGCAACCACACTAGGGGACAATACAAACTTACCAGACTAGCCCACCTCAGAAAATCAACAAAGGCTGCCAGTCTGTTTGATGATTAAGCAGCTAGGTCACTATTTCAGCAATCATTAGTTCTCTTATGATAACCTCCAAGCCGGACTCTTACCATAATAAAGGATACATGTCTGTGTAGTTTATTTCTTGCTTTTGTTTCTATATGCATGATGACATAAGTTCCTGTCAATTGATACCAGAATCATTGTAGTGTGTTAAAGTAATCACAAATGGGTGTTTATTGACATCTGTTCAATTCTATTGTACTTTTCATATTTATTATTAAGTGTAACACATATATAAAATATATCAAAAATTGAGTGGATAAAGGGAATTATAAGAAAGATGTTTAGTTCAACATATGCAATCTTTTACTTCATGTATGTCATATTTCAATGTGAATAAAGTATATTTGTCATATGAAGTATAAAAATCTATGTATCATTAAGTTCTAAAATAAATACATCATACCAATCTTTATAAAGGCAAACCAAAAAATAACTCATTTGCCAATATGTTTAGCAGACTTAATAAATTGTAAAAAAAAAAATTCTGTCAACAAACCTAGTGAAGGAAATTTTATAAGGCAAAATGATTGACAACATCAACTTTAGGCAACACTTTGGAATTGTTAAGTATAATTAGACTAATAATTGAAATAAGACCTTTGAAATTTAACAGTTTAGAAATAGTTCTAAAATACAAAATGTTAAAATATTAATATGGTTAGATATTACTTGGATCATGAATGTTTTCATTTAAGAAAATAAAAAGATACTGAGCATAATCTTATTATTTTTCTAAGAAATGGAAAAAATTAATTATTTTACTAGATTCCTCCTTTGTAATAACTCACTGAACAGCAGACACTGCAGCTGCGTAGGCTGTTCAGGGAGGAAGCTTCCAGATGGCCCCCACAGGGTCTTGAGTCCAAAGGTCTGAGATCTACACAATTGTCTAAAGAATTAAGCAATGCTAGGGCTGGACTTAAAATGTCAAAACTTCTAAGACTGCTTTTGTGATGACAAAAGGCTGCCCAGTTATTAAGATTTGGGATTAGCATCTATAATGAGAGATTATGCAGCAATGCTAGGAAAAAGAGAAGTTATATTTGAAAATGTCATCAAATGATTAAAAGCATGTTCCAGCGAGTAATTGCTAAGGAGAGTATGAGCAGTGCAGACTCAATAGCACTATCTAATTATTAAACTTTGTTAGCCACCAAACAACATAATGCACATATATATATATATATGCATATATATATATATATATATATATATATATATATATATATATATATATATATACCAAGAACAAACATTGAGAGAGTTAAGGAATATAACAAATGGACAAGATAAAGTTGGTTCCTATAAATGCATCACACATACATAAACTTATTATTTCTTATTTCTAAATTCTGATTAGGAACGTGTTAAGTAGAAATGAAGATGATAAGCAATGCCTCAATGGAGAAATACATATAACCTAGCCAGCTATGAGTATCGAGTATACCACCTCTTATATTTTTCCCTCCTACCCCTACCTTATGTAACACTTTCTGCTCCATTATACTATTTTACTTTTATAGATAATGGAGAAAGATGACCAGATTATCTTTGGTTTGGTGAGAGCAGATGAACAAAAGAAAGAAAAACTACAAGAAAGAAAAACTTGCCTTTGGAAAGTATTAACTGACTCACAAGGAAGAATCCCAGCAAGGATTACGTAAAGGTGTGCAGTTGCATCTCTACATGGCTTAATTTGCTCTATTTCCTTGTCTGCCTACAGTCTTTAACTCCGGATAGTATTTTCACTTCAGATAGTCAACCCCAAATCCATTCTGAAAGTCAAAAAAGGCTGCCAAAATTCAAAATAAGGCACTCAAAATACACAGAGTGTTTTGGCTAAGAACATGCATTCATGTAGAGGAAAGAGGAACACTAGGTCAGCCAGGATATCCTTGAACAATAATCTACTGGCCTTGGTATCGAGCTTTCTTCTGTCAATGTAATTCTTTCTGGTGTTTACAAGGACAGAAGCACATTCTACTCTTCTTGATTCTGAATAACGTATTTCTAAAATACTACTTGAAAGTTCTTGCATAGAAATTTCATATGATTTAAGTAAATTGGGTATGGTTGATGAAACCCAATAGATGTCGATAGACATTTTAATTGTCTTGGCCATTAGAGTTGCCAGTATCAATATGAAGATATTGCATCATGCAGCACTTACATCCTATTATCATTTTAGTACAAAAAATAAGAGGGGGTGGTGGTATTATTTCTCAGCTTCCCAATTTTCAGTGACAATTGGATAATATTCCCCAAAAGCAACATTTCCCATGTAGTGCTACCACTAAAATTAACCTGTAGCTGGACAGGTTATTTCAGAACCTTAACATTCAGTGCTATATTTAATAGCACTGTCAGTTTGAAAATACAAATACTAAAGATCCACTGACCTGGATGATGCCATGTGTAACCCTGCATCAGTATGCCTATACACAAACCACACATTGAGTTTATTCAGTGTGAAACAGTCAGGTGTGCATGAGAGGGTCAGAGCTCTAGCAACATTTTATTTCTCTATGGAGGGGTAGGAGCTCCTTCCTTGTACAACACTTATAATAGTTTGAGCTGCACCTTCTCTCCCTGCATGTGTTTCGATTTCAACCTGAACATTCACGATGAATGGTTAAGAATGAAAAATAGCCATTTAATGTTTTTCACAAGTGCCTTTTATGCAGAATTCCATTTCCAAATAACAAACGGTGTTTCTGACAAGTGGGTGTTTGTTTTTATTCCACTTCAGAGAATGAGAAAGGAAATAGCTTTTTCAAACCACGAGAAATGAGAGCAGATGTCAGCGAATGGCCGTCAACACTGGTGATCCTAAACCATTTGTCACTCAGCTTTTCCCTCCCTTAGAAATTTTACCACTCAGGAAAATGAGCTGCCAATGCCCAAGTTGCTAAGAAATCACATTCAAATCTGTTTTATTGGCTCTTGGGTATATTCTGGTTTTGTGACAAGTTATTTCCTCATTTTAATTATTTTGTGTTAGAGCATTGTAATATAGTGTGTTCAGGAAAATGTTCATTTCCAGCATAATTGAAACCATATTTTTCATTTCCCTTATGTAAATGTTAGACGTTAAATTTCAGTGTTATAATATTGCCACTGATTGCCTTAAAAATTAAATATATGCAATTGCATGTGTTTCAAAATTTAGTGAAATTATGTGTAAGCATTATCCATGTGACAGAGTAATGAAATCCAGCTTCTTCTGTGCTACTTTTCTCATGGCCATAACAAAGTATCCAACAAGAAGGACCCTGGGGAGACCGGGATGTAGTTTGCCTCACATTGTAAGGGTGTGTTCTGTGACGGTGAGCTAGGGACAGAGGCAGAAGCTTGAGGCTGCTGGTCATGCCGCATGTGCAAGAGGGAATTGGGGAGTGAATGCTGGTGCTTGGATCTCTTTCTCCTTCTTATTCAATCTAAGCCCTTGGTGCATGAGCTGCAGAGGCAGTGATATCTGCATTCAGGGTGCACCTTCCCCTGGAGTTACACCTACTGCATAGACCATCACAGAACTGCATCTCCCATGTGAATCACAGTCCGGCCAGATCAAACAGGAAGATCAAGCATCAAGAATCTCAAATATGCTTTTGGATTGAATAGTTACTGTCATAAGTTCTCTTTTCATTAGTAAGATGCAATTTTTAAAAAATCACAAAGGTATTAATTTAAAAGATGGGCCTTGAGAGACAGAGAATAAATTCTGCCTGTACAGCTGACTAGCTTGTGACTTGGAGCCGGTCCCTAATCTTGTCAGCCTTAAATATCTCGTATTTAAAATGAAATTGTGCAGAAAATCATGTTGAGACTCAAAGTGGTGAAAATATATGAATGAGGCCAAGCGAAGCAGATCCTAGACTGCTCTTTCGGTAGCTTTTGTCAGGTACTTATATAAAACGCAAAGATTTTTAAAAGAGCTTTGAAATATCTTCCCTACCAGTACTTTTGAAATATTAGACACGCGTGCTTCACCTTCAGGTTGCCTGGTACAGACCACTGGGGTTGAGTGTCCCTGGACACATACAGTGACATCGGCCCCTGTCTTGGACACCTCACAGCAGAGACACAGAAAGCATGTACCAGTGTGTGAAGTCGTGTGCTGGGTCTTTTATAGCGGAACACTTACTGGGAATAAGTATACGCTGTAGAAAGCAGGGTAATTGGTGATGTGGTTAGTGGCCATTTGGCTGAAGCTCCTTGTCCCAGTGGAAACTGGGGAACAATTGGGCTTCTTGGGTGATTTGCATAGCCTTGTTTTAGACAGTGATCGGAAGTGTTGGGTTTTTTTTCTTTTAATATACTTTATTCACATTACATCTGGATTGTAATCCTCTTGCTCTTACCTTCCTGTTTCCCCACCCCCTCCCTCTTCTGCCCTAGTCCCCTCCCCTAGACCTCTGACAGGTGGAGTCCTCCTGCCTTACAGTTTGACCACAGCCTATCAGGTCTCTTCAGGATAGCCTGCATCCTCTTCCTCTTTGTTCCCTCAGGGCCTCTCCACCAAGGGGAACTGATCAAATTGTAGGTATCAGAGTTCATGTCAGAGGTTGGCCCCACTCCCTCTTCCCCTTCCCTACAGGGAGAATGAGCTGTCCATTTGCTACATACAAATAAGGGGTCTAGGTTCACTGCATGCATTGTCCTTGGTTGGTGCATCAGTTTGTGCAGGGCCCCCTGGGTCCAGATCTCCCAGCCTAAGGTCAACAATTAATAAATGGGGACTTATGAAATTTAAAAGCTTCTATAAGGCAAGGGACACTGTCAACAGAACAAAACGACAGCCTATAGGCTGGGAAAAGATCTTCAGCAACCCTACATACAACAAAGGGCTAATATCCAAAATATATAAATAATTCAGGAAATTAGACACCACCAAACCAAATAACCCAATTAAAAATGGTGTACAGAGCTAAACAGAGAATTCTCTACAGAAGTGTTTTGAACGGCTGCTTTTCATTTGTTGTGAAATCTGTACTAACCTGAATCTTTTAAGGTAATAGGGCTTTCATAGAAGAGCTCTATTCAAAAGGAATTTTTTTATTAAAATAAAATGAACTCTAGTGTATCTGGACTAGTTTCAGGGTAAATTATCTTTATTAAGACTGTAAAGAGTGGAATTTTGAAGAGTTATTTCAAAGCTTTCTATACCACTTACTTTAACCCATTCAGGCACTTATTTTTTAATATATTTTATTAATTTGTTCATATTACATCTCAATTGTTATCCCATCCCTTGTATCCTCCCATTCTTCCCTCCCTCCAATTTTCCCCTTATTCCCCTCCCCTATGACTGTGGCTGAGGGGGACCTCCTCCCCCTGTATATGCTCATAGGGTATCAAGTCTCTTCTTGGTAGCCTGCTATCCTTCCTCTGAGTACCACCCTCAGGCTCTTATTTAAGAATATTGATTTGCACTACCCACATTGCACACACGTGTGCTGACCCACATACTCTGGGTCCTGTCACCTGAGCAAACATCTGTGCAAATTTTACCTACCTAAGATTTTCAACTTTCAAACCACAAGTGCCAAACCTGTGTTAAACATGGCAACTTAACTAAAGTATTACAAAATATAAGGACTGTAGAAATATGAGCCTCTGACCACAAGGATCTTTATTGCCTATAATGCAATAGACTCTGCTTGGGAGTTCATTTTAAAGTCATATCTTGACTCTCAAAATCTTTTCTGAAAGGGACCTGTTTAAGGGACATAAGAAAAAGCATAACGTCATGTAATTGGTGCAGAGATTGCTACTTCCTGGCTCAGTATTTAGAGAGGATACCCTGCAAAAATTAATGTAAATAGTGGCTGGAGAGATGGCTCAGTGGTTTAGCGCACTTGATATTGTAGAAGACCCAGAGTCGATCCACAGCACCCACATGGTGGTACACAGTCATCAGCAACTCCAGTTTCAAGGGATTTCACGCCCTTTTCTGGCCTGGACAAGTACCAGGCACACATGTGGTACATACACATACATATAGGAAAATACTCATACATATAAATGAAATAAATTTAAAATCATTTTTGAAAAAGAATTCATAAACAGGATTTTGACTGATTGACGCACAATTGAGTGGTAATATTTGAATTGTGATAAGGGCCTATGTACGTTTGAAAATATAAGTGATGCCTACTGTTAATGTAATGGCTCCTCAAAGAAAAAAAGTGTGACTTGTTTGTTTTATAAAGTTACTACCAAAAAAAGTTAAACAAAACATGAAACTTTTAGGAAATTCATGTGCATTTTATATATAATCTCAGATAAAATGAAGACGTAAGAGTTAAGGTTGGAAATTACTTGTGGTGCTGGGGATATGGCTCTCAGTGGATGATGCTCTTGCTTAGCAACTGCTAGGACAGAAGTTTGAGCACCTAGGACCCAGGTAAAGCAAAAAGGGCTTGGTGACCTACCTACAATCCCAGGATGAAGGATGCTGCAGACTGAAGCTCCAGGGCAAGATGGCTAGCTCAACTAGCCAAAGAGGCAACCTACAGGTTCAGCAAGAGACCCCGCCTCTATAAATAAAATGAGAGTGACTGAGAGAAGAACCAAGCATCAACTTCTGGCTTCCACATACATGCTTCCACATGTTTATGTGCATCAACAAGTGGCAGTACACAGGCACATGTGAACATACATACAAACACCAAAAACTACTCCAAATCACTGAAGTGCCTATCTAAAATTTGGGAAATTTACCATATTGGTTTTTCTTATCTATATCATTAGAAACCATTGGGGAAACACAGTCTATGTGTGCTATTGCTATGAACATGTACCATATATGACACTTAACTACTTCAGGCAAAGTCACAGCTCATGAAAATCTGAGGTTTTTTTTTATTAGTTAAACACTATAATATCTAGAATAACTGGGCAATATGTAAAGACATGAATTAATTGTATTTTCATAATAATGAATTTCCTTCTCTTTTGAATTTTGTCATATTGCAATGAGTGTTCATGTGCCGCAAATCAGATAAATAAACTAAATGGGAGCCATCCTTGTAGAACTTACTAGCTTATAAAAAAAATCATTGTAACATATAAGTTTACTTTATATGGAAACAATGTCTTCCAGCTTCTGGGTGTATTTGCATTCAATTCAGCTTCTCTTCTCTTATGGTGGTGTTACTCTTTAGACTGTGACTAATACCATGAGTATTTTCATATGCTATTATAAAAGTAACATTTTCACGGAGGAAAAAAGAATGAGAACACTATGAAAGAAGATAGAAAATGGTAAAAGTCCAAGCTAATCCATGGAAGCCACCCACAAAGATTGCCTATAGCTTCTTAATTTGGAAGAGGGGCAGAAGACTACAATTACCATGTTCAAGAATGAGGGTTATTTTATGGGGCTGGTGAATTTGCTCCATGCTTAAAGGCACCCACTGCCAAGTCTGATGACCTCAGCTAAATTCATGGTTCACACATGATGAAAAGAGAAGTTGATTCCAAAAGTTATCTTTGAACTCCACAACTAGGCTCTGATAAGCACCTTTTTCAGCCTCCAACAAATCTATCACAAAAGTATTTTTAAAAGACTGAGTGTTTTTAAATAGTGTTTAATCCCAAATACTATGATTCTGTTGAAACAGAGTTTGTAGGAAGAAAATGAGTTTAACTCTGGCCATTATGCAATAATTTCTATTATAATTTAGTATATTCTTTATTTTTTTAAAAAAATTACTAGATAATGAGAAAGTTAGCATATATGATTTGTTTTATTTCATTGGATCAAAGGTTGATGAGTATTTTTACCAAAGTATGATTAATGAAAATTAAACTTAGTAAAGATACCTCTGGCTTTAAGATATCAGGAACCCAATGAAAACCACTCTTTTGAAAATTATTCTTTCTAGAAGATACTCTCATAGAATCAGCACTTTCTGATTCTATGAAAAAGTAGGGGTATGTGGAGAGAAAATGCAGTGGAAATGATGTATATAGAATATTTATGTATATAATTCTACAAGAAAATACATTTAAAAATTAAAGATATTCAACACCTATCACCATCAGGGAAGCATACAGTAAAAGTACTTTGAGATTCCACTTTAATCCAATCAGAATGACTGTCATCAAGGAAGACAAGAAACAATGCTGGTGAGATGAAGAAAGGATCATATATATATATTTCCTTATTATCAAAGTTTCAATAGCATTTTAATGACAATAAGTGCAGCACACATGGAACCCAGGAGGGCAAAATATATTTTTCCAAGGTCAAACTAAGACTTTAGTTTCTGAGGAAAAGACCGTTATATCGTGTTTTCTTTATTGTGATATTAGAAATGTTCTTGTGCTGAGGACTTATGAGCCATTTAGGTATGAACTTTAATAGAAAATTTGCTGTTTTACACTTGGCCCCACTCTTTCAATGTAAACAGTTTTCTGTTCAATAACTGATCTTTTTATAAATCCTCTTCTGCTTAGTCTTTTTTGGAAAAAGTAAATACACACTTCATTAAAGAGTAAATCTTAAGTTTAATTTAATTTTATCTTTGGAGAAAGGAAGAGGCATGTTAACAAGAAAGACAGATTCATTACTTCTGAATATTAAATCTTCAGCTTGGTAGAGGATCCTTGATACTATCCTCTTAAATCCTCTGTTTCCTGCTATTCACTGGACTAAGTTTGTTTTATGGCTTAAATCCCATGTTAAAAGCGACTATTTTAACTTCCTTCTCTAAAGAAGGCCACTTCTTATAAAGAGTCATATTTATTTGTCTTGTAGGATTTACCTGAAATAAATAAGAATCTTGATAATGAAAACCTCTATCACTTCTGTCCTCATTTATTTTTCCAAAACAGGATCTCATTCTTTGACTGAAACATATTTATGGCGTGCCTCCTCCATGCAAGGCACTCTGCCAAGTTCTATGAGGAAACTTTAAGCCAGTAATGTAGGGAGCTGAAGAACACTCTTGGTGGGAGATATTCCATAATCAAACAAAAAGTGACTCGCAATGTTCATAAACTAGAAGAAGAGACATGTGGGTAACTGAAATACAACGACGCATTTAAAAACTCATGGGACAAAGTTTACACAAGACGCCTGAGGAGGTTCAAAGAACTTCCCTCACGACTGGTGTGGTGGCTCGTGTTTGTAGGAATTAGATGCAGGAGGACCAAGACTTTAATGTCAACTTTGGCCACACAGCAGTTTGGCTAGAATGGAGAGTGAGTGTCTTAACTTGCTTTCTATTGTTTGTGATCCAACACCAAGATCAAAAGCAACGTGGAGGTGAATGGCTTATTCCATTTTATAGCTGAAATTCGTCATGAGGAAAAGTCAAGTGAGAAACTCAAGACAGGTACCTGAAGGCAGGAACTGAAATAGATAGAGTCATGGAGAAATGCTGCTGCTAATTGGATTGTTACTCCTGGCTTGCTCAGCTTCCTTTCTCCCACAACATAGGCCCCATCTGCCCATAAATCACCAACCACAGTGGACTGGGCACTTCCGTATCAATCACAAACCAAGAAAATGTGCCATGACCTACGGACAGGAGAAGCTGATGGGAACGTTTTTCTCAACTGAAGCTCCCCCTTTTCAGATGACTCTAGTTTTATATCAAGTTATCAAAACAAACCAACACAAAGAGAGTTACAAATGGTCAATGTGCTGAAAATATGAGACTAAGCGCTTAACCCTAAATATGCAGTCTTTATTAACCCTGTCACTGCCAAGACTCAAGGGGGAATTGAAGAAGAGCGACTGAAAGAATGTAAGAGCCAAAAGATGGGGAGGAGTAATGCTGTGTAATGCTGCCTTGTGGACACTATATGGCTATCACAGTAATGAAAACACAGTCCCTAAGTTTACCCATGTGAGATCTACACAAGATCAATGCACCCAAATCCTGGCATAGGTAGGGTAGATGATCTTCCTACCCCATCTCTTACTGAGGAAGTATGGGCAGTAGATACTTGCTGGGGAATAGAATATATATATAATTTTGAGGATGTGGCCACTGGTAGGTTGCCCAGGCTCCAGTGGATATCCCTAAACCTATGTACATAAGGGTAGCAGTAAATGAACTTAGTGAGTTATCAGAACAAACAAGACTATTGGGAAGGAAGTGTGTTATGTGGAATGGGAAGAGATAGAGGAGAAAAATGATGTCAGGTATAATCGTATTTCATTCTACATATGTATGAAATTCACCAAAAAAAAAATGATGTTTTAAAAAGAGAAAATTTCCAACAAAAATTTTGCCAATAAAATACTCAATAAATTTGCTTTGGAGAATGTAAGTAGATTACTTTGTTAAAAGGTGATCATATAGGATTGAAGAAATCTAAACAAAGAAGAATAAAATAAAGACAAATAAGCAATAGTGCAGTCAGGGAAAATAGTCTTCTCAGGGAAGAACACACAAATTGGTTATCCAAGCCCAATTGTTAGCCTTGAAAATATACATACCAGTAACATTTTACAAACAGCAAAATTCCTATAATTAGGAATGTATTTTATATATGAATATGTGATGTACATATATACATTCAATAGCAATACCTAAAAAAAAAAGAGTCCTTGTATTTGAAAGATCTAAAGAGTGGAGAGTGGGGTCTGACTTTCACATGAACTCTGGTGCCCCATATTTGACCACGTCCCCTGGATGGGGAGGCCTGGTGGCACTCAGAGGAAGGATAACAGGCTCCCAAGAAGAGACTTGATACCCTATGAGCATATACAGGGGGAGGAGGGTCCCCCTCAGTCAAAGTCATAGGGGAGGGGAGTAAGGGAAAAATTAGAGGGAGGGAGGAATGAGAGGATACAAGGGATGGGATAAAATTGAGATGTAATATGAATACATTAATAAAATATATTAAAAAAGAAAGAAAAGAAAAGGTATATGGAAAAGCTAGGAGCAAGAAAGCAAATAAATAAGGTTGCAATTATGTTAGAATCTCAAAAACAAAAGAGCAAATTTAAAAGTATGTGTTCATTCTTAACATCTCCAACAAAACAAAGCAACATCTCATAACTCCTGATACGATGCACTACAAAAGATCCCTCACTTCTGCTGTGCCCTGGCCACAGTGTGCGTTCTCATCACAGCCTAAAAACAGCAAACCCTGCCAGGTATAGAACATCCTGTGGAAGAACTGATTAAACTCAGCAGACTTGTCACGGAAATCAAGAAGAGCCACCAAAGACTGAGAAATTGTCAAGCTTGAGGACAGCAAGGACATAAAACAGACAACGGCATTGTGGAATGCTGAACTGGATGTTGGTATTAGTTGGAAAGCTATATTGAAAAATTTGTGACTTTCTGGTTTTTCAATTGTTCAAGGATTACGTATGCTACGAACATAAGCAGCTTTCACAAGCTGAAGTTTATAGAACGTTTCTTAAATATTTTCTGAAGCAAACAAGATTGCCTCTCTCCCTTACACTGTTTTATTGCCGGTGTGTGCTCACATACTTGCTACTCCACAAAATTACTTGAGGGAAAAGAAGATTGGCCTTAGTTCCAGGAATATGATCACAGAAGGGCTAGGTAACCAATTCTCTGTTTGGGCTGTGTTTCTGTCCTTACTCCTTCCACAAGAGTTTTAGTGTCAGCTCTACAGAAAAAGAAAAGAGGACCTTTTGTGCTCGTGTATGAACCGTTTCTCTCCCACAGCACTTGAGTTTGGTCACCTTCTGAAGGATTCTCTCAAGACACTATCCCTGTTGTATGTCCACTGCTTTGGTATTATTACCTACTAGATGTCTTTGATTAGAGATTTGATGATAGTTAACTGTCTTATTCAGGTGCACTTCATGCAGAATAAAGCTTGTTCAACAAGGATAAGAAGGATGCTGAGTCCTCTGCTGGTGGCCTAAGATTCTACCACATTATTCATTACTATCTTTTCTTTCTGTAAACATAGCTGTAGCATGAAGCAGAAGTAAAACACACAGGCCAGTAATCTGTAATCACTCAAAACCTTCACCATTTTTTTCAATATCAATCAAACTGTGTGACTCTCTTTTTTTTTTTAAGAAATATGTGCCCTTTATTAACATATCATTAGGCCTTAAATATGCCAAATTTGATTATCACGTTATTGTTTTAATAAGAAACAACTCTGCCAAATTTCAACCCTAGTCCAACAGTCTTGTTTTTTCTTTAAAAGCAAGAAACAGACTCTTCTCCCTTCTACAGACATTTCTTCAACTGAGGTCACTACATTGTTAAATCATTGAGGACCAAGGTATCTCTTAGGCTAGTAATTTTCAACTTGTGATTCATGATCTCTTTGGTGGTCAAACATCCCTTTATTAATAAAATCAGGAAAATTAAAATTATGAAGTAGCAACAAAAATAATTTTGTGCCTTGGGTCACCACAACATGGGGAACTGTATTAAAGAGTTACAGCATTAGGAAGATTAAGAGCCATCATCTTAGACAGAAAGTTAAATAGAATTCAGATTGAATTTGTCATTCTCCCCTGAGCTTTGATATTTGAAGATGCTTTCTTGCCTTGTCATGGTGATGCATGCAATCAACAAAATGATAGAGACAGTTAATACATTAGCACCATGGTGCCTAAGCTATACAGTAAAATATAATTAGAGAATTTTTAATAGTATGCTTTTACAGACAAAGCTGTAACTGATACTTACATTTAAGACAGATCTAAAAATTCCTTTTGCTTATTTAAAGCAGTTTAAAAATATAGCTACAATTTCAACATGTCATTTCAGTTTTAGTCATTAGCATGTACTTTTTTTTTATACTCAACTTGGGCCAGTCATTGGTTGGCCATTCCATCACTTTCTTCTCCTTCTTTATCTCTGCATCTCTTATAGGCAGAAAAAATTTGTGGGTTGACGGTTTTGTGGCTGGGCCATCCTCCCAACACTTGATTCCCCCCTGATCACTTCACCACACCTTTTCCCTCCCAGCTTTCTACCTCCATATACCAGATGTTTATTTTATTTCCCCTTCTCGGTGTAATTCAAATATCCTCTCTTGGGCCCTACTTGTTACTTGGAACATTTAGTCTGTGGATTGTAGCATGGTTTTCCTGTACTTTATGGCTAAAATCCACTTATAGGTGAGTACATATCCCGTTTGCTTTTCTGGGTCTGAGTTACCTCACTTAAGATTTTCTAGTTCCATCCATTTTCCTAAAAATTTCATGATGTCATGGTTTTTAAGAGCTGAGTAACATTCCATTGTGCAATGTACCATATTTTCTTTATCCATTCGTTAGTTGAAGGGCATCACTTGGTTGTTTCCAGTTTCTTGCTATTATGAATAAAGCTGCTAGCAACATAGTTGAGCAAGTGTCCATGTGGTATGGTGGAGCATCTTTTAGGTATATGGCCAAGGCCTAGTGGTACAACAATAGAACACTTACCTCCATTTCTTCATTTTTAAATTATTACTGAAGGCCAAAGATGTCATGACACTTTCACTGAAGTAAAACTTGTATTCTTAGTTCATCATTAACAGTTATAAAGTACTTAAGCTGGTAGTTTATTAGTCATTCATAGCATAATTATAAAAGTAAACATAATTTTATTTTAAATTACAATTGATAGAATTATTTTGATGATATAATATTGCTAATATTTTCTTTCACATATATATCATTAATATAGTGGATTCAAAAATTATGCATTATTGAAGACATCATCTAGTTGGCTGCTAGATAATTGCCAGTTGGTTGCTGATGGGTTGTTTATAAGGTTGTAATATGCAAAAGTAATCACTTTCATTCTCAATCATTTATTCTCACAACATGAAAACATCTTCACACTTCAACTGACTGATTAAATTTTTGTATGGAAAACAGAAGGAAATTTTCAAGCCATTGCGTACAGAATGCTCGCTCACGCTTGAGATGGATAGCTCAATCATAGCCCTTTCTTCCCATCACTTGCTCATTTAGCCAAGATAAACTGATTGGATAACAGCCTTTTGTTATTACTGTTGCTCTCTGGATTAATTAGGATCTCTATGGTACCTCATGTGGCAGAGGTAAATATGACCTGTCTTCTGTTTTTTCTATTTCTCATTATTTAACAATAATTTAAAAGTTTACTATTGGCACTTTAGAGGGTTATACAAATATGTTTAATTGTGGGTTGAAGGTTTTGTGACTGGGTTGGTGTTCCCATTTCTCATTAGAAGCCTTGCCTGGTTAAGAGAGGTTCCATAGCCTCCATTGCTAAGACTGATAGTTAGGGTCACCCTCGTAGATTCCTGGGAGTCCCCACGGTCCTAGAATTCTAACTTATTCCAGTTCTCTCTCTGGCCATCCTCCCAACACTTGATCCCTCCTGATCACCTCACCACACCCTCTCCCTCCCAGCTTTCTCCTTCCATATCCCAGATATATTCAATCTCATCCTTTTATAAAAAAGCATATCATAGTTACTCTCTGCCCCTTCGCAGGGAATATTTGCTGGGCCCAGGTGTTCAGTATCAACAAGTAGCAATATTGATGGTGAAGTAACCTTATAAGTGCCAGATCAGATGCAAACAAATTATTGCCTAATAGCTGAAATGAGAGGCCAAAGCGAATTCCAGAATAACTTCAGTACAACTTCTGAGGATCATGACACAGCACGTGTGTATTATGCTATTTCCCTCAGGAAGATGGACAGTCATTTTCATCATTTTCACCCAAGAATTACTATTTTTGCTACATGATAAATTTCTAATAGGCACAAAACACAACACTGCAAAGTCAGCATTTTTCACATATTCTAAAGATGTTTCTTAAAAGTGAAAATATTTATCTTGAAATATTAAATGAGGCTTTGTGATAGAACTCTTGGGAGTATTAGATACTGTTTGGAGCCTTCAATCCAAAATGTGAGGCAAGAAATTTTTTAGATACAACTGAAAAATCTTGTACCACCTTCCTTAAATGAGATGACTGAGTGCAAAGGGAAGTAAGGCATGTAAGCATCTCACACCACCTTTTTGCTGAGAGAAGTTAACTTGTCCCTGATTTCCATTTGTATATATGTATATTCTCTTCTTCACTGTCTAAATCTTTGATTGTAGAACTAGCCATTTCATAAAGTCTAGAGTCTTCATTCAGGATGTACCTCTGCTTTGGCCCCCAAAGTGATGGCAGTAAAATATATGAATGAAATGTGGTATGATTTGGTCAAAACAAATGGATTTGCCCATGCCCATTGCATTACCACAGCAAAGCTTACTTACTGCTAAGGTAACACACATGCATATTTCACTAAACCATCTGTTATTTCAGTAGTGCTAGTTAAATCAGGACTAGCCCTTTCCACAGAAAGCAGAAACTTGAGCTATAAGATGTGCTTCTCTGTATACTGTTCCAGAGATGCAAATACTTATGCAAAAAGATGAAATGCTCCATCATTACGATCCAGAGCCCCAGAGACCTCAACTAATCATGGAGTATTATCTGGAATAGGAACAGGCAAAGAAAAGAGAATGCATTAACATGAAGACTCATAACAATATCCTAAAATATTTTCAGTCAACATACACATTGCTGCAAAAATGTTTGTAAGAATAGCAAAGATGGATTCAGTTTCAAGTTTACGAAAGTTTCACACCATGCTCAGTGTACATAGCCATATTATATTATATGGATCAAGTGTCTGTGGCTGCTGGGAGTTATGAAATCCCACGACTTCTGTGTTTCTTGTCAGACAAGTACTGATGGCTAATTCACAAACATCGTGTCTCAAGTTCCCATACATTCCTTTGCTAATGCTCTTCCTGTGATTCTGAATGCTCTGCAACTTGCTTTTAACCTCTTACCTCAACCTTAAGTCCCAGCTTAAACACAACATCCTCAAAAGCATCTATCCTCTTACATTAGGGGGATATCACACCAACTTTTATTAAACTGTAGCTTGATGTTCATTATATTTTTGCTAACAGATTTTCACAAACTATAACAAAGATAGAAGACACCTTTTTTTCATATCCACTTACTATTCCATCTCAGACATATAGCCTCGTGAGTGTGATATAAAGAATGTTTCATGACACACCATGAATAAGGTTAACTATGGAATTAGTGCATTGATTAATGTGGAGATAATGGCATTGATAATAAACCTCGACTGTTCAAGTGAAAAATTGTGTAGCTTCCCAAGTGTGCAGAGATATTCAGTGTCAGAACCAGGATAAGGACATCTGTAGTTATACGGCCATCTCTGGAAATACTGCCACACATGAAGACAATCTAGGTTCTTCCACAGGACATTAGGCACTATGCATGCATCTAGTAATTCTAAACAGTTGCACCTTCACCACCAAGGCCATGTCCTTGGAAGGAGAAACATAAACAAACTGTGTTGGAGGCTTCATTGACAATTCTTCAAGCACCAACAGAGCCTAAAATAAGTTGCAAAGAAGTTCCAATCTCTCTCTCTCTCTCTCTCTCTCTCTCTCTCTCTCTCTCTCTCTCTCTCTCTCTCTCTCTCTCCCTCTCCCTCTCCCTCTCCCTCTCCCTCCCTCTCTCTCTCTCTCTCTCTCTCTCTCTCTCTCTCTCTCTCTCTCTCTCTCTCCCTCCATCTCTCCCTCCCTCCCTCTCTCTCTCCCTCCCTCCCTCCCTCTCTCTTTCTCTCTCTCCCTCCCTCCCTCCCCCTCCCTCCCTCTCCCTCCCTCCCTCCCTCTCTCTCTCTCTCTCTCTCTCTCTCTCTCTCTCTCTCTCTCTCTCACACACACACACACACACACACACTTATATTCTACATTTTAATTAGACATCACCCTAGTTAAGGTAAATTTCCTCCCCCCAAATTATTAGCCTACTGGGTTTTGTTTCACAGCATATTAAAGGTGGTATGGTGACACTTGTGGTAACCAGGAGCTTAGCAACAGACCCACCTCTCCTCAAATTTACCAGCAGATTGAAGAAAGCTGCTTAGATGTCTATGCAGTAAAATTCCGAGTCCTTGGAACAAGGGCAATCTTTCTGCCAGAGCAAGCACTTGCACATGAAAATGTAGGATCTAGAATTCTCCCTTGTGCCACCTCTGATCCAAATTTTAGCATCAGCTTCCTTCCACTTCACCATCTAAGATCCAGATGTAAAGGAATTCTTTTTTTTTTTATGTATCATTTTTATTATTTTTTTACTTTATTAATTTATTCTTGTTACATCTCAATGGTTATCCCATCCCTTATATCCTCCCATTCTTCCCTCCCTCCCATTTTGCCCTTATTCCCCTCCCCTATGACTGTTCCTGAGGGGGATTACCTCCCCCTGTATATGTTCATAGAAATGATCATAATGAGTGAGTTAACCCAAAAGTAGAAAGACACAAATGGTATATACTCACTTATATCTGCATATTAGCCCAAGGGGCATGTCCCACGAAAGCCTTCACTTACCAGGAAACTGAGACAGAGGGGAGGACATTCTAGTGGGACTCTAGATGAGAGAAGCATGGGAGAATGGCAAAGTAGAAGGATCCAGAGGGTCCTAGAAGCGTACAAGTAGAACATTATGATAGGCAGATTTGGGCCCAGGGGTCCTGCTCAAACTAAGGCACCAGCCAAGGACAATACAGGCGGTAAACCTTAAACCCCTACCCAGATCTAGACAATAGACAGAACACTCTCCACAGTAGAGTGGAGAGTGGGATATGACTTTCTCACATACTCTGGTGCCTCACCTTTGACCATGTCCCCTGGAGGGGGAGACCTGGTGGCACTCAGAGGAAGGACAGCAGGTTACCAAGTAAAGGAACTCTTATCCAGCAGTGAGCAGCACATGCCTGGAACATGCTGTGACCTGAGTTTTCCTCAATCATAAACATTGTTTATCATACTAAGCTGCCATTCTTCCTTTCTAAAAGCCTTCCTTCAGTCCCAATGGTCACTGGCAAACAATTTTATTTCCAAGTGGATGATAGAGACTCCTTCATTTTCTTAGTGCCTTAGGTAGACTGAGTCTTCTGTAGGTCATCATTATGCAGTAATTTTGGTTCTGAATCATACATTAAATTATTTGAGTAAATACAGGCCTAGATTTTTAAAATCTGTACATGTATTATTTTGATGTATTAAGACTGATAATATTGCTGATTTAAATTTTATTTATATACACACTTAAAAGGACAGAAATGTCCTGGAATGTAATTGTTCAATAATATATGTAACTTTTTATATAAATAACAAGATTTTAATACAAAAAAAGATGAATTAGTTAACCCTGTGTCAGCAATATCAATTTGGCTTTTGTTGATTTGTCTAATCTGGAGAAAGGCAAAGATAGATAAAAATAAACTTTCTGAGTCCAAAGAACTGAATTCCTTCCCTTTTTGTCAAATATGCAATTTGTCTTTGGTATGTTTCCAATATTCTATGATAGAATTTGCCTATTCTTTTTTTAAAAGGTATCTTATTCTGTCCTGACTACTTCAAAGTGTTCTGATGGCACTTAAAAAGTGTAGAAACTATAGAGGAATATGAGATTTAAGAATCACTGCTATTAGCACTGTACCATTTTACCCCCACAACATCTCTCAGACTTACTATTTGTTTTACATTTGAGCCAGGCATGGTGGCGCACGCCTTTAATCCCAGCACTCGGGAGGCAGAGGTAGGTGGATCGCTGTGAGTTTGAGGCCAGCCTGGTCTAAAAAGTGAGTCCAGGATGGCCAAGGCTACACAGAGAGACCCTGTCTCAAAAAACCAACAAAAAAAACTTATTTGTTTTACATGTAATTTTAATGTCTTTTCTTAAAAGAACAAACAGAAAGAAAGACCTCAGAAGTTCACAAGTGTCTCAAAGACAGGAAGAAATGTAAAATAACAACCATCCAAAACGTCTTAAGGGAAAGGCACTCATCTTTATTGGAGACCATAATCATAGCTAAAGTCAACCTCTCATTATAGTGGGAATCAGACATCAGGGAGTCAAAACAAAACTGGGTTTTATCAGTGTTATATTTATTCACTTTCTAATTGCATGATAATTTCTAAAATGATGCATTTTTATCTATAACTTTTATTCAGGTATTTATCTTTACATTATGGGAAAGGAATGTGTATTTTTTAAAAAAAGATTCAGAAATTAATTTATTATTTGACGATTTTATGATTGTACGTAATATACTCTAATCCTAATCATCCATAGCAACCTTCTTATTAATTGCCAATACAAAGTTTCATTTCTTTTCCTTTCTATTTTATTTTATTTTTAAAATTTGTGTCTGGGTGTTGGTATGTACTCAGGAGCAGGTACCTGAGGAGGCAATAGTGTTGGATTACCTGTAGCTAGAGTTGTAAATAGTTGGGAGCCATGCAATGTAGATGCTGGGAATCAAACCAAGTACTCTGTGACCTCTCCACATGCTCTTGCACACTGAGACATTTCTCAGCTCCTGGTGCTAAGTCTTATACATAGCTTTATGAACATGTTGAATTAATTTTCTCCATACTAAGATACACAGGTCAAGCAACATTTTGCTGAATGTGGCCATCCAGAGCTCTCAGAATTATCATTGACATTATTCACGTCTTCCCACAGAATTATTTTGGCATCTTGTTTCTGGTGTCGTTCTTTTCACTTCAGGGCTCTTCTTTCTGCTTCATGGGTAAGCATATCTGTGTTTATTCAAACTCCTAACACTCTTATTGAAGATTTGCTGTAAATCTTTGACATGTAGTACAATACAATTATTTTTCATGTTTTAAGTAGTCTGGGTCCTTTAATTTTCACTCAGAATTACTAAAAATATATTTTGTTAGATTTTTTATTGAGATTATGTTGAAACCATAGGTTGAGTAAAAATCTAGGTCCTAAATATATTGAGTCTTTCAATCAAGAATTTCCCATAACTTTTTCACTAATGTCTTCAATTTTTATCATCAACCATTTCTTTAATTCACACACGCACATTATATATATATATATATATATATATATATATATATATATATATATCCAAATTGGATATATATCCAAATTTATTTCTCAATATTTCTATTTCTTGATAGTAGCATTTCATATGTTAGACAGAATTTTTTGCAGAAAATTATCTATCCTTGAATATTGCCAGCTCAAATATCAGATATTAAGGATCCTATTTAATAAGCAGAAAAAAAGAGCTGCGGAGGTGCTTTGGTGTGTAAACACACTTGCTATGGATAGCCTGACAATCCTGAATCAGATTACCAGAACCCACATAAAAAGCCAGATGCAGAGGTTGGGTAGATAATTTTGCAGTTAAGAGCATTGGTTGCTCTTGCAGTGGACCTGGGTTCAGTTCCCAAAAATCACATGTAGCTCACTGCTCTCTGTGATTCGTGTTTCAGAGGATGCAATTCCTTCTTCTGACCTCTGTGACACCAAGCAAGAACACTCAAGCAACACACTTATCCACACAAAATAAAACAAATAAATAAATTGAAAAACATAAGCTACATCAGTCCCAACCAGTGAGTTGGGAATCCTTTGCAGACTTCTATCTCCAAAATTACATTTATGAAGGGAAAAAATAATTGTATGGTTGCACATCACCACATGAGGAACTGTATTAAAGGATCATAGCCTTAGGAAGGTTGAAAACCATTGAGGTAGATGCAATATTTCCAGTCTCATTAATCCTAGCCCATCTATACAGGAAGACATGGAGCAGAGACTCGGCAACTCACAGGCCAGCTAACCTGGCTTGTCCAACTGCACAAGGGCCCTGTCTCAATCTGGAAGGGCAAGTACCAAAACCCAACAGTTGTTCTCTGACCTCCAGAGGATCTGTAGCAGGCACATGCCCACTCCTACACATGTGTATGAACAAGCCCACTCACACATCACATACACACCAATTATTAAAACCAAACAATTTCTAAGTAGAAGCAAAAATTGAGGAGAGAAATTATCCCCCCAAAGGCTTATAAGCAGAGAGCACTATCAGAGTTCCCCAGCTGGCCAAGCCACCTCTCTAAGACTCAGACCTCACATGGTTCACTGTTGAGTGAAAATTTTAAATTTTTGAAACAGTGAGTGAGAAATATAACCAATGTGGAAGTATTTTATTTGTAATAATAATTACCAATTATTATTTACATTTGCAATGACTCAAGACTACCCTGTTTAGTTCAAATTCTATTATGTGCATGCTATACTTAAGATGTCAGTAAGATATGCTTTTTTGGAATCTTACATTTTTATTTGCCAAATGAATTTGGAGAGGTTATTGTCACTTAAAAATGTGCTAAACCATTTCCATGGCTTGCACTTTCTAAAAGAAGAGAATAAGATAGAGATCCAAGATGGCAGCGAGCAGTGTGGACCGTGTTTGAAAGCTCCAGTGAACAATTCAGGGAATTGCACAGATTGCTGAGCCAAGAACACCAAGGTCCCCACACCATGGCAGCAGAAGTGCTCCACGGTTCGGACGGACCAGGGTGCAGAGGACCTGCTTGCCCCTGCACACGGGAGGAGCATGGACTTTCTCGGATCAGAGCAGCAGTGGCAGAGACAGCAGAGTCACCAGAGGCACCAGCGGCACCAGCGGCTCCAGCAGCACCAGCGGCGGTGGCTGAGGTTTGCAGCTCAGAGCCTTCCAGTGGAGGCGATTGGTGTGGTGGACTGTGGGAGTTGCTGTGGGAGAGGGGAGTCTGGACAGGATTTGGGTCGCATGGTGCCTTGAGACCCAAACTGGACTCAGCAGACAGTTCAGCCCCAGAGTCCTGGGTTTGCTCAGTAAGCAGTGCCGTGGAGAAGCTGGCTCAGCTCAGCAAGCAATTCTGCCCGAGGCACAGTTCCCCTGCTGTGACACAGGCAGGGCCGAGTGCTCACTTCCAACCCTAGGCTTCAGCTCAGCCCAGCCGCAGTTTCCCTGCTGTGACACAGGCTGGGCTGAGTGCTCACTTCCACCCTAGGCGCTTGCTCAACGCAGTCACAGTTTCCCTGCTGTGACGCAAGCTGGGCGGACCACTCAGTTCCACCCTAGGTGCTTGCTCAGCCCAGGCGCAGTTCTCCTGCTTTGACACAGGCTGGGCAGAGCACTCACTTCCACCCTAGGCGCTTGCTCAGCACAGTCGCAGTTTCTCTGCTGTGACACAAGCTGGGCGGAGCACTCAGTTCCACCCTAGGCACCAGGTCAGCGCAGCTGCAGTTTTTCTGCTGTGATGCAAGCTGAGTGGAGCGCTCAGTTCCACCCTAGATGCTTGCTGAGTGCAATCACAGTTCTGCTGTAACACAGGCTGGGTGGAGCGCTCACTTCCACCCTAGGAGCTTGCTCAGAGCAGTTGCAGTTCTCCTGCTGTGACGCAGGCTGGGCAGAGCACTCAGTTCCACCTAGGCACCAGCTCAGCGCAGCCGCAGTTTTTCTGCTGTGGCAGACGGTTCAGGCCCTGAGAATCTAGCTGAGCTCGAGGCGTGGTTTGGGCCCAGTATCCCTGGCTGGACTTGGCAGGGGACCCAAAAGGCTGTGGATACCTTGGCCTGATCCAACGCTCATTCAGAGACCCAGAATGATTGCAAGACCCACAGCAAAGAGGAGCTGAGGATCTTTGGCTGTGAGAGCCCAAAACGACAGGGCTAACCTCCTGCCATCCACACCAGTGAAGTATCAGGGCTTCCAGCCTACGGAAATCGTGAGAAAACAAGTGAATCTATCATCAGATTCCCTCCACCAAACTCTGGAAGTTACCCAACAAAAACAGAGACAGCAAGATGTCTAAAGGACAGTGTAAAAGCATATGCAAAAAACCCCAAAACAATATGGCGTCTCCAGATTCCAGCTATCCCAAAGAAAACAACCCAGAGAACTCAAATACAACGGAAACACAAGAAAATGACCTCAAATCCTTGGTAATGAGGATGATAATGGAGGAAACAAATAAAACTCGAAATCAGAAGCAGGAAGACGCAGCCAAGCAGGTGCGAGACATAAAAGAAGCATATAGAGTGGAACTGGAAATTTTTCATAAATGTAAACAACCAGATGAAAGAAATCAAAAAATCTGTTCAAGATATGAAGATGAAAATGGATTCAATGATAAATACACAGACAGAAGAAAAACGAGAGCGTGAAACCTCAGAGAAGAAGGCGAATGACACAGTGCTGAGCTTTTCTAACAGAATCCAAGACATGGAAGAACAAATCTCAAGTCTAGAAGATGCAGTCACAGATCTTTAAGCAACCATTAAAGAAAATGCCAAATCTTGAAAACTCCTGACACAAAACATCCAAGAAATTAAGGACACCATGAAAAGAAGAAATCTGAGGATAATAGGCATTGAAGAAAGAGAAGATATCAGACTCCAAGGCCCAGAAACTATTCTCAACAAAATCATAGAAGAAAATTTCCCCAATCTAAAGAAAGAGATGCCTATAAATATACAAGAGGCATACAGAACACCAAATAGAATTGACCAGAAAAGAAAAACTGCCCGTCACATAATCATCAAAACACAAAACATACAGAACAAAGAAAAATTATTAAAAGCTGCAAGGGAAAAGGGCCAAATAACATCTAATGGCAAACCTATCAGAATTACACCCAACTTCTCAGCAGAGACCATCAAAGACAGAAGGGCCTGGACAGAGATCCTGCAAACCCTAAGAGACCACAGATGCCAGGCCAGGCTACTTTACCCAGCAAACTATCAATAACCATTGATGGAGAAAATAAAATATTCCATGACAAAACCAAATTCAAGCAGTACCTATCCACAAATCCAGCTTTACAGAAGGTATTAGAAGGAAAACTCCATCCCAAAGGGTCAAGCTACAACCAAAACTACTCAGGAAATAGATAACTATACCATGGCAAAAACACAACTACACAAAAGCTCGACTGGAACCAACATCAAAATTAAGACTCTTAACAGTAACTGGTCATTAATATCTCTCAACATCAATGGTCTCAATTCTCCAATAAAAAGACACAGAATAACTGAATGGGTGCATCAACAGGATCCAACATTCTTCTGCATTCAAGAAACACATCTCACCCATAATGATAGGCATTACCTCAGGATAAAAGGTTGGAAAAAATATTCCAAGCAAATGGTCACAAGAAGCAAGCAGGCGTAGCCATTTTAATATCGAACAAAATAGACTTTCAACCAAGATTAATCAAAAGGGATGAGGATGGACACTTCATACTCATCAAAGGTAAAGTCAACCAAGATGACATCACAATTCTGAACATCTATGCTCCCAATACAAGGGCACTCACATTTGTAAAAGATATGCTAAAAAGGCTTAAACCACACATCGATCCCCACACAATAATAGTGGGAGACTTCAACACCCCACTCTCACTGAAGGACAAGTCATTGAAACAGAAACTAAGCCGAGAAATAACATCATTAACCAATGCCATGGGTCAAATGGATCTAACGATATCTATAGAACATTTCACCCAAACAAGAAAGAATATACCTTCTTCTCTGCACCCCATGGAACCTTCTCCAAAATTGATCACATCGTAGGTCACAAAGAAAGCCTCAACAGATACAAGAGGATTGAAATAATACCTTGTATCCTATCAGATCATCATGGGCTTAGGCTGCAATTCAACAACAACAGAAATAACAAAAAGCCTACATGTATGTGGAAACTAAACAACTCTCTGCTAAATGACACCTGGGTCAGGGAGGAAATAAAGAAAGAAATCAAGGAGTTTCTGAAATTCAATGAAAATGAAAGAACAACATACCCAAATTTGTGGGATACATTGAAAGCAGTGCTAAGAGGAAAATTCATAGCACTAAGTGCCTTTAAAAAGACATTGGAAGCATCACACATAAGCACCTTAACGACACAACTGGAAGCCCTAGAAAATAAAGAAGCAGAAACACCCAAAAGGAGTAGACGTCTGGAAATAATCAGACTCAGGGGTGAAATTAACAAATTAGAAACTAAGAAAACAGTCCAAAGAATCAACAAAACTAAGAGCTGGTTCTTTGAGAAAGTCAACAAGATAGACAGACCATTACCCAAACTAACTAAAAGGCAGAGAGACAGTATTGAAATCAACAAAATCAGAAATGAAAAGGGAGATATAACAACAGACATTGAAGAAATACAAAGAATCATAAGATCCTACTTTGAAGGCATATATGCCACAAAATTTGAAAATCTAAGGGAAATGGATGATTTTCTTGATCAATTTCACTTGTCAAAGTTGAGTGAAGAACAGATAAACAAGCTAAATAGTCCCATTTCCCCTACAGAAATTGAAGCAATCATTGATAGTCTCCCAACCAAAAAAAGCCCAGGGCCAGATGGTTTCAGTGCAGAATTCTACTAGACCTTCAAGGGCGAGCTAATACCGATACAAGAAATTAAACACCACCAAACCAAATAACCCAATTGAGAAATGGAGCTTGGAACTAAACAGAGAATTCTCAACAGAGGAATATCAAATGGCTGAGAAACACTTAAAGAAATGCTCAACCTCCTTAATCATCAGGGAAATGCAAATCAAAACAACTCTGAGATTCCATCTTACACCCATCAGAATGGCTAAGATCAAAAATTCAAGCGACACCACATGCTGGCGAGGATGTGGGGAGAGAGGAACACTCCTTCATTGCTGGTGGGAATGCAAACTAGTACAGCCACTTTGGAAATCTATCTGGTGCTATCTCAGAAAAATGGGAATAGGGCTTCCTCAAGACCCAGCTATTCCACTCCTTGGAATATACCCAGAAGATGCTCCAGCACACAACAAGAAAATTTGCTCAACCATGTTCATAGCAGCCTTATTGGTAATAGCCAGAACATGGAAACAGCCTAAGTGTCCTTCAATAGAAGAATGGATAAAGAAACTGTGGTACATATACACTATGGAATACTATTCAGCTATTAAAAACAAGGAATTCCCGACATTTGTGGACAAATGGATTGAGCTAGAAATGATCATAATGAGTGAGTTAAGCCAGAAGCAGAAAGACTCAAATGGTATATACTCACTTATATCTGCATATTAGCCCAAGGGGCATGTCCCATGAAAGCCTTCACTTACCAGGAAACTGAGACAGAGGGGAGGACATTCTAGTGGGACTCTAGATGAGAGAAGCATGGGAGAATGGCAAAGTAGAAGGATCCAGAGGGTCCTAGAAGCCTACAAGTAGAACATTATGATAGGCAGATTTGGGCTCAGGGGTCCCACTCAAACTAAGGCACCAGCCAAGGACAATACAGGCAGTAAACCTTAAGCCCCTACCCAGATCTAGCCAATGGACAGAACACTCTCCACAGTAGAGTGGAGAGTGGGATATGACTTTCTCACATACTCTGGTGCCTCACCTTTGACCATGTCCCCTGGAGGGGGAGACCTGGTGGCACTCAGAAGAAGGACAGCAGGTTACCAAAAAGAGACTTGATACCCTATGAACATATACAGGGGGAGGTAATCCCCCTCAGGAACAGTCATGGGGGAGGGGAATAAGGGGGAAATGAGAGGGAGGTAACAAGAATAAATTAATAAAGAAGAAAAAAATAAATTAAAAAAGGAAAAAATATAAAAAATAAAAAAATAAAAAAATCACTTCATTGAAAAAAAAAGAGAATAAAATATAACTGTGTGAATAGTCGAAAATATCACTTCCTCATGAAATCTATATGGTCCGCAATTAAAAGAGAAAAAAGCATTTAAGTGAAAGAGCAATTCTTGAAAAAAAAATCTGGTTCTGAATAAAATGGCACACTGGTATTCTCATATTCCAATACTGACAGGTAAGGAAGTTTCCTAGAGACAGTAACCATGGGTTGTCTTTGCCCTGTACAGACAAACTGCAGAGTTCAGGTAAATCTGCAGAAGTTCTACCAAAAAATGAGGCTGCTTATGTCATTGGATCTGGCAACTTCCAGAACAGAAACGCAAAGAGTCTTTAAAGAACTAGAGATAGCTGGCAGAAGAAGAAAGTAGGAACTAATGGAAGCAGGAGCGATGAGTTTGAAGGAAAGTAGTGGGCTTGTACGCAGTCTCACTCATTTGAACTCTCTTGAACTCAACTTCTGTAAAGGCAGAAAGCATAGCTAACTAAATGGCCGCAACATCGGTCTTTGTAAAGTTCCAGGTAGTGATGCAGAGGGAGATTTATTACACGTTTTAAAAGAAGGGTTCTTCGGAATGCAAGACTGATGTCAATGGGAAGTTAGAATAAATCTGAGTTGCCTCCAGGGAGTTCCTGCTGTATGCTGATTAAAAGAAGCATAGTGTCTCCCTTTCCATTGGCTTTAATAATTTATATCAACCTTTGGTGACATAAGTAGAAGTTTATTTTTCAGCTCTATTGAAACAGTTATATTTCACAGTTAATGAATGAGAGCCCATCCCTACAGAGCTAACTGGGCTGGGCGCCTCTCTTCTGATGATTGAATTAATTTGTGGTTCTCAGCCTCCTGTGTGCACTCTCCCGCACCTTCCAGCACTTTCTAAGGCAATTCTGCCTCCTTTTAAATGTTCTACTGAAACAAACTTTGATGATGAAAATAATAATTTCCATTAACTCAGTATCCCAGGTTGCTTTCATTGTCAGGAAACAACTCCCTGGAGCCACTTTTCTCTCTAATGTGTTGAGTTTCATCCTTGTTGGAAAGCATAGGAGAGAGATTTTTAGTTTATTCCTAAATCTTTTAAGTAAGATGTCCTTTGGATGAGATTGATTTGGAAACCACTCCAACACCCTGGGGAGACCTTCATTGCATTTCCTTGGAAATGTTTCTAATATGACCTTAAAATAATTCTGCAAATTTTCCACAGTAGGAAAATAAATATAAATTCTCTGAATAGTTTTTCCCTGTTTTGGGTAGAGTAAATCCAACTCTCTATTTGGCTCCTTATTGCTTAGTGTTTTCTGCATTCTCAACAAAATCATAATTGCTACATGTTTATAGCTTCAAAAGAAATTTAAATTTTACTTTGTCTGGATAGTTTCCAAAGGAAAATAAAATATCGCAAGATTGAAAAGTAGCCAGAAGACTGCAGCTACAATTTGAGAAAACACTTCACGAAGTTTTTCCCACAAAATCTCATATTGGAAAACTGGAATACATGGTCTAATTAAGGTTTAATGCTGGCTGACAAACTCGAGAGGGAAGACAGCCAAGCCTCAATGGCTGTCCCTAAAGAGAAATAGGAACTTCACAATCAATCAACATGAAGTATTTATTGTGCAATCTACTACATGTCCGTCACTGTTCTATGTATTGAGGGGAATAGTGGAGGGTGAAGCCAAGAACTGTGCCTCATTAGAAGGACAACACCAAATGATTTAGATAGG
Organism: Acomys minous; assembly: GCF_964271855.1. Taxonomy (NCBI): domain Eukaryota; kingdom Metazoa; phylum Chordata; class Mammalia; order Rodentia; family Muridae; genus Acomys; species Acomys minous. The sequence continues at coordinate 114,615,281 of NC_140489.1, forward strand.
TTATCTTTCTCCAGAGTCCACTGACCTCAGCATGCTCTGAACCAAAGATATAATGAAGAGACAAGACAGTTAAACAATATAATTCAAACTGACCTTTGCAGTGTGATTAGAGTCTAGACAGAGACAGCATAGACAGACACTATTCAAAGAAGTGAACACAATAATCTTATCTTAAGGATCATTATTTCAGCTTAGGACTCATTAGTTTGTCAGGTAGCAGGAGGAAGTTTGGTTGCATTTGTGGTGTTAAATCTACAAGATATGTAGATATGTGACAAAATTCAGAAAGTTGTTAGATCTTTTGTAGCAAGGAAATGGGTCAATAATATTGACAGAAAAGATTAACATTTAGAAACAGTTATTACAGGCAGAGAATAATTAAAACAATTATGGTGGTGAGCTAAGAATAAGAAAATGGAATTGTAAGTATGGATATGAGTGAAGTAGATGGTACTGCAAAAAAAAAAAGAAGATCAATGTTGACATATTGAATATAATAAATTTAAATGAACAAATTACTTCGTAAGATGAATTGCTTCATAGAAATAGTCTTAGTAGAAGAAAGAATATCTTTTTTTGTATAATCAGGGAAGCCTGAAAGAAAACTCATTTTCAAGGATATAAACAGTAAGTTTAAGAAATAGGATACCAAGAGAAAGAGATTTGTGTGGTGCTTTTCTGGAGAGACATAGAACAAACATCTAGTCACTGTAGATAGATAAGTAATGACAGGAGAAAATAATAATATTAACAATGTCTTACTGATAAGTGTGGTACTGAAAGGAATATGAGTAAGGGCTTATTTATAGAAGCAAGGACGATTCAAAGGTAGCCACATCACTCAGCATGGGTGATGACTCAAGAAAGATTGAATGCTGGAGTTCACAGCACGATAAACAGACCAGAGTATCTCCCAGACAGCTCAGCTAGTTTGAGTCTCTTCAGCAGTTCTGATGCTTACACAGTCTTGGCAAGGAGGAGCTTGTGCATCAGATAAGTTTCAGGGACTTCCTGAATCTTTTAAATTGTTTGCTTTCTGATGTTAAAGAACTTTTATTTAGCTTTTTCTGAATCTCAATGAGCTTAGAAGTAAATTGATGCACAGCTAAGAAGAGGTCTAGGGAAAGAATTAGATCTAGTAATTAGAGACAGCATGGATAATACAATGAATTTTCATTCATGACATGAATTTTGAGGTACAGGCCTTCAGAGACTAGGGTCCAGGTGATCAGAAAATACACAGTAGAATAGTAGAATGAAGGTGAAAATTGGGCAAGCATCTCACCAAAGGGCTCTCACTTATCACTCAGTGGATTTTTCTAAGAAGAATTTCTATCAAATTCCTTTTTGCTAACTTGGCATCAGCTTTATTAATTTTAATCTATTTCTTACTGACATGCTTACACATGTGGTGCCAATGACTAGATCATATTTGAACAGATTAATTTTCTAAATTATAAAGAGATATTTAAATCTATAGTTTACATTGCCTGTATATTTTTGTTGTCCACATCTATTTAGGGAATGAGGATGGATCTGGGAATAGTTGGGTTTGTGATTAAGATAAAAAATATTTTGTATGAAAATTGACTCTCAAGGAAATATACTATGGAAAAATACTAAAAATTAAAAACCCAAAATACTAATTATTTTTTAAAATTCCAATTACTTTGGAAGATATTATACATTAGTATAGGGTTTATACCATGTTCACCCTTTCTTTTCCTTGCTCCAGCTCCCTTGGTGTTTACAACGGCGTATCAGCAAGTATGGTCATAAATGCTCATTTTGTTTAGATGGCATATTGTTGAGGTTTGATGGGTACATCTTCCCAGTCCTGCCTAGAAGACACAACCTCTCAACATGTGTCCAGGTCCTCTGGTTCTTAAAATCTCTCAGACTCTAAGCCTTCTGTATATGGGATGATTTATATCGAGGTTGATTATGACACTTTATTTATTCTCTACATTGTGGCCAATTCATTATCTCTCCAATAGTCTCATCTACAAAAGGAAGAAGAAGAAGGAGGAGGAGGAGGAGGAGGAAACTTCTTTGATAAGGAATCAGAATTACATTTATCTTTGGGTATCAGAATATGTAGAGCCAGACAAGGTGACCCATACCTATAATCCCTGGGAAGGCAGAGGCAGGCAGATCTCTTTGAGCTTGATGACAGCCTGGTCTACAAACTGAGTCTAGGACAGCCAAGGCTACACAGAGATACCATTTCTTTAAAAAAAAATAAAAAATAAAAAACCCAACCAACTCCCCCCCCAAAAAAGAACACAGTTAGAAATTTTATTAGATTAAAGAAAACATCAGTAATAATTTCTCCTCTAGGTTCTATGTCTTTTCCAGCTGCTGACAGCTGACCAAGTTCATAATATTAGGCATGAATCCCTTTTTACATAGCAGGCCTTAAATTCAACTAAACAAGCATTATTTTTCCCCAAGATAAATGTGTCATTATTACATCTTTGCAGATCAAACCATGAATAGACACACTGGTTAGAGAGAGCAAGGAAGATAGTACAGAAGCATAGAAAGGAAAGAGAGCTAAGTAACACAGACAATGTTTTAAAAAGAAATGGGGGAGAGATTTTATAAGGTTATTAAAAATTGGGCAGAGCACAGGGAGTCTCATGGAAGAGTGGGGAGACAGAAGGACTCGGAGGGAAGGGACAGGGGCTCCACAAGAAGACCAATACAATCAACAAATCTGGGCCCAGGGGAGTGACCTGTGGAGATTTAGGCACCCAATAAGACCATGAATCCAGAGGACCTATGTCCTCTGCTCAGATGTAACTGATGGGCAGCTCAGTCTCCATATGGGTCCCCCAGAAAGGGGAACAGTAGTGCCCCTGACATGGACTCTGCTCACTGCTCTTTGGTCACTTCCCCTTGGCAGCGTGCCTTACCAGGCCACAGAGGAAGAGGATGCAGGCAGTCCTGATGAGATTTGATAAGCTGGGTCAGTTGGTAAGGAAAGAGGGATCGCCCTCTGTAAAGACTAGTGCAGGGGCATAAGGAAGAAGAGAGAGGGAAGGTGGAACCAGGAAAAGATGAGGAAGGGGAGGGTGCTACAATTGGGATGTAAAGCCAATAAATTTTAAAAACTTAAATTAAGAAAGATAAATATAAATGTGTATACTTATACATACATATGGTTTAAATGAAGTTTACATGGGGTTAATACACCTTCCAAGAGCCATAGACTCTCTAATAAAACAAACCTAATGCCAGTCATGGAAAACCTACCTTCAAGCTGCTGGTCATAGGAGTCTTAGAGACAGCTGAAGCAATATAGACCATTATTGTTACTCTTGGTTGCTTCCCTGAACTGAAAATGCCACAGCTCTGAATGCAGGACTTGGGGAATTTACCTGGAAGCTTCTCGCTTGAGGACTGGACCTCAAAAAATTAGAAGGTGCTCTTCTGCCAAGGGAAAAAAAGCAATCAATAATTTTACCAGCTGTGAAGCCCAAAGTCCACAAAAAGCCACTTAATAACTGTGTCCTGAAAAAGTGACTTACAAAGAAATTGCTATGGAATGTAAGAAAAGGTTATAAAACCATGTTCATGGTAAATGAAAGACAGGACTTAGCCAGAATACTTTTACTTTGCTGCCTCCCTCCTCGAAGCATTTAACATCAGTTAAAGAAAACAGAAGTCCTATTGGGACTCTAGATGGGAGAAACATGGGAGAATGGCAAAGTAGAAGGATCCAGAGGGTCCTAGAAGCCTACAAGTAGAACATTATGATAGGCAGATTTGGGCCCAGGGGTCCTGCTCAAACTATGGCACCAGCCAAGGACAATACAGGTCGTAAACTTTAAACCCCTACCCAGATCTAGCCAATGGACAGGACATTCTCCACAGTTGAGTGGAGAGTGGGGTCTGACTTTCACATGTACTCTGGTGCCTCATATTTGACCATGTCCCCTGGAGGGGGAGACCTGGTGGCACTCAGAGGAAGGATAGCAGGCTACCAAGAAGAGACTTGATACCCTATGAGCATGTAAAGGGGGAGAAAGTCCCCCTCAGTCACAGTCATAGGGGAGGGGAGTAAGGGGAAAATGTGAGGGAGGGAAGAATGGGAGGATACAAGGGATGGGATAACCATTGAGATGTAACAAGAATCAATTAAAAAAAATTTTTTAAAAGAAAACAGAAGTCAAATAATTAACAATTATTCTAATGAAAGCAGTCTGAAATCCCTCAGACTTCAAAAGTCAGTACAAGGACAGTCCATATAACACTCAACAAACATGAGGCACAAGGTTCAATGAACAGTGCATTTAATGTGAAAGCCTGAATGGCACTCTGCAACTGACAATGGGACAGCGGGTGAAATCTGAGGATAGACACTGAGGAGTTGGTTAGTAATGATGTTGTAGCGTCAGTTCAGACAAATGTGAAGCTCGTGTGCTAATGATGAAGGGATATGGGATGAGTGAGAGCTCTCCTATCTTTGCAACATTTCTGAAATTTAAAGGCATATAACATTAAAATATTAGCTAATAATATTTTAGGAACAATACAAATAAGCAGCATGGGAAAGGAAGAGGAAAATAGGACCACAAAGAAATCAGGAAATATAACAGTTAAAAACATTGCAATAGAAAATTCCTAATTGTGATGGTTAATGTTGACTGTCCACTTAAAAGGATTTAATTATCTAAGAGGCGCAGCTTCTGGCCACAGCTGAGACGGACTGTCCAGATTAGGTTCTTTGAACTGGGAAGAGCCACCTAAACTGTAGGCAGTACCATTTCATGAGCTGTGGGCCTAGACCAAATAAAAGAGAGAAAGTGAGTTAATCCTGAGCATGTATCGCTTTCCACCTCCTGCCTGTGCATATCATATGAGCAGCTGCTCTACCTCCTGCTCTGACTTTCCATCCATGAAGAACTGTACCTTCAAACTCTTAGTTAAAATAAACCCTTTCTGCTTTAAATTGCTTCTGTCTGAGTAAAAGGGGGGGGGAACCTCAGGAATATTAACAAATACACAAAGGAAGTAGATTCATGTCCAGTTTTCTCATAAATCTTAAACTACTTCTCAAATATTAGCAATTTTAATATCAGTGAAGTAGATATTTGGATAATGCACTTAAAAAGCAATCAAATGGAATATTTTAAAATTAAATACCCAAAAGCTGTTTTTTAATAAAAGTAGGCCTGTGATACAAATCGTTCGTCTGGCTTAGTATACTTTATTGAAATGTTTATACTGTAAAGTATATGATGAAATTATTTTCCAACAACGTTGAAGATTGTAGAAGAAAAGGAATTTTACAAATCTAGAACATGAGTATGTAATTACAGTCTTACCATTTTCTACCTTCCAGTTGGAATTTAAAAAAATGAATATATGCTTGTAACTGCTACGAATGACTCATCTAAGAAGAATCTGTAGGAATTCATCCACATATTCAAACTGTAACCCGGAAGTGGCTCTTCCTACTTTGATACTCCCTTACTCCAACTTAGACTGCTTAAAATCCATCTGTGGTAACAACTTTCACTTGCAAGTACATCTGCATTTTACATTGCAAGCCTCAAGGTCTGGCTAAGAAAATGGAAATAAACACAGAACGATCTGAATCAACATATTTTTTGCTTGAAGTTTGCCATCAGGCGGTGTGCCTACAAATTAGGTGTCAATGACACAGAGCCCAAACCACCATAAGTTGGTTTCAGTGAGTTTGAAGGGACGACTAAGCCACACACAGGTTTCCATCCAAACCTGTGGAGTTCTAAGGGCTGTTGGGCAAGAAGGATGGAATTGAGGAGCAACTACTAAGAGCAAAGCATTGTGTCTCTGCTCTCTAGCAACTGTTTATTTCCAAATCTGAGGCTCTTCACATTTTCAACTAATAAAAATTGTAAAAGATTTTAATGACCAATTTTTATGACCAATTTTTTTTTTACCTTTCATCTTAATTTGCGCATAAGGAAACTTAAAGCTAGTAAGTTCAGATATTCTGCCAAATAACACACAGAGATGACCTCAGTTCTGTAACCCATTCCCAGCTCCCAACAGTGTGTTCTTTCTGTCCAGTCTCTATGGTGGCACTACATTGTCTTTAGTATGCAACTATGTCATGAAGGCTCAGAACCACCATATAGAGACTCATAATCCATATTCGCCTATTAAATAGGTTGTAAGGAGCTTAGGAAAAAATAACCCAGTGAGAGAGGTTTTTCTCTTCAAGGGAGAATAGATCAATTGGTTGTCCATTGCCAAATACAAGTAACACCATATCCAAATGCACATGAGCATACAAAAACAAATGAATTTTCAAAAGAGCCCACAGGTTTGACAGAAAGCAAGAGTATATGGGAGAGCTTAGAAGGAAGAAAGTGAAGAGATAAATGCTGTAATTAAAATACAATCTCAAAAAAAAAAAAAGGCCACAGCAAGAAACATAAGCAAGAAAAAATAACGATGCTTAACCTAAATTTTCTGGGATTATTTGATATCTGAAACACCCTTTTAAAAAATGGTGGGAGAGGAAGTCCCCTTCTGTCATAGACCTAGAGGAGGGGAATAGGGTGAAAATGGGAGGGAGGGAGGGAGGGAGGGAGGGAGGGAGGGAGGGAGGGAGGACACAGGTGAGGGGGAAACAATTGAGATGTAATCTGAATAAATTAATTAAATATAAAAAAGAAAAACTATCACCTACATTAGATGTGCAGGGACAAAGATGGAGCAAAGATTGAGGGGATGGGCAACAAAAGACTGGCCCTACCTAACACCCATCCCATGGGAAGGAACCAATCCCTGACACTATCAATGTCACTGTTATGCTTGTAGATGACAGGAGCCTAGCATAACCAACTCCTCTGAGAGGCTTTGCCCAACAGCTGAGGAAAACAGATGTAGATACCCTTAGCCAAACATTAGATAGAGCTTGCGGTGTCCTTTGGAAGTGTTGGAGGAATAATTGATGGACCCCCAGGGGTCAAAGTTTCCACAAGAAGACCTACAAAGTCAACTAACCAGAGCCCATGGGGGCTCACAGAGATTGAACCATCAACCAAAGAGCAGGCATGGACTGGCCCTAGGGCGCCACACGTATGTAGAAAATGCACAACTTGGTCTTCATGTGGATCCTCCAACAACTGGAATAGGGCCCTCTCTGACTCAGTTCCCTGCCTTTGGATAGCTACTTGCTAGCCTGTCTGCCTGTCTGGCCTCAGTGGGACAGAATGTGCCTAGTCCTTCAGGGACTTAATGTGCCATGGGGAACCTCTCCCTACTCTCCCTCTGAGTAGGAGAGGGGATAAGAGGGAAGGGTATCCAAGGGGTTACTAGGAGAAGTGAAGGGGGCCTGCAATCAGGATGTAAAGTGAATAAATAAATACCATTTTTAAAAAATGATACAAGGAAAGGATTATTCAGTAAAAATATGAGAAATACAAAATTACCTTAATTACAGTGTGAACTTTGGCATCAAACTGGTGAATATAAGCTGTATTTATGGAAACTATTAAACATTTATGCTAAGAGAGAAAAACAAAACCTAAATTAAAAATATCAAACATTTTAAAAAGTATCACCTATTACTGCCATAATAAACCGTGTTAGAATAAACTCTGCCCTGTGTTTTTTCCCTCTTGACAGTATCTCTGCTAAGAAGAAGCACTGCATGTACTGCTGTCATGCTCCTGTGAGACCTCTCACTCTTTTCTGTTTTTTTTTTTCAATGACTTTTCCATTTCAGATTGGCTAGGTGGCACTTTGAAGTTTCAAATATGGGAGAATGTATGGAAAAGGAGAAGTGGAAAGAAGAGGACACATTTCTTCTGGAAAAATAATCATTGAAAAATCCATAACCCGTGAAATGTTTTTTCCACACTTTTTCCCCCTAATTTCCCCATCTAAAGGTCACTTCTAGTTAATAATGTCAGCAAGTGCTCTTGAGAAATACTTCAGAAATGTTAAATTTTATGCAGCCCAGAAAACTAACAAATACAATAAAAGACAGAACCCATGGCTCATTCATTAGTAGGAACAAACATTATCAAAGGTTATTAGAACAAAAATTGAAAGACAGATTAGAATATTAAAAATATATAATAATGCAATGACAGTGTGCACTGTATCTAGGTATTATTTTCTGTATGTTGAGTTAAAATTGCTTATAGAATGTTGATTTATAGCAGAGCTCAGAAGCAGACTTTGAACATTTTAGAAACATCATGCTGCCAAATTTCCAAAGGCTGTGATATGGCTCAGAATAAGGGCGCTAGCCTAGCATATTTGTGATTGTCAGCTCCACCTTCCAAAGCACAAACAAACCAAAGGAAACATACCAATGACCACAAGTGTGGGTACTTCCTTTGGAAAGTTACACTGGCATGTATCCTAAACGAATTTGAGGTATATCTTATCTAGATGACTTACTTATTCTTTTTTAATTTAATTTTATTTTATTTTAATATATTTTATTAATTTATTCATATTACACCTCAATTGTCATCCCATCCCTTGTATCTTCCCGTTCCTCCCTCCCTCCCATTTTCCCCTTACTCCCCTCCCCTATGACTGTGACTGAGGGGGATTTCCTCCTCCTGTCTATGCTCATAGGGTATCAAGTCTCTTTTTGGTAGCCTGCTATCCTTCCTCCGAGTGCCACCAGGTCTCCCCATCCAGGGGACGTAGTCAAATATGGGGCACCCGAGTTCGTGTGAAAGTCAGACCCCACTCTACACTCAACTGTGGAGAATGGAGACTTACTTATTCTAGAAATCAATACTAGAAATACAAAAAAGGGGTGGTTAATAAGTAGGTCACACTCAGCAGTGTACAAGATGCAGCCATAAACAAAAAGACTGAGTAGGTAGGTGAACCATCTAGAAATTGAAAGACTTCAGTTGTGGGGAACAACTAGAAACAATGTCTTAATGAGGGCAAAAGTTGAACCAAATCATGTAAGTCACAGTGTCAGAAACCTACTTTCATTGCTTAAGCACTGCAAGCATAAAAGTAATATTCAAAAACAGATAGAAATTCAAGAAGAGAAGCTAAGGTGTGAAGTCAGAAAAGAGAAAATGAACAGTGCAACATGCCAGCATAATTCCAAACATGGTTACATTTTAAGAATATCTAGCCTATAAGAACAATATTTTGAGCTAAAGGAAATCAAGCCAAAACTATGACCAGAAGTGAATGAACCACATACAAACACTGGAACATTAAGAAATCAGGAAGAATGGGTTTGAAAGTGAGGGAAAGCGCAGAATCTAGATTAGACAAAACAACAGCATCATTAGTTCACTCCATTCATCTATTCCTTTATTAATAAGCTGATTACCTCACAATTTTTAAAAACTTTTTGGTGTCTGTAGTTCAAAGCTATAATTCCTAAGATAAGCACTTTCTTAACATAGGAATTATATAATCAGCAAAAAAAAAATTTGACAAAAAATAATTGGCAGGGAGAGTTGTCAGGAGCTCCCCCAAGGACACTATCAAGGCTGATGGATCTGGACCAAGGCGGACCAGAGTGGACTGACACACCAGCCAAGGACAGTGCAGAGGACCTGGACGCCCTGTTCGGGTGTAGCCAATGGGCGGCTCATCTCCACATGGGGAAGCGGGGAGGAGCGGATAACTACCTCTGACAAGTTCTCTGGTGCCCAGGATTTGACCACTCCCCCTTGGCAGAGATGCCCTGTAGGAACACAGAGGAGGGGGATCAGACTTTCCTGATGAGACCTGATGGGCTGTGGTCAGACGGTGGGGAAGAGGACTCCATCTCTCAGAGGTCTAGAGTAGGGGAATAGATCAGAGGGGTGGGGAGAGTGGGAACGGGAAGATAAGAGTGAGGAAATTACAATCCGGATGTAGTGTGAATTAAATTATAAGTAGTAGTAGTAGTAGTAGTAGCAGCAGCAGCAGCAATAATAATAATAATAATAATAATAATAATAATAATAATAATAATAATAATAGAAAATCTCAGCACTTTCAAATACAATAATGTAAAATTTGAAAAAGACGTGTTCCTTACGACAGACATACTGGTATCAAAGGACTGTTGGGAGCAAAAGAGAAAGTGCAAAGAACCAATCGAGTCCTACAGATGCTGTGTAAAATATTCGGGAGTAATTTGCGGTCAAGCCAGATGGTCCTATGCACACCACCAGACCTCAAGTCAAGGAGCTTTTAACCTGAATTTTCTGCGATTATTTGATATCTGAAATGCCCTTTTAAAAGTGTCACCTTTTCAAGTTACACTTTTAAAAGTTTTAAATGTTCTTTTAAAAGTGGACTTCTTGAAGTTCACTTAAATAACTTTTAAATGTGACATTTAAAAAACCATTAACACCTTGTTTATTTTTAATTTTATAAACTTTGTCTTTAAAAACTTGCAAATAAAAAACTCACACACGCCAAAACTAACAGATCCAATGTCTATATAACTCATGAACCTCCAAACAGTTAAAATGGGCATTCAAGAATAGAAGCTGGGAAGTTTCACATTAATTTTTACATTTCGAGTATAAATTGTATTTTATGCCATAATCCACCACCAAAACCAAAAAATGTGTGACAGAATTAGAACTACTACATATTATGCATATTATGTATGTTATTTTATTTAATCTTTAAGCTATTTTAATACATATTGTTAATGTTTACTTAAAATAAGTAAAAATCATCAGTGTTTAGAGATGTTACATTACTGACCTATGGCTATGTGATTACTAAGCAAATAAAGTCGGCATTTGATTTAAGCTTTGACCATATTTGTTTAACTGCTTAATCAGTTTCAACACTAGCCATTTTTAAGGTAGAATTCTTAGTTCTGTATGTTAGAGATTATCAAATGACTCTGGCAAGGAGGGCTTTATTCTGTCTGCATTAAGGAGGATGAGTGCATACCACAGAGAACAATTTTAGAGAAGTATTTGAAGTTTAAAATTAGTAAAAACAAATTAATTGAACCAAAATATCATTTGAAATATAATATTGAGCAAATATGAAAACTTGGGGCTTAACAAAGGAACCAGGCAGATTTGAAGGTCCTCTGTGGCAAAAAGGAGAAGCAGTGTACTCCAGCTGAGGGACACATAGAAGTGACATGGAACTCAAGAAGAAAACTATAATAAACATTGAGTGGAGAGAAATTGTAGACATAACTTGGTATGGAAAGATACTAACAAAAGATAATGAGCCTAGAGTTGAGGACCAGGGATAACTGTGCTATAGATCACACAAAACTCAACCAGGAAGCCTGGACATTAGGTTATGAATACAGTGTAAAAGCTCAAGAATTTCAGGGTAGAATATGTTCATGCTCTGACTTAAGAATTTTCAGATGTTCTCTAGCCTCCAAATTCAAAGAAGATAGCAATAAGTTTCCTTTTCAATGATGAGAATATTCTCTGCATATTACTGTCAGAGAGCAAAAATATAAAACATAAAACATGAATAAACTTGAACGCATATTTAAGTACTGATTGGTAAGGAATTATCCACAAAATATTTATTGATCTTTCTACCCGATTTTATAACATTGTAAAGAAAAAATAACATTAATCTTATGTGAGCTCTTCCAGAAAACCAAAGGGCTGAATCATCCCAAACATATTGAAGTCAGAATGACACTATTGCCAAAACTAACTAAATCCTCATAACACTAAAAAGGTTACGGGTCAGTATACTTAAGGAATAAAGAAGCACAGATCATTAGCAAAACATGAGAAACTTAAAATTAAGAATATGTGGATAACAGATCATAAACATGTGGTATCTATTTCAGGTTTACTGAATTTCTAAAAATCATTGTAATTCATCATATTAACAAAGTAAAAGAAAAATGGCATCCTTCAATAGGAACCAAAAAAAGTCACTAAAATGTCTTAAGAACATGACCACGGTTAACTATGTAGTTGTAGAAAATCATCTTGATAAAAGCATCTGTGAAGTTTGTGTCTAAGGTTGCTTAATGTGAAATCCTCACACATCACTCATTTTACTGGTAAGGAAGAGATGCTGTTACTCATTTTTTCATTGTATTGAAGGGTTGTTTAATAAGGAAAAAATAACTATATATACAAGGCATAAAGCTTTTTAATATAAACATGACTCTATGTACATATAGAATAAATATTTACTTAGCTAATACTAAGGAATTCTCAAGACTGTACTAAAATTCTGTTAAATTCTGTTTCCAAAAATAGCTGATCGAAAATTTCCCATGCCATGTGCTCTTTAGAAATTCTGTAAGTCCCCAATTCAAAAGCAGGGCCATTTCCAAACATTCCTTAAAGGTGGAATTCTGCACCTCACCCCAAGAAGAGAATTACAGGAAATGGTGCAGCTTCTATGAATGCACCAGAACCAAGAAAAGATTGTCCCTTTCTCTCTGTCAGGACTTTCACTCTGTACTGCATTACCCTGTATATAAGCTGCTGTGACTCATGGATGGCCAGCGCCTCAGTGTCTTCTTGTGGAATTTCCTTAGTATGTGCCCTTATGAGAAAGATAACAAGATTTCTTGTGTCTTTATTAAAAGGATCATTAATGCTATCAGACAGGAACCTACCTATAGTATCTAGTTATGCACCTCAGGTCTCATTTCCAGTGTCATCACATTAGGGATCTGGGCTTCAAACTAAGAATTTTGGTGAGACACAAACAGTCCATAGACAAAAAAATACAAAATATCAAAACAGAAATATTAAATAAAACACTATGATATTCATGGACTAAGAGACTATTTTGTCAATGTCTTTCACATTTATTTATGCAACTAGTGAAATCTAAATAAAAATACTGACAGACCTTTTTCTGTGAATGAGTATTTGGCTTATAAAATTTATGTAAAAATGTAAAAATGAAACAGAAAAAAGTATCTGGAGAAAGGCAAACCAGATTATAAGAAAATAATTGTATCTTCTTAAATCTATCGTTAAAAAAAACGAATCACAAAGTGATGAACTGGAAGAAAAACTTATGAAAGCCTATACATGTCATAAACACAGATGGAGGCAGAGGTAAGTAGATCTCTGTGAGTTCTAGACCCGTCTGGTCTAAAAAAAGTGAGTCAAGGACAGCCAGGCTACACAGAAAATCCCTGTCTCAGAACAAACAAACAAAAACCCTGCAAACCAAGCAAATAATCAAACACACAAACAAAAATCATGATTTCAGAGCTAACCACTTGGTAGTTGATAGCCAACTGAAGAACTTCTCCCTAGGACAGGCTATTTTTTTCCATTCCCAGACTACCTTAGTTGCCTCTGGTTCTTTGTTTCAGGTCGAGGCTTGTCAGTTTTCCTCTTCCTTGCTAGCATGTCTATTGGTATCTTTCCTGTTCATGCTAGCATGCCTATTGGTATCACACTTATTCAGCTTGTCCAGGTCTGGGTTAGGTAGCCATGTTGATGGGACTTCATGTGTGTGGCCTCTCTGACATTTCCAAGAGACCCAAACATACAGCAAGCTTCCTAGTACTATGGATTTTATACATGTTTGCTATTCTTAAAATATAAAAACATAGGGGCTAGAGAAATTGCTAAATGGTTAAGAGCACTAGCTGCTCTTTGAAGAAGATCTGAGTTCAATTCCTAGCACCCACTTAGGTGGCTCACAATTGCCTATTACTCCAGTCTCTGCTTTACATGGGCACATGCACTCATAGGCACACACACTCACACACACATACACACACACACACACACACTACAGAAACAAAATCTAAAAAATATGAAAACATGTTTTTTAATACACAAGTATACTCAGAAACAAATATTAAGACCTAGCTAAAGGTGAGTGTGCTCAGCTTAATGTACCAGTGTCAACAATCATTTTTGAAATTCTATTTCAAGGTCACCTAAAAAGAACACATAGACTCATAAAACAGGATCCAAAGTCCTTGCAGCCAGGCAGAATCATGGGGAACTTGTCCAAATCATGCAGCCCAAAATCTTACCATCCTTGGCTTTCCAAGTACAAAAACCATATCTTGGGTTGACACACTTTAATTAACAAAAGTAGTTAGCAATAAGCAGCACTGTAGAAGCCAAAAGAAAGGTTAATACATTTAGGAACTTTCCCAGCCATATCCCGGAACCATTGACGTAGGCTTTGTTCCTGTTTTGGCAGATGGATTAGGTCTTTGCTTCTGTTCTGGCAGGCATCGTGGACTAAGTGCTGGGTTCCAAGGCCTAAATAGGCTTCTATTATGGTGTTAGTTGGGCTAAGGCTGGGCCATATTACAGTTCAATTTACAGAATATGTTAATAAGGAAATGGAAAGCTGGACCTATTTTACTATTATGCAGAGTCTTAAAGAGATAGTAGTATGCCAACAAAGTATATTTAATAATTAGACTTAGTGAAATCAAGAATAAATTATATTTCTTGAAGGGTGAAGGGTCTAGTTTCCCAGGTAATAGACTGAGGACCACATAACCAGTAGCTTCCGCAATTGGTCATACTCTAATTATATGTGTTGATTTTGATATTTCCTCTCTGTAAACCAGTATCTCCACAGAACATAAATTTCTGCTGTGTTCTGCTTGCTTCCCCAGGGCTTTGGGAACACTCGCTGTCCATTGCAAGGTTTACCACATCAGGCCTATTGATCTGACTGCAGGACAGAGCCAGGACTGGGCTCAGGTATGCCTTCTTCGTCTTTCTGTTTCCACATCATGCAGTGCGATGAAGTGCATTACACATTAAATACGTGTGTATAGAATTAATTGTGTGGTAGTAAGTAGTGAGAAAACTGAAGGTCACTGAGGAAAGTACAATGTATTAACAGTTTTCCATTCTTCTCTGAATGTTCATCACCTACTTAATATAAGAGCATCCAAGATAACCGCACCCTCATTCCACAGAATATTTTAGAGATTTCCTTAAGAGCCTTCTCCCAGCAAACAAAGATGTTCAATTTTCGTTTTTAATTAAATGATCCTCTCTGCCTCCCTACCCACTCAACTTCATATTATTTCTCTTTCTTCACAAAACCAAAATCAAAAAGGGAAACAAACTAAAATCCAAACCAACAACCAAATTAAAACAAAGAAAAGCAAAGGAATGAAAAAACTAAACTAAATCAAAAGCTCATAAATTACATGAAGTCTGCTTGGTATTGACAAGCTAATTGTGGACACAGGGCCTGCCCTAACCATGATTGTAGCTGTGTCCAGTGACATTCCACTGGGGAAAAGTGATTTTCCTGCTCCAAGCACTTATCAGTTACAAACAGCCTCTTGTTTAGGAACCTACTTCACCATTTCAGTGCTTGGATTTTGTCTGATTTGAACCTGTGCAGCTCTTCTGTGTGCTGTCACTTTATCTGTGAGTTCAAGTATGTATCAGTCCCACTATGCATAATTTATTTAACTTATTTTATATTATTTTGTTGGAATACGGTGGGTGTTGTGTAGCTGGCCCAAGCTGGTCACAACTTGCTATGTAGCCTAGGATGACCTTGAACTCCTGATCCCCTTGCCTCCATATCCCACATAAATTACCAACCTTTTAGATAATCCAACCCTGGTTGATTTCAGCTCCCTCCCTGCTCTTTGTCTGTACTCACTCTCTCTTCAGTCATACCAAGCTTCAGGAAAAAGGGCAACATGTTGTTATTGTAATATTAAAAAATTATAATTCCCAAAAGAAAGTGGATGAAGACAGGAACAGCACTGGAGAGCCTCTTAATATCCATGACTTCGGGAAAATCAACATGGAGGGCAGGAAAAAAGGAGTTACTTTGGGCTATACTCTCAACTTGTGCTTGAGAAAAAAGAAAAAAAAACAAACCACTGCAATGTGTCTATCTTGGGAACTCCTGCAAAGAAATACCTTTCAAAGAGGGAGGGCATGGGTTACACAATCAAATAAATTCTTTACTGCAATGATCACACGGAAAGACTGATGTTGGAAGCTGACATATGGCTCCCAGGGAGGAGTAATGAGATACAGACCCATGCTGCTGGCGCAGGTGAGGCACTAATTAGATCTCACCAGTGTAGCTGGTGCTGGGTTTAGATGAGCATCATCTTGAAAGATACAAAAGAAACAGAAATAAGGGGCAAGGGCGATGATTAAGGGCTACAATCATAATAAAGTCAGGATGATGGGACTGAAATAAGGTTTTTATAAGACTTGGAAAATCAAAGCAATTTGTCTCGCAACAGTAACATCTCGCTGGATTAAGTGAGCAGAGCCATTGGGCAGCTAGACACTGGATCATCACCACCACGCGTTCTTCTCACACGATCTCAGGAAAGTAGACGCAGCTATCCTGAGGACCCTCTGTCCTAGGTATTCACATAGCATAACCAGTTGTCCCCCCTAACAATGATATGATTGTCATCACATGCTAGAAACCTGGAGTCACAGGAACTGATTGACTGGCCCAAGGACATAGACATAAGCAGCCCAACCAGTGATCAAAATTAAGGGGACTAATTACAAAGATAATGACTGTGACCCTACACAAGCTTCTCCTTTTGTTTTGTAAGCACTGAAAAAGGCATGTGCGCCTGAGAGCAATCACTGGAGAGAAATACAAAGCAGTGCGGGGAACTATTTATGGTGCATTTACTTGCTCCCTGTTCTGCAGCATGAGCTCTGGGTTACGGCCACGACCTTCAGATGAAACATGTCGCTAGGCTAGTTACCTGCGGTGAAGCCTGGCCATGGACTTGGAACCTAAGTGCCTTCAGAGGGCTCTTCTCTTCACGGCCATCTTGTGATGACCCCCACCACTGAAATGCTATGTAGCTACTTTAGTTTTTACAGTCTTAAAGTTGGACTGTTGGTACTGCTATGGCAACATTGAAATAAAATGGAAGTGTCTGTGGTCTGAGAAAGCTGGTGGTTGAACTTTCAAATTATTCTTGACTAACTCTTCAAATTTTAAATGTCAGGGCATTTAGAAAGCAGACCAATAAGCATAGTTTCTAGAGAAATGTTTTAGAATAATTTGGGAGTGTGAAGCATACGTACTGGTAAAAAATAATAATAATAAATCACTTGTAGCAGTTACCTGTTGTGATACAAATAAAACTCCGTGTACTCAGAAGTGCAAGGGCTCTTCCGAGTGTTCTAGTCAGATAAAAGATGTAAAACATCACCTCCATCTAAAAATAAGTATCCACTGTAAGAACTAAAATCCTTAAGTTTAAGTCAATAAGCACAATGTTTAAAAAAATGCAATACTTAGGTTGAAAAGTTGTTTCAACTGATTCAAGGATTTGTGAAAGTGGTGTGCTTCTAGGGGAATTATGAATACAAAAATTCTGACAAAATTTCCCAATTTGAAATCTGGTAGCAATTCGCCCAAGGCAAAAATACTTGCCAGACTAAAGACTCCTTACACCTTTCCACCCTCGTCAATTCCTAAAGAGCACAACTATTAGTAACAACTTTCCATGTACTAGAAAAACTGAGTACCAAGAGCAGTTTTACTTTTCCATGAAAAATTTAATTTAAAAAATAAGCAGTTTTACTTTTCCATGAAGAATTTAATTTAAAAAATAAGGGGAGATTTTATTGAAAAAAAAAAAGTCCAGGGAGAGTAAACTAGGAAATATCTCTCCAGGTGAAAAGATGTGCGACAGAGAGTCCAATCTTTAAGCCATCTGTCTGAACATCCAGAAGAACCCTGAGGGTAAAGAGATGCTTGGGTAAAGAGGGTAAAATGTGCTTGGGAGTAGTCTCAGCTACAGCTGGAGGGAAGACTGCTCACCGCTGACAGCAAGGGATATTTTGAAGTCAAATAATGCTTATTTCAAGGTGAATTTATGCATCTGAATCTCAGAGAACAGTGTACTGGATCTACTCAGATGAATAGAATTAAAACTAACTTACTCATTAATTTAAAATATTTTTAGTGAAACTGCTAAGTTTTCTAGAAATTGAGGAGCATAATATTATACCAAGAAGAAACAACTCAGGCTTTTATATTTTCAGTGGTGAACCTAGCCTTTAAAGGCTCAGCCATCTTTCCAGCCCTGCTGCCTGGCTCTTAAGATGTGACTTGTGTCAAACTTTAGCATCCTAAGAATAAGAAAAGCCCATTCTTTTCCACTCTAACTTTCAAATGAATTTATTATCTGTGAAAATCCTTTGCTTCTAAAACTTTCAATTCATCTTCCCTTTGCTTCAGTTAAAAGAAACCTCTCCACTCCTGCAGCTTCCAAATGGAGCTTTCTCCTTTGGATGCTAAGGCTAAGTGGTGTTCACCTGGTTTACTAGTGAACTTTTCCCAAAGGATGTGCCATGAAGCAAACACTGTACCAGATGCTGGACAAGCAAGTTTACATGTCAAAAGCTTCAAGCCACTTTCTTCTAGCTCTTCTCCCTGTTCTCTCTGACCTTGGATGTTAGGTCATATCAGAAAAAAAGATAGCTTAAATGTGAAAGATAAATAGAACAGATCTGGCAGCAAATCCTTTCTAAAAGCTCAAAGTGTGCAGGCATTTAGTACAGGAACCGCTTTTCCTTTCTTTTTCTATCAGGCTGCTGCCTGAGATCATGACAAGGTCAAAGCAGTTGTTCTTGAGCTAAGAAAGCAGCTGCTCAAGCTTTGAGAAGTGTTTCTATTCCAGGTAACCATTTTCAGAGAGAGTAGCCTGTGTTCAAGGCTCAGGGAAAGTGCTGAGATGAGAGGTGAGGTTATGAATAGAGTACGGACCTGCTCCCAGGGGCATGTAAGGGATGCCTGTAAACACTGAAGAAGAAAGGTTGGAAATGCTGAGCGTCCTGAGAGAGGACACTATGCACCCCAAAGGTGAGCACATCCAAACCAAACTTGGGTGCATACATACCTATATTAACAGATCTCCCTTTTGTTCGTGGTTGTTAATTCGGCATTCCTCACTAAATGACTCTTTGCACTTCAGAAATGGGTTTTCATGGGCCCTAACACTTTAATATCACCGTAGAGACACTAGAACGTAAATTTGCATGCTGTGCAGACACAGGCTGAATATGTTGAGGTGCTTGTTTCAGGAAGAGGATGCTAATGATGCAGAGGGAAGAAGAGAGGTTGGTGCAATAAAAAGCCATCCTTGAGGAACTGAGGTTCGACTGTCCTGCCACAATTGCCTACCCTCTGAGTTCTAGAATTATCTGTAAAATATTGGAGGATGAACTCTAACTCTGAGTTGCTTTAGGTTCCTTCTCAGTGCTATCCTCTCCCACACCTCCAGCTGAGCGGGCTGAACAGACTGCATGCACCAAAGTCTTGGGTTTCTATGCTAGCACACTTCTTGGCTCAGAGTGAATCTCCAAACCCACGGATTTAATGAGAAGACAAACAATACACTTCAACAATGTTGACCACATTCTCCTCACCACCCCTGTGGCTAACCTTCCTCACTCAAATACAAAATTCAAAATAAAATCCCTCACTCGCCATGAAAACTTCAGTCTGAGGCCAATGTAAATTACCAGTCACTCTATTTCCTGCCATTTCCTCTCTCTGTTTAGATTTCTGTGGTCCTTTATTCAACCACTGGGGATATTCAGAAAGAAACATATTGTTTTATAAGACACTTATAAGCTTGGTAATTTTTGTCATCAGTTTACTCACTTTGCCCTGAAAAAAAAATGATCTTTTAAATGTTTTTCTGCCAATGTTATAGCAACTATGCGAATGAGCTACAAATAAAGCCTCCCTTCTACTTGCCAAATGCTGTAATAGTTCATGATCTGATGAAAACACTGTGCATAAGGCTCAAGCTGGAATGTCTATGTTGGCTATAAAGCCAAACAGGTATGATAGGCAAGTTAATTTTTTTAAATCCTAAATAATGGTGAACTGTAAAGATCTCATCATTGATAGAGAAAAGACTTCGAGACACTATAGAGAACCAAGCTAGAAGGTGGCAGCAAAACCAGAAAAGAGACCTTAAGATGAGCATGGAAGAAATTATTATTATTATTATTATTATTATTATTATTATTATTATTATTATTATTATTTCTCTCCTATGCTCCTTCCTCATCATTGTTTTAGGTCCTCACATATATCCTGACTTTTATCTAAACTGAGGTAGAAAAAGCCTCATACTCATTGAATGAACATACAACAACAACAAAAAAACTATCTCTCAACTATCAAAAAATGTAAGCTGGCACTGCTGTTCTTCCCCAGACCTCCCTCAGACTTTGAGGCTTTTCCAGTAAAATGTGATATCTGACACTGGAAGTAAATACGCTTTTTTAAACAGCCCAGATCTCATGCTAGCAAAAATCTCCACTCTGTCATATCCCAAGAAAGGTGAATTTTTCCACCTGGCAGTGACATCAGCCTGGCTTAGGAAGGAGTAGTTATTCCTGATATACAAGTAGCATGCTACATTTCTATGCATCCATGTACCAATGCTCTGTGAATATTAATTCCAAGGTTTATAATTAAACACTTTTAGTATAATATGGTATGGGTTAAACACCTCCAGTTTCAAAATCCGAAATCCAAAGTGACGCAAAATTCTAAACCTTTTGTGCACTGACATGAAACTTACCCATAGAAAATTCTATGGCTTAACTTCACATAAAAGGTCCTAAATCACAGATACATTGAAAACACTGTATATTATCTTGTGTGGCATTGTTGAGGTATATATAGAACATATATAAATTCTATGTTTGATATAGGCTGCATAACCAAGATGTCGCACTGTCCAGATGACAAAATTGAAATGAATTATGAAATTCTTCTGGTTCCAAGCATTCAAAACCAAGGTCTCTCAGCCAGTACCTATACTTTTTTGCAAGGTAAGTCTTGAATCCTGTGCTCTGGAAAAGATACCCATCTGGTTCAGTTCTGGAGGGATAATTATATCTTGCTTTTCTATGATTTGTATGTTACATACCTTATAGGGGAGTTTAAGTAGATAGGGTTTGGGTTTTATGTAGGTGTAAGGAGAAAGAATTCAAGTCAAAGACGATTCAAATTAACTTGGAAAATGGATCAGTAGCCACAAATCCTAACACTTTAGTTCACTGACCACACAGTGAGGAGGCAACTTCTCCAAAATAGCACTGGTTCTCAGATACGGCAGCTCAGACTGTGACTCTAACACTTGAGAAGCGACTGTAAAGGGTTGTCACAAACAAAAGGCTGTCTTAGACTATGCAGTGAGTACAGCTGGGGCTACAAAGCAAGAAACTGGCTACACAGGGGGAAAGGAGCAAGAAGACAGAGGTCAAATCTCTTGTCTAATTTTTTTATTCAGTCACTCCAGACTTATTTATGGCCTTACATGTGTATTTTACTCATGCTGTGCTTAATTACATTTCTGCTGTGTATACAACGCTATTCACTACTGAAAGGGTGGATAAAATCATGATGATATAAAATTTATACTCCCCCAAAGATACTGTCTGTACTGCATCCTGATAGTGGTGTTGCATTGTACCCTATATTTACTCTCTACAACGGGTCTGTCCTGTGCCGAGGTTAGGGAAGAAAAACAGATTATTTACTAAATCGGCTCTAACATTGTCAAATGGTGTGAGTGCTTCTACATATTCCAGGAGTGACAGTGTGGACTTCTCTCATTCTTCATTCTTGGGCAAATTAGTGAAACAGCCAATATGACTACTCCTTTATAAACTGCTTTCTTCTCTGTGTACAGATTATGGTACTAAGGAGCAGAATCTACTGTGGCCCCAAGGATTCATTCCAGCTTGAAAAATGTTAGAAGATATTTCCATGAAGTGTTGATCTGCCAAGCAAATGGATATGGTTAGTATTGTTTCATTGACAGGAAAGAGAACCTTCCATCCAGGGATTTCTGACACTAACTTCCTGCAACACTGGAATTTCCATCCTCACATCTAACAGTACCAGGTTAACAGGGTTGGAAGACTTCACGGATAATGTCAAGAGGGGGTTCTACAACATTTAGAAGCATCAAAGGAGACATGCTGGGAACAGAACACAGGCTAGGGCTCAGGTGCTGTGCTAAGAATTATAGTTTACCTGGTGTAGCTGAGTATGCTGGATTTGTTTCACTTCTTATTGCAGTAAGATGTCCTAGCATGTGCCAGTTTAGAACATACAGTCTGGTGGCATTTACTGTGCCCCAGGGTTAACAGCAATCACCACAGCAGTCTAATTTCAGAGCCTTTTTATCACCTGCAAAGATATGCTACCCTTGTTATCTACCACCATCTATGTCCGATCTTACGTTTTTTTTTTCTTTTTTAAATTAGTTCATTCTTATTACATCTCAATATTCATCCTACCTCTTGTATCCTCCCATTCCTCCCTCCTTCCCCAATTTCCCCCTACTCCCCTCCTCTATGACTGTGAGTGAGGGGCACCACCTCCCCCTGTATATGCTGAAGGAGCTTTAGATTGTCGGCATCTGGGAAGAAAGCTTAGCTAACACCACGTGTAAAGAACGCAGAGGCTACAGGAGCTGAGGATCCTTCTGTTGAGTCTAATGCAGTTCCATAGTGAAAAGAAAACAATCAACCAAAACTGTTCAAGAGCAAAACATTTTCCTGCTTCCCCAGATCCCCAGCTGCTTAGGAAGTTAACTAAAGTGAACAGTGGGGTGATGGAATTCTTGGAGAAAGGATAATCATGGCTTAGATTTGGACCAACCAACTCTTGTCTGGGGGATCCAATATTTATATGGAGGCTTGCTGTCTTTCTCTACCTCATGTTATTTCCAAATAATACAATTAGAACTTGGGATGATTAATTATTTCATGTGGTCTCTTTTTTAAAAGGATATGTTTTATTCACTGTGCGCCATTAAAGAAAAGAATAAGAAAACATTTGACCTTAAATGGATGCCCTCAGAAGGCTTTTTACTTACTCTGTTTTATTTCATGTAGATAACCAGTATCTATTGCTATGGGATTGGGACTACAGCAGTTCATATTTGAATAATCTCTAACAAAAATGTTCTTGCATATTTCCAAACTCAGTGTAGACCATGCCTGCTTGCTGTTGTACAATACGGATGTAACTAGCTTGCTAGATCCAACAGTCACTCAGAAATATAAGCAGAAGAATAAAGCCATCAGAGAACACTGAGTGCTATAACTTTTTGTCACTAAATTCTGCTAAATTTTAAAATCAAGAAAGTCATGTCCAGATCATAAATTTAGACTTTACCACCTTCAGTACCCAAAAATACCACCCGCCACACACTGGAAGACACTTGATTTGTGAACTGCAGCTAGTGAGCACACGATTTTACTGAGCCTCCATATGTTCTCACTAGGTTCTGCTTGGAACTCACAGCACACATGTGGAAAGAACCCGATATGTGCTGGTCGGATTAGCTGAGACAGCTGGACTATGCATAGGTTGAATGTGTGACCTCATCACCATTTGAAACAGCTTCTGAAGAAATGATCTAACCAGGCACACACTAAACTAGGCAGGAAACAAGATATGAGACTTGGTCTAGCAGAGGGTTTTCACTTCTCCAAAGGGTCTGTGAACTTCAGGGGACTTAGGAACACTCATGGGTTTCTTACAGAGTTCCCAACCTTACTTATACTTAAATTTTAAAAAGGGAAAGGGCTAAAAATGGTTGATTTACCATTTGAAGCATCATCAACACACCATGTTTTTACTAAATGAGCATGTAAGAAATTATTATTATTATTATTACTATTTCTCTCCTATGCTCCTTCCTCATTATTGTTTTAAGTCCTCACATATATCCTGACTTTTATCTAAACTGAGGTAGAAAAAGCATCATACTCATTGAATAAACATACAACAACAACAAAAACTATCTCTCAAGTATCAAAAAATGTAAGATGGCACTGCTGTTCTTCCCCAGACCTCCCTCAGACTTTGAAGCCTTTCCAGCAAAATGTGATATCCGACACTGGAAGTAAATATGCTTTTTTTAAACAGCCCAGATCCCATGCTACCAGAAATCGCCGCTCTGTCATATCCACGAATAGTTTTCATTAATGAAACCTGCTTTTAAAAAAAACATATCCAAGAATGATTCCATGGTAACATTTACATGAGTATGTGTTTCCACATCTGTTCTCCATCTCTTGCATCTGTCATATTTTGCTCAGAGAATCAGAAACACTGAGAGATTTAGAATAGGGGATTTATTGTAGAGATCTGACTTTTATGCTGTGGTGGAAACGGGTAAAAGGAATCTTTGCAAAACTCTTTTTCTATTTCTGGTTTAAATCAAAAGTGTAAGGCTGGTAAATAGCAAGGAAATCTAAAAAACACAAGAGAGAGATTGGGGGAACTGGGAGAGGCACACTCACATGACACAAAGGCACAAAGACAGACATACACACACACAAAACAACAACAACAATAAGCAACTGAAGCTGTATTTGTCTCTGCCTAACTTAGTTTCAAAATTGTAGGTGGTTCAAAGATGTGGATGGCTCCCTCCACAGAGCTGTACACAAATCATGTAGACTCTGAAGACGGAAATTCATTAAAAGATTTGGCATCTCAGATAATCTGAAGAAGATTCTCTTAAGAGCTGGGAGATCTGCAAATACAGGTTCTTACAGTTCTCCAGGTGAGCCTACACATCAACAGTAGCCATGAGACTTCTGGGAATGGCTGAAACCCGATCCTAACACTTAGAATGTCAAATGCCTATTATTTCAACTTTACAGTCAAACCTTATGAATCTCCCCAGCCCTAGTTCTGCATGCCCATGAACATGGATAGTACTAACTAGACTCAGTACATTACAAAAAAAATGGACATAGAAGTGGAAAGTGAAGATGATGCTAGGGGCATTTGGAAACAGTTGTAGCAGAGTGGGGTTGGATATAATCAAAATACACTATATATGTGTATGTAATTCTTAACAAATAAACAAAAATATTAAAGAAAAATTATGCTAACTGGCAATCACAGAAAAAATTATTAATATCATGGTAAAAATACTCAAATATATTGATGGGACATGTTGGTATGGATGTGTGAAACAAGAATAATTGTTTTTATCTGCTGGCATGAGTAGTCTTGTGTCTGGAACATTTACTCCACTCAATCCTGCTAATCCTGCAATGAACATTTACTCCACTCAATCCTGCTAATCCTGCAATGAACATTTACTCCACTCAATCCTGCTAATCCTGCAATGACATCCTAGGATTTATATCAAAAGGAAAATTTCACAAATCTCTGTAATTACTAGATAACTAAATCTATTCGTCACTGTGTTGTTTGTACAAATAGGTACTTGAAAGTAAATTATGAAGCTGTATCTATGTAAATAAATAAAATTACAGTGAATTTAAACTGTCAAACAGATAGAAGTAAATAGCTAGATGCATTCTTTGTAATGTGGGAAAAGACAGATTTTAGTGAAAAGGACAAAATTTGCCATGTAAGATATATATATACATATTATATATACATGCAAAACTATAATAATCTGTACAGATAAGAGCTTAATACAAAGCAGCCATTAGAGGCTTGGAGTGGAGATCAGAAAAAAAATAAAATGAAGAATGAAAATGGAAGTGACTCAGCTCCTGATACACATTCAAAGTCCCTGTGGCCTGCAGGTAGGAGACTCTAAACAACCCAGTCTGCCTGCCGAACTTCATTCTCTGCCCTATCACCACTGTCACTGTGACCGATGCCTTGGAAGCCTGCCTCTGTACTCTTTTTCACATGCCCAACCTAATAAGAGACCCAAAACACACCCTAGCCCATCCAAGCCTTCTCTAGAAACGTCCCTGCAAAAACAAGAATTTTCCTATACTGTTCTGCTTTAATAGCTAGCAGGATAAAAGACTCGTAAGACTCCAGAAACTTCCCCACCAGACCTCACGGAGCCACCACAACTGCTCTTCTCTCCTCCATGTGCTCTGCAGTCCTACACTGACACTCAATGCCATTGTGTTTGAAACACATCACAAATAACAATCAATAGCCTGAAGGAAAAAAAAAAAGACGTTTGCTAGAGACATTATTGTTTCTGATTCCAGTTATATTACAGAGTCATGGTAATAAAAATAGAATGGTACTGGAACTAAAATAGAAACACAGTTCTATGGAATAGAGATGGGGATTCCTATAGGAGTCCACAGAACTACATCTACCTGACTTTTGTGAAAATGCTAAAAAAAAAAAAAATACATAGCTCAGAGTAAAAACAACCTCTTCAACAAAAGGTGCTTTGAAAATCACATGAAAACATACAGGAGATTAACCTAGATCCTTATCTCTCATCTGACCCAAAACTCAAGTCTGTACAGATCAGTGGCCTTAACATAACACCTGGTATTCTGAAACTGCTAAAGGAAAAAGTAGGTATGATTCAACATATAGGCACAGGAAGGGACTTTTTGAATAGCACTGTAATAACACAGAAAACTATAGCAGCACTGGGAAATGTGATATTATTGAACTAAAAGGTTTCTGTGCCTCAAAGGAACCTGTCAGCCTACAAAATGGAGGAAAGTCTTCTTCCTTGTCAGAGAGCAAAACTCTCAATATCAAGAAAACAATCCAATTACAAATGGACTGTAAAACTAAACAGAGCTCTCAAAAAATAAAAATAAAAAAAGGAAACGCAAGTGACTAGTAAATACTTAAAGAGTTCATCAGGAAACACAGATTAAAACTACTTTAATATTCCGTATAACCTCAAACAGAGTAGGCATCATAAAGAATAACAATGACATAAATTTTGGTGTAATTTTGGAGACCAACACTGCTGATTGGCATGTAATCTAGTGCATCCATTTTGGAAATGCATCTGTAGGGTCCCCAACAGATGAGAAATAAAACTAGCACACAATCCATTCCTGGGCATACACCCAAAGTAATATGTGCACTACTAGAGAGACACTTAGGCATCCATGCTTATTGCAGCTTTAGTCACAATAGTTAGGAAAGGAAGTCAGTCTAGATGTCCATCAACTGAGGAATTGTATAATGAACAATAGAATTATATTGAACTGTGAAAAAAACTAAATTATGAAATTTGTGGTAAAGTGAATAAAACTGGGGGAAATCGAGATGAGGAGAGGAAAAGCAGGGCCAGAAAGACATGTACCACATGTTGTCTTACCTGTGAGGACCCTAGCTTGGGCCTTACTTTATGCATTTATCTTGGAGCACCTGTGGATTCATGTAACTAGAAAGGGGGTAGTGTGTGGAGGGGATGAAGAGAGGAAAGAAAGAGTGTAAGGAAAATGAGTGTACTGAGGAAGACCACTCAGTGCAGAAGGAGTTAAAGAGGAGCCTAAGAGCATCATGGGTAAACCAAAAAATAGAGGGCATTTAAAAACGAAATTTTAGCCAACTACCTACTAACCTAATTAAAACATATTTTAAAGTGAACTTGAAGAGAGATACCTTATAAGACTTGATAATGTTGTTCCTAGACGCAGATAGGATACCCACATAGTTCTTGGTCAGGAAGGTCCCAGATGTCCGCCAAACAGTACAAGCTCTTGCCTTCCCATTTACCTACCCACCAGAACTACATGATAGGACCATGTTACTGAAGACACCACAAATCATGGTTGTAAGATGTAGAGGAAACAAGCTGTAATTGAGCTGAAAAGCTGTACCCAGGTAACTAACTAACTTTCAAAGCAACATAAGACATTATGCAAGGTACTGGGAGAGAAAGTTTACCAAGAGATTTACTCAGCACTGAACTCTTAACTCCATCACCAAACTTCCAGCAAGATGTGTCAATAATGCAATAGTGGTACAACATTATTAGTGTAACTAACTACTGTCTGCTTGGATTTAAGGCCCTTTCCATAGAAGGGCTCTTGTGCCTTGTGCTGTAAGACTTGTAACTTTAAAGAAAGAAAGTCTCAATCATTAAATTTTACTAATAAAGACTGAGAAGTCAGATATTTGGGTGAAAACCTGCTAGCTCAGAGAGGTAGAGAAAGCACCTGACTAATCTTCCCTTTCATCTGCTGTCCCATAAAGAAAAGGCCTTTTAACTCAAATCATCTCCTAGAATGAAAAAGCCAAAAAAAAAAAAAACCCTTTCTTTTCCATGCTGTCTTAAATAGCCTTCTCTCAGTGCCACCTCTTTCTGTTTAATCCATCAACTGATGGCTTTTTATGATTCTTGACCTAGAGGTAATGTCATTTAACCATGTTTACAGAAAGATCTTGCGTGCTAGGGCTAAGCCACACCACAAGTACTTGTTTACAGCAAACAGAAAGCTCTTGAGTTAAAGGTGTGTGTTGGGAAATAGGAAATTATTTTTTTTGGTTTTTCAAGACATGGTTTCTCTGTGTAGCCCTGGCTGTTCTAGAATCATTTTGTAGACCAGGCTAGCCTCAAACTCACAGTAATCCGCTTGCTTCTGCCTCCTGAGTGCTGGGATTAAAGGCGTGTGCCACCATGCCCAGCACAGGAAATAGGTTTTTACAGTTCACAGTCTTGGGGTTCACAATGGGATCAAATATCCTCCCACAAAGACATGTCAAAAAATACCCATATTTTAGAAGGTCCCAGACTCCATAAAACAAATTATGGCTGATGTTTAGCTGAAGTCACATTGCCTAATAGATAAGTATGGTTATGGCCTTAAACAAAGGGTACTCTCAACCCTAGTCAGAGACCTTTTCATTTGCAGCCAAAGCAGTGAATGAAGAAACTAATGGCTGCCCAAAATGCTGAGGATACATGGCAAATAAGGGCTCTGCTCCAAACAATTCACTTGTGTGAAAGAATGTAAGAACCTGAAAATAGGGAGGGCATTGACATCTACCTCATTGACATGACACAAACTATCATATCAAGAAACTCAAGAAAAAAAAACTAATTACTTGATTGGCTAAACAAGAAAGATGTTCTCAATAGCCAGTCAAGGATAGGGCAGGAGCTCATGTGACTTTACTCCTTGCTGCTGAGCTTCAGTTACTATGGACTCTGGAAGAGAGGAAGCTATTGTCTTCAGTTGTGTGCACACTAGTGAAGCCACAAGGGTCCATTAGGTAGATCTAATTCCAAGGCTAAACAGTTCGCTCCAGTCAAACCCAGAGGGACACAGAGAAAACAAAAGTTCAGCCATATAGGAAAGAGGAGGAACAGACAAGAAAGGGAGAAATAATAGCAGGTGGGGTGAAAGAAGTCAGAATGTAAGTTACATAAGTAGACTAGATCAGTTGAATTAGTGAACTCTCTGAGCAAGTGAGATACAATGTCTTGATATATAAGGTAGAGGGTGATGCACAAAACCATCAACCTCCACATGCATGAACACACACACACACACACACACACACACACACACACACGTATATATGCACCTACATACATTTAAGCATACATATACAAACGCATGAACACCACCCAGACATACACCCAAAAATCTGAAATGGTTATACCAATTGAACCCATTCTGCTCTAATCAAAAACACTTTCCTTCTTTCCTAAAAACTCCATTATACAGTCAAGGATGGGTAGAAGAGGGCTCAAAGGAGCCTATTCCTCACTACTGAACTATTTACTGTGAGTAGATTAGTGGAGGAGTCACTGCTTTCACTTCTGGAGCAACTAGTGACTCCTGTAGTGGATGTAAATATGTCCTTGTTTGGATCCCAAGTGTGGGATGTAAAACAGAATTTTGTCAGAGTGTGTGGTGTTTTTCCACTGGAAAAAGAAAGCGGATGATGCTTGTCCACTAGAAGAGGAGCCGCCTCTTGCAGTGGCATAGTCTTTGCCAATTAATAAACATCCTAGTATGGCCTTTGAGAGGATGTAGCCAAAACAGGAGGCAGGGCTTTTGGTCTTTCATCATTCCCTATTATTTGGCTGTTCATTGCTCCCCTTCAAGATGCTCCTAGAGAGAACCACTCCAGTGAAAATTTCGAGGTTCCAGCAGCTGCTCCAGGTTTCAGATGTCACTGAATTTTCACATTAAGGAATGGGCCACTAGCAAAGAATGCATTTGGCCATAGAAGCTGGAGAAAGCAAGGAAAATGACTCCCTTGAAGCCTCCAAGGGCAAGGCAATGGTGATGGTGCTGTTACTTTGCCTTTAGTTATTTCTAACTTTCCACTTCTGCAACACTGAAACAAATAAATACATTTTTGTCTTCAACCACCAAGTCTTTGTTAACATGTTACTGTGTTACCACAGCAATAGGAAATTAATATGGTTTCTAAATTTGTGAAGGTTGAGACAGAGTGAAGGAGATAAAAAGTTTTGAGAGTGCCTAGTGTTAAGTTCATCAGTGGAATTATTACATGCCTATCAAACTCTGAGCATCTGAAAAAGTGCTTATGCAAGGCAGGTAGGCAGATATTTAAAGGAGAAAACTGTCTAACTAAAACCTTAACTCCATTTAAAAATACATAATCTAATTTTCTGAGTTTTTTTATTTTTCTGTAGATAACTTGAAACTAGTCATATCAGCTTTCTTGTAACAAGGTTACTTTTGAGTGAAAATCTGAAGATGTGTAAATGACATAAAAAATATACTCAATCAAAACAACTCTGAGATTCCATCTTACACCCATCAGAATGGCTAAGATCAAAAATTCATGTGACACCACATGCTGGCAAAGATGTGGGGAGAGAGGAACACTCCTTCATTGCTGGTGGGAATGCGAACTAGTACAACCACTTTGGAAATCTATCTGGTGCTATCTCAGAAAAATGGGAATAGGGCTTCCTCAAGACCCAGCTATTCCACTCCTTGGAATATACCCAGAAGATGCTCCAGCACACAGCAAGAAAGTTTGCTCAACCATGTTCATAGCAGCCTTATTCATAATAGCCAGAACATGGAAACAACCTAAGTGTCCCTCAATAGAAGAATGGATAAAGAAACTGTGGTACATATACACTATGGAATACTATTCAGCTATTAAAAACAAGGAATTCCCCAAATTTGTGGATAAATGGATTGAGCTAGAAATGATCATAATGAGTGAGTTAACCCAGAAGCAGAAAGACTCAAATGGTATATACTCACTTATATCTGCATATTAGCCCAAGGGGCATGTCCCACTTAAGCCTTCACTTACCAGGAAACTGAGACAGAGGGGAGGACATTCTAGTGGGACTCTAGATGAAAGAATCATGGGAGAATGGCAAAGTAGAAGGATCCAGAGGGTCCTAGAAGCCTACAAGTAGAACATTATGATAGGCAGATTTGGGCTCAGGGGTTCTGCTCAAACTAAGGCACCAGCCAAGGACAATACAGGCGGTAAACCTTAAACCCCTACCCAGATCTAGCCAATGGACAGAACACTCTCCACAGTAGAGTGGAGAGTGGGATATTACTTTATCACATACTCTGGTGCCTCACCTTTGACCATGTCCCCTGGAGGGGGAGACCTGATGGCACTCAGAGGAAGGACAGCAGGCTACCAAGAAGAGACTTGATACCCTATGAACATATACAGGGGGAGGTAATCCCCCTCAGGAACAGTCATAGGGGAGGGGAATAAAGGGAAAATGGGAGGGAGGGAAGAATGGGAGGATACAAGGGATGGGATAACCATTGAGATGTAACAAGAATAAATTAATAAAGGAGAAAAAATATATACTAAATTTTTAACTAGTTCTAGAAGAAATAAATAATGAAGAGCTGCCTTAAAAGTTTCCATCACCCTCATGTTACAGCAGGAAAGCAGTTGGCACATTTCTACAGTTTTCTAAAGAGAAAGCCATTGTAAATTAAGATTACATGTGATAGGCTTCTCATCCCTCAAAACTGAGAAATGAAATTGAGAAGCCTGTTGTTGTAGAATCTAAAAGTAAAAACACATTGTATATTTCAGCAATCAGATACATAATTTGAAAATGTTACATAAAGTGTTTCTTATATTCAACATGCTTCAAATGGTCTGTCATTCAGGATGAATGAGGAACATTTTCATTACATGTTGGAAACCACTATGGCAAGGTTTCCTAATATTTTAGAATTCAACACCAAACCTTCTCTGATAAAGAATCATATGTATCTCTCCAGAACTACCATCATGTTTTGAAACCGTGAGTAATTAAATGCATAATACTTTTTAATTGGATATATTTATACTTGAGGAACAAACCAAACCTACTGAAGTTTTTAAAAAATACATGGTCCTGGCATATTCTGTAATATTTTAATTGATCTTAGGATGTTGCTATAATAGAAAATAGATTTTTACCTATTTTAGCTGTCACTAAGATGAACTTGAAAATATTAAAATACAATAGTTAGGCGGGTATGAATGACTCCATTTTTTCCACAGAGGAGACAGTGGCAGGAGTGTCATTGCAAGGTCAAAGGCAGCCTGGTCTACATAATAATTTTCATATCTCACTAAAATACACATAGCCAACATAAGTAAATGATGGTGTTGTTGTTGATAATGATGATAGAGAAACAGATGGATAGATAGATGATAGATGGATGACTATAAGGGTAGGGAGAGAGAGAGAGAGAGAGAGAGAGAGAGAGAGAGAGAGATGATATATAGATAGATATATGTATAGATAGATAGATAGATAGATAGATAGATGATAGATAGGATGGATAGGTAGATAGATGATAGATACATAGATGAATGAGTGAATAAATATTGAAAATTGCTTATTTCACAAAATCTAATAATCAGGAAAACTCCCTCTTCTTTATATTATTTCTGTATTGATTCCTCTTTGCTAGTTTAAATGAATCATTTTAAAGGTTTAGTACTTATGCTGTATTTCCTATAAAAATAAGTCACACCCACAATCAGCTCATATCACTAAGTCGTACTGCACAAACTAGTAATTAAGTTATCATTAAGTGAAATAGGGCCTTTTAAAGATTTTTAAAGGCATAGTATGAAGAATAAAATATAAACTTGGTTGAAAAAAAGGGAGTAATCTTACTTAAGTTGTCTGAGAAAAAAATTCTATTTCAATTGAAATGTGTAAGGACACAGCGTCAATATTAGGGACATTGCAAAGGTGAATCTTTCTTGTCAGTTAAAAGATTTCCTAATGATGTTTTCCCAAAGAACACTAATTGGTGTCACTTCAGGACCTAATGGATCTTTAAGCAGAACCAGTGATGGTCATTACAGTTTCATTGATGGATCAGTATAAACCATTCTTTGAAGCTAGATGCCTGGGAAGCAATGTATCAATAATAATAAACTGCATCAGTTGATTCTCAGTTTTTCCATGGAGAAGTATCTTGGTAATGTTTCTGTACTTGGATTTGACTATAATTCCATGGTAAATAGACAAATTATCTTTTTCCTACTATAAATTTTAAATAACCATTAACATCAGAAATGAGATGCCTTCTGCTTGCGTCTGGCTGCTATCTATCACTAATCGTTGACTTGGGACATAGTGTTACAGCATAAACAATAAATGTAGTGACACTTTTATATTTACAAGCTTCCATTCATATGACCTGAAAATAAATACAGAAAATATTTTATATACATCTTGAAAGTAAATCATATGTTTTATATTTTAACTTTTTTCTTTGGGAATTTCTACAGATGTTGGGTCATATTCACCCTCCTCCTCCCAATTCCACCAGGAACCATTTTGACTTCCCTTCATAACTAAATGTGTGTCCTTTTTTTCCTCATCAAAGCCAATTTGTTCTTCTAAAATATTCTTAGATGTGTGGTTTTCCACTAGTGTGTTGCCAAATTACTAGGGGCTACACTCTTAGAAAAAATAAAAAACTGACCCTTCTTACCCAGACACTGGTCTTGAACTCACAGTGATCCGCCTGCCTTTGCCTCCTGAGTGCTGGGTTAAAGTGTGTGCTACCACATCTGGCTCCTTTAATGAAATCTTGAGAAATGTGGTAGACATGTTTGTACAGAAATTTACCAAAATATAAGCTCTAAAATTAACTTCAAAAGTAAAAGTCATGCATGGTCAAAATTATCCTAGACAATCAATCGAAGCAACTGTAAGGAAAGCATGTCCTCCATTAAGCCTGACAGAGCCTTGTTTTCTCCTCCACTGAATCTGATAAGATTTGTTCTTTTGCTTCAAAGAAGTAATCCACAAGAGGAGTTAGTTTGCATTGAGGATTCATCTAATAGAGAAGTGATGTATTTTAAAGGACTGGAGCTACCTGGAGCACTGAGTGTACGCTGCAGAGTGTTAAAAGGTGATATTAGGCATATCTGTGTAAGTGCCCTGAGCTCCAGTGGGACCTGATACTTTCTTGTAATAATTTGTCTTATTTCACTGGTAATGAGGTGAGCTGAATTCATTCAAATAATTCATTTCACCTTTCGCTTCAGAATAATTTCTTCATAAAATGACAGGTGTCCAGATCTCTGTTTCCATGATTTCTTTCTCTATAATTATCTCTTCAGTCAGAACATTATAAAATTAAATTGAGGCATGTCTCTTTTTCCAAAAGATAGAGTGCATGTATAAACATACAAACACAAACACAAACACAGAGAGAGAAAGAGTGAGAGAGAGAGAGAGAGAGAGAGAGAGAGAGAGAGAGAGAGAGAGAGAGAGAGAGAGGAGCCTTTATATTGTCTTTTCTGGGTAGTCATGAAAGGGGTGGAAGAAAGATAATTTTAACACAGATTTATAGACATTTCAACAAATGTATGCCTTTATTAATTTACTTCTCATTACCAATTTTTAAGGACTGCAACATGCTGCTCTGACTTTGTACTAATGTAGGATCCATTGCCACTTAACACTCAAGCTACACCTTTTCCAAAGAGCACCCTGGTTCTCTTATTTTCTTCCAGAATAAAGAATATTTT
The DNA here is from genome assembly GCF_964271855.1 of Acomys minous. Classification (NCBI taxonomy): domain Eukaryota; kingdom Metazoa; phylum Chordata; class Mammalia; order Rodentia; family Muridae; genus Acomys; species Acomys minous. The sequence continues at coordinate 114,649,964 of NC_140489.1, forward strand.
GTATAGCAAAAGGCTATAGAAATTTGAGAGCTAAGTGAAGAGGGGATAAATTTCTTTCATTATGAAGCACAGTGATAACATTAGGAAGAATGAATAGCATAAGTTCCCTGTATCCCAAAGGAAGAAAGGGAGAAGACCTATTAAAAACACAGTCACAAAGCCAGGTAGAAATAAGAGATAAGTGCTGTGCTCCAAAAAAGCTTAATACACATCAGTTTATTTCCCTGAGATTGGAAGACACAAAACCAATATATGATAATAATGCACATTTGTCTTTAGAAAACATAACATCTGTTTAACTTGAAGGGAACAGCAAAAGTGCTTCTTGCTGATCATAATTAACTTTTGTACAAAGACTGGTAAGAGCCTATATTTTCTTAGTAGGTATTCATTTACTTTAATCCGCAATATCTGACATTATAAAATTCATGATAAGAAAGTCAATTTGATATAATCAAAGCTTCTCAAAACTGTGTTAATAAATAAGAACCAAATATCTTTACAAAGATAATTATATAGTTTGAAAATACATACTCACGTGGTTGACTTCATCAATGAACAGATTGCATTTTGTGATTATTTCTGGGAGTAGGGTAAATTCTATCCTTTACATGCATTGATTCTGACTGCAATGTTTCCATTACTGATCCCTGGGTGGTACAAAGGTGTTTAAATGTTAGTGCTAAGAAAGAAAATGCTGAGCTTACAATTGTGAAATCTGTTGTCTTTCTGCCTTAGTAACTGTTCTATTACTGTGAAGAGACACCATGACCAAGGCCACTCTTGTAAGAGAAAGCATTTAATTGGGACCTTGGTACAGAACCAGAGACTTTGTCTTTTATCAACATGGAAAAGAGCATGGCAGCAGGAATCACATCAGTGATCCAAGAGAACTAGTTAGGAGTTACATCTCAATCCAGACAGAGAGAGAGAGAGAGAGAGAGAGAGAGAGAGAGAGAGAGAGAGAGAGAGAGAGAGAGAGAGAGAGAGAGAACCTGGGCCAACCTGGCACAGTTTTTGAAGCCTCAAATCCCATCCCCAGTGACCCACTTCCCCCAATAAGACCACTCATATAAATGAGTCCCACTCCCTAGTGACTAAACATTCAAATATATGAGCCTACGGTGATCACTCATATTCGAGACAGCACATCTTCATGCTGTGGTTGAGAGTTGGTCTGGTGCAATGTATTTTAATGCTAATTACTGGCCCATAAGATCTGGTCCCTGCTCGAAAGAGCACATTATCACATATACCTGCTCATGTTGAGTAGACCTTGCTCCATCTATTGTAAAGTTGATTGGCTAATACAAATGCTGAAGGCTGGATTTGGCAGAAAAAAAGGGAGTAGAATTTAGAGGTTTCAAGACCAGAGGTCAGGGAGTAAGGAGAAGGTGAGAGAAAGAGGGATGGATGGAGTCCAGAGAAGATAAGTACCCAGGAGTCGGGAGAGGAGGAAGATAAAATGAGAGTGGGGGAGTAGATTAGTTATTATGTTCATCTCTGTGTTTAATTTCGAATGTATCATAGTGCCAATGTGTGGTTACTTGGGAAATCTATTCATTGATGAATTAAAGTTATGCTAAATATATGACTGAATATTAATTATTAATATTTGTTCAAAAATGATGCTCTAAGTTTTTAAATGTAAACTTCTATTTTTTACTTTAATAAAAATCATAGTTTACATTACTACAGATAAGTGTCAGTTTCTCAATTTGTGAAAGTACCTCAATGCTTGCTTAAGATAGGAAGAAATCTATTCATTCTGTAACAACAACAACAACAACAACAACACACACACTCTCTCTCTCTCTCTCTCTCTCTCTCTCTCTCTCTCTCTCTGTCTCTCTCTCTCTCTCTCCCTTCTCTCTCTCTCTCTCTCTCTCTCTCTCTCTCTCTCTCTCTCTCTCTCTCTCTCTGTGTGTGTGTGTGTGTGTCTCTCTCTCTCACTGTTTATCATTACAACTCCTCTTTATTCTTCAGACTTGAAGACATATAAGTGTGAGGGAAAGCATACTTTCAGATCAGTCAGGAAAATGACATCTCTGTATCATCAAAGTGATGTAGGCCTAGACAGCACTGATGGATAAATGTAACAGAAATGCTGGTGTCAGACTAATTAATGTAAAGAAAATTAGTTCTTTTAATTTAGAAAGACAGTAATTTGCTGCTTTTTAAAATCCAAATGGTGGAAAACATTAACTAACTTAATAGTTAATAGTTTTCCTAATCATTCAAAAACATTGCAATTCTAAGGTTTTGTGTAGTCCAGAAAAAATGATTGCCTCTGTTAACAGGAGAAAAGTGGGTTGAAAAGTTGCTGACTTTCACAGATTCTTTTTTTGACACAAAAAGGCACAAAAGAGGTCTTTTGTTCTATTTTAATTTTGTTTGATTTGGCTGTGTTTTGCTTTATGTTTGCTTTCACTGTGACAGGCTTCTAGATTCTGTATGGATCTGGAGTCATCAACCTGACAAAGTTAATGTACAAAAATGTTATGTTTCTAATACTGTGCCGAGTTCAAATTAGTTAAGCTTCTTGTTGTGAGTCATTTCATACCCAACCCTGACCATCAAATGGACTCTTGGTTTCCTTTGAACATTGTTGGCTGAATTTTTTCACCTATGCTCAAAATTTTTTGTCCGTCTTTAAATTTAAAATAGATATGTCTGAACCCTTATCATAACCTTTAGGCTATTTCTGTCATCTATATGGATGCATTATTTATATAAATAAAATGAAATTTTGGGGCAATGAATTCTACAACACTAACATTAAATAGAATTATTCAGGAAGAAAGGCAGAGTTGAACATGATTATAAAAATTATGTATGTTATCAGTTATAATGTTCTTTTCTGCTTAACACTCCCAATTTATTTTGTAGTTATAAAATCAAAATTGAATCTTGGTGGGTATGTCATATTTAAATTTGGGCTTTCTTTTTCCTGCTTATATGGTACAAGGTCTCATGTAGGTCAAGATGGCCTCAAACTTGCCCTGTAGTCAAGAGTGATCTTGAACTACTGGTCTTCCTGCCTCAACCTCTGTGGTGCTGGGATCCCACAGGTATGCCACCCCATCAGGTTTTCATTGTGCTTGAAACTTATCCAGGGCTTTGTGTGTGCTAGGCATACATTGTGGCAACTATACCAGATCTCAACCTGGTACTGTATGTAATATTTCTGAGGGATATGAGAGAGGAAGTAGAGGAGATAACTTGGAAAAAAGAAGTTTCCAGCATATTATAAAGTATAAACCTGAATAGCAGTTTTGATAGAATTTTTGCAGCTCTTCAGAAAAAGAAAAATATCCTAGAACCTGAATTGTGTTTTCAATATGATGTGATTTACCTAATTATTGCAAATAATAAGACTGTCATTTCTGTTAGGGGGAAAAACAGGTTCCTTTCAGATAGTTAGGTGTTTATATTAAAACACTGAAGAAGAGCCACATTTTTATCACAGGTGTATGCAAATTTGCATAAACTGTGGGATGGAATATCAGAATCATCTTAATAAAGTAAAAATTAGAACACACAAGAATTAAGGTTGACTACATAATTATGTTTATCATATCTCTGATGACATGAAGCAAACAACTATGTTTAGATATACATCTGTTTTCAATAACAAAAATAGGCTGGAGCTAAAATTGCTCAGAAGAATGCAGACTCTGAAGACTGTAGCTGTTTTTTAGATATTTTGATTCGGTTCTCCATCTCAGATGTTACGATACACCACTTTGAGGTTAGATAGAAAATCAAAACTTTTAAATATAACTTATGTTTCCCAGTGTTGATGTGTTACCATTGGGGGAAACTATTGTCTTCAGTATTTTTCAAATGATAGATAATTGCATGAGGAGTGTTTCTCTTTTAGTTACTTCACCTATGTGGAATGAAAACTTTCATTAGAATGTAATTATTTGAGTTTATTTTATAACTCTGTGATTTAAATGTTAACGGGGAATGGTTCTATAATAAATTAATAAGAAGTGATTAATTCAATCCACTTGTATCTCTAAACATAGGTACTTGGGGGTTCATTACCATTGCTATTAATCCAATGAGGCTTTTGCTAACCATTTGTATGTGAAATTGACATATTTCCCTTCTCAATCATCGGCTTCAGTGCATGTTGTTGATCATCCATATCTTTTACAGTTATTACAAACTATGCCATCCTTATTTAAGTATATACATAGTTAACTAATAGATTTTAAAACTCTGTTTACAAATCAAAGGAAGCTCACCACATTATCAAGAACTTATCTTTAACCCAGTTTGCAGAGTTTAAAAAAATCTCTAAGATATCTGTAGGCATAAGGTTATTGTGTAATTCAAGTAATAATTTCTGTTATCCCCCCCCCCATATCTGGTTGCAATCCTTGTTCTGAGAATCTCCTGTCTCAATATTGTGTAAACACTGCTCATCAATTGCCTACTGATATGCCAATAAAGCAGCTTACAGCCAATTGCTGAGCAGGGAAGAAAGTAGGGCTGGACTACTTGCTGGGGGGCAAGAGTTGGAGATACATTCACAGGGAGAGGTCCAGGAGAAAGCCATAAAGTGTAAGAATCTCAGTGACTTTCATTGTGAGGAAGCCAGAATATCTTAAGAGGTTAAGAATAGAGTAATTATTGCTCAGATCTTGTGCTGTAAAGCTTTATAAACAATAATATAAGAGTCTCAATTATTTTAATGCTAGCAGGTGTAAAAGAGAAACTGAATACCAATGTTATAAAAACATCTTTAACATTTTTGGCACACCAAGTGTTTAACCATGAGAAAGGTTCATATGAGAGGGTTCATATGTGACAAGTTAGCCAATGAGTGAGAAAATGCTATTGTGGCCATTACAGACAGAATACTGTCCAAAGTGAAAAAAACTGGATGCAGGAAAGTTGACTACCAAGTTTGCAAAAAAAATGGTAGGCAAATCTTTTATAATTTCTGTTTCCCAGAAATGTTTGTCAAATAGGTTGAGCCAGAAGGCTGAAAATGATGCTCCAAAATTATGAAAGAATTTTCGAAGCCTGTTCAGGCAGCTAAATTTCTCTGTTGTTTCTATATTTTGGTGTCAGTTATTGGTTTCCTAGGTTGAATAGATACATTTTATTGGAACAGTCCCACAGTTAATCTTAAATTGTTTAGGATAATAGAAATTGATAGTAGAATACTTTAGTGTAGGATGCCAAAAATACAAATGTAAATCTTGTCTAATAACTGCATGATTGTAATTATTACATATAGTTTGTTATTGTAAGAGAAAGAGCCTTTTATTATACTAAAGTTGGAAGACGCAAGCATAAGGCTATTGTGTAATTCAAATGCTGATATCTGTACCTACCTCCCATATCTGGTTGCAATCCTTCTTCCAAGAATCTCCTGTCTCTGTGTGGCATAAATGCTGCTCCCCAATCATTTCCTAACATACCAATAGAGCCAATAACAGCCAGTTTCTGAGCAGGGATTTAGAATAGGGCTGGGCTTCCTGCCAACCAGGGGAGGAGGAGTTGGAGGAGGAAGTAGGAGATTCATTCACAGGCTGAGGTACAGGAGACATCAGGAGAGATAGCTCATAAAAGCCAAAGAGTACAAGTATCTCAGGAATTTACACTAAGAGGAAGCCAGACTAGCTTAGAGGGTTAAGAATAGAGTAATTACTGCTCACCTGTTGTGCTGGAAAGCTTTATAAACAAACAATACAGTAGAGTTGCTATTATTTCAATGCTATCCTTAGGTAAGGGAAAAACTGAGAAACAAACACAATTTTATAAAAATAACTTTAACAGGTATGTTGTTATCCTAAATTATAAATCTATAAGCCATAAAACAGACTTTGGCTAGAATGCTAATTCTTAGATAGGGATAAAAAATGGCTTACCATATTTCTATTTAATATATGATATTTTCTTGTCATAGTCTGTCTTCAAATTACAATTGCTTTCATTTCTAAGTGTTTTGATGAATATCACTCAGTGTTAAAGAGCATAAGCACTTGCTCAATCATGCTAAAACATTCAGTTATAACATAGAGATACATGAGGTATAGTAACTGAGTCCTTCCCTATACACTCTGTAAAAGTCTAATTAAACATTTATAAATTGTATATAAATATGTCAAAGGGCATATGAAGTGAGAATCACGCAAAATCTTCTACAAATAGTCGACTAAAATTACTATTAATGAATGGTTTTGCAATTTGTGTAAAGGAAGAAGCAATGATCAACCTTGATGCTATACTACTTAGTGTGCTATCTTCACTCAAAACTCTTCTCTAAGCACGGACAGCTGCGTCAATCAGCTGAAATATTTTCATTATTATTTATGCAATTTTGGAATTGTATTGCTCACTTCTGGTTTATCTATACATTAGTTAGAAACATTTCAAAACTTCTAATCACAGTTTAATTCTACATAGCTCTCTTCATTGAATTCTTACATTGAATTTGTTGTCAATGTCATAAAGGTTTGCAAATGGCATGTGTTTATGAGAGTAGTAATCTGTAGTTACCCAGAAGCTGAGTTCTGTTAGCTAGGGTCCAAGTCTTCTGTATTCTATTTGATTCTGGTGGTTTGATGACTGAGAGCAAATTTTTTATGATTACGTATAGTAGCTATGCATACATATGTGGTTATGGTTATTTTAGCCTTTAAATGTACATGTTTTGAGATTATGCTATTTATTTGGGCTCAAATTTGTTAATGTGTTTGGGTAAATTTAATTTAAGTCGAGATAAATTACTTCTATAATGACTTTTGATATATATTAAACTATACAGAAATAGTCATACATATATTCTGTATACAATTTGCCTGTTAATTTGTTTTCACTGTTCTTTAATACAACCTTTCTATATCCTAATGTTTAAATGTGTTCGTTGTGAATATTGAATATCTCCACTTTGTCCTTTGAAAAACTTTACTCATTTTCCTTTAACTATAAGATTTAATATATTCACATTTCTTTGAATTTCTGACATCTTACTTTAGTTATATGATGGCTAATCATAATTGCAGACTTGACTGAACTGGGAGACTTTAGCATACCAGTAAATGCACTGTTGGGTGTGTCCGTGACAGTATTTCCAGAGGTCCTTGGCACACGGATGACTGAAATGAGATAGAAAGCCTCTCTGAATATGAATGGTGCTGCCCATGGTCCAGGGACCAAAGGGTCCCCAGAAGGGAGCTCTCATATGCACACTGAGTCTTTTTAATGCTGCCTTCTCCATTGGCCAGTGAACCTGAAGTCACAGTAACTCAATGCAGAACATCTAGGGTTTTGGCCTAACACTCAGGTACCCTTTCCTCTTCTTTGGGGCCTTCTACTGCAAGGGAAAATTTTTAATTAGCATTAAAGGAACCAGAACGGCAGAGCTCTCTAACTCATAAGTGCAGGTCGACAGGTATGCTAGCCCAAGGTCCCAGATGATAAGTCACAAAGAATGCGGAGATAAGAGACAAAGGCCTACTGAGTGTTCCAGGGACCGGCTGGCCATAAAAGATAGGGAGGATACACAAGGACAAATTCCTGAGAGAAGCAGGTACCGGACATGATCAAGTGAGTAATGAGCCAAGACCCCTCATCCAATTTTATGGTGTTTGCTTAATCCTCTTTGAGGCCCGCACACAATGTTCCAGGTTTGAGTTTAACCAGATGTGTTGTCAGCTCAGATAAAACATCTACCCTCGGGTTTCAAGAAAAACAGGAACCAAGGACTGTTCCCGTATGATTAAGTCTGAGCTTACCCCAGATCTGCCTACGCAATTTGCTGATGTTCAAATGTTTGAAACAACCAATTGTGTGTAGCCGCGCCGAAACTTCCCACTCCCTCCGACCCTTGCCCATATAAACCCCAAACCCCTGGGCTTCTGGGTCGACCCCTCTATCTCCTGCGTGAGATACGTGTCAACCTGGAGCTCCGCCAATAAACTGCCTCATGTGTTTACAGCAAGATGGTCGTTTGTGTGTCTTTGGGTGCATGCCATCCCGAGGCTTGAGTGAGGGTCTCCCTTCGGGGATCTTTCACTACCTAATAAGTTGCTGGTTGCCCCCGGCTCTCTCACCCGTTGCAGGAATACCCAGCCTCTGATCATCTGACTCCTTGTAATAAATCACATAATAAATCTTGTGATCATGTGTGCGTTCCACCAGTTCTGCTCCTCTGGGGAATCCTACTATAAATGCTCTCATAGTTTGCATTTTTTTTCTTTTTGTCTTTGTGAAATAGGATTTTCTGTTAAGTGTTCCCACTCCTTTCTCCCACATTGCACAATTCATAAAAATTGAGTTTCAAGCTTGCTAGAATTTGCCAATACCTTCCTGTTCAGGTTACTTTTCTTTCTTTTTTTCTTTTTTCCTGATTGCCAAGTGGTTCAGCTTTTGATTGCTTCTAGAGAGATATTGATCCATCCAACATTTTATTGTTTGGAGAGGAGAGTGAGTATAAACATCCAAGTTACCTTAGAGCCAGCAACGAAAGTTACTGAGGTATCTTAGCAACGTAAACAGATCATCAATGTGAGTAAACCCCATTATTATCATAGCTGAGTGGTCCTGACATCTGGCTTTAAAAATTGCACAATGCACTCAACATCACTAACACCATTACTCCAGTTTAACTGAAGCTGTGTCATCTCTATGAAAAGCTTTCTTCCAAAAACTACAGAAAATCAAAATCTGCAAATGTCTCAGTATTGCAAGGTTTCTGGCTTACCACTGAGGTATTTTCTATAAACAATCAAATAAATAAATGCCATATTACTGCCAGTAAATGACTACTGGATAAATAAAAACAATATATCATGTTTTTATTGATATATTAATATTCATAGTTTCTTACTGGCCACATTCCTAGCTATTTTCCTAGTCTTTAATTTCTTCCCTGTCACAATTTTTGTATACTATTCAATATCATCTTCCCTAAAATATCATATTGCCTAAAAGTGTAGCTGTATGTGTAAGTGTAGCTTCACCAGATAAAAACTAAACAATAACTCTGAAGCTAGTGGACTTAATATCCATGTTTAGCCAGCTGTGCACTGTGCCAAAATACATGAGGTGAACAACTTAAGGTGAAAATACCTATTTTAGCTAGCAGTGTCAAAGTTCATGGAGGGTGCTTCCTAACTTCATTGTCCTGCGCTAGAAGGCAGAAGGTAGGAAGAGGTGTTGCATTGTAACATGTGGCATACATCTTTCCACTAAGTAACGCCTCTTCAAATGTTATCCCTTCCCAGTAATGGATTAGCCCACTGTTTCCTTTAGAGAACTCAATGCAGTTATCTCTCAATGGCTACATTCACTCATAAGGACCAAGCATTCACTGCACCAACATTCTAGGAGATGCTTTGTATCTGGATGATGACAGTTAGAGTTAATAACTAAGCAGGGTCAACAGCTCAGGATGCCCTATTATATAGGTTAATGTTGGCAGTATTGTTCTGTATTTAGTATAGTTTTCCTCCACACATTCTTTACCTATGAGATTTTTTGGAGCAATATGTTCTTGCTAAAACAAAAGTAAAGTAAAATCCAAAAATACTCCCTTACATTAGGTTAATAGAGTCTAGTTTTTAAAAAATTACTCCTATTTTTTCCTTGGCTGTTGCCACAGTTTGCGGAGAACCCCAGGGCCCAGACTCGCCTGTAGTTTTCCAGGACCCACTGGATCCTTCCATTTCCTCTTTCTCCCAGGCTTCTCACACCTAAAGTTTCAATAGGATGTCCTCCCCTCTTACCCATTATTCTGGTAGGTACAGTTTTTCATGGGGACGTACACCTTGGGCTAGTGTCTCGATATAAGTGAGTATATACCATTTAGCTCTTTTTGCTTCTGTGTGAACTCACTCATTATGACAATTTCTAGTTCAATCCATTTGTCCACAAATTTTGGAAATTCCTTGTTTTTAATAGCTGAGTAGTATTCCATAGTGTAAATGTACCACAGTTTCTTCATCCATTCTTCTGTTGAGGGACACGTAGGTTGTTTCCAAGTTCTGGCTATTATGAATAAGGCAGCTATGAACATGGTTGAGCATATGTCCCTGTTGTGTGGTAGTACATCCTCTGGGTATATTCCAAGGAGTGCCAAGGAAAAAATAGGCAGTAAAAACCTTGAACCCCTACCCGGACTAGCCGATGGACATTCTCCACTGTTGAGTGGAGAAGAAGATCTAACTCTCACACAAACTCTGGTGCCCCATATTTGATCATGTCCCTTGGATGGAGATGCCTGGTGGCACTCAGAGGAAAGATAATAGGTCACCAAGGAGAGACTTGATACAGTATGAGCATATTCAGGGGGAGGAGATCCCCCTCAGACACAGACATAGGGGAGGGGAGTAGGGGGGGGAAGTGGGAGGAAGGGAGGGATGGGAGGATACATGGGATGGGCTAACAACTGAGATGTAATATGTATAAATTAATAAAAATGTATTAAAAAAAAATAAACCACTATCTCCATACTTAAGAAAGAAAAAAAAAATTACTCAACAGGAGCTTCTTAATCACTGGCTAACCTCAGTGTCATCACCCTTCCTGTCAAATAGTTTTTGTATTGTCACCCGGAAGTACTGCAAACAATAAGGCACACTTTCTATAGTGATTATTTTGTTGATTTATAAGACTACAAGTGAAAGTATTTCTGGTTACTTTGGGTAATATTATAATAGCTGAAACTTTGTGATGTCATCACCATATGTTGTGTTTTCATAAGTTCTAAATAAATTATATAGGTTAATGTTGGCAGTACTGTTCTATATTTAGTATAGTTTGCCCCCAAACATTCTTTACCTATGAGATTTTTGGAGCCATATGTTCTTGCTAAAACAAAGGAAACATAAAATCCAAAGTACTCCCTTACATTAGGTTAAGAGAGGCATTCTGACCATGTATATGAGATGGAACACCTTCCTTGTACATTGTCCTCAGTAGTCTAAAATTTCATTTTAGTTATTAATATGGTTGAGAATTTTCCTTCTGTGTGTGTGTACGTGTGTGTACAAGCAAGTGTGAATGTGGATAGGCATGTGCCACAACATACAGATGGAGATTAGAGGACAAACTGATGGAGTCAGTTTTCTCCTTGGGTCCTGAGAGCCCAGCTCAGGTTGGCAGGCTTGTGTAGTGAATGTCTCTATCATTAACTTATCTCAAAAACTTCTAGCATCACTTTTTAAAGGTATAATTAAGGGAAGTCACTCTTTTTTGTTGTTGTTGTTGTTTTATTTTGTTTTAAAGCTTTTAGTTTTCTTATGAAAACTCCATACTTTTACACAATGCATCTTGAATTTACTACCTCGTCATATCCAACTCCAAGCCTGCTATATTGTTGTTGTTATTTTATCATTATTAACCACCTTAGTGTAGGTAGGGACAGCCACATCTGTAACAGTATAAAGTTTAAGTGTGTATAAAAGCAGATGTATAAAATAGAGCAGGAGATAAGAGGTAAGTTAACCAAAACCAAGGATGTATAAAGAACCCTTCTGGAAATCCACTATTTTGTAATTTTTTTTAATTGTTAAAATAATTTTTAAAAATTTAAAAATAAATTTTAAAGGAGGGGTTGGTCATTGATGCCTTGCATGATATTGTTCCAGATGATATGAGTTATTCAATGATAATTTCAGTGATAGGCATTGGTTACCTCCTCATGAGTTATTGTTTGAGGGTGCGAGGGCCATAAAGCTACCTTACAATACATACTGTTGTCATTCCTTGTGGTTGCCTATCATAATTAAAGAATGATAAGATTCCTTGTTGAAGATAACACCCATTTCAATTGCAGGAGATTAGAAAGTCAGACTCAAACTCACTAGGAAAGTTCCTCCAAGTTGAGTAGATTTCCTAATTCTGGAGGTGTTTTGTGTGCTGTTGGGAGAGAGATAAACAGCATCAATGGTCTTGTCCAGACTATGAATACTACAGTACTGACCACCAGGCAACTTGTATGACAGTGCCTTGATAACTAGGAGGTAACCAACTATTCTATGATTCCCTCCAGAGGAATTGCATGCCGGAGACTTGAATCTGCTCATAATTCCGTGACTGGGGATATCAGAAGGCCTAGCTGAACCTACTGGTGCATTTACTCAGCGGTCATCTTGTCAAACTATCTTCTTTTTTTTTAATTTTTGATTTATTCAGATTCCATCCAGAATGCAATCCTTTCACTTGTATCTTCCTGTTCCCACCCTCTCTCCCTCACCTGCTCTATTCCCCTCCCCTATGTCTCTGACAGAAGGGGGCTTACTCTCCCATCATATGACAACAGCCTAGCAAGTCTTATCCAGATAGCCCCCTTCCCCTTCCTCTGTGTGCCTCCCTACCAAAGGGAAGTGATCAAGTAGGAAGCACCAGACTTTGTCAGAGGCAGTCTTGCTCTCCCAATAACAGTGGAGAATGAGATGTCCATTGGTTATATCTTAACAGAGTGTCTAGGTTTACTGCATTGTCCTTGGTTGATGCAACAGTTTGTGCAGGACCCTCTGGGCCCGGATCCGCCAGCCTCGACGGTCTCCTTTTGGGCTGCTGAACCCTCTGGGGCCCTTCATCCCCCCATTCTTCTATACCACTCTCATTGCTGAACCAGACTCCTACAGCAAGTCACAGCAACTGTCCCACTAATCAACATGTGGCTAGACTTTAGAGACTGACATGAGACTGAGACTGCCTGGGCCCTGGAGCCTTCCATGAATCGGTCAGATGATCCAATGTCAGATCTACCCATGCTTCACAACCTGGGTACTCGCCTGGGGTAGTAGGCCCGGATGCTGGTGCCCTGCATCCCACAGTTCCATGCTAGACACAGAGTCCAAGATGTACAGCATAGATGCAGCTTCCAGGCGGGCATCCATCCAAGTTCTGGGGATTGGGCACACCACCGCAGGGATCCAGGGACTCCTCTGTGGACCAGGTGGATGGCCCACATGCACTCACTCATGCTACACACAGTGCAGACCCCTCTCACCCATAGAACTCCAACTCCAACTCTGGTGCTCTGTAATTCCCAGTCCAGTCCCTCTGATCATTATTGCCAATGAGACACAATGTGTGATTGGTGCCGCCATCTTGGATCTCCTGTATTCAAACTATCTTGTTGATATTTATGTTTATAGCCATAGATTTATGCTGTTCTCAAGGTCAGAGAAGTTTCCTATTGCAGTAGGTAGTGGTTAATTCAGAGATTGTTTACTGGTCAAAGTACTGAAAATCAGCCAATCTAAGTAGTCAGCTATGAATAACTCATGTATATCAACCTCCACACATCCAAAATTTGGGTAATGCTGAGGAAGATTTGGGAGAAAGAACGAAAAATCCAGAGTATGTGAAGGAGACCTATGAAATGCTGTCTTCTAGACACGTTCCCACTGACTCACACATCAACTATAGCACCTATAGGTACCTGCACAAGTTCTGTATAGCCAATGGACAGCTCATTCTCCATGTGGACACCCTAGTGAGGGGAGCAGAACTACCTTCAACATGGATTCTGGTGCCCACAATTTGACTACTCCCTTGGCAGGGCAGCCTTGTGGGGCCACAGAGGAAGGGGATACAGGCTATCCTATTGAAACCTGATAGGGTCAGGAGGGCCCCCCCGTCAGAAGACTAGGGGAGGGAAATAGGGGAGAGGAAGGAAAGAGAGTGGAAATGGTAGGATACAGAGAAGGAGTAATGACTGAGATGTATTGTGAATAAATTATAAAAAATTAATGTAAAAATTACCTTTAGTATGTAAACTACATAAATGTTAGAAAGACTTGTACTTGATATATTTTCATCACTATATTGTTATATTTCCCCAAATTAGAAGGTCTTGGGAGTCTTTATTTTTCTTGTATTAGATGGTAGAAGAAGTTTGTTGAAGTATTAATCATGTCTATTTGAGGGCTGGAAAAGTAATTGATGAAGCAATAAAATACTCCCAATCCCTTTGCTTCCCATACAGTAAGGAGCAACACTTTCTGGTGTGACTTATAGTTCACCATTTTTCTTTTTTATTATTATAATTTGTATAAATTATAATTTATTCAGATTACATTGTGAGTGTCACCCCATCACTTGCATCTTCCTGTTCCCACCCTTCCTCCCTCTTCTGCCCTATTCCCTTTCACTAGACCTCTGATGAAAGGGGACCAACTCCCCTACCATATGACCATAGCCTATCAGGTCTCCTTCAGATAGCCTGCTTCCCCTTCCTTTGTGTGCCCACCAGGCATCCCCACCAAGGGGAAGTAGTCAAATCTTAAATCGGAGACACCAGAGGCAGTCTCTGCTACTCCCACAACCATGGAGAATTGAGCTTTCCATTGGCTATATCTTTAGGGGGTCTCAGTTCACTGCATGTCCTTGGTTGATGCATCAGTTTGTGCAGACCCTCTTGGGTCCAAATCCGCTGGCATTGATGGTCTCCTGGCAGGGCTCCTGAACTCTCTGGGCCTTTCTGTTACCTCATTCTTCCATACCACTCTCAGAATTCCACCCAGAGTCCAGCAGCGAGTCTGAGTATCTGTCTCAATCCCCTGCTTGTTGGAGTCTCTCAGAGGACACTTATGTTGGCCTAATATCCACTTATAAGTGAGTATATACTATCTGTGTCTTTCTGGGTCTGGGTTACCTAATTCAGGATGATCATTTCTAATTCCATCCAATTGCCTGTAAATTTCAAGATTTTCTTGTTTTTAATGGCTAAGTAGTATTCCGTGGTGTAAATGTACCATAGTTTCTTTATCCATTCTTCAGTTGAGGGACATCTAGATTGTTTCCAGATTCCTGGCTATTACGAATAAAGTTGCTATGAATATAGTTGAGCAAATGTACTTGGTTTTTGGTGGAGAATCTTTTGAGTGCAATATTAATTGGAAGTCCTGGGGATTCTTCATATTTCAAAGATAGTTGTTAACATCATATGCCTCACCAAATGTAGAATTAGCCAAAATTAAGGCTGTCTGTACCTACCTTTGTCTGTGCCCATTTGAACACCATTTACTCATTTCACTGTTTCTGTGAACTTAATTATAGATTCAAAGCAGCAAAGGTGCATTGTAGGGATGATGGACTGGTCCATATGAAAAACAGCACCACATTCTCGGCAGTTGTATCAAACATGATCCCATAATTCACTAAATGGTTGTTAATAGGAAATCAATTCAAAGGGACACAGGACTGAAGCTTGACTATCATAACTGTTACTGATAATCTCATATCATTAAAATTATTTTGAGAGTTTCTTAACCAATTAAACTTACACAGATATGTTGCATATCAACTAGTAGGAACTACTTGCTTCAATTTCCCCTTAGAAACCAAGACACAGACCGGTTTGAGTGACGTGATTAGTAAGTAATAGAGGCCAGATGTCAACTCACATATTATATACATACATATATATGTTATATATGTATATATGTTATATATGTATGTATATATATACATATATATATATATATATGCCAAAAGATAGATATTCTATTTTATAGAATACAATGGAGTAGAAAAGATTCATTGACTCTGTTGGATCCAAGGGAGAATTCTTTCTTTTCTAAGATGTTAATGGCATTTTTACTGCACTCTTAAGTCACAGTTTCTATATTTTTAGAATATGGAAATATTAGATAATTGTAATTTTTTAAGTCCAATATACCTTTGTCTTAGCTTCTGTTTTCCCTCTCCTACTGTCCCTCTCTCCATTGTTTAAAAATATATATGTCAATCTTTGAGGGCTGGTTTCATTCTCTTGCTTTTGCTTGGTGGAAAGAACAAAAAGAAAATGGAGAGAGGGTTCTGTGGTTAAGACCATGCACTGCTTTTTTGGAGAACCTTAATTTAATTTTCAGTACCCATTTACAATTCCACCTTCATATTGGGCCAATACCTCTAGTGTCTCAGGGCATCTGCAGTCATATGCTCAAACCCACACACACATACATAGTTAAAAATAAAATGTCTTTATTAATAGAGAGTAGGGGACAGTTTTCTTCTGTGCTTTCTCTCAGTAACACCAACTATTTTGCTCTAAATTATGCATATCATTGCTCTCTGCTCCCATAAAGAACTTTGTTCCATGACCTAATTTTTAGCAAGGTTTGGTAACAGCAACTTCTTCTTTTATTACTTCTGCTAAATATTTGAAATACTTCTCACTGCCCTTGATTTATGTTACTATCTGCTTCATAATGCGACACTGATTGAAATATTCAGCAACAGATTTATGAGTAATGATCATTTGTTTTATCAAGTAGTAAAATTGTACTTGTCTTTAAAGAGAAGGCTAACACACACACACACACACACACACATACAGAGAGAGAGAAAGAGAGAGAAGGCAGACAGAGACCAAGAGAGACAGAAAGATAGAAACACCTGTGTAGCTACACACATGCATCTATACACACACAAAGACACACACATATATACACGCATTCACATATTCTTATATCTGAATTATTTTAGATAAATGCAAAATACTATGAATCCCTGAGCCTTCATCCAACAACCTGGTATTAATTTTCCTTCCTCCATACCTCTTTTATATTGACTTCTCTCCTCTCGCTCAAGTTGGAGCTCCCTCCCATTTCCCCATTTTCTGCTTCATATCACCTATATCCTGCTGTTCCCATCTCAAAGCCCCTCCCCCATGGTCCATTTATTTTTTTACTTCTCTCGTTTCTGCAGTTACTCCATGTTGTATCTGCATGTCTAAGGATTAGGCGATAATAATCACAGATGAGCTAGAGCATGCAGCCTTACTCACTCTGAATCTGTGTTGTCTCACTCAATATAATATTTTCTAAATACATGAAATTCATGGCTTTATTTTTTTCCTTACATCTGAATAGTATTTCTTTGTTTATATCCAGCACACTTTCATTATCTATTCATTTGCTGAGGGATATTTAGGTGGTTTCCGCTTCCCAATTATTCTGAATAGGGCAGCAATGAGCAGGACTGAGCCATTATCTGTGGGCTACGACGTCCAACTCCTTTAAGGATAAATCAAGGATTGGCATAGCCATTTCACATAGCGGGTTTATTTTCAGCTCTTGAGGGGATTCTTCATCATGATTTTCAGCAATTTGCATTCTACCAGTTTGGGTTCCCACCAGCAAGAAACAGAAATCCCCTTCCTCCACAACAGCACCAGCATCTGTCAGTTTTGTTGTTTTGGTTTGGTTTTGAGCTTAGGCCTTCTGAGGGAGGCAAGTTATATGTATGTATCTTTTGCTCTTGTTTATTTATTTATTTGATTTATTTAATCACTTCACAGCTGGATCCCAGCCCCTTCTCTCCTCTCCTCCCAATCCCACCCTCATGCCCCCTCTACCACTGTCCTCTTCTCAGATAATAGGAAGCCGCAAGGGATACCAACCCACCCTGGCACCTCAAGTCACAACAGGACTAAGCACATCCTCTCCAGCTGAGGCCAGACAAGGCAGCCCAGCTAAGGGAAAGGGAACCAGAGATAGGCAATAATGTCAGAGACAGCCTCTACTTCAATTGTTATATGTATGCATCTTAAAAGATGCCGAGCCCCGAGGGCTCACAATACTCCCCGTAAGAACTACAGATTAAAATACAGATTAAAAAAAAAAACCCAATACCAGGCATGACAGTCCTCACTTGGAATGCCTCCTCAGGGTAGTCCAAGTAGCTCCAAAAATAATGTACACTATCTCTGTTTTCCTTGGCTAGCTTTTTGCATTGAAAGTAAACCCCTTGGGCGGTGACGGTGCACATCTTTAATCCCAACACTCAGGAGGCATAGACAGGCAGATCTCTGAGTTTTAGGCCAGTATAGTCTACAAAGTGAGTTCCAGGACAGCCACGGCCACACAGAGAAACCCTGTCTCAACAAACAAACAAACAAACAAAAGAGAAAGTAAACTCCCATTTCCAAAGATGCCACTCACTGAGGACTTAGGTCTTGGCTTATTTGAACTGGGTAAGCTGTGAGCATCCTTCCTGCAGTCTAGATCCCATAGTACCAGACAATATACCATGAACGTCACCAAGGGAAGACAGCAACTAAGAATCCTACCAACCACAACAATGACCAGCATAGCAAGATATCTATAAATGTGGAGTAAGTTGCACTCATATGTTCTTGAAATCTACCCAATTTCCCAGAGGTAGTGAGGTCATGAGTCTTAGAAGAGAATGTGTTACCACCATTTTGCTAGAATAGCATAGTTCCTAACTACACTCGAAATAGTATGCTTATACCATAGATAATTGTAGCTACCACTCACCATTGAAAAAGCCTCTCAACATCAAATAGAAAAAAATCACACACACACACACACACACACACACACACACACACACACACACACACACACACAATAAACATAACTGGACACAGTGCAGAGATCAACAGACCCTGGAGAGGCAAAGCTCAAAGAACATCATGGAAACTGAGGCAGAAAGGCTGTAAGTACCAGAATACCACAGAGTCATTTCCTCTGGAAATGGCTGTGTAAACAAGACAAGACGAATGGTGATGTCAGCAAACACACTAGCGTGGAAGAGGGAAGTATCTCAGAGTTCCACCCCTCGACTAAGAACTATAGGTGACTGATGATTATGGAGAGAAGGAGAGTCATCCTCTCCAAGGAACAAGCCGCCTAACTGGTTATCAAAAAAAAACAAAAACAAAAAACAAAAAACTGGTCAAACCTGAAGCCATACACACACAAACAGCAAAAGTGGAGGCAACAGGTTATATTTATGTATTTGTTCATATATGCATACATGTATATTACAATAATAATTGGGGTAAAAGAAGCTATCAACTTGAGAGGTTTGAGAGTAGATGGACATGGAAGGGATTGAAGGAAAAAGACTTGGGAGGGAAATTGGGAAGAAAATTATGTAATTATATTTTTATATAAAAGTACTGAAAAATTAAAACTGAAAAAGAAGACTTAACTGTCTTTCATGCACACAAACATACATGCATGTACACACACACACATGCACAAGAGGGGGTATTTAAATGGAATTATTTTCAAAGAAAAATATCTATGCTTCTAATACACATAACTTTCTTTTCTGTCAATTTATGCCATTGTTTTCTTTATATTCACCTACAGTTAATCTTCCCTTCAGATAATAAGGTATCTATTATACACAGGGTCAGTCTTCAGCGTACTGCAGATTCACTAAAACTTCAGCACTCACAGTTGCATCAAACAACAGACATGTACTTGCCCTTGATAGCATCGCCATTCTTAGTCTCAGGGGGAAAATCTTCTCTGAAACCATTGAATGCTTGCTTAACATCTTTAATCTTTAGACACTTCAGAAGATTTAATTATATCAAGAAAACACAGAACTCAAGAAATGGTTGGGAAAATATGCTCCCTCACATAAGAAGAAAACCAAAAAATGTATTCCTTCTAGATAATTCTAATAGAAAAATTCAAAAATTAATTCTACCGTAATATGGATTTATATTATAGAAAATTGGAATCCTGAGACAGAAGCACATCTTATAGACTTAAACCATAAAATACTGAATGTGTTTCTTGGAGCTTTGATCAGACTAGAAGAAAAAAAGCTTGCCAAGGAAATTCACAAAGAAAAGTTCCCAGGACAGAGGTTGGGGTGGGGTGGCGCCATTGTCAGAGCACTTGCAGGGCATTCTGCATCCATCCCTACATGCTTTAATCCCAGAATTTATAAAAAGAAGCCACCGGGTAGGCAGTACAAGCTCAGCTTCAGCTACATAGCAAGTTGGAGGCAAACCTGAATTACAAAAGAGCCTCACTCGGGAACATTTTCCAATGTTTAATATAATGTGATGATTCAAGACTTAGCCAAACTTATTATGAAAGGTATTTTAGTTTTCACATGAAGACAAAAGGCTAAATGCTGCTGACACAACACTTTCTCTTTGTATTACATTAAAACTGCTTAAGTTAAAAATAGATGAAAATGTTCATAATTTAAATATAATTAGAATACTCGAAGTAAACAGGGGCTATGATTAGAATAAATGAATATTAAGAGAAAATTAAATGGAATATTTTACATAGTTAAATGAAGTTTCTAATATTGTCTGTAAGGTTCAATTTATAATGTTTTCAAGAGTTAGTTTCAAAAACAAAACATAGAAATTATTTTGTTATATATGAAATGTCATATGGGTAAAAATATACTATTTGTTATAAACTATTTTAAAGAGAATAAGTTTTATTCTGAGAAGAAATAAGCATGAGAAGAGAGAGAAGTTTGGATGGGGATTAAAACAAACCCCTAAGGTGGTGATGCAAGGCTGGGACCCTTTGAACATTCACTGAGGGATGTCCACACAGGAATTACAGCGAATAATAAGAAACCAGGAGTAGGTAAAATTTATAAACTGTCATTATCTTGGAGATTTTTACAAAAATAAAGAGCTTAAAATAAATTAGAACCTTTATAAAATAATATGCAATGTTGTAGGAAAAGAGCCTGCAGACTCTTTACATTGTAGGTGAACAGTGATTATATCATGGGATAACACTAAAAGATACTCTCAAAGCTGTTGAAATCTTAAAGTTTTGGTTTTATGAAAACAAAAAATAAGAGTTTTTTAAATATACAAATGCAGGTTTTTATTGGAAGCAGCTCTTAACTGCCAAACAGGGAGAGGGAGGCAGGGAGGAAGGGATGGAAGAAAGTAGAGAGGGAAAAAGAGAGAGGAGCAAAAAAAAAAAAAATCAGTTATTTTCTGGTACTTCAGATGGTATTATTATGTGCGCATAAGTTGTATTTTATATAATAATTATATTTAAGCTAATCCTTCAACACAAATATTTTGTTAACTAGTTTTTAAAAACAGCATTTTGTCTTCACTTTCAATTACAATGGAGGAAAGTCCATAAAACATTGATTAACTGTGCGCTTAATATAAAACTATGCAATATGAAGATACAGATTGAGATGATTACTAGTGAACAAATACATTCCCAATTTTCCTGGTTGTTAATGTAAAGTCAATCCATAATTTAAAGTGCAGAAAACATGCTACCAAGAAATCGCATTCCCTCCCTCACCACCTCCACATCCTCTCCTCCCTCCTGCCTCACCTCACCCTCCCTCCCCTAGACCTCAGAGAGGGGAGCCCTCCTCCGCTAACATCTGACTTCAGCTTATCAAGCCTTCTCTGTACTACCTGGAGGAAGAAGAAGGCAGGAGGTTGATCAGGAGGTGGTGAGAGAGGGGGCTTCACTCAGGATATGATTAATTCAAACTGCAGAACAAGCAAGTAACTTATATTGCTAGTCCCATGTAGTGGGATTAGCTCTGAGACTGGCTCAGACATAAATGTCTATGCTTCTTGTTGGTTACAGAATCTCTGTGATTTATTATTGGGTGTCATTCTTTGTGAGGCACGAATGAAGATTTACAGATGTCTTTTTTTCTCATACAAAGAGGGAGAGAACCAGCTTTAACCATTCTGTGCATCACTCACACCTCATACGTTTATAATTTTAGGACTGTATAATGCTTGTGAGAAATTATATATTCTCAAACAAAAGAACCAGACATTGACGCTGGATCAGACCTTAACAGAATTCATTACTCTCAGCATGCTGGACACTGACATCCTTCATCCTTCATGTTCAAGCACTAAGTGCTGCAGCCGCTGTTCCTCCTCAGAACAGGACAGCTCCCAGGACACCTTCAAAGAAAGCTTCCAATCCTGATTGGTCCAGCAGGACTCTATCACACCTAAATTTTCACACTCAGAAACCAGACCACAAATGCTATTCCTAGCTTGTTTAACCATTTTCCCCAATTTTAATTGTGCCCTTACAAATGTATCATTCATCCCAAATCAGTGAGAAGAAACCCCATTTCCTTTACAGGGAGGTGGGTAAGTTTTTGGTTGCTACCTTGGGGGATAGATATTTACTATCATTGGGAGTTGGTTATAAGCTATTATTGGTCTTATTTAGAGAGAAAAAAGGAATGTCTTTCTTTTCATTTATCTTTCATTCTTAGGTTTGGAGATGGGGATTGAAAAGAAAAAAAGGGGATATAAAAATATATAGGGGTGATAGGACAAAAAGTAGATTAGTGAATCTACTCCTCAACTTAATGTCTTAATTGTCACTCACAAGGTTATTTTTAATTCACTGCTATAGAATTTTGTATATGGATGCAAAATAAGTTTAATTTTGATACATTAGTATAAAACTCAAATTTACTATTTTTCTTCACATTATATATATATATATTTCTACTCTAATATGAATTATTGTACCATACGACTCAATTATAATGCAAAGTTTACTTCCAATACTTTGAAGGTGCTATTGCAGGCTGTTTAGGATAAGTAATTATACAAGTTAATTATTATTTGATCATTGTCATATCAATTACTAGTCTATTTTTATCACAAGAATACACATCCTAGGTTTGACAGATAGATATGATTCTATAGAATGATAGGGTAAAATAGTTAGATAAGGTCTTTAAAAACCTCCAAGACATATAGAATATGGCATTTAAAGACATTTTTATTATTTTAAAGATTCATTAAAGAACATTAAAGAATCATGAACAAAAAATCATAAACAAGAAAATCAATAAATCAATAAAGTTATCCTCTAAGATAAGCCATGGATGAACTTTGCTTCTGTACAGCATGGGCATGATTCACCTTCACTTTACACCTTATTTTCAGCCTCTGTATATTTTTATGGTGGGATAAGAAAGGTCAAATGAGATCATACTTGAAAGCATTTGATGAAATGAATTCAAGTGTGTTTTCAAAAACTATAAGATTAGTAATTAAAAACAAAATAAAGCAGCCAGGTGTAGTAGCACACACCTGTAATCCTAGCCCTCAGGGAGGCAGAGGCAGGCAGATCTCTGTGAGTTCCAGGCTAGCCTGGTCTACAAAGTAAGTCCAGGATAACCAGGGCTATATAGAGAAACCCTTACTTGAAAAAAAAAAGAAGGTTGCATTTCCTGATACATGATAAATATGCTCCTCTCTAAAATAACTGCTTCTGCATATTATATCACTGCCTCTAAGGGAATGGTCTGGTGCTGAGTCAAAAGACACTCAATCAACACAACAACCAGAGGTAGCTCGTGCAAGGCCAAACTACATCTCTCTTCATTTATCCTCACAAATAATACTACCGAGTACTGTAAGAAAAGGTGATTTAAGCGCCTTGAACCATTGAATCTTTAACCTTTACTTATCTCATTTCTGTCACCCAGTTTATGCCTACTTTTCAGATAGAGTATGGCGAATCTTACAACGGATACTTGTAATAAAGGTGGAAAATAACAATTTCTATGATTAATTAAATTTTGCAATTTAAAACAGGTTCTTTCAAAGCTCACACTTTTTTTATGGCAAGCAGAATCCTTATAGCCAATACTCATGGCCCAGCCCAAAGAAGATATAGATATGTGAGACAACAATACAAAAGACTAAGATTGCTAACAGCTAGCATTAAAAGAGATTTCCTTGGGTTATATGAATGGTTACATGTGTACTTAAGGAGTCATCAAAAAATAGAAGACAATGAATCAGATTGCTGTGGTCTGGATCTCAAAGCACTATAGAAGGCATTAAAGGCAGAGGGAAAGGGACCACATGGTGATAGAGGCCTCACACTGAAAGACTTCAAGTGTTCTGTCTTCCTTCCTCTCTTTCCCTATGCCATGGTTTCTCGAGGAATCTCAAAATTGCAGTTTTCTATAACCTACCTATCTGACCCAAGACTGGGGAGTCCACATTCACAGCGTTCAGCTTCCTCCTGAAATTATGATGGAGATAAGATATGTCAAGCTTCATGGTCTGTCTTTTGCAGAAGGCGCCTGTTTTCTTGGCCATGAAAACATAGCTTCTCTCTCCATGTGAGAAAGCACCTTTGAAGCTATGCTAGCTATGAAAAAGGTGGTCTAGAGTCCATTTATTATTATGCCAACTGGCTATCAAGGATTCATATGTGTTGTTAAAGCATTGGTTAATCAACCTTATTCCCAACTGTTAATCAATGGCTTGTATGCCAGACTAAGTCTTCACCTTCACTTTAAAATGTGTCAAACCATGTCATATAGAAATAGACATTTTGGCTTTGTTTTCTGCCATTAGAGAAACTTTAGTCCCTACCAAAAAAGGCAGCACTTTCATTTTTAGAACTTTGATTTATGCTGTCTCACCCTCAACAAAGGGCCTGTGATCACCAGGACTAGGTGGGTAGACCTCTGCCAGAACACCCTGGTGGGCAGGAAAAGTGGGAACTAGACAATGGATTTTTCACTTTCTACTGTCATGTCCTCTACTCTTGTTCAAAGTCATTTATTTTGGAACCAAAAGACAACCATGACTTTTGCAAGTAAATACATTGACTGGGGCTTGTTTTTATCTAAACAATGGCTCTTCTTACTACTTCTTGATAATACCTCCATACCCATAGAAGGAATGGGAAACAATAGTTGCCAAGGAATTCATGGATATATGCTTATAAAAAGCTCTTCTTTTCTTCCATGAACGACTTGTTTGAGGCAAAGGGAGCATATGAATAATGACTCTTTTTTTTAGGACCCTTAGGATACTTTCTTTCTTTTTTTTTTCCTCTCCTTTATTAATCTATTCTTGTTACATCTCAATGGTTATCCTATCCCTTGTATCCTCTCATTCTTCCCTCCCTCCCATTTTCCCCTTATTCCCTTCCCCTATGACTGTTCCTGAGGGGGATTACCTCCCCCTGTATATGCTCATAGGGTATCAAGTCTCTTCTTGGATCTAGACAATGGACAGAACACTCCCCACAGTAGAGTGGAGAGTGGGATATTACTTTCTCACATACTCTGGTGCCTCACCTTTGACTATGTCCCCTGGAGGGGGAGACCTGGTGGCACTCAGAGGAAGGACACTTTCATATTCCTGTTTCCTCCATGGAAGTGTTTTACATGTCAGTGGTCACCAGGGGGTTCACTGTTAAGAGAAGTTAAAGGGTTTCCTTCAATCCTGGAAGCCCATCATTAAAACTCCTGCCATCTGGCAGACACTTGAAAGGTCTGGGTCTCAGGCTTGAGCCAAACTTGAGGAACATTTTGTCTATTAGACTTGGCTTGAATTTTTTTCCTTAGTGTGAGTTTTATTCTCTAAAAATTCCCCAGAAGGATGAATTAATAAGATGTCAGGGAAAGGAACATTCAGATCTGAAAGGAAAACAGACAAAGGTATCATTATACATTTAAGGGGAAAAAAGGGCAGGAGAGTGCCTCACAGCTCAACATTCAACCTGCCCAACTTCTCCAAGTAGAAAAATACTGACACACGGACAGGCCCTCTGAGAGCCTCTCGGCCCACTTCCTTTCTCTTTCCTTTTCCTCCTCCATGTGATGAGTCTTATTGCCACTACAATGCTCAATAGGACAAACCTGTCACTTGAAATCCTGTGATGCCTCCCTGAACAGTCCAAGTGTCTACGTGAGTTGCCATGGCTTTAGTGTTTGTTTTGTTTTGTTTTGTGTTCTTTGGCCTCTCTTAGTCCTAAGCAAAATTAAAGAACGGTAGGAGCCTTCAGATTGTGGGTTATGTTCTTCATATTTTGGAAAGGCTGGATTAATTTTCCCTCATGAGTCTCTATGTACAAAATTCAATATTTCCTTGGGTATATAAAAATATGATGCTGATTAGTGAGGGGAAAGATGGAAACATTCATTTATTTAGCTTCATTCCCCCTGACTTGATAAAGATTCATTTTAATATATTCTCAAAAAAAGAAAACTAAACATCCCATTGTGGTATTGTTGGCTATGATAGTGTGGTAGAATACTAAACATCATTCTGTGTTTTTTAGTTTTCTGTTACATGCCTATTATAATAAACTCTTGAATAAAGAGGCACATTCCAAATGATAAACTTTTCTATCAATGTACAATTTGTGCAGATTAATTCACCAATTTTCCTTCCAATTGCATGTCATCAACTCTAAATTATTTTATTCTATTCATTTAAAACATGCATAGATAAGTCTATCACTCAAAGATCAGAGAGGCATCTCTGGGGGGTCTATATGGTGATTGACACAGAGACCTAAACTGATAAGAGTAAAAAGAATAAGACACTGTGGACAATTCACCTTACAGGGGATGTCTGTATCATATGCCTCATTCACAGGTCTTGTGGATCATTGAAAACTAGGAAGTAAAAATATTGTAAAAGCCAAAGAAGGTATATGACCACAAGGAAACAGTCTCTAACAGCCTGACAGAATAGATACATTTGTGAAGTCACAACAGTTGTAACAATATGCACAAGACTTGCACGAGATTAGTCCAGACAAACTACAAGCATGGAGAACGGATCTGAGTACAGTGTTTTGCCCTTAATTGAGAAGCTACTGGCAGCTCAAAGCTGCTGAGAGGGAGAAGGTAAGTGAGAAGGGGAGGAAGAGTCAGTTGTCTTTAAGGATGTGGATCTTGTGGGTCAACTACACTCCCTTGGATGGCCGCACTCCGAAGGGTATATGAGCAGCATAAATTGCACTTGATAGATCTCAAAAATCATTAGAACACCAAATTCAGTCAGTAGGGAAGAAGGACTGGATTTGTGAAGAGTTATAGGAAGAAGAGTGAACATTATAAAAATATATTTCATGAAATTCTCAAAAATTAATTTAAAATTTTATTTTTCCATATTTATTTGTTTTTCATGTTATACCTCTTATTTTTTAAAAGATTTTTTATATTTGAGATTATAATATAATCATATCATTTCCTCCTTCCCTTCCCTCTCTAAGCCCTTCCTTTCTCTCCTTCAAATGCATGGCCTTTCTTTCATTAGCTCCTAAAATCACAAGATGATTTATGTATTTTAAAACTCAAACAATGAAAATATATTTAATAAAACTTTAAACTCTATTTCATTCCTTTGTGTCCTCATTATCTTATTAGAGCTAACTGTTGCTTTATCGTGGATTATGTACATTTCTGAAATCTTTTAGGCTCATTTGTAAATAAAAATATGTAAAATGTGAAAAATAAATTTATTTTTATAATTCTTACTCTGTCATCTTATTTTATCATTCGGTGTTCCTTAGATCTCTTTCAACATTACTATGTTTATTGACTCAAATGGTATATACTCACTTATATCTGCCCACTAGCCCAAGGGGCATGTCCCATGAAAGTCTTCACTTACCAGGAAGGTGGGACAGAGGGAAGAATATCCTATTGGGACTCTGGGTGAGAGAAGAATGGGAGAATAGCAAAATAGAAGGATTCAGAGGGTCCTAGAAACCTACAAGAAGAACATTATGATGGGAAAATCTGGGCCCAGGGGTCCTACTCAAACTATGGCACCAATCAAGGACAATACATGCAATAAACTTCGAACCCCTACCCAGATCTAGCCAATGGACAGGACATTCTCCACAGCTGAGTGGAGAGTGGGGACTGACTTTCACATGTACTCTAGTGCCTCATATTTGACCACGTGCCCTAGATGGGGAGACCTGGTGGCACTCAGAGGAAGGATAGCAGGCTACCAAGAAGAGACCTGATACCCTATGAGCATATACAGGGGGAGGAGATCCCCCTCAGTCACAGTCATAGGAGAGGGAAGTAAGGGGAAAATGGGAGGGAGGGAGGAATGTGAGGATACAAAGTACGGGGTAACCATTGAGGTGTAATATGAATAAATTAATAAAATATAGAAAATAAGAAAAGAAAAATATGTTTATTGACTCTTCAAACATGCAGAACTTTGATGTTCAAGCCAGCACGAGATTTACCCAACTGTATTCATTTTTAACATGGTTCTTATTTCATCTATAGTTGAGTATTCAAATCATCATCTAAAATCCACCTCAAAAGTAATTTAACAGTCGTGCCCCCCAGTGATTTTTTTCAGCACTCTGAAACCAGATCTTTTGGAGCTAGAAATTTCTCAGCTGGAAGTTTCAGGCCAATATGACATTTTTCTCAAAGGATATGTGCTTTTCTTCATTTAAGAAAGACAACTATTCCAATTAACTTCACAAGTACATAATTCCCTATATAGGTGATAAAATATTGGCTAGAGCTTGAATATATGCACCAAGAGCTAAAGCAAAGTAAAGACACATCACAAGGCTACTTGAAGGATGTGTGAATTGCAGAATCCCAGAGCTATGGTGAAACATTAATGTGAAGCATGCACAAAAGAGTAAAAGGACCATCGTTTCTCTATATGTGAAGATAAACTAAGAAAATCTCACTATCTCCATAATTTAAGTTCACACCAGAAGGAAAATGAATAGGCCCATGCTTCCAAGGAGAACATAACCTTTTTTAAAAAGCATAACCTGACGATTTGTGAATATTTTACATTTTGTAAGTTTCTAAACTCTAGTGATGTAATTCTTCCACCTGTGCTGATTTTACTGTTGTCTGTTCACATTTGCTACACTGTCAAGGTGAAGGCCTTCAGTGAACTCCACTGACAGATGTGGATCACAGCAACTGAGGGCATTTCCATCCTCAAGCCCCTACCAACATAGCCCAGTATGGGGTTCTGGATGACCTACAAACCCTGGTAGGTCAGCTTGTGCTTGTTTTATTGTTTGCATTTTCATCTTCAGATTTTGAACCATTTTACAGATTTTTTTCACCTGGTTGCGTTTTCCTGAATTTCATCCTGTGGTTTATTCATTTCCTCTCTATAGGCCTCTGTCATGGACTTTCTAAGGACCTTAATCTGTTTGACTGTATCTTATAGATTTCATTAATTTCCTCCATTATCATCTTCCTAAGGAAAGATTTGAGGTCATTTTCTTTTGTTTCAGTTGTGTTAGAGGGTCTAGGGTTGATTGCTGTAGGATAACTTGATTCTGGAGATGCCATATTACTTTGGCTTTTGTTGTTTGTATTTTTATGCTGGACTTTAGCCATCTGGTTGCCTCTGGCATTGTGTGGTAGTTTCTAGTGTCATTTACTGGCCATTGAGAGCAGATCATAGGTGAGTAGTTACTGATTAAGACCTGCAGGGATCAGGGAAGCCTTCCATGGATCAACCAAGTGACCTGAGGTCAGACCCAGGAACTGTACATGGATTACTTGTGTAACTTGAGGTCAAGTCCACTTGTGTTCCACACTGTGGGCTCTCCTCCAGACTAGGCGACCAAGACCCTAGTGTTTTGTGGCTCACAGTTCAGTCTGAGACACAGAACACAAGTACTTCAAGCAAGCAGGTAAGTGGCTAGACTTTGGAAATTGAACAAGCCTACAGGGACAGAGGAAATTTTCTGTAGATTAACAAGGTGACCTGAGGCTGGATCCATCTGTGCTCTACACTGTGTGGTCCCCTCTCACCTGGGCAATACCAGCACTGGTGTTTTGGATTTCTCAGGTTGGTCCTTTGGTAGCTGTGTAGTCACTGCTGTCCTGCTAATCAGATACAGTGTGTGATGGCGCCGCTATCCTGGAAGCCTCCTTGTTACAAGTTTTGAAGTAAAGAAGTGCCAAACTTCAAGTTTGTGATTTCTCAAAACTATTTTCATCTGAATTTTTATGAAAGATTTAAAAATAACCAGATATTGTACAACGTTGGACTTATAGGAATTTTTTTTCTCTTTGACCATCTCTGAAACTTTCCTTCTTCTAGAATCTGGAGCACTATAAAGTAAGTTGCAAATATAACTATTGTTATTAAAAAGAAATGTAGATGTCTAAGGTACTGACAATTCAACCAAGTCAATTATCTTTTTTAAATTTTTAACATATTTTTATTAATTTATTCTTATTACATCTCAGTGGTTTACCCCATCCCTTGTATCCTCTCATTCTTCCCTCCCTCCCATTTTCCCCTTATTCACAATTTTTTGTTTAATTTTTATTTTGTACTGTATTTCCACCACTTTCACCCCTCCTATGGAGCTTCCAGTTGTTCCACCTCTTTTTTTTTCTTTACTTACTATCATTACACTCACACACACACACACACACACACACACACACACACACACACACACACACACCCCTCATTTAGGTACTATTTTTGATAGCTCATGTGTGCAGCATCCATGTAATGTCTAGAAGATGCTATTCCCCAGCATGGTCCTCTACTTCTCATACTCTTTCCTCTCCCTTTACCATGATTTTTCCTAAGCCAGAGTGGTTGCAATATAGTGCTCACTTTCAAAATAAAAAAAAAAGAGCATAAATTATTTTGATGATAAAAAAACAAAAACAAACCCTTATAGCTGACTAGAGAGATTACTCAATAGATAAAATGTTTGCACAGCAAGTATGGAAACCTGAGTGTAGATCTCCAGAACCATGACACCAAATGCTGTAGTAGTGTGTGAGCTTCTGTAACCTCAGAGCTACTACAGGACGATTGGAGTTGAAGGGGCAGATGATTCCTCAGAAGTTCTCAGGCCAGATAGTCTGACATGTGAAGTAGGGGAATGGGAGAAATCCATGCCTGAGGCAAAGTAGATGGTGAAGACCAGTAGCCAAGGTTGGCCCACTACCTCCACAAGCATGATCACACACACACACACACACACACACACACACACACACACACACACACACACTCACACACACACACACACACAGAGAGAGAGAGAGAGAGAGAGAGAGAGAGAGAGAGAGAGAGAGAGAGAGAGAGAGAGATATTAAAAGGATGAATATTAAATACCAATATTCCAGGTGGAATTCATATTTAAAGTCCACATGAAATACACATTTGTCATTGGGATGGACCCTGCTTATGTCTAAGTGTCAGAGAAGACCCCCTTTGTGTTTTGTCACTGTGCATTAGCATTGTTTTCTGTGTGCTATTTATGGCCAGTACCTACTTAATTGCACCTATGTATTAATTTAGACTCTGAAGCAGAAAGGCACAATAGGTTATAGCATCTAAGCACTATGTTTAGGTATCTTGCTAAGATAGGCTAAGATAATCTTTTCCCCAGAAGCATTCTCATTTGATTTGTAAACTATTTGTACTTACCAGTCACAAGAAAATTAGAATAAACAAGACAAGGGCCAAGCATTAACTTAGGTCCTTTCCCTGCTAGCCAAATGTAGTTATTTTACGCTCACATGGAAGCATAAATAAGTAATCTGCATTTTAGTGCTACAACTGACAAAAGCATCCTTTCCTTAATAGACACCAAGTGTAAAAGTTGTAAAAAGAGTGGTGATAGCTTCTAATAATTCCAGCATTTGGGAGGTGGAGGCAGGAAAATTGAGCATTCGTGTCACCACAGCTATATAGTAAGTTCAAGGCCAGCCTGAGCTACATAAGACCTTATTTCAAACAACAAAAATATAGCGGAAAGCAAGTTTTAGCACTAGCATTGGAAAGAGAAACACACAAATGTGGAGAGGTGAATCAATAAGTAACATACCTGCCATACAAGCATGAAGAACCATTGTCAGATCCCCAGTACCCAGATAAAAATTGAGTATTATTCTGCATATATAGAAATCCATCACAGGGAACTGGAGAAAGGTCAATGCTAGGGCTCTTTGACCAGCCACTCTAGCCAATTGAAGATTCTAAGTTTAGGTAAAGACTGCCTCTAAAACATAAGATAGAGCACAATAGAGGAAAATATCAGACAATAATCTCAGACTTCTACTTGTAAATATGCACAAACACATCACATATACTCATACACACATATACAGTAAACACATACACACAAATATATGAAATAAGAGTGAAAAAATGTTATCTTGTAAATATACAGACTTGCACAGCTTAATATCATACATAGACAATAAATACCTCCTACCTAACATCATCCAAGGAAAAAGAGTACACGAGACAGAAATGATGTTTCCTCTCAGCCTAGGGACATTAGAACTAATGTTCACATTAGTCCTTCAATTTTTTTTTTTTTGGTAATTTACTAAAATTCAGTTTCCTGAAGCTACCAAAGAAAATACAACATTGGCTTAGAAGAGACATAGTGTTAGGATGGAGAGTGGTTAAGAACACTGGCTGCTCTACCAGAGGTCTAGAGCTCAATTCCCAGGAACTACATGGGGGCTCATTATCATCTATAAAGGGATCTGATAACAGTCTTCTGCATGTGGGTGTACATGCAGACAGAGCACTCCTACATTAAAAGTATATTACATACATACATACATACATACATACATACATACATACATACTTGAGGTAAAACAATGTCTTGGAACTGGGAAAGGAAACAGATGTTCTCCTTAGAGGACTAGTCTCTGGTTGACATCCAAGAGACAAATTCAATGGGACCAGTGAGTGTTCACAACTAGTCATCTCATCTTTAAAAGATGATGGAGGACAGAGATAGTAAATAAGACACAGTCCTGACTAGCTACCCCATAGGAGAGGGCAGGGTCAGTGACCATGCTATCTGTTTTAAATGACTTGAACTGCTGCTGTTAATGTGTTCTAGTCTTTGCCACTCAGACCTCAACCTTTCTCATTTTCAACTATATTTCAAGGAAGGGTGAAGACAGCTCCTGATTGGTCAATATCAGCCTCCATGGAATGTGATAATGAAGAAGAGGAGAGGAGAGGGAGAGGACAGAGGGAGGGAGAGAGAGAGAGAGAGAGAGAGAGAGAGAGAGAGAGAGAGAGAGAGAGAGAGAGAGACCAGGATGTTGGAAAAAGAATAAAAAGTCAACTTTCAAGGATCTCTGTTCTAGCCACTAGTGAATATTTCAGCAACAGCTACCATTCTCTTGTAGCTAGAGTGGTGGGATCAACTGTATATTTTACCGAGTAAGGGGCTGCCTACTACCTGTTACCAGCATTGCTTGGCAAACACTTAGCTGATTGCTGAAACAGAACAACTAAGATGAGTCACATGCCTGGCCTTGCAACCTCAGTCATAAGTCGCTTTCTTTCATTGATAGAGGAAGTGCTTTCCAGAGGCTTTTCAGCTTCTGAGAGCTTCACTCTTCTCTCTTCTTTTTTTTTTCTTTTTTTTCTTTTTTTTTTCTCCTTTATTAATTTATTCTTGTTACATCTCAATGGTTATCCCATCCCTTGTATCCTCCCATTCTTCCCTCCCTCCCATTTTCCCCTTATTCCTTTCCCCTATGACTGTTCCTGAGGGGGATTTCCTCCCCCTGTATATGCTCATAGGGTATCAAGTCTCTTCTTGGTAACCTGCTGTCCTTCCTCTGAGTGCCACCAGGTCTCCCCCTCCAGGGGACATGGTCAAATACAGGAACTCTTCTCTCTTCTTTCAGATAGCACCAGGGTCCCAGAATTCCTCACACAGGAGTTTACATCTCTCTTGGTTATTACTCTATTTTCATCTTTCTGTCTTTCAATTACTTGGGCAGACACAAAATAAGGGTTTTTCCTGTAAAAACTGTTGATATTGCTATTTGAGATAAAGGTCTTCCTTTCATTAGGACTAACTTCACCTGGTTCTTTTGAGAAGTTTCTGCAACTAAGCATCAAAATACAAATTGATATACACCAATCACATTGGATGACTAACAACATATGACATCAACTAAATGGATGATTAATAAATGACTTGTCCAAAAAGGCAAGCATAACTATATATCCATTTCCCGGGCTCAGCCCATTCATTTTCCACTTAATATGTGGAAATAAAATCTAGTTATCCATACACAACACTTGTAGAATATCCAAGTTATACTCCAGGGCACCAAACAGGCCTAGAAGGGTTAAAGTACTTGCCCAAGCGATTACACCTAATTGATTTTAGATTGGAGATTGAAACATGGATCTTTACATTCTTGCCCCTACATTTTGTCAAGGAAAAAAAGTAAAGGTCAGTCTATCTCAAGTAGATATACCTTCCAAATCAGAAAAGGGCTTTGTGTCTAAGAGATAAGTGAGATGCTTCAAAGAGCTTTGAATCTTGTGGCAATGCAGGTATACGTACTCATGTCACAATAGTCTTAAGGATCCCCTGTGGTCCTCTGTGCTCCCATCTCACAGAAGTTGCTATTGGATCGGCAAGCATAAAGAAAGGAGCGTGTAACTGTAGCATCTCACAGCAAGCGAGACCTCAAGTCTCCCCAGGAGACAGACAATCACATCACTGAAGCCTGCTGGAAACGTGACACTAATGACAAGTAGTAGCTTTATAGCTGCCGTTCCCCTCTGCTGATAGTACACACACAAAAATCTCTCCTTTCCCCAAAAGTTAATCTACTTGATCTATGCTGCTGAGGCCACATATTTAGTATCATTGTAGCATTGGGAGAGATCTTGGCAGGGAGCAGTGGGCCTGTTAGCTTTGCACAAGAGAGCGTATTCTAGTAAAGATAAGACATGCCTACTCTCCCCACCTTTGCTCCACTGCACTCTCCACCTAGCACACCTGACTATACACAAGTGTCTGGTCTCATTGTCAGGGATAGAAGAGGCTGAAGAAGTGTCCCGCCCAATAAAAGGGAAAGGGGCTGGAATTTAGTTATTATGTATGCTTAATATTGGGAAAAAATTGAGGTTGGAAACAAATTACATCACGGAAAGGGAAGCTGACCTCAGTAAGACATAGATTACTGAGAACTCAATTTTCCAGAAGAACTCTGCCAATTTCTATGCCCGTGATCATTTTGAACACTGTCTGGTGGACGGTACTCTGAGTGACAGGTGGGTCAAAAAAATAGAAAGGAAGAAGGGGAAGGCACTTCATTGTCACTGTCACCTGTTCCAAAGTCTGCTTAAAATAGAGACCTCAGTTCACTCTCACCTTCTCCAAAGACTTTGCAATCCTTCATTTGTTTTGCTATTAGTCCCTTCCCAAGTCTCTGTCTATCCTGTGTGATTGGAAAAATGCCAGGCACATAGCTGGAGCTTGGTAATTACAAATAAATTAATGAGAGTATTAGTCTCCTTCTTGCATTCTGTTAACACATAGGGAAGTAGACACGGCTATTTTTGATCCAAACTTTCTTTCCCTTTGCTAAGAAGAGGGTAGCAGTATCTACTCACTTAGTAGCCTCACATTTTATCACAATGTTTTTTTTAGTAGGTAAATATTTTCCTGTTTCTTGAGTAGGATAGTAATAAATGTCTCTAATGTAATTAAAATTCTAAAGTTCTATTATATACAGAAAACAAGTTCTCATGCAACATGCACATGAAAAGTATGCAATAAAGTTGAGAAGTACGATGAATACTGATTAAATGATTACAGAGCTTATACAATTCAACGCACTGAATTGTAATTAGACACTAGGTAATTTGGTAATTTTGTACCCTGCCATATTAAAACAAAATCAATGGGAAACAAGGTCTAAGAAGGTAATTATTTTAAGTAAATTGGACACAGTATGTGCCCCTAGGTGGGGATTTCTGATATGGTCCTCCTTATGTTCCATTTACCTCACTGCCCCCCTTCCAATTTCTGGACTGATTAAAACTCGAAGTACATTTCTCAGTTTAAATTAGTCTTGAAGTCAACAGGAATTTTTCATTCCTGCAGAGGTCACCTGGAAAGCAGCCATCACAATGATGAACTGTAGCTCACAGCTAACAGCAGCTTGTTGTTTTGTCTCTGAAAAGGAATCCCTATGATCAGCAAATTCTAGGGGAGTAGAAAACTTGATTCATTAGCAATTCATAATACTCTCCAGAGCCAATTTGCTGATTGTTGTATTCCTCCTTACCATGTGAGATGTGCTGGAAGCCAGATCCCCAAGAGGGCTAAGCATTTTCATATAACTTGGAGTGTCAAAATCTAGGGAAGAAAGCGATGTACTTAATTAGAAGGGAATTATTAGAGCCAATGCCCTCAAGGTGTCCACCACAGACGGCTGTCAGGGGACAGAGACTGACATTGACACTCAAAGCCAAATTGACAGGGGAACTCTCCACTTCCAACAGAGTTTCCTCAAACACATCCAAAATACATGGAATATTTAGGAAATGGGTGACTCATCAAGGTCAAAGATAGCGATAGCATTATGTATATGTGGTCTGAGCATAGGGTCCACATTTATTTCAAAATTCCAGGGAGGGGGGGGGAAGTGGACCTGGGGGATGAATAAGAACAAACTATATTCACACACACACACACACACACACACACACACACACACACACGCATGTGTGGAATGAAATTTATTTTGTGTGGTTGGTTTAATTTTAATTTTAAAAGAAGAAAACAGTCTGGAGACATATCACACTGACCAAGCTCTTCTTTAGCATGTCCAACTCCCTGGGTGTGATTCCCCAGCGCCACCCAAAGCCCACCAAACAAAAACAAGGAAAGCCTATAGTGTCAAGATCATGCCCAAATTGCTAAATGTTCAACAAGAGACCCCAAATCTTCCATTTCATGAAGCATATATTTAAAGGGTAGTGTATAAATTATAATGAAAATAAATCGTATGCCTGATTCTCTCTTGAATTTATTAGCACATGTTAAACAAATATTATCAATTTCTCTGGAGTTATTCCAGTGGTAAAAATTCTACCATGTTGGATAAAGACTGAGGAATAACTTTTCAAATAGCTATACTGAAGGAGAGAATCCAGTAAACATGCGGTATAAAATGTCTGCTTTTCTAAAACATTTCACCCAACACATAGCATGAATATATTAGAGTATGCTTATCCATTCATCTGTGAGAGGATCATTCATCATATCTCCAAGTCACTCATGGTGAACAAGTGCTTCACAAATATGTGCTTTCACTTATCTTTTTTTTTTTTTAACATAGCAAGTATTATATCATGACCATGTAACACATATATAATAATATTTTCAATAAATTAAAAAACATTGTTGAAAAGATGATCTATGAATTGGATTCTTAACAGTAGGTTTCAAGGCTTTCAGATTGCTTCTTATCCTTACCAGCATTTTGTGTTAGCCTATAAGTTTGTAGCTGGTAATTTGGGGTTTTCTGTTTCAAATACTCAAGCATGGGTGTAATCATATTCTGTTTGGCTTTAACCTGCGTTTTCCTAATGCTTAATGCTACTATTAATTTTCCTGTGGATTTTAAAACAATTGTAACTATAATTTCTTTGGCATGACCAGTGAAATTCTTTCCCAGGTTTTTACAATTTATTTTTTTCTCTCATTAATGAATTTTAAGAGCTTTTTTATGTTTTACACGCCAGTTGTCTATTGCACTTGCCACTTGGAATGTATCCTTTGCATCCCTGTCTTCTTCATCTTTTTTTTCTCCTTTATTAATTTATTCTTGTTACATCTCAATGGTTATCCCATCCCTTGTATCCTCCCATTCTTCCCTCCCTCCCATTTTCCCTTTATTCCCCTCCCCTATGACTGTTCCTGAGGGGGATTACCTCCCCCTGTATATGTTCATAGGGTATCAAGTCACTTCTTGGTAACCTGCTGTCCTTCCTCTGAGTGCCACCAGGTCTCCCCCTCCAGGGGACATTGTCAAAGGTGAGGCACCAGAGTATGGGAGAAAGTCATATCCCACTCTCCACTCTACTGTGAAGAGTGTTCTGTCCATTGTCTAGATCTGGGTAGGGGTTTAAGGTTTACCGCCTGTATTGTCCTTGGCTGGTGCCTAGTTTGAGCGGGACCCCTGGGCCCAAATCTGCCTATCATAATGTTCTACTTGTAGGCTTCTAGGACCCTCTGGATCCTTCTACTTTGCCATTCTCCCATGATTCTCTTCATCTTTTTAAAGATATGTTCATATGTAATATACTGATGAAGGCCCAATTTGATCATTTTATTATTTTATAGTTCACATATTCGGTGTTGCATATGAGCAGTTGTTTTTTGAACATAACATACTATCCTCTCTATATTTTTTTTTACTTATAACTTCAGGCTTTTAAAGTAGATCTATTGTTCATTTGTATAATTTTTACACACATTGTCTATCTGTGGCTTTGCTTTTTGGCCCATAGGTTCTCACGCCTCTCATAGCTCTTCGTTTCTCTCTGTCCTTGAATATCTATGTAGATATATTTCTTTTTGTCTTTTTTTTTTCTTTTTTTTTTTTTTTGATTTCTATTTTTTTTTTATTAATTTATTCTTGTTACATCTCGATGGTTATCCCTTCCCTTGTATCCTCCCATTCTTCCCTCCCTCCCATTTTCCCCTTATTCCCCTCCCCTATGACTGTTCCTGAGGGGGATTACCTCCCCCTCTAT
Source organism: Acomys minous (assembly GCF_964271855.1). Lineage (NCBI taxonomy): Eukaryota > Metazoa > Chordata > Mammalia > Rodentia > Muridae > Acomys > Acomys minous. The sequence goes on from NC_140489.1 coordinate 114,688,065, forward strand.
ATGTTCATAGGGTATCAAGTCTCTTCTTGGTAACCTGCTGTCCTTCCTCTGAGTGCCATCAGGTCTCCCCCTCCAGGGGACATGGTCAAAGGTGAGGCACCAGAGTATGTGAGAAAGTAATATCCCACTCTCCACTCTACTGTGGAGAGTGTTCTGTCCATTGTCTAGATCTGGGTAGGGGTTTAAGGTTTACCGCCTGTATTGTCCTTGGCTGGTGCCTTAGTTTGAGCGGGACCCCTATGCCCAAATCTGCCTATCATAATGTTCTACTTGTAGGCTTCTAGGACCCTCTGGGTCCTTCTACTTTGCCTTTCTCCCATGATTCTCTCATCTAGAATCCCACTAGAATGTCCTCCCCTCTGTCTCAGTTTCCTGGTAAGTGAAGGCTTAAGTGGGACATGCCCCTTGGGCTAATATGCAGATATAAGTGAGTATATACCATTTGAGTCTTTCTGCTTCTGGGTTAACTCACTCATTATGATCATTTCTAGCTCAATCCATTTATCCACAAATGTCGGAAATTCCTTGTTTTTAATAGCTGAATAGTATTCCATAGTGTATATGTACCACAGTTTCTTTATCCATTCTTCTATTGAGGGACACTTCGGCTGTTTCCATGTTCTGGCTATTATGAATAAGGCTGCTATGAACATGGTTGAGCAAATTTTCTTGTTGTGTGCTGGAGCATCTTCTGGATATATTCCAAGGAGTGGAATAGCTGGGTCTTGAGGAAGCCCTATTCCCATTTTTCTGAGATAGCACCAGATAGATTTCCAAAGTGGTTGTACTAGTTTGCATTCCCACCAGCAATGAAGGAGTGTTCCTCTCTCCCCACATCCTCGCCAGCATGTGGTGTCGCTTGAATTTTTGATCTTAGCCATTCTGATGGGTGTAAGATGGAATCTCAGAGTTGTTTTGATTTGCATTTCCCTGATGACTAAGGAGGTTGAGCATTTCTTTAAGTGTTTCTCAGCCATTTGATATTCCTCTGTTGAGAATTCTCTGTTTAGTTCCATGCCCCATTTCTCGATTGGGTTATTTGGTTTGGTGGTATTTAATTTCTTGAGTTCTTTATATATTTTGGATATTAGACCTTTGTCAGACTTAGGGTTGGTGAAGATCTTTTCCCAGTCTGTAGACTGTCGCTTTGTTCTCTTTACAGTGTCTCCTGCCTTACAGAAGCTTAAAAATATGGAACGCTTCACGAATTTGCGTGTCATCCTTGCGCAGGGGCCATGCTAATCTTCTCTGTATCGTTCCAATTTTAGTATATGTGCTGCCGAAGCGAGCACTTCTTTTTGTCTTATTGAATTGGAAATGAAGCAGCAAAGTTGACCCAGAAAACAGCTGCATTTTCTTCTGCTTTCTGTTCATCCCATGAAATGTCACTGACCTAGTTCAAAGAGGAGCAAGATCAGGAAGATGGGAGAAGAGCTGAGCTGCCTGCTCTTATGCATCAGAAAGTACAATTTTAATGTGGAAGCTCTCTGAACACTACAACCATAGGGGTCTCACCTGCTGCATGCATAAATTTCTCAAGCCTCAAAATTATAAGTGACACCTTCAGTATAATCACCCAGGATCTCAGGATCCCAGGATTCCTGCATAACTTTTTTCATTTTTATTATGTGTGCAAAGCATTTTCACACTCGTAAAACTACCCTACCATGTAAATAGAATAGAATGATTGTTTCTGTGTAGCAACGGGATTAAACTCCGCCTTTTCACTTCACTTCATGTGAGTTTTTCCTCAAAGTAAATCAGGGTTAGAAATATTCAGGACCCTCTCGCTAATTAGGTGAAATGAATGCACAATGTGGCATCCAGCTACAGGCATAAATGCACAGGAAAGTGAGTATAGTAAAGACCTACAATGGAGTGAAATATCTCATCATATATAATCCCAAACAAAAAGCCTTTTAAGAGAGAATTAGAGCATATTTTAAGGGACTAAAAGGGAATTATTTATGATTTATATTTCTATAAATACATATACAAGTCCTCATGTATATATGGAAGCTTTCTTAACTAAGTAAAGTAAAATAGAAACTCATGACAGCCCCCCAATTCTCTAAATTGTGGGGTGATTATAGCTGAACTTACCTGCCTCCTTATACCAACTACTCTGTTTTCATTTTGACTGTTACAAAGATCTCAGATGGCAAACGCTCTTTGCCTAATAGAATGATACAAACTTTCATTGTATTTTCAATGTGTGTATTTTCAGTGTTGAAAATAGAACGCACTGAACAGCATGCAACGTCCGATATTTCCATTTTAGAGTGATGTGGATCATTAGTGATTTTGTCTGGGACAGGTCTCGGTGCTTTCCCATTAATGTACACGACAAGGTTTGGTGAAACTATCAAATGCTCTGGGGGTCCCTCATGCTCCAAGCACATCCTTCCTTACCTCCTACCTCTGCTGTGGAATAAGCCCTTTGCCTCTTAGTCACAATCACTCAATGAAAGAGTATCACAATTCTCTATCTACTCATTCACAAGCATGGCAAGCTTTAATTGGCCAGACAGCAGCTTGGGGGAATCTCGTATGCATATGCAGTGAAATGTGATCATATCTACCTGCTCCCTTTTCTAATTTTCCTCTTGTCGCCTTCAATGCAGCCACCTTGCAGTTTTCATGTCGTTGTCTTTAATAACCTTTTAAACCCCGTTAGGATTGCCCAGCTAAGGGTGTGGGGCCATCCATGGGATCACATGGAACATATCAATGGTATCATCCTCAAAACAGAATGATTATGGGCTGGAGGGATGCTCAGCCTTTGAAAGATAGGCTCACAACCAAAAAAGAATGATTACCCCTTCTCCAAAAAAATATTTACTCACTCTCATGGGGATGTAGAGATTATTTACTCTATCTGTGACAGAATTTTGGATAGCTTGATTTTGTGTAGGTTTTGTACAGATCACCACAACAATTCTATACAAGCAAAAAAATTAGCATATCTTGTATATAAAATATCTTCAAATTCAGTATTTCCTTTATACATTAATTTTAGGACTCTAAAAGTTTGCAAAGAGCAAATTTTCACAGATATTTGAGATTGAACTTGGTGCTTCAGCACCAAGTACAGGAAGAATTTGGAAGGAGTCAGAATTGAGTTGAGTGGTCAGTCACATTTCCATGAAACCGCATTTACAAGGAATGTGAGCATTTCTCTCCTATCTCTATAAAAATATCATATAGAAAAAATATATGTTCCTCTATTCTTAGTGGTGAAAGAATGCCTTTTAGGTGAGAACTTAGGGATTTGTGTTTCAGAGAAGACATTGAAAGTATGCAACATTAATATTGTTTTGTGTTTCTTCTAGCTCTGTGTAGTTTGTTTTGTATATGTGTAATAGAATAAATGTACAAGTAAAAAAGGACATACGAAAAAAGAAACAAAAAGAAAAAGAAAGTGTAGGCTGGGGAGCTAGGCTGCTTGGGAAGCCTAGCAGATTGCCTACCATTGTAACCATGTTTAAAACCACCAGCAGCGTACCGTGATACTGCTAACACACTTCCTGAGATGGTGATATGAAACAGTCCCTCAGTACTGGGACATTCTTCCTCTAAACTCTAATTACAATGCTTGGTAATGAGAACATTAGACAAATCACAACATCTGACCACTGTCAGGTATCAAATCTCAAGGACATGAAAAATAAAAGATACTGAGAAGCTAGTACATAGCAGAAGAATCTAAAGAGCTATAACAGCAACATGCAGTATCTTGGATATGTCTAGAAAGGAAAAATACACAAAAGTGAGAAAATGTTAAACTCGGACTGTAACCTGATGTCATCCATTATTACAGTATTTGTTTGTTTTGTAGTTTTAGATATGATAGTATTTCTTTTACGAAAGTCAGTGTACCTTAATTTGGTATGTGTATTCTAGATGTATAATATCTTTTTGGTGGATTGTTAGTTTATACATATTAAATATAATCTCTACAGTCCACATAGTATTACCTGAATGCATATGATTTCAGTAAGGATCACTTGGTGTTGGCTAACAAATTGAAGGACTCTTCCTTGGGAAGACTATTTTGTCCCATTTTCATCATTCATTAGTTGCATGTAGTTCTTTGCTTTTGGCATTCCATGAGGTTTTTTTCCCCTTATATGTTGCCTGTTGGTGTCCACACTATTATGTAACATATTTCTTCAGTAATTAATATTATATAAACTTCTTTCTATGTCTATGTGATCCTCTCTATTATTTTATTGCATTTAGTATCTAGCCAATCTCTGCCAAAGGATAGGAAGTAGTTTGTATTTGTCTATAATGTAAAGAAATTGTGAAAATTCTTAAAGTAGGATATTTTTTGTTTTTGTTTTCTTAAAGATTAAATTCATGGATGTAATTTGTCTAAGATTGGGTGTATTTATAAAACTATTTTTAGGTAATTTCAACCTTCCACAGACAGTATGTTCATAAGCTTACATTTTCCTCAAAAGTCAACACCATTTGAGCTTATATATTTATCACAATAGTAGGTCCAAACACTTATTTTTTTTGTGTGTGATTAGTGATAAAACTGGTGGAATATCGAATGGCTAAGAAACACTTAAAGAAATGTTCAGTGTCCTTAGTCATCAGAGAAATGCAAATCAAAACTGAGATTCCATCTTACACCAAAAACTCTGAGATCCCATCTTACACCAATCAGAATGGCTAAGATCAAAAATTCAAGTGACAGCATATGCTGGCGAGGATGTGGAGAAAGGGGAACACTCCTTCATTGCCGGTGGGAATGCAAACTTGTACAACCACTTTGGAGATCAATCTGGCACTTTCTCAGAATACTGGGAACAGGGTTACCTCAAGACCAGCTATTCCACTCCTTGGAATATACCCAAAAGATTCTCCACCAGGCAACAAGGAAATATGCTCAACCATGATCATAGCAGCCTTGTTCATAATAGCCAGAACCTGAAAACAACCTAGATGCCCCTCAGTTGAAGAATGGATAAAGAAACTGTGGTATATTTACACTATGGAATACTATTCAGCTATTAAAAACAAGACAATCCTGAAATATGGAGGCAAATGGATGGAACTATAAGTGATCATCCTGAGTAAGTTAACACAGACCCAGAAATATACACATGACATATACTCACTTATAATTGGACACTAGCCAAACAGAGATGTCTGCTGAAAGTCTTCACTTAGCCAGAGATTGGGATAGATACTGAGACTTCCTATTGGGACTCTAGGTGAGAGAGGTAAGGAAGAATGAGTAAATAGAAGAATCCAGCGGGTCCTAGAAATGTACAAGAAGACCATTAAGGCTGGTGGATCTGGACGCAGATGGGTCAGCTCAAACTACTGTACCAACCAAGGTCAATGCATGCAGTAAACCTTGAACTCCTATCCAGATCTAGCCAATGGACAGCACATTCTCCACAATTGTGTGGAGAGTGGGGACTGACTCAGACATGAACTCTGATGCCCCCTATTTGACCACTTCCCCTTGGTGGGGAGACCTGGTGACACTCAGAGGAAGAGTAAGCAGGCTACTATGAAGAGACCTGATAGGCTGTGATCTTATAGTGAGGGACAAGGTCCCCTTATGTCACAGACCTAAGAGAGAGGAATAGGATGAAAGAGTGAGAGAGGGGTAATGGGAACAAATGAGATGTAATCTGAATAAATTACTTAAATAAAAAATAAATAAATAAAACCGGTGATTTTGGATGATGTCAGTTACTTCATTTCTTCTTACTGTGTTCACTTAAGCTTTATAACATGTTTGTGTATGTGTGGATGATAAAATAGTCACTATAATTCATTATATTACATAATTACATTTTTGTGCCCAGTAATGGCACTGAAAATATCTTATCACATATTTAGTATATGATAAGCTATTATTAACTAAGATCCTAATGCTGTATGTTCTATATTTTCATTCAGCTTACACTCTCTTCTGAACTTTCCCCATTCCCTAGTTTCAAAGTTATTATACCTTTAATGTCAGTATGCATGAATGCTGCCTCAAAGAAACCCCTTCTACGTCTCTAAAAATAGCAAAAGTCACATTCCTAAGCTTCTTTAAATAGTGAGATAAGATGTTCCATAGAAAACTCTGACAAGAAGACACATCTGAAATCCAGCCCCATTTATCATCAGGCACTGGGAAGTGCATTTAAAAATAAAGCAAGACTCTTCAGTGTAGAAAAAAAATTGTTTCAAATAGAATTTTAAGTGTACTGTGGGAAATACATATTTAGGGTCTAAGGTGACCTCTGGAAAGCATAATATACAGTATATCAAATAGTTTCTCCAGGTGAAATGAGAATGAATTGTCTTCTAAATGGAAGTAATAATACTTCAAAGCATGATTTTTAACTATAATTTTTTTTTTGGTTCTCAGAAGACTGACACTGAGTATCCTGCCAGATATTTTAAAATGAAATAAACCAAACTTCATTTAACTTCTACCTTGGGACTACTGCGGTTCCAACACTTTAGCAAGTGTTAGAGAACTAGACAAAGATAATTTGTCCCAAATATGTTATCTGATGCTTTGCATTGATCAATAATGGTGCAATGCATCTCCCTTTTAAAAAAAAATACCTTTTAGACATACCATATGTATTTCAGGTATATGATTTGATGGTTTGGTAGGTCCATATATTGAGAAATGATGACCTCAGACTACTCAGCAATGGAGAAGGGTTCCCTTTCCCTACCTCCTTGACAGCATGTGCTATTGTTTGAGATTTTTATCTTCGCCATTCTGTTAGGTGTAAGATGGAATCTCAGAGTCATTTTGATTTGCGTTTCCCTGATGACTAATGACGCTGAGCATTTCTTTTAGTGTTTCCAGGCAATTTGATATTTGTCTGTTCAGAATTCTCTGTTTAGCTCTGTACCCCATTTGTAATTGGATTATTTGGTTTGTTGCTGTTTTTTTCTCTTAAGTTCTTGATATAGTTTGGATACTAGCCCTTTGTTGGATATTTGCTCACTGTTCTGTTGACAGTGTCCTTTGCCTTACAAAAGCTTTTCAGTTTCATGAGGTCTCGTTTATTAATTGTTAATTTTAGATCCTGAGTTATTGGTGTTCTGTTTAAGAATTTGTCTCCTATGCCAATGAGTTCAAGGCTCTCTTTCTCACTTTTTCTCCTAACAGATTTAGTGTGTCTGGTTTTATGTTTAGGTCTTTAATCCACTTGGGCTTGAGTTCTGTGCAGGGTGATAAAAAATGAACCTATTTACATCTTTCTACATATAGACATCCAGTTAGATAAGCATCATTTGTTGAAGATGCTGGTTTTTTTTCCATTGTATAGTTTTGGCTTCTTTGTCAAAAGTCAAATGTACCTGTAGGCTTCTTATTATATTTATAGGCATCTCTCTCTTTAGGTTGGGGTAGTTTCTTCTACGACGTTGTTGAAAATATTTTCTGGGCCATGGAGCATGGAGTCTTCTCCTTCTGTTCTTATTATCCTTAGGATTGGTCTTTTCATAGTGTCCCAGATTTCTTGGGTGTTTTGTGTCAGAAACTTTTTAGGATTTTTCTTTTTTTGACAGATATATGGATTACTTCATCCGCATCTTCTACTCTAGAGAATCTCCCTTTTGTCTCTTGTAGTCTGTTGATGCTGTTTGCATCTGCAGTTCCTGTTCTCTTCCCTACATTTTTCATCTGTATGATTGCCTCAGATTGTGTCTACTTTGTTGCTTGTAATTCTTGAATAGTTTTATTCATTTCTTTCATTTCTTTCTCGTGTTTGATTGTATCCTGTTGTAATTTTTTATGGAAGTTATTCAGTTCCTTCGTCCGTTTGAGTGTATTTTTCCTGTATTCTTTGAGAGATTTATTTTTCTCCTTCAAGGCATCTATCATTTTCATCACCTCAGATTTCAATCTTTCAAATATTTCTTCCACTTTGGTGGTGTTAATATCTCCAGGTGTGGAGGACTGCTGGTTTCCGGTGGTGTCATACGGTTCTGAGTATCATTACTTATGTTCTTATGCTGGCCACTAGCCAATTGGTTGTCTCTGGTATTATCAGGCCTGAAGGTTCCTTCAGTGAGGTCACTGTCTGTGTCTCAAGTGGGCTAAGCAGGAAATGAGCAGGCTGAGAGAGCTCCAAAGTGAAAGTTGCTTGGGTGACCCACAGGCCTCCTTGGTATGGCAGGCAATGTGGGTAGTGGCCCACACCCAACTCACCTCTGCTGGTTCCCTATCTATGTTCCAGATGGGCCATGCAGGTGAGGAGTGGTCAGAAAGAGATCCAAGCTGAAAGTTGCTTGGGTAACCCATGGGCTTCCTCTGATGGTTTGCTGTCTGTGTCCTGGATGGACCAGGCCAGTGAGGAGCAGGCAGAGAGAGATCCAAGCCCAAAGATGCTCAGGTGTCCCATAGGCCTCCTCTGCTTGTTCACTACCTGTATCCCATATGAGCCAGACTAGTGAGGAGCAGGTGAATATAGATCTTAATTAAATATTCTTATGCTCCATATATAAGTAGTACTTGTAGTATTTGTCTTACTTTACTTAACACAAAATCCTTCAGGTTCGGCTAGGTCATCACAAAGAGAAGGATTTCCTTTTTATGACTAAAAATGTTACATTTCAGGGGTGTGTGTGTGTGTGTGTGTGTGTGTGTGTGTGTGTGTCTGTGTGTGTCGCACGTGTGTGTGTACATACATATATATTTGTATGTACATATCGATAATATATATGATCTATATGTATATAGTATCTTTACTTTATCTATTCAACATTAATGGAGATTTATGTTGCTTCCACATGATAGGTAGATGTACAGTGAAAATCTGTATCAGATACCTGCCATTTAAACATGTACTGATTTCTTGTTCTTTGAAGATTAACTTAAAAGAGATACTGTGAACCCAGCAAGGTAAAACAAAAACTGGACTGACAATATATACCCACTGGTACAATGGCAGCACAAATATTATGGGAGCAACCAACCACTTTCTAATTGCTTCTATAATGTGAGATTGATTTCATAGCTGGTACTGTTAATGGGGTCAAGAACTTGAAGTTAAATAAATCAAAGGCCCTACAGAAGAGACTAATTCTATTAGTCTGATCAATGGGCATGGTATTTAAATGCCTCCTAGTGACTTATTGATATACCCATATATCAGTGATTCTCTCAATTCTCATCTGAGAAGATTCTCTTTACTGTAGATTAAAATTAACACAGATACTATCATGTGTTCAGCATGTAGAATGATCATTCTTTTATTTTAATTTATTTATAATTAATTCAGATTACATCCCAAATGTTATTCCCTCCCTTCTACCTTCCCATTACCATCCTCCCTCCCTCCCTCTTTCACCCTATTTCCCTCCCCTAGTCCTCTGAGAGAAGGGGACCTTCTCCCTTACCATACAGCCACAGAATAACCCATTCTTAAAGGAGACATATAAAGTGCCCCATCCAAAGTTCAAGGATGTTCTTGCATATGGATAAGAAATATTCTAAGAAGCAGAAAATATGGACAACACTAAGGAAAAAAGTGTTTCTAGACATAACAGGGTAATTGTACCTATTACCTCATAATGAATGTCACAACATATGTAGGACCTACACAAACTCAAGCCAGAAAAGATCACACTATAGAGAGTGGAAGATGCAAACAAAATCCCCTCCACTAGCTGATGATTTATTAATATTTGATAATTTCTGAGAAGGGAAGAGTCAGCTTTCATTAATAATGTGATGCCTGGTAGGCTAACCACATACCAAGACATTTTCTACTCCAAGAGTTCTTCAGCAATGCACACTGGAATCAATGAGAGTAAAATAGAAGAAAACTCAAAGTTGAGTGGGTAGAAAGGTGAGGGTCAAAAAGATGGATCTTTGAGCAATGGGGAGTAGGTGAAAATTATCAAAATACAGTATATGGAATTCACAAAGAATTAATTAAAATATTATTTAAAAGGCTTAATGTGCATTTTTGAAAAGTCCATGTTGTTTTCTGTAACAGCTACACTGATTTATATTTCCAATCACATTACAGAGTGCTTCTTTTGTTCCACATATACAGCATTGCTATCTTCAATTTTTCTAGTAATATCCATTCGAATAGAGACAATAGGTTAGCTCACTGTGGTTTTGATTTCTGGGATGACTGATCACTTTTGAGCAGCCTCCATTCAAAACACTTATCCTCTGTGAGCCTTTTCTGAGTAACATTTACACAGGTCTTTATAAAAAAGATCATCAGATCTTATTCGGATATTTACTGGTTTTTACTCTGGAGTAGCATGACTTCATTAATTATATAGTAATCTCTTATCACCGTATGCACTAAAGATACTTTAGTTGCCTTTCATACTGCAGTTCTGCTCAGAATTCTGGAGATCAGGTAGGTCAGCATCCAGTGACACTTAGATCTGACCCCAAAAGACAGTTTTCTCCATTTCAACGTGAAGTGGTGGTAAAGCAGGTAATTTTTGCAGGTCCTTTCAGTGCCAAACTCTCTCAAGTCAATATTAAATCTGAGTTAAGGGTACTTCCACAGATAATCTCTACCAGATGGTCATTTGGAAACCTGTTCTAACTACAAGTCACAGAGCTTCCTCCCATGACAAGTAGAGGCAACCAAGTGTGTACCCCTGAGAGCTTCCCAAGAAGTAAGCATGGGTGGCAACTCAGGATCTATTGTCAATGAATCATGTTTGAGAAATGTAGGGAACTTGCATAGTACCAACTCTTACCATATCAGGACTATAATAACTAGTGCCAGAATTCTCCAAGAAACTTCTAAAATTATTTTTAAAGAGATGCAAGGCTCAGATATAGTGGAATGAGTAGAAGGCATCACCTGCCACACAAGCCAACAATTCAACTAGTGATTTCTCAGAGCATCTACAGAGTAATCTATGACACTTTGCACTAAAAAAACAAAGAAAACCCTATTAGTTGTCATTGCTCCAACACTCGCTAAGGAGCATGGCAACATACACCATCTTTCTTCACTTTCATTTCTCATCTATTAAAAAAAAAAAAAAGAAAGCCTGATTGAAGGATGGTCATTTCTGAGCTGTTTTTTTTTTAAGAATTCTATGAAAGTACAAATATATAATTCATTTTCATTTCCATATCAGCTTTCTTTCTAAAACATAAATAAACAAAACAGAAGAAACCCGTCCTTGATAAATTTGAGGCTGTTGAGCTGCTATTGATTTAAAACGTAATTATCCTCTGCTGCAGCGCTTAGAATGCAAGCACAGCATTTCTCATTAAAGAACTCCTCTCTGACCCAAACACACCCCTGACACATCAAGGAGACAAACTTACCCTGAAGAATGTGAGCCTTGTACTAAAATACCGCCAGTTTCTAGTGTACTGTGTGTCAGAATACACTATTTTTGCTTTTTTTATGTACAATGACAAGGTCATCCATGAGTAAAACATCTGGAATATGATCAAAGAATAAGTTTGGCTCCAAATTTCAGCCAATCACAAGTGAAGACATTGGAAAAATTGTAGATCGAAGTAGTCTGATTGAGCAATCATTTTTATTATCATAAAAATATTTATAAAAGCATATTATTGGTGAAGAAGGCATCATGTAAATTATTTATTTTCTATTGATATTTTACACTTGAGTTTTCAAAGTCTCAATGCATCCACAATATTAAATCAATTCTCAAGTTTTCTTTTTAACTATCTTATCAAGTAGTGGAAATGAACATGTCCTTGGAATGTCAACTTTTCACTGAAAATTCTCAGCCTTCAAGACAAGTAACTCCTGGAAATACTCAACCTAGCTCAAAGAAGATGGTGAACATCAAAGAACCTTCTTATGAAGATGGCTTCAAACGTGGCAAACCAGCCACTGGGCAAATGCCATCGTTTCTGCTACAGACTGAAATCTGCCTAGAAATGGGCAAGCTTGGATACAGGCCAAATAGACATCCAAACTCTGTCAAGACAGGGTAAGCAAATCCCCAAAAGTTCCTGCCTCACAAATATGTCTGTCAGGTATATTGGGCCAGAAGACTGAAGATGATGCTCCAATGTTATAGAGTGGTTGGGGTTACTATTCAGGCAGCACACTGTCTCTGTCATTTTCTCATTTTGGAAGCTGCTAACCTGCTCTTCAAGTTTACTCAGGTAATTAAGTTTTATCCCTTTTCAAGTCTCTGATAAGGTTGAAGACCATATAGTTTAGTATTACAATTAAGTCTACTTGTTTAGGGTTTAAGTTGTTTTTAGGTCTAGATAGATATTTTAATTTGATAGAGATGAGATATAATAGATATTGGTTTACATTCAGAATTTTAGACTCAAAAAGATAGGAAAGATGTTTTCTTCAAGGCTGCTGAATACAAACAGCCAAAACACTAAGAATATAACATTTATATAATTCCTGATTGTTTCATGGTTCTTCTTAATGTATGTACTTTATTTTATTTATGTGCAATAATATAAATGTTTATGTAAAAAAGAAATATAATTTTAAAATTAAAAGGAAAACAAATGCTGAAGCCAATTTTGAAAGAGTCTTGACCACTGGGTTTAGCAGAGAACATTAAACTTGTTTAAAGTTGTGGCTGTGTGCAACATTAGAATAAAACGTATAAAATCAATTACAGACATGACATTCAATGGCATTCCACACTGCCATTTTTTCAGTATGATCATTGCTTTCTTTATGAAGAAAACTATGAAAGTTTTGAAATTATAATTAGTACATGTACTCAACTATACTAGCACATGAGGAGACAAATCCATTCAAAAATATAGTACATTATAAAGCTATTTTTAATCCTCTTTATTTGATCATTGTAGCCACACTGATACTCTCAACTAACTCCAAGAAAGCAGTTACTTCTGACAACAACTTCATCTATAGTGGCTGGCATTGGTATAGTTTTATGCTCAAGGGACATGTCCCAGGCTTTCTTTTACCAAGTACTGGCTCCATTTTATAACAGAAAGAAGTTTACATCTTTAAAAAAAATATGCAAACCCTTTATATCCCCATGCAGATGGAGAACAAATCTGATTTGCATAACAAATAAAATACCAGCCAATGAATACATGAGCTTTAAAACTGGTTTGAATCAGGTTGCTCCTAGAAGCCTACAAGTAGAACATTATGATAGGCAGATTTGGGCCCAGGGGTCCTGCTCAAACTAAGGCACCAGCCAAGGACAATACAGGCGGTAAACCTTAAACCCCTACCCAGATCTAGACAATGGACAGAACACTCTCCACAGTAGAGTGGAGAGTGGGATATTACTTTCTCACATACTCTGGTGCCTCACCTTTGACCATGTCCCCTGGAGGGGGAGACCTGGTGGCACTCAGAGGAAAGACAGCAGGTTATCAAGAAGAGACTTGATACCCTATGAACATATACAGGGGGAGGTAATCCCCCTCAGGAGTAGTCATAGGGGAGGGGAATAAGGGGAAAATGGGAGGGAGGGAAGAATGGGAGGATACAAGGGATGGGATAACCATTGAGATGTAACAAGAATAAATTAATAAAGGAGAAAAAAAAGAAAGAAAAAAAATTAGCCAGACAAGGGACATTTGAACCCATGATAATCAGATTAGGGATTCATTATTTCATTTTATGAGTTTTTTTCCTACTTCTGAGCTGCCTAATGCCTAAAAATAAGTTGATTTTTATCACGTACAATTTAGTGCTTTATGACATTAATTTCTTTTCTATAAAACAGCATTACTTTCCGGGTTAATTCTCACTGTGACTGTAAAAGCACAACATTTTATACTTACTTTTCTAAAATGGTATGTTTTGTTTTATATTTAGTCAGTAATTCATATTTTTGCAATTCTGTAATATTTGCTTTAATTTTGAGGGTCTTTAAATATCACTAAGAGACTCTTACTAATAATCACTAGAGCTAATGAATACATTCCTATATGAGTAAACTGTTGATCATATAAATGTGCTACCACATTGGAACAGATTCTGAATCCATGCTCTGTATTTCCCATGAAATATCACTAAAGTTTTCGCTCATCTGATTGAATAATTAAAAATTGCACATTACAACACAATTTTGTTTTGTTTGTTTTTTGACACAGGGTTTCCCTGTGTAGCCTTGGCTGTCCAGACTCACTTTGTAGTCCAGGCTGGCCTCAAATTCACAGAGATGTGCCTTCCTCTGCCTCCCTGAGTGCTGGGATTGAAGTCTTGCACCACCGTGCCCAGTTTACAATACAATTCTTAAGTACAAACACATTATCATCCTTTAAGAGTTAACCATTAGGGTTTTACTCTTTCCCAGTGCCTTTAGGTATATAATTTACATTGATTATGTTTCCTCCTTTGCCCTCACTTGTTCTTTCCCCTTTTCACTGAACCCGTTCTTCCCAATCGGTCTCCTATTTGCTTACCTTGTATGTTTGTTTGTTACTCACTGAATTGATTAGGGTTTCCTGCACAAGCGCTGGTTGGAAGTTGTTCCCTTGAGCAGAGGCAATGGGGTCCCGCTGATGACACTGACTGTGCCTCTCCAGGGTTTTATCATAGCGGGGCAAAATGACTATATTGGTTTGAAAGATAAAATTCTGTAGTAATAAGAAGCCTCTCTAGTTAAACCCACTGACTTTATCATGATGTTTTATAGCCTTTTACACACACACACACACACACACTTCTTGTAAAGTTCCAGATCAGGGTGAGAGAGTAGCTGCTATTGGCAAGTAGAATATTTTCCTACCAGATTTTCTAATTCAATAATATTGTCTTATTAAAAATTCATTATTTTTGTTCACTTATTCCGGAAGTCCATTAAAGTAACTATTGTTACTATTCACAAAGCCAGATAATGGATATATAAATACCCTCATTTTCCAAGTTAAGAAACCAAAGTTTGAAAACCACGATTATCTTTTAAATATCAAAACCCTTTGAATGTCTTATTTAGTCTTCTGCAATCTTTAATTTTAGCTTTGAAACTTTTACACAACAGAACATATTGAATGAGCAACAGGAGAAGTATCCAAAGGAAACCCAGAATTGGACTCACAGAAAATAACTTGAGAAATCTCTCATTTATGTCAAATTTCTTTGAGACAGTAGTAACATTTCCTTTCAGAATGGGTAGCTGCCCTTAGCCACATGCACAGCACATGTGGACAACACAGAGACCAGATAACAAGGACATGTAATATGATTTGTGATATCAAAGAGCCTTTACATCTTGAAACACTAATTACAAAACCAACCAAACACTAGATCCTTCTGAAACAATATTCCCCTGTTCCCGAAGGGGAAAAAAATTCAAGCTGATACTTTGTTGCAGCTAAAGCATTTAGTATCTGCAGCACTCCACACGTCTGCTGCACTCCGTGTATCTGCTGCACTCTGTGTATCTGCAGCTCTCGGTGTACCTGCTGCACTCTGTGTATCTGCAGCACTCTGTGTATCTGCAGCACTCTGTGTATCTGCAGCACTCTGTGTATCTGCAGCACTCTGTGTATCTGCTACACTCTGTGTATCTGCAGCACTCTGTGTATCTGCTGCACTCCGTGTATCTGCAGCTCTCGGTGTACCTGCTGCACTCTGTGTATCTGCACCACTCTGTGTACCTGCTACACTCTGTGTATCTGCAGCACTCTGTATCTGCTGCACTCCGTGTATCTGCAGCTCTCGGTGTACCTGCTGCACTCTGTGTATCTGCAGCACTCTGTGTATCTGCAGCACTCTGTGTATCTGCAGCACTCTGTGTATCTGCAGCACTCTGTGTATCTGCTACACTCTGTGTATCTGCAGCACTCTGTGTACCTGCTGCACTCTGTGTATCTGCAGCACTCTGTGTACCTGCTGCACTCTGTGTATCTGCAGCACTCTGTGTATCTGCAGCACTCTGTGTATCTGCAGCACTCTGTGTATCTGCAGCACTCTGTGTATCTGCAGCACTCTGTGTATCTGCTGCACTCTGTGTATCTGCAGCACTCTGTGTATCTGCAGCACTCTGTGTATCTGCTGCACTCCGTGTATCTGCAGCTCTCGGTGTACCTGCTGCACTCTGTGTATCTGCAGCACTCTGTGTACCTGCTGCACTCTGTGTATCTGCAGCACTCTGTGTATCTGCAGCACTCTGTGTATCTGCAGCACTCTGTGTATCTGCAGCACTCTGTGTATCTGCTACACTCTGTGTATCTGCAGCACTCTGTGTATCTGCTGCACTCCGTGTATCTGCAGCTCTCGGTGTACCTGCTGCACTCTGTGTATCTGCAGCACTCTGTGTATCTGCAGCACTCTGTGTATCTGCAGCACTCTGTGTATCTGCAGCACTCTGTGTATCTGCAGCACTCCGTGTATCTGCTGCACTCCGTGTATCTGGAGCTCTCAGTGTACCTGCTGCACTCTGTGTACCTGCTGCACTCTGTGTACCTGCTGCACTCTGTGTATCTGCAGCACTCTGTGTACCTGCTGCACTCTGTGTATCTGCAGCTTTCTGTGTATCTGCTGCACTCTGTATCTGCAGCACTCTGTGTATCTGCAGCACTCCGTGTATCTGCAGCTCTCGGTGTACCTGCTGCACTCTGTGTATCTGCAGCACTCTGTGTATCTGCAGCACTCCATGTATCTGCAGCACTCTGTGTATCTGCAGCACTCTGTGTATCTGCAGCACTCCGTGTATCTGCAGCACTCTGTGTATCTGCAGCACTCTGTGTATCTGCAGCACTCTGTGTATCTGCAGCACTCTGTGTATCTGCTGCACTCTGTGTATCTGCAGCACTCTGTGTATCTGCTGCACTCCGTGTATCTGCAGCTCTCGGTGTACCTGCTGCACTCTGTGTATCTGCAGCACTCTGTGTATCTGCTGCACTTCATGCATATGCAGCACTCCATGTATCTGCTGCACTCTACATATCTGCAGTACCTCATATATCTGATCAACTTCTGCTAATTAGGAGTCTAAATTTCTGCACATTCTAGCAAGCAACATTATAAAGTTCAGTGCTTTCTCCCTTGATTTGGAGACAAATATGCAGTAGTAATAATAACAACAATAATTTTAAAAACCAGAAAAAATAAAAAGCAACAGAAGAAAAGAGACAAAGTAAACCCCCAGAAACATACAGATACAAAGACCCATGCATTCACACATGCACAGGCACACTCACGTGCACACACCAGCATAAAGACACAAAACCAGAAATCATAATGTCTGTGCAAAAAACTTATAAGGGAGAAAAAGTCATGACAAAGCATTGTGAGATGAAGAGCCACCAAAAATGCCATTGAGTTTGTTTTGTGTTTGTCATCTACTGCTAGGTATGGGACCTGGCCTTAAGAGTGGGTTGTCTATCCAATGAGACTCTGCTGGAGAAAACTAATTTTTCTTTTGTGAGTAGTTATCAATTAGAGATAACTTCTGAGTTAGTGATATGGGCTTGTGTCCACTTCCCCTCTCAGCACTGGGACCCCATCAGGCCAAGCTGGTACAGGCCATGTCCATGCTGCCACTGATTGTGTGAGTTTATATGTGTGGTGGCCCTGCTGTAGTTAGAAGGCCTTGCTTCTTTGGTGTTATTTATCCCTCTGGTTCTTTTTTTTTTTTTTTCTGTTTCCTCTTATGCAGGGTTCCCTGAGCCAGGAAGAAGGGATTTGCTGGAAACATCCCATTTAGGACTGAATGCTGGAGGTCTTTCCAGCTCTGCATATTCTCCATCCATGGTCTCTATTTTTATTCCCATCTACTGCATGAGGAAGTTTCTCTGATGATGGCTGAGCAAGGTACCAGTCTGTGAGTATAGCAGAATGCCCTTAGGAGTCACTTCATTGCCTTTAACAGAGCAGTAGTATTTTGTTTTCCCCCAGGCCCCTCAGCTATCTAAAACCAGATCCTTGATTACTAAAGCAGTGTTCATGAGATAGGTTCTGTCTCCTAGAGGAGGCTTTAAATCCAATCAGATATTGGTTGAATAGGCCCAAAAGCTTTGTGTCACAATTGCATTGCACAACTTGTAGGCAGATCACCAATGTGGATCTGAGGGTTTGTATCAAACTGCCCATTACGGCTAAATAATAGATTTTAAATAGTGTGTTCCCCATCTAGAAATTACCTTGTAGTTGCCACATCACATCCACTTACTTCCCATTCCTGCCTTGCTAGTGCATTGCGCACACACAAAATAAGCTGTGGAATAATTATTGGGGAAATAATGATTCCATGCAATCTGTAGGCTGGTCCTTTCTTAAGCAGCATTTTAGATTCTGCAGGCCTGGGACCTAGAAGCCTTTCCCTTTTCCCATTATGTATAAAACCAAGCTCATTTTCATCATTCTGAAGAGTAATGTTCTTCTCCCTTAGAAGCTTTGTTCTGATTTATATCATATGCTAGCCTTTCCCAGATAAAATGACTATTTTATATGGCACCTCCTAAAATTCTCTTAAAATTCTTCTCTAGGCAAGTCACTGATGGTAAGAAAAGAAAATCACCATTCACATCAGACTATGGCAAAAAAGAAAGTCAGATTCTATTTTTTCTTATTCCTTTTACTCTCATGCGGCATGAGGAGAAATATCACTTCACAGATTGCACCATGGATTTGTATTGGTTCTGGACCAGAACCAACTTAACTTATGAAATGGTGGAAAACAGTAATGAGGTCCTGTGACATGGGTTACAATTTGAAAATTGGCAGGAAACTACCGAGTCATAGCAGCCACCAAAACAGACATAAACAGAATACTACAGAGGTGTCTTAGAGGGGAAAGGAGTTTGCATCTCTTGTCAGACTTGGAGGAAATTCAATTCTGACATAAAGGAGTGAGATGTGAGTTGGTTTTCTGCATTTCCTATTAGAAGTTCCCATAGTTTAAGCATTGCTTTTCTGATTTTACCAAGAGGAGCCTTAGTTGATTGCTTTGCCTTGGTGTCACCACTAAGCTCAACAAGAAGATATGTGTCAAGAGTGTTTTTGGCTGGAGTTGGTTACTTTACAGTGGGAGAAGCACAAAAGTTTATTTTAATTACATCAAAAAGAAAAAAAGACTAGAGAGTGAGAAGATTGCAGGCAGAAGCCAAGTGTTCTGGTCAGCTCTATGTTAGCTAAAGGTGTTTGGTGGGCTTCAGTCTACCCTAAAATTCCCAGAAACAAGTCAAGACCTTGCCCAAAATCTAAAGAAAGGCTTTTGATTGACTTGCAACAATTTCCTTCTACTTAAGCCATTTATCACAATCGTACTTAATGATGTCATAGATTTATTTCATATCTTTGCTCTAATATGTATGTCAGTTCATTTAACTATGGTAATGGTTAATATTCTGTGTTTACACCTGTATTCTTAGATAAGAGGTTCATATAGGTGACACCATTTGTAGACACTGAATCAAAAGTCAGGTCAAATTTTGGATCAAATAGTGACGGTTCCTACTTTGTCTTGACTGTCCTTCACAATGGGCTATAAATATAAGGTGAAATAAGCCCTTTCCTCCTCAAGTTCCTTTTGGCCACAGTGTTTTATTGCACTTTTAAAAACTAAATATGACAGTCCGTCATGAAGGGAGTCCCTGTTCTGACCCATGCCACAGCTCCCATTTCAGAACCTACCCTGAACCCTCCTTTCACTTTCCAGTAGACAAAAATCATGCACGAATGCCTTCCTAAGACAACTGTCTTGTCACTTACCACCCCTTTCCCTCGTTTATTGCAATGCCCAGAGTCAGTGTCCAGAAGAAGACTTCAAAAATAGGGACTCATAATTGCAGGACATCAGGCTAGCTCTTGGAAGAAGCGTTATGCAGGTACATACGCTGAGTCTAGAGCATGACGTCATCAGCACAGAGTGCAAGCCTGGTGAGAAAGGGAAGAGCAAGCTCTGCACAATGACCCCAACAGTGTTTACCAGAGTTCCTGGGATAAGCGATGGCTCTACTGAGTGTGATGGCTACTGTCGACTGATAGAGCTAAGATCACTGAAGAGAAGCTTGAGAGAGATTCTGTAGATTAGGTTAACTGAAGTAAAAAGACTGACAGTAACCGCAGGCAACAGAATTCATGAGCCACATCCCAAAAAGCATTGAGAGGAGAGAGAGAGAGAGAGAGAGAGAGAGAGAGAGAGAGAGAGAGAGAGAGAGAGAGAGAGAGAGAGAGAGAGAAGAAGAAGAAGAAGGAGGAGGAGGAGGAGGAGGAGGAGGAGGAGGAGGAGGAGAAGAAGAAGAAGAAGAAGAAGAAGAAGAAGAAGAAGAAGAAGAAGAAGAAGAAAAGAGAAGAGAACAGAAGAGAACAGAAGAGAACAGAAGGGAAGGGAGCTGCCCACAACTGTCCATCCTGACAGTGAATGCGATGGGACCAGCAGTCTCATGCTCCTGAGACCATGTCTTCTCCACCATGATAAAGAGCACCCTTGATACCAAAATAAATCTTATGGCAAGTTTTGTTTCTCTAGCTTTGCTGCAGCCACAGGCCAGGTAACTGACACACTAGGCATCAATCCTCACTCAGACTGAGTTTATAAAACTGCCAATACAACTTCCCTTTGATGGGTTGAAATCTGTGCATGGACATGTGAACATTTGACCCACATAGTCATACAGAGAACTGGTTCTTCCAAAATAGTTCATATTTAATACTAATTAACTATCCTAATAATCCGAATTTGCAATTACCTCAAGGCATTGTAGTTGTTGGGTTCTAGACACCAAGGGGAAAGCAGAGGCAGGAGATAGGGCCAGCAGCAGCTCACAGATGGAAGTGTCTTACCTCAACAGGTCTCTTCCTGGTCTGCAGACCCATAGCACTAGGTCATGAACTGTGGCTTTGCTTCTCTGCCTTCTTTAGCATTCTCCTCCTCTGTCCTGTATTCTTCCCAGGCTTGTGGATAAACAAGTTTAGCAACGGCTCTTTCACTGCTGCAGGATATGCCACTGCTTTTCCTGTGCCTGCTTCTATTTTAATCTAGTTAAAGTTTTGAAACCATAATTTCTGCTTGCTTACTTTCAGCCTTCTATGTTGAATCTATGGCATTTATAAAGAACATGAATTTGTTTTCAACAACCTTAAACATGTTTAAGGAAATTCATCTTAGTATACATGGTCATAACAGAGACAGATAGAATCTTCTTAAGAAATCTCATTTATAGGGGATGATCCTTGAAATATATTAGCTTTTAAGTGTGTGACAGGAATGCTGGCTGCATTCATTGGAGCAGAACAAGGCCATGAAGCTTATCCAGAGGACAGCTGCAGACTGTGAAGAACCGGGTCAGTAACAGCAGTTGTCCCTAGAGAGGGCTGAGTGAGTGGGACATTCCGTCCTCATGATTATTTATAATGTGAAGTTCTCCCTGTGTGGAAGAACATATAAAATTAGTTCACAGTTACTTTTCAAAGAATTTCAAAAGAATTACTGCCTTTCTTGCCATATTAGTTTTACCTAAATATATACCTGGAAAAGAAAAAAATAAATGTAAACAGAGAAACATGTAAGTAGGTTTTGTTGCCCTAAGACAATGTTTCAAGAATTAGAAACATTAGTAAATAAATTCAGATGCAAATATTTGTCCAAATTAACAGACAACAAAATGTTACCTGCTCCCAGGTTTTCTCTTCTATTAAAAAAAAAAAACCTAGTTGTAAAAATGTTGACTTCTTCTTATAAAATAATGAATTGCACTAACCTAACCCTGCCCTGGTACAGAATCAGAATCTATAACAAAACTTAATAGATTCAGTTATTGTCATTTAGCAATTAGCTCCTTGTTTGCATTCAGAGTTGTGCCATGCACTGGTCCTGATTAACCCTGATGCTAGTGATGTTATAAATACAAACATGTTGGTGAAAAGCACACCAACTAAACAGCACACACTGATGGGTTAGGTGAGTCTAATGACTCACTTAAGAAGTTCCTCCTTAAGACTGGAATAAAGAGTTTCTGTTTTTATGTCACAACAAAGCTATTAACTCATTGGATGAGGTTGAAGCTTGAGTGTTCTGTTTTTTCTAGCTTCACACAAATAGCATTTACATAACTGTATACTACTTTGAGTAGTGGAGCAATGTAGTTTATCACACTTGAGTGTCTGTGGTGGTGGTGGGGGCTTCACTGATTCAGAGCTTTCTTAAAGGAAATTAGATGCTCACAGGAGGCAGAGAGTTTATACGTGATCATCACTGAAAATTTATACTTGGATTTTTTTTTTTTACTTCCAGTCTCTGGTGGTAGTAATTGCTGTGTCAAATTTCTAAAGCCTAAGATTTATCTAATATATTTTTTAATCTGCCAATTTATCATATTCAAAATCCATTATCTTTAAAAATTGTACCTGATGCAGTTATATATAAATAATAGAGTGGCAAAGATTCTATCCATTAAAAGGTTATAATTCATACTGGATATTTATTATGAACCTAAGTATAGTGCAAAAAGTAGTAGAGAAAATGTTATACTATGAAACTTTCCAGCAATATTGCTGAAAACAATAAAAAAAACAGTATAAAACTCAATTGATGAGAAAATAAATAGAGAAAATCTGGCACATCCACATAACAGTACATTTTACCTTATTCATATCCATTCTTTTGTATATAATGTGTTATAATTGCTACATAATTTAATAACTTACATAATATTACTCAGCCTTAGGAATGAAGAACAGGTGCATGGTATAGCATGTGTTAACCTTGAAGAGACTGTACTAGATGCAGAAATTACTAGAAGAATCATAGCATAATATCATCTGTACCTAGAATAGTTAGATTTACAGAAGCAGGAATCAAAGTAATCATTGCCAGCAGTTGGCACAGGGTGAAAAGCTGAGGCATTGTTAAATGAGTGCAGAATTTCAGTTTGAAAATGGATAATATTTACAGTACACTGAATGGGGTTTGGGAACTGGTTCTCATTGTGGATGCCCTGGATGAGGCATTAACATGAGGCAGTTAATCACATTGATGAAAAAAGAAGCAGAATGTATTCGTGTACAGGAATAGTATCTAGCATTCTGCTTACATATTCACTGCCTCATGTTGAAGATAATAAAGCCTACTATTATCCAATCAGTAGATGTGATGCTGGAGCCATTTGATAGGGAAAGAGCCTTTTTAAATGCTAACTGTTCTAAGCAGCATTGGGTACCACCTGTGAGAAGCTGATGTTACTAATTCATATGAAATTGCCAGGTGTATAACAAGATTCATTAAAACGGCATCCCAAGTGGCCAACACAGTGGATGAATTTCTAATACAACAACTACTTAGCACTTTTATAATGTGTGGTACTCTGACCCTAGACTCTTGGGATAATGGATAACCCCTTCCTTGTCTAGCTAAGCACATGTATAAATTTGTTTCTTCTTATTATAACTTCGGGTTCAAGTACATTACTCAAAAAGCATCACACACATGAAAATATGAATTGTCTTGTTTCTACTACCATATGTCTTACCACTGCCTCTCTTGGATGTGTAGATTATAATTTGATTTTGAACCGCTTTATTTTTTAAAATGCTTACTGGCACGTGAGAGTTTCTACCTGGAAATAAAGACCAGGATATATGCTCACAGAGCCCTGAGGAAACACTATTATTAACATTGACACTCAAATACAAGAAGACATGAGAAGTAATCTCTTAATCCATTGAACCCCTCCTAACTAACATGAGGTGTGGGTGAGCTTAAATTGTTTAAGTGCACAAAGACATGATTCCATACATCTCTAATAACACAATGTGACCCAAAAGAACAAATTTTATTTCTACCAGATTAAATGCTTTTTGAATCTGTCAGTTGAAGCAAGAACAGGGAGCATGAAGCACTGGTCACTTGTTCCTGGAATTCCTGCAAAGAAATAATGAGTGTCATAGGAAACACTGAAATTATTTTTTAAGTAAATAAATTAATCATTGTTCAGAACACAGAGAAATTCTTGTGTGTATTCCTGCTGGTCTAATTTCCTTAAACAACTTAGACATTTTATTTTCTTTTTATACCCTGTATGTTGTCATAGTAATCAGTATCTGCACATAGAAGATGTAGTTCATTTAGTTTTATTGACACTTAATGGAACCCAATGACTCTGGTTATGGAAACCATATCTCTGCATTGTTAATTAAAATATCGTACAATAAATGCTGGCACTATACCTATCTAATGCATATAGATGGATTGTGAACAGCAAGATGGCTACAAATCCCTGACTAGCTGCAATTACCCATATCAAAAGTTATAACACTCTTTGCAAAGTGTGCTTTTTATGTAATATTTGCATTTTAGTACTCTTTTCATAACTATTGACAAGAGTCTTCTGCAAAGATGAAGAGCATTTTGAATATCCTCTTTTGTGCTTCCCTGGAAAAGTCATGTCTTATGGTATCATAGGGGCTGTCATTTCTTAAAGCAAACAAACTTGCACTCTGGCCTAAAAAAACTGAGACATCAATAACATACCTACTAGTCTAAATTAATATGGAAGCAAGTAACATCAGAATTATACAAGGTTTCTCTATTTAAACTTAATCTTATTTTCAAAGAAAATTAAAAAATATATTTTTGAATTGGAAAAGATGGTTATAAAGGTGCCTGCTATCTTAAGGGATGCTACTGGTTCCTATGCTGGAAGGCATTGCTTGATGAAGATGAAGATGAAAGGCATAAATGAATTCTTGAATGATCTTCCAGTGTCTTGGACTGCAGGAGCCAGAATTTTTTTATGCATTGTTGCCTGCTTCTGTTGTCCTTAGGAGGTACTCAAGAGAGATAAAGAGCTATAGTTTGCACATACTGAAGTTGACAGTGACCATAAAGAAGTTCCTCTTACAGGCTCATTGCCTCTGTTATCCATCTGTGAATGAAATATGCTTGGGTTTCCCAGCCATAAAGTCTTGATTACTTCCATTGTTCTCTTAGAAATGTATCAGAAATGATGCTATCAGTAGATTTGTGAGTAGGAGGCTTGTAGGGCTTTGTTTTTTCCATCTTTTCTTTAACCTTGAGTTTTTATTCTCAGGCTGTCATTCTAATCAAAGTTTAGAGTTTTATTCAGAGATAAGACCTAAAGTATAGTGCATAGATAGTGTGTTCCATATAATAAGTCAAGTGAAATGATAAACCTGGGAATAGACAGAATGACCAGCAAATGGCGCTAGGAATATGAACTATCCACACAGAGAAGAATGAAGGGAGGCCATCTCTAGCCTGTCTCTATCAACTTGCACAATACTGACTCCAAATGAATAAAAGACCTACACCTGAAACCTGAACCACTGAAGCTGCTAGAAGGAAGAAAAAGTATGTGGTACCCAGCATGATGTGGATACATGGTAAGACTTACTGGCTAGAACTCCATTTGCCCGAGAATGAAGGTTAGCTATGGACAAGCAGGACCTTAGAAAATATAAATACATCTGCACAGCTAAAGACACAATCAATCAGGAGAATTGAAAGCCCACAGAATAGGACAGAAATTTTTACCAGCTAACCATCCGTCTGACAAGGATTTAATATCTAAAACATGCAAAGACTTAAAAAAAAAAAAAGAGTCAAAAACAAATGGGCCATTTGAAAAATAGGTCTGTTCCCTGAACAGAGAGTTCCCAAAGGAAGAAAAAAAAATGGTTGTAAAATACCTCAAAAAATGTTTATTCTCTGTAGCAACTAGAGCAATGAAAACAAAACAACTTTTATCTTACCTCAATCAGAATGGCAATGATCACCAAAATAGACTACCACAAATGCTGATGAGGATGTGGAGAAAGAAAAAACCTGTATTCATTGTGCATGGGATTGTAGCCACTATGGAAATCAGTGTGGAGAATTCTTGAAAAGCTAAAAATAAATGTGCCATATGACCCAATTATAGCATTCCTTGGCATAAGTTCAACAGGCTTGACATCTTACCCCATAGTTACTTAGTCATGTTTATTGTTGCTCTATTCAAAACAGATAAGAAATTGAAATTATCTAAATGTCCTTCAAACAATAAATGCACAGAAAATGTGGTATATACATGTATGGAATAATATTTTGCTGTAAAGTAAAGTGAAACCACAGACTCTGCGGGTAAATGGATGGAACTAGAAAAGATCACATGGAATGAGGTAACCCTGACCCAGAAAACCAAACACTATATATTCTCTCTCATCAAATTGTCTAACTCCAAAATCTTTAGATATGAGTACATATTATGGAGAAAGTACAGAAATCAGGAAAGTAAAGGGAAAGACTGCTGGAGTATGAGAAGGTGGAAAAGAAATAGAGAGGAAAATAGCAGACTACAAGGGATCTAATCTTGGAAATGGGAAAAATGAGAGGCTCTAATTATGGATGAGGAGTGAGATAAATATAAAATAGATAAAATAACAGTAATGATGTCTGACAGAGTAACAAGGAATCGTACGATTAACTAGTCACTTAAAATTCTATATACATGCAAATGTGTATAAATATGCATACATTGTTTAAATATTTTTTCATTTAGGATGATAATGCTCCATCCATGAGCAAGATTACGTAACAAAAACCCAACACCAGTCATGAAAGGCCCTCTTTTGATTTTTTGGTCAGGGTTATTAAGAAGAGTCTCAAAACATACAAGCTCTTGCTATTGCTCTTGGTTGCCCCAAGGATGAAAGGAAAACTCCTATTCTAGAGACATTATGCTCTTAAGACACCTCCAGGCTAGAACTGAAGTGTGCACCTCCTCTCAGATAACTAGATTTCATTGTACCAGAAGGCACCATGTAGGCTTCCAGAGGGGAGAAGCAACCTACAGCCCTGCCCACGTATGATGGGTATGAACCACAACAAAGACAAAAGGGGCAAAATAATCCTAAGGGGACCATAGTGTCATGCATACCCTGGCAGTAACCAACAGCTTTTTAAATGGACATCAGACAAGACTGTCAGGGATCAAAATGCAAAGTTCTGAGGCAAACTCCCCACGGATACATTGATGAACACTCTCTCACCTCAGACTCAGGAAGCATTGCAGAAAAGAAAGCAGTAAGAATGCTAGAACCAGAAAATCTGGGCATTTGCTGTGAGACTGTGTCTCCTGGTAACATCAGAAGCTTACACCCATAAAGTCTCACCAACATGACTGCCCAAATGTGAAATGAATATGGAGGACACCAACAAACATGACAAACTGCTAGGGAAAAGCCCACAGGGCCTCAACCCTTCAAAGAACTATAGGCAACTGAGGAAAGTTGGTAGTGGAATACCTGTCCACTCTGTATAATGTTACTTGCGTGTATGCTTTCAGGGATGACCATTTGGCACTGGACAAAATTGGTATGCTCTTCCCCGGAAGGGCTCGCTCTCCTGCTCCCAACTTTGCTTAGTTGCTGTTGATGTTTTAAGTACAGTATAGGTCTAGGTCTAGGTCTCAGTATAGTAGAGAAGAGAAGGGAAGAGAAGAGAAGAGAAGAGAAGAGAAGGGAAGGGAAGGGAAGGGAAGGGAAGGGAAGGGAAGAGAAGAGAAGAGAAGAGAAGAGAAGAGAAGAGAAGAGAAGAGAAGAGAATGTGCCTTTCAAAATGGCAGAAAGAACTTAGTGTAAGACATACAACTCAGAGGGCAAGATCACAGCATATGCGGCATAACAGGAGGACCTGCATGACCAGTGCCCACATAAAAACCAGGTATTTAATATTTGCCTATGGGTCTCTGCATCAGTTTCTGGGTGAAGGCTCTCTGATGACACTTATGCTAGGCACCTGTCTGAAAGTATTGGAGAGTGTCATTGAACGTGTCAGGGATACACTCCCTCTCGTGGAATGGGTCTCCAGCTACACCAGTCATTTGTTGACCCTTCCCTCAAATTCTGCTGCATCTTTTACCCCGGCACATTTTGTAGGCCGGAAAAATTATGGGTCTAAGGTTTTGTAGCTGCGTTGGTGTCCCGATACCCCTACTGGAAGCCTTGTCTGGTTACAAAGACCCACAGCCAAACACTAAGTGGAGCTTAGGGAATACTAAGGGGAGGAAGGATGAAAGGAGCCAGAGAGGTTAAGGACACTGCAAGAAAACCTAAAGAATCAACTAACCTGGGCCTATAGGAGAGCATGCATGGGATGGACCTAGGTCCTCCACATATATGTAACAGCTGTGCAGTTGGGTCTTCATGTGAGACTCATAAAGCAGGAGCAAGGGCTGCCTGTGACTACGCTGCCTGTGTTAGGATCCCTTCAACCTAAC
This sequence comes from Acomys minous, assembly GCF_964271855.1. Lineage (NCBI taxonomy): Eukaryota > Metazoa > Chordata > Mammalia > Rodentia > Muridae > Acomys > Acomys minous. The sequence continues at coordinate 114,716,203 of NC_140489.1, forward strand.
TGTGCTGCTTGGCCTAGCTGCAATAGAAGACTCATGTAGTCTTCTTGCAAATTGATACGCCAGGGCTGGTTGATATTTATGGGAATTCTCCCCTTGTCTGAGGAAAAGGGAAAGGGTGGTGGATTGGGGTAAGGGGTGTGAGGGTGAGACTGAGAGGGGAGGAGGGAGCAGACTACAATCATGCTGAAAATTAATTAAATTAACAAATTAATGAAGAAAGGCTCACTGTTAGTGGCAGCAATTGTAAACTGTTCTTTGTTAGGATCTGTGGATTTTAGATTGTTTTTCTTTTGTTAGTATGTTGGTGTTATATGTTATATAAAACTGTATCAAAAATAAAGCAGAACAAATCATTTAAAAATTAAAAAGGCATTAATTACCTAGAAGGACAGATACCAGGACCACAAGGGTGTTCTTCCCAGATTATGGCTCATGCATTGCACTTTGGGTGTGGTGGCCCCAGGCATGCCCTCTAATTTAGGAAAGTCTACTGTGAGGCTTGTGTATTGCACTTGCGCTCTACCCTAATCAACCAAAAATGAAAATAAAAATAGATGAAGGAAAACATGAGGAGAAAAGGCAACATCACTCTCACTCAGTAGTCATTAGAATTTAAATTAGCACACTCGTTATAGGATATGAACCAAGGATGTGAGGTGCTGTCAGCCAAAGTATACAAGGTTCCAGTCAGAAGTTCTAGTGATAGACTGTGCAACATGATAACTACAGTTTCTGCCTCTAGTTTTTTCCCCATGTTCTCATCACAAAAAGTTAACTAACTGGATTGTTTTAGTCATTATACAATGCCCAAAAATATAAAGCACCATGTTGTGCCTTATACATAGGCACAATTTGTCAATGAAAACATACAGAAGACAGTTATTGTCCTAACTCTATCCTAAAAGTTATGCAGCCACCCTGAAGAATCCACAATGCAGCCTGGACTCTCTATTAAATAAACATTTAGTTCTCTCCTCACAGACCCCATGAGTACATGCAGAGAGCCTCCAGTCACAGTGGGGATATACTGAAAGCAATGAAAACTATGAGTGAGAGGGATGATTTTTATATGATTAGATAACATGAATATATTGTTTGAAACCATGGATTTAAACTATTTTAAATAAAGGTATAAAGGAAACAGAGCAGTACGTGTCTCCTTATGAATATTCTATATAAAGAATCGTATAATTGTCTTTTTAAAGTTATAATTACACTTCCCTTATTTTGCAGTTGTTTTATTTCTGAGATGTTGTTTATAGATCAAATTTTATTTTAAGCACATTAAGGGTACTAGCTATTTAAAGTAGCTCCCCCATTGAACCTACTATGGAGTGGAGGATGCTTTTAACATGCAAGTAGATAATCCTTATATAATCATTTTTTAAAGCCTCAGTTTTGTATAAGATTTTTCTTGAAGTAGGATACAGCTGTGAGACTGCCAGAAACATCTGGTAGCTTGCCTGTGGCACTACTAATATCTTCCTTGAGGAGCATTAAATACAGGAATATTGCTGCCCTCATAGAAAGAAAGACACAGAGTTCTTTGCAGTTGCTCATGTGCTTAGACAGAGAGGCATAGCCTCTCAGTTTACCCCATGATTTTACTCCTCCATTCCCCAAAATAAAGCCTTAAAGAAAGCAGGGGATGTCCAAGAAAGTAATATCTTTAATGAATTCAGTCTTATCTTCTCAAGGCTCAGGCCTTATTAATACTCATTAATCACATTCCTGCCCAGGCAGATCAAATATCTCACGCAAGAAGTTTTGCACAAAATGTTTTATGTTTCTATCCTTTAGGTTGATAATATTTCGGGTGCTAAAAATAGATTGTGTGAGTTTTCAGAAATTCAAAACAGCGTCGGCTTCTTTGCAATGACTTTGAAAGAGAAACGCTTCTCAGGTCCCCGACGAATATTCCAGCTGTCTCCTCCTTAAGCCAAGTCAGCTCCAGAAGTCGATATTGATAAAGCTTGGTCTTCATGTTGCCTGATTGACTGCTAGTGCACATGTTTGCCATGAGACCACTGCTGGGGTAAAGGGTAGTTGACCGAATTGCTTCAACCATAGGATTTCTAAAGTATTACTTACCCTATAAACAAATTAGTGCCCCCTCTACCCAGGAAAGCCTTCTGACAGATGTTCAGTGCTGTTGGATAGGAACTTACAAAGGAACCCATTGGCATCTTTTAACGCTATCCAAATATACTTCATGACTAATCTAAAAAAAATAAAATAAACTTTAAAGCACCTACAAAAAAAGGTACCCCTTCAAACCATAAATCAAGAAATTAAGAGTTGTGAGGACAGGCAAGGGTAACGCCATAATAAAGTAACCAATGTCATACTAAAGTAATCAAAGTAGTTCTAGAGCGACCTTATGTTCCTATGGCAATTCTGACCCCTGACACTTATTTACTGCAAGATTCTGAAACAAGTCAATTTTTTGTGCACTTCAGTTCCCTAAAGTACTTACCTATAAGAGGATTGATTGTCTACGTGTGCCTGCACTTGCATGTGTGTGTGTGTGTACGCAAACAAACGATTGCCACATGCATTCATGTGTGTGTGTGTGTGTGTGTGTGTGTGTGTGTGTGTGTGTATGTGTGTCTGTATGTCTGTGTGTGTCTGAATAATAGAATAAAAGACCTAGCACTGTAAGCAAGTATGCTGGTAATAATATATGATACAGAGAAGTGATTTAAAAAAAAAAAACTGACTGTGTGTTCTGTCAATGACACACATAAAGCAGCTCTGAAGCCTCTCTCCATGTAGTGGTCAGCCTCTGGGGGAACTTGGGAATGATAAGTTAACATGGCTAATATCAAGATGGAAGGATACCATGTAGGGTTGCCTTGAAAACTCTCTCCTCTGTTCTGTAAGTGAGAAAAAAAAACACCAAATGGAGTTTGAGAGTACATTTTCATTTCCCAAGAGTACATTCCAATTTTTAATCAGACTTTCAGAAGCTTCTCTCCATGGAGAAATGTGGGATGCAGCCAGAAGGCTTGTCAAATCAAGGTCTGTTTTTTTTTTTAATAACAGAGAAAATGAAATTTTTGAAATATCACATTTGTCTTTAAAATGGTATGGATTGGTTATTAAACAGTGCTCTAAACAGGAAGTGAAAGTTGCACAGTACATTGAGCTCCCATTACATTTGACATCAGGAAGTGACAGAATCAATCCATCTAGAATTCATTTTTCTCTTGAGGAAGTCAGAGCGTCCCCTTGGTTTTCTAAGATAACTATGATGGCTGATGATTTGATCCAGGATAAAGCACTTCATGGTGTTTCTAGAAACTTCTGAGTGAGAGAAAAGCAATCAATAATGGAAAATTATACTCCAGGAAATTCTAGATTTATGTCCTGCCACACTGATGATAGAAATTGGAATGAAAAATCAGTTCTTGGATTTTTACCACTAATATGTACATGATTTAAGAATTTGAGGAGCCACAGTTTCATACGTAGCCAGGAATAAGCTAGACTTGTTTTTCTCAGTGCCAAATTGAGGCAAAAACCAAGCTAAAATGAAACAAAAACAAACAAACAAACAAACAAACATATGCTCCTGTAAGGTACTGGGAGGGTCTTGGGTGCAGAAGATTTTAAATGGATTAATGTGGAAACCATGGCTCATGAAAAAGAAGGCACAGCAAACTAGATATGTAGCCTGCCCGAAGTTTAAGAAACTGTGGGGTTTTTCCAAGATGGCGGTGCCGAACATTCACTGTATCTGGTCTGCAGGAAAGAAACATGGGACCTGACTGAGAACTACAGACTACAAGACATGGAGAACCCTAGGTGAGAGAGGTCCGCACAGTTCAGAGTACTGGCATGTCTGGCTTCTGGTCAGCCAATGATCCATGGAGGATGGGTGCCAAGTCCCCAGCGTCTGAACCCAAATCGACTGGTGGACAGCAGCCCTGCTCTATATCATGAACTCGGTATCTGGGACTGAACTCTGGGCAGAGAAGCACCAGTGCTCCTAGCCTCGGGAAATCTCAAGAAAATGGGTGGATCTGACCTCAAACCTCCCCCTAACCGTGCGCCAGTCCACAGAAAGCACCAGTTACCACACAGGGGGCCAGAGGCTGTGGACGTGTTATCCAGCCACAGAGGCACAGTCTGAACCGAATTGGGCAGAACCCTAGCTATCTGCCCCAGCAGCCTGTTCCTGCACATTTGGCAGAGCTGACCAAGACTAGATAGTCTCCATAGCCCATCAGGGCCTCCCATACTCTCCAGATAGATTGGACTGGCCTGAGGGGATAGGGCAGAAAACTAACCAGCCTTCCCAACCCACTAGGAGCTCCCGCACAGCCAGATGGAACTGAGCAGCCACAGCTGTATGGTCTGATGGGACCGGGCAGAAACCTAGTTACCTGCCTCAGCTGACTGTTCCTGTGGAAGTGACCCAGCCTGGCCAGTCTCCACAATCCAGCAGGGTCCCCCACACTCTCAGGAGAGTCTGAGACAGCCTAAAGGGATAGGGCAGAAACATAGCCAACCAACAACAACCAGAAGGCAGTATATGTTCTCTCCCTGGCAGGCAGAACCTGGGCCCCACTACCTGGATGGATGAGACAGAAGACTAAACAACTACTACAAGCCAACAGGGGTTCAGGCACGCTAGGATGATCTGAGCCTAGGACCCAAAGTCCCAGGGACCAAGGGCAGGGTATTCAAAGCTCAGCAAAAGATAGGATAGCCAGCTCTACTTACACTACTTCTAACTGATCCCGGGGCTGCAGAGCACCATTACCTATCTCTGCTGACTCAGTGGGGAGCCCAGGGTGTGGAGCAAGGTCTCCTGGAGCTAAAACCAGGTCACCTGCCTGTTGCAGGAAGAATTCCCTGATTACCCACAAGCAAGGGCCCTCAACCCATGAACACTCACCAACAAATCTCTCTCAACAACCAGTGAAGTATACCAGAGGCTACCTCCCAACATCAGATACAACAAGATGACTAAAGGCAAGTGTAAAAATACAAACATAAAAACCAAAACAATATGGCATCTCCAGACCTTAGGTATCCCAAAAAAATCCAACCCTCAGAATACAAACACAATTTAAGTTCAAGAAAATGACCTCAAATCCTTAGTAATGAATATGATAACGGAAGAAATGAATAGAATTCGCAAACAAATGCAGGAAGATGCAGCCAAAGAGATTGAAGACATTAAAGAGGCCTATAGAGAGGCACTAGAAGAAAATCAGGAAAATAAAAACAATCAGATAAGGGAAATCAATAAACCATTTCAAGATCAGAAGATGAAAATGGAAACAATGGTAAAAGCACAGACAGAAGAAAGGCAAGAATGAGAGAACTTAGAGAAGAAAGCAAGCAAAATAGAGGTAATCTTCTCTAACAGAATTCAAGAAATGGAGGAATAACTCTCATGATTAAAAGATACAACTGTAGAACTTGAAGCAACCATCAAAGAAAATGCAAAAATCTAAATAAATTCTTGACACAAAACACCCAAGAAATCAAGGACACCATGAAAAGACAAAACATGAGGATAATAGGCATTGAGAAAAGAGAAGAAAGCTGACGCCAAGGCCCAGAAAATATCTTCAACAAAATCGTAGAAGAAAATTTCCCCAATTTAAAGAAGGATATGCATATAAACATACAAGAGGCCTGCAGAACACCAAATAGAATAGACAAGAAAAGAAAATTTTCCCACTACATAATAATCAAAACACAAAATATACAGATCAAAGAAAAATATTGAAAGCAGCAAGGGGATAAGGCCAAGTAACATATAATGGCAAACCTATCAAAATTACACCTGACTTCTCTGCAGAGACCATAAAAGCCAGAAGGCACTGGACAAAGGTCCTGCAAACACTAAGAGACCACAGATGACAGTCCAGACTACTATAATCAGTGAAACTTTCAATAACCATTTATGGAGAAAACAAGATATTCCATGAAAAAACAAACTCAAACAGTCCTATCCACAAATCCGGCTTTACAGAAGTTACTAAAAGGAACACTCCACCACAAAGGGATAAGCTACAACCAAAACTACACAGGAAATAGATAACTACACCATCACAAAAATACAGCCAGACAGACTCTCTACTATAACCAACATCAAAAGTAAAGGATTTACCAGTCACTGGTCCTTAATATCTCTCAATATCAATGGTCTCAATTCTCCAATAAAAAGACAGAAACTAATTGAATGGATGCATAAACAAGATACAACATTTTTCTGCATTCAAGAAACACATCTCATATGCAAAGATAAACATCACTTCATGATATAAGGCTGGAAAAATTATTTCAAGAAAACAGTCACAAGAAGCAAGCTGGTGTGGCCATTTTAATATCTAATAAAATAGACTTTCAACCAAAATTTATCAAAAGGGACAAGGAAAGACATTTCATACTCATCAAAGGTAAAGTCAATAAAGAAGACATCACAATTCTGAACATCAAGAGAATTAACAAAGTAAATTAGACATCTTACCAAAAGTAATTTACAGATTCAATGTAATTCCTAACAAAATACCTACACAAATTTTTAAAGACATTGACAGATCAATTTTCAACTTCATATGGAAAAACAAAAAAAAACAAAATAGCTAACACAATTCCATACAATAAAAGATCCTCCAGAGGAAGCTGCATAACTGATCTCAAGCTGTACTATAGAACAACAGTAATTAAAACAGCATGGTACTGGCACAGCAATAGGCAGGTTGATCAATGGAATCAAATCAAAGACCCAGAAATGAATCCACACACATATAGTCACTTGATTTTTTTACAAAGAAGCCAAATCTATTCAATGGAAAAAGGATAGCATCTTCAACAAATGTTGCTATTCTAACTGGGTGTCTCCATGTAGAAAAATGCAACTAGATCCATATTCATCACCATACACAAAACTCAAGTCTGTGTGGATTTAAGACCTCAACATAAAACCAGAAACACTAAATCAATTAGAAGAAAAAGTAGGGAAGAACCTGGAACACATTGGCACAGGAGACAACCTCCTGAACAGAACTCCAACAGCCCAGGCCTTAACATCAACAATCAATAAATAGGACCTTATGCAGCTGAGAAGTTTCTGTAAGGCAGAAGACACTGTCAAAAGAACAAAGCGACAGCCTACAGACTGGGAAAATATCTTCACTAACCCTACATCTGACAAAGGTCTAATATCCAAAATATATAAAGAGCTCAAGAAATTAAACACCACCTATCCAAATAACTCACCTAAGAAATGGGGCTCAGAATTAAACAGAATTCTCAACAGAGGAATATCAAATAGCTGATAAGGACTTAAAGAAATGTTCAACATTCCAAGTCATCAGAAAAATGCAAATCAAAACAACTCTGAGATTCTATCTTATCCCCTTCAGAATGGCTAAGATCAAAAATTCAAGTGACAGTAAATGCTGGCCAGGATATGGAGAAAGGGGAACACTCCTTCATAGCTGGTGGAAGTGAAAACTTATATAACCACCTTGGAAATCAATCTGGTACTTTCTCAAAAAAACTGGGATTAGGGCTACCATAAGACACAGCTATTCCATTCCTTGGAATATACCTAAAAGATACTCTACCACACAACAAAGACATATGCTCAACCATGTTCATAGCAGCCTTATTTGCAATAGCCAGAACCTGGAAACAACCTAGATGTCCCTCAGTTGAAGAATGGATAAAGAAACTGTGGTACATTTACACTATGGAATACTATTTAGCTATTAAAAACAAGGAAATCCTGATATTTGCAGGCAAATGGATGGAACTAAAAATGGTCATACTGAGTGAGTTAATGGAGATCAGAAAGACTTACATGGTATATACTCACTTATAATTGGACACTAGCACAAAAGGCATGCCCCATGAAAGTCTTCACTTACCAGGATATTGGGATAGATATGGGGACTTCTAATTGGGACTCCAGGTGAGAGAAGTATGGGAGAATGGGGAAATAGAAGGATCCAGAACATCCTAGAATCCTACAAGAAGAACATCACAACAGATGGATCTGGACCCATGTGTGTCTGTTCAAACTACTGTCCCAACCAAGCACAATAAAAGAAATAAAAATTATACCCCTATTCAGATCCAGCCAATGGAGAGGGCATTCTCCACAAATGTGTGCAGAGCAGGGACTGACTCTGACATGAACTCCAGTGTCCCATATTTGACCACTTTCCCTTGGTGGGGAGGCCTGGTGGCACTCAGAAAAAGGATAAGCAGGCTACCACGATGAGACTCGATAGGCTGTGACCATACGGTGGGGGAGGAGATCCCCTTCTGTCTCCGACCTAGGGGAAAAGAATAGGGTCAAAGAGGGAGGGTAGGAGGAATGGGAAGATACAAGTGATGAGATAACAATTGAGATGTAATCTGAATAAATTATTTTTTAAAAAAGAAATTGCTTACATTTCCTTTAGTTTTCCTTGTTTTATTTTTTTGTTTAAACCATTATATGTTGATTGAGTGTCTATAACTTCAACAGGGGCCTCCCCTCAGAGAGCAGCAGAAGAAAAAATGTTCACTATACTAGGTATCTGTGGACACCAACTGTAAGATTTTTTCATACATTATTAATAGAAAAATACTCTTTCTAGATGAATTAAACAGTATTTCTTAATTAGATCAGTCTTTTGGTATGTGCTTCCTAATGAGTTAGTCCATTAAAGGCTTGTCAGAAACACAGCTCCCACTCAGTGGAATGTCAAAGATTGGAGTCCAGATGAATAACTTATGAAATTGGACAAGAGAAGCATCCATTGACATCCCAGGTGAAGTCCACAACACTCTTAAGAACTTCAGGGTATTGAGAAGGGGGGGGGGGGCAACAAGAATACAGAGGTTAGATTTTGTTGCTGTTGTTTAGGATGAACAATATAAGAAGAATGTCTGAAATTTTTATGTAAATTCCAGTCCATGAGAGACGGTTTAACACTGAGCAGAAATATTTGCTTTCATTGCAAAGGTTTAGCCATTCACCACTTATCTATGCTTTTTGGTGTTGGTAGGTTTTTTGTTTTTGCTTGGTTTAGTTTGGTAGCTGTTGCTGTATGTCATCTTTTCATAAGCCTAGCCACATCTTGTGTCAGGAGGAGGACTTTAATTGAGAAAATGCTTCCATAAGATTGCCTGTAGGCAAGTATTTATGGCATTTTCTTCATTAGTAATTGATGTGAAAATGACCCACATAGAGTGGGCGTTGCCATTCTCAGGCAAGTGGTCCTGGATGGTATAGGAAAGCAGGCTGAGCAAACCATGCAGAGCAACCAAGTAAGCAGCACTCCCTGGTAGATTCTCTATCTGTTCTGGCCTGCAAGTCTTTTGAATGCTTACTGCTCTTTAAACTTTGCTTGGGTTAGTCCCTGAAACAGCATACGAATTATCGTGCACGTTTATCTGTCATAGAGCCCAAGGGAAAAGTTCCAGACATCCTGTTCACCCATAGTTCATGTATATGTTGTCATCCAACCAAGGGAGAAATAGAGTACATAATTTGGGTGACTTAACACACAGTAGAAGCCTTCTTTGGTATATAAGCTCCAATATAGACTTTTAGGGAATGTAAGATCTGTGTGCTGGGTGGTAGAAAGCAATGAACATCTACATACAAAAGAAAAGTGATGTGGCTGTGAACTCAGTGGTGATGCAGGAATGCAGGATGCCTGCTAGGGACAAGTCAGAGTTTTCTAATGAGAACAAATTCAAAATATTATTTTCAGAGAACTAGGCTTTTTGAAATATGCTTTTAATTGAAATAGAATTACATTATTTTCCCTGCTCCCTTTCTGCCTTACAACATCTCCATGCCCTCTCTACACCTCAAAGATTATTTTATTTTATTTTTATTTTTAAATTTTTTACACATACAATTATATTATTACACACATATATAAACTACCTACAGTAAGAAAAGACAAGAAACAATCAGGAATTATACAAATGTTACATTCACAGTGTTTTGGCTATTTGTATTTGGCAACCTTGAAGAAAACATCTTTCCTATACTGGTGAATCTAAAATTCTGAATGTAAATCAATATCTACTACATATCATTTCTATCAACTTAAAATGCCTATCTAGACCTAAAAATATCTTAACCATAAACAACTAAGCTTAATTTTAAAACTAAGCTGTCTGGTATCCAACTCCACCAGAGAGTAGAGAAGGAATAAAATTAGTTACCTGAGTATGCAGGAAATACAAGTTAGAAGCTTCCAAAATGATACAATGACAGAGACAGTTTGCTGCCTTATCAGTCGCCCAAAACTCTCTATAACGTTGGAGCATCATCTTCAGCCTTCTGGCCCCATATATCTGACAGGCATATTTTGTGAGGGAGGGACTATTGAGGACTTGCTTACCCTGTCTTAGCAGAGTTTGAATCTCGACTCTCCCTGTATCGAAGCTTGCCCACTTTTAGGCAGAATCCTATCTATGGCAGAAACGATGACATTTTCCCAGTGGCTGGTTTGTAGCCATCTCCATAAGGAGATTCTTTGATGCTCATCGTCTTCTTTGAGGTAGACTGGCTATTGCCAGGAGTTAACCTATCTTATTGTCAAAGAATCTTTAAAAGAATAAAAAATATCTTTAAATGCCATATTCTGTAGTTCTTTGAGGTCTTTGAGAACCTTATCTAACTATTTTACCTTATCTTTATATAGACTCATATCTATCTGTTAAATCTAGGATGTATATTCTTGTGATTAAAAATAGACTAGCAATTGATATGACCGTGATTTGGTCAACTAACAATTAACTTGCATTACTTAATTATCCAGCAGCCTGTAATAGCACTTTGAAGTAATGGAAGTAAACCATGTATTATAATTGTTGTTTTGGTACAATACTTCATATTAGAGTATAAATATACAATGTGTGTGAAGAATATTCTTAAATTAGAATTCTATACCATGTATCAAAATTAAACTTATTTTTCATCAATATACAACATCCTATACCAGTGAATTAAAAATACCCTTATAACAAGGCATTAAGTTGTGTAGATTCAATAATCCATTTTTTGTTCTATCATCCCTATATATTTCTATATTACCCCTTCTTTCTTTTCAAACCCTAACTCCAAAATCAAGAAAGAAAGATAATGGAAAAGTGAAACATCTCTGAACCCAACCTTGTTTTCTCTCTGAATAAGACCACTAATAGCTTATAACAAACTCCCAATGAAAATAAACATCTATAGCCCAAGAAAACAACCAAAAAACCTACCCAATCCCCCTTAAGGGAAATGGGGTGTCATTCTCTTAAAGTTTCTTCTGACTGATTTGGGACCAATAATACCTTTGTTGGGGCCATATAAAATTGGGGAAAATGGCTAAACAAGCTAGGAACAGCATTTCTGGTCTAGTTTCTAAATGTTGAGGAATTCCAGGTTTAATTCAAGGCCTGTGTGGGACAGTCTGAAATGCTGAAGCAATTGGGATCAGAAGTTTTCTTCGAAGCTGTCCTGTTCTGATGAGGAACAGCAACTGAAGCACTTGGTGCTGGAACATGAAGGATGCAGGATCCAGCATGCTGAGTGGAATGAATCGTGTCAGGTCTGATCCAGCATCAGTGTCCTGTCCTTTTGTTCTGAAAACATATCATTTCTCACAAGCTTTATACAACCCTAAAATTATAAATGTATGAGTTGTGTGTGTGTGTGTGATGCACAGAGCAATTAAGGCTACGTCTCTGCTCTTTGTATGAGCAGAAGAAAGACATTTGTAAACCTTCATTCATGCCATACGAATAATGGCATCTAATAATAATTCATAGGGGTTCTGTAGCTAACAAGAAGGGTTGTTTATGTCTGGACATTTATGTCTCATCCAGTCTCAGAGCTATTCCTATGTAGTAGGATTAGCGATATAAGTTACCTGCTTGTTTTGCATTTTGAATTAATCACATCCCCATGGCAGCCCCCTTCCTCATTTCCTCCTTATTCCCTCTCCCTCCCTCCCCCTCTCCCTCCCTGTCCTAGTCCTCAGGATGGGGAGACCTTCTCCCCCAACGTCTGACCTCAGTCTGTCTAGCCTCATCTGTACCACCTGTCCTCTTCCTCTGTGGCCAGGCAAGGCCACCCTGCCATGGGGAAGTAATCAATGTCATCTTCGCAGGCACATGAGGCTCTTACTATTCCAAGAATTTAGAGTTCTGGGGTGCTGATTTAAAGAGGCTATGAAGAGAAACAATCTCGATTCTTCTTCCTTTTTTTTTTTTCTTCATCAGGAAAGGATACTCTGCAACTACCATGGTGAGTCCCTAAATAATAGGGTGATATAATCTTTCTGCACATTCAGCAAATAAAATCATGCAAGCTGCTGCCTGTTTCTTTTGCAGCCATGCTACTCTGTTTAAAGTACTTGTTTAATAGTCAAGTACATCTTTCACTTCCAGTGGGAAAAGGAATTTTTATTGATGCAGATGATAGCTCATCCAGAAAACCTTTGATTCTTATATAGCTTTTCAATTAAAGAACAAACACTCCTCTAGCCTATTTGGCTTGAGCAAGTAAAATTACTTTCCAGGGCGACTGTGAGGTCCATGCTCAGATTCCAGAAACAGAGGAGGTTCACAGAAGGCCAAGGAGTTGAATGGAATTCAAGGAACTGCAGGCTGACAGGCATGCTTTATTCACTGTAGATGAAGGCTGCTAGGCTACCAGGCCCACACTGGTATACATGAGCTGCACAGTAGTGAGCATCACACAGCCTGCATTATAGTAGGTGCACAGGTCTACAGAGGGACACATGGATAGTCTGGCAAGGGGGAAACCTTGGGCAAAGCTTTGGGTATCTGACCTCAAGGCTGCGTTTATGTAGAATCACACAGAAGTGCACAGTCAAAAAAAAAAACTCATATAAGAGGTTTCATCACTGTTTACTTTGTGGTTCCCCAGATATCTGTGTCAGCATTTTTCCTACTTTTGTCCCATTCCCATGTCCAGTGTCATCTGTATTTTAGTTGACTCATGCTAAATGCCCATCAGCACCATGTTATCTAAACATAAAATGGCTCTTAGTACTACTTGTTTATAAAAGTGACGGTTGGGCTATATATTACAACATAAGATTGAATGCAGTTTGGGACAGTGGTCTTGTAATAAGCCCCTAAGAGGAGACCTATTCATCCTCCTCTTTGCTACCAGAAGACACTTGCTCCATTCTATAGGATAAATGAATTCTGCATCCTTTCCTTTACCAAAGAAGTTATCTATTCCCATCCTCCTACAAATTCCCTTCTAGAACTGAGATTTCTCATTGATTTCTGTTATGTGGGTCTCCTCCAGGAAATGGAAAATTCTACTGCCATCTATAAAGCTGTCCTCACTCATTCTAAGAGTCAGGACTATTTTTATAGCTATAAATGAAAGCACCTATGGGACTTTTTAATCTCTTGTCTTCTCTGTTTGATCCATCCATCCAATGAGCTGGCCAGTCAGCCAGCTCTATATCCAACTTTTCAATGTAAAGGTAAGGCCCCTCTTAAGACTGTTTCCTTTGTATCCAGGACTGTGTCTATAACAACTGCTGAACAATGTGAGTCTGAAAGAGAAGACATTCATAGAAGGAAAGTAGAACAATGTCGTTTATTTTTCCCTTTACTTCCCAGACCTACAGTGCTACCTCTTCTTTGCTTTGAAGATGAAATTGAGGGCAGATCTCATCATGCCATTTCTAGCCAGTCTCAAAAATTGGAAACTCCTGAAAGCCTTGCCCATCAGATCACCTCATATGAGGACAATGACCTTGCATGCAAGCCTTGCTGGAAATATTCAGTTCCTTCTGCCCTTGAGTAAAGTCATCACCCTCCACTTGCCTTCCTTACTAGATGGTGGCATATTCTAATCTCACTTTAAATATGTGCCATGTCCACCATGAGGTTCAATGCGGGGGCGGGGTGTGTCCCAGATCACAGGACAAACAGTCATTTTCCTGTGCTTCAGTCTCTTTCTTGGCCCAGTGTCTTTACAAAGGTGTCACTGCATTCTTAGTACCTCAACATGATGCTTGTGGTGTGGAAGAGTTTGATAGGTGCCTACTATTGTTGAAGAAATCATGACTTCCAGAAAATGGTCTCCTACTTGTCTTAGATTGAATTCTGCTTCATAGTTTCTGGAAGATGATGCTTTCTGCACAACATGTCACTTCATTTGCATCCTAAACAAACACTCATGTGCTTCATATTTCCCAATCTGTTGCACTTAAGTGAGACCATAGACTTAGGATGAAACGAATGGATTCCTTTCCAAGAGTAGCCTCACATATGCTTCATGGCCCAAACGCTTTCTTTCTTTGCCCCTGTCCACACTATTGAGAGCGGAAACCATGTGTTCCAAGAGCACCACATCCAAAGAAAATCAACCAAATGCATGAAATTTGTCATAAGTTATGATTTTCCATTGTGTGAGCTCAATGAGATTTAACAGTGCTTTACTGGCTAGCATGTCTATGGACTCAACTACTTCATTCAATAACTAGGACCATGATAAGCTAGTAAACCTATATTTGTAAAAAATAAATTGGTACAAGGTAAATTATAAATTCTATTATTTTTTAACTCAGGACTTTAGACATGAACAACTTGGAGGAATTTGCATCCAATGAGATAATGTATGTGAAGGGATGGTCTACTGATATATATATATATATATATATATATATATATATATATATATATGATATATATATATCATAAAAGATGCTGAGTCAGCCTAATGTTTGATTTCCTTCTCAATATAGAACAGAATGTACCTACTGAATGATTGGACTCATGAGCATATAACCAGTAAGGCTGGCATTAGAGTGATAATGCCAATCCCACTCAGTTTCCCTATACTTCTAGATGATACATATGTAAGAATTTGTATTTTAATATCTAGGAAAAAAAGAGGCTTTCTTTATGATCGATTATGAATGAAAACAACCAAAAGCAGGAGTAACATTCTTTCTAAGCCGTAGACTACTAGGGGACATTTTATAATGACCAAAGGGTTATACCAATCTGTACTTGAAATTTTTGTTTCTTTGTAAACTCAGTTATTCTATGTAAATATGGTTTTGTTTTAATCCCAAGTGTGGAATTTTAGTTTCACTTTTAGTTTGTCCACAGTTGATAATTGTCTCATGCGGGGCATGGCCTTTGCCTCATGCTGCATGGAGAGGGACGTGGTCTAGGACTCTGAGGAAGATACATAGGAGAGCCAAGAGAGAAATGTGGTGGCATGCAGTGGTGGCATGTGGAATGTAGCAGTTTGGAGATAACAAAGACAGATAGTGTAGGGACGAAGAGAAAGGTTTCAACACAGTGGCTCGGAGAAGACTGCTTGCTGCATTTGCTGTTGATAGAGATTCGTACTGCCTAAAAGAACCCATTGACCCTAAACAGTCAGAAGAAGTAAAGGGATCTATGCCCTCTTTCCCCACTAACCTTCTTTCTCACAGCCAGGGCTAAGGGGTTGGTGGAAGAGAGGTAGAGGCTTCAGTAACCCCCAAATAAAATAGAATTTAAACACAAATGTCAACACCAAAGTTCATTGTTGTTATTGAAATTAGATTTTCATGTAACGACCATTAAATGTAAATATGCTGCAAAATATACTGGAGATATACTTTTCTGCACAAAAATGCAGAAAATCCCCTCCCCAAAAACATGAGGAAAATAAAAAGAAATTTTTCTTTAAAAAGTGTCAGTTACCACAATGTGTACCTGATTCTGTCATTCCTCAAGAAATGTTAGCTAAATGAAACACTTCATTGATTGCATGTTTTCCTTCTCTGTTTATTTCCCACATGAATTTGATATAGCTTGATGAGGCAACTTCTCCACAGAAGCATCTTAATATTCTGGGGAGACTTTGAGTAAGACCAATAGCTTCATTTCCTTATAATCCATTATTCTATTTCTGATTGCTCTCAGACATATTGACTATCACCTACAGAAAGAAACAAATGACACACTGTGTCCTACAAGTTGAATACTAAAAAGATTGAAACAAAAATTTCACAAAGCAATATTTACTATTTTGGCTTTTAAATATATGCAAATGTTTTCTATTCTATTTCCATTTGTTTCTTAAAATTACATATTATATCTAATTCACAATCCTAGAGTAGATCTGCACTTTGAACATTTGCTTCTGTAGGTGTCATAGGGGAACAAATATATTAGTAAATGTTTACAATAGTGTCATGAAGATGGTAACTTTTGGCCCTTTGATGAAGAATACGTACTCCTTAGATATGATCATCATTAGAAGCTCCTAAGAAAGTACCAGGACCTTCCTATGTGACACACTTAATGTGGCACTCTCACTGGTTCAGACATAATCACCTATGTAAATATCATCACGTCCATACAGAATTAGTATTATCATATTTATTTCACAGTTGTAGAAACTGGGACACACCATAAGCCTCAGTAACTCATATTTGGACTACTGTGAAAAAATACATTAAGCTGTGTGGCTTACTAACAACAGACTGCACTCTTCACGGTTAAGGAAGCTGGCAAGTCCATGATAAAGAAACTCGCAGGCCTATGACATGTGAAGTTTTATGCCCTCATTTGTGAATGATGGCTTTTTTTTTTTTTTTGCTGTTTCCTCACATGGTAGCTGAGAAGACATAGATTTCTTGGTTCCCTTTTTGTAAGAGCACTCATCCCATTTGTGAATATTCTTCTCTGGTGGCCTACCATCTCCCAAAGCCTTCACCTCCTAACACCACAATTAAGGCTAGGTCTTAGGACATAATTTTAATAGAACACAGTGTTTAGAATGTAATTATGGAGCCAGTGCCCTAGGTCACAGATGTGGTGATAGAAGAACTTAGAATTTACAGACAGTCTATTTCCAGAGCCCATGTCTTAATTGTCCTTTGATAACGTTTTTGAAGCAGAGGAACCAGCTGCATTGTAGAAGAATTTTCCTTTTGTTAAGTGCAAAGGTCTAAAACAAAAATAAATCTGTCCTAACTGTCTAACAAATATAACCCTATTTAAAGTCATTAAACTTCCACTTCTAAATAACCTTTCAGCTCAGTTCCAAATATGACAAACAACCCATAACTATCATTGCTGATATTCTATCATTGCTGTTGCCTTGGAAACAATGTAAATTATCCTTTTATTTTCTAGTTTCAACTTAGAAAAAAAATTCTTATCATCAAATATCTCTTTTAGACCTTAGACAGATAAACTATTGGCCCTAGTAATGCAACGCAACCTTCTTTTAACACTTAGCCAATAACTCAAAGTTTCCAACGAATGATAAAGGTTCTAGCTGTTTTGCTAGATATCAAAGGCAGGGAAAAAACCTACATAGAAAAATATCCCCCATCCTGAGATGCTGGACATGGCTTCTCATCCCTGTAATCCTAGCACTTATACTGAAGACAAGAGAACCAGAGGATCACTCACCTATTTAATGACTGTCTGATATACACAGTGAATACAAAGATAGTCAAGATATGTGATAAGATCCTCTGGAAGGGAGGGAAAGATAGAGTGGGAGGAGGAAGGAATAAATGGCAGGAGGGGGGAGAGAGAGAGAGAGAGAGAGAGAGAGAGAGAGAGAGAGAGAGAGAGAGAGAGAGAGAAATGGAGGAAAAAAGAAAAGAGAAAAAGAAAGATAACCCAGTCTTTTTTTTCTTTTTTTTTCTCCTTTACTAATTTATTCTTGTTACATCTCAATGGTTATCCCATCCCTTGTCTCCTCCCATTCTTCCCTCCCTTCTCTTTTCCCCTTATTCCCCTCCCCTATGACTGTTCCTGAGGGGGATTATTTCCTCCTGTATATGCTCATAGGGTATCAAGTCTCTTCTTGGTACCCTGCTGTCCTTCCTCTGAGTGCCACCAGGTCTCCCCCTCCAGGGGACCTGGTCAAAGGTGAGGCACCAGAGTATGTGAGAAAGTAATATCCCACTCTCCACTCTACTGTGGAGAGTGATAACCCAGTCTTTAGCGAGATATCATAGATGCCAGGATGACAGGACTGCATCTGACATTAAGGTTTCCTAAAAACAAGTTCCAGAAGCAGTAGAAGCGGTTTGCTTTGACTGACAGAAGAGTAGCTTCTGCTGTCTTAAAAAGTAGTGGGCAAGTGATGAGGAAAGAAAGACAGTGACAAGTGTGGACTTCTCTAAGGGCACGGGAAAGAAGAACAGATAGTAGCAAGCTTACTCAGCATATTGAAGGCCAAGCTTAACAGCCAGAGGAATGTGGCCTGTGGCAAGCAAGTGAGCCTCCTGGAGGCAGCCCACTATTTTTGCATGGTCTGCAGTGAGTTTGCCCTGGTGAAGCAGACCCAGAGACTTTGTTTCTGGGTTCCTTCCCGCTGCTGACGTGCCTTGCCATGCTTGTCATTGCTGTATCTCTCATATATCTTCATGGCATAGAAAATTCCTCACTGCCTAGGCACTGGTATAGTTACTTCATTCTGTTGGGAAGATTCCCCACAGATCAAATTAAAGATATACGTTCATGAAATAATGCCATTTAGAGGAATTTGATTTTATAATTACTGATAATTATCTTATAAAGTTCCTGATTTGATTTAAGTAACTTCAAGCCCCTCTTACAGAATATCAAAAACTGCTAATAGTCTGTGAATTTTCACATGTCACTAACATATAAACCACACTAGAGAGAGCAGGCTCGAGACATATTTATGGCCAAGGCAAATACATTAAACGCATTTGCTCTAGGTTAGAAAATATCATCAGGTGTACCATGATAAAATGAGTCACGAATACAAAAATACATATTAGCTATACAAGACTCTGAAAATAAAAGATAAGATAGGCGAGCTGTTTCTTGGTAAAAAATCCTTATTAATCAATGACATAGAAGGCCACTTGTGGAATGAAAGACAGAAATATTACTTTGAACTCACAATGAACCCATGGAGCCAAGAGATAAACTATGTTTAGTCAAGTGCAGTCTTAATGGAAAGACAGGTAAACAATTATCTTATTGTAACCCCTTGGGCCCTGTTAACCTTAAATCTTGTCAACATTTGCAATGAAAGACTGTGGATCTGAACTTACAATGAACTTATGAAGTGACATAGATAAGGAATGTTTAGTTTTTTTGGAGAAAGATGCAATCAATAACCCTGCTGTCTAATAAATTTTATGATAATTGCTTTTATGGACAGACAATTTTTTCTTTTGATATACAGAGCTTTTCTTTAGAGGGTATATAAACCTAGGACAGTAATAAAAGTTGTTAGAGCATGTTCTAATGAGCTTGCTTCACCCATCATCATGTGTGAATGTGTCTGTTTGTGGTGTGTGCAGTGGAGCCACTGGAACTGACTCCATCCACCAAATATGTTTGTGTGATTGTCTGCATGCATCACATAGGTATGCTGTTGAATGTATGTTGGAGGTTGCCTTGCCCCACCCATCCAATTTGTAAAAGTCTTCATGTTTGTCTGTGTGCATACATGTATGTGTGGGTGTATGTGAACGGTTCAAGCCTCTTTAGTTTATTCATTGTGTGAATGTGTGTATGTATTTTTTTTCTTTTTCTTTCTCCTTTCTCAACAGTTGTAAAATGCTTTCCACTAAAGAGTTAAGTCACCTGTTGTTTCAAGCAAAGACTACCATTGGGTACCATAAATTCCTAACCCCAGAGGCCAGGATCTACTAGGTCCTGACCCCCTTCACCAACTCTGTGTACACCTTCCCAGTTTTTCCCCAGGACTTGCCAAAGGTGGTGTTTGGTATTTAACAGTTGGTGTGTTTTACAGTGAAATCGTCAGTGACTTGGAACTTTAAGAAAACACAATTTTTCAAAGGATTTTCTCAGTAAGAGTTTAGTTTCATACCAAAGGAATATCTCTAGCTACGACAAAAATGAAGAGATTTGGTTCTGGGAACAAATTGTCCACATGCTCCATTGCTCACTCCCAGAACATTCAAGAACTAACTCCCCCAGGTGTCAAGCTTCCTCAGATAACTAGGAAACTGCAGAGTTATGATTCCACAGTGCCAACTGCTGGTACTAGCAGTACCCCAGCTGGGTACTAATCTAAGATAACAAGAACCTGCTGCCAGAGCTCCTGACCCATGCCTGTCACTCATGCTCTCAATATGCCATTGCCTCTCCTTCCACTTAACCCAGCACTGAAGTCACAATTACGTATTCCATTTCATTGGCAGATAAGTTGAATAGTCACATGTGTCTGAGAAATAACTTCAGCACTCAAACACATATTCTGTGACAAAGACCATAGAAAGAACTAGCATAGATGGATCCTCAGAACAACAAGAAAAAGGAAGGAAAGAAAGAAAGGAGGGAGGGAGGGGAGAGGGAAAAAAAGACAACCTTATCTTCCTATTGTTTTCTGGTTGGCCCTTCTTTTTTTTTTTTTTTACATTTTATTCTTATTTTTCAGTTATGAAGGAAGAGTGTGTATATGAGTGCAGTGTCTGAGGAGCCCAGAAGACAGCATCATATCTCTCTGATCTGGATTTGCAGGTGGTTGTGAGGCCTCCAGTGTGGGTGCTGGGAAACCAACTCAGGTCCTCTAGGTGCACGCATGGCCATTGAGCCACGCCTGCAGCCTCGTCTCCTTCTTTCTTAACAGGTCAATTAGTATATGCAATAACCAGTTGTCCTGTTAACACAGTGATCTACGAAATTCATCTCTGCTTAAATTGAATAGCCATGCCCATGTAAAAACAGTTATAAAACAAAACAAATAGCCATGTATTGCAAAAGCAACTGTGCCTAAGTATCCTTTTGTAGAATGAATGTTATATTGTCATTAACTTATACCCTTCATGTGAAACAGAGCCTTTTTAATTGTAATTTTAATTTGGAAGATCATTAGTGCTTTACGTTTCAATTTCTTTGGTGAAGTTCTTCATTCAATTGGTGTCTTTTTAGTAAAATTCAAAAGAGTAGATTTTTCTTTGGGAGTGACAGGAAAAATACCTATAAAATAGTTAAAACATTATACCATTCTATAGACACTGCCCAGGGGACCCTGTTTTGTAATAAAGATTTATTTATTATGTACTAAATATACTTCTGTGAACTTTTCTTAACTTTCCTTCTAACTGTGAGCCTAGCTTTATTGTATTTAGTGATATTATATGTATCTCCAACATTTGCTACTTTTTTATTTTTTCCAGTTATGAGACATATCAATATAATATTACAATCATTCATATGACTCTTTTCCTTTGCTTAATCTGAATTTGGCACTACTTTAATTCTTTCCATGTGACAACTAACAAGCTTAGCCAACTTTCCATTCAGCATTCAGTCTTACTGTTTTTAGTTGTGCTACTTTTATTGTTTATTCTAACACTTTTACAATATCTTTTATCCTTTATTTTGAATGTATGTAAGCCATTCTTTGAGTCATCACAAGTTCTTTTCCTGTAGTGGTGAAGCATGTTTCACACTACAGGACACAGGAGAGTTTGTCATCAAATTTTTCGAACTTATATTTATTATTTTATAGCTCTGATTCTTAAACAAAAATGTCAAAATCAGTGTACCTTCTGCTTTCTTGAGTTCTGCAAGTGTCCTTCCACTATGCCATGCTTCCTATTGTGAGTGTTCATCTACTGTTGCCATGTTTCTATTGTGCTGCCATCCAAAACCTGTTTTGTAAATGCTGGTCTCTTGATCTGCCTCAAGTATTTTCTTTAACTTTATTTACCTAAAGTGTATCTCATGGGTGATATCTTTTGGTCGAATTTCCAAGTATACAGTCAATATACTGTCTTTTCAATGTGTAAGTGTTTATTTTAATGATGAGTTCTGTTCCATTATTTCCCTTTTACTTTGATAACACAGTTACGTGTATATTGGTTTTCTTTATCTCCTACAAAGAGATATATTTTCTTATGCATTTATCTTTTCAATTGTTTGCTCATTTGCCTTCATATTTTCAGTTCATGTCGTTGCTCTCTTACACTGAAACTTTGTCTTTGTTTAAAATGGCTTAGAAATGTCTTTCTCCCACTTCCTTATTGTTTGTTTAATCAGTGCTCAAACCTTTCCTTCCATCCCCCACCTTGCTGCCTCTGTTATTCTTATTGTTGTTCTTGCTCCTGCTGCTGCTGTTAATTTCCACTCTGCTTATTTCTTAATATTTCCCTCAAACTGCTCTTTCACATATCAAGTGTATTTGGGTTTTGATGCTTATTAAATATTGAAATGTACTTCAATAATCCTCTCAGGGTTTTTTTTTATTGTTTTCTTGATTATGTAGGAGGTGAGAAATGTTTTTAACATTTGTCAAACTTTTTAATTTCAAACTAATTTCCTTCTTGAATTAGCTTTGTGTGGGTGTTACCTGACAGTTTCTGTTCATTTTCAAATGTTTTGGATTTTCCTGAACCATAAATAACAGGTGTTTCTCCATAGGAAGTGCTGGGGTGAAGGGATCTGTTGGTGTAAAGAATCTGACTGCCTTTGGGGGTATCTGACATGTTTTAGATTCACAGTTACTGTCATATGTAAATCACTCGATTCTTATACCTTGTATACTTGCTTCTTTTCCTTTCCCTGATCACACTTCAAAGAAAATTTCTAAATTGCCTCCAAGTACCTCAAAGTGATGCCTTTACAGATTGATCACTTCAAAACCTGAAGGTCTTCATTATATAAATCCCCATTATCAGATACTCTGCTAATACTAGGCTCAGAGTCACTGTCAGGATATCCACTCTGAGCAAGAACTTTTACTTCAAAGTGATTTAATGTGTGTTGGACCGCTGTTAGCACTTTAATGCTGTCCTCCATTTTCTGAAGTCATTACATTACTCAGCTTTAAATCGGAACTGTCTGTGGTGCCTGCACTACTGCGGTACCAAGTAGAGGGCAAGAGACTGCAGATTTAACTCATGCACACACACACACACACACACACACACACACACACACACACAATACAATAACACAGTGGGTCCTTCATGCTAAGAGAGCAGCAGCCGCAGCAGCAGCCGCGGCAGCGGTTTATATTTCTCCTCCCAGAGTTCCAAAGAGCCTTCTTATAGGCAGCAAAACAGGACTCCTCCTCCCAGGTGAAATCCCTCAAGAGGTGATTGCACACAGGAGGACAAGTCTCGAGGAAGGGAGGGGCGCGTTCTCAGAGCAGTAAACATGATAAACACAGACATGGAAGCTGCTAGAAACAGGACATGAAACAGCAAGACAGGCAGGCAGCCCAGTCTGGCCTGGTTCCTACAACTCTCCATGACTTTAGGTTTGGGATACGTATGGGTTTACTTACAGATACGAGGTAATATTTTTGTATGTACACATGAAGGTAAATCAAATGTATTGTTTGGCTGTTGGTATTAATTAAGGATATGTTTTACCCAAATTTAATATTAATATTTTAGAAATTTATATTTGGGAAGTTGTCGTAATCCTACAGAAACCTGCAATTACTACTTAATATTTTCTCTTTTAATATATTTTATTAATTTATTCATATTACATCTCAATTGTTATCCCATCCTTTGTATCCTCCCATTCCTCCCTCCCTCCCATTTTCCCCTTACTCCCTTCCCCTATTTCAACGCTATTTAAATAACATGATTTAGCATATTTTCTAATATAAAAAATTATAATTTTTTTAATCTAAGTTTATACTCGGGAACCATTTTAGGCTCTTATTCTAATAACCGACTTAGAGTCTTGAGGGAGGTGATTTTTTTAAATACATTTAATTTACTACACATGTATAAAACAAACTATATACAGCAGGGAGAACCATGTGACGATCATGAGTTCTACGAATGTTAACATTCATAGTGGTTTGGCTATTTGTCTTTGTCAAGCCTGAAGTAAATGTCTTTCCTGTCTTGTTGGGTCTAACTTCCTGAATGAAATTCAATATCTATCCTATCACAACTCTAATAACCTAACTCCTTTATCTTGATCTAAAAAAGACCTTATCCTCTAACTAACTAAACTTGGTTATAAAACTAAACTATCTTGCCTTAACACCCCTCAGAGACTTGAGAAGGAATAAAACTTAAATTCCTTAGTGAACCAGCAGTGCAAGTTAGCAGCTTCCAAAGTGAACAAATTGACTGAGACAGTCTACTGCCTGAACAGTCACCCAACACTCTCTATAATGTTGGAGCCTCATCTTTGGCCTTCTGGCCCAATATCTCTGCCAGACTTATTTGCAAGGCAGAAACTATTGAGGACTTGCTTAGCCTGTCTTGGCACAGTGTGGCTGTCAACTCTGCCTGCATCTAAGCTGCCCATTTTTAGGCAGAATTCTGTTTGTAGCAGGAACGAGGACATTTTGCCCACTGGCTGGTTTGCCGCATTTGACGCCATCTCCATAAGGAGGCTCTTTGATTGTCATCATCTTATTTGAGGTCAGCTGGGTGTTGTCAAAAAACTTTAGGATTATAAAAAAACATCTTTAATGTCATATTTTGTGTGTTTGTGAGGCTTTTGAAGACCTTATTTAACTATTTTACCTCATATTATCGATTGAGTTATATCTATCTGTTAGACTTAGGGTATATATTCTTGTACTAGAATCTGCCACGTATTTGACATGCCCATCTTTTGTATCAATATAATAAATTCTATACCAATGACTTAGACATAACCTTCATTATGAGTAACAATTAAGGCCTTGAGTTAAGGAATAGATTCAATCATCTACCTTTTGTTCTATCCTCCCTCTATGTTCCATAACTCCCTTTGTTTCTTTTAAGCTCCTATCTCCTTATCTATGGATGAAAGATAAAGGAAAAGAGAGACATCCCTAAATTCCACCTAATTTTTTCTCTGTATAAGACCAGTAATGTATATAATATTCTGCCTCCATGTGTGACTGCCCACCAGATGAGATGTAATCTGAATAAATTAATTAAAAATTAAAATTAAAACATTAAAAATTTTAAAAAGACCAGTAATAACTTACGACCACCTCCCAATGAGAATAAGCATTTGTAGACCAAGGAGCAAACAGAGACCTACAAGACTCCCTTTAGAGGGAATGGGGCATCACTCATTCCAGGCTTAATAGGAGATTGAAATGGTGGTTCAAATTGGATCAGAAGTTTTCTACAATGTTGTCCTGGAAGCTGTCCAAATCTGATGGGTAACAGCAACAGAGTTATCTATGGCTGGAGCTAGGAGGATGCAGGATGTCAGCATCCGTCGTGCTGAGAGAAGTGAATCCTGTCAGGTCTGATCCAGCATCAGTGTCTGGTTCTTTTGTTCTGAAAACATAATTTCTCACAAGTATTATGCAGTTTTAACATTATAATTGTATGAGGTGTGTGGGATGCACAGAACAACTAAAGCTAGTTTTCTGCTCATTGTATGAGCCGACATAAGACGTCTACAAATTTCCTTCATGCCGTAATAAGAGTGGCCTCTAATAATAAGTCACAGAGAGTCTTAGGCCAACATGAAGGCTCTCTGTGCATTTACATTCGTATCTCTGCCAGTCTCAGAGCTATTCCCATGTAGTGGGATTAGGAATATAAATTACCTGCTTGTTCTGCAGTTTGAATTCTTTACATCTCAATTGTAGGCCCTTCCCTCATCCCCTCCCAATCACATCCCCTCCCTCATCAACTCCTGATCCCATCCCCTCTCTCATCTCCTTTCCCTCCTTCCCCTAGTCCTTAGAAATGGAGTCCTCTTCCACTAACATCTGACCTTAGTGTCCCCTGTACTACATATGACCTCTTCCTCTATGGCCTGGCAGGGCCATCCTACATTCTCCGCACTCTGTCCAGTGTCCAGCTTTGAATCTCCATAATTGTCCCTATCTCCTGCTGGGTGGAGTCTCCACAAGAATGTCTTTGTTGGGTTAAAATGCATAGATAAGTGCGTATATACCATGCATGCCATTTTGGGTCTGGGTTATCTCACTTAGAATGATCATTTCTAATTCCATCCTTTTGCCTGCAAAATTCAAGATTTCCTTGTTTTTTTTTTAATTTTTTTCCTTTTTTTTTTTAATTTATTCTTGTTACATCTCAATGGTTATCCCATCCCTTGTATCCTCCCATTCTTCCCTCCCTCCCATTTTCCCCTTATTCCCCTCCCCTATGACAGTTCCTGAGGGGGATTACCTCCCGCTGTATATGCTCATAGGGTATCAAGTCTCTTCTTGATAACCTGCTGTCCTTCCTCTGAATGCCACCAGGTTTCCCCCTCCAGGGGACATGGTCAAAGGTGAGGCACCAGAGTATGTGAGAAAGTCATATCCCACTCTCCACTATTCCAAGCAAATGGTCACAAGAAGCAAGCAGGCGTAGCCATTTTAATATCGAACAAAATAGACTTTAAACCAAAATTAATCAAAAGGGATGAGGAAGGACACTTCATACTCATCAAAGGTAAAGTCAACCAAGATGACAGCACAATTCTGAACATCTATGCTCCAATACAAGGGCACCCACATTTGTAAAAGATCTGCTAAAAAGGCTTAAACCACACATCGATCCCCACACAATAATAGTGGGAGACTTCAACACCCCACTCTCACTGAAGGACAAGTCATTGAAACAGAAACTAGGCTGAGAAATATCATCATTAACCAATGCCATGAGTCAAATGGATCTAACAGATATCTATAGAACCTTTCACCCAAACAAGAAAGAATATACCTTCTTCTCTGTACCCCATGGAACCTTCTCCAAAATTGATCACATCGTAGTTCACAAAGAAAGCCTCAATAGATACAAGAGGATTGAAATAATACCTTGTATCCTATCAGATCACCATGGGCTTAGGCTGCAATTCAACAACAACAGAAATAACAAAAGGCCTACACGTTTGTGGAAACTAAACAATTCTCTGCTAAATGACACCTGGGTCAGGGAAGAAATAAAGATTTCCTTGTTTTTAATAGCTGAACAGTATTCCATTGTGCAGATGTACCACAGTTTTTTAATCCATTCTTCAGTTGAGGGACATCTTGGTTGTTTCCAGGTTCTGCCTATTACAAATAAGACTGCTATGAACACAGTTGTGCAAATCTCTTTGTTGTATGGTGGGGCATCGTTCAGATACAGGCTCAGGAGTGGTATATAAAGATCTTGGGGTAGAGCTATTCCCAATTTTCTGAGAAAGCACCATATTCCTTTCCAAAGTGGTTGAACAAGTTTGCACTCTCACCAGAAGTGGAGGAGTGTTCCCCTTTTGTCACATCTTTGCCAGCATGTATTGTCATTCGAGTTATTGACCTTTGCCATTTAGATAGGCATAAGATGGAATCACAAGGTCATTTTGATTTGCATTTCTCTGATGACTAGGGATGTTGAGCATTTCTTTAAGTGTTTCTCAGACATTCAATATTCCTCTATTGAGAATTCTCTGTTTAGTTCTGTACCCCAATTTTTAATTGGGTTATTTGGTTTGGTGGTGTTTAATTTCTTGAGTTCTTGAGTTCTTTATATATTTCAGATATTAGCTCTTTGTCAAATGTAGAGTTAGTAAAGATCTTTTGAGGGAAGTGATTTTATGTATAAAATAATGTCATCTTTGCATTACAACTATTTGACAACTTTCTTCCCAGTTCTTGTACCTTTTTTCATCACTTGTTGACTCCTTCATTCAACAGCATGCTGTGGTGGTTAGGATTGATCTTCAACCTGACAGAGCCTAATGTCACTTGGGAGGAGAACCTCCAGGCACACCTGTGAGGAGTTATCTTGCTTAGATTCCTGTGGATCATCTTGATTATATTAATTAATGTGGGAGGAATCACCTGAACTGTGGGAAGAACCAATGGCTGAATTAGGCATGCTGCACTAAATAACTAGAGAAAGGAGGTCTTTATGTGACCTCACCACACTCTTCTGACGATGGCTAGTATGTAGTGTCAAGAGCTACTTCAAGCGTCTGATGCCTTTGTTTTCCACTATCCAATGATAGACTGTGATTTGCAACTAGGCGCGTAAAATGAATCCTTTCTTCCTTAAGTTGCTTTCGTCTGAGGATTTCACCACAACAGGAAAATAACCTAAAATAGATACTAGTAGTTTTGATTCATGGGATATTTTTCTAATTCATAGCAACAAAAAAGAAAACTTTCAAGATGCCACTATGAAGTAAGATATTTGTCTTATATGCTTTCATTTACTGTATTTTTACTAAAATGGAATAACGTGAAATTCTTGGTGCAATATATTCTTTCTCTATACTTAATCATTAAAGCTTACAGGTAAGAATACATTTTCCCAGCATGGTTGTACAAGTTTGAACTCCCACCAGCAATGGAGTATTCCTTTTTTTTTTTTTTTTTTTTTTTTTTTTTTTTTTTTTTTTTTTTTTTTTTGCATGCTCTCCAACA
Organism: Acomys minous; assembly: GCF_964271855.1. Classification (NCBI taxonomy): domain Eukaryota; kingdom Metazoa; phylum Chordata; class Mammalia; order Rodentia; family Muridae; genus Acomys; species Acomys minous. The sequence goes on from NC_140489.1 coordinate 114,744,530, forward strand.
TATGCTTCAAGACCCAGCTAAACCACTCCTGGGCATATACCCAAAAGATACTCCATCATATTAAAAGGAGAGTTGCTCAACTATGTTCACAGCAGCTTTATTTGTAGTAGCCAGACAATGAAAACAACCCAGATGTCCCTCAATTGATACATTTACACAATGGAATACTACTCGGCTATTAAAAAGAAGGAAAGTATGCAATTTGCAGGCAGATGTATGGAACTAGAAAAGATTGTCCTGAATGGGGTAATAGAGACCCAGAAAGACATGCATGGTATGTACTCAATTATAAGTAGAATTTTAGTCACATAATACAGGATAATATAATTCATAGACCCAAGATAAGTAACAAGGAGGGGCCAAAGAGAGAATGCTTAAATCTCACTCAGAAGGGAGAATAGAATAAACAGCAGAAGTGGTTATAGAGGGGCAGCATGTTAGGAGAGGGAGCACAGAGAGAAAAGAGTCTGTATCAGACCTGGGGTGAGTGGGGCCAGGAAGATGGAGGGCTTGCAGAGAGAAAAGAAACATTTGGCAAGGGCTTCTCTCAGACAAGTTGGAGACCTACAACAGGGTAGGCTCCAGGAAGGATATGAGAGTGACTCTAGCTGAGACTCCTAGTTAGTAGCAGGGGTCGTGAAGACTGAAGAGGACACTCTTTAACTAGACGTGACTCATAGTGAAAGGAGGGAAACACCAACCCACACATGGAAACCTCGACTCAGGACTTGCCCTGTCGACAAGATGTTCAGGGACAGGAACAGACAGCCAAACACGGGTTGGAGCTCAAGGGAATCTTGGGGGAGAGTCGGGGGAAAGACGGAGGACTCAAAGGGAACAGGAACTCTACAGGAGGACCGACAGAGCCAATGAGCCAGGGCCCAGGGGAACCTATGGAGTCTGGGGCTCTAGCCAGGGACTATGCATGGACTGGGCCTGGGCGTCCTGCACAAATGTAGCCAATGAGAAGTTCAGTCATTATGTGGGTAACATATTGAGGGAAGTCGGGGCTTGGCTCTGACATGGACTTTGCTGCCTGCTCTTTTGTTGCTTCCCCCTTATGGGGCTGCCTCACTGGCCCACAGGGGAAGAGGATGCCCTCAGTCTTGATATTCTCTGGTTAATGGGTAGGAGAGTTCCCTTTTATGGGGAGTATGGGAGGGGAAAACAGGGAGGAAGGGTAGGAACTGGGAAAGAGGACTGAGGGGCCTATGACCAGGATATAAAGTGAATAATTAATTTTTTAATGTAAAAGTAAAAGATAAATTTAAAAATAAGAAAAAAGACTGTGAAAAAATACATTTTCTAAGAATTTCTAGCTACTGGATACTTACTTCCCACTGAGCTCACAAGGCAAAATTATAGTTCCTGAAACTGAGTAATCACAAGCCAAGAGGCATAATATAAAACTTCTGTTGTCATCATAACAACCATCAGCAATGCTGTACTGCTTTACTTTTTCTTCTGGACAGTAAGAAATTTTTATTATTACATACTAATATGATTTTTTTTATTTCTGGACGTGCACTACTTAAAGCAGTTTTATATTTTATAAAACTGTACTTTACTCCTTTGAAATGTTCTATTACGCATCATGAAAGAATTCATTAATCATATAGTTAGAAGGTTCTTGCCCACAGGTTGGGTTTTGTCTCTGGCCACCTTCCTTTGAGCACTCTTTTACACCAGCATGGAAAGGAGCAACATGGAATAAAGCTGTTTGGGTGTGCAACTCCAGGCTTGCCTGCTAAGTGCTTGCTTACATACTCTCAAGTGCATGCACCACATAGAAGTGGTCTGATTCGTGACCAGTGGCTTTGTCAGTAGCCTAGATCTCAATTGTATAGAGAGCTTTACTCCTCACACCACTAGAACCCTGAAACTGAAGAGAGTGCCACATGCCAGCTCTTACCTGGTTCTCTGTGATCAGAGCAAGTGAGAGAACTTAGCTATGCATCAGAAACCCTACAGAAAGCCAGTCAGCATTCCCCTCCAACAGTCATGTCGTGTGGGACCTCTGTGGACGTTATCTTTCCTTGTCTTGTCAAACAGTATTAGTAAGTAGCATGCATTTTAACGCCCCGAAAAGGAGAATGGAGAAGACAGTGTGTCTTCATGAAGAATGCATACTATGCAAAAGGCACAAAGAACTAGCTTAGCATCCAACATTCCCTTTTATGAACTGAGAAAAATATGTCTGCATGGCATGGAGGACTTCTCTGGTGAAAGGCTGTTGTAGGAAAGCAACTGGTAGAAGAGTCAGGGGTGTGCTCAGCTCAGAACTGGGAGTAAAGACTTTCGTTCTCAGCTAAGAGCTCCGTGCTTACACTGTCTCAGAATCCTCAACTTCATTATCATCATGCAATATCCCTCTTTAACTTAAAGAATGTTTCTGTCACAGGCATATTACAAACCATAAACTCATGAAAATTATGGGTATTATTTAAGAGTTTCTTTCTTACCAATGTGGCCGTTTGGACACATTTCATGGTGCAGAAAAAAAAAAAAAAGCAGGCCATAGCTACCCAATCGGGGTGTAAACCAGAGCTGTTAGCAGCAGATACGTCGCCTACTTCTCTAAACATAAAATGAAGCATCTTATTAAAGTAATTGTTCAATTATTCCAGGGCCACGGACACACGTGGGAGAAGAGTAATAATTCTAAGACCACATCTCTACAGTGATCTACAGGATTCACATTCATTATATCAGATTGCACCAGGCTCATTAACATTTCATAAAGGAATCCAAGACAGCACCAAGAAAATCCATGAAAGGCTATATCTATTGAGGATAGGACCCAAGTCATTTTCATTTTTGTTTTTCTTGTTTTCCCTCCTTTGCTGCTTCTCTGTTTTGATTTATTCTTTATTTTACTTCTTGTTTTTCTCTCTCTTTGGTATGCCAAGTATATGGAATTGATCTTGCTACCTGTGAGTACCCAATAAGTGATTGCAAAATTAAGTAAATACAAAAGGTGTTATTTTATTTGTAAGCAATGGATGTGATACAATAGACTTCCTTGTCTTTGAGGTGGCCTCAGCAACCTTGAACTGTCTGGACATCTGCACTGAAATAAGCAGTAGCAACTGTCTTTGTTCTGTTTCCATGCATACCAATGTCATTTACTGACTTACTACTTAGTCTAACAGACCATAATAAGCATCTCTACCCATTCAGCATATATGAAAAACACATTCAACCCACGATGCAATTCTATTTCTTCCACCACCACCCCCTGTTTAAATTCTCCTCTCTCATAGCCAAAATGTTAGGCTGTAAAGCTGTCCGCCACATCTGTTTTTTTCAAATTTCATTTTTCTTTTCTAACCATGTAGTTTGCCTTAGTCAGCATTTCTGTTAGTGTGATGAATCATCATGACCAAAAATCAAGTTGGAGAGGTAAGAGTTTGTTTGGCTTCCAGTTCCATATTGCTGATCATCACTGAAGGAAGTCAGGACAGGAACTCAAGCAAGGCAGGAACATGAAAGCAGGAGCTGATGCTGAAACTGTGGAGGGTGCTTCTTATCAGCTTGCTCTCCATGCCTTTCTCAGCCTGATTTCTAATAAAACCCAGGACCACCAAACCCAGTGATAGTACCACCCACAATGGGCCTCCCTTATCAATCACTAACTAGGAAAACGCCTTACACTGGATTTTATAGACGCATTTTCTCAACTGAAGTTCCCTCTTTTCAGATAATCTAGCTTGTGTCAAGCTGACATAAGATTAGTCAGCACACAGTTCATATTACATCAATGTCTAAGGCTTATTGTAACCCCATCTCTAGACTCATTAAGGAATTATTTACTAATGATGACAATCTACTTAGTTATTTTTTCAAGTTTAAGGAATTTGGATTTTTAAAACAGTGTCAAAGTCACACATGAACCAATAAGATGAAAACTTCCAAATACCAATCACAATTATTATTCTTATTATAATTTTGAATATATTATTCTTACATTTTAGCATGAACAACATGAAGTCTTGGAGAACAGATGTTATGGAAGACAAAGCCTATCAAACTGATACGTGCGTTGCCACATACAATGAGTCTTAGCCATAGTAACTCCATCTTATAGCCAGCAACCATGTAGCTTTTTTATACATTCTAGACTATATCAAAGACAAACAGTTCTTCTCCAGCTTGAACAGCACTTGTCAAAATCAGTATAATTTCTAGTATCCATAAATATAAATTTGCCAGACTCTAGTTTTGTCTATGACTAGGTTGTCTAAAGCCGTGCTTACCTGTGACTGTGTTAACAATATGTAATGCTCTGAACCCAAGTTTTCATCAGACCTGCTGAAAACTTAGAGCCGTATAAAGTAAGAATTGGGGAAACTCAAAAGGAGAGCATCAGAACAGCAGTAATAGGAAATATATAAATGGCGTGGTGCTCCAACTGGGGAGGAAGGAGGGAATGAAGTCAGTCAAACAGAAGGGGAAGTTGAGATGAGGGAGAAATAACACAAAGGTCTCTTGATATAACTCAAGAAATTAAATTAATTCAGATTCACCTAAAATTATATGCAATACATATAAGAAAATAAGTGTGTATTTGTGTGTGTGTGTGTGTGTGTGTGTGTGTGTGTGTGTGTGTGTACACACCTAAAAGGAAGTTATGTCGCTTGAGCTGACAATACTTCCAACAAGAACCACAAACTAAGAAAAACCCAGTTCCAGGTTAAAAAAATAAAAAATAAATAAATAAAATGATTCCTTTTTTGTATGCTTGGCCAGAGTAGTCCAAATGATTCCCCAAACAATATTAGACTGTGGCTGTTTCCTATGCTTATCTGTTAGAGGCTGAAGGTAAGCACTTATTTCTGAAGATGACCACACACTTAGGTCTCAGGGATCAGATTATCTGAGCTGGAGCTAACCTGAAACTCTTCTTTCTGTGGTGTGGCGTACATGACACCAGGAAGTAATGTGCCAGATGCAGGGGGTGGTGATTCAGTCCTACTCAGCAGCAACACCTATGAATCATAACCAGGCCATCATGATGCGGAGTCCTTCACTCTGCTGTCTGATCTAAATTGCCTGTAGCTCTTCATCTAAGCATGAGGCCTTATGAAATGTCCCTCATTCATGATGGTAGGCTGAGTGATGTGGTCATTATTCAGGTTGTGTTAAGGAAATCATATAGTTAATATTTAAATGAGTGCAGCTTCTAATGTTTAAAGATATTATCTCTCAGCAAGCATCCTAGTCTTTTTCTTTTCTTGTGCTGGCTTTTCCTGTGATTTCTCCTGAATCTGAGGTTATGTAATGTCATTGAAGATGTATCAGTTAGTGATAGGAACCCCACAGTCACTTTTGACTTCTCTGTGGTTTTGTCCACTGGAGATCTATGAAGAGTCTCATCTGATGCAAAAGGAAGTTTCTTTGAAGAGGGATAGAAGCTACACTTATCTGAAAATATAAAGCTAAGCATTTGAAATACAGATAACATTATGGTATTTTAGGAAAATGGCAATAGTAGATTCTTAGGGGGGTAGGGGTTGAGACAGGAGTTTCTCTGTGTAGCCTTGGCTGTCCTGGACTCACTTTGTAGACCATGCTGGCCTGAAAAAAAAAAAAAAGAAAAGAAAAGAAAAAGAAAAAGAAAACCGATCCACCTGCCTCTGCTTCCCCAAGGGCCAAGATTACTGGCGTGTGCCCACATGCCCAGCAGTAGTAGGTTCTTTTTTTAGGGTCTGTATCCTCTCCAGCTACTGGTAGTTGACTCCGTTTTTAATTCAAGGCATGGATTCTTTCAGATCTTACTTCTAACTAGACTCTTGTGAGTTATGGCAAAAATTAAAAATATAAGCCACTATTGCACCATTGGGAATATTTTGTTAGCCTTGAACATTATGGCTCATAAACGTTACACCTGGATGAGATTTGTCTTAGAGTGCTTATCGCTCTGGTGAAACTCCACCACCAAAAGAAAGCCGGGGAGGAAGGGGTTCAATTAGCTTGGTCTTTTCTCATTGCTGTCCATCACTAAAAGAAGTGCAGGAACTCAAGCTCACCTGGAACTGGAGACAGGAGGTGATGCAGAGGCCACGGAGGGATACTGATTACTGGCTTGCTCCCTATGGCTTGCTCAGCCTGATTTCTTTCTTCTTTTTTTTAAAAAGGGAAACATTTAATTGGGTCTTGCTTACAGTTTCAGAGGTTTAGTCCATTATCTTCATGGCAGGAAACACGGCAGCATGTAGGCAGATATGATTCTAAAGAAAGAGCTGAGATTTCTACATCTTAATCCTCAGGTGGCAGAAGGGAACTGTGTGCCATACTGCATACAACACCTCAAAGCCAGCCTTCACAGTGACTTCCAAGACTTCCTCCAACAAAGCTACACCAACAAGGCCATACTGCCTAATAGTGCCACTTTCTATGGTCAAGCAATCAAAAACATTAATCTATGAGGGCCATTCCTATTCAAATTACCACACCCTATTACTTCCTTTGTGACTTTTGATGACCCTATTACCTCCTTTGTGACTTTTGATGTTCTTCCAGTCTTTCTTGGGAATACAGTGCTTTCTTATAGAACCCAGAATACCAGCCCAGGGATGGCATCACCCACAATGGGTTGCGCCCTCTCCATTTAGTCTCTAATGAAAAAAGTGCCCTACAGGCTTGCCTTCAGCCCATTTTATGGAGGCATTTTTAAAATTGAGGTTCCTTCCTCTCAAATGACTTTAGCTTATGTTAAGTTGACATAAAACTATCCAGCACAGAACTATTGCTTGTTTTTACCCTTAGGCATCTTTCACGGTACCTTCAGATACTATGAGATATTAAGCAAAAGGCTTCTAGGCCATTTCCAACGTCAAGTCCTGTGTCTAATGTGTGAAGATTCATTACCAATAGAATCTCAACTCCAATTTCTTGGAAGTAACCAAAGCAGGGCATTGGCAATGCCGTATATTGTTTTGAGAGTCTCTTGGATCTACTTAACAACTCAAAGAGAGAATTCTGAAGACTGGGCTTGGGGATTTTGTTAGTTAACCTGAGACTCTTTGGGGAAACATTATCATGCCATGTGACATAATGGATGATAGCATTACTCTAAAACATACACACACATATAAACACACACACACTCAACCACTTTTAACTAAGCTAATAAAATGCTTACCTAGCTTTTTAAATTTTTCCTTATTGTTATTTAACTTTCCTTCCTCTCTCTCTCTCCTCCTATATCACCCTTCTCTGCTCCCAATTAAAGTCCTCCCTCAATATGTACACATATTATTTTTCATCAATTGTTTTAACTCAAGGAATATCAGCATGGCTTGCCTCAACTATTGTGAATAATGTTGACATAACAATGGTAGTGAAAATACCTCCTCTGGTTACTGATTTCACTTGATTGACAATTGCTCCTCAGTAGAGGACAGGCCTGAAGAGCATCTCCCATCTACGCAAGACCTTTAGCTGTATTGATCTTATGTGTGTGTTCATGGATGGAACAGGCACGTCAGTTCCAGAAGTTTCCATTCTATAGCACTCCTCCAGATCCTCTGGCTATTATATCCTCTCTGTCTCTTCTTCTGGGTTGTTTCCTGAGCTGATAAAAGAACCTAAATGAAGAAAATAAGAGATGGCAATAAAAAGATTCTTGGCAAACAGGGATGTGTAATAACACTGACACAAAAAAAGATAATTGTCGGAAAATGAGGTTCAAAAATTGAAGTAGAACATCTCAGGATCTCAACTGAGTAATATCCCAATAATTTCTGCCTGCTGGTGATTGGTTTCAACACCTCTATCTTCCTGATATTATTAAGTACTAACCCAATATCTATTTCCCTTGTCGACCTAAAGAACCTAGATTTCTATTCTGCCCTTGTCTGAGTTTAATTACGGCTAGAGATGGCTTTGTTGTCATGAGAAGCTTCTGCAATATCTTTAGTTTTGGTCACAGGATTAATTATTACCACCTAAATATCCATCAAACATATATAATTTGCATATAAATGCCCTATTCTAGCCTAGGACTTAACTGGAAAAGGCAAATTGAGGGGGAAAGGATCATTACACACATCCTTAGGGACAGTGGACCTTCTACAAGTGAAAAATATTCTTAGAAAAGCAAAATAAATTGTAATATTGATGTTTTCAATGCTGAGCTGTATTTTATCAATGGGAATGAAATGACATAACTATAAACGTGTCAGCGACCATTAAAATAAATTGCCTCTGCCAATGGTTAGTTGTCATTATATTTTGTTTGGTTTAAAAGTACAAAGAATCTGGCTAAAGGTTCATAACAATAATATTTGGTTATAAATTATAGAAGTAGAAGTTATAACCTTATCCTGTCAAAAGATGTGTAATTAAGTCAGCTCATCTACTAATTATACGCACCTAAATTCTTGCAAACATGCAGGTGTTGGTGGTTAAACTACAACTATTAAAAGAAAAACTATTTCTATACTTACAAATGATCATGTTACTTATAATTCCTTATAATATCATTTCCCGAGCAAAGTTGGGTTAGAATTTAATTATGCTTTATCAAGCTTTATTACTTATAGACTCCAACCAACAAGTGACTTACTGTAGAAGAAAAAAGTCTACTTCTAAAGTTTGTTGAAATTTACTGAGGTTGTTACTATTTTTCTTCACATGGTAAGACTAGCCCATCTGTCTTGAATAAAGAGGAAGTATTTCCTGGGAAGCATAAGCATACTATTCCTTCTTGGAAATCTTATCTTGGAAATGTCAGACAGGAACACGTGGCAAACCCATCTTACTGTGGAACAGTGAGCGAATGATAGAAAGTGTACAAATTTTTGAATGTACACAAAAGAAATAAATTAATATTCCCAGTAACTTTAGATTATAAAGATTCATAACCACATAGATGATAAATTGGATGCTAGGCATTGGCTACAACTTTTCTAATGTATATATTGATAGGCATCACATCTTGTGCTTTATTAGAAAATATTTTAAAATAGGATATCTAATGAAAAAAGGAAAAAATAAGTCTTTATTTTATAACTCATATTAAATTTGAAAGAATTATCTTTTCCTAGTTACAAATTACACATATTCTTATGTAAGTGAAACACTGTAGCTATTTCTCAGCAGAGAAAAAGATTGGAAATACACTTGTATCAGTAAGAAATATTTTAACTATGTTTAAATTTCTAATTTTTTCCATTTGTAAAAAAAATGTAATCCTTCAGTCTACAACAACACAAAGAACAACTCTTAAGGGCAATGTCTTTGAAAAATAACTGCCAATTAAATTTAAAATTACAAAAAAAAAGGAAAACAATGAAATAAGAAGGAGGGAAGGAAATAAGAAATGAAAGGGGAGAAGAAAAGAAAGAAAAGAAATATAAGGATGGTATATATAGGATTATTGGATATATGTTAGATCTATGACAATAGAGATAAATTGAACTATATTTCTCATTATTTACTTTTCAATTATTCACTTCAACTCTGAGACTCTGTGAAGCCATATGTACAGCCTCACTCCTCACCAAGCAAGAGAGGGCACTCACAAAAAAATAGTTCTTATAAATGCCTTAAAGAAAGGAAGTTTATCTACCAACACTCTTGCAAAGATATGATGCCAGCAAAAACTTTCATAATTCTCAAATGATTTTATAGCTCAAACTCCTACTAGGTGCGGCTCTCACTTCCTCTGCGAACTTTGTCTTTATATTCTCGGAATGATGCATTGTGTGATTATTTCAAAGTGACCCTCATTTGATCCAGTTCTGGAAGGACACTCCTTACAGTGTCAACTAAGTGAAACACAAAGAGGGCATGATGACAACCCAGAGGAAAACATGCAATGGCAGAAGGAAACCATCAAGCTGGGCGGTGATGAGACTCAGGGCACTCACTCTCTCCTGAGAAGAAAATCAAGTTGTTAGAACATAGTAAATTTCTTCTAGGGTGCATTGGAGCCTTATTAGAGCTTAGCTCCATGCATAGGGCATGCTTGCTCTCTCCTCAGTACCATTAGAAGCACCACTGCCAGAGTGCTCAATCGAGCAACACATGCCTTGTTACAAGAAGGCAACCCTCCAGAGCCATTTTTTTAAGAACCACTCACAGCCTTTCTAAAAATGTTATAGTAAAACAGTTTTTTTTTATAAATGCTTGAGTAGTTTAAACTACTCAGAAGGATCAAGATGGTTTAGAATTAAGGATTCAAGATAAAGGCGAGCTCTTGTCTGACTTAAAAGATTGCTAACCTTTCCATGAAGGCACACTCTCTTTCCTACTGTCCTAGAGGTGGAGGGGAACTTACTTCATCTCTACCCACCACCCTGGAAAAGCATCATGTCCAATTTCCCCTCTCTCTCCTCTTGCTGGCCATTTCCAATCCGCATACAGTTAGTAGCAAGCAACTCTACGTTGTCATTTGCTTCATAAACTTCTCTATTGAGATATGATGTATAGAGAATGTCTCATAAATATTCAGAGTGAATGTGCTTGTCCATCCAGAAAGCAACCACGATCTTAGCACTAGCCTTGTGCACCCACCCTCTCTCCAGATATCCCGTTCTAAGGTCACCACTGTCCTGACCTCTAGAACATGGGTTAATCTGGCCTACTTAACTGTTGTATCTAAACTTAGCCATATATTTCCTCATGTGGCTAGCTTCTTGGTCTAATATTTCTTCGTGAATTGTATCTATGGTTTTGCATGAATTTTGTCCACTTATTGACAATTCTATGTAAATAAGCCACAATTTAATAATTCTATGGTTAATAGACATTTGATTTATTCTCAACATTATTAAATAACAATAATTATTTTAAAAGATTACTAACTCTGAATAACAAACTTTTTAGATGAACCTATATGTACTTATCTCTAGGTGATGTATTTGTGGGAATGAGATAGAGTATCATTAAAATATGTGCATCAGACTCTCATATATGATGTCAGATAGTTGGACAAAGTAAATAAACAAATTTGTTTTCTCATAAAGAAAAAGTGACAGTTTCCTCTGAACCAAATTCCAACGTACATGCTGGAAATAAGGCAGAAGAAAACATATTGTATCTAGAGCCAGACATAAACATTAATCAAATAATTACTCTAATGCATAATTACAAATCATGATTAGAGAGTTAAAGAAAATAGACACAATCAATCCTTATTCATTATTAAGAATAAGTTTAAGAATTCCTTCTTTTATAAAACCAGAATTCTCACTCTGAATCCCATTGTGTCCTGTGCACTCCCAATATTGGCACTGTCTGTGATCTCACTGAAGGCAAGGAATGCTTTTTTTTATATATAATCTTTCTGTCACTACAATCTAGTGTCTGACACATTCCAAAGACTCGATAGATACCAAAATCATTCTATTTAAGTTAGCTGAGTAAATAAATTATTTTTCAAGGAAAATCATACTACTGGGGTTCTAAATATGTGTGTGTCTAAAAATCAGATTCTCATTGTAACCGTATTTGGAATCATTAGGAATTATGTGTATTAATTAATTTTGCATCATTGTGACCAATATTCTAGGAGAAACATTTGAAGGAAAGAGATTTATTTGGGTTCATGGAGTTTGAAGATTTCATTCCATCACAGCAGGAGAGGCTCAGCCTTGGGAACAAATGGTGGGGTTTGCTCCCATCATGGTGGGCAAAAAAGCAAAACTCAAAGCTAAAAGTTTTGCCAGATGTACCCCCCCATGTTCACCTACTTTTATCAGCTTGGCTCCATCTCCAAAAGTATCTTTGGTATCTCCAAATAGTACAACCAGCTGGGCAACAGTCTATCGATGAGAGTGCAGTACAAGGGCAATTCAGTCATGGGACAGCATTAAGTTGTGATACTGGAGCCCTCATAAGAAACGGATGAGAGAAGTTAATTTCCTCTTCTCTCTCGGTGTATACACTGCGCTGTGTGCTAGTACAGCAAGGAGGGGCCAACCTGCAATCCAGGAAGAGGGGTCTCCCAGAACGTACTCCTGCTGTCACTCTGACCTGAGACTTTTTAATCTTTGGAACTGTGAGAATTTGTTCTCTTTTTACTCAGTCCAGGTAGTTTGTGGTAAATTATTGTAGCGTAGTGAACCCGGGCAGAAAGAAATCAAATGGTAACCATGGAAACTATATCATGGTGACAGGTTGGGCTGCTCAAAGCAACCAGCTCTCCTTGTTTCTTGTTTTTAAGATTCGTTCCTGACTCTCTTTCCCCCTTTTCTGGCAGCTGCTGTCCATTTACAGAGAAGCAACTGCTTAATAAAAACAGTTCAACCACAAAATCCATTCACAGGGAGCAACTTAACAGTAGGGATGATGTCTTCTCTAGTTTCCATTAAATGCTCCATTTAGTGTTCTTACACCTCAGAAGCCCAGGATTCAGTACTCAGCCATCATAATATTCTGGAAAGTATGCAACTGTAAATCCCATGGTAAACATGCTATAAGACTGACTACTAAGAAATGTAAGAAAATATCAGAACAAATTTAGGCTTGGATTTGGGGAGATTTCGCCTGAGAGGAGTAATGATATTCCTCTTCAATTTCTAAGCATTAAGAAGTTCAGCCCAGCAAGGTGAGAGTATTTTTCTTTTTCCTGGAATATCCTCTTGCTGTGAAAACATCATACTCCTTTATAGAGTCAATATTTGTATTATGTAACAGGCTTCCTATTCCCTGCAGGTTCAAAAAAGAACAAAAACCAGCTCTAGACTTTATCACCTAGGTTTTTATACTCCAAGGTAAGCAATGTCCTTAAACAAACAGATATGAAATGGCAGAATTTAGAACAAGACTTGTGTATTTTGAGGGGAAAAAAAACATACATTGCGAATGGCAAACACCTGCACTGAAATAATGTACAAGGAAAAAACATCTCTGAGGAAGACATATTGGAAGTGGGATCCAAAAACAAAGGTCTGTGGGTTACTTGAAGGAAATGAGAGTAAAGGAAGGTGAGACTGCCCCAAGCACAGGAAAGGGATGTGTAAAGACCTCAACAGTCCTGAGCATGTGATCAAAGACCTACTGTGACTATTACTACTACTATTAAGCATTGATTCCCATGGACTCTATCTTATCCCCAAAAGATGGAGACAGTATAGTCAAGCAGGTGGGACACTGAACTGGAAATTTTTTAAACCTGGACTTAAGCCCTAATTCTCCTTTTCAATTAGGTATGTGAGTTTGTCAAACCACAGGCTTGTGTGTCTGCTTTTTCAATTGTTTAAAATGCTATTAAATTCATTTGTGTACTGTGATCTTGAGTTGTATTTTAAGTCAAATAACAGAAAGCTATCCTGGACCAATAACAGCCATTGTTACTACTGTATTTTACTCTCATTGGTTTTTAATTGAAAGTTTCCTCACAAATTTTAATTTGTGTGGAAATAAAGATTCCTAGGACAATTTAAAGATCTACAGGTTCCTTTACTGATGGTGTTTTTCCTAATTTTTATTTTATGTAGTGTGTGGATCACCCACTGACATGAGTAATCTGTGGTAGAACATAACATAAATCCATGAAAAAAATCCCTTCTGTTTATTCGGTAGTGATTTTAATTGTAATGGTCTGAGAAACATGATTGAATTGTGAGTAAATATTGACTTATGGTTTGAAGGCTTTTCTATATTCTTAGAAACTAGGGAAATCTATGGATTTTGATGGAAAATAAGATGGGAAGGCTGTTTTAGGTGGAAATCACAGTGTGTTTGGTTTAAAGTAAATGGAAGTAAAGGCCCCTGGAGAATACAGATGTCCAAACTGTATATTAAGAACTTAAAACTGTTTGATTAAAATTATTGCACATACATTTATGATGAAATAGGCACCTAGGTTCTGATATTTTCTGATCTAATTTCAGTTAAACTTTACTTAGATGAGAAAACAAAATAAATAAATCAGGCATATTTCAAAAGTGGTGCCCAGGTAAACAAAAGAACTGTGCAACAATGGTTAAATCCCCTTTAAGAGCCTTAAGACTGGTTTATTTGAGTAATTCCCCCACCAGTGGTCTATAAGTAATGTCACATTAGTGGAGGGAGCCACTTCACAGCACACAGGACTCAAAATGGTGTGTTAAGTCAGGGCTGTACGAGACAAGCTGACTTGGGGGCCTACACTCTGCACAATGTTTCTTGGTAAGGAAATAAAGGATGAATGGTCTCAAGCAAATGAGGGTTATATGATTATTTTTCTTGTTTAGATTCTAAAAACTCATACCCTAAAGTTGGCTTCTTCTAACATTCTTAATAGGCCATATCTCTCTGATACTGTTTCTTCTTTTAAATAGCATCTTTTGGATGTATTTTTTTTCTCCCTTGTGAGTTCTTGACAAGCATACCACCAGTGAGCTTCACTCTAGTCTGTATCTGTTGCAGACAGAGATGGAAAGAGCTGATTGTTCATGGTGAGATCAATGATACTTCCTGAGTCCAACTAACAAAAGGGACTGAACTAGGTCCCGGGAGTCCTGGGGCTGAGGGTGGGGAGGGACAGCATACCATGACTGACAAGAACCCTGTGAGTACAGAGAGTACATTCCACCACATAGATTTACTAGTGATTTAAGTAAGATTTATTTCTCTTTCTTAGTAGTATTTATCACAAACTTCACTAGAATTGTTTAAAGGTAATTCTTATTCCAAGTACATACAAAGAAAGATCAAATAAAACAATCAATAAAAATGTAAGATTGTATTTTAATATATCCACTAATCTTATTGGGGGAGAGAAATAAATGGTTTTTAGAATTTCCTGAGGATGAATACGTGATAACCAAATGATCTTTGCTGTGTTACAACTCTTCCAGGCCTGAGAGCTGGCATTCCTACTCATTTTTCTTAGTGATAAAACTGAATCTTGAAAAGCCTGTCATGTGTAATCACATGTCTTACTTTTCTTTTAAATATCTCTCCAAGCTGACCAAATGAATCTTGGAAGGAACTGTACTTGAAACAAGTTGGCTCTGTTAATAGAAAGAAGGAATTATTAGGAAATATTTCTCTTTTCTTCTTCTATCATTTTTCTATATTTTCCTCCCTGAACAATTACAGATTTAAAATCATCCAGTAAGTAGCAATGATATATTTGATTATAAAAGACAAAGGACATACCATTAGAATTCCCTGGTGATAAAAAGCACATAATGTACTTTAGACGCCTAATTTATCAAAGTGAATAAACTACTACCCAAGGTCACAATTTCTCAGGGATGACACCCTTCACACCTTGGATATTTTCAGTGGACAGTTGCCCTGTGCGTTGTACAGTGTATAGACACATACATGTCCTTCTGCCCCTAGTAATAATCTAGTGTTTCATAGACATACAAAAGTTTTACTGCAGTGTAAGGTAGTGTGGATGTCTAAATTCATTTACTATTTGACTTACTTAAGTCTATCTTGTATATTAATTATAATTCATAGTATTACACAAGAATCTTATAAAAACCACTTCAATTATAATTGTAGGAACTAATGGTCTATGAGATATGTGGGGTGTGAAAATGAACCACCAACACTATATTGAATACAGATATTACTTTTTGTCTCCAAGCAAAAAAAAAAGGCATATTAGAGTAGAGATTCAAATATGAACAGCATGATCAGAGAATTAACATTAGGCGCATTCATTTGCCAACTAGGTGATTAAATTTTAATGTGTTTATTGTGAGTAGGAAGTAACATTATGTGAATATTAATCAAAACCATGTACTTCTGCCCTTGTTTAAGGATTTTGCACTTGTAGAAAACATAACTTGTAGCTATGGGAACCTGCCGTTTCTATTATTGGCATTTTCTCATAAACAACATAAATTGATTAAACTTTTATTTTCTGGAAAGTTTCTCAGAACTGTGAAGAGAAATAAAATATTTCCCTCATCAAATTGTTTTTGCCATGAATGAATAAGTATAAAAGTAATGAGATATTTGGGGATGGTAATGAAGCAGGCACACTAAGTCAAAGATATTATACATCTGTGTGTATACATATATTTTTACATGAATGTGTTTGGTATAAACTTTGTTTATCTAATCTATACATTGTCCCAATACAGAGTTCACTAATTTGCACCGTGAGAAAAGTTGAGGTAAAAACTGAATCTCAGGGATGATGGCAAATCAGTTACTCATAGAAGTCAAAACATATTTAATGGGAAATATAATCTTAACTGGACCTAGGAAATGTGCTCCATGGGATACAAGTTCCTCTCATCAGCATCATCACAAATATCCAAATTCCCTACAGAATTCGACATTTCTCATTTTAAAAATAAGTTGCATACACAGAAACTGTATTCACATCACTCTCACACTTCCCTTATCCTCCAAACATTCCTAAATTCATTGTCTCCTCTTTACTTGTTATTGCTATATAGGCAGACAGACAGACAGACACATACATGTATAAACAACCTATTAAGTCTATTTAGCATTGTTCATATACATATATGTCTAGGGACAACTCTTGAACAAGACCAACATAATGACAATACCAATACCAGTTGGCATGCCAATGTGAACAAAAGAAATTCTACATGCTCCCATACTTAGATAAAAAACTGCAGATAGCCAATAGCTTATGTAATATGAAGAATTAGTTTTCAGATTATTTTTAAATATTCATTTTCTTTATCTATACATTTGACTTCCTTGGTGTCAACTTTGTCCATAAGTAATGTTAATAATCCAAAAGTAATAAAGGTTTGCAAACAAATATACATATAGTGTTCCTATTGTACATAATACTTGTGTAGTGTGTGTGTGCATGCATGTATGTGTGTGTGTGCATACATGTGTACATATATATCTTTAAGAATATTTGGATTAAGAAGATATTCCAAACTAACTGCAAAGCAATTTTCAAGCTTGCTGAATACTATCATCTTCAAAAGCAGGGCATAAACACAGTGATAAAGGTAGCTGGTGAAAATCCAGGCCTCAGGACTCTGTATGAGCTCTCTGTGTATGCAAAGGGTAGCCAGTCAGCCTTCAGAGTTAACTGTGACTGCATTTACTCAACACTGAAACACTAGGATGTTTGTGTAGACAGCAGAAAGAGGGTACTGAGGAGGTTGCACACAATAAAAACTGTAATTTATTACATTTTCTAGTCCACTGTATAAAAGGAGAAAGCATGTATTGCTTGTCCACAACCTGTGGGACCTGAGCTTTTTCTCTGGCCAACTGTCATCTGTCATGTTGTTGTATTAAGCAATAAACTAAGAAACATATTCATTGTCCAGTCCCTTATGTTCACCAAAGGGCATGATGTCTGTTTGAGAATTATAGAGCAATACACATTCTACAATAATTTTTAAATGAACTGTTTAGTCTTTAATGTGAAACCCCAAAATAATTTTACATTTAAACTGATTAACAAATTTCTTTAACTGACCAAACCTAGTTAATTATAGTAAAAAAAACCCACACACTTATATGTATATATGTTGGTTTGAAATGCATACATTAAACTGGTGTAAAAGTATCAACATTCTGAAGCATTTTTAAAGCAGTGAAACAGTGCAATCAGTGGGTTGCTATCATTCACCAGGAATATTTTTGTGGGTGCACACACACTGCTCAGGATTTCCTCCCTTGGCCAGTTTTAGTCTTTGATTCATAACTGACTAGGGACTTGAAAAGCCTTAAAGGACCCCCTGATGAAAACAGACCCCTTCAGGCTGCTGGGGCACAGTAAGCACTCCATGTTTTAAATGCCCTGTGCTGGAATTATCTGCCTCAGCGACCAGCAAGGTAAACAACTTCCTCAGGGCATCAAGCCATCCCTATGCAGGGTTAACACAATCTCCAAATTTCACACCGCAGATCAGTGTTATTCAAAGGTTTTACAATAATATGTGAAATGTAATTTTGCACTGACCTAATGGGAAGGGCAGAGGATTTATCCTGGATTACTGCATCAGTGGCTGCTCAGAAAGTCTTCAGAGAGAGGACTGTAACCCTTGAGTGTTAGACTCTGCTTCTTAGCATCCCGCTAAAGTGCAGAGACAGTAAAGTGAAAGGAATGGCCACCCACGGACTCCATACTGCCTTTCTCAACAGCATCACAATAGAGGAAAAATTATGCCAAAACTCTGTTCATTAAAGGAACAGCAAAAAACAATGTACTTAATGTTTCACTTATGTTTTCTCTGATGTTTCTAGATTGTACAAACTCTAATATTACTTAAACAGATTTCAACAGAAGATATTATTAGTTGTGTCTAAAAACCTCCTTTATGTCTTTGAAATTTAATGTGGAAACATCTGACATGCTGATAATGAAACTTCTTTTAAAGGGTGCCAAATACAATATTTCACATGATCTTATTATAGCCAGGATACCAGAGACTCTCAGATGGAGCCTCCCAAGTCAACAGAAAAAGCCAGGCTCAACTGTAGAATGGAGAGGTTGGGTCCTTTTCAGTGTTGACTTTTGAGCATGGATGCCCAATGGCTTGTGTCTTTCCTTCCTGTCTGAGGAGACCATTTTCCCAGGTTTCACACTGAAAGAGTCTCATGACACGTGAGAATTCACATTTTGACAGAGACAGTAACTAATGATCGACGTACTCTCTAAAGCACTCCTAGAAAGAGATTTTTCAAACACTGAAAACACACAGTTAAAGTTGGCAGCACATAAAATAAGCCCATAGCACTTTCCTCAGAAGGAATGAAAACACTGGCATCACTGGGTGAGCTAATATGTCAGGATCCCCGAGTCACTGATTTCCGCCAACTCTAGAATATTTTCACAGGGCATATGAACAATATAAATGAAATAGCAGCTGTACATATGAGCCAACAAACATCAATAATTTAATTATTTTCCTCTGTAGCAGATAAAGAGAAATAACTTACAGAGCCAAGGGGAACATTAAAATACACTTTTCTCTCCTGCCTAATAAATCTGAAGAAAATACCTTGCCTCTGCCAGGACAGCATTCCTAGAAAAGCTGACTGAAGCCAAGTTACGTTTAACACGCCTTCAAATTTCATGGTCTGATCATGTGCAAAGACTCCTCCATTGTCCTGTAATTCTCCAGAGAGGAATGGGAAGAAATTCTTCTCTTCGGTCTATAAAAATTGGAAATTTAATGCAATTAAGAACCTGCTATAGAGAGCACTCTTGGCTTCTTCCACTTTACTCTCTGGGTGCAGATATTAAAACTGCAGTGTAGGCTCTGCCCTCAGGGGCAGCTAAAGAGCTTTGCAAAGTCCATAAATACCAGTGGGGTAAAGAAGAAGAGACAAAACAGAAATGAATTTTGGGAGCATAGTAATATCTGCTATGTTTGGAAAAGTGACTTTCTTCTAGTCACTTTGCATAATTTGCATCCAAGAGTAAAATAATGTTCCTATTTATTAGGCTGTGCTGGGGATCCAGTTATATTTTCTCTTAAATCTAGAACTAGTTTTACATCTAATCTTACCAATCTTTCCAGAACATTATGTCAGTTTTCTTCACATTAGTTAATTTAGTATGTTTATAACAGCAATAAGCAAAGAAGAGGTCATGACCTTGAGAGAGAACGGACTAGGCAAGGAGAGGAGTTGCAGTGGGGACATAGGGGGGGTGGAAATAATATGAATACTTCACACATGTAGGAAATTATCAGTATTTACAAACAATTCTGCATTAAAGAAAAATAAAAGTTCATAACTACACTAAAATTCATTAGTCTTCAGATCCAATATATGTGCTCAGAAAGTCATATGAGTGAAATGTATTTTTAAATAGTGTATACTGGCACAGAAATAAGTGAGTCAAGCAAAGGGGACAGTTTGGAGGATAAAAGGAGAGATGTCTAGTGACATATAGGATGACAGCCATTGAATTTTGCCTAATATCTCCAGGAAAGGTTATACATCCACGTGTACTTTTAATTTTGAAGACTGATTCAAGGAAATAGATATCCTGACCCCCAAAATATTTAATTTACTATTTTTCTGAGGTCTAAAATACAACCACTATTACGCATTACATTTAATGTAATGAAAATAGGTAAGTAAAAAGGCAAGAGCTTTGACTCCAATGGTTCTAACAAGTTAAGTAATGGACACTTGTATGTCCAAACTAATATATAAATTAATAAACAGCAGAAAATCACAATGGAAAAACAGATGGAATTATATTTTAAATATTTTGGCATATGCACACATATATATATATACACACTCACATACATACAAACACACACTCACATACATTCACACACTCACACACAAAATACACACATACACACACTGACACACACACACTCACACACAGTTGTACACACACAACATTCATACACACTGGGTCTGTGTGTAAGTGAAAATAACAATCAAGAAAAAGAGAGTAGGGCTGGTGAAGATCTTTTCCCAGTCTGTAGGCTATCACTTTGTTCTCTTGACAATGTCTCCTGTCTTACAGAAGCTTCTCAGCCTCATGAGGTCCCATTTATTAATTGTTGACCTTAAGGCCTGGGCTGTTGGTGTTCTGTTCAAGAAGTTGTCTCCTGTGCCAATGAGTTCCAGATTCTTCCCTACTTTTCCTTCTAACAGACTTAATGTCTCTGGTTTTATTTTGAGGTCTTTAGTCCACTTGGACTCGAGTTTTGTGCATGGTGATAAATATGGGTCTAATTGCATTTTTGTACATGTAGACATGCAATTATACCAGCACCATTTGTTGAAGGTACTATCCTTTTTCCATTGAATAGATTTGGCTTCTTTGTCAAAAATCAAGTGTCCGTTTGCGCATGGATTTACTTCTGGGACTTCGATTCAATTCCACTGATCAACCAGCCTATTGCTGTGCCAGTACCATGCTGTTTTAATTACTGTTGCTCTATAGTACAGCTTGAGATCAGGTATAGAGATTCCTCTGGAGGACCTTTTATTGTAGAGGATTGTTTTGGATATTCTGGGTGTTTTGTTTTTCCATAACAAGTTGAGAACTGATCTTTCAATTTCTTTTAGAAATGGTGTAGGTATTTTGATAGGAATTGTATTGAATCTGTAAATTGCTTTTGGTAAGATGGCCATTTTTACTATGTTAATTCTCCTGATCCACCAACAAAGAAGATCTTTCTATCTTCTGATGTCATCTTCAATCTCCTTCTTCAGAGATTTGAAGTTTTTTTCAAAGAAGTCCTTCACTTGCTTGGTTAGAGTGACTCCTAAATATTTTATTTTGCTTGTCGCTATCATGAAGTGTGTAGTTCCTCCTCTGCATGATTGTCATTTGTATATAGGAAGACTACTGACTTTTTGAGTTATTTTTGTATCCAGCCAGTTTGCTGAAGGTGTTTGTCAGCTGTCAGAGTTCCCTGGTAGAATATTAGGGGTGACTTATGTATGCTACCATATCATCTGCAAATAGGGATAATTTGACTTCCTCATTTCCCATTTGGATCCACTTGAACTCATTTTGTTGTCTTATTGCTCTAGCTAGAACTTCAAGAACTATGTTGAAGAGATATGGAGAAAGTGGGTAGCCTTATCTGGCCGCTGATTTTAGAGGAATCCCCTTGCATATCTCTCCATTTAGTTTGATGTTGGTTATAGGCTTGCTGTATATAGCCTTTATTATGTTTAGGTATGCGCCTTATCTGACAAAGGTCTAATATCCAAAATATATAAAGAGCACAAAAAATTAAACACCACCAGTTCAAGTAACCTAATTAAGAAATGGGGCTCAGAACTAAACAGAATTCTCAACAGAGGAATATCAAAGGGCTGAGACACACTTAAAGAAATGCTCAACATTCTTAGTCATCAGAGAAATGCAAATCAAAACGACTCTGAGACTCCATCTTACACCAATCAGAATGGCTAAAATGAAAAACTCTAGTAACAGTACATGCTGGAGAGGATATGGAGAAAGGGGAACACTCCTTCATTGCTGGTGGAAATGAAAACTTGTACAACCACTTTGGAAGTCAACCTGGCACTTTCTCAGAAAACTGGGAATCGGGCTACCTCAAGACCCAGCTATTCCACCCCTTGGAATATACCCAGAAAATGCTCCACCACATAGCAAGGACAAATGCTCAACCATGTTCATAGCAGCCTTATTCATAATTGCCAGAATCTGGAAACAACTTAAATGTCCCTCAGTCAAAGAACAGATAAAGAAACTGTGGTATATCTACAATATGGAATATTACTCACCTATTAAAAACAAGGAAATCCTGAAATTTGCAGACAAATGGCTAGAACTAGAAAGGATCATACTGAGTGAGTTAACCCACACCCAGAAAGACTCACATGGTATATATTCACTCATAATTGGACACTAGCCAAAAAGGGATGTTCCATGAAAGTCTTCACTTACCAAGAGATTGGGATAGATGCGAGGACTTCCTATAGGGACTCTAGATGATAGAAGTATGGGAGAATGGAGAAATAGAAAGATTCAGAGGGTCCTAGAAACCTTCAAGAAGAACATCATGACAGGCAGAACTGGACCCAGGGGGAGTGTGTCTGCTCAAACCACTGCACCAACCAAGGACAATACCTGCAGTAAACTCTGAACCTTTACTCAGGTCTAGCCAGTGGACAGCACTTTCTCTACAGTTGTGTGGAGAGTGAGGACTGACTCTGACATGAACTCTGGTGCCCCATATTTGACCACTTTCCCTTGGTGAAGAGGCCTGGTGGCACTCAGAGAAAAGATAAGCTGGCTACCAGGATGAGACCTGATAGACTGTGACCATCTGGTGGGGGAGGAGGTCACCTTCTGTTACAGACCTAGGGAAGGGGAATAGGGTGAAAGAGGGAGGGAGGAAAGGGAGGATACAAGTAAGGGGATAACAATTGAGATGTAATCTGAATAAATTAATTAAATCAAAAAAAGAAAAGATAGATTTGGGTGGGCATTATAACAGGGAGGATCTATAAGGCGTTGACAGAAGTGAAACCATAATCTGAATATATTGTATGAAAAAATCTATTTTCAATTAAAATAAATAAAAGGATTCAAACATTTAAAAAAAGAAAAAGAGAGTAAAGTAGCATGGAAGAGGTTAATGGGAAAGTAGCCAGGAGGGGCCAAAGCAAAGCAAGGGTTGTGGGTACGTGATCTAATCCCATACCAATTAAAAACATGCTTAAAAACTTAAACAAAAGTTTTTCTAAGCACTGAGGCTTAGTTTGAGCTCTGTGTAACACACGGAAAAGAGAGGGCTTCCATTCTAAATTGGAAAGATGACTGAACTCAGAATGCTGCCAAGTGCAAGGCTAGACTTGGAATGTGAGGCGTGTGCCCCAGAGGGCAACCCACCGCATTAGCAACATACACGACAAGCTCTCCATTTCCTTGATGTGGAACATGTACTGGAATATGATGATATGATGCTAAATTATGAGGCATAAACATACATTATCAACAGTATAAACAGATGTCTCATGTGCATTTTTAGATGTAGCGTAAATGACTGTTTTCTTAAATATAGACTGCGTAGAGTTACACCCAGCCTTATTAAGTTAAATGGAATAAAAGACAGTTTTCCTTCTGGTCTTAGAACACCAGACAGATTGTAACCATGTATTATCTCTATTACATATACTGAAGAACACATCACATGCACACGCGTGTGTGCACACACACACACACACAATCACACATTAGGAAAACCCCTTATTTTTCATAAGGAAAAGGAGAATAAAAGAATAAGAACATGTACCGCCTGAGTGCTCTAAGCAATAGTAAATTTAAGCATAGCTTCATGACTTCTAGAGGAAGGGAAATATTTCTAGAATAATTACTGCTGGGAGAATTCCCAAGGTTTAAATCTGAACATTTTAGTTGTGATCTACTTTCTTTTACTTTCTCAGAGCCCTCAGGGCAAAAGGCCAAGTGCGCATTTCACATCAGTGGGAAAGGAAATCATTTTCCTTATCACTGATTCCCATTCTTAGATAGCATCATAAAACAAATATGTATATAATTTCATTAATTTTTTTCAAATAAAACTCTACTGGAATGCTAGCGTGCTGTACCCCAAACAGATTTTGGGTATTCCCCGTGAAGCCCTTGACTGAACAATAACACTTGTGTAAGAAAACTTGCTGTCTTAAAACATTTATCCTACAAATGACAGATGCAGCTTCACTGAGTGTTATGTTCCAGACTCCCACGTATGATGCAGTCAAGAAAATATCCTGGGCTCAGCTCATCCATAAACAACTGGATACAGACTCATTCCCTTCCCAGCTCACACCAGCGATGATAGGAGCTGTTCCCAGCTGTTGACAGGGGCTCCTCCAGTGGCTTGCTATGTACATTCATCCATAGTGCCCGCCCCACAAGCTTGCTCATTGGTTTTTCATATTTGCCTGGCTTGAAGAGCAACCTTCTGTCCAAGACATTTTCTTGATTAATGAAAGTGCTACCCTTTCATAAGGTAACTCAACTGGTTATATTTAGAAATATATATATATATATATATATATATATATATATATATACACAAATACATATATGTTTGCAATAAGAATTAGTGGACAAATGACCACGGATTTGAAGGGGAATGAGGAGAGGGATATGGGATTGCTTTGAAGGAGGAAAGGGAAGGGGGAAACATTGGAATTAAACTACAATCTCATAAATAAAAAAAAAAAGAAGTAATCTTATCTAGCCACATATAAAGAGAGCATGTTACACGGAGTCAGGATTCATTGAAGCTATCTTGAAGGCTGTCCATATCTTAAGAGTTAGTAAATAATGTTCATGAGCTAGTTGCAGAGGCACACAGATGCACACAGGTGCAAAAGTAACATGACCCAATTCTTAGAGTCCTCCAAGCTTTACCTGCCTTTCACCACCATGTATCTGAGTGGGAACCACAGAATGGAAACACCAATTGGAAATATTACTCTTCCTATGATCACCGATGCTCATCATTTAGTATGATTTACTTTTAATGTAAATGACGTGAGATGTCAAATCAAATTTACCTCAGCAATCTAAAACTTGTTAAATAAGGCTTTTTATTTGAAATGTTCTCTCATAATAGAAACATCAGTTCTTACTACTTCTGTATATTACTAAATAGTAGTAAAATTTTTAAAGAAATGATGATATGGTTGACTTCATGATTCTGAAAAAACATTTTTGTTTGTTTGTTAGTTTGTTTCTTCTGAAATTGCACAGGTTCAATCATTTGCTCACTTCTCACCCTTGCCGTGCCTTCCCAATTCCAGGAACATTAGACACTGCCTTGTGGATGACCTCAACTGATGAAAGTGGTAGCTCATTGGCTCCAAACACAAGTATTAAAGAGCAGCTCATTTCTTACTGTGCTGGAGCATCTGTCCTATGGCCTGATGACATAGTCTCTGCCCCTTGAGATGGTTCTTAGCAAGAAGTCACCTGGAGACCAGGAACCTGTCCTGAAGCCTGCGGTTGTACCCAACTGCCACCAAGCAGCATCCTCCTCACAGCCACAAGCAAGAGCCACATGCACAAAAGAAATCTTCTTGTTGTAGACTTGGGTTGTTTGTTTTATAGCAAAAATTTACTTACTTAAACAATGTGTTTAATAAAGAAAAAATAAAAGCAAAGCCACTAATGTTAGAAACAGATCATCTAAGGTTTTCAGTTATCCATGCTGACAGAGCAAGTCCTATCTTCTAAACACAATTACTTAATGTGATCACTGTAGTTAATTGTGTGTGCATTAGTGTGATCACACATAGGGATACACATGTGGGGGAGATACACCTGTGTGTCTGTAGCCAAAAGACAACCTCAAATGTGGTTTCTCAGGTACCACCCATGCTGGGTGTGTTCTTTGATTCAGTGTCTCTCACTGGCCCCACTACTCATCAAGTAGGCTAGGCTACCTGGCCAGAGAGTTCAGGCATCTTCCTGTCTCTGAGTCCTGAGTACTGAGATTACAAGGTCTCTTGAGTTTGTGTGTTGTTTGTTCATTTGTTTGTTGGACATGGGATCTAGAGATCAAACACTTTGTGTTTTCAATGTAATAAATTTACACCAGTGATTCATTCCCAGTTCAGCTGGGTCATTTGTAACAAGCACATTTCTATCTTCTCAAAATCCGTTTCCTTAGAACTGTTTAATCAGATGATAGATGTGAAAACTTCTAGTACATCTCTGGCATACAATGAGTCAGAACACACCTGCTGTACTCCTAGCATACAGTATAACCAGTTAAATTTTCTGAAAATCCCACTAAAGCATAGTGAAAATAAATGTAAGAACAAAGCAAGAAATTATTACTATAAATAACTCCACACCCAATCTGAATTTTAAATTCCAGAAGTTAAAATTTTAATGTGCAATTAGTAAGGGGCCTGACTCATTAGAAGAGGTGATAAGACTTTATGGATTTTTCAAAAGCTCAATAATAATAATTTCTAAGGAGATTAATGCTATTCCCAACCTATTAAACTATAATACAAGTTCTGTAGGTTAATAATTTAGGAAAGGATGAAATGTACTTTTTCAGTAGCTAGACATAAGAAAAAGACCCCCAAATGAATGTTAGAAAGATTAGAAATCTCCAAGAGTCTACTGATATTAACCAGTTTCTGCTCTGACAAAAGCAATGCAAATTGTAGAAGCGTACCCCCCACCCCCCACCCCCTGCAATATGATCTAGGTTTGCTGTTTTCTGTTAGCTGTAGGCTGCTTGCAGTTCTGAACCATGATGTGCTAGCTGTAAGCTACAGGAGGACTTTTTGTCTAGGTTGTATATTCTGTTCTTGACACAGAAGAAAAGCAATTCTGAATCCACAATACGGCTCTTAACTGCGTTACAGAAATAAGCTATACATCCTTTATATTTACATTTACATAAAACAAGTCATGTAACCAAAACCTGACATGGATGGGAAAGGGCTACCAGAACAGTATCTATAGGCTTCCAAGAGAAGGAAAGAAAATGGTTGACAGCAATCATGAAATGCACTACATTCATAGAATGACTTACTGAAAAAAAGATTTAGCACACTAAATGTCTCTATCAAATAGGGGATGCTAATGAGAGACTTTTAGCGTCTGATGGCTCTCTGCCTAGAAAGCTTTACCGATGTATTTAGGAGGGATTTAATGGATGCAAGTAAAATCCCATTTTAATATCTTAAACTTTTCATCATTTCACTCACCTGTGTCTTCACAGTCCTCACCCAGGCAGCTGCTCACATCGTCTCTAAGATCATTGAATATATTTATAATTGCTGTTTTGAAATCATCGTCCTGTGGAGCTCCTGGCCCCTCCAGGTACGTCCATCCCCACACACTTCCATACAGCTTGCAGGGCTTCACCCAGAGTCCAGCTTCAAGCCCCAGTATCTGTCCCAGTCCCCCACTGGGTGGAATCTCTCAGAGGACATCTATGTGGGGCTAATATCTGCTTATAAGTGAGTATATACCGTGTGTATCTTTCTGGGTCTGGGTTACCTCACTCAGGATGATCTTTTCTAATTCTATCCATTTGCCTTCAAATTTCAAGACTTCCTTGTTTTTAATATCTGAATAGCATCCCATTGTGTAAATGTACCAAAGTTTCTTTTTTTTTTAATTTTTTATTAATTTATTCTTGTTACATCTCAATGGTTATCCCATCTCTCGTATCCTCCCATTCCTCCCTCCCTCTCATTTTCCTTTTACTCCCCTCCCCTATGACTGTTTCTGGGGGGGACTTCCTCCCCCTGTATATGCTTATAGAGTATCAAGTCTTTTCTTGGTAACCTGCTATCATTCCTCTGAGTGCCACCAGTACCACAGTTTCTTTATCCATTCTTGGGTGGAGGGACATCTAGGTTGTTTCCAGATTCTAGCTATTACAAATAAGATCTGAACATAGGGTGGGGGCTGCACAAACTAATACACCAACCAAGGACAATGAATGCAGAAAGACTAGCCCCCTGTTTAGATGTACCCGGTGAAGAGCTAATTCTCCACGTAGGGGCAGGTGGCGGGGATTGCCACTGAATCTCTGGCATGCACTCTGGTGCCCAGATTTGATCACTGCCCTTGGCGGTGCAGCCTTGTGGGCACACAGAGAAGAGGGATGTAGGCTATCCTGATGAGACCTGATGGACTGTAGCCAGGTGGTGAGGAAAAGAAGGTGCAGCCCTTTTGGAGGCCTGGGTGAGAGAAATGGGGCAGAAGGGAGAATGAGGGTGGGAAAGGGAATAAGAGCCAGGGGAAAACATTCGATGTATTGGCAATAATTTATAATAAATAAAAAATCAACTAAAAAGATCATTGTCCTGAGCACCTGCTAAGTTATCATCCTTAAAGATCAGTATACTGGGGATGTTAATTTCTGAAGGACGCATGATGTCTTATTTATTCATGTTGTTTGTATTTTGTGATTGTACCAAGGCATCTGGAGTCACGTCTTCAGTAATGCTTCTTGGTGTTTAGGGACTGTTTGGATCACTGTTGGGTATTACTCCATCTCAGCTGATTGGTGTCCAGTCTCAGGGTCACTCTGGTTTTTGTCTGAGTTGTCTCTACTCCATGGAAGTTCTTATCAGACTCTACACAGGGTGATGGTGCTTAGTGGAATTGTGGCTGGAGTGACTGGAAGGCATTAGGAGAGGGAGCGGAGCCTGGAAACATACCAGCTGTTTTACAAGCTGGAGTTTTAATACCCACTAAACATAATTTTCTATTGAAAATAAATTCTAATCTCTTACAATACATCCCAGCCACAGGTTCCCTTCCCTCCACTCCTCTTAGCCAACCCCCCCTCACCTTCCCTCTCCACCTCCAATTCTTCTCTAGAAAAGAACAGGTCATTAAGAGACAACAGCCAGACAGGACAGAACAAGATACAGTAAGACAGTACAAAAGTCCTTCATATCAAAGCTAGACAAGGCAAAGCCATAGGAGGAAAAGAGTCTCAAGAATAGGCAAAAAAAAAAAGTCATAGATACACCTGTTTCCACTATTAGGAGTCTACAAGAACATGAAGCTAATCGCCATCACATATACACAGAGGATCTGGTGCAGATCCTTGCAGGACCCGTGCTTGCCACTTCCGTTTCTATAAGCTTCCTGTTTGGTTGAGTCTGTGGGTCATGTTCTTCTGGTGTCCTCTGTCCCCTCTGACTCCAGTAATCTTTTCTTTCCCTCTTCAGCAGGGTTCCCCAAGCTCTAAGGCAAGGGATCAAATGGAGACCCCCACTTTAGTCTCTCTTTCTCTCCACATAATGTCTGGCTGCGGATCTCTGCACCCACTCCCATCTGCTGCCGAGGAAGCCTCCCTGATGACAACTGGACGAGGCACTGATCTATGAGTATATCAGATTATCATTAGGAATCATTTTGTTGGTTTGGGTTTGGGGTTTGGAGCTGTTGCTGTTGTTGTTGCTGCTGCTGCTGTTATTGTTTGGTGGTGGTGGTGTTGTTTTGCCTGTCAAAAGCACAAAATTCTTATCATCATCTCCCTGCCCCACAAAAATCAGCCTTCTTCTTAATATCACAATTTCAAGATATCATATCTAACCACCCAAAATACCAAACCAAAAATGTAACTGTTACATTGTTTACCTTTCCTTAGCCTCCTGATATAGCTAAGCCTCAAAACCTACTGACCCTAGCATTACATGCATTCCACTCCTCATTCCCAGGATTAATGCCGACTTTTTTGCTGTCATTCACATCTTCCTGGGTTATTCTATACCATCCTGTTCTAGAGCTTGGCGTCCTGAACTACACTCTCTGTATTATAATCCTAGGACTCCCCATGACTACTGGTATGAACCGGGCTCTTCCTCCACCTCTCTTTGCTTTACCTAACAGAACAATTAAATAAAACGGCATCCCAGCTCACTAGATTTCTAGGAGAAGTAAATGGATTGAATGCAGTCTCTGTGCCTTGAAGAGTGCCTGATACCTTGCTAGCACTCAATGAGTGCAAGCAGTTATTAGCAGAAACAGCTCCCGAACAGGTTTTGGGGCTTTGCTCCTTTTGTCTGCCCTCCAGATCGTAGCCAAATTGAACTTCCTTTTTAAATTCATGAATTTATTTATTTGGTTACTTTGTTATCAAGACGGTATCTCTGAAAGCTTCTGATCTTCTTTTCTTGACTGTTACTACTGCAGATTTGAAAAGGTTAGCTTCAAACAAATTAGTATAATTTTTAAAATTTATTCACTTTACATCCCACTTGTAACCCCTTCCCTCATTGCTTCCTGGTCCCACCCTCCCTCACACCCGCACCTTCTCAA
Organism: Acomys minous; assembly: GCF_964271855.1. Lineage (NCBI taxonomy): Eukaryota > Metazoa > Chordata > Mammalia > Rodentia > Muridae > Acomys > Acomys minous. The sequence continues at coordinate 114,774,711 of NC_140489.1, forward strand.
CGTGAACTTCTTAAAAATAAAAGTCACAGCATGTCACTCCTTAGTTTTAAATACGCTGTGTCTTTCTCATTCATCATGACCTCAAGATTCTAAATCCCATCCCCTTAAACTCTCTGGAATTCTTTTTTTTTTTAACTTTATAGCTTTTTTCCTTTTTTTATTAATTTATTCTTGTTACATCTCAATGGTTATCCCATCCCTTGTATCCTCCCATTCTTCCCTCCCTCCCATTTTCCCCTTATTCCCCTCCCCTATGATTGTTCCTGAGGGGGATTTAAGTATCTGTGTTATAGAATTTATGAGACTAGGGTTTATTTGGCTATTTATTTATGTCTGTAAACACTACTCTACAGAAAACAATGGCTCCCCATGAGTGCTGATAGTGTCCCCTGTGAGCCCTGTCATGATGCTAGAACATTAGGTCACTTAATCTTAACAAGATGAGGCACGATCACTATCCTACTGCGCATGGGGAACCCAGGCATGAGGAATATCGTAATCTGTCCACTTTCCATGGTATGCAAGTGTTTGAGTTGACATCTTAACGCAGCCTCTCAATAAGTTATCAGAGGGGTGAGCAGGATGGCAGAGAAGCTGTGATGGACAAGATGACAAAACATAAGTAGCAACAAGAAAGTGACAGGAATGTTTAGACTGTGGCATTTCTGCCGTCTCTGCTCTAGCAAACTAAATAATAGTCCTATATTTTACCTACTACACAAAATACTTCATCCTTGCTTTTCACTTATTGTACCTATGTAGGATTCTCAAACAATCTGCTCCCTCTCTCTCTTTCTCAGTGGAAACCAGGCCTTAAGCATACAGGCAAACACTAAACTACTGATCAATATACCGAGGTCTTTATAATTAGTTTTTAAAGTTTAGAAATTATGGAAAAGTATATGAAGAGCCATTGGAAGGTATTTTCCAAAATGAATTTAATGGCTACAGTGTAGACACAAAAATAAAGATGTGAGGCACAGTCAGAAGAGAACTACTTCAGTTTTCTAAGTATGAGATGTCAGTGTGAATATGGTTGGAAGGGAGACAATGCATATGATTATATGAAGCAGAATATACAGGATGTGGTGATGTATTGGAAGTGGTGAGTAATGGAGTGGACAAGAAGGAAGGCAGTGGAAGACCAATCTTTTGCCTTAGTATTCAATAAAGATATTATATGTAAAATATTACAATTCAAGTCAATGGAGAAGGGACAAGATTGGTATAGGTATCTGAAAAAAATTAACTTCCAGGATACAGAATTTTTAAAAATAAAAACGGATGGACAGTTACTCAAATGGTAAATATAGATGCACAGGACATACCTCAGAGGGCAAAGGATAGTCTAGAAAGCTATGGTAGTGATTCAGGAACTTAAATACAGAGTGCAACTCAGAACTAGTGCTAATTAGTCTTCAAAGCCATGTCTTTGCATCAGGAAGAGAAAAAGATAAACGTGAGAGGACCAACAACTAACTGGAAAAAGAGTCAGAAAAGCCAAATCTTAAACCTCTGAAACAAAGACTCAGGACATGATCATAACATCAAGGATTAGTATCCTGTCCTTTAAAGAGAAGGGATTTGTGGTAGAGACAAGTCAGCTTTGCAGTGTACTGTAATTCACTGCTATACTTAAGAGTCTGATTGTCTGAGGCTTTAAGATGAGGTTCTAAGTACTTCAGTAGGAACTCTTACAATGCATCATACTAGCTACTTAAAATCATTCTGAACGCACTGTTGTACTCCAAGTGTATTTAAAAGCTTTCAGTTGGGTACACACATCAGGAACTGAGTATTTTTCCACCATACTTGAGGAGTAGCTTCCATCCAGAGAGAGAGAGAGAGAGAGACAGACAGAGACAGAGACAGAGACAGAGACAGAGACAGAGACAGAGAGACAGAGAGAGAGACAGAGACACAGACAGAGAGAGACAGAGACAGAGAGAGACAGAGAGAGACAGAGACAGAGAGACAGAGAGACAGAGAGAGAGATAGAGAGTAAAGATCCTACAGTGGCAAAATAAAATAAGAGAAAAGCAGAAATCTGATATTTTTGTATAGTTAGACAGTCATTGTCTATTTTATTAAATTTGTTTATTTTTAGTTTATTTCACTTTACATCCCTACTGTAGTCCCCTCCCTCACATGCTCCTGGTCTCACCCTCCCTCTCTCTTCCCTCTTCCCTCTCCCCCTTCCCCTAGTCCTCAGAAAGGGGGAGCCCTCCTCCCCTGTCATCTGACCTCAGCCTATCAAGTCTCATCAGCACTGCCTGCATCCTTTTCCTCTATGGCCTGGCAAGGCCTCCCAGCCAGGGGGAAGTAATCAATGAGGAAGCAGCAGAGTCCATGTCAGAGCCAGCTCCTGCTCTCCATATTAGGGGACCCCTGCATGGAGACTGAGTGCCTATTGACTACATCTGAGCAGGGGATCTAGGTCCTCTCCATGCATGGTCCTTTGTTAGTGCAGGGCCCTCTGGGCCTAGATTTGTTGGCTTTGCTGTTCTCTTTGTGGAGCTCCTGTCCCCTTCAGATCCTTCTATCTCTCAGCTCTTCCATAAGTCTCCCTGTGCTCGGGTCCCAAAGTTTCAGCCATTATCTTTCAAATAGAAAAAGCTGACTCCTATAATCTTCACATCAGATATCTTCTATGACGTCTACTTTGGAGAACCTTACTAAAAACTTACACTTGCTATATATGTCCTTTCTCTGTCTTTTCTACCAAAGGCCAAACAGAGCCTGTGATGACCCTGAGCAGATGCACTGAGCAGCCACAGCCCCCAAGTGGATGTAAAGCACTCACTCAGAAACTCAAACCGACAAATTTTTAACCCTACTAGGCTTTCTTTCTTGTTACCTTTTTATTAATTCATTGTTGGTTTCCCATCATGCACCCCCATCTTACTCATTTCCCCATCCCTTCATATCTGCCCTTACAACCACCCCTACAAAAGAAAATTAAAAAAATAAATAAATTTTTAAAAATTAAAATAACAACAAAAATATCTCCATGGAAGCTGTAGCGTGTCACAGTGTGTCCCACATTATACCTTCTTGCCCACACATCTTTATTTGCAAATAGTCACTGCGATGAGTCATAGATCTGGTCCAAGGCCTTTGGTTTCTGCCACGTCATCCACCCTGGATCGTCACTGGGACTCCTCTCAGATTTCTTCTTATTGCCCTGTTTCACGGAGATCCTGTTGCTTCAGATCTGCATGACCAGCTCCTTCTCAAGCACCAGCAGCTCATAAATGGGGTAGATGTTGAGGTGAGCCAATGCAAATCCCTGCATACAGGCCTGGGTGGTAGTTGAGTTGGTTAGCATGCAGGCTCCCCTACACCGGCAGGGTGAGCTCTCCAACACTGTCCCAGATAGCTCACTCAGTGCCACAGCTACCAAAGGGCGGGCCTAGCTCTCCCAGTTTCAAGCCCTTGGTGCCAGCTCACCCACATCCTTGCCACTAGGGCCTGCTCTACTGTGCTGCCCAGGCCAGGTGCAGGGGCTGTTCTCCAGAGTGCTGCAGCAGGTGAGGAGCAGGGCCAGGAGGCTGGAAGGGGTGGGTGGGGGCAGAGAGGAGATGCGACAGCCAGTAAGGGGCAGAGCTAGACATCACCATAGTACCAGGCAGCAGCCCAGATCAGGGATGTCTACGAGGCCTTTGGTGGTAATATGAGCCATGAGCATCGGCACAGACCCCTAAAGCTGCATGGCCACAGACGTAGACCTAGCTCTCGGCAGCAGCAAGGGCTGGGACTTCATCATGACCTTGTATCAGCATAGGATATTCCCATCAGGCTATTCCTCTCCACCCTCTTGTCCATCTCCTGTTCATCCTCTCTTCATAGTGCTCAAACATTTCTTGTTCTCTTCCATCTCTCCACTACATACTTGAACATTGAAGTGGCTCTCAATGTGGCCAGGCCATGCTGTGGCCAGGCCATGCTGTGGCCAGGCCATGCTGTGGCCAGGCCATGCTGTGGGCAGACCTCTGGGTATCTTCTCCTCATGCACATCAAGTGGTGCGAGGGCCTCTCCCCATTACGCTTTCTAAAGACAATGTAGCTTACTAACTTCTGTAACTGATTTCAGGAACTTCAGTTGGAACAAGCTTCCAGAAGATTGGCACAAAAAGTGCATCATTGTGTGATGGATATAAATGGTGATAAACTCCCCCAGGGATACAGGAGAAAGAAATCTCTCCACAGGTTTGGCTAAATGATGAAAAAGCATTGCAAAGAAGAGGAAGAAGAAGCGAAATTGCATCATACCACATTACAGTTTATCCAAAAGATAGCAAGAGTAGAAAGTTCCATGAAATATTCAGACAATGGAGTGGGCTTGCCATCACTTCTTCCTTTGTTTTGTACATTAAGCAGTTCTCCAGTTCCATGACATTATATCATCAGAATATGACTCTGAAAGAGGAATCAGGGTTTAATTCTTACCCATTCTCTATAGTCAAGCAGCTGTGTTTACCTTGATAAAGGTATCTTAACTCTCCTGGTTTCGGAATCCTCAACCATCTCATACAAGGTTACCTTAGCTCCCTACCCATTTTATTTATCAAGCAGTAGTGTATTCTAGGAATAGAAAGTAAATTTTAGCAATTTTAGCATATTTTTAGGGTAAATCTTATCTGGAATGTTAGCTGAGAAACTTAGATACAGAATTTTCCCCTGAGCACTGCTTTCTGGTTGAGCCTATGTTTTTTTCCTACAAGAATTAGATTTCATGAAGACAGGCTCAGTGGGTGCTTGGTTAATAACGAGTGATGCATCAAAAATTAAACACCTAGTGGTCAGTCCTGAAGTCACAAGTATATTTATATATTTAGCACTATTTATACATAAATATTTAATTTAAACAATAATCAAAGAAATAGATGTGAATTGGAAGGGCTGGAGAGATAAAAGAGAAAGGGAAATGTTCTAATTATATTTAAATTTCAAAAAAATTTTTAATTTAAAAATTTAAAAGTGGATCTGAGTATACCAGGCCTAAAGCTCAGTTGAACAGCTATTTTTACCTAAAATCCACAAACTTTATGATTCAGGAACCCTTTAGTCCCTGTACATGCCCCAACTGCTTTTCAGCTTGTGACTTTTTAGAAACTAAAATTAAATAATACTGTACCGAATAGCACATTGTTGAAACAACTGTTTTAATTATTTTTCTTACTTTATGTGTGTGTGATTGTTTTGCTACATTTATGAATGTGAACCATGTGAGTGCCCTGTCCACAGAAGCCAGAGGAGTTTGTCAAATTCCCTGAGACTGTAGTTATAGACAGTTGTAAGAAACCATGTTAGTACTGGAAACCAAACCTGAGTCCTAAGCAAGTTCAGCAAGTAATCTTTTGTTTGTTTGGTTGGTTTTGGGTTTTTTAATTTTTTTTGGTTTTTCAAGACAGGGTCTCTCTGTGTAGCCTTGGCTGTCCTAGACTCTCTTTGTAGACCAGGCTGGGCTCGAACTCATAAAGACACACCTGTCTCTGCCTCCAGAGTGCTGGGATTAAAGGTGTGCACCACCACGCCCGGCAGCAAGTAATCTTAATCACTGAAGCCTCTCTCTAACCCCTTAAGACATTACATGATGCCAAACTTGTTTTGTGTAGGTATCAAAGTGAACAGTAACCATCAAAATCTCCAGATCATGGTTGCTGTCTTGGAAAACTACAATAAGCACAATACTGGCACTAAGTGTCACATTCAACATACATAAATTCAGGTCAACACAACTTCAAATCCCCTAAAGGCAAAATGTCACATCCACAGACTTCATTCCTACACCTCCAATAGGCATATCAAGTTTATCATCGTGTCATCACCTTTTAGCTGCATCCTACTCACCTAGAAAGATGAGAGGATGGTGGTATCAATTTGATCACCAGCCTAATTGGGACACAAGAAGGTGGCAGTGATGTGTGAAAAGGAAAGTAATAATTTTCTTACAGAACTCAAGACAAAAAGTGTACGACAGCGGTTTTCATACTGTTATTTTTGCTAGGGGAACCTATTTAGAGAAGAAATCCAATGTAGCTAAAGCAGAAAATGGAAGTCAAGTTGACACCTGGCAGAAAGTTTCCAAAGTAAAATGCTAAGCACATCAGGAGCCAGCTTGATTTTGTGGGGGTCTGTTTGGTTGTTTTTGTTTTGTTTTGTTTGTTTTTTTAAGACAAAAGATGCCAGCAACAGTTTACATAAAGTACACCAGGCTTGGGGAAACTTTTGTATGAAGCTTAAAACTAAAATTGGATTCTGCGTATTTCCTCACATCCACATTAAGTCATTCAGTGAGAAATAGATTACAGTTCCATGAAGCATATTTTATAAGAGGAGAAGAGTGTTGGCCTGTCTCCTCTTTTCCCAGTGACCTTCAACATTTGAGGGAAATCCATAGTGCTCTAACCGTTTGACTGTGCCTCAGGAAACCGTCACTTACGCTACGGAGGACAAGCAGGTATCCTTACTTCGTAGTGCACATTGTGAGTAAGAGTTTGCAGTAAGTCAAAGCATTACCAGAATGACACAACTCGAAAGCCTTGCCACCTCGAGTAATCATTTATTCCAGTTCAATAAGTTTGTTACTTTTCACTTTCAGGATTTTTTCCCTTCCAATATATAGGTTGTGGCCACCATTTAAAAACTGATAGACGGCTACCTGATTGTTCCAGTCATTAATGCAAAATTGTCTGTTGACCAGATGTCACTTCTTGGCAGCCAACAGTATATTCTGGTCCTTGGGATGAGCCTAGGAAAGCTAACTTTCAGAAATCAAATAATTAAATAGAATTAATCCTAAGTCATAGCATTGGATCCAAAGGAAAAAATATAAGGACTTAAGCACTGTCATTGTAAAAATAGGGTATTTTCAAATGGTGTTAAATTAAGAAGAGTGAGCTAGAATGAGCCCTTACGCCATTACTCAAACCCTTATAAAAGGTGAGTAAACCACATACAACAAAGGCAGAGACAGACAGAAGATCTGCAAATAGACAAACACTAAGGATGGCTTGCAACTTTAGCCAAAGAACTGGAAAAGACACAGAGAATGGTATTTCCATGGATTATTCCAGAATGTCATAATAAAATACTATATAGACTCAGAGACATAAGCAACAAAAATACAAAAAAAATTTCTTAAAATTCTGGAATCCAGAAGATCCAAGATCATAGGACAACAACAGACTCTGTTTCTGGTAGGTCTCTCTGCCTGGCTTGTAGATGACCATCATCGTTATATATCTTGTAGGAAAAATGAGAGAAGAAAAAGAAGAAGAAGAAGAAGAAGAAGAAGAAGAAGAAGAAGAAGAAGAAGAAAGAGAGAGACAGAGAGACAGAGGCAGAGACAGAGGCAGAGAGACAGAGACAGATAGAGAGAGACAGAGACAGACAGACAGAGATAGAGAAACACAAAGACAGAGACAGAGACAGAGTTTTCTCTTTTGAGGAAGCCACCTGTCCAGTGGAATTATGTTTCCACTCTCAGTACTTCATTTAAACTTATGTAATTACACCCTTAAGGCCCTTTGTGTGAATAAAGTCACAGTGGAGAATGAGGCTTTGATACCTGAATTGTTAAAGACTGACCTGAGTTCATGTTGCTCCCTTATTCCCTCCAGAAAAAAAAATCCTTATACTTGTTAAGTCTACTATTAAAAACTGAGACAGTACATCTGAGCTGTGATAAGTCACTGTGTTTTCAGTACTTACAACAGCCCTAGAAAATAAATACTGAAAAGTGGGCTAGTATTCAAACCCTTCATGAGAAATATTGCCAACTTAACTGAACATGGATCAGACAAAACGAAGAAAGGCTACTGGACTTCCGAGGTTCAACCAGCAGCAAACAGAACAACCTTAAACCTTAAACCTTAAACCCCTACCCAGATCTAGCCAATGGACAGAACATTCTCTACAGTAGAGTGGAGAGTGGGATATGACTTTCTCACATACTCTGGTGCCTCACCTTTGACCATGTCCCCTGGAGGGGGAGACCTGGTGGCACTCAGAGAAAGGACAGCAGGTTACCAAGAAGAGACTTGATACCCTATGAGCATATATAGGGGGAGGTAATCCCCCTCAGGAACAGTCATAGAGGAGGGGAATAAGGGGAAAATGGGAGGGAGGGAAGAATGGGAGGATACAAGGGATAAGATAGCCATTGAGATGTAACAAGAATAAATTAATAAAGGAAAAAAATTTAAAAATAAATAAAAAATAAAAAAAACAGAACAAAAAAGATACTCAGCTGAAGACAGTGTCTATTCTTCAAGAAAAGGGATGACTCATAGGAAGGCTGGGTCAAGGCTGGTGGGTTCCTGCTGTACCCAAAAGCATAGTGCAAGCAGAACAGGGAAAATACCAGGGCACAGGACAGGAACTGCAAATAACCACAGGGGTAATACATAACAGAATCTCTAAGAGCCTCCAGAACTCAATCCCTAAAACTGTATTTGCACTTCTAAACTGCAATGACTGCTATACAAATTCCAATTATTTCAAGCCACTCATTTTGTGTAACTTTATTCTGACAGCTCCTTGTAATAAATTCAGAGGAATTGGACTCCTAGACTATTTAGATAAAAATAAAAGGTGCGGTATCTCATTTCTATTTATGCCAATCTTATAGGACTATCCTAAGTGTCTATTAGAATTCAGTTTGCTTAGTTACATTGGGACACTCTGGCCCTAATTGACAAGTATTTTCATACTCTGTAAAATGAATACTTGAAAAATCAGGGCTTTCAAAAAAAATCTCTTCATATCCTTGGAACAGTAATGTGAGAATAATTTGCATACTTGGTTGATTAGGAATATACTCTAAGGCAAAGAAAGCTATCTACATGTGTCTCCTTCCTTAAAATAAATGTGTTAACGTATCAAAGATCAGAATATTAAATTGCATTTGGTACACACTAATAAACACACTAATAACTTGTCCAAACTACATTTTATTTTCTTCAAATAATCATCCTAACTAGTGCCACAGACCATAAGGCTGAACCCTCTTGCCTTTTTACTCTCACATCTTGTCAGCTCTGAGCACACTGAAAGGTTTGGACCTCTGGCCTATGAGTTGCAACAAATTCATGTTCTCTCCTTCTCTCTCTCCACTCTTCTCCCTCCCTCCCTAGACATCAAGCTAAGACATATCAGCCAGGGAACATTCCATATTTTGGTGTTCACATAAACTTAAAAATTTGGTCTACTCACAATGATGATGTAAAAGAGTCCTGCCTGTGTGTTGTAAAGGACAAATGAGCCCGTGGGAATAGGAAGGGCTCACTTTGGCACTTTTACTTCTGGGTCTGGTTGTAAGTTCACTTGAAATAATGCTTGGAATGAAATCAATAAATCAATTAAAATTGTCACCAACAGATAGATCCCTACAGAGCATTCCATCCAAACAATAACGAATGCACATTTGCCAGACACAGTGGGGCATGTCCTTAGTCCCAGCACTCTGAAGGCAGAGGAAGGGGGATCTCTGTGAGTTGGAAGCCTGTCTGGCCTACTGAGTGAGTTCAAGGATGGACAAGGCTCCACAGAGGAAACCCCTTATCAAAAAACAAAATAAAACAAAACAAAAAGAACACATATTCTTCTCAGAAGGCAAAGATTTTCTTCAAAGTAAATCTTCATATATTAGGGAACAACACAAGACTCGACAGATACAGTAAAATTGAAATCACATCCTACACTCTATGTGAAAACAGTAAACTGGGATGTCAACAACAATAGAAACTACAGAAGTGACACAAATTTGTGGGAACTAAACATTAATAAGTGAATGAATCCATAAAGAAAAAATTTTAATTCTTGCAATTAAATGAAAATACGTTGTACCCAAATCTATGGGACACAGCCTTTTTCTTTTTTGTAAAGTGTCTCTGGTTAATATTCAACCATTCTTCCTCCATTTGACTGGAATTTACATTTATTCTAATCAGTTTTCTACTCCCTTAATATATGAATACTTCCCTAACATGATTCAAGGATATTTAGAATAATTTCTAAAAGAAATTAATATTTAAGAGAAACATCACTATCCGTGGTCTTCTCTGTAGACCAGTAGAGTGAGAACTTCACTATGATGGCCAACATTAAAATAACCACAGAACCAGGTAAGGAGGTTGCAAGGACAGCAACTGCCAGAGAAACAGCTGTCACCTAGATGCTAAGACCTGTGTACTTGAGTGAGAGAGAACTGACATTCTCTTAAAGGTTTCTCCCAGCTGATTTGGGACAAATAGTAGCCTTGTAGAGGCCCAAATAAAATTTAGGAAATGGTTAAACAAGCTATAAATAGAATTTGTGGTCCAGCTTCTAAATGTTGAGAAATTCCAGGCTTATTAAGAGTCCTGTGTAGGACAGTCTAAAATGCGGGACCAATTGGGATTGAGAGCTTTCTTTGAAAGTGTCCTGGGAGCTGTCTTGTTCTAATGAGGAACAGCAATTGAAGCACTTGGTGCTGGAACATGAAGGAGACAGGATGTCACTGTCCAGCATGCTGAGAGGAATGCATCCTGTTAGGTCTGAGCCAATGTCAGTATCTGGTTCGTTTGTTCTGAAAACATGATTTCTCACAACCATTATACAGTCCTAAAATTATAAATGTATAGGGTGTGTGTGATGCACAGAACAATTAAGGCTGCTTCTCTGCTCTTTGTATGAGCAGAAAAAAAAACACATCTATACATCTTCATTCATGCCCTATGAAAAATGGCATCCAATAATAAACCACAGGGATTCTGTAACCAACAAGAAACATTGTCTATGCACAGACATTCATGTCTCAGGCAGTCTCAGAGCTATTCCCATATAGTGGGATTAGCAATATAAGTTACCTGCTTGTTCTGCAGTTTAAAGTCTTCACATCCCAATTGTATCCCCCTTCCTCATCCCATCCTGATACCCCTCCCTCCCTCATCTACTCTCCCTCCCTTCCCTAGTCCTCAGAAAGGGAGCCCTCCTTCCTAACATCTGACCTCAGCCTATCAAGTCTCATCTGTACTACCTGTAGGTTAGAGGTCTTCCTCTGTATCCTGTCAAGGCCACTGTGCCAGGGAGAAGTGATCAAAGTTTGGTGGTCAGAGTCTACAAATATGTCTGTCAGATATACTGGGCCAGAAGGCTAAAGATGATACTCCAACATTATAGAGAGTTTTGGGTGACTGCTCGGGTAGCAAACTGTCTCTGTCATCTTCTGATTTGGAAAGCTGCTAATCTGAAACCCCTGCATACTCAGGTAATTGAATTTTATTCCTTCTCAAGTCTCTGATGAGGTTGTGAACCATACAGTTTAGTTTTACAATTAAGCTTAGTTGTTAAGGAGTTAAGATGTTTTTAGATCTAGATAGATGTTTTAAGTTGATAATGATAAGATATGATAGATATTGATTTATATTCAGAATTTTAGATGCACCAAGATAGGAAGAATGTTTTCTTCAAGGCTGCCAAATACTAACAACCAAAGCACTACGACTGTAACATTTATATAATTCCTGATTATTTCATGGTTCTTCTTGCTGTAGGTAGTTTATTATATATGTGTGTAGTGATATAAATGTATATGTAAAAATAAAAAAAATACTTAATAAGAAAGAAGAAACCCAAACATCTAAACAAGACATTTAAGTCCCTAAATGTCTGTTGGCCTAACTGGTGAAGGGTTTCTTTTTTATTTAAATGCTAACTAGAAAATAACTTTCATATATATGCACTAAGATTTCTCTCACTGTAACATGCCAGGTTATTATAATATTGACTCTAGTACGCATCAGGGTAATATATTGAATGGGAGTCACCATGACTATAAGATAGGACCCAAGACTTAGGGTGTATTAGAACTTGAAAAGTTGAAAGGGAACTAGAAATCTGAGACATAAATTTACAATTTTGAAGTAAGGACCAAATGGAATATGTCGTGCTTTTTCAAGAGCCTTAGTCATTTTCTTGTTGCAATAATAAAGTACAAGGACAAAAGCAAGAGCAGAAAGGACTTTGATTCATGGCTCAAGGGTACTTCCTGTCATAGCAGGGTAGCCTGGTGGCAGAAGCTTGGCGCAGCTAAATCATGCTGCATCTTCAGTCAGAGGAAGCAGAAAACAGCGAATGTTGATGTCCATCCAGCTTTTTCTTTTATTCAGTTCCTAGACACTAGTCCACAGAGATGATGATGCTACCTACTTTAAGGGTGGACTTCCCACCACTATTAGACTAATCAAGATAACCCCCACAGTCAAGGGCAGAGGATAGGCCCGTCTAAGTAATCCCTCATTGGCATGCCTAGAGGTTTCCAGGTGTTTCCAGATGCTGGCAAGTTAAGAATATTAACCGCCACCAGAGATTTTTAGTTTTTAATGAATCTGTCCCCTTTCTATGTTTAGACCTGAAATACACACAAAGCATACATTTATGTTTGAAATTTGAGCCCTGGACGGGGGGTCAGATCCATGGGGCATGAAACCTGTCTGCCCTGGTTTGCTTTCATCAGGAGGCAATGTTTACTTTCTGCTTTGCTTTTCCTAGAAAAAGAAAAATAAAGCCTCCACATGACTCTTTTCAAATTTCCCATGTAAGAGATCTGCTGGAAGCATTAGAAAGTCTGTTTTACAAGAGACATATTATAGAGAGAAGGTAGGAAATACACAGGCATGGATCGGCTTCAACAATGCCAGCTATAGACTAATCTTAAAATATCAAATCGTTCTATAATTTTCTTTTAATCTGGAGCCTTTGAATCAAAAAACTTATAACCAAGCAAATAATAACCAATTTACCTGCCACATGCAATTAACAGCATCATGTAACTGCCAAGTTCGTGCTCCATCTTATGACAAAGGCATTCATTTTTTCATCAGAATAAAGAAAGGAAGCAAATAAAGATATGAATCAAAAACTGCCATTCAGATAACCAAACTAAACAGTCCATCTAAGTAATGTGTCAGAGACTTACTTCAGAGTAATTGTGTGATTTGAATTAGGTATTCGCTTTATAAAATTAAAGATAAAAATAAAATAGTAGAAACTTTGAAACACTAGGGGTAAAATATGAATCGCTGACAGTAAAAATAAAAACTTATCTGGACTTGTACATTAATTCCCAAAGCATCATATTAATATTTTCCTCAAAAATAAATTTAATCTAGAGCATAAATCCACATGAAGTAGAATAAGATGATGTGGGGAAAATCTCATTTTGTCAAACAGTAGAAAAGAAAATAACAATGCAATACAGATGGAGTGAACAGTCATTTGTAATGCATGGTAACGTTTGGAATTTAATACCTAAAGAGCTATACACTGGAATGACAGCAACTAAATTTTTGCCAAAATGCATTCTAAACTCCTAATGTTTCATGAGGCATAAAAATGATTTCCATTGTCCCATTACTGAGTGGCCAAAAGTCTGGATAATCATTTGGTTATATGACATTAGAAGATATTTGAATAATTAGCTGTCCTTTGCATTTAGTTTGGATTTCAATGATCCTAGCATACATGCTCATCAGCCGCAAGCAAACTTCATGCTCCATCCTTGGTTCATTCCATATATCTTCATCTCTTTTAGAAAGTCAGTTTTTAAATATAGCCTCATATTTGTTAAATCCCCTAAAAAGAAATGGCAAGTCTCTATTTGCATGCAGTCTTTGTTGTACTCTGCAAAGAACGTAGAACAAAGTCAATTTTGCTTCCACAGTGAGCAAACACTAAATGAGTTTTTCTATTTCCATAGAGTAGGAAGCTAAGAGGCAGGTTCAGGGGCCTGAAATGTTGGGAGGTCTTCAGCAATGGCGTGTCCACCAGGGCTTCCCTCCCACGCCCTGAGCTCTCAGGACTATGATTCTTTTTTTTTTTTTACTTTCTTTAGCCTATCACAGAGTAAGCCATTTTCCAATAACTTGCATCTAGTATAGTTCAGGTGATGTGGTTAATACATATCAAAGGCATGCTCGCTTGTTGTTTAAATTTAAGCAGCTTTGATTCATAAAACAGGTTTAGAGTCCATCCTTGAAATTAATTTCTACTGACATGCACTTGAACACTCAAGACATTGATATCATTATTAGTTCCAACTATTTGGCAAAATGATTTTGATACTAAACGTTAAGAAAATGTTTATTCAACTCAGGGTCTCTAAATTATGTTCATTTGCCTGGTGTCTTCCCATAGTCAATTCTAAACTAACATGCATAAATGTCAGAGGTAGGATTTATTCTACATAGAGGACAGGTGTAGACATAATTGTTATGCATGCAGGCACACAATCACACACACGTGCAGGGGCACAGACACAATCTAATTTTGTATACCTGCCAATGCTCTTATCAAGGAAAGAGCAAATACGTTTGAAATCATCAGCTCCTGCAATTAAAAGGTTGCTTCTATCATAAAATTACTAATAACTAAGGAAGTATTCTGTACTACATATCTGAACACAGTGATGATAAATTCAGGATTCTTTTATGTTTTCCTTTCCTATTTGCTTTTTTCTACAACTCTTTCTTTCTTTCAAATATTTACTGAGGTTCTGATTTGGCCATGTTCCATAGAAGGCAATCATTCCAACACCAAATAAGACACACAAGCCTCTAATTATCATGGAAGTTATAGACTGCAGGGGGAATTAATAATAAAACATAAATAAAATCATTTAAGAATTTACATGAACTGTGAAGAAAATAATGCACAAGGATGTGCTGAGAAGTAATGGACAGGGCAAGCATGCCTAACCTAGATGGGATCAGAAAGAGCTCTCAAATCACGGGACAGTGTGCTGAGCTTGAGCTACATTACAGAGAGCAGGAACTATGGGATCCACAGTGTTCTGGATAGAGAGAACAAGAATTCTTATCCTTAAATGGAAGAAATTTTGTACATTCAAGGAACTAAGGATGGGGAAAATGATGATGAGAATCCTAAGCAGGGATGGATTTGCTATGGCCTTAAGATTAGAAGGAGTTCAATTTTATTCCAATTTGTCCTAGTTGGTCTTAAGTGTCGACCTGACTGAGCCTAAAGATATCAGAGAAGGAAGCCTTAACTGAAAAGCTACCAGATCAGATTGGTCTGTAGGCATGTCTGTGAGGAATTATTTAGGTTGTTGATTAATGTGTGAAGGTTTAGCCCACTGTAAGTGGTATTGTTCCCTGTGCAGATTGTTCTGGGCGGTACAAGGAAGCTATCTAAACAGGACAAAGAAACGAGTGTTCCTCCATGGTTTCTGCTTCAAGTGGCTGCTAAAATACCCACCCTGACTTCCCTGATGGATAGACTGGAGCTGGATTATAAGTCAAATAAATCCTTTCTTCCTCTGTTTCTTTTTGCATTGGTATTTGTCACAGCAATGGAAAGAAACTAGAACACAAGTGTAATGTGAATGCAATAAGAATTTAACCAAAGAAATGATATGATGTGATTAATGCTTTAAATTTTCCTTCTAGCTTCTAGAATGTAACAGTAGTTCTCATGGGAAGATGTATGCTACAGAGTGATGGGAGTTCAAGGGCACCAGACACCCTCTGGATTAACCGTATGAATTACCTCATTTGCTGTTTATACATCACAGGTCAGATTACCCATGTGAGTGCCCTAATTCAGTGCCTCTATATGACAGGCACAGCTAGCAACAGTCTACTTTCCAGACAGGAGACGTTTTAAATAAGTCTTGCAGACACTCAAGTTATGTCATTTCATGAAATGAAGTATAAATAATGCAAGGAAATGAACCTGTTGGGTAGGCTATAACTGGACTTGCTTAAGTTAAACTATAGTGGACATCTATAAAATACTCAGGAATCCTAATGTGTAGAGAGCAGGAAGACAACCAACCTTGGCTCAGAGCAGTCAGCGATCACTCTAAGAAATAATAGCAAGTCTATCTGCACTGAATATAAATGTGAAACATAATGGACTGTTGCCTAGCAAAATGCTTTGTCACACACAACATTTCTGATATTTGCCTGGTTAGAACACACAGTGATTGATATTTCTAATGAGTATTGTTTAAATGGCACCTTTTTATGGGCTTTAGTTCTGTAAATGATCTTTCTAATGGTCATGAATTCTTGGCAAGCTGAAACAGCAAAGGAAAAACAAATCTCCAAGGTGAAATAAGTCTCTTGAGGTAAGGCCTTGGAGGGAAAAATAATAGCCACAAAATATCAGGCAGTTTTATAGCTGTCTCACTCCTCTCCCATATACAGCAATCAATGAAGGGCAGCAGCCTGCTTAACAATGAAGAAAAAAAAGCTTGTATGTGTTTCAAGCTTGTGCATTATTACAAAGCAAACTAGTGAGTATTAGTACTGTGGTGGTAGTCAAAGCTATGCTTGTGTGCAGACCTTAAGTCTTTTCTATTGCACCAACAAGGTCATAGCCATCAGTAAAGAAATTTCAGGCTACATTCAGAAGGGATAATGCAGATGAAATGCTCAAGAAAGACCATGAGTCTTTCATAGTGAACTTCCATTTCCATCATAATTTAAGCTACTAAATTCTCAAATTTGAGTCTTAAGGATATAATACATGAAAAGATTTCCATTTGTAGCTATATTATCAGTTACATATAGGTCCTGAGACGGCTTTTTTTCTATTTTTATTAATTTATTTAGATTACAACTCAACTGTTGTCCCATCACTTGTATCCTCCAGTTCCTCCCTCCTTCTTGCTTTAACCCTATACCCCTCCCCTAGGGGGACCTCCTCTCTTTCTATATGGTCATAGCCTATCAAGTCTCATCTTGGTAGCCTGTTTATTCTTTCTTTGACAACTGCACTCCCCCACAGGCTTTCCTCATCCAGCACATGCCCACAAAGTGCTCACTGTCTTCCACTTCATCCATGGACATCTCCTGCCATAGCAGAAAGTGTACTCCCAGAAGTGTACTGATTTTTCCCTTGGTCAAACCTTGAGAATTAGTGATAGTTAGTGTTGTAGTCTTGATATAACCTAGAATGACGTGGAGACATGGGAGATGTGGCTCTGGGCATCACTGTGGGAGAACACTAACTGAGGTGGAAAGACTTCCCATACTATATACAACTTGTTGGAAATATCAAATGTGTAATTAAAGAAAGGGAGCCAGGTGGCAACATGTCTCCATCCTTCTCTGTTTCCTCATTGTGAATATGATGGGACCAGATACTCCAAGTTTCTGCTGCTATGTTTCACTTCCCTGCCAATGATGGGCTGACTATACCTTGAACTGTGAGTTAAAATTGATCTTTTCTCTGTTGAAAATAAAAGACTTCCATTAAGGAGGTAACATGTATATGGTCTCTAATTCTCCTGGTCAACTTATTTATAACCAGTAATACTTTCATAATTTTTTTTTGTCTTCATGAGCATGCATTCTCCAATAAATCCTTACACCAAGCCTATGAGACAGGTGTGGTTTTATTTACCTCCATGCAACAACTGAAGGAAATTTATTCTGTTCAAAGGATAACTGGGGAAACAACATATACACACTACACAGAACTGACTCAAGTTTATATAAAAGGGGGCACCTATCTTTCACATGGTCTCATCCCACTACAGTGGAACATTTCATAATGACCAGGAGACAAATCCCTAGTTCCTGGAAGAGTGTTTCCTCAAGCCTTGCTTACACCATGTTTATGTCCTTTGGCATTATGTAGTAGTCATATAAAGCTCATACTAAAGATCTGCAGTTTCTCCTCCCCCCTCCCTTCCCAGGCATTCCTCCTCCCCTTTCCTTCCCTCCCTTCTTCTTTCTCCCTTTCTCTTCATAAAATGGGAGGACTCCATGGATATCAACCACCTGGGCAGATCAAGTTGCAGTAATATTAGGTGAATTTTCTCCTATTGAGGCTGGATGAGGCATCACAGTAGGGGAAATGGTCCCAAAAGCAGGCAACAGAGACAGAGATAGCTCCTGCTCCCACTGTTAGGAGTCCCTAGTCCCACATGAAAACCAACCTACACAACTGTTACATATGTGCACAGCCTATGTCAGTCCCATGTGTGCTTTCTGGTTGACAGTTCAGTATCTGTAAGCCCCTATGGTCCCAGATTAGTTGATTCTGTAGATTTTCTTATGGTGTCCTTGATGGTCTTCTGGATGCTACAACCCTTTATTCCCCCTCTTCTGCAGAACTCCTCAAGAAGACTGATAGGCAAAATATATAAAGAACTCAAGAAACTAGACATAGGGAGGATCAGAGAAAGTGGTGCCGAACATACACAGTATCTGATCAGCGGGACAGAGACTAGGGACCCAGCTGGGAGCTACAGATGGCAAGACCTGGAAAACCCTAGGTGAGAGGGGTCTACACAGTGCAGAGCACAGGTGGGTCCAGCCTTGGGCCATCCAACTGGCCCATGGAGGACAGGTGCCCAGTCCCCAGAGTCTGAACTCATACCTGACTGTGGTGTATATCACAGACTCGGTATCTGGGACTGAACTTTGAGCAGTGAAGAACCAAAGTCTGGACGTTCTGGCCTGGGGAGATCCCAGGAAAAGGGGGATCTGACCTCAGACCACCCCATAACCATGCTGGCATGGTATCAAAAGCCCAGCGCAGCCTATCATGCCCCAGGGCCCACCAGCTACAGCTCCATAGCTGCACTTTCAAGCTGACTGATCTAAGGTGCCAAGGCCTGAACTGATGGGGAAGACACCTAGACAGGTGCCCTCATCCAGTGTACTCTCTCTGGAGGGATAGGGTGGAAGCCCAGCCAACTGCCATAAGCCAGCAGGGGTTTCCACACTCTTGGGGTAGACTGAACTTAGGCCCCAGGGTCCCAGGGCAGGGTTTCCAAAGCCCAGCCAAAGGCCAGATAACCAACTATACCTACACTACCTTGAACTAAACCTTGGGATGCAGATCAAGGGCACCAGCCTCTGCTGGCCCACTTGGGAAGTCAGGGTGTAGAGCAAAGTCCCCTGGAACTGAAAGCAGGTCATCTGCCTGATCCAGGGAAGGGTTCCCTGATCCCCACAGGTGAGAGTTTTTGACCTATAGACACTCACCAATGAACTGCTCTCAAAAACCAGTGAAGGACACCAGAAACTACCTCCCAAGTGTCAGAGACAACAAGATGACTAAAGACCAGTTTAAAAACACAAACAACTAAAGCCAAAACAACATGGCATCTCAAGAACCCTGTTACCCCAAAGAAGTAAACCCTGGGAACTCAAACACAACTGAAGCACAAGAAAATGACCTTAAATCCTTAGTAATGAATATGATAATGGAGGAAATGAATAAAATCCATTAAAAAATACCGGAAGATGCAGCCAAACAGACTGAAGATACTAGAGAGGCCAGGACAGAAAGCTATAGAGAGAAAATGAAGAAAGCACTGGGAAATTTTCAGGAAAATACAATCAGATGAAGGAAATCAATAACATAGCTCAAGATCTGAAGATAAAATCGAAACAATGATAAAAGCACAGACAGAAGAAAGCCAGGAATGAAAGGACTTAGAGAAGAAAACAGGAAATGCAGACATGAGCTTCACTAAAATAATTCAAGAGATGGAGGATAGAATCTTATCAGTAGAAGATACAATAGAAGAATTTGATACAATCATCAAAGAAAATGTTAAGTCTGAAAAAATTCTTGACACAAAACATCCAAGAAATCAAGGACACCATGAAAAGATTAAACCTAAGAATAATAGGAATTGAGGAAAGAGAAGGCGCCTGGCTCCAAGGCCCAGAAAACATTTTCAACAAAATCATAGAAGAAAATTTCCCCAATTTAAAGAAAGAGATGCAAATAAATATACAAGAGGCCTATATAACACCAAATAGAATAGACCAGAAAAGAAAATCCACCCACCACATAATAATTAAAACACAAAATGTACAGAAAAAAGAAAAAAAATATCAAAAGCAGCAAGAGAAAAAAGCCAAGTAACATATAATGGCAAACCTATCAGAATCACACCTGACTTCTCAGCAGAGACCATAAAAGCCAGAAGGGCCTACGCAGAGGTCCTGCAAACCCTAAGAGACCACAGATGCCAGTCCAGACTACTATACTCAGTGAAATCATTGATGGAGAAAACAAATTCAAACAGAAACTATCTACAAATCTGGCCCTACAGAAGTTATTAGAAGGAAAACTCCAACACAAAATGAAAAACTACAACCCAGATTACACACAATCACACAAATGCCCTACTGTGACCAACATCAAAATCAAGGAACTTAACAATAACTGGTCATTAATATCTCTCAACATCAATGGTCTCAACTCTTCAGTAAAAAGAAATAGACTAGCTGAATGGATACCTAAACAAGACCCAACATTCTTCTGAATTCAAGAAACACATTTCAGCCACAAGGGTAGACATTACCTCAGGGTAAAAGGGTGTAAAAATGTATTCTAAGCAAGCAGACACAAGAAGCAAGCTGATGTAGGCATTTTAATACATAAGATAGACTTTCATCAAAATTAATCAAAATAGATGAGGAAAGACACTTTATAGTCATCAAAGAAAAATTCAACCAAGATGACATTACAATTCTGAACATCTACACCCCCAATGCAAGGGGACCCATACTTATAAAAGAAATATTAACAAAGCTTAAAACACATCAATCCCCACACATTGATAGTGGGAGACTTCAACACCCCACTTAAACCAAAGGATAGGTCAACTAAACAGAAACTAAATTGAAAAATAACAACATTATGATGTCATGAATCAAATAGATCTAACAGAATCTACAGAACTTTTCACACAAACACAAAAGATTATACTTTCTTTGCAGCACCTCATGGAACCTTCTGTCACAGGTCTAAGAGAGGGGAATAAGGCAAAAGAGGGAGGTATGGGGGAACAGGAAGAATCAAGTGAGGGGATAATAATTGAGATGTAATCTGAATAGATTATTTAAATTTAAACAATTTTTATAAATATTATTTCATAAAAAGAAAGAAACTAGACATTAAAAAAACAAATAACCAATTTAAACTGTGGTAAATATCTAAACAGAAAATTCTAGATGGAGAAATCTCTAATGGCTGAGAAGCACTTGAAATGTTCAAAATCCTTAGTCATCAGGGGAAATTCAAATCAAAATATCTCTGAGACTCCATCTTATACCCACCAGAATGGATATGAACAAAAATTCAAGTGACAGCACAGGCTGGTGAAAAATGTGGATTACGAGGAACACTCCTCCATTGCTGGTAGGAAAGCAAACTTGCACAACCACTGTGGATATCAATCTGGTGCTTTCTCAGAAAACTGGAAATAGTTCCTCTCAGGATCCAGATATACCAGTACTGGTCATAAACCTAAAAGATGTTCTACCACACCACAAGGACATTTGTTCTACTATGTTCATAGCACCTTTATTCATAATAGCCAAGAACTGAAAACAACCTAGATGTTTCTCAACTAAAGAATAGATAAAGAAAATGTGGTATTTGCACAATGGAATACCACTCAGTTATTAAAAAAACAGACATCTGGAAAATTGCAGGCAAATGAATGGAACTAGAAAATATGATCCTGAAAGAGAAAACCCCAACCCAGAAAGCACACATGGTATGTACTCATTCATAAGGGGGTAGTAGCCATGAAGTACAGGATAACCATGCCATAATTCACAGGCCTACAGAAGGCAAGTAACAAGGAGGACCCAAGCTGGGGGCGGGGGGGAATCTGAATAGCACTGAGAAGAGGAAATAAAATAGACATCTTTGGTGAACTGTGTGATGGTAGACATGATAGGGTGGGGGTGAGGATGGAAAAAGGTGGGATCAGTTTAGGGTAGGACAGAGGGAAAGAATACTGAAAGAAACAACTGGAAGGGGGAAATCTCTAAGAGGAACCAAAAACTTAAGGCAATGAAAACTCCCAAGAATTTAAGGGTAACCCTAGCTGAGACACCCAGAAAGCAAGGATATGGAGCCTGAACAAGCCATCTCCTGTACCCAGGCAAGATTTCCAATGGAGGGTTTGGGACACCAACCCAGTCCCAAAACCTTGGACCTACAATTTGTCCTGCCTACAAGATATGCAGGAGTAGAGATGGAGCAGAAATTAAAGAAGTGGCCAACCAATGAACTGGTCCAGGTTGAGATCCATGTCATGAGAGGGAGCCCATCACTGACACTGTTAACGATATTCTGCTATATTTGCAGACATAAACCTAACATAAATGTCATCAGAGAGGCTTCATCCAGCAACTGATAGAAACATATGCAAAGACCCACAGCCAAACATTAGGTGGGGTTTTTATGCATGATTTTTAGTATTACACCATTACAAGATTTTACTTTCAAATTCATTCACATTGGAGTAGAAATGACAAGTAGCAAGCAGATCAATTTAAAAATACATATTTTATGAAGATTAGAAATGTAAATTAATGAAGTTGATCTATGTTTTTTTATAGATTAATAGATAAATTAAAGTTATAGAGAGGGTCTGTTTCAGGTCCTTCCTGAAATCACTCTTCAGAGGATCTTCTCTATCTTCCTGAGAGATGCCCAGTTCAGTTGTCCCATCCCATCTTTCTTACATCATCCTTCTCTCCTTCCCAGCACATTTTTGACCTTTCTCATGTGCTGACTACTACATGTCTGACCTACAAATCTCTTGTTTCTGATCTCTCTCTCTAAACCATTTTTACAGCATCTCTTGTTCAAAAACAACTCTGTGGGGTTTTTTTTTTCTAATAATAATTTTTACTAGCTTAAGTGTGTGCCTTTAACAGGTTTGTTTGTTACCGAAAAGCCTGAGTTCATTCTTACACTGCAGAAAAGGTCAAAGCCACCAGTCAAATAACAGATGCAACATAAAACGGAAAACCAAATAAAATAGAAGATATCTTTAAACTAAGGTGATTAAAGTGTTAACCACCAGGCTTGGCCACATTCTTTTCAAATTCCTTAAGTTTTCTAATTATAATGTTTCAGTTGCTAATGTAGGTATTCATTTATATTCAAATGACAAACGCTTATTAAGCATCAACTCTGTATCCGACAAACACGCTAAATTCCAATGAAGTGAACAAAAAGGGATAAGATTTAGACTTTCATGCAATTACAACCAAGGCCATTTAATGATTCTTATTGTTTAGCATGCATAATTTACTAGGTTATTAACACATACATTTTAGCAGGCTGTCACTTTAACCAACTGGCTGTCTCTTCCACACCTGTGCATTTTATTAGTAAGCATTATCTCCCAAGTAAGGTAAATTTGCTTTAGAATCTGAAAACACATAATATGAATGATCAAACACAAAGCTAGTATCACCTGCCAAGTATTCAAAAGACATTTAAAAAGCATAAAAGTAACCTTATGTTTCATATTAAGAACTAATTTTATATGTCTTCATACCAAAGAGACAGACTGAACTGCATAGGACAGATCCTTATCAAGGAACACATTGCTTTATAAACACTGAATTCTGTTTTGCTTCATTCTATGCTGTCTATTTTAATTAAATTATATAACAGTCAATTTTTCACTTAAATGCTACAGCTTGTGGTCTGACCAAGCAGAAATGAAGTATAGTTTACACTAATGGAGTTTCTGCACAGTACCAAGTTACACATTATCATTTTATCAAACACAGTTCAAGGATGGAAAAAATCAAAGGGAGAAGCAAAGCATGAGTCCACTCAGAGTTCGTAACTTATAACAACCGTGACTTGCATAATTGCTGGCACATTGTAGATGCTCAAAAATACTAGCTGGGGGCAATAAATGGAGTTATGCATTCCCGGATTTTTTTTTTAAAAATTGTTTCATGCTGTGAGAATCCTGAACTGTGGGTTGCTGACCTGGCTTCCAGTCCCTCACTTAGCTCTGTTTATCTTCATCAACTCCAGCATCTTCTCAGGAACAAGGCCTCGTATTATCCAGCACTTGGTGCTTGAATAACATTGCAAAGCCAGTACCACAAGTAGTGTGCCTGCTGCGACACTTACTAGCCTTGTCCTAACAACTGGACACGGATACATATGCATTCCATATATGACTTCCAATTTGGAAGGTGGTAACTGCAACAGCATACAAAAATAGTGTACAGGCAGACAGCATAGCCTACATTATGAGGTACCTGTGATACCTACTCGAGTATCTACTCGAAACAATGATAATACAAACAGAGAGGATAATAAAGGCGTCACTTCATAAATTCAAACATGTGAGTTCTGTTTATCTGAAGTAAGCACACGTCCCTTAGGCTTGGGGTTTGGTGTCTTCATTTCACATATGGGGCAAAAGGAATGTGGGGGTTCTGTGAGCTGCTCCAGTGTGCACAGGTGCCTAGTGGGAAGCCTCCACCAGAAGCAGCCCTGTGAACTTGGCAGGTTTTTTTTTTTACAGTTTCCTTGTGGGCTAGCTTCTAAAGAAACCTCCAGAAACTGATTCTTTAATGTTCTTGTGTCCTATTTCTTGGTTGATTTTTTAAATTCTTGCCTTTATTTGCAATATTTTTCAAATTAAACATTTAGAGAAAAATGATAAGACTTTGGATAAACATGGAGTCTTAATGTACCACAAACCAGGCTCTATAGACAGCACCTAATGCTAGCACTGGGGCACATGAATAAAACAACACCACGACAGACAGAGTCCTGAGTGTTGCTTTTGATTGTCAAGTTGACAGGATCTGGAGTTTCCTTTGGAGACACACGCCTAGGAAAGTATGTGAGGAGTGAGGACATTCTCTGGAAAGACAACTGAGGGAGGAAATCTCTCCCCTGAGAGCGGGTGATGTATTCGGGAGTGGAGGGTGGTTGGCTCAGATACAAGGAGAACTAAAAAAAAAAAAAGTGTAGTGTCTCCTGCATGCCTTCACTACTCACGAACATGTGCACCAATCTCTACTGCTGCTGGCATCAGGCCCCAGCTTCTTCTTCAGGCATCCACCTTAACGAGGCATCTGTCTTCATGGCAGACAGCCACCATCAGACTACTCAAACTGTATTGCGAAAGTCAATCATAAATTGTATTTTAAACCAATATTGCAGGAAATTATCTGAGATTATATTTTAATAACAGAAAGTAGATAAAACAATATAGTTCATGCCTTTCTCTGCAAAAGAAAATATGCTGTTGCTAATTGATGTTTAGAACCATGATAGTCTTTGTGAAGAAAGCCCAACTGGCACAGTGACTCTAAAACATCTCTAAAAGTGATTGGCCCCATGTCTTATTCTGTCTAAGACAAATTACCTAGGAATGAAGACATCTCACTGAATCTCATCAATTGCCCTTGGCCAGTTGTTGCCTCTATTACTCAGTGTTGCTTTCACATCTACACAGTGGTAGATCCTGGATCGACTCAACATGCTTCCTAGAGCAAGGTTACTCATTCATTTTCCCCTGGATTTACTGAGTTGACATATCATTTGTTAAATTGCATTGACAGCCATATCCTCTAAAAGGTCATCTAGATCTTTGAAGTTGCACGCCATATGCTATTGGTACAAACCTTTTCTTACTACCTTAGATGCCACACAGGAATAAGAAGCACAAAGGACCCAGACAGTAGGGAAATAGCTTCTTCATTAACTCTTCTTCCCTTGTTAAAGTAAAAATGCTTTAATGCTATCAGCTTACTGTTTAAATCTTTATTTCAAGAGGTGCATGTTATGCTCACCTGTGGAAACATTGCTCAATAACTATCCGGTATAAAAATAATT
This sequence comes from Acomys minous, assembly GCF_964271855.1. Taxonomy (NCBI): domain Eukaryota; kingdom Metazoa; phylum Chordata; class Mammalia; order Rodentia; family Muridae; genus Acomys; species Acomys minous. The sequence goes on from NC_140489.1 coordinate 114,800,370, forward strand.
ATAAAGCTCTGCTTAGAGGGTCAGATGAATTAAGACACATCCAAATAAAGTTTGAAGTATTTTTTTAAATTAAACCATTTAAATCTAGATGCCTTCTTGCCTTAGTAGTTCAGCTTATTTAGCAATGTGATGAATAAAAAAAAACTAAGCTATATGGATTATAAGAAGTTTTAAGTTGGAGCCAGCTTTCTACCAAGTCTGGTATTCTGGGTTCAATCCTTGAGTCCCACATGATGGAAGAAAGGAAACAAATCTTATGTTTCTCTTTGACCTCCACAAACACACCATTTAATGTATGTACACACACATAAACAACACAAAAAATAATAAAATGAGATGCAAAATATTTTAAGAAATACACAAGATTTCTAAATAAATTACTAATCAATAAAATAAATATTTTCCTTATATCGTATCTATAATAAGTAACTTCACAATTGGGAAGGGACTAGGAATTTCTTACTCTATAACTTAGCCAAGTACATTTAGCTGATCAATATAAGGCATAATCACCTAGGGGATGTTTTAAAGATTCTTCTCTCGCGGGCTGTACTTCATCTAGCCTGGTGAGGAGTCTTAGTCATAACTAACCCTTTCTTCTTGAGAATTTCATATATGAATGCTGCATTGAATCTTATCTCTGTCTCTGTCTCTGTCTCTTTATGCCTCTGTCTCTCTGTCTCTGTCTCTTTCTGTCTCTCTCTGTCTCTGTATCTCTGTCTCTGTGTCTGTGTCTGTATCTCTCTCTGTCTCTCTCTGTCTCTCTCTCTGTCTCTGTCTCTCTCTCTGTCTCTCTCTCCATATATATATATATATATATGTACATATGTATAAGTATGTGTGTATATATGTATATATATGCCCTCCCTACTTCTGTGTGTATATATATGTTCCTTCCCTCCTTCTTTCCCTCCCTCCCTCCTCTTCCTCTCCTTCCTTCCTTCCATTTTTCTTCCTTCCTTTCATTTTCCTTCCTTTCTTCCTTCCTTCTTTTCTCCTTCCCTCTCTCTTCCATACCCCATTTCTTTTTTTTAAATACTTTTTTCCTTTTTTTTTATTAATTTATTCTTGTTACATCTCAATGGTTATCTCATCCCTTGTATCCTCCCATTCTTCCCTCCCTCCCATTTTCCCCTTATTCCCCTCCCCTATGACTGTTCCTGAGGGGGATTACCTCCCCCTGTATATGTTCATAGGGTATCAAGTCTCTTCTTGGTAACCTGCTGTCCTTCCTCTGAGTGCCAACAGGTCTCCCTCTCCAGGGGGCATGGTCAAAAGGTGCGGCACCAGAGTTCATGAGAAAGTCATATCCCACTCTCCACTCTACTGTGGAGAATGTTCTGACCATTGGCTAGATCTGGGTAGGGGTTTAAAGTTTTAAGGCCTGTATTGTCCTTGGCTGGTGCCTTAGTTTGAGAGGGACCCCTGGGCCCAAATCTGTTTATCATAATGTTCCACTTGTAGGTTTCTAGGACCCTCTGGATCCTTCTACTTTGCTATTCTCCCATGGTTCTCTCATCTAGAGTCCCACTAGAATGCCCTCCCCTCTGTCTCAGTTTCCTGTCTTACCCCATTTCTTTCTACCTATTATTTTCTTACAGTGCTCTGGCTTTGGGGAATGAGTAGTCATCGTTAATGTTTATTCTTCTCTATTCACAGTCATTCACTCACCAATACGTAACAGCCCTACTTCCTGAAGAAAACACAGCTAAAATTTCCTTGGCAAAACTTCACCAGTGACTTTTTCACCGTTGAATGTTGTGGACATTTTTCCATGCCTTTCATCACCATTTTTAAAGTTCTTGTTTCTGTAATGCCATAATTTTACATTTCCTTCTACCCTTCTAAACATACTTTCTCTTTCTTCTATTTCTTCCTTTTATTGTGTGTTTTCCTTAAAAGCCAAATTGACTGTCAGTGCTTCTTTTTTTTTTTTTTTTTTTTTTTTTTTTGACATTTTATTAACTTTTCCTTCCCAATAACAAGCTTCCCAGAGTACGTATTCAATCGTTCTTGGTCCTGAGCTCCAGATATTCAACCCAAATAACTTTTATACATCTCTGCCTAGAAATAAAACACATATAGATGGAGAGCCCTACTTTGACTCCTAGCACCAATCATTACTTACCAGTTTTGCTGGGTCTCACCGCCGTCTGAAAAGTGAGTTCTTCCAGGGCAGATTGTGTACTCTGATTGTATCATGTCATCCAGATTTTAACATCATCTCACCCCATATATCCCTTCCTTTTATCTTCTCTGTCACTAAAGGCCAAACCACCACCTACAGATAGCTCAACAGCAGGCCCTGGAGGTCATCATACAAGATTCCACTTTCTCAGTCTTTGTCCTACACTATTAGTCAATACATGCCGACAGTTAAGTCGTCTTAGTGTCCCTAGACTCTGACGCTATTCTGCTTAGAAACACCAGCAGATTTTTTTTCTTGCATGTTCTAATTGCCCTCAGAATCTGTCAAGAATAATTTCTTATTAAAATTGCTTCCCAGACCAACCAAGGTTTTTTAAGCATATAAGCAGAGAATTCACTATGTTACTGATGTGTATGATCTTGCTGTTGCTCCTGCTTTACCAGGCAGCATTATCTCCAGCATCACTTCCTCACAGCATCCCCCAGGCCTTTCAAGCCTGCATTAAGAGCCCCACTTAGACTCCTAGGATCACATCATTACTTGCCAGTTTTGCTTGGGCTCACTGCTATGTAAAAAGCGACTGATTATATTTTTAGTTCATTATAACTAATATAGTAACTGATAGAGAGTAGGCAATTTAAAATATTTAGTGAATCCGTGTTCAGTAAGCAAACAAAAGTGAAATGGCATTTTCTCACATAACAAAAATAATTGTTAGGAAATAAAAGGGGACTACAACAGGAAAATCAGAGGAAGAGGAGAGGTGTGCTAGCAAATGAGGAAGTGAGCCTTCCACTCAGTGTCATATAGTTCAGATTGCCACAGTGGAACCAGGTACAGAGGTTTTGTATTCATCATCACTTTTCCCTTTGTTCCTAAATCCTAGATGGTTGATCACAACACTGAAGTCTCTTTGAATTCAGAAGCTAGTGCCAGAGTAAGTTTTGAGAAGCATAAAAATCTTCCTTTCTCTTCTTCAACACTAAGCCTTGTTTGCATTATGCTTAAAAGACAAAATCATTCTGCAGCAGAACGCTTCATAAATATGCCCTGTTGAGACTTGCTGAACACAGCAGAAAATACAAAACTCCCTTTTCCACCAAGGTTCTCTGAAGAAACAAGAAAGTAAATGTGAAAAGGAAGATTTGTAATAGCTGCATAAATCTTTGGCTTAGAGACAAAGTGTCCAAAAGCATGCATAAAATTAAATCTAGTCTGGCTAGTCTATGATTAAAGAGACACCAGAGACACCCTTTTTGAGAGTACTTAAGTGATCAAATAAGATACCTATGAACTTGGGGCCAAGTGAACCTGACTTCGCATCTTTGCCTGAGGCAAGTCACTCAAACTATCTGAACCCCAGTTTTCACATTTGATCACTGACTCACAAGATACATTCACATTTAGGCATTCTATCGGGAGAGCTTAAGGAAATGATTCCTGAAATTGAGTACTTTCTGGAAACAGTAAGAACCTAGTAGGGTAAGAGTCAAATTACAAAAAAAGAAAGATATAGAAAAAAGGTTGTAACGGATAGAGTATACATGTACAGATTTTTGTCAGCTATGTTGCAATATAATTGGAAGGCTGATTCCCTTCCAAATGGCCCATTTTTCATAAATTATAAGCTTGTGGTTCTTTGAAATGATATCACTGATGACATTAGTAAGACTTACTTCAACCAGTGAGCTAACTCTATTCACACGTAAGCACTCACATATATTTAGAGAAACATATACAGGAAGAGAGTCTTTTTTTTTTCTACTTTGTCTTTTCAATGATTTGAAGTCTTAGGTTTCTTCTTTTCCTTATATAACAACTATAAAGTCACTGAGAGAAAATTATATCATGCAGATAGTTAAAAGTCTTGGCCTTTCTTGATTTTAAAGCAATAGTAAAGTGCTGGCTATAACCGTAGATAAACCCCTTCTTCCACCCTGAAAGGAAAACACTGCCTATTTAGAAGAGGGTCACAGATTTAATAAGAGGATTAGGACAGTGACTTAGGCAGTGTCCTATTGCTGTGAAGAGACCTCATAACCATGACAACTCTTACAAAAGAAAGCATTTAATTGGGGCTTGGTTGCTGTTTCAGGGGGGGTTAGTTTACTATCGTTATGGTGGGGAGCACAGCAGCACACAGGCTGACTTGGTATCGGAGAAGTAGCTGAGAGTTCTACATTGAGATCTTTAGGTAAAAAGAACTGGGAGACATGCACTGGGCGTGACTTGGGCTTCTGAAAATTCAAAGCCCACCCCCAACAAGACCACACCTACTCCAACAAAGCCACACCTCTTAGTTCTTCTCAAGCAGTACCACTCCCTAGATGACGAAACATTCAAACATTAGAGCCTATGAGGGTCATTCTTATTCAAAGCACCACAGGCAGTAGTCTAAGTTATTGATGACAAGTAATTTAGCTAAGGAAGTGATAGAGAATTCAGAGATCAGTACTGGTGAAGAGGAAACATTCCCTCTCACCCTTAGTCATCACATCTTGCACAGCCATTGTATTTCACCCTCCACTCCTCTTTTCCTCATTCTTAACCATGTCTCTTCTGCCTAGGGCTAAATCATTGTAGTGGCTGCTCATCACAGCCCTCCCTAAGCCCCATTCCTTCTAATGCATTTAATAAGTCACTACAAAATCTTCCAAAGTAGACTTATAATCAGACAATGCCTCCTCAAAAGTTCTTCATATGTTCTGCATTGCTCAGAAAATATAACTTATTGGGTAAAAAGCCTGTTGCATAGCCCAACAGCCTGACTTCACGTGGAAAGAGAAAACTTGATGTACAGGAGTGGGCTGTGGAGGGTACCCATTTTCTGAGGAGAAGGGGGGGCAGGAAAGGGCTAAGAGGGTGGGAAGGTAGAGCTGGTAGGAGAGGAGGCTGTAGTAGGGATGTAAAGTGAATTTAACAATAAAAATTTAAAAAGAGAGATCTCTGGAAATCTGACCTTCACATTTGTACCCTGGGCTCTCTCTCTCTCTCTCTCTCTCTCTCTCTCTCTCTCTCTCTCTCTCTCTCTCTCTCTCTCTCTCTCTCTCTCTCACACACACACACACACACACACATACACACACACACACACACACACATATCACTAAAGAAAAAAAGAAAGGAAAAAGTCATGGTACTGAACCTGATATTTGAGCCTTTTCAAGCTATGATCTGAGTCCATCTCCAGCATTTTTATTTCTGGGTCTTTACTATCACACATTCTATCCTCCTGAGAAATGGCCCACTGTCTCCTGAGACTTCCCAGAACTTTTTTGCTAATTTCCCTATATTCAGTATTCTATATCCAGGCTTCCTCCACTATATGTCTTTAACACCCTACCTCTGTCTTAAAGCCAACTTATAATACCTAACTGAGGATGGAGTCCTGAAAACAGATGTGAACTCACTGACATTTACCTCTCAGTTGCTACCCTCAGGTATGGACCTGTTCATTGATCAAGTTAGCACTTAATGAATGACTTTCCATGTGTCACTTAACAATAGGCTGTGTTCTGGGAAATGTATAGCTAGGTCATTTGATGACTGTGAAAACATCATACTTACATAAACTAAGTCAATTAAGGCATCATTAAACAACATAGTTTATAGGATAACCATTGTAAAACAACACTGGTATTGACCAGAGTACGTATGTATGTGTGTGTGTGTGTGTGTGTGTGTGTGTGTGTGTGTGTGTATATATATATATATATATATATATATAGAGAGAGAGAGAGAGAGAGAGAATAAGAATATGTTGTGATTAACTGTGTCGCTCTAACCTCCCTCCTGTCCATCTTTCTTATACCCCACTAAGCTAAAATTAACTAAACTGAATACTGTTTTGTTATGTAATATCTATTTTGTGATCAAAGCCTAGGAGCTCAATATGTATCTGCTAAATGAAGAAATAATTGGTACCTATACTCTAAATAGTGGAGGGGTTCTTAGTTCTCTACAACAAATAATAAACTGTAAATAGCTGCCATGTGACCTTCATCTTAGATTTCTCCACCTTCAAAATTGCATATGCCATAGAAGGCTTCTGCCTCCTCCGTTGCTCTCATTCCCCAGTGGTGTGTCATGGAACAAAAGACATCAGTCTACAGAGTCCTTCCATCTGCTCTAGAGTTGGAGCAAGCATCCTGTGACTTATCTTAGATAGACATAAAGTAATGTCTATTAACCTCAGATAGAGAAGCAACCTATAGGCCAAAGAAAGGATGTGTCCGTCAAAGGCTGGCTGACTGAACCAGTGAGTTTTGGGCCTTTCATACAGAAGTGTGGATGAACCACTGGAAAGTGCCCCTGGCAATTGTGTGCAACTTACCACTAAAGAGTTCCACCTAAGTAAGCCATGGAGAACTCGTGAAAAGTCGTTCCCCTGAGGAGTACCCATGGGTGACATATTAAACAGCTACACCACTCAACGTTCAATGTGTTGGTTTTCCACCTCTTGCATCTCCATGAGAGGGGTAGGGCTTTGTGAGGATCTTATGAAGGCCCATGAGACTTACAAGGTTCATGAGATCCACAAATCCCTTGATCTCCACGAGCACTGTGATCACCATAGATCAAAGTTTTGACCCCTTGCATATGGAACCTTATAGCACTGTGAGATATATATATATATACATACATACATATATGTATAGAGAGAGAGAGACAGAGAGAGAGAGAGAGAGAGAGAGAGAGAGAGAGAGAGAGAGAGACAGAGACAGAGACAGAGACAGAGACAGAGAAAGACAGAGACAGAGACAGAGAATGTAAGAGTATAATCAGCTGTTATCCAATGGCAGAGAGACAGAGAAGGGAAGGGAAGGAAGAGGGAAACATACAGAAAGATGTGTTCATTGGTGGTTTATAAAATTGGATGAGCTTTTTGAGAAAACATCCAACATGTTGCATCTGTGAATCCAAACTTACATGTGTTTACATAAATGCATGTGTCCAAGGATACTACATCTATAAAAATGTTCAGAAAAAAAAGTTCAAAGAAAAAAAAAAGCACCACCCTGCTGACCAATTTGTAATATGAGCACACAGTACTCTGAGACCCTAGTAGATTGGCTCTGAAAATGGCAATTTTGAGTAATTCTTGGTCTTCAGATTAGTGTCTATTGATTTTGAAGAGCACACAAATATTTTCCCTCTTCAGCTCAGCATGCTCAAAAGATGCTGTGTTCACAGTTCCTGGTAAAAACAGAAGGTGCTTGTGTTCTTGTTCTTGTTCCCTGACATTTGATGAAAGCTAAAAGTTGAGTGTAAAGAAATCTTCCTGTAAAATCTCATGTACATTCCACTCATGTCAGTCAGTTGGCATTAATTACAATGAGAAGTGAATATCTGATGTATCCGGGAGAAAAATCAGTCATGTGGAACGGCACACAGCCTCAAGTTTTAGATATGAATTCTGAATCTTAATTCGGAAAACCTGATGTTCATAAAAGCAATACCATGAAAACTTTCTGACCTTCAAATGGAGCCCGTTGTTGTTTTACATTTATTCTACAACATAATAGAAATGAGAACAGTATATGCTCGCCTCCTCGAGGCTGTCATTGCTCTCTGGTGTTTTATGGGAAAATGTGTTTCAGTTTCCCAGCAGCACAATCAGATTGCTGTGACCAAGCACATTCAGTCATATTTCCTTATATTGCATATTATCTGAGTTGGTCATCTTTTCATGTGCCATGGATATCAGAAAGGCAAGGGATGCTTTCTTGTTGTATAAAACTTCTTTCAATATTTTTTCATTTGTTCACTTTACATCATGATTGTAGCCCCCTCCCTCCTCACCTCCTGGTCCACATTTCCTCCCTCATACTCTCTGCCCCCCTCCCTCTGGTCCTCAGAAAGGGGATCTCTCTTCTCCTAACATCTGACCTCAGCCTATCAGCTCTCATTTGTACTACCTGTATCCTCTTCCTTCACAGCCTTCCCCACAAGGGGGAAGTGATCAACGTGGGGGGCCAGAGTCCATGTCAAAAGTAGTCCCTACTCCCCATACTGTGGGACCCACAAGGATACTGTGCTGCCTATCTACTACATCTGAGCATAGAGTCTAGATCCCCATCATACATGGTCCTTGATTGATACATCAGTCTCTGGATTGTAGTGTGGTTTTCCTGTATTATGTGGCTAATCTCTGCTTATGAATGAGTATATACCATGTGTCTGTCTGGGTCTGGGTTATCTCACTCAGGATGATCTTTTCTTGTTCCATCCATTTGCCTGCAAATTTCATTATTTCCTTGTTTTTGATAGCTGAGTAGTATTCCATGGTGTAAATGTACCACAATTTCTTTATCCATTCTTCAGTTGAAAGGCACCTAGGTTGTTTCCAGATTCTGGCTATTATGAATAAAGCTATTATGAACATAGCTGAGAAAATGCCCTTGTTGTATGATGGAGCATCTTTTAGGTATATGCCCAGCAGTGGTATGGCTGAGTCTTGAGGTAGAATTATTCACAATTTTCTCAGAAAGCTCCATATTGATTTCCAAAGTGGTTGTACAAGTTTGCACTCCCACCAGCAATGGAGGAGTGTTCCCCTTTCCCTACATCCTCACCAGCATGTGCTGTCACTTGAGTTTTTGATCTTAGCCATTCTGACAAAGGTGAGATGGAATCTCAGAGTTCTTTTGATTTGCGTTTCCCTGATGACTAGGGACGTTGAGCATTTTTTGAAGTGTTTCTCAGCTACTCACTATTCCTCTGATGAAAATTCTCTGATTAGTTCTGACTATTTGTTTCTAACAACCCAAAAGGTCAGTGTTCCAGAATTTTTCAGTACCATAGACAGTTCCAGATCATACTACATACATGTATGTTCATATTCTCTCTCTCTCTCTCTCTCTCTCTCTCTCTCTCTCTCTCTCTCTCTCTCTCTCTCTCTCCTCTCCCTCTCCCTCTCCCTCTCCCTCTCCCTCTCTCTCTCTCTCCCTCTCCCTCTCTCTCTCTCTCTCCCTCTCTCTCTCTTTTTTCCCCTATTAAGGATTCTCAATTACATCAATAGATTCTGAAATGCATTAAAACTAGGCAGAAACAGAATAAATAGAGGTTATGAAATGAGACTAGTGAAAGCCATAGAGAGTACTACAGAAGAGGCATAGTTATGGAACCAGAAATACTGGAGCCAAAGAAGCAAAGGGAAAGAAGAGAAAATTTGTCAAAAGGAAGATATTTTGCCTAAGAAAAACTTGGATGACCAAGGAAGTCCGTTTGGCTAAGTAGACAGACCCAAGCCTGGGTTCTCTGAAGTACACCATAGATAAAACAAGGATTATATACTATACTAGTAAGAAATTCCTTGCATTTCACGACAGAAAACACACCTAGAAATAAATAGAAATAGCAGGATAGAAAAACTACGTGGATGGATGAAAAGTAATCACTAAGCTCAGAATAGAACTACACATTTCAAAAGAGGATTAGCAGATGGTGCCACAATTTTAATTAATATATTATGAATTTTATTCAGTGGTTTCCTTTTGTTTCCTTTTATTGTTTTGGCTTCTGTGGGTTTTTTTCATTTTCTCTATTATTTATTGAGAACAAAGTACTTCACTAAGGAGTAATATAGAAATAACAGTGTTGAATTTCTACGTAACTTACCCAAAATGGCACTGCCTTAAAAGAGCTCAAGAGTAGAGCTCAGAAGACATGAGGTTGATTATTAATCTGTTGCTATGCAACTGGATAGATTTGAGCAAGTCATTTAATATCTGTAATAATATCATTTATTTATCAGCTACCCTGCACTCTAAATCACTTGGGCACGTTGCTCACGCTATCTCAATGAAATACATCAGCAATAACCCATAGTGGTATAGATGACACAGTTGTGTCTTTAATAAATCAACAACTGTTCAAGATCGCAGCTAGTGAAGGATAGAAGAAGGAGAGAGTCTCAGGATCACATGTGTGCCTTCTAGTCTTTTCAACTATAAAATTAAAACTTGAGTTTAATGTATACTGCAGTTCTCAAAGTTTTACTCAGAATGTGAGTCCCCATGAAATCAGTACTCTTAGCATTCTCTGTCTGTCTGTGTCTGTGTCTGTCTATCTGTCTGTCTGTCTGTCTGTCTGTCTCTCTCTCTCTCTCTCTCTCTCTCTCTCTCTCTCTCTCTCTCTCTCTCTTTCTCTCTCTCTCGCTCTCTCTCTCTCTCTTTCTCCCTCTCCCCTATCACATCCCCAATGTGTGGGTGTGCACACACACTCTGGTGCTTATAGTATTTAGCACATAGGAGGAACTCAGTAAATACTTATTGAATAAAAATACTCAGAAAGGATGTTGAGCTCACATCTTCAAGAGACCTCAACACAATTCTCAATGACATTTCTTGGATGTTTGAAATTAACTTAAAACTTTATTTGAGCTTTGCACACTACTTCATATTATCCAATATGAATTTTAAACTTTGAAGTAATTTTTTATGATTTCAGTGGTTTGAATAGTAATCAATTGCTCATCCCTTAACAAAACCTCTTTTCCTTGCTTGAGTGAACCTAAGTTTATGGGAGAGTTGGCCTGCACCCTGCAAAGGACACTTCTCTACATGGCCCCTGCTTTCCCATCATCAGCTCCAAGAGACTCTGCCTTCAGAACAGAGAGGTCTGTCAGACACTATCAAACTAGTAGAACACAGGAGGAGATCTCTCTGTTCCAGACATGGTGACTTTATGCCTTCACTCTGAAACTACATTAGGCTTTCTGGAAGCAGAAATAAATTGGCTCATTTTAAGCTTGTAATGAACCAAAAGCCCCAGATCTGTTTTATTAGAACTACTGTAAAACAGACGCTCTCGCCTCACACTGGCATATTTTTGTTTTTAACATGAACACAGGATTTTCTATTTCATTCTTAATAAAAATCAATCAGTCTCAGCTCTTCTTCACTCCAGAGTTTTATTCAACCCAATTGTGATATCTGTTACAATACCCATTTCTCCCTGAAGGTACGTTTTAAAATGTGCCTTCAATATCCTCATATATGGCGTGTATTACAAAAAAAAAAAAGAGTACAAAGTCAAGAACTAAATACAATCATCTGGTATGATTACTATTCTCATGTCTGGAAGAAAGGAATGTATCAATGTATCGGTACCCCTAGGCAAGTATGAGATAGAGATTTTGATTATATATATACATATATATATTATTTATTATAATTTATTCACACATTACATCCCAATTGTTATCCCCTCTCTCTTATCTTCCAGTTCCTACTCTCCCTCCTTCTGCCCTGTACCCCTCCACTAGGCCTCTGACATGGTGGAGCCCCCTACCCTACTGCCTGGCCAAAGACCATCATGTCTCACGAGGATAGCCTGCTTCCCCGTCCTCTGTGTGCCCTCAAGGCAAATCGTGGACACCAGACTCCATGTCATAGGTTCAGCAGCAGTCCTCGCAGCCCTCACACTTGGATAATCAGCTGCACGTCAGCTACATCTGAACAAGGAGTCTAGGTTCTCTGCGTACGTTGCCTTAGATGGTGCATCAGTTTGTGCAGGGCCCCCTAGGTCCAGACCCTCTGGTCTTGATGGTCTCCCTGTGACGCTCCTGATCCCGTCAGGACCTTCCATCCCTCCCCTTTTCCATCCAGGGCTCCATCCAGAATCCAGCTGTGGAGTCTCAGCATCTGTCCCAATCCCCCACTTATTGGAGTCTCTCAGAGGACATCTATGTTGGGCTAATATCCACTCATAAGTGAGTATATAACATGTGTTTCTTTTGGGGTCTGGATTACCTCACTCAGGATGATTGCTTCTAGTCCCATCCATTTGCCTGCAAATTTCAAGATTTTGTTGCTTTTAATAGCTGACTAGTATTCCAGATATAGATTTTGGTTAGTCACACCTATATTCATGTGTGTGTACAGATCCACATGCCCACAGGCACATGTATGTTATCCTCACGGAAACTGTTTACCTCCTTTGAGATATCGTCTCTCACTGGCCTGACTAGACCTGACTGACTGGCTAGCAATCCCCCAGAATCATTTTTTCTCCTCATCTTCAACAATGGAATTACAAGTACGTGCTACCATGCCTGCAGTTTTTTACATAGACTCTGGAAATCAAACTCAGGTCCTCATGCAAAAACTTTATCCACTGAGCTGTTTTTCCAGCCTGAGACAGGTTTTTCCAAGAGGAAATGTATTACAAAAGGTTCATACATACTGAATCTGGAAAACAAATAATAATCAATCAATATGTTACTTGCTATTTACTAATTAACCACCTGAATCTCTTTCTCTCTTGTCCATAAGATAAGGGAAATAATGTTGATTACTGATGCTATTATAAATCACTCTAGTCAATCTATTTTTAAATTAGGCTATTATGGTATTAGAAAGTTTGTATTGTTTTATTATGTTTTCTAATACGTTAAACATAAATAATTTTTCTGGAAAGTAATGTTTATTTTAGTTGTATAAAGGTTTCAGGATTTGCATTTTTCCTATCTATGAAATTTAAGAGCAAGTTTATCTTTGCGTAACAGAGTACAAGTATACCTTCCTACAAATCCCCATCCCTGCATGTCCAGTGTCTTCTATGGGTTTGTATTCACTTATTACATACACTGTCATCATATCTGCCAGAGGAATGCAATGCTAAGGCAGCCTGCTAGTCCCCTGGGCAGGCCAGGACTTTCCCGGCAGAACCCTAAAGAGGAAGGAAGTCTGGTGGTTAGATGCCTTTGCTTGAGTCCACCTTGGGAATGTTCAAGGTCTCTCAGATGGACCCAGATAGAAAGAGACAATTTCAACATCAAAATTATTGAATCTTCAATGTACCCTTGTTTTCTCTTTTCCCTTCCAGCCTCATCCCCTACTTACATTCTGTGATTTTTCCCAGAAGTTTCCCGAATCTGCTTAACCTATAACCTATAAAAAGTTTCCTTACATCTGGGAAATAAGGGGAAGATCAAAGGTAAGACATTTTCTCCAGGCTCCTGCCATTGCTCCTTCTGTGTAATTTTTGTGTAATCACTGACAGGTGCCAGATGTCCAATCACATATCTGTTGCTTCATTTATACATAGTAATTCACTGTGCTTACTTACGTTAAAGAAATCATTGGAAATCTGTACGCAGACAAGTTATACCTTATAGCACTCTGGCTTTCCTGTCCCTCAAAGGGGCCGTGCTTCTTGTACCATTTACAGTTGATCTTGTGGCTTGAGCAATCAGTGACTGTTGAGAAAGGAATAACAAGTTTGCATTAGGGAAGAGACTCCTGGTAGGTTATCCAATCCCAAGTGGTCAGCCCTAGACACATTTTCCTACAAGCAATACTAAAAAATGGACTCGGTAGGTTGTATATATGTATATACATGTATTTAGAGGTAATACTAATAATTAAAGAAGAATAGGCCACAAATTTAGAAGGAAAAATACAATAGTAATTGGAGATGAAGGAAGAGGCAGGAGTGGAGTGCTATAAAGGCTGTACTTATGAACAAAGTCATCAAAAATTTAAGTTGCTCTTCTCTCTGGGGAAGTGGGGGAGGGGACAGCTGGCAAGGTTGTCTTTTACTATCTTGAGATGCTTCAAGATGATACTGAAAGTCTTCAAGAGGAAGCTTGAGATTTTTTTAAAATATAGTGCTGAGACTGAGCAATGCCCAAATAATGAAAGTTAAATTAATTGTCTATAAGATAGTTCCCATCCATTCATAATATTTAGAATGATTAAGCAGTTTGGGGAGTATTTACATTGTGTTTTATCAATTAATTCCTAAACAATCCAACTAAGAATTCTACTAGTCTTTCAATGCATACTCCTTTGGGTACCAATATGGGTAAGACACTGTACTATAATGTGTGTGTGTGTGTGTGTGTGTGTGTGTGTGTGTGTGTGTGTGTGTGTATCATAGTTATGTGCCCCTGCCACTAAGAACCTTAAAGCTAGGAGGAAAGAGTTGGATGTAAGCACAAACAGGAACAGTTCATTTGACTAGTCCACACCTTGCCGCTAGAGTGATTGAAGTAGAATTGGATTTCTTTCTGAACTCTATCTTACAGTACTACATTATTCTGTATGAGCCATGGTCTACAGGAAACACATTATGTTGTACCATGTTGGTATTTAATTCATGGTTTTCAAAGGATTTGCACTTTGCCTCCCTCTGTACATTGATAACCAGATGGTAAGAGGAGCAGACTGTCCCCATAGCTCCACTTCCTCTCCCACTGGCATGTTCCACAGAGATGAAAGTAAATAGCAACTTTATTAAGGGGCCAAGAGAGGAGAGATTGTTAGCAGAGGCATAACGGGGAATATGCTAAATCTTTGTTGGGCTGCATAGAGAGCCAACCAGATACCCCTGTTGCAACACAGTGTCGAGCTCATGGTTAACACCAGATGTGGGAAGGACAACATGAAATCCCCTTTCTGAAGCTGCCACATGAAGATCTAGTCTACATATCCCTAACTCTAAGCTGCATGAAACTTGTAGATGCAAGAGTCCCCAGGGTTCATGTGGTCATTATGAGGGCAGGCTTAAGATTCCACCACTCTTTGTGCAAAGCCTGCTCAGACAAAGCACAAACATGTTTACTATAGATAGACCATGTGTGATTCTGCATAGACACATATAATGAACTACAGCTTAAACGATTCATTCTTTTTAAAAACTAGTATACACATGTCTTTTAGAAAGCTTCTATTAAACATGTTTAAAAGAAGAAACAGTGCTTCCTACTATTTTAGCCTATTTATGTGCGTTGTTTGACAATAGGTTTGACATCCTATTTGTTTGGGGGGGGAAGTACTTATGGGAACAAAGTAAGAGGCTCCCATGCCTGTGCAATGGATTTTTTTAAAAATGTTGTTAATGTCCCATTTCACTCCTCTGTTTGAGTATTGGAACTCGTGAGATAAAGAAGGGGGTAAAGGCTGGCCTGAAAAGAATTAATGCATTTTACTGAGGTTCAATTTCTTTTTTCCAAAACAATCTCAAGAGGAGTTGAGTGAGTTCTGGGACGCATTCTGGGTGCCCGGCATGCAACTGATACCTGGGAGCCTAGCGGATAATGAGTTTTGTCACTGCAACAGTCATTCCAAACAACGATCTGGAACCTGTGCCACTACGCTGGGCTCTTGAAGATTTTTTTCTCAGCTGTGCTAATCTGTTCACGGATTTGGAGTGATTCCCGTGTGGCTTTTTATTGGTACATATTTTGGGGGTAGAGAGCATTTTGTAGAGAAAACTGCCTGTGGTAGTCTGACTAAGAATAGAAGTAGGCTTTCCCCATGAGTTCTCAGTCACAAGTTCTTGGTCATGAACTTCCTCCTGTGGAGCTGGCCTTAGACCCAATCAGAAAGTGCTTGGTCATGTCAACAGCATGCGTTCTGCCTTTGTATCTGCGCTTTGCTTTGTATCCATTCATGCTGGCTTTGTATCCATTGCCGTTCCTTGCTAGGCAAGTTGTTATTGTGAATCACAGGGGGTCATAGCTGTATAAAATGGCTGATGAGGTGGGTTTGGGTTTGTTTTGCTTTGCTTTGTTTTTCATTTGTTTGTTTGGTTGGGTTTTTGTTTTTGTTTTTGTTTTTTGTTGTTGTTTTGTTTTGTTTTTTTGTTTGTTTGGTTTTTTTTTTTTTTGGTTTCTTGATTTCTTTTTCTCCAGTGGGCTGCATAACACCTCCTAGGCTATTAAAGCTACCCAGCAAGGAATATGCTACATAGTCAGTGCTAGCTTGACTTCTCCACATTATGTGACAAAAATCTTCAGTGACAGTGACTTATCACCAAGTTCTAGTGCGTAACCAAGAGCAATAGCAATAGCCTGTATTGTTTAACAGTCTATAGAATTGGTACCCACAACCAACAACTCAAGAACTGATATCCCATAACTGACACTGGATGTTTTATTTGACAGCTTATGTCTTCTGAAAACAGCATCATCCCCTTTGGAGAGTTATTCTATTTAAATCCACACACACACACACACACACATGTGTGTGTGTGTCTGTGTGTGTGTGTCTGTGTGTGTGTGTCTGTGTGTGTGTGTCTGTGTGTGTGTATGTGTGTGTGTGTGTATGAGTGTGTGTGTGTGTGTGTGTGTGTGTGTGAGAGAGAGAGAGAGAGAGAGAGAGAGAGAGAGAGAGAGAGAGAGAGAGAGAGATTATAAAATAATGTTTACACATGGCTTTTTCCAACATCCTTAGTGTTAGGACTCTGCTACGTGCACCCTTCCCTACTTTCTTATGTTTTTCCCCAATTAGCCTTGCCACCTCTATTCGTTTTTTAATTGTTTTCTTTTTAATCTCATTTGTTTGTCCATTTGTGTGATTGGTTGGATTTTTTTACTTTGTTTAATTTTAACTTACTCAATTTACATCCCAAATGTAGTCCCCTTCCTTGTCTCCTCCTGATCCCCCCTCCCTCCATCTTTCCCCCTCCTCCCTAGTCCCTATAATCTGACCCCAGCATATCAAGTCTCATCTGGACTGCCTGCGTCCTCTTTCTCTGTGGTCGATCAAGTGAAAGGGATCAATGAGTGGGCAACAGAGCATGGCAGAGGCAGCTCCTGCTCCCCATATTATGGGATCCACGTGGAGATTGTGCTGCCTATCTACTGCTTGAGCTGGGGTCTAGGTCCTCTCCATGCATGGTCCTTGGTTGGTGCACCAGTCTCTGCAGGGCCCCCTGGGCCCAGATTTGTTGGCTCTGTCATTCTCCTTCTGGAGCTCTTGTCCCCTTCAGGTCCTCCTGTCTTGGTTGGGTTTTTGTTTTTCATTTTTTGAGATAGGTTCTCACTCTGGAATCCAGGCTGGTCTCAAACTCAGGGAAATCTTCTTTCCTCAGGCTCCTGCATGCTAGGGAAACAAATCTGAGCTAACATCAGCTACATGTTTTGTTTTTAAAGGCTCGTTGAACTACGCCATTTCTTCAAATTGCATATCTCTCTCTTTTAAATTCCTGAACACACTGAATTTTTTTTTTAAAGAAATGAACATCAAAGGCTGTGACTTCTCTTTCTGAAAGGCCACAGCTCTGTGATACCAATAACTCTCTCCTTTTTAATCAAGAAAATGACTAAGCTCATATCAACCTAAGAGAAAACAAGACCAAATCAGAGATGTTAAAGCTGATACTAATGTTGAAGGCTAGGACATTGTGCCAACTCTCAACACAACATGTGATTTTATACTCCTATGAATTCTCTCCCCTTTGCCAGACAGATTCTCTGCTCTGTGTTATTATTAAAGCACATAAAGATAAAAAATTAAATTCTGCCGTCTGGCCTCAAAGCAAGACAGATGTTTAAGAAATTAGAGTTAACTTCAATATATATGAGCCTTGTTTTTTCCCGAAAAGAGAGGGAGAAAAAACTCACTAATGATGTTCCTGTAATTAAAAACTCCTCTGCTGGAAGGTCATTCCAGGAAGGATTATTTGGTATTCAAAATGAATACAGAATCAGTGTCGCGAGCTGCCTAAATTGCTTCTCAAGCATATTACTGTAATGACGGGTAAATGCAAGAAACTTTACTGAGAAAAATTTTGTTCCAGAGAAATCCATAACTAGTTTTGCTGAGTCATCGGTACCCTAATTACCCCATAAACACAGTCACTATCCTGCATCTCTGTTCAGATTAAGTTCAGTCACCAACTTCCTGAGTGGTTTCGATATTTGAATATGTTTTTTTAAAGTAGGAACTTCTCTAAAAACTGTGAAACAATAGGTAGATTCTTCTCACTTCAAAAGAAAATATATGATAGTTTTCAGAAAAACAGAATTTGGGTGTTGAGTATAAAGACAGTACCATCAGTACATTGATTTTATTATTGTCAATTAAAACAAAAATCTTTAAGCCTTGACTGTTGTGTTCAGACTTGTGATTTGCTTTGTTTGTTCTTTTTTGTTGATCAGTTGGAACAGCCAGGACCATAAAATATGGCAAACCATTGCCTTCATACTAATCACTAGGGAGAATGCCATTAGCTACACTGAAGACGTGAAACCACATTCCGTCCCGCAGGCTCTTGAGCTGCCATAGTGCTATTCTCCACACTTACAGCTTTTTGGAAAATTCCCAGTGAGGTCATTAACTTATCTATTAATATTTTTAAGTTAATTAAAGTAAGAGGGTAAGACTATTCAGAAGGCTACCTTAGCCAGCACAGAAAGGAGTTCCTGCGTACTTGGGAAAGGGAGTGTGTACTTGGTTTCTTTCTTTTACAGGATGGAGTGGAATATGTATACACAAATGTGGAGATTGTGCTGTTACAATGAACTACACTAACTACTCTCTAGTTCCCTGTGTAAGAAGTTGCCTCAGCCTAAAAGCAAGTACAATGCTGAACATACTGGAAAACCAACCACTCTCCTTAGACGTTTAACCGACGTGTAGGCTTAGAGGAAATCACTGAGGAAGGATGGAACGATACCCGATGGGCAGACAAGAAAACAGCTGGTCCTGCATCTCACAAGAGCAACCTCTGCAGGAAGCAGTGCTGGGCAGGAAGTAATTTATGAAACCCTGGGAACTCTATGTAGACAGATCTGAAGGTTAGAAACTCCATAACGGTTCCACATATTTTATTAGTTTTACCTCCATAAATTCAATCAGATTCTCACAGTAAATTCTTTTCATCCCCTTAAGAATCCATTGGGAAGGGAAAAGGAAACACTTTGAAATAAATAGACCACAACACTATATTGTTAGTAAGGCTTACCCACAGGTAGAAACTATTTAGTGAGAGCTGAAGTTGCTTGGGTTACATCAGCCCCTTATTGGCATTAGGAAAGAGAAACACTCAGCTCTGGTTCACCCTAATCATCCTATTTCTCCTAAGAAAGGGAATAAACAGGGTACTCTGCAAGTGTGCCCTAGAAAAATAGACTTAAAATGACTGTAGACTACTCCAGCTTGCTCCATCCCTTCCCACCACATTGCTAAAAGCATGTAGACGGCAATTCTGTTTTACCTAATATATCATGCCTAACTATGAAGAAAAAATTATAAGACATACTAAAAGGGAAAAAATACAATTTGAAAAGACCAGTTAATGTCAGGAAACAGGCATACCAGGATTATCAGAACCCCAATTTAAATACAATTTAAATACAAAAGACTCTATAGCAATAGTCAAGTGTAGGTGAACAGTGTAAGTACAGAGATGGAAATTCTTATAAACAGCCAGGAAGAAATGCTAAAGGTTTTTTTTAAAAAATGTAACAAAAGAAGAATGCTTTTGATGGACTTGTTAGATTAGCTTTGGGAGATTATCAGGACTTGAGAATATATTAATAGAAAATCTAAAATTGAAAAAAAAACAAAGAAAATGAAGACTGGGAAAATAGCATCCAAGGCCTGTGGAATATCATTAAAAGGTGTATTACCTATGTATTAAGAATACAGAAGGAAAAGAAAGTATGGGGAAAAAATATTCAAAGAAACAACGACAGGGAAGTTCTCCTAAATTAGTGTCAAACGCAAGTACTCAGATCCTAGACATTTAGAGGACATCAGCCAAAACAGCAAAACCTGCTCGTTTCTATGCCAGCCGAGAGTGCATAAAGATGCCTTTCTTCTGAGTCCTTACCAGTATTCGCTGCCTTTAGTTTTGTGCTGGTCGCCATGCTAAGTAGACATCAGAACAGTGAAACGAGCGCTCACTGTGGTTCTGACCTGCGTTTCCCTGGTGGGTAGTAAACACGGGACATGTTTTCATGCCCCTGTTGACCATTTATTTGTATTTCTTCTTTTGAGAAAAATCAATGCAATCATATAGAGTTTTCTCAAAATAATTTAAAGCTAATAATACTGTATTATCTAATAAGGCCACTACTTGATATACATTCAAAAGAATAAAAATTGCATATAAGAGACACATCTGTGATCTCATATTTCTAAAAACACCATATATAATAGCTAGGATATAGAACTAACCAAAATCTCCATCAACTTTTATAAACTCCAGTATAAAACAGTGCAAGTCATATTTAAAAATTAACTAGAAAATGAGAATTATAAGCCCCAACACATAGGTTTGCATGCTTAGAATATGTGAATATTAATGACTCCAATGTGATGATTCTATACTATAGACATGCATCAAAGGATTTTACATTATTCCCATAAATATGTAAAAATGTCATGCATGAAGTTCAGAAAAGATACCTTTATTTCAGGGGTCAGTATTCGAACACATGGATTTTAAGAGGCCATATTCTGATCATATAGATATATCATCAGATAAATACAAATGAAAATCATAATGAGATAAAACAGTGTTCCTGATAAAAGACCAAATCCTGAGCAGTAACATCAAATGCTAGCCTGCTTGATCACAGCTGTTGAGAACATAGCATGTAAAACCACTTTAGGGGACATTTGCGGTATCCTACAATACAAAGGGAAAACTATGAAAATATTTACAAAACTGATGGTCCTCATACTGTGGGAGTAGAGAAGGAGAAACAAATATGTAGATCACAGAGATCTTTTAAGGCAGTAAATTACTTAGTATCCAATATGAAACTGGGGCTGAATAGATGGCTCACTGATTAAGAGTGCATAATTTGCTTTTAGAAGACTGAAGTTTAATTCCAGCACCCATATTAGACAGCTCACACTGGCATGTAACTCCATTTCCAGGGGATCTGACAGCCTCTTCTGGTCTCCGCGGCTACCTGTAGTCACACGTGCATATTCCTACACGTGAATATATACACATAATTAAGTTATAAAATGAAAACAAAGGTATTAAAATGTGAATGTATGTCATTATATGTTTGTTCAGCACCATAGAATGTATAAACCAGAGGGACCTGCAGTTTACACTGTGTGGTTCAGGTGACTAGGATGTGTGAATGTTAGCCCATCGGTTGTAATATATGGGGTTTGAATATGGGAGAGTCGGTACACACAGGGAGACAGGAGGCATGGGGCAATCCCTGAGCTTTCCTTTCAACTTTGCTATAAATCTCAAACTATTCAAAAACATGTGTAACACATATATAGAGATGCCATAATGAAATCCACTGTTTTGTACACTAACCTAAAAAAAATTAAAACACTATGATAAACTAAATATACATGAAATTTTAGGCCAACTCTTAAGCCTAATAGTTTCTTCAAAATTACATTTTTTATTTCAAATATACATTTATCGCTCACAGCTGTATTAATATTGAATTAAACTATTCTCAAATCCTTAAGCTTAGGATTTTATCAGCCCTGATGTTAACATTTTTGTCTACTTATTGGACTTATAGCTTATAGAAGTCCTAGATGCAATTTTGTACTTTTTGGACTTCCACCACCAGCACATTAAGATGGGTGCCCACATGCTTCTCACTTCTCTTGGCATTAAAGGGAGGAAACTTGTGGTGGCTTTTCTTATTGTTCTCCCAAATCTTCAACCCAATGCATCATACTAAGGAATAGCTCTATGCATGTTATCCCTGGAACATATTGTTCTAGGATGGGCCATCTTATAAAACCCATTTAAGAAACACTAAAAAAAAAGACAAAAAATATTACATATAAAAATTTATGCACCTTACAGAAAGCAACAATTTGAGCTAAATGCCAGTGTCATATGTCAGCAAAGTAAGGGTGACATTTCCTTATGGCTGTCAGTTAGATTTACTAAGTTGATTTATATTCTTTCACACTCTTCAAAAATTACACCATCTCAAAACCAAATAAAAGGTTTTAACTAGTCAAAAATTTTAAAGTAACATGAATTAAATTTAACAAAACACGATGGAATATTAGATGACTCAGAAGACCAGGGCTTGTGCCCATTGTGAGAGGTTGGCATCAGCAGCTGTTCACTGCTTAGTGGAGGAGGCTCACTCACAGTGGCCAGTGTTTGCAAAGATTCAGGAGCCAGAACACAGAATTCAAATTTACATTCACCCTTCCTTCTCCTTGCCAATTTGAAAGGTCACTTTCCTTATCTATAGACTATTTAGGGCCCTCCTCTCCTATAGAATTACTAAACACATTCAATGCCCTTGTATAAATAAAAAGAATCTATATGTTACTGACTGTATATTTATGTAGAATAGATCATTGTATTACAGAGGTTTTGTGTGCTAACCCTCTTTCCTGGTGTCTCTGTACTCGGTGAGAATACATCTTGGATCAGAAATATTCCAATGCACGAGAACAGGATGAACTGCCCAAGCCTCACTCTCCTTCCTATTTAACCTAAGACACCATGTTAGCCTCTCTTTTTCCAATTCCCAACAGATGAAAACACTATTATGATCACAGAGTCCAGGGGAATAAGCTAATCAAAGGGAAAAATAGTGATACATTTTAGCCAAGCACAATGTTTTCCACCTTGTTTCTTGGAAAAGGATAAAAATGTAGTGATCCGTGTTAGGATATTTGGCTTATTAGGGTAAGAAGCTTGAAAAGAGATAAATCTATCAGCTCATTTAAATAAAAGCAAAAATAGATCATGTATATACAATGTGATCAGAATAGAAGCTTCATTTTCTAATATAAACAGAGATATTAAATGCTATTTATATGCATAGGTAATTAAATCATTACTTATGCATCTATCATAACTTCTGCACTGCATGTCTTCTGAAAAATATATACTTTTCTACATATTTGACAGTGACTTCATAAGTTTCCAGTCCACTCTCCACGTCCCAACAAAACAAAAAAGGAACTCTTTTCCAAACTATTGTTTGGATGCAATAGCGTGTTAGTTTGTTCAACCAACTTTTCTTGTAATTTTGGATGGGGTTGTCTCCACTTCCCAACAAAACAAAAAAGGAACTCTTTTCCAAACTATTGTTTGGATGCAATAGCGTGTTAGTTTGTTCAACCAACTTTTCTTGTAATTTTGGATGGGGTTGTTTTGTTTTGTTTTTTGAGAGCTACAAACACAAGCACTGTATTTGTAGCTCTTCCACACCTCCAAACTTCTACTGTGCTCTTTTCCAAATTCATGGTCTCTTTTTAAATTAGTATTGTTTTATATATATATATATATATATATATATATATGTGTGTGTGTGTGTGTGTGTGTGTGTGTGTGTGTGTGTGTATGTACATATATATATATATGTGAATGTGTATATACATGTGTGTGCATGCATGTGTGTGTGTATGTGTGTGTGTGTGTGTATGTGTGTGTGTGTAGTCCTAAATTCATTTAGCATGTGCAACCAACATTTGTTTCGAAACTGCTCCTTTTCACTCATGTCCAAATGTTTTTTCAACACTGACTAGCTGAGAGAACCAGCACGGGTTTCTCTAGAATTTTCTATAATTCCTTATCTGGGAATTACTATGGCCTATTTATCATTGGGTCTGGCATGCATTTTATACTACACCAACTTACTTCCTAGTGTTTTGTAAACTTCTACTAAGTTCAAAGTAATTTTCTCAAAATTACCTCAATATTTTCAGGGAATTGTGAAAAATTGCTGTCTTATGTATAGGTGAAACAAACAATGCTACACTGTGTCTCTTTTCCATTTATTTCTCTCCCCATTGGAAAATCTCCACGCATTATCCAAATTTTATATTATTGCATACAAAAATGGTCCTAAGCAAGATTTGTGAATCTTAGGTAAACACAGTGGTATTCAAAAATATAACTGGGCATATTTGCATACTATACAGAATGTCATTCTTCTGTATGTTCACTTCCTGCGCTAGTTTGGGTTCCCATCTGAATGGAATTAGCAAATTATTGAAAAATGCTCTGAAACTGCCCCCTACCAAAGCACTTGCCCTTTGCCAGGTTGAACCAAAAGTATTTCATCTTTAATTGTTCCCAACATTTCCTAATTGATTTCCCTTTAATTTCCCAGTATTTTCTATTCTTGGAAACTTTAGCTTTCTGTTTTATCTTTGAGAAGCTGCTATTGTTGTCCTCATTCACTCCCATCTTCTCCAATGCTGAATCATAAAATTCCCTACCATGGATTTCATGCACAATTCATCTTCATAATCGTCAGAGCTTGCATGACTGAGTTCATATGGAGCTTGCTGCCTTCCGTGATTTTACAACTTTATCCTGGATCATTAACCTCCTGTGGGGTCAAGATAGTTACAGAACATTCTCCACAGCTAAGTGGAGACTGGGGACTGACTTTCACAGGATCTCTGGTGCCTCATATTTGGCCATATCCCTCTGTTGGGGAGGCCCAATGGCACTCGGAGGAAGGATAGCGGACTACCAAGAAAAGACTTGATACCCTAGCACCATATTCAGGGGGAGGAGGTCCCCCACAGCCACAGTCATAGGGAAGGGGGATTGGGGTGAAAGTGGGAGGGAGGGAGGAATGGGAGGATGCATGGGATGGGATAGAAAATGAAATGTAATAGGAATTATTTTTAATTTTCAATAAAAATGTGTTATTATTTAAAAAAAAAAAGATAGTTACCTTGACGAGCACAGGCGTCACCAGTCACAAACATCTACATGTTATGCTGACTTCTCAGAGGCAAAGACACAGTTACTGTCCCCTACCCTCGCACTAGCCCAGAAGCCTTGGCAGAAAGAGCTAACACGTTGCAGAGGTGAGCATCTGGAATGATCCTCGCACTAGCCCAGAAGCCTTGGCAGAAAGAGGTAACACGTTGCAGAAGTGAGCATCCGGAATGACCCTCGCACTAGCCCAGAAGCCTTGGCAGAAAGAGCTAACACGTTGCAGAGGTGAGCATCCGGAATGACCCTCGTACTAGCCCAGAAGCCTTGGCAGAAAGAGGTAACATATTGCAGAGGTGAGCATCCGGAATGACCTTCGCACTAGCCCAGAAGCCTTGGCAAAAAGCGCTAACACTCTCCACAGTAGAGTGGAGAGTGGGATATTACTTTCTCACATACTCTGGTGCCTCACCTTTGACCATGTCCCCTGTAGGGGGAGACCTGATGGCACTCAGAGGAAGGACAGCAGGTTACCAAGAGGAGACTTGATACCCTATGAACATATAGAGGGGGAGGTAATCCCCCTCAGGAACAGTCATAGGGGAGGGGAGTAAGGGGAAAATGGGAGGGAGGGAAGAACGGGAGGATACAAGGGAGGGGATAACCATTGAGATGTAACAAGAATAAATTAATAAAAAATAAATAAATAAAAAAAAATGTCATGCAAAAAAA
Organism: Acomys minous; assembly: GCF_964271855.1. NCBI lineage: Eukaryota > Metazoa > Chordata > Mammalia > Rodentia > Muridae > Acomys > Acomys minous. The sequence continues at coordinate 114,825,625 of NC_140489.1, forward strand.
AAAAAGCGCTAACACGTTGCAGAAGTGAGCATCAGGAATGGGCACGCACTCTGCTTTTCTACGAGCAGTTCCTGCGGACACAGCTTACCGTGTGGTTCCATTCATCTCAGTGAGTCAGTCCCCTGGGCCCTCGAAAACATCTTCCTCTGCTTGGGAATTAAATGGCGTTCATGAAAATCTAGGCTTCTGAGTCAGGAAAGATAACTCAAATATAGAGTGACTACCACCAAGTCCGACGGCCTCACTCAATCCCCGGAGCCCATATGCAGAAGGAGAGAACTGACTCCTGAAAGTTGCCCTCCACTCTCTATGCATGAACCCACACGTGCATGCCCCTGAGCTAATTAAATAAATAAAATTGAGGATAAACAAAATGCATCAATCAGTCTTTTTATTTTCTACTTGGAAACCTTGAAAATAACTTATTTTTAAAAACATAGGCAAAACAAACTGCTCTGTAGGGAGCAAAAACATAAGAGCAAGGAAATGACAATTATTTATTTATTTATTATTTATTTATTTATTTATTTATTACCATTTTCTTATTAATTTGTTCATATTACATCTTGATTGTTAGCCCTTCCCCTGTTTCCTCCCATTCTTCCCTCCCTCCCACTTCCCCCCTTCTCCCCTCCTCTATGTCTGTGATTGAGGGAGACCTCCTCCCCTTATATATGCTCTAAGATTTTGATGCCTCTGAACTAGTCCGTACCTGAAATGAAATAAAAGAGCACAAATGTGCCACATTCAAACCAGAATGTGAAATATGGAGGATCATAAGCCTATGGCAAAGCTCCAGACTCCACTCAAGAGACCCCAAGTCTCTGACCCAGGCCCCTCAGCCTCCATTGTCCCATGACATTAAACCAGTTAGCCTGAGTGTAGAGAAAAATAAGCTGTGTGGGTTTTGATTTATTGGAAAGGAGGGTGCTGCAAAATCCTGAGTGCAGATTCTTTCCTGCCAATGAGGAAGCTTCCTAGTCATGCAGAGAGATGGGGTGGAGAGAGAGAGAGAGAAAGAGAGAGGGGGGGCAGGGCCTTATTTCAAAGGCATAACTGCACATTCGTGTGCTGAGGTTTGGGTGCTTCCCTCCTGCCTATATAGCCAGGAAGAGAAAGGCACAAAGCAAAATAATAGTCATAAGCCTTTCTTCTTGAATTACCAAACAGGCTATTTGTTCCTTCAGGGCCTCCTGGTACCATGGGAGTTCTGACGTAAACTATCCTGACACCATCAGGACACAGAAAGATGACTGTCAGGAAAGGAAGCCTAGGTTGTGCCCCCGAGGCTGGCTTCTAGTTTGTAACCCATGTTCATGCCCTACGTAGTAAACGGCAGCTTGGGAACTCACTGATGCATGTCAATAGTCGCCTTTGAGCGTGATGTGACTGACCTATTGACTGGAACCCGGTTGCACTAGAACGAAATCAGGTAAATCTTTTTCCTAACCAGTTTTTGAGGTCATACCTTCTCTCCTCCAAATCCACTCCCCAAGCTTTGAAACGTTCCCAGTACAAGAATCCAGTTAAGGGACAGCTTCAGCAGGCTGCCTGACTCCAAGGGGTGTGGGTGCTGTGAACATCTGAATCCATTCTATTGACATTTCAGTGAAGCTTTTGGTGAGTTTCATCTGACAGGAACCAAATTACAAATACCAGAATACAGAGTTCTCTAATTGGTCTATCCCAGGGCATGAAGTACTGTCACCATGCTTCTCCTGCCTTATGACTTAGTACTGCTCACTTAGTGTGCAATTCTGGGATAATTTTTTTTTGCCTCAGATCTAGCTATAATTCAAATTATGGATGAAAGATTGGCAATCATGTCCAAAAACATAAAACAATTGACATTTAAAATAAAAATGATTATACATTTACTTTTCAACATTTTTATATTATATAGGTAGCCGAAACTCTTCTTAAATGTTGTCAAGCCTAGAATTTTCAGGAGAAATGTTTTAACTTTACCTTAACCCAACCCAACCCTACATATGTGTGCGTGTGCTTGTGCACACACACACACACACACACACACACACACACACACACACACACACACACACGTACTTCATGGTCACCATAACACCAGCACCACTGGGCTAAAAGTATAATTTAGAATATAAAATACTAAATTCTGTGACTCCCAAGAAGCCTAAGGAATAGCTCACAAGGATATATTTTGCTGAATAAGTCACAAAGAGCAAAGCATGCCATAAAATACTTGCATAAGGTTTCAACAGTACAACATGAACCAATGTAATACAATATAATTAGTTTTCAGGTTGAGCATTTTATTTATTCTGTCTAAAACTGCATGGAGTTTTAAGATAAGTGGAAATCCAGAGTATACAGTGTCCTGTATACCTCCAAGCTAAAATATTTAGAACTCTTGATATTTTAAATTCGATCATTAGTTTGTTGGGAATTTCACACAATATTAACAACCCCTCCCAATTCTTACCGTGCCAATACAAAACTAGATCTCCATCCATCTATATTTTTGTATTCTTTCCCTTCCAATAAAGACTAATCCATGCTTCCTAAAAGTGTTTATTGAAAATGCATACAATATATTCTGATCACAGTTTCTCCTTTCTCATCTCCTCTCAGATCTTCCACTTCCTCACCTCTCTCTCTCTCTCTCTCTCTCTCTCTCTCTCTCTCTCTCTCTCTCTCTCTCTCTCTTTCTCTCTGTGTGTGTGTGTGTGTGTGTCTCATGTGCCTTTGTGTGTGTGTGTGTGTGTGTGTGTGTGTGTGTGTGTTTCTTGTGTGTTGTTGTTGCTATTGCTGGTGATTTATTTTTTTTTCTTTTACTTGCTTGCCTAAATATTATTGGATGTGTGACCCTCCACTGAAGTATGGCTGACTCACCAGGAGCTATTCTCCTAGAGAAAAATGACTCTCCTCTCCCAGAGGCTAACAATCACCAGTAATATGAAGCTATCTCTTCAATGTACAGCATAATTGTAGTCTCAAAGGAGTCTTCCTGAAGCTACAAATGTCCTTTAGAAAGATTGTGCAGTGCACTTAAGGTGAAAGCAAGCATGCCCACTTAAAGACAGATTGCTTTGGTGTCCTAGAATAGACATGGACTTCCAGGGATGGGACACTGGGATATATCTCCTAGGTGTAACTGAAAATTCAGGTTTATTGCTTTCTTTAGCTTCAGGGACTTTATCTACAGCATGTGGTGATAAAATCCATCTCTAAAAGTGAAACATGTCTCTAAGTAATGTATGGGAAATAATACTAGCACATGACAGTTTTTAATAGACCATTTACATATAAATTTGCAACTCATATTAAACTAAAACTGGGTAACAACTTCTAGACACTTTCATCTATATTGTTAATACCATTCAAGCCCAAAGGTCTTTGATTCAGCGGGATATGTGACCTGACTAAATGAAACATCAGTTTTGCCTTTCTGGTGTGAATTTACAGCTATTCAACCTCACCATTTTGGCTAACAGCTGATAAGTTCTTACATGGCCTCTGAAATCACCTGAGGAAACACCAAAAAGATTGACTTATACATACATCAAGACATAATCAAGATTCTATTACTCTGCTGTGCTGGCAAACTGGAGTGAACATAAAAGGCAAAGGTGGTGAATGTGGCATTGTTTCCACCTGAACTGCCAAACCCAACAGTGTTTAGCAGCTTAAATTTTTGAACCGTTTATAATAAGAATGGAAACAAGAAACATTTAGAACTCCTTCTTTGTTGAAACAATCTACATTCATAAACTGCAACATAGAAATCACAATTCAAGCAGTAGTCTAGACAAAGGAGAGACCCATTTCAGGGTCCTAACTGAAGGGCAGTGTAGGTCCTACATACTGTTGCTGGTGTCACTGCCTGGTGCCATCATAGTTAGGAAGACTGTGGACTTCATCATTTTCTGTGGTACATTCAGCATGTGATAAGGACACACAGCCACATCATCAGTTGCTTGAAGCCAAGGAGTTCGTTGATGAAAATGGAAAGTAGGTGAGTAGTATTCCATAGTGTATATGTACCACAGTTTCTTTATCCATTCTTCTACTGAGAGACATTTAGGTTGTTTCCATGTTCTGGCTATTATGAATAAGGCTGCTATGAACATGGTTGAGCAAAGTTTCTTGTTGTGTGCTGGAGCATCTTCTGGGTATATCCCAAGGAGTGGAATAGCTGGGTCTTGAGGAAGCCCTATTCCCATTTTTCTGAGATAGCACCAGATAGATTTCCAAAGTGGCTGTACTAGTTTGCATTCCCACCAGCAATGAAGGAGTGTTCCTCTCTCCCCACATCCTCGCCAGCATGTGGTGTCGCTTGAATTTTTGATCTTAGCCATTCTGATGGGTGTAAGATGGAATCTCAGAGTTGTTTTGATTTGCATTTCCCTGATGACTAAGGAGGATGAGCATTTCTTTAAGTGTTTCTCAGCTATTTGATATTCCTCTGTTGAGAATTCTCTGTTTAGTTCCAAGCCCCATTTCTCAATTTGGTTATTTGGTTTGGTGATATTTCCTAAAATTTGTGGACAAATGGATTGAGCTAGAAATGATCATAATGAGTGAGTTAAGCCAGAAGCAGAAAGACTCAAATGGTATATACTCACTTATATCTGCATACTAGCCCAAGGGGCATGTCCCATGAAAGCCTTCACTTACCAGGAAACTGGGACAGAGGGGAGGACATCCTATTGAGACTCTAGATGAGAGAAGCATGGGAGAAGAGCAAAGTAGAAGGATCCAGGGGGTCCTAGAAACCTACAAGTAAAACATTATGATAGGCAGATTTGGGCCCAGGGGTCCCGCTCAAACTAAGGCACCAGCCAAGGACAATACAGGCGGTAAACTTTAAACCCCTACCCAGATCTAGCCAATGGACAGGACACTCTCCACAGTTGAGTGGAGAGTGGGGTATGACTTTCACACAAACTATGGTGCCTCATATTTGACCATGTCCCCTGGATGGGGAGACCTGGTGGCACTCAGAGGAAGGACAGCAGGTTACCAAGAAGAGACTTGATACCCTATGATCATATAGAGGGGTAGGTAATCCCCCTCAGGAACAGTCATAGGGGAGGGGAATAAGGGGAAAATGGGAGGGAGGGAAGAATGGGAGGATACAAGGGATGGGATAACCATTGCGATGTAACAAGAATAAATTAATAAAAAATTTAAAAAGAAAAAGAAAATGGAAAGTAGGGATTCCTATCGGCCATGTTTTTGTTAGGCCACATAACCACTGTGGGGAGCTTCATGGAATTCTTTAAGCATATGCGGCACGATTTCATTGCTGATATCATTACAACTTTCCAATGAGTCAGCGTCACACAGCCGGGTTCCAGCCTGTTTGGTGAAAACTCTCTCTGAGAAACTCGGGCCTAAATATGATCTTGGCACATGACGGCTATTCCACAAGTGTGCTAACGTTTAACTGAAGGAGATCACACTTTTCATCAGTAAATACTCGACTCTCCTTCTGCTCTCAGAACCCTTGCTCTCCTGTTTCAGCATAACTTGGCCTCACTGAAGAACACTCCTTTGTTCCTGACCTTCAGAACCTGTCATCTTAAATAAGCAGAATGAAAGCATACTCCGAAGACAAAGCTCCTTTTGTCTTCTCACAAGCCCTTAGTTAGGGAAGACCTTTGTCTTCTTTTTTCTTTTTTAATTTTTATTGTATATTTTCATATACATTTATATTATTGCACATAAATAAAATAAACTGCATACAACAAGAAGAACCACAAAACAATTAGGAATTACATAAATGTTACATTCACAGGGTTTTGGATATTTGTATTTGGCAGCCTTGAAGAAGACATCTTTCCCATCTTGGTCCATCTAAAATTCTGAATGTAAATCATTATCTATCATATCTCATCTCTATCTATTTAAAACATCTATTTAGACCTAAAAACATCTTAATCCCTAAACAACTAAGCTTAATTGTAAGACTAAACTATCTGGTCTTCAACCCCATCAGACACTTGAGAAGGGATAAAACTTAATTACCTAAATAAACCAGAAGTGCAGTTTATCAGCTTCCAAAATAAGAAAATGACAGAGACAATTTGCTACCTGAATAGTCACCCAATACTCTCTATAGCATTGGAGCATCCTCTTCAGCCTTCTGGCCTAATATATCTGACAGACATATTTGTGAGGCAGAAACTATTGAGGACTTGCTTACCCTATCTTGGCAGTTTGGCCATCAGCTCTGCCTGCATCCAAGCTTGCCCATTTTTAGGCAGAATTCTCTCTTTGGCTGAAACAAGGACATTTTGCCCAGTGGCTGCTTTGCTTCACATCTCCCGTAAGGAGGGACTTTAATGTTCACCATCTTCTTTGAGGTAGGCTGGGTGTTGCCAGGAGTTAACCAGTCTTCTTGTCAAAGAATCTTTAAAATAAAAATATCATTAAATGCCACATTCTATAAGTCTCTGATGCTTTTGAAGGCCTTATATAACTATTTTACCTTATATATCTATAGAATCATATCTATCTGTTAACCTTAGGATACATATTCTTGTGATAAAACTAGACTAGTCATTGACATGACCATGATTTGATCAAATAACAATTAGCTTGTATTACTTAATTATCCCAAACACTTTGCAATATCACTTTCAAGGTATTGGAAGTAAACCTTGTATTATAATTGACTCGGATGGGTTCAATACCTCACATTAGAGGAGAAATGTATATAATGTGTGTGAAGAATTATCTCAAATTTGAATCATAGACCAGTATATCAAAATTTCACTTACTTTGCATCAATATACAAAAATTCTATACCAATTAATTAAAAATAACCTTATTTGTGAGTAATAATTATGCCTTGAGTTGAGGCATCTATTCAATAATTTGTCCTATCATCCCTATATATTTATATGTCCCCTCTTCTTTCTTTTCAACCCCATCTCTATACCTACAAAAGAAAGATAAAGGAAAATAGAGACATCTCTGAGTCCAACATCCTTTTCACTCTGTATAAGACCAATAATAACTTATAACCAATCCTGATGAAAATAAGCATCTGTAGCCCAAGAGAGCAAACAAAAACCTACCCAACCCCCCTGAGGGGAAATGGGGAGTTGTTCTCTTAAGGTTTCATCTGGTTGATTTGCTGTGAACAATACCTTTGTAGGGGCCCAAATAAATTTGGGGAAATGGTTAAACAAGCCAGGAATAGCATTTGTAGTCCATCTTCTACATGTTGAAAAATTCCAGGCTTAATAGGAATCCTGTATTGGACAGTCTGAAATGATGGACCAATTGGTATCAGAAGCTTTCTTCAAAGCTGTCCTGGGAACTGTCCTGTTCTGATGAGGAACAGCAACTGAGAATATAACATGAATTGGTGAAAGCTCCTTTCTTCCTTCTAACCATACACTTCTAATGAGGTGGGTACTCTGCATAAGAGACTAGCTGCCATGGTGGATGTCAGTAATGGGGCTTGAACTCCAACTAAGCTAACAAAAGATTCCTTTGGAGGACCGAAGAGATGGCTCAGGGGTTAGGAGCTCTAGCTGTTCTTCTAGAGAGTGTAATTACAGTTCTAGGGAATCCAAAATCTTCATAAAGACATATATACAGGCAAAAAAAATGATAAACATATAATTACCTACTTAATTCATTCATTAACTTTTTTAGCCTCTTATGGGTTCTTTTTATTAATTATTCATTTTACATCCTGGTCAGAGCTCCTTCCCTCCCTCCCTGTTCACAACCTCAGAGGTGTCAATATTTAATTTTGTTAACTCTTATTAAAATCTTGCATTTCAATGTAAAGTGAAGCAATGTATCTTGCTTCAAACAATGATATTTTATTTCTGTGTCTAACTATTCAGGAAATTAATATGAATGTTACCACTTTTTCCTCCCTGAAGTCTTTGATAACAAAATGTAAAACTCCATGCCTGCAGGTAGCATTTGATCACATCTCTTCCAAACCCTGCCAATGCTAATATTTGAAGATGATAGTAATGATAATGAAATATATTTTAATGTACTGTACTTGAACACAAAAAAAATCATTTAATCCTCTATGAGATCACCTTTGCAAACTCAGAAGTGAGCGGGTCACTCTCCTGCTTACTGTGTCTCTGCAATCTTCTTGCCAGGGCATAATTGTCTCCGCATTGCCTGATTCCTTGCTCTTCTCCATCATCTCCCTGGTCCCTACACCTGGCATCTTAGTTTCCTGTCACTGCATAGTCTAGCCAGTCAACAAAAGTACCTAGTGAATCCTTTCCTTCTAGGCAAAAATGGCAGCTGTTTTCTCTGTTTTTAGTAACACCTTTGTGTTGCTGGCAGTTTACGGAACTTACTTTTAAAAGTCCTCGAAGCTATTCCATCTTGGGAAACATGCAAGCTTCCTTGTTGGTAGGAAAGGAATAACTGGAGAGCCCTGTCCTACCACAATTGGGCTTTGTTCACGATTCTGAAATGATTTGTTCCATCATTTGTTTTGACTGTGTCCTGATAACAACAACTATGTTTCATTAATCTTTGTATTTACGTTGCCATGGTCTGACTAATGTTATATGCATTGTCACCCACTTAGAGGAAAGAAAACTGGAGAGTATTTGAAGTGACAGCAAGTGATATAAAATGCTTTGTGCTCCTCTGGATAAACAGGAGGCTAACTAAAATTCAATCAATCAAGATGAAATATAGACTTGAAGACTGACACAGTCTCCCTACAGGCTCAAACGGAAAGAGACGCATCACTGTCTGACCTTGAACATTTACCATAAGTCCTAAAAGGATTGTCAGGGTCCTTAAACAGAAAGTATCTAAAGGGATTTAAAATACATTCTCTGGTCTCAAACAGGTCAAACAATCTGAGCTCTACCACAGAATAGCCTGTGATCTTAAATAAGTTCTAATTTTGAATCTGTTAGTAAATTTGTGTGAGGCTTATATAAAATGGTTGTACATGCATCATGGCAGAACAAATCCTTTTCTTCTATGTCCAAGTCAGCATTCTTTACTAAAGAATGCTTTATTAAAGGGGTTTGTTACATAGAAGTCTACCCCATATGTGTATGCTGACCATAAGCTTGTCAGGAGGCAGAGCAAGTGTCACCTTGTCATAGTCACATGATCATTCATAGAACATTTGTTTTTTAGAAAATTAATTAGTCCACAATCCATATCAGATTCTAGTTAAACAAATTATTCATAGTAAGCCCAAGATAAACAGTATGTTTTGTTTTGACTCAGAAGTTTCAAACCTTCTTTAATTTATTATTTATATTAATTGAATATTATTAAAAGAAACATATATGTAAAGTACTGCTTAAAGTTCTTAAAAGGTGAAATTTTGTCTTAGTGAATGCACCTCATGAGAGTTAAGCAGGTCTTTATGATCACTTTGAAGGAGGGCTGCCTCTCAGTACTGACAACTGCACCAATGATTGTCAATGCTTTTTGTAGTCCTGAAATGCTTCTTCAATGAGAAAATACTTGCAAATTGGCCATCAAACAAGGCATTAATATCCAAAACATAGAAAGAACTCAAAGATGCAACTTTACGATCGGTTAAAGATATGAATAGGCGTTTTCAAAATAAGACATATAGCCAACAGGCATATATGGAAATAGTCAACATCTTTGGACATCATAAAAATGCAAATGAAATCACAATGCGCTATTTTATCCCCATTAGAATGGTTATTGTCAAAGTGGGAAAATGAGGTTCACACAAGGATGCAAACAATGAGAAACTCTTCATTGTTTGTAGAAATATAAATTAACAAACCCATTATGGAAAAATTTTAATTCCACTCAAAAGTAAAATTTTTCATTTCATATTACCTAGTAAGTACTAGTACCTAATAATTACTATTATTAGTTATATATCCAAGAAAATAATTTATTATAAAGAAGAGTTAGTTGTAGTTCCATATGTATTGAGCAGATTATTCATAATAGCAAGATATTGAATCAATCAGGGTGATATCAACAAATGCATAAAGTGTGTGTGTGTGTGTGTGTGTGTGTAAAATGAATTATTTTTTCTATAAAAAAAAAGTGATACATAGCCATTTGTAGGGGAATTGGTGGAACCAGAAATCATTATGTAAAATAATCCAAATAGTGAAAAATAAATACTGCATGTTCTCATCCATTCCTAGAGATTACAAATTCAATCTCAGAGAAGAATGAAACAGAACAGTGGTGACTAGAAACAGGCAGGGAGAGCTGAGGGCAAGAGAACTGAGGAGGAATCAAAGCCCAGAGAGGGTGACTGAGGTCCCCGTAGCACCGTTCAGGCAACTACCAGCTACGGCAATCTGAAGATTGTGTCCATATCACTGTAAGAGTACAGGAGTTTCCACAAGCAGAGCTGGCTGATGTTAGGGAAGAAGCAAGTGCTTCCTGGCTTAATTTGATCACTACACATGGTACAAAGTATCAATTTACTGTGCGATACTTCAAAGCAATGTTATACCTCCATGCAGACAACAGTTTGAACAAATAAATAAGATGCCTCCTAAAGTAATATCACAGACATGCGAGAAGAAGAAGAAGTTTGGGGCCAACGGTATTTTCTAGTGTCCATGCTAGTTATCTTTATAATTCTCATACTCCAATTCGATTTAATACAAATACTTAGGCTGGATTTATTATCTCTCCAATGGACACTTACGTTAGAATAGGTAGAACTTATCTGCCCACTAAACCAAATGGCACTTGGTAGTTACTGGACTGAGATTTTTTTTCAAGTCCTTAAACTATTTTCTACATTATGTGATCTGTATTCCTATACACTAGAAAGTAATCTGTGTAGTTGTTTTTTTTTCCAGAAAAGTCAATGCAGCCAAAGTGATTCTCCACACTTCTGAATTGGCCAGGTATGCACACCGTTTACTTGCCTGTACTGCACGGTTACCTGGTTTGATACTTCCCCCTGGCTCGGAAGTTAGGAATCAATAAGAACGTGATTTGAAAACATTAGGTGTAGGGACTGTAATTGAAGTGATTGAAACCAGGCAATTCCAAAACTAATGTTTTGTTTCCCTAACTTTAATGTAACTTGTACTCACCAGAGTATGATTAAAATGTTCCATTGGAAGGAAAACTTCGCTTTTCCCCTCCTTGCAAATAAATCAGTAGATAAAATTTTATTTCCTATCTGTCAAGTTTTTCTACTTTATACAGCTGACCACCCTCTATAATAATCACACTTTCATTACTGAAGCTCAATTTCCCATTATGAACTCTGGGAAAAATAATATGTGTTTACAAATCACTGAGTAAAAATTTTATTATCGTAGCAGATAAAGCAGAAAGATGGAGTGTTCTTTATGATCCTACAACATCTCCACTCCCACCACAGTACCATGCTTCATAAAGCCTTTTCAGATTTACCGTGTGTCCCAAAACTTGTCACTTGCCAAGATCAGTCTCCTTTCCCTCGGTTATTACTTCCGAATTGTCATTTATTTTTAAAAATTCCATACATTAATATAGCATTTACATCATTTCTTCCTTTTCCTTTCCATACTCCAACTGCTCAAATGTCCCCCCCAAAACACACACACACACACATGTATGCATATATGTTTATCTATACATATATATTCCACTGACTCCATTTACTGTTTCTTTTATGTACACTTGTCTAGAGGTGAACATTTGGGACTGGAAAATCTACCAATAGGCTCATTCCTAGAGAAAACTGATTATCCCGTTTCTTACCCTGGAGCTCTTGTCCAGTGGTGGAGCCTTGTGAAATTTCCCCTATATCGTTTGGCATGTCAACTGCTGCTGTTGTTATGCAGTTCTTGTTTAGGCAGTCATATTGTTGAAATTTTATGGGGACAGCTCTCCTTGTCTGTCAGTTACTAGGAAACCTGTTTTAAAGTATTCCTCTAAAAGAATGGGTTTAGTTGTTATATCTCCATGTACTTTTGGTGTTTATTTATTAATTTCCATAAGCTTTTCATTTTACCATCTCTCCGTTTTATTTGTCTGGTTTTGGTTTATCGATACAGAGTTTCTCTGTGTAGCCTTGGTTGTCCCGGACTCGCTTTGTAGACCAGACTAGCCTCAAGCTCACAGAGATCTGCTTGCCTCTGCTTTCCCAAGAGCTAGAATGACAGGTGTGATCTTTCATTTTTATAATTTTATTTAGTTATTTAGTTTTATTTCTAAAATATTCATTATGCATATTCATTGTACACAGTATTATGTTACAAAAGAACATTTTCATTCAAGGATATATATACTTATATTTATATATTTATTATAATATATAATTATATAATATGTTATATAATAAATATATAAATATATATTTAACATATTCATAAATACATGATTTTATGTGTCTACATAAAGTTAAAGAACTAGAAATTAGAAAAAAAATATGATACTATATTTCTAAAACTGGCTTAATGTACTTTATATATTTATTTCCAGTTGCATCCATTTTCTGCAAATAGCTTAATTCTTTGGGGTGGTATATTTACCACATTTTCTTTATCTGTTCCCCAGTTGTTGGACACAAAAATCAGTTCCATAACTTATCTATTGAAAATCGTGTTGCAATAAACATTGATGTGCAAGTGTTTCTATATTAAGTTGAATTGGATTACTTTAGGTAAACACCCAGTAATGATACAGCGAGATCTATCTTCAGGTTTGTTTTGTTCTTTAGATTTTTCTTTTCTTTCATATTGTTACATGCATATAAATATATAAATATAACTTCTTGGGTCTCTTTATGTTACTTGTATGCTTGTGTTTTGTTTTTGTTTCTTTGTTTGTTTGTTTTTCAAGACAGGGTCTCTCTGTGTAGCCTTGACTGTCCTGAACTCACTTTGTAGACCAGGCTGGCCTCAAACTCACAGTGATCCACCTGCCTCTGCCTCCCGAGTGCTGGGATTAAAGGTGTGCGCCGCCACGCCCAGCCTATGCCTATGTTTTTAGAGCTGATCATTTGATATAACTGATTGGAGGTTCATCCCTGGAGAATACTAGTTCTCTCAACTTAGCAGTCGATAATTATCCGTTGTTCCATCTAAGGGTGGGCTTTCTGATGATTCTCCTCCCTCTTGGTGTGTCAACTGGTGTGTATATCATTCAGGTCTTGTTTCAGCTGCCATATTATTAAGATCTTGTGAGTAATCAATTAGATTTAAAATAATATACATACAAGTAACATTAAACAGACTGAGCTGGTTATATTTATATTTTTAGGAATACACACACACACACTAATTAAAGAAGTAGAGATTATGAGTTTGAGAGCAAGGTGGAGGTACATGAGAAGGGTTGGAGGGAGAAAAGAAAAGGGAATAAGTGATGGAATTAAATTTTAATTGCAAAACCTTTTTGAAAGAAATTTAGGAGAAGCTTGTACAAGTGCAGTTCCCCTGCCCTGTATGGAAGACACTACTTCATAGCAAGTGCTCTGGTCTGGTTTTCACTGCAGCTGGACTAGCAGACATTCCCTGCAGCCGTAGAGTGTCTTTAACACTCGTAATGAGGTCTTCTTGACATGGCAGAACTATGAAACTACTAAGAACAATGTTTACTTATCCTTTAGTGTCTGTCTATCTCTCTGGTTAGTTGGCCGACTAGTTGTTTTGGTCAATCCAGGCCTTTGCACATGCTAGGCAAGTCTTCTATGACTGAGGCACATCCTTAGACATCACTCTTCTGTTTTTAAGCTCTAATGTAATTATGCCATAATCAGAGGCTTTGATTCTAAAAATAAATTTGATGGTTATTTGCATCTTGCATGAGACAAATTTTTTAACTGTCTGATTAAAGCTTAATTAAAGTATATTGTCCAATATTAAATATAAAATACCCTGTGTCCATTAAATTAAGTTCATATTTATATTATGTAATCTTAGAAACACTGTTTTATCATTTGCCTATCTTTACTATTAACAATGGGAAGATGCATGGTAGAATCCTTCTTTATGATGGTAACATTTTTAAGTTATAAATGTGTGTCAAATCTGTTTTGTAAAATACATATTTAAGACTCACATTGCTTTTTTTTCCCTTTGAACATACTTTCCCCAAACATTCATATGAAATTTAAGTACTCTGTTGTTGTTCTTATAGTAACTATTCTTAGCATTTTGCGTTGCTTGGTAGGCTTAATAAAGTTTCATTTTAAACTCTCCTTACATAATCAAAGGCCTTAATGTACATGAGCACTAATCATGTGCTTCCTTCATCCTTCATTTTATACAGTTGATGCCTAGTGCTTCAGAGTTGCCCTATCAACTCAGTACATAAGAGTATTGTCATTACTGGTCCATTGTCTCTCTGACATGGTCTTACTATGTAGATCTGGCTTTCCTAGAACTCACTATGTAGACCAGCCTGGCCTTGAACTCACGGAGATCTTCTGTTTCCCAAGTGTTGGGATTAAAGGCATGTGCCACCATTTGAGTCTGCCATTTCTTATTGCTATCTTTCTTTTTCCTTAACTTGAAAACATTCTGTGTTAGGTGATTTAAACCCAGCACCAAAATACTAATAAACCTTTTTATTTATAGAATAAACTAAACAGTTAATATTTTAGAGGGAAAAAGGTAGAGTACTGGGTCTTGGCAAGGGCTTGAGGCTTTTTCATATGATAAGTTGGAGGAGTTAATGCCCTGTGGTACAGAAATATAAATATATTATTTTAAAATACAAAAAAAAAATAAATTGTGTATTTTATAAAATCTAAGAGAGATGGTTCAAATGTTAGTGACACCAAAAGTGATAAATAATTGAAGTGATAATTATGCCAATGATTTTGATTTGCTCATTATACACAGTATGAATGCAGGGAAATGTCACAGCATCCCATAAATGTGTGCAATTACTGCATCAACTAAAAGCAAAGGCATTTCTTAAACTTTTGAGGCTTCCAGCATTGCAGTGGAGCCTTTACACTGCTGTTTTTAACCTGCAAACACCTCTTCTCAGGATTCACCTTATATTATTTTAGTAATAAAAATAGTCCCTCATTTAATTGATTTCAGCAGGAAGTTTATTTAAAGAAGCTGTTTCTCAATGCTGGCCAGAAACAATAAAAACCTTGAATTCTTTATATATTTTGGATATTAGATCATTGTCAGACGTAGGGTTGGTGAAGATCTTTTCCCAAATCTATAGGCTGTCGCTTTGGTCTATTGGCAGTGTCTCCTGCCTTACAGAAGCTTCTCAGCCTCATGAGGCCCCATTTATTGATTGTTGACATTAAGGCCTGGGCTGTTGGTGTTCTGTTCAGAAAACTGTCTCCTGTGCCAACGTATTCCAGGCTCTTCCCCACTTTCTCTTCTAACTGGTTTAGTGTCTCTGGTTTTATGTTGAGGTCTTTAATCCACTTGGAGTTGAGTTTTGTGCATGGTGACAAATATGGGTCCAATTGCATTTCTCTACATGTAGACATCCAGTTAGACCAGCACCATTTGTTGAAGATGCTATCCTTTTTCCATTGAATAAATTTGGCTTCTTTGTCAAAAATCAAGTGACCATATGTGTGTGGAAAGAACTCAAGAAATTGAATACCACCAAAACAAATAACCCAATTGAGAAATGGGGCTCAGAACTAAACAGAGAATTCTCAACAGAGGAATATCAAATGGCTGAGAAACACGTAAAGAAATGTTCAATGTCTTTAGTCATCAGAGAAATGAAAATCAAAATGACTCTGAGATTCCATCTTACATCCATTAGAATGGCTAAGATCAAAATTTTAAGTGGCACCACATGCTGGCGAGGATGTAGAGAAAGAGGAACACTACTTCACTTCACTGCTGGTGGGAATCCAAACTTGTACAATCACTTTGGAAATCTATCTGGAACTTTCTCAGAAAACTGGGAATAGGGCTTCCTCAAGACCCAGCTATTCCACCCCTTAGAATATACCCAGAAAATGCTCCAGCACACAACAAGTACATATGCTCAACCATGTTCATAGCAGCCTTATTCATAATAGCCAGAACCTGGAAATAGCCTAAATGCCCCTCAGTTGAAGAATGGATAAAGAAACTATGGTACATTTACACTATTCCACACTATTCCACACTATTCAAAAACAAGGAAATCCCGAAATTTATGTACAAATGGATGGGACTAGAGATGCTCATACTGAGTGAGCTAACCGAGAAGCAGAAAGACTCACATGGTATATACTCACTTATAATTGGGCACTAGCCCAAAAGGCGTGTTCCATGAAAGTCTTCACTTACCAGGAGATTGGGATAGACGTGAGGACATCCTACTGAGACTCTAGGTTAGAGAAATATAGGAGATGGGGAAATAGAAGGACCCAGAGGGTCCTAGAAACCTACAAGAAGAACATCGTGATGGGTGGATTGGGGCCCAGGGGTGTCTGCTCAAACAACTGCACTAACCAAGGACAACACAATAGTAAACATTGAACTCCTACTCTGATCAAGCCAATGGACAGGATGTTCTCCACAGTTATGTGGAGAGAGGGGACTGACTCTGACATGAACTCTGGTGCCCCATATTTGATGACCTCCCCTTGGTGAGGAGCCTTGGTGGCACTCAGAGGAAGGATAAGAAGGCTACCAAAATGAGACTTGATAGCCTGTGACCATATAGTGGAGGAAGTGGAGGACCCTCTAGGTCATAGACTTGGGGAGGAGAATAGGGTGAAAGCAGGAGGGAAGGAGGAATGGGAGGGTACAAGTGATGGGATAACAATTTAATTATAATCTGAATAAATTAATAAAATTTTAAAAAAACAATTAAAAAAACAGTCAATGAAAACTTTAAAATTTTTAGTGTCCTAAAGAATAGGTTAGAAAATACTGGGTTCTGTAATAATTATTGTCATCCTTCACATAAAATTACCCACAATTCATATAGTTTGTATCTTGAATTAGAAACAGTTGCACAATCCTAGCCCAATTATATGCCCTTCTTCCTAGGTGACCAGAAAGTCCTGAGTAGGAAAAAGAAAATTATATGCATAACTTGAAAAGGACCCAGAGAAACGGACTCAGTCTGAACCCAGCATCACAGCCTTGGCTTCCACCGCAGCTTGTACTGGTCAGCTAAGCAATATCAACAAAGCCACCACTGGCAGTTAATTTCTGCTGAGGGAAAAGGGCTGGTTCTTGTCCCTAACTACAACTATGATAAAGATGCAAATTCACAAAAATACTTGCTAACAAATACAGGTGAAAGGATGATGTCAGAAAAATGACATTTCCTTAAGCAGTATGACAAATGACTGAGATGGGAATCAGCATTGGGCGCCAGGACCAATGAAAGGCTCAGAGGCAACAGAATACTCACTGTCATATCAAATTCAAGCCGCATATTAACTGCAAACAGAAAACTACCCTTTTCAATGGAATACTCAAATGTCCACATTGGCAGTACCACTGGGCAACAATGTGACTGACAGTCATCTCAGTGCACTACAATAGGAATCATCAACTGTGAGGTATCTTTAAGGACCCAGCTTGAGTCTAATCACAAAAAAAAAAAGAAATAATTTAAAATATTCAGTATGGAGGACATTTTACAAGACAGTATTTTGTATTCTTCAAGCGAATAATTCAATATCATTAAAATCAAATAAAAGGCCAAGAAAGTGTTCCAGATTAAACAAAACCAGAATGGCGTAATTAAATGTAATGCAAAAACATTAGTCTCAAACTTTGTAATACATATGTCAAAGTCATGTATAGATAATGTAATAGATTACATTATTAAATTAACATTACAGTTTAAGGGTGACATTGTAGTTAAATAGGAAAATGTCCTTATCCTTAAGGTTTCAACAGAGGAGGGCAGGGAGGGAGGGAGAGAGGGAGACAAAAAGAGGAAAAGAAGAAGGCAGCAAGGAGAGACACAACGAAAGGAGGAAATCTGACAAATTGATAATAATTGAATGAAAGATATAAAGTAGTCTTACATTTATCATCCCGGTATATGTTTCAAGACCTTCTGTACATATCTGAAAACATTGGTACTGCTGAACCCTAAACAGACTCGGTTTCTCCTTACACATGCAACTGAGCAGTGGCTCCATGTGTGTGGTCTTTTCCCATGGCCAGTCCTTGGAAGGTTTTCTATTTTGTCCTGAGCCCATTAGATAGCCTCCCACAAGTCTAAATAAATATATTAAATGCTAATAAATTAGAACAATTTCAGCAGCTCTCTATAATAAAATGGATCATATCCATTCTGACTTAAGCCATTATAAAGCAAAATCAGGGTAATAAGAGCACAAACATTGGGATATCATGTAATCAATCTAATAATCAGTAGTCTTCATAACTGAAACCAGTACCATGTGACTGAGAGGGAGGATATACACTATGTATACAGTAGACTAAAAGATAACTTACAATCTGGGTCGAATGGTGCAAATGAATGTCATTTCAGCATGCTATTTATGTCAGCCTTCTAACTCTCCATTTAATACTTATGACTATAGTTGTTCATGGACAACTCAAACAATGTAAGCAAACACAGAGAAAGATGGACTGTTGTTTAAATAACCTTTTCCTTTAGACTTGAGGCTATTCAAAATAAAAAGTGTAAGATAGAAGACAAATCATTTTCTTCCCTTCACTCAATCAAAAAAAACTCTAACTGTGAAATGAAGCCTAAGAGATGGAGACTGACTGCACATCATAGCAAAGGCTGATAACACTAAAACAAGACTTCTAAGGAAGCTATGGCAGTTTCTTCTAGAGATATTTTATGGCTGACACTCAGTACGTGACTGCCTGCAATAATTTCATGTCACAATCATTCAAGATAAATGCCTAATCAAAAGCTGACATCTCAGTAACCCCTCCTGCTCAGCAATCCCTAATCATTAATTTACTTCAAGGATATTTATTATCTTATAATTAGTTGAGGCATCAAAAGAATAATGTAGCAAAATTATATATTATTGATTGTCTATGAAACTGCTCAAGCTTCAAAATTTGGGTCAGCCAGGATACAGTCGTTAATTGAGCTAACATTTAGTGCTTCTCAAAGTAGCTTGAAATAGAAGCCAGTTTTTCCTTTTGGAATTTATTTCCTTTTTATTGAAAATAGATTCTTCTCTCATACAATACATCCTAAGCAGCTCCCCCCCCAACACTCCTCCTAGCTCCTCCCCACCAACCCTTTTCCCCAGATCCACTCCGCCTCTGTTTCCTCTTCAGCAAAAAGCAGCCCTCTAAGAGACAACAGACACAGGTCAAGACAAGTTACAATAAGACAAGGTGAAAGCTCTCATGTCAAGACTCGACAAGCCAACCCAACAAGCCAAGCCAACTTCTTGTCTCAGGACAAGAAGAAATTCAAAGTTCCCCCTGTGCCCACCGTTAAGAGACTCACAATAGCATTAAGCTAACAGCCATAACATTTAAACATGTAGAAGATGTGGTGCAAAACCATGCAGACCTGGCTTGCCATTTCAGTCTCCGTGAGCCCATGTGAAGCCTGCTTAGTTGGTGTGGTGGCTATGTTCTCCTGGTGTCCTCCATCCCCTTAGATTGCTACAATCTTTCTTTCCCCTCTTCTGCAGGGTTTCCCAGCTCCAAGGGTAGGGGCCCAATAGAGACCTCCAATTTAGACTCTCTCTCTCTCTGCATGAGGTCTGGCTGTGGTCTCTATACCTGCTCCCATAAACCTCCAGAGGAAAGGCCTCACCTTTGACCATGTCCCCTGGAGGGGGAGACCTGGTGGCACTCAGAGGAAGGACAGCAGGTTACCAAGAAGAGACTTAATGTTTTTTTAAATCTGCACAAAAACATTACTGAGATCTATGACTTAAAAATATAACTTAAGCAAAACCTCATGCTCCAGAACTGAATAATCCATATAACAAAAGAGCACAGTTATTATACTGAGTGATAATGTGCCTGTGCCCCTTTAATAATAAATGGAGATGTTTAATAACGGCACCAAAAGAACACTGGAATGATTAAATCACCTAAAATATTTAATTTTGTTGTAAGATTTTTAAAGGTAACAATGTGTCTTATTAATTAACAATTCTATCATTGGAAGTGTCTTCCTTCTTTCTTCTCATTTACCCCATGATATCATGGGTCATGATAGGTAAATGCCTGCATATAGCATTGTCCTGCTAATCATCATCAGGTTGCCTTTGTGAGTTGTTAAGGATCCAGCTTCAATCTTGTATTCTTCTTTCCTAACGTCTCTCTAAGAATGAGATGGAAGGAACCTATGGCTCATACACCTCAGTTGTTTCAACATGGGCTCTTGCAGTCTGTGATTTTTACACACATGCCCTCTCTGTTATCAGCAATTGAAAAAGACTATGAAAACACAGCTGTAGAAAAACTGAGGTCTACATTAGTGGCTCCTATATTTGGTTGATCCCCTTTATTAAATTCTTAATCTTTTCAATATTTTTCTTTTCTTCTGTGGACACTTAATAACAAAGTCCCTGAACATATGAATATGATCAAATTTACTAACTATAAAATTAGACATATGAATATCACAGAAAAGGTATAGCTTTCAAGGAGAGAAGTAACCAGGAAATAATTACAGTAAAATGTATATGTGATTTATATCCCAGATGTTGCAATCTGGTTATTTAGAAAGGTTGAGATATAAAGAGCATGAATGCAGAGAATAAAAAAGATTACAGGTATGTTGCAGAAGAAGTGACTTCACAAGAGCACTAACTCATTTCAATAAATATAGGGTATAATTTTAAGTAAAAACTATAATCCCAAAGGTCAAAGAATATGAATTCCTAAGTCCCATCCTATTCTGTATGTTCTCCCACCTCTTTACACTTCATAGGAAGAGTCAATGTTATTTATGTCTGTGCATTTTTTCCAAAGAATTTTTACTCATTAAAAAAAAAAAAACAAATAAAACTACATATGTATTTACCTCCCTCCAATTTGCACTTATAAACTTATTTCCATTAAATGTACCTTAGATTATTTATTGAACATAATTTATGTACCCAGATCCCTACAGAAAACCATAAAGAAGTGAGCAATTATTCCACTTCTATTCTTGCATCCCATAATCTAGAAACTGTCATAAGCTAAGTCATTAAGTGGCCTTATTTCTTCCAATGAACAATATCAAATGAATTAAAATAATAGTAAAATAGACTGTCAAAATAGAATTTACGCTTTAAATTATTCAATAGATTTAACTCCCAGTCTCATAAATTGGGGTACATTAATGCAAATTTCCAAATGATTATATAAGTCCAGTGCATCCAAATAGCAAAATGCTTCCTCAAATTTTATGTCTCTCAAAATGTGCTCATCAGAAACACACTTGGTGGTATTTTTTCTTGTATTCCAAAAGTTGGTTTTATTTCAGGAAATGAGTTTAATCCCCAAATTTTCTTTTTACAAAGTCATGTGCTTTTGTTGTCTTGACAAATAATCCTATAACAATCAAAATAATCAAAATAATTTATTGATACCATTCTTTGAAGCAATAATCACTGAGAGGAGGATACTTGAAGTATTTTTAGTGAAGAGTTTAAATATAGAAAAGCCTTCAATTAATCTGTTTTTTCTTCTTTTTCTTCATTGTCTCCCTCAAAACAGGATAGGTGAGAGCTTTCAAGGGAAAGAGGATGGATGGGTATTCTCCAGAAGGATACAGAATTGATGTTCATCTACTCTGACTGAATAGAAACAGATGGAAACAAATAGAAGAGGAACTCTGAGTTTTCCACTTGCAAAAGGCACCATTTTCTTCATTCTACAGACTGCCTTAGTCACTGTGTAGCATATGAAAATAGGAAGAAACAATCAAATAATGAACACATGTGGATGAGTCATAAGAAAATTATTTGGAAAAATGAAATCACTGACATTGTAAACAGAAAGAACTATCTGTTTTAAATGTGATCCTAATTGCCCTGAATTATTTTGCCTTCTCTGTTAAATGAAGTCACCTCCAAACACAATTTCTGATCTAAGGATCAGAAAAATCATTTTTATTTGATTACTTTAGTACATCATCAGGCATATTTTATGGTAGTTTAGATATCCACTCCAACAGGAGCTAAGTAAAATGTTCTTTCCATGTATTTTAGCAATCTTTTCTGCTCCTATTAACTACTAGCTATAAGGTTACACACACACACACACACACACACACACACACACACACACACACACTATACTTCTAAAGCCATTTCAAACCCCATGAGAATCCTCTGTTTAGAATTTAGGAGCTCCCAAAATGACTAGTCCATTCCCCAGTATCTATTCATAAGCCCCACTGTCCCAGGGAATGTCATGGTTTGTTGATTGCAGAACTCATGGCAGCCAGGAATGCATCAAGTAGATGAGAGAAATGGCAGAATATCTAAAAAAAAAAAAACCATCACGACTGTTTCTATCATCATATGCGCCCACTGATTATAAAACATAGCAACAATTTTGTAGCAAGGTTGAGTTCATTAAACAAAAGTAAAATTGGTGCTGATGGTCATATGCTGACAGACCTGATACTTCATTTCATTGAGACAGTGCACCACAGCATCTTCACTGTATTAGTTAGATAGGGTCTTGTGTCTATTTCTCAGCTCTCTGAGAATCTATAGTTTGACTGAACTACTCAGTGTAGAGTTCTGATATTTAAATCTAGAATCCTCATTAGTAAACTCTACCTCCCAGACTTGTGAAGCTCAAAAGAAGCAGTGCTAATCATCAATTAATATAGGCTGAAAATGGAAAGCATTTAAACTTTCATTCATGGGAAAGACTGATATCATCCTTATGAGAAATATACCTTACTCTTTAATTTATTTTACTTTCATCAAGTGTCCACTCTTTGTATCAGTATATATAATTTATAGTCACTTAGATCCAGAGGGTCCTAGAAACCTACAAGTAGAACATTATGATAGGCAGATTTGGGCCCAGGGGTCCCACTCAAACTAAGGCACCAGCCAAGGACAATACAGGTGGTAAACCTTAAACCCCTACCCAGATCTAACCAATGGACAGAACATTCTCCACAGTAGAGTGGAGAGTGGCATATTACTTTCTCACATACTCTGGTGCCTCACCTTTGACCATGTCCCCTGGAGGGGGAGACCTGCTGGCACTCAGAGGAAGCACAGCAGGTTACCAAGAAGAGACTTGATACCCTATGAACATATACAGGGGGAGGTAATCCCCCTCAGGAACAGTCATAGGGGAGGGGAATAAGGGAAAAATGGGAGGGAGGGAAGAATGGGAGGATACAAGGGATAAGATAGCCATTGAGATGTAACAAGAATAAATTAATAAAGAAAAAATGCAAAGAAGAAAAAGTGAACAGTAGATAGATAGATAGATAGATAGATAGATAGATATAAAGATAGATAAATAGAAAGAGATGATAGATAAATACATAGATAGATAGATAGATAGATAGATAGATAGATAGATAGATAGATAGTAAAGGTAGGGATTGCCATATAGACAGATATATAGATATATACAGTTAGATGATACATACATACATACATACATACATACACACATAGATAGATGATAGATACATAGAGAGACAGATAGATAGAAAACATATCCATATATTTCACTGAAGAAAAACTCAAGTCAAATTTTCTTCATAGTATTATTTATACTTGTCAGTTCCAGCAGTGCTGCAATGTTACCTGGTTCTGAGTCTATTGTAGGTATGAGAATCTAGACCACAGGTACCACATGTCATTTCTTATTGTTCTACCACTGACCTGACATACAGTGGACAGGAAATATATGCTCACTGAAATAACCCAAATCACAATCAGAAGAGCAACTGCCTGAGCCTGGCACTAGCCTTCCTGCTGTTCATTAGCAGAGGGATCTTGTGTATGGATAAAGAAGCTTGCCCTGGTCTATAGCTATCTCACATTACTAACTTGTAGATATTTTAAATGTTTTAATGATTATTAAATTAATTGCATACAATATAAAAACTACGACTATAAAAATGATACTATTTTACTGAAAAGGAGAGCTAATTTTCTTTAAACCTAAATTGATCTACTTTCCTTTATGGTTGCTTAAAGAGTAATTCTGCAATGTACAGTATTGCTGCACCTAAAAAAGAAAACCTGTATTGTGCACTACTATTGTTTACATCTGTGTTTGCATCAGTATAAAGAGATGCCCTGTCATTCTTCTTGAGAAGTCAAGTTTATTTTTCCTAAGCTGTTATTGGATGACTCATGAGCTGTAGCATGAGAGCAAAATTAAGTGTGGGGGAAAGGGCAAGTGCTGTGTTCCCTGTGAAATGACCATCCCTTACATAATAATATTAGTTCCAGTGGCACTTCTGGGAAATTTCTATAAAAGAGAATATGAACAGAATCTATTGAGATGATGCTTGATTATCTGAACTATGAAGCCACCAAGCCATTTAGAACGGATAGACATATGATGAATCTGTCTTCCTAGCTGCCCTCAATTAGTCACAGATGCTGATCCAAAAGTAATGTGCTATATGACATAGATTCCAGCTGAATGCTGTGGGCAGACTAAAGCCTCAACTTCCTCCCAAATGTTTATCTTTGCAATTTCATTCCTTGTAGAATTATACTACTACCTAACATGCCTTAAATAGAGAAAACCATTGATTATTCTAACATAACAAATGACATGAGATTTCTGGTATTTGCTTCCATATGGCAGCCAGCAGGATGCAGAATGCTTCTGACTAAACTCATCAAAAGATGAACTGATTTACAATTGAGATCAGGATTTCCTTCAGGAGTTTCACTTGAAATTAATAAAATCATGTAGTGAACATAGATCAAAGTTCCATAGGTGACCATGCTAACTTGGACTCTTTTTCCTTGTAAACGCAATGATTCTGGACAAATATGTGTGTATATATATATAAAACATAATTGAGAGATTAACAGAGATTTTGGCAAGAACTGGCTGCTTGCTTGGCTATCCTTTACTTACATTACTGAGAATGCAAATTGGTTCAAATCATGAGGTTTCTTTTTAAAACAAGAATCAATCCTATGGAAGGGCCACAGCCCTTAAGTGTTTACACTACTGTTATGGTTTGAATGTGAAGTTCTCCCACAGTCATGCTTATAGGGTTTATTTCCCAGCTAGAGCACTATTTTGAAGATCATGCAGTTTTAGGAAGTGAGTCTTTATCCATTCTTCAACTGAGGGACATTTAGGTAGTTTCCAGGTTCTGGCTGTTATGAATAAGGCTGCTATGAACATGGTTGAGAATATGTCCTTGGTGTGTGCTGGATCATTTTCTGGGTATATTGCAAGGAGTGGAATAGCGGGGTCTTGAGGAAGCCCTATTCCCAGTTTTCTGAGAAAGTTCCAGATAGATTTCCAAAGTGGTTGTACAAATTTGGATTCCCACCAGCAATGAAGGAGTGTTCCTCTTTCTCTACATCCTCGCCAGCATGTGGTACCACTTGAATTTTTGATATTAGCCATTCTAATGAGTGTAAGATGGAATCTCAGTATCATTTTGATTTTCATTTCCCTGATGACTAACAACATTGTGCATTTCTTTGTGTTTCTCGGTTTTCAGTATTCCTCTGTTGAGAATTCTCTGTTTAGTTCTGAGCCCCATTTCTCAATTGGGTTATTTGTTTTGGTGGTATTTAATTTCTTGAATTCTTTATACTTTTACACTATGGAATACTACTCAGCCATTTAAAAAAAAGGAAATCCTGAAATGTGTGGACAACCTAATGGAACTAGAAATAATCATACTGAGTGAGTTAACCCAGAAGCAGAAAGACTCACAGGGTATATACTCACTTATAATTGGACACTAGCCCAAGAGGCATCCCATGAAAGTCTTCACTCACCAGGAGATTGGGATAGATGTGAGTACATCCTATTGGGACTCTAGGTGAGGTAAATATGGGAGAATGGGGGAATAGAAGGAAACAGAGGGTCCTAGAAACCTATAGGCAAAACATCAGGACAGGGGGAACTGGGCCCAGAGGTTCTGCTCAAACTACTACACCAACCATGGGCAATACTTGCAGTAAACAGTGAACTCCTACTCCGATCTAGCCAATAGACAGGGCATTCTCTGCACTTGAGTGGGGAGAGGGAACTGACTCTGACACAAACTCTGATGCCCCATATTTGTCCACTTCCCCTTGCAGAGTGAGGCCTGGTGGCATTCAGGAAAGGATAGACAGGCTACCAAGATGAGACTTGACAGCCTATGATCATATAATAGAGGAGGAGGTCCCCCTCAGTCACTGGCATAGGGGAGGGGAATAGGGTGAAAGCAGGAGGGAGGGAGGGAGGGAGGGAGGGAGGAATGGAGGAAGGGAAGGAGGGAGGGAGGGAAGGGTACAAGGGATGGGATAGCAATTTAGATATAATCTGAATAAATTAATTAAATAAAAATTTTGAAAAGAATATAGTATTAAAAGAAAAGTGAGTTTTGTATGAAAGAAGATCCCAGTTGCACAGTATGCTCACTCTTGCATGTGCTGCTCCCTAGTCTGACAGGGTGTGAACAGCAGCTGCCTCATGCTCCCTCTGCCACAGATAAAGATGCTCTGCTGTGCTCATCTTTGTTAATAAAGTATTAAAAGGAATTTTACTTTCCCAGATACAAACCCCAAACAGATGATGTGCAAGAACAAATGTAATGAAGAGTACAGTATATGGTGACAAAAAGGGGACTCACTTTACTCACTGTTCAGAAAGCTTATTTCACAGGACACGATAGACCTACCAAGATACGGTTTTCCCTTACTGAGTGCCAAAGTCGTCACAAAGTAATACTTGTAAAGAAAATGTCAACACACAAGTTAGCTAATGGACAAATTGTAATAATTCTAGAGAAAAAATTTTCATACCCCATGACTATGACTTCATCTAAAGACAGAAAAAAAATATTGATTTCTTTGAAGTCATCACAAGATGTTATTGCACATGATGTCACTGTTACAACTAAACATCTACAAAAGGCTTAAAACACAGGGTTGGATGATGAATTTACCTGGCATTTATTAGGTGTTACATAAGGACTGTTGTCTATTTAATAACTATATACAATTAGAGGTTTTGGATCCACATATGTATGGATTTTATATGCTCTCTAAAAAAACATAAATCACAAATGAAAAAGAATCCTGTATTCAGCCCATACTCATGAGTATTGAGTCTTCTTCTTAATTGATAGAGGAAAAAAAATAAAGACTGTCTCAGCTGTCACCTCTACTTGTCCCAGTTTGCAAGTCTGTTCTTGCAGAGTCATTTTTCAAAACCAGCAATAGTAAAGCATTCCAATCACTGATAGGCTGGGAGATTTCCATACTGCTGCAGGCTCTGTTGATGCCTCAACATGCAGGACAGGCACTGTTGATGTATAAGAATTGAGTCTGATGGCCTCAGAGGTGGAGAAGCCTCAAACCAATGCAACCCACCAACTTTCTAATAGTTAAAATATATACACGGCAAACACAAAATTGGAGTCAGGGGTCTCTTCTGTCCACTGAGTAGAGCTATTGTTTCCCCCCCCCCCCGCCAAAAAAAATATAAATTCACAACTCAGATTTTTCACCCACACTAGAAACTTATTATGTAACACACAAATTATTTTTTACTCAAGAAAATATTACTACTAGGAAAAGATACTTCAGATCATGCAGTAACTAAGTAACATGATGACTCTATAGGGCCTTTGTGATGAGATGTTAAATTCAGAGCTATGGATCTCTATGTCAAAATGTCTGTTAAATAAGATTTGATCATGTAAACTGGATATGCATGTAGAATTAAGTTGCATCAAAATAAAAGTGAAATCTACAAATAAGCACTCAGATGGTGCTCTGTAAGTATTCATTTTAAATTTTCTACAAAAGCAGCTTTTTTTTTTTTTTTGGATCAGCACTAACACTTAAAAGCATAATAGTTTTTGCAGTTGTCAAAGATTAAGAGTTCCCTTTAATAGACAGTGGGCACCAACTACATGCTTTCAGAAAGGGGGAAATCTCACAGGGTACCAGCCCTAGATAAAACCTACAGGCAACTAAGGAATGCTGAGAACCGATGAAAATACCAGGGAACCGTCCCTCAATTGCTATGCAATTTACCAAGTTGCCAACCCTGAAATAATACACATACAAAAAGTATTACATGGAATCAGTATACAGTACTTGTATATGTGAGGATGAGTCTATATCATACAACAATAATTACAGAGAAGTGGCCAGGAGCTATGTATGAATTTGAGAGAGAGCAAGATGGAGGGTACATGGGAAGATTGAGAGAGAAAAGGGAAAACAGTAAATTGATGTAGTGTTTTAATCTTGTAATTAAAAATTGAGGTAGCCACAGACATCTAAAAACTGCTCAAAGGGAGAGAATTATTGTTTCCCAGAAATGAACACCCTAAACGGTTATCCAATACCAAGAGATCAGCCCTTAAAAGGTACATATAAGCAACACTAAACACACTCAGCAGATTGTGTTTACATAGTTATTTGTATTGTTTGAATACAAATAACAACAATGATTAATGAATTAAAGCCATGTACTTTAAAAGAAGTAGAGAGCGAGGAACAAGGGTGTGTTTGAAGGGAGGGGAAATGATATAATTAAATTTAATTAATTTCATTAAAATAAAAAGTATTGACTTATCAGTGAACATCTATGAATCCCTTAAAGTTGTTCAGATTAAAAACCAAAAAATTAATTTAGTTCAAAATGTTTTATGTAAATAAAACACTGAGTTTGCATCAAGTCACCAAATTTTATCTCTTTATTCTGACTCCATGAAAACTTCTTAATGATAAAACTAGAAAAATCAAAATTGCCACCAAAAAATTAGCATTCTAGATCATATGTTATTTTTGAAAAATGTGGTTCCCTTGTGCCTTCCATTTTTACCATATTTTATTATATTCCAGATTTTTATTTTGTTAAAGACATACCACTAAAAAAAAAAAAGTAGCAGCAATTGATTGAAAATGTTATGAAGAAGTTGAATAATGAAGTAAAATATTAATTGAGGATGGGGATGTATATATGTCCATTTCACCAATGCATAACCTGACTTAACACATGTTTTCCTATTCAGAATTTTTTCTTAGCAGAAATTGTACAGGTATCTGGCAAGAGTCCATAAAAGAGCTTTAGAATCTATAAGTTGAATTTATTTGCAGTTCAAGCAGCCTGAAATTTAAGGTAGCATCAAATGACATTTTCTTTCTTTCTTTTTATTTATTATAATTTATTCAGATTACGTCACGATTATTATCCGCTTGTTAGCATCTTCACTTTCCCACCCTCCCTCACTCTTCTCCTCTATTCCCTTCCCCTAGCATCTGACAAAAGGGACCTTCTCCCCCACCATATGATCACAGCCTATCAGGTGTCATTTGGATAGCCTGCTTCCCCTTCCTCTGTGTTCCCATTGGGTGGAGTGCTGAGAGTAGTATGGAAGAACAAAAGATGGGCAGACCCAAACTGTTCAGGAGTCCCACAAGGGGACCATCAAGGCAGGCGCATCTGGATGGGGCTGCACATACTGTTGCCCCAACCAAGGACAATGCATGCAGTAAACCCAGACCCCGTGTTCAGATACAGCCAATGGACAGTTCATTCTTCATGGTTGTGGAGAGAGTGCGGACTGCCTCTGACATGATCCTTTTCTATTGTCACCACCTAACTATTCATTGGTGAAAGGGTGAATTATAAATTTCTTGAGGTTTGGAAACCCTTTTATTGTTGTTTATTTCTTTTATAAAGAAGAGTAGGGGGAATGAAGGAAGGAAGGAGAGAGGGGAGAGAGATAAAGAACAAAAGAAAGAAAGGAAGGAAGGAAGGAAGGAAATGTCACATTTCACAAGAATTCAGCACACAAGTCTGGTTGGAAACAGCATACAAATGTTGCTCATTATCACTTACAGATTAAAATGGAAGAACATTGAGTGCAAAGATTTCTGACCAATATTGATTTCCTTCTTCCCTGTGGAGCTTCTAAATTTACTATTTTCCATTTGTACATCTCTGTTATTTTTTTTCTTATCATTAAACATACCGAGTGAATTTGACTGGTTACCCACAGCCTAAGAGGCTTTATGTCACTCAGATTTAATAAGAAGCAAATGTTTTACAGATAATAAGGTATTTGTTTATTTGATGGGGATAGTGTAAGATGAAAACATTTTATGGCACATGAACAAATTATGTACTAGACAATCTTCAGAAGATGACCTGGAAAATATATACCAGGAATGCACAATTCTGGCTGATCGAAAGAAATATATATTATTTTTGTGTGGGGGGGGGAAGGGATTTATAAATTTTTAACACAAAGAATCTATTTCTTTTTTTTTCTCAAAAAGTGTCAATAAGCAATAAAAGTCATGTTTGACTTTTAGAACACAATGCTGGGCCTAGTTCCACAGAAAAGCTTCAGAGATTGATAGCCCTTGCTGATCCCATCGTTTTCCAAGCTGATGTTGATTTAAGATATATCCATGAATACAGAAAAAGTAGTTGGGGCTTAATACTGTACCATTAAAGAAGAGGCATTTTGAGGTAAGACTGATGAATTTTATTTTATAACTTTCGCTATATCTTCATATGCCGTGAGCTTCCTAAATTTCCTTGCTTCCCAACGTTGGCCCCCTCTGTTATAAAATAAAGGTGGTACTAAGTTCAAGGTGGCTGTGAGAACTGACTGAGGAAATATAATGAGACAACAACATAGTAAGTGCTTGATAAGTAATAAAGATAACTGTTTGGTAGTAAGAACAATAACAAACACAACGCCAATCACTTTAGTCATCACTGAGCGTCAGCACCTGTCAAGCATCCAGAAGACTAGAATGAATGCCCGCAGCCACACACGAAACTTCCTGCTACTTTTTCTATCCATCATTGAGACAACTCAAGGACAGGGGCTCACAAAGTCTCCAAGGCCATAACCGCCACGTGACATAGCATCCCGTAAGACTTCCATGTTTCATTTTGGATGATAATCTTAATAATTACTGATTTTATCTATAGCAACCCTTTTTGAAAACTGTGTGTAGTATTTAAGAAACACATAAGGTAAAGAAATCTTCTGACTCCCAATGTGTTGTTAATTGACATACTTCAAAGGATATTAATGAGGGGTAATAAAAAAATAAGCTAGTTGGAAAGCATGATATGAGATTGATTCCCTGGGGTATAGGTTGGCTTTTTTCCCATAGTATTTAAAGTGGGTTTGCCCTAATTAAAGCAAGAATCAGCACAGGCTTCCACACACCGTGCACAGGGAATGAGAAGACGCCATCAAAGCTTCAGCCTGGGTCCCTTAAACAATTTGTTTCTTCTCTTTAGAGTCCTGAAAGTACTCTTTGGCCATAAAAGCATTTACTGGAATAAGAGATATAGTGGACATGAAGAAAATTAATAAAAATCTTCTACAAAAAAAATCTACTTTCCTTAGGTAAGTGTTATTCTGTTTTCTTTAAAATATTCGTTATTCTTTTCTTTTTTTTAACACCAGAGCTGAGAAAGAAGTCCAGGCTCTCATCCATGCTAAACAAACTCTCTACAACTGCCCTACATCTCCAACCCTCCTACTCCTTCTGGTAAGAATAAATAAGACCCTGTGCAATAGTCTAAGTCATAATTTCTCAGGTTTATTCTTCCAGCTAATGTGATATGTTAAGGAAAATAATTCTTTCACATCACAGAATGCTTCGGTGAATTCAGACAACAATTTATTTTTGTTAAGCTTCTAGAGATTGCATCATCTTTTACATCAAATGTGTGCATCTATCTGCAGCTTCCCTTCTACCTTCATTGTCCTGGAAGGGTATGATTTATTTTTAAGGCTTCAACAGAGTTTGTGCCCCAATCAGACAACAGTCTCTGGATGACCACGTACAGCAAGAGGTGCTTTTCTGAGTTGCAAAGCTGTAATGCTTTGTTTTAGCTTGTTCCTCTCTTGGAATCTATACGATGATTGAGTTCATAATCTAGCTCTACCCTGTGGGCAGCTTTCATGCTGATTTACAAGGTACAGAACTTTGAGTCTGTTCTGCTCTCGGGGTGTTATTAATCACAGTCTAGAAGGCGGAGGCTAACACTGAGGCAAGGACTCTCGGATCTGTAGCTGGAGCTCTGCTTCCTTCAAGGTCATTAGCTTTGGATCAGTTCACATTTCTGGGCATCAGTTTTCTGAACCACAAAATAAGAAGCTTAGAAAGGAGATTTCTGTGGACCAGTTCCAGATCTAATTTCTATGGGTTTTAAGAGATGCTTAGACTTACATGTTTTGGCTCATAAAAATGAAAAGAAAAGTAAAAACTGCTTACTCATCAAAGACCGGCAAATTTCAGTTTAATAGTTCAGAATACAATGGAAAAACGGTAGTAGTAATGGCTGTGTTACTTTTGTACATATTTCCCCTCAGAAATTATGTAATTATGTTAGGACAGCATATTCAGATGAACACATATCAAACTTTCATGTAGGGTACATGAATTGTAAGAAGAAATCATGTCTTAGACTCAATAGACTTTGAGAAATTGTTCAGTTTCAAACAACCTCCAGTAAGTGTCTCTTGGACATATCTGTGACATACCAGCCATTTTTAATATTTAAATTACACATTTAATTCTGCAGGAAATCATGAGGGGTAAAAGCCCGAGTTTCTGGTGCAAGACTTGTTTTGAAATTACCAAGTAGTACAATCAGAATTTGAACCTGGGTTTGAAGGCTTGGTGCCAAACAGTTTTCACTGCACTGCAGACCCGTAGTCTATTCTTAACCTTGTTCCCATGTGCCAACACATGTTTGTATTAAACCCATGGGCCAAAAGCAGGTCCCAGAAATAGATTTGGGGAAAGGAAGCATTGGCACACAAATGAGGTATAACTGCCTCTCTCCACTCAGACTCATCGGGCCTGGCTGTCTCATATGTAGGGACATGTCTCTTACTTGTGCTACCGATTTGGCACCCCACATGATTCTTCACACCAGCTGTTCCTTCTTACCCTAGTCAATTGAGCAGTAATATCTCTGAAGCCTTTAATTCATCAATAGTTTCTTGTTTCGGGACATTCACCACCCCCCCTCTCAGGTGCTCCTAATTGACTGTTCTGACTCTTTCCTGCTGAGATCATGACTGGCCTTGCCACTAGCCAGTTGGCTTTCTGTTGCAGCATAAAGGGCAGAATGTCTCTTTTGGCTCAGAGTCCCTCGACGTGGAATTGGAGCCTGTGGTTACGCAATACATCACAGAAGGTGCACATGGTGAAAAACTGCTCACGGGGCAGCCAGGAAATACAGAGAGAGGGGAATCGGCAATGGGCTCAGTTCTGGTTCGTTCCTCTGCTGCTGTTATAAAACACTGGCAAATGTAACTTGGGGGGTTTGTTAAACTTAAACCTATAGATCATCATCATCATCATAATCATCATCATCATCATCATCATCATCATCATCAAGGAAAATAAGGGCAGGAACTCCAACAGGAGTTTATTAAGAATAAATTAATAAAGGAGAAAAAAAAACCTAACAAAGTGAATCTGAAAAGCGTCCCAAAGTCTCATAAAGGCAACACACCCCAAATGACCTAACTTTCTTCCTCTAGGTGCCACCTCCCAAAGTTTCTAATGTCCTTCACCTTGAGTACCACAACCCCCGAACAACCTGTAGCGTATGAGCTTGGGAAGACATTTAAATTGTTGACGTGCTATAGTCATCAAGCCTCTCGCCTTGACGTCTTGTCCCTTCACAAGCAGAGACACAGCACAACCCGTTCAATCAAGTAGCTGAGAGCAAATATCTCCAATAGTGACAGCATCTAATAGTTCAAGCACTTCACCCTTGTTACATCTCCATGCATTGCATGTCAGAATAGTGTCACACATGCTAATTTAAGTTTTTTACTCCTGAAAATTTAACATGAAGACAGCAGATAGCTAGAATTCAAGAAGCATCAGTATTCTACAATTTCCCCCAGCACATTATGCATCAAAATGGTTGACAAAAGAACGGTGTGTGATCTACAATTGAACTGAAGAGGCAATCCCAATATAGTCCCCCGCAGAAGCATGAAATAGTCTCGGCTTGCCAGCCCCCACGACTGACATTACATCAAGACGTGCTCTGAGGTCAAGTCTGGAGGAGAACTGTAACATAAAATGAACTAGGACTACACAAAAGCAGCAAAACTGGCATCCGGTGTAATTTCCATTGCTCCGGAATTGACAATAGCTGTAATTCTACTGTCTCAAAACCCCTTCATCATGAAAAATGATGGTCCTGGGAGAATGTCTGTCTATCCAGTTCACAGAGGATTGTCCTCTCTGTGGTTGTACACCCTGGCTGAGGAAGGCACCTCGACACATACCTCCGCGTTTGGTTCAGTTAATGGACCGCAAGATACTAGCCTTTTCTAGCCTCAAAAAAGCCAGGACTACTTAACGTAACTGCCAGTTCATTGAAATAAAATTTTTGCTTACACACCGAAAAGTAACGGTTTAGACTGTGTAGCTCTAACTTCAGATTTAAAGTCTGGAAATAAAACCGTCTTCAAATGCATAAAAACATATGAAGATTTACTATGGAGTAGAAAAAGACCATGAAATGAACCAGAGTTTCAAAACAGACTTAAAATGGAAAGTTAATGGGGAGTTATAGTCAATATGTCTATTTCTGTGACTAGACCAGGGGTCAGTGGTTAAGAGACAAGATCATACACCAGTTAGGCAATCTTCTGGTTTGTGCTTTAATTTTCCACATAGGCATGTTTTTAAAAAATAAATATTTTGTCACCAACTATTGCTCTGTGTATTTGTGCATTGTGTATGTGTGTTTGCATGTGGTTTTGATGCACACAAATGAGTGTGTCTGTGTGTCTGCGTGTTTGTGTGTATTGTCTTGTATGTGCACATGTGGAGGCCAGATGAAAACATCACACGTTCTCCTCTATCATTCTCTGCCTTATTGCCTTGACACATGGTCTCTCACTGAGCTGGAGGCTCTGTGTTTCAGCTAGACTGGCTGGCCAGCAATCCCCAAGGATCTGTCTATATCTGAACCCCAAGGATGTGGTCACAGGCACATGCAGCCATGGCCAGAGTTTTACATGAGTGCTGAGGACTAGAACGTATGTCTTTGTGTTTACCTGGGAAGTGTTCTTAAGCATTGAGCCATCTCCATGGTGGTTATTTCTATGGATAAAAGTTGCTTTTGTATAGCTGAGATGGATTCTCTGGGTCCTCTTTTCAAGGTTTGAATTCCTTTGAATGAATCACTTGGTTGAATTCCCGCACTCATACAGACAGAAATTTCAACACATATATAAAAGAACAATCAAATAGCTCTCTCAATGCCTTCAGATGTTTTTCTTACCGTGAACCATAATGCCATGGGCACATAGCTTCACTGCCTCAGTTTTCACCCAGGAGTTTGCTTTTGCCAATAGCAAATCCTGAAGAGCTCATGTGTCCTTGTGCCTCCTTCTTCTTGCATGTTTGTTAGTCTGTTTTCTCACTAGGTAACCGACAGTGAGTAATTTAGTGCCTGTAAAATAAACTTTTGTTTGAAAAGTAGAAATCTTGAGGATATAATAAGGAATAATGTTTGTTTAGAGAGAACAAGGTAGCAATTTCTCATTTCTATAGAGATTGGTGGAGTTCATTTTTTGTGCTGTGTTGTAGGAGGCAATAATGTATTTGGTCAGCTTTGTCCCCAAAGAGTTATTGACGGAATTGTTCCGAAGTCGTATTTTTCCGTTATTATAGTCACATAATAGAGTTCTCTCTTCAAACAAAAATATGCCGGGAAGAAATCCATTATGATGCTGTAATGAATGTCCTTCATCCAACGCAGGATAAAGAGTCAAAGCTGCAGCTCCAATCTTTCATCTGTGCTAGGAAAAAAAAATCTATCTCTTGTTCCCAATCCAGGGTACCCAGGAGGCCTGCCTCTGACACCTTCTATCCTGAAAGGGAACTCCCTCTTAGCCTTCAGATATCTTTCAAGTTTCTTTCCAACCCTTTTTCCACATTTTTCTATTGTCCAAAGCCCTTGTTCCCTCATTGATCTCCATCCTTTTGCTGCTTGTAACATTGAACACTAATCGCTTCCTCCTCCCCATACTATCTCCTTGGCTGTGGGGTAACAGCTGGGATTCGCTTCTCTTGGTCTCACAGTTCTGTATTTATCCTTGCCCACCTCCATTAGTGACTACTTTTACCTCTATCCTCTTAAATATTCTGTTATCTAATAATCTGATTTAAGTCTCTTCCCATTGAGAAGTCTTGTCCACTATTTTTCTGTAGAAACATAGAGATGAATATGTTAATTCCTGGCTATTCTCCTAAGTACATGGATCCAGTACAGCTAGGTATCAACCAGGCCTCTCTAGACACACTTCTTTCTTATTTGTCTCAATTGATATGTGTTATAGTCCCCAACTTTCTCCTAACTAAACTAGTTTCCTTCTCCTTGCCTTAATAATGTAGCCATTCACTCAATGCACTCAAGTGAGGGGTGAAAAATTAACTCCCTCTGAGACCTTTATACAAACACAGTGTGATAACATTTGAGCTTGACACTAATGAATAAATGGCATTGTGCAAGTTTGGGAAGAGAATGAAAGAGCATTCTAAAAATGTAACAGGACTTTTTAAAAGTCCTTGGGCTGAGCATGCACTTTCATATGTTCTTTAATTTAAAGTTCATTTTTAAAATGAAAGGCAGCAATGGTAAGGAAATCATTGAGTTGTTATATATCATAATGTGTTTAGAGACTGATTAGAAACTAGACTTGGTTGAATTATAAGGGTAAAACGGGCATGCGATGAAATAAACTGATACCATGTTGTAAAGGACTTTGTGGATTATCATAAAGCCTTGAAATTCATTATCAAAGCAGTATCAGGTCTCCCATGATCCTCTGCCAACTATCTTCTAAAGGGACTCTGGCCATCACATTGTCTCTACTGGCTTCCAATTTCTTATTATATCGTTCCTGAACCATTGTTGTGTGACTTCTCTCAAACAATCCTGTTGTGTGTGTTGTCTGATAGTATAGTATTACCCTTATATGATTCTTAATAAGATTATGGTGAATATAGGTATTTTGGAGAGCTTTCTATAGTTTCTGGAGGTCATTCCCCTCCGACTGAAGTTGCACGTATTGGCAGAGAGGTGATTCCTATCTACCCATCTGGCCACAGTAACACTGCAAGGCTACACTTGATTCAATTAAAAAGCAAATGGAAAACAAATCCAGATACTTTGTTTAGACTGTTTATGGAAATATATGGTTTTTCTGTTGGTTTTTTAACTTGGGAAGACAGACTAGACAAGCCATTTGTAACCAGTTTATCCCCATGAGAGTCCCAGAATGATGGCAAAATGATGAAAAGCAGAAGACGGCCCCCAACCCTCCCGCACTGTGTGCCATGGGAGGTATAAACACATGTTTCCTGCCTCAAATCTGTCTGTGGATACAGGACAGTATCCACAAGAGATCAGTTAAAGACTGAGCATCAGGTATTTCTTCCTCCCATCCATATGGCAAGGAGCCAAGAAAACAAGACAAGTGTGATTGTCTCACCCTTTGAGACAAGCCTGCAGCTCTGTCATCCTGCATAGGCTTCATGGGATGGAATTAAGAGGCCCCTGAGTTAGGCCTGCGGGTTTTCACTGGCCACTCTTTATTATTTCTTTCTCCTCATCAGCTAGTGTTCTCAAATACTAATGTGCAAGATATTCTTACCCCGGACCCTATCCTAGCTTTAGTAGGAATTGTCTTATAACCACATTTTCCTGTAGAACCCAAGAGGTGCTGACGCACTGATTTTAGAACAGTTTGACAAGCAGTGGGAAGTTAGACTGAGAAATACTCACGTGATTGGATTGCAGTCCAGGAACGGCAGCTGGAAAAACGTGCTACAGAAAATGAAAGTCAAGAGACCATCCAACTAAGACTGAAGAACTGAGAAAGAGTATGGGGTGGGGCAGGGGAATATCAAAATGGAAAGAGAAAGCTAGCAAGGGAAAGCCACCCAGCCATAAAAAAACTAGAGGAGATTTTTTTATTTATATTATATCATGCTGAGTAGTGTCTGATTGAGGAGGGGGCTGGAATGCAAACTGGAAACTCCAAGGATTGAGCCCCACACAGAAAAAAGATTGGAGGACCAGAACTGTCACATCCTGTAAAGAACTATGTTTCTCTGGCTCGTGCTGGAACTGGTAATGGGGCCATCTGCTTATAATGCTTGCTCCGTGTGTGGCTGGTGCCCAGAAATCTCCATGCCTTCCAGAAAAGTCATTTTTACACTGTACCTGACAGACAGAGCATGTGTTTGTGCTAAAAACACTGCAGGAAAGGGAGACAGGCAGAAATCAGAAAAACCTGACCTTGAGGGGAGACAGCTGTGAACTCTGAGAAGGTAGGGGTAGAGAGCTGGGGACTGGGGCATGCGGAAGAACCTACTAGAAGCAATGCATTAGACCCACACCATACCGTGGTGGATAAGAGCATCTGTTTAGAGTTGCCTCATTCTTTGCTTTATTTCCCTCAATTAAAAAAAAATGGAGGGAATATCAGCTTTGAAAATCATGAAAGGGATTCTACCCAAACTGACAAAATCAAACTTGCTTGCAATGAGTTTTAAAACCTGAACACATCTCCATCACCAGTCCTTTCTGACCCCCACTGCCACCCCCGCCACCCCCGCTTACACAAGCTTTAACAATCTACAAATGAATTATTCCCTTCAGGGCCTCCACACCCCTGGATGTGTGGTTGTGTAACCCATAATATAGTTTTCAGGTTTTTCCAAATAGACTGTAACCAGACAAATTTTAAGAACATGAAATGTTACTAACCCTCAAGAGATGGACGAAGAATCTGAAACTGATCCTGTCATTTGAACAGAGAGGCTCATGCAGGATTTAGCACTCGGTGGCTCCCTGTGGAACCAGCTGAATTAGAACATTGGCCAATGGTGTAATTACTTCTGGCTATGTGAAGGGAAATTTTGAATTTGTATAATTTGAACCTAGTAGAATTTGTCCACTTTACTTAGTGGAAGGTTTGTTCAAGGTTCTTACAGAAGTTTCTATCAAACATTTCTTTGTGGCCCTCAATATTAAGAACACTTGTTCTTCAGGTAGAAAAGCTAGTCTGCACTCCAAAGCAGAGAGGCTAGAGGCAAATGTGGGTCCTACTCAGTATGAGCACATGACTTTTGGAAAGGACTTAAGGGACAAATAGTGAACATTTTCATCTTGCAGGTCATTTTCACTAGCATGAGCTACACACTAAAGTATCACAGGTACTCAGCGCTGCCTTTGTAATGTGGAGGTAGCCTCAGACAGTGCATGGGATGGAGGGGATGGCACATTCCAATAACCTGTCCTTAGCCAATGAGGCAGCGGGCTGGACTTTGCTCACCTCCTGTAGTTGGTCCACTCTGTCCTATGGCATGATTTTATAACAAAATCTCAACATTGGCTCTCTTCATTCCTCCCACATCCTCTCTCTTCCTTCACCCAACGTCCTTTTTCCTTTTTTAAATTTTGCTCTTATGTGTTTAAGTTATTTGCCAATGTCTATAAAATTGTGATTTTTTTCCTCTTGTATTCTCAAGCAAGTATGTAGGAAAATCTTAAATAAAAGTTTTTCATTTAATTGCCCTTAACCTTGTATTACAGTTATATTCTAGTTAAGAAATAATAATTAACAAGATTAATAGGACAACGAAAATCTCATGTGAAAGATTAAATTAAGAAGTTTAAAAATTATAAAGTGCATTTTTATTTTAAGCTTTATCTCTGTCTCTATCTTTATATATATATATATATATATATATATATATACCAGAGAAGAACCTGCTGGTGAGATAAGGACCAGTAAAAGCAAAAGAGAGAGGTAGAAGGGTCACTAACTATATAAGAAGGCAAGAAGGCAAAAGAAACCATCAGCAGCTGCTTCTGTCTGATTTTTTATTGTGACATAGTGATAATCATAGCTTGCTGGCATTTATTAGTATGTCTTTATATTCCATAAAGCTTATTTAGAATATTCTGTATTCCACATAATTACTCTATGTCATAATCCATTAATCTCTCTCCTTAACCCTGAATTAATAAGTTAATTCAGACAATGAATATTATCAGATAATAATAAGGAGTAATATATGTCAAATACTGTTGCAACTTGGATATAATGATAAAGTAAAACATCTCTGTTTTTACGACATTTGTTTCCCAATGGAGACAGACAGTGAAGGAGAGATAAGTAATTCTGGTACACAAAGGAGCATAGAGGGAGAAAATTGGGGAATAAGAAAGGACAGTGCCAGTCCTGTCATTTTCTGCTTGGGTACAGTCATAAATGAAACATTAGAGTCTGAGGCATGCAGATATCTGACGGAAGGGAATCCTTGGGGAGGAAACAGAAAGTGTGCAGTTAAAAAAAAAAAAGTAGAGACACAGAATCCAGAAAGCAGCTTTTAAATATATTCCAACAATTTTGGTTATAGAAAATGTAAAAATTGATTTAACATTTATCAAATTTGGGAGAACTAAGAAATAAGAAAATTGGGAAGAAGACAGGGTGTTTTTTTTCAGCCTATCAACTTTTAAATGGCTTATCAGAAGAGTAGATATGTTGAATGCACAATTAGAGTTCAGAGAATTGGGAAGACGTCAAGACCAGAAATGTACATTTGAGTGTAAGCAAGATGCTGAAAGCATTTTAAAGTCAAAGATGGGAGTTGGGGAAATCAAGATGTCTGAAGGTTGAAACTCTGAGCTACTCCAGCTGCCAAGATATGAAATAAATATGACAAATTTAGAAAAAAAAAGAATTGAGCACTGATAGGAAGAACATGAGAAAAGGTTATCTTGAAAACCAAATATACAAAGAATTTTAAAATTACAAGCCTGCTGCCCATGGTACTCTAGAAGTGAATAAAGCAGTTCAAAACATGAAAATGGAATTAGCCACCATTAAAAATTCAAATTGAGAAAACTCTTAAAATGGAACAATTAGAGAAGAAAGCAGGAATCAAACAACAAGTATAACCAATAGAATTGAACATACGAAGGACAGAATCTCAGGGGCTGAAGATACAATAGAAGAAATTGATACATCACTCAAAGAAAATACTAGAACAGAAAAATTGGTGACACAAAGCATCCAATAAATCAAGGACACCATGAGAAGTCATAACCTCAGGATTATAGGAGTAGATGAAAAGGAAGATGCAAAGTCCCAAGGAGCAGAAAGTTTTTTCAAGAAAATCATAGAAGAAAATTTACACAACCTAAAGAAAGAGATACCCTTGAACATACAAGAGGCCTACAGAACACCAAATAAGCTAAACCAGAAAAGAAATTCTTCCCACCACATAATAATCAAAACACTAAATCTGCAGAACAAAGAAAAGATATTAAAAGCAGCAAGGGAAAAAGGCCAAGTAACATATAAAGGCAGACCCATCAGAATTACACCTGACTTCTCAACAGACACCATGAAATTCAGAAGGGCCTGGGATGAGATCATCCAGACACTAAAAGACCACAGATGCCAGGCCAGACTACTATATCCAATGATGTAGAAACAAGATATTCCATGACAAAACCAAATTAAACAATATCTAAACACCAACCCAGTTCTACAGAAGATAGTAGAAGGAAAACTCAATCACAGTGAGATCAACCACACCCAAGAAAACACAGTACATAGATAATCTCACAACAACAAAGCTAAAATAGCCACAGCCACACACAATCACCTCCAACTCCACAATAAAAGGATCCAACAACCATTGGTCACTAATATCTCTCAACATCAATGGCCTCAACTCCCCAGTAAAAAGACACAGGTTAACAAAATGGATGCAAAATCAAGATCCATCATTCTGTTGCACTCAAAAATACATCTAAGCAATAAAGATAGATATTACCTGAGAGTAAAGGGCTGGAAAAAGATTTTCCAAGCAAACAAACCCAGGAAGCAAGTGGGAGTAGCTATTTTAATATCTGATAAAGTAGACTTTCAATTAAAATTGATCAAGAAAGATGGAGAAGGACACTTTGTGCTCATCAAAGGAAAAATCCACCAAGAGGACATTAAAATCCTGAATATCTATTCCCCAAATACTGGGGTACCTGCATTCATAAAGGAAATACTTTTAAAGTTTAAATCACACATCAATCCCAACACAATACTGGGGTACTTCAACACCCCACTCTCACCAATGGACAAATCTTCAAGGCAGAAACTGTAGAAAAATAATCAAGCTAACAGAGGAGATGACTCAAATGGACCTAACAGACATCCACAGAACTTTTCACCCAAAGAGAAAAGAATATACCTTCTTCTCAGCACCATGTGGAACCTTCTCCAAAACTGACCATACAACCAGTCACAAAATAAGCCTCAACAGATATAAAAAGATGATATAACCCCCTGCATCTTATCAGACCACCATGGTCAAAAGCTAAACAGCAACAACAACAGAATTAACAAAAAGCTTATAAACACATGGAAATTGAACAATGTTTTACTCAATGACAACTGGGCCAGGAATGGAAAAAAAGAAAAAAAGAAAGACTTCCTAGAATTAAGGGAAAATTAAGGCACAACATACCAAAACCTTTTGGACACAATGAAAACAGTGCTAAGAAGAAAGTTCACAGCACTAAGTGCCTTCATAAAGAACTTGGAGACATTCCATTCAAAAAACTTAATGGAACACCTGAAAACTCTTGAAAAAAAAAAGAAACAGATACACCCTGGAGGAGTAGATGGCTGGAAATAATCAAACTCAGAGCTGAAATCAATAAATTAGAAACAAAGAAAACAATTCAAAGAATCAATTAAACCAAGAGTTGGTGCTTTGAGAAAATCAACAAGATAGACAAATCCTTAGCCAAACTAACTAAAAGGCAAAGGGAGCATACCCAAATTAACAAAATCAGAAATGAAAAGGGAGACATAACACTGAATACTGAGGAAATCCAGAGAATCATTAGGTCTTACTTCAGAAGCCTATATGCCACAAAGTTTGAAAATCTAAATGATATGGACAAT
This sequence comes from Acomys minous, assembly GCF_964271855.1. Lineage (NCBI taxonomy): Eukaryota > Metazoa > Chordata > Mammalia > Rodentia > Muridae > Acomys > Acomys minous. The sequence continues at coordinate 114,868,666 of NC_140489.1, forward strand.
TTTCTTGATAAATTTCACTTACCAAAGTTGAATCAAGATCAGGCAAACCAATTAAATAGTCCTATCTACATCCCTAAGGAAATAGAAGCAGTCACTACCAAATTCATTCTATGAAGCCACAGTCACCTTAAAACCTAAGCCACAGCCAAGGACAATACAGGCAGTAAACCTTAAACCCCTACCCATATCTAGCCAATGGACAGAACACTCTCCACAGTAGAGTGGAGAGTGGGATATGACTTTCTCACATACTCTGGTGCCTCACCTTTGACCATGTCCCCTGGAGGAGGAGACCTGGTGGCACTCAGAGGAAGGACAGCAGGTTACCAAGAAGAGACTTGATACCCTATGAGCAAATACAGGGAGAGGTAATCCCCCTCAGGAACAGTCATAGGGGAGGGGAATAAGGGGAAAATGAGAGGGAGGGAAGAATGGGAGGATACAAGGGATGGGATAACCATTGAGATGTAACAAGAATAAATTAATAAAGAAAAAAATTTAAAAATAAAATAAATAAATAAATAAATAAATAAATAAATAAATAAATAAATAAAATAAAAACCTAAGCTACATAAAGACCCAACAAAGAAAAAGAATTTCAGACCAATACCCCTTATGAACACAGATGCAAAAATACACAATAAAATTCTGGCAACCCGAATCCAAGATCACATCAAAAATATCATCCATCATGACCAAGTAGGCTTCACCCCAGGCATGCAGGGGTGGTTCAATATACAGAAATTCATTAATGTAACCATCAATATAAACAAACTGAAGAGAAAAAAGATGCATGATCATCTCTTTAGATGCTGAAAAAGCATTTTAAAAATCCAACACCCTTTCGTGTTAAAAGTCTTAGAAAGATCGGGGATACAAGGCACATACCTGAACACAGTAAAGGCAATATACAGCAAGCCTATTGCCAATATCAAACTAAATGTAGAGAAATTTAAATCAATTCCACTGAAATCAGGGACACAACAAGGCTATCCACTCTCTCCAGTCCTCTTCAATATAGTACTTGAAGTGCTAGATAGATCAATAAGACAGCTAAAGGAGATCAATGGGATACAAATAGAAAAGGAAGAAGTTAAAGTTTCACTAGTTACAGATGATATGATAGTATATATCAATGACCCTCAAAAATTCTAACAAGGAATTTATACAGCTGATAAACAACTTCAGCAAAGAGGCAGGATACAAAGCCTGGGTTATACCTGTTGACAAAGTGAAATGAGAAGACACACTATCAAAGCACACCACTGCTTTTGATTCCTACATGTGAAGATTCTCATGATTAAAAGTAAATTAAATGCCAGGCATAGTGGCACACACTTTTCATCCCATCAGGGAAGAAGAGATGGGAGGATCTCTGTGAGTGTGAGGCCAGCCTGGTCTACAAAGTGAGTTTCCAAACAGTCAGAGCTATGTAGAGAGATCCTGTATCAAATCTGAGAGAGAGAGAGAGAGAGAGAGAGAGAGGGAGGGAGGGAGAGAGAGAGAGAGAGAAACAGATAGATGGTAGATAGATGATGAAAACAAGACAGTAATTTACAAACTTAATTACTTTCTTCTAATAGTAGTGTTTTCTCTATTACTTGAGTATACGTGTGTATGCATGTATGTGTGTGTATGCATATGTATATATGTGCATCTGTGTGTACCAGGACAGTTTTGTGGTTAAAATTAGGTAGTGCAATCTCAAGCAAGGTTCACTTTCCCACACGGAATAGGAGTACATCAGTATACATTAAGATTAAAAATAAATAAAATTAAAATCCTTTGTGATGCTCCACCATAACCAACATTTGCTCAACTATGTTCATAGCAGCTTTATTCATAATAGCCGGAAACTGGAAACAACCTAGATGTCCCTCCACCAAAGAATGGATAACCAAACTGTGGTACATTTGCACAATGAAATACTACTCAGCTATTAAAAACAATGAAATGATGAAATCTGCAGGCAAATAGAAGTATAAAAGATCATCCTGAGTGAGGTAACCCAGCCCCAGAAAGATACACATGGTATGTACTCACTATAAGTGGATATTAGCCATATAGTACAGGATAACCATATAGTTCAGGGGCCCAAAGAAGTTAAGTAACGTGAGGCCCTCCTTAAATCTCACTTAGATGGGGAAACAGACTACACAGTGGAAGAGGAAGTAGAGAGGTCACTGGATAGGAGAGGGTATGGGGAGGGAAATGAGGCAGGAGATCAGAGGGAGGGAGAGTGGGGAGGGAAGGTTAGAGGGCTTGGAAGAAAATGGGAACCAAGGGTAGGGCCATCACTGAGACAAGCTGGAGACCTTGGAAGGAAGGGGCTGTAATCGGGATGTAAAATGAATATATAAATTAAAAAATGAAATTTTAAAAAAGAATTAAACACTAAAAAAAAAGAAAGAAAATCCTCTGTGAAGACACTAAGACTTTATCACAGTAATGCAGGAAAGGGCTAACTCAAGTAGAAGTGAATTTTTTTTAAAAAAATTAAAATATACAAATAAAGAGCATTGAGTGAAATCTGTTTAATTTTTATTTAGTTATTAATGGGAAAGCTTATATAAAACATTCCATAGAAGATAAAAATTATTTTAAAGTAGAATATTTTAGAACTGCCTCACTTTCTTTCATTTTTTTAAATAATTCTATTTATTTATTTATTTATTTATTTATTTATTTATTTTTAGAAAATCTCTTCCCCCTGGCTGGGTGTTCTTGCCATGCCATGGAGGTAGAGGGTGCATGCAGTCCTAATGAGACTTGATAAGGTGTAGTAAGATGGGAAGGGAAGAGGGCTACCCTTTCCGAGGACTAGGCGAGGGGGATGTGGAAGAGAGAGGGAGGGTGGTATCAGGAGGAGATGAGGGAGAGGATTACAATTGGGATGTAAAGTGAATAAATTATACGAAATAAGTGTAAATTAATTTAAAAAAAGGAAAAAAAAGAAAAGAGAAAGTCAGGCATTGTGGCACAAACCTTTAATCCCAGCACTCGAGACCAGAGGCAGGAGGGTCGATGTGAGTTCAAGGCCAGCCTGGTCTACAAAGCAAGTCCAGGGCAGCCAAGGCTACACAGAGAGACCCTGTCTTGAAAACCAAAATAATAAAAAACTTAAATTAAATAAATAAAGATAAATATACAATATTCTTTCCATTCCTTTACCGCCTCCTGGATCTTCTCTTCCCTTACTCATTCAGCTTCATGTTCTTTCTCTCCCTTTGACATCAGAAACAAAACACAGAAAAAATGCCATGGTCCCATATGTTGGCCAATCACTCCCCAGCATGGATCCTGCTGGTATACCCAAGGTCACTCCATTGAAAAAAGCTGAATTTCACTCTGCCAGCAGCTATGACCTGGAAACATCCTCCTTGCTCCGATTGGACTTCCTGATATATCCCTTCTCCATGCTATGGTTTTATCTGGCTTGAACCTTGGCAGATTTGTGCATGCTATTACAAGCTCTATGAGTTAATATATTTGTCCATTCTGTTGTGTCTGGAAAAGACTGTTTCCTAAGAAGTCTCTCTCTCTTAATTAGCCAATATTTATTGAGTGCTTAGGAGCTTGGTCTCTGTAGGACATTCTGATTCAGGTAATCAAACTTCAGACAAGAAAGTTACTTCCAAATTATATATAAATAATATTATTTATATGTATTAGCAAATATATGTGAGTCTTCACACTATGCAATATACATAAATAAAATCATGATGTCATTATATTCAGGATGTAACATTTCTGTTATAGTTTTTTTTTATTTGTTCACTTCACATCCTGATGGTGGCCTCCTCCTTCAATGCTTTGCAGTCCCACCCTCCCTCCCTACCCCCTCCCCTAGTCTTCAGAAAGAGGAAGTCTCCCCCTACCATCTGACCCCAGCCTATCAAGTCTCATCTGGGCTGCCAGCATCCTCTTCCTCTATGGCCTGGTAGGGACGCCCCGCCAAAGGGAACTGACCAATGACTGGGCACCAGCGTCCATGTCAGAGGTGGCCCTACTCCCCGTATTAGGGGACCCACTAGGAGACTGTGTTGCCTATTAACTACATCTGAACAGGGGCTCTATCTAGGTCCTCACCATGCAAGGTCTTTGGTTCGTGCATCAGTCTCTGCAGCACCTCCACCCCCAAGCCAGGGCCCAGACTGCTAGCTCCATTGGTCTCCTTGTGGAGCTCCTATCCCCTCCAGGTCCCTCTATCCCCTCAACTCTTCTACAAGGCTCCCTGGGCTCCACGCCCTAGTTTGACTGTGAGTCTCAGCATCTGTTTCAATCCCTTACTGGATGGAGGTTTTCAGAAGACCTCTATGGTAGGCTCCCGTTCTGTTCCGTCTTTTTGCTTCAGGCGTTTATTCTATTTGTCCTTCTGAATGAGAATTAAGCATCCTCCCTAGGGTGCCCCTTGTTATTTAGCTTCTTTTGGTCTGTGTATTGTAGGGTGGTTATCCTGTGTTATGTGGCTAATATCCACTTATAAGTAAGTATATACCATGTGTGTCTTTCTGGTTCTGGGTTACCTCACTCAGGATGAGCACTTCTAGTTCCATCCACTTGCCTGCAAATTTCATGATGTCATTGTTTTTAATAGCTGAGTAGTATTCCATTGTGTAAATGTGCCATAGTTTCTTTATCAATTCTTTGGCAGAAGGACATCTAGGTTGTTTCCAGATCCTGACTATTAAAAATAAAGCTTCTATGAACATAATTGAGCAAGTGTCCTTGCTGTATGGTGGAGCATCTTTCAGTTATGTGGCAAGAAATGGTATGGTTGGGTCTTGCGGTAGAACTATTGCCAATTTTCTGATAAAGCGCCAGATTGATTTCCAAAGTGGTTGTGCTGTCGCTTGCATTTTGATCTTAGCCATTCTGAGGGCTGTAAGGTGGAATCTCAGGGTTGCTTTGATTTGCATTTCCTTGATGACTAGGAATGTTTAACATTTCTTCAAGTGTTTTTTAGCCATTGATATTCCTTCTGTCATACATATTTAAGTAGCTACTTATTTTCACTGCAAATCCAGACATTATTCCTGATCCTTCAGAGATCTGTCTCGTTGTTCCCTCATTCATTTCCAACTACTGACTTTGTTAATTATCCTTTAATTATTTCTGTTCTTTATTTATATTCTCTTTCTCTCTTCACATTCAGAGAGAGAGAGGGAGAGAGAAGGAGAGACAGAGAAAGAGAGAGACAGAGAAAGAGAGAGACAGAGAAAGAGAGAGAGACAGAGAGAGAGAGAGAGAGAGAGAGAGAGAGAGAGAGAGAGAGGGAGGGAGGGAGGGAGGGAGGGAGGGAAATTCATACACACCTTCTCTGCTGATTGATTTGAGTAAAAAGTGTCAGTATTTAAGAGTTGAAATGACTTCCAAACAACCACATCATTGGAGCTAGCTTTGATCAAAACTCAACCCAAGTAGTAGCTAGCAAGAACTGAGATATCTAACAAGGAAATCTGCAAAAGCAAGCTTGTAAAGAATGCAGCCACTTTAGGAAGACAGCTGGAAAGGCTGTACTCACTCACTAAGCCCAAGCCAGGGCATTCCCTCAGCTCTGGATCCCATCTTCAGTCCTACCAGCGTGGATGTTTTGCAGAATTTGCCACTTTAAGAACTTCCCATCTTTGAATGTTCCATGCTACTGCTAGACATACACAATTACCAGGTACATGAAGATGTAGGAGCTTCTGTATCGTGAGACCATACAGAGAGCAACATTACAGTCCTCCACAGATTGTCCCAGCACAGAGGAGCATTCCTGTTGCTGGAAGGATGTCAGCTGAATGTAGGAAGCAGAAAGCACATTGGCTCCCAGTACACAGGTTAAAATCCAGTGTGTGTGAATTGCAGGAATAATAATTATTTACAAGGCCTCCTGGCGAGGTGGCTCAATGGATAAAGCACTTGCTGATCTTCCAGAGGATCAGAATTCTGGTCTGAGAACCCACTTCTGGCCACTCACATCTGCCTAGATCTACCGTCAAGGAGCAGACACCCACCTGTGATCTCTGTAGGCACTAGCACACACAGGGTATATAGCCAAGCAGGCACACACCAAAATAAAACTTTTAAAATAATTATTTTATTTATTATTTTATAAATATATTTATTATTTCCCTTCTTTTGCAACTGAGAGTCTATGGGAGCCATTCAAATAACCACCACTTTGCTGCCAATAAGCCCACCATTTCTACTCTGTGTTTTTCAATCCCAGCTTTTTGGCATCCAAACTAAACATGCTTTTTTTAATCTGTGTCTTATTTTTCAATATTTTGTTGATATAAAAGTAAACAGACTCACTTTTCTCTTTCTCAATGCAGTTTATATAGAAATAAGCAGGGTTTAATTTTTCTCTTTCTTTACAGCTAACTTTGTGCAACAAGAATGTCATGGGACAAAAGCAAGGACAGTCAGTTAGCTTCTGCTTTCTCGTTTTCCACTTGAAACTCCATTTTAAAAGATGAGCTTCATGCTTTTCCTAATGTGGACAAGAAATTTCATTACTTTTATTACATGGTACTGCCACCTATGGGCCCTATACATAGAACACATGTTATTTTGGCCTAAAAAAATTTAGAATATCAAACTCAGAAATACATCTAGGCCTCATTTCTAACTTATAGATGAGAAATTCACAACTTGAGCACCTAACGATGCATCACTGTTCTTGTACTCACCTGTAAACATTTTCTCCATTGCAACATAAGCAAGCAACATCAGACTTCTGACATCTGAAGATACATTGCCTTGAAGGTGAGGTATTTTGGATGTCTAAGACAGAAATCACTTAGACACCCTCATTTCAATTGATTAATTTGCTCGTTTTTGTTCAGAAATACTTTAGAGAATAAGAAGAGAACTTTGTATTTCAGAAAGTTGAAAATCTCACTATACTGAGGAGAACTTTATGTAGAAAACACAGATGCATTTTCTTTAGAGGTCATTAAAAATAAAGTACATGTGTCCTTGGTATTATTGTCCAGACAGCAGCGGTGAAGAGGGGCACAGAAAAGTGCAGCTGTCAATCTGGTGGTAATGACCAAACTATCCTCAATGTTCAGTAGCAAGGAATTCCTACAAGTAAATTTTTTAATTACATTTCTCTTTAAAAGTCAGCCTGCAATGAGACATGTGGGACGTCCAACCACTTGGAATGGTAAGGAAAGGTTTTCACTTCCTTTTCCAATGCCAAGCTTCACATCACTTCCCAGGCGTTAACAGAATGCAATCACTTTGACAGGATAATGACTTTCAAAATCAAGACATTTATTCATTATTTGGCAACAAATGCTAGACGTTAAAGTCTATGTTTTTAAAACTTAAATTAATGGTGGATCTGCCCACACTCTCACACCTACCCACCCATTTGTGACCTATTTTTGAAAAGTTCTCTAAGTTCACATTAATCAGGGCAATTATGTCGTAGGTAACTATTCTGAGAGAATAAAAACCAAGGTAATTGAGATGTTGAGAAAGTCATAATGCAGAAAGTCATAATTCATTTATTTTAGTATTTATCTTCTAAGGAGAATTAAATGATGAGAAATTATTATTTTATACTTTTCAACTTTCAGAGATAATTTATTCCAGAAAACTTACTTGCTAGATACGCTAAGCCTAAATATCATTATCGTAAGTTAACTGTGTGAAAAAAAAATAGGTCTTACCATTCACTGTCAAAAATACATAATTCTTCATATAAATAGAAAATAAATCAATTCTCAATCATCTCTAGACAGAAAGTGTTCTCATTTACTAATTATTTTATTTGAAATGTATGAAATCATGTAAAATTGTGTTTGAATAAATGTAGCCACATTGTACTAGAATTTCTTGAAATCTTAGATGTCAGGGAGGTTGTATTCTGATTTGAGCTCTAGAGGCAACACCATTGATTTTCTACAGATAATAGGGACATAACTCAGTAGTGAAATATCTTCCTAGTATGGAAACGGCCATAGGTATTATCCTGAATTCCAGATGTGGTGGAAGGGGTGGGGCACAAATCTGGGTTAGATGCTACAGAGAATGACAAGCATAAATATTTCTCGGTCTGGGGGAAGGAAGATTAGTAGTCTATCACTGAAGAAATGAAATACCTTTACAAATCAGTGCAAAACAACAAAAAATCTATGCTGGGTAGAAATATAAACTAAGCACCATCAGGCAAAGTTTTGAGAGAGAGAACTTTTGAAACAAATTTTCCAAGCATGGGTAGCGCATGGCTGGGAGTTTCAATAAAAGAAAGCAAGTATGAAATTCCGAACTTGTTCAAATAATATTAGTTACCCACTGTGTCAAGAACTTCAGTTAACATTGACTTCTAGAAGACAGTCTCAAGGACTGGGTTGGAAATACTGTGAAAAATATGATCTCAGGGTAAGTGTGTGACCCGTTCAGTGTCAGGAAGCTAACTAGAAAATAAAGTTCTGTGAGTTCTGGAAACTCTGAAGATGAGAAAGAAGCTAGAGCAGAGATAAGAATGTGGAAGAGTGTAAATGTAAGATGACTCAAAGATGTAAGGCAAAAATGAAGATGGTGGAAAAGGAGGGGATCGCCACAAGACACATGGTGGCGTCGGAATACTCCGTGTCTTGGCATTTGGTGGCTGGGCACTGCGAGGGAGGGGGAGTGAAATATAATCTAAAAAATTATATGACAGAGAAATTAGGAGTGAGGGAAATGTTCAGACTGACATTACGTTTCTGCTGCCAACCCAGAATCCAATCTTTAATCCAAAAGAAAAGAAAAGAAAAAAAACGCACTCGAATGGAGGTTACAAAAGGCAGGTGGACGGCAGTCCTGGAGCTCCGGGCTGGAGAAGCTAATCTTAGTTGTATGTACTGAAGCAATCGTTGGACGTGCAGGACTAAGAACTGGAATAGTTCAGCAGTAAGAAGACAGATGGACAAACTATCAGGGTCAGGGCTTATTTTTCAAGACACCTGGAAGAAAGACAACCAGGAAAGGTTTGAAGACACCTCCAGAAAGAAGAGAGACGCAAGAATATGTTCAGGTATACAGATACACGTGTGTACACATATGTGTGGAGGTCAGAGGCCAACCTCAGCTGTTGCTCTACAGGAGTTGTTCATCTTAATTTATGAAACATGGACCCATGGCTTGCCAGTTAGGCTAGGATACTTAAATAGGGAAGCCCTGAAAATATGCCTGTCTCTGCCCTCCCCGGTGTTGAGATTTCAAATGTGCATTTCCATGCCTGGTTTTCATGTAGCTGTTGGATACCATGTGCCAGTCCCCATGCTTTCACAGCAAGCTCTTTACAGATAGAACTTTCTGCCCAGTGCTCTTCACAATATTTAAACTGAATAATTTGTTTTTCCAAAACAGTATTGAATGATAGTCTTTGTTTTTCATTTTTATCCCCTACTACCTTTTGAGGCCATTCTTGGTGTGATAAATGAGCTTTTCTAATCCTGGTAAATTTGGGGTTGGTCTCACGGCTTTTCATGACCAAAATTGAGGAGCAAATATGACTTGGTCTCTTTGCAAAGAGGTTTCCTCGATGATAGGTGAAGGCCCCACTTATCCATGGGTAGAAGCAGAAATTTTGTAAACTTTTGTTAAGAATCATGCTTGTTTACTAAATTAGTGGGCAGACTCTCCTCCAATAATGATGACAACTTCACTACAAACTAGTAGTGAGCAAGGTTTTAGGTACCAGGATGTTCCCTCTTGTTGAGAAGGATTATGTTTCCTAATAATATCAGAATCTTTACCAGTAAAGTCTCACTGATGTGAGTCTCTAAATGTGAACAAGAGACATGCCAAAGCTGCTGGAGAAAATCCCTGAAGGCATCAACCTTACACAAAGAACTATAAGCCACTGAAGGAAGCTGGGAGAGCGAGAGATGGTCTTCACCAAAGAAACACACCTAGTATATTATATTTACATATGTTTTATATATAATTTATTTTTATATTTAAATATATTATGTGAGTATATAAATATGTATCCATTTAAATATATAATTTAATATGTTGCTATATAAATATACATATATTTATATATAATATAGTGATATATTTTATTTTTTTTCTTTTTTTTCTCCTCCTTTATTAATTTATTCTTGTTACATCTCAATGGTTATCCCATCCCTTGTATCCTCCCATTCTTCCCTCCCTCCCATTTTCCCCTTATTCCCCTCCCCTATGACTGACTGTTCCTGAGGGGGATTACCTCCCCCTGTATATGTTCATAGGGTATCAAGTCTCTTCTTGGTAACCTGCTGTCCTTCCTCTGAGTGCCACCAGGTCTCCCCCCCCAGAGGACATGGTCAAAGTTGAGACACCAGAGTATGTGAGAAAGTAATGTCCCACTCTCCACTCTACTGTGGAGAGTGTTCTGTCCATTGGCTAGATCTGGGTAGAGGTTTAAGGTTTACCGCCTGTATTGTCCTTGGCTGGTGCCTTAGTTTGAGCGGGACCCCTGGGCCCAAATCTGCCTATCATAATGTTCTACTTGTAGGCTTCTAGGACCCTCTGGATCCTTCTACTTTGCCATTCTCCCATGATTTTCTCATCTAGAGTCCCACTAGAATGTCCTCCCCTCTGTCTCGGTTTCCTGGTAAGTGAAGGCTTTCGTGGGACATGCCCCTTGGGCTAATATGCAGATATAAGTGAGTATATACCATTTGAGTCTTTCTGTTTCTGGGTTAACTCACTCATTATGATCATTTCTAGCTCAATCCATTTATCCACAAATTTCGGGAATTCCTTGTTTTTAATAGCTGAGTACTATTCCATAGTGTATATGTACCACAGTTTCTTTATCCATTCTTCTACTGATGGACACTTAGGCTGTTTCCATGTTCTGGCTATTATGAAAAAGGCTGCTATGAACATGGTTGAGCAAAGTTTCTTGTTGTGTGCTGGAGCATCTTCTGGGTATATTCCAAGGAGTGGAATAGCTGGGTCTTGAGGAAGCCCTATTCCCATTTTTCTGAGATAGCACCAGATAGATTTCCAAAGTGGCTGTACTAGTTTGCATTCCCACCAGCAATGAGGGAGTGTTCCTCTCTCCCCACATCCTCGCCAGCATGTGGTGTCGCTTGAATTTTTGATCTTAGCCATTCTGATGGGTGTAATATGGAATCTCAGAGTTGTTTTGATTTGCATTTCCCTGATGATTAAGGAGGTTGAGCATTTCTTTAAGTGTTTCTCAGCCATTTGATATTCCTCTGTTGAGAATTCTCTGTTTAGTTCCAAGCCCCATTTCTCAATTGGGTTATTTGGTTTTGTGGTGTTTAATTTCTTGAGTTCTTTATATATTTTGGATATTAGACCTTTGTCAGATGTAGGGTTGGTGAAGATCTTTTCCCAGTCTGTAGGCTGTTGCTTTGTTCTGTTGACAGTATCTCCTGCCTTACAGAAGCTTCTCAGCCTCATGAGGTCCCATTTATTAATTGTTGACATTAATGCCTGGGCTGTTGGTGTTCTGTTCAGGAAGTTGTCTCCTGTGCCAATATGTTCCAGGCTCTTCCCCACTTTTTCTTCTAAGTGACTTAGTGTCTCTGGTTTTATGTTGAGGTCTTTAATCCACTTGGATTTGAGTTTTGTACAAGGTGACAAATATATTTTAATAATATAATTTTTATGTAATCATATAATTATATAATCAAAATTAAAATTACAAATAAAATCATAACTCCAAATCCTTCAGCATCATTGTTCATGAGGTAAATTGGTCTGAAATTCTCTTCCTTTGTTGAGCCTTTGTGTGGTTTAAGCATCAGAGTGAATGTGGCTTCATACAATGAGTTTGGCAGTGTTCCTTCTGCTTTTATTTTGTGGAATAGTTTGAGGAGTATTGGTATTAGATGCTCTTTGAAAGTCTGGTAGACTTCTGCACTAAAATTATCTGGCCTTGGGCTTTTTTTTTTTTTTTTTTTTTTTTGGGCAGCTTTTGATGACTGCCTCTATTTCCTTATAGGTTATAGGACTATTTAACTTGTTTACCTGATCTTGATTTAACTTTGGTAAGTGAAATCCATCAAAAAATTCCCTGGTGGCACTCAGAGGAAGGACAGCAGGTTACCAAGAAGAGGCTTGATACCCTATGAACATATACAGGGGGAGGTAATCCCCCTCAGGAACAGTCATAGGGGAGGGGAATAAGAGGAAATGGGAGGGAGGGAAGAATGGGAGGATACAAGGGATGGGATAACCATTGAGATGTAACAAGAATAAATTAATAAAGGAGAAAAAGAAGAAATTCATTCATTTCCCTTAGATTTTCCAATTTTGTGGAACCCAAACTTTTTAAGTAAAACCTAATGATTCTTTGGATGTCCTTGGTGTCTGTTGCTATGTCCCCCTTTTCTTTCTGATTTTGTTGATTTGGATAATGTCTCTCTGCCTTTTAGTTAGTTTGGGTAGGGGTTTGTATTTTCGTAAAGAACCTGCTTTTAAGTTTCAATGATTCTTGGTATTGTTCTCTCTGTTTCTAATTTATGGATTTCAGCCCTGAGTTTGATTATGTCCTGCCATCTACTCCTCTTGGGTGTATTTGCTTCTTTTTGTTCTAGAGGTTTTAGTTGTGTTATTACGTCACTAGTGTTAGATATCTCCAATTTCTTCATGAAAGCACTCTATGAAGGCACCATGAAGGCATGAATACCCATAAGTTTGGGTATGGTGTACCTTCATTTTCATTGAACTCTAGAAAGTCTCTTTTTTTTTCTTTATCTCTTTCCTGACCCCATGGTCATTGAGTAGAGAGCTGTTCAGTTTCCATTTGTTTGTAGGTTTTCTCTTGTTTCTGTTGTTGTTGAAATCTAGCTTTAATCCAACGTGGTCTGATAAGGTACAAGGGTTATTTCAATTTTCTTACATCTGTTGAGGCTTGCTTTGAGACCAAGTATATGGTCAATTTTGGAGACATGGCATGGTTCTGTCACACACTTAGGCCCTGACTTTGCTGTGTACTGCCCACTGCCATGAGCCTAGCAGAGTTCATGAAGATACTATCTCTTCAGCTAGGGTCCTGGAGGGGGAAGATAAGTGAAGATGAGCCTAAGAAGCCCAGCCAAGACATTGCAACTGACCTACAAATGTCTTGCCACCCACATTGGAAAGAATTGTTTGTTCTTGTGTGTCAGTGTGGCATGAGAATGTTTGTTGCTACAGCAAACACTGTCCAAAACACCAACTGGAGAAAATGGAAACACAGATCATAACTTTTAGAATCTTTGGAAATAGTGTAAACTTCATAACAACTTCTGAAATTTAAAATTAACTTATCTTCATCATTGTCAGCCACTTGAATCACAGTTTGAAATAAAGGCCACACCTGCCTGCTAGCCACTATTTATTTAAGTAATTTGTAAATGTATATGAATTCTTATGAGCTGACTTCAATAAATAACAAGACGTGTGTGGTATAAAGCATGTTTTCTCTTCATTTGTCTCTGTAGGCTTTTTAACAGCTACACAGCCACACTCCTTGGACTTGAATTTACCATAAGAAAGCATCTCTTGTCTACATTATTGTTGGCAAAAGCTGTATCTCTCAGATCCTTTTGGAGATCAACAGTCTGTGCTGCCAATACAACTATGTCACTGGCTCTTAAAGTCCCCTCCAGTGGACTTTATTCTTGGTACTTTCTTTACGACCTAAGAGCTGTGCTGCGGAATTATAACAGCTATTGACATAAAGATGCAACACACTAAATTACCCTCCTTTAAATAAACATGTTGTCATGTCAATCTATTTAAAGCCTACAAGTAGAACATTATGATAGGCAGATTTGGGCACAGGCGTTCCGCTCAAACTAAGGCACCAGCCAAGGACAATACAGGCTGTAAACCTTAAGCCCCTACCCAGATCTAGACAATGGACAGAACATTCTCCACAGTAGAGTGGAGAGTGGGATATTACTTTCTCACATACTCTGGTGCCTCACCTTTGACCATGTCCCCTGGAGGGGGAGACCTGGTGGCACTCAGAGGAAGGACAGCAGGTTACCAAGAAGAGACTTGATACCCTATGAACATATACAGGGGGAGGTAATCCCCCCTCAGGAACAGTCATAGGGGAGGGGAATAAGGGGAAAATGAGAGGGAAGGAAGAATGGGAGGATACAAGGGATGGGATAACCATTGAGATGTAACAAGAATAAATTAATAAAGGAGAAAAAATAAATGTTTTCAAATAGCATTTCTTCCCTTAACTTGACCTTTTAAAAAAACCAATGACATGAAAGCACCTCTACTAATGTTGTGCACAGCATCTCCCTTCTACCCCTATGTATGGTGATAGTAGAAACTTAAGTTCTGTTTCTGAAGTAAGTGATTAGCTTTGCTGTCGGAGGGTTCTGACATTTATTGGTTTAGCCACAAAATAATCTCCAAATAGTATGATTGTAAAGTGACCTCTGTAAGAATATCGAGATTCAGCTCTCTAATTATGGATCATAAAAAAAAATAGTTAAACACACAAGGCGTGTACTTACAGCAAGCGAAGAACTCTGCACTAGTTTCCTCTAAGATATTAATGCCCTCTGAGCAGAGGCCTGTGGCTGCTCAAAATCTGCTACTTCTGAAAAGAAAGAGCCTAAGACTCATCCCCGAGTGTGCTGCTCCTCAGAAGTCATGTCTATTGCCACTGTTGACTCTCACAGAAATCTGCAGATGGCATAATAGAGGAACTGTGAGGTCCAGCAGGCTACAAAGATGCTCGTAGAGAAACACTAGTGAAAACATGAGTGATTACAAAGGAAAAGAAACTGCTTGCGAGACACAGCAAATTGAGGGAGAACTGGAAATTCACTGGGAATCAATGAGATGAGCTTTGTGTGCTGTGTACCTCACCTGCTTTCTAGTCTGTAAAGTTTGCCCAAAGAGCAACTCCTCCTTTACTAATTAGCTTGTAGTGAAACATTTTTTTATCATATACAGTTTCATTTGTTGAAAATAAAGTCTAAAATGTTTTCTACCTTGTTTTTCTGCATCTTTCTTAATATTTATTATAATTATTTCTTCTGTCTATTGGTACTATTCCCCTATGTCACCTAATACTCTGAACACTAAGACATAATTATTTTAGGTTAATAATTTTTAATAAAAATATAAGTTAATTGCACTTCACAATTATAGCACACAAGGGAAAATACAAATTTCTCAGTGATTTTAAATTCCTGGCATGTTACTATTTGAAATTCAGGGACAATAAATCAGCATTTCCAAGAATTCTTAGGTATTTCAAATTTATGTTTATTTAGAAGCACTTCTAACAATCTTCATACTCTATGAGCTCTGAGCACTCTCTGCTCTTATGCCATAAAAACACATTTTCGAAACAAAATAAGTCCTCCAATGAGCAGTGCGCACATATGATCCATGAGGGATGTTACCTTACAGAAAATCTCAATTTTACATTATGTTTTCCATATTCAAATATTTCTATAGGCTATAGTTCTTAGTGAGAATTATTAAGTTCGGTGGGGTTTTATTCTTTAAACATGAATTTTATGCATTTCTTTTATCTGTATGAATGTTCTTTTCTTAATCTGGAGTTATCTTCTTTGATCCTGCTGCTGATGCCATTGATCTAGAATTCTCCTCACCCAGGCCTGTACGTTGAAGGTTTGGTCTTTCCATGGTGTCCCTAAGCCCTTGCATATTATGTGTATTTTAAATTTTTTTTTACATTATTTGCTTCAGTGATCCAATTCCTCTGCTTTATCTTCAAATCTTGATATTCTATTTTCTACTTGTTTCACTGTTTTATACCCTGAAAAATCATATTGGGCATACATGAAATATACCACATATGTGAGCTCTTCAATGTTGTGCTTTTCCTTTTAATTACTCTTAAGATGAAAGTTTTTGATTCATTTCACAAGGTGAAACCTACGCATCTCATTTATCCTTCTGCAAGTGGATACCCAGTTTTGCTAACACTACTTGTTTTTGTTGTTGTTGTTGTTGTTGTTGTTGTTGTTGTTGTTGTTGTTGGCTTTGGGGGGAGCTATTTTGCCAAGAATTGTGAAGACTTAGATTTGTCAGCTTATTTCTGGGTCCTCTGTTTTGTTCTGCTGGTTATTTTTATGCCAGTGCCAGCCTGTCTGCATCTTCTTTGCTCTGTAATATAAGTTAAAGACTAGTATTGTGATCTCTGCAGATGTGTTCTGAGTCCTTAGAATTGTTTTGGCTATCCCTGGCCTTTTAAGGCTCCATATCAATTCTTGAATATTTTTCTAGATATGTGAAATATCACACTATAATTTTCATAAGTATGCATAAAATCTGTAGATAAATTTGGGTAATACAGCCATCTTTAAAATATTAACTCTAGCAATCAAGGATCATGGAAGGTCTTTTTATCACCCAGAATCTTCTTTTACTTCTTTCAGTGTCTTGAAGTACCATTTCTTTGCTTAATTTTTGTAGCTATTTTGAATGGAACATTTTTCATAATTTGTTCCTCTGAGAGAGCATTATTGGCATTTTTGATTCTGTGTTCTGTAACCTTAGTGCAAACATTTATTATATCTAAGAGTTTTGTAGTAAATTATGTACGATTTTTTAAGTATAGAATCATGTGATCTGGAAATAGAAACACTTTGACTACCTCTCTTTCTACTTTTATCCCCTTTGTGCCTTCCTCTAGTCTAATTTCTACATCTCAGACTCTGGGTACCATAGTCAATGAGGGAAGAGAGTGTGGATTCCCTTGTCTCACTCCTGATTTTAGAAGAAATACTGTCAATTTACCTCCAATTAACATAATGCTGGCTATATTTTTGTTGTTGTGAGCCTTCATTTTCTTAGTATATTTAAGGAGATTGCCAGCAATCAATGCTTTGTTCCTTAAATCAACACTGTGACACATGAGGATACTTCTAGGGTGCATGGAAGAAGCCTAAAGCTCTCAGCCTTTGCATTTTGTTTTTCCTTCTTACAACTTTATCTTTGGATGCATGGACTTCAGTTCCACTTCCATTTCTTCCTCTGACTGGGGAGTTTGCCTTGAACCCTCACTGGACCATCACAGAGTATCCCTGAGCTCCAAGGTCCATTTAGTTACAGGTAGTGTTGATTCTTGAGCAATTTTGTTAACCTACCCTCCGATTTCAGTTCTTGGTTTTAGTAAAATGAAGGAAACAGCCTTCATCTCAGGAAATGAGAGACTCCATCTTCTGACTGACACACCTGTCACCCTGTTCTGACACACCTCTAAAGCTCATGCCTCCTACTATGATTCATGAGTCTCCTAAAGGCACAGCTCTGGTGTTAATAATATTTTATGCAGAAGTACTGTGCAGATATATGCTGGACTCTAAAGACAGTTGTTACATTTCAGCTATGTCTTACATTTTATCCATCTGAAATGCTAAATACAGGTTAAGAATGCATATTGCCTCTTAAGCATCTGAACTACTGAGTTCTGTCCTTTTTAAAATTAACAATTCATTAGATTATATAAGCAGAGAATGTTCTTCATCTTAAGTTGTAGACAGCCGATATTATAGGCATTAGACATTGTCATTACGAGCTGGGGTTGGAAATTACAAACAACGTTCCTATTTGTTTGTCTGTTTGTTCATTTATTTGTTTTACTAAAATAGTCTACCAAATATAAGGGTCACTGATCACTATTCCTGATTTGGTAGGGTAGAAGCACTATGGTTGAATATGCTTGACAGATTGGTTTAGGTTCATTCTGTCTAAATTACCAAATCTAGGTGCTCTCCGACCACCAATCTAGGTGCTCCCCGACCACCAATTTCTAACTCTCTTCTTCCCTTCTTACAACCCACTACATAGCCATTGCAAGACAGTCAAACCATCTTGTGAATGTTTTGTTTTTATCCCAGGTGTGGGGTGTGAATCAGACTTGTGTGCAATGTTTTTCCACTGGAAACAGCCTTTTGAGAGACCAAGGTGATATTTATTTGTCCACTAGAAGAGGAACTGCCTTTTGTGGTGGCATGATCTTTGTCTAGTACGGTATATATATACTTCAAAAGAGGAGGTTTGGCTTTTGGGTCTTGCCTGTTCATCACTCCACTTCAAGACCCTCCTAGAAAGAACCACTTCAGCAAATTATTCAAGGTTTAGGCTGCTGCTCTGGGTTCTGGCTGCTGCTCTGCGTTCTATTGACTGCAGCTGCACTCACCTTTGCTGATTGTTGATTTACTGTTTAACTGGTCTGCTGAAATCCTGCCAACTATGCCAGTGGAATCGCTCCAAGAACTGAGTCTAAAAAGGTCTACCTCTCCTGTTTTCATTAACCTCTTTTCTCATTAAAGAACCCCAGACAAAGTAGGTTTGAAATTTTTCAAAGCCTACAACATCTCTTTCACCAGTCCTGAAATTTCTTATGCCACCAATGCCTACATAAAAACTCCGAAGTATTTTAAAAACAAGTTACAGCTCAGAAGCTGCCATCTTCTGAAATTCCATCATGATTTTCATCTATCATATAACATAACTTTTCTCCTCATTTTCTTTCTCTTTTTCCTTGATGCTAAGCCTCTACCCCTGTCATAAGCCTCCATGAACACAGTGACTGAGACCATTTCTCTATGAAGCCACAAAATGTGACTGTTGAACACACCATTGTCCTCACTAAAGTATGATGGACTAGCGCTTTGTTCATAAACAACAAGGACAAGTGACTGTGCCAGTCAATGGTTAACCAGACAGTAATGTTTCCTTATTCAGAAGCAGTTGGTCAGTACAAGGAGTATGACAAATTACACTTGTGTCCATATCCCTAATGGTTTTATAGCATTTTTAAATAAGCAGATCATCCTTGTACTATTTTATTCACAAAACCTAGGAATGGTGCTAATTAGGGAGCTGATCCTGTTATCTGGTTATTGCCAGAATGATTGCTAGTCACTTTTCCAAACAAAGCCAATATTTTATAGCTTATATGTTATCTCATGGCAAGAACTCTCAATCTGTGTTCATCTGAATTAGTTGCCTAATGCAGCATAAGAATAAGTGTCTTAACACTACAGGATTTCTGAGAGTCAGGAATCCAGATGCAGCTGATGTGGAGGGACGGACTCATGAGATTCCTGTCAAGCTGTGAGCCAGAGTTGAAGTTGTATCTGAAAGACTGACTTCCAAATGCATTCACTGGTCTAGGCAGGGCCAGTCACGCTGCTCTCTTTGGTGGTTTTAGCTGAAGGCTTCCTTGCCACGCAAGACTTGGCATAGGGATGATGACAATATGGGAGCTTCTTTCCCAGGGATAAAAGAAATGAAAAGAAAAGAGACAAGTAGACATAAGATAACAAAAGTGAACACTTGAGATGGAACCTGGACTTTTTTCCTTATATAGGTCAGTCTTGCACTCCATGTCTCATCATTTTTATCACCCTCAACATCTTAGAACTGAGTTGATAAACCAGTCCATGGCCAGAAAGACTCAGTCATTCCCCCGGGTATTTACAGTTTCCAACACAATGATTGAAGTACTTGCTTTCATCCTTCCAATGGTGGAAAGCAGGCACTCAGTAGAAAGCACAGTGCAGAGTTTGGATGATTATCATTTTCTATGTAGCAAGATGGTACTCTTTCTCAATTCTAGACAGTGATGGCCTTGAAGTCACAATCAGCCACAGGGACATGAGGTAAATGAGCTATTAACTCAGAGCCTGCTTACCTCCTCCTTACTAGGTAGGATCTATGATGTCTAGCTGGCACATCGACTGCATTTCAGACTCAGTAATTTCAGTTGGTTGTGAGTTTCTCAAAGAAAAGCACCCTGCAAAGCTGAGGACATCTGTACAAGGAGTCAGGAATTCTTAAGTGAGCTTTAGAGCCACAGCTGGATCCAGCCTGCTAGAGGATGTGCCAGGATGCACAGAGTAAAGCTAGAGAGGAAGACACAAAGGTGGCTGTCACCATGCTAAGCTTCTGCTCATGCACAGTGTAAATGTGTCCAAGTTAATTCTATTTCCAGCATGCTTGATTTATTTGAAACTTAGGCATGTCTAAGAGTAAATCTCTAATTTTTGGACCACTAGGCATGATGACACACATCTATATTTCAATATTTAAAAAGTTGAGATAAGAAGATCATGAGTTCAAGGTTATCTTGGGCACCATACCAAGTCCCGTCAGGGGCTACATAGAGACCCTGTCTCTAAAAATATATTGGTAATATGTTGGTAATTAGCCTGGTAGTAAAGATCAAAATTATTCCAGGAATTGACCAGGAAATACAATTTCAGTTTATCAGAACATAACATTTTAACTCAACTGAGAAAAACCAAATTTTCAGATGATCAACCATAGTATATGCAATTCATTTGCTTCTTTTACACACTCAAAAGTGATGTTAATTAAAAGGGTCTCATAAACTTTCTTGTATCATCAAAGACTCTCAAGGTGGCCATATAAAACAATAATTTAGTTCCAAACAACTGAATGGAGGCTTTGTAGGGCTAAGAGGAAATGGGGATGAGAGATTCATGAATCCACACCCAAATGAACTCACAGACTCTGCTATACTTAGTCACAGTGTCAAACAAAGATGGTATCAGTCTCCTAGAGCACAAATAATATTTAATTGTGTTCTAGAACTTTCTGTTTCCCTGTGCCAGGCAACCCTATAAGAAATCATTGGATGAAATGCAACATTGTGCGTATTTAAGGATATGATGAGCACACAGTTCACTGCCTCACGCTACATCTTTCCTAAAGAGCCTATAAGTAAAATTTCCCATCATTCATTTTTGGATATGTAAAGGGTGGCATTAAGAAAAGATCTTGTCCAGATAGCCCTGGCTAGCCTGGAACTCACTACGTATATCAGGCTAATGCTGACACTTTGGATTTGCAGTGATCCAGACTCTGCATCTCAAGGGCTAGGATTGCAAGCACGTGCCACAACACCAGGCTCTCACTTAGATATAATCACTGCATGACTGTCTTGATTCGGTCTTACAGACAAAATCACAGACCAGTCACTTTTCTCTGACAGCTTGAAATATCAAACATGTGGCACTGATGGCCAACACCTAGGAACTCATGGGTTGGAC
Organism: Acomys minous; assembly: GCF_964271855.1. Lineage (NCBI taxonomy): Eukaryota > Metazoa > Chordata > Mammalia > Rodentia > Muridae > Acomys > Acomys minous. Next base: position 114,889,692 of record NC_140489.1, read on the forward strand.
TTGATGTTCCTGTCGTTGTTCTTGCCTTTGCTCTAATTAGTTGACTCCATTTTACTTTCCTTCACTCCTTCAAAATAATTTCACTTCATATTTCTAGCCGCTGTGCTTCACCATAGATTTATTTAAAGTCTACTTCGTAGGAAAAGTCAGATACAAGTAATTTAAGGTGTGAGTATTTTGACTGGAAGAAAAAGAAACACATAAACACATCACAGTCTCATCTTCCTCTGTGTCATTCTGTTTAACTTATACATAGTTCTTTTCATTATAAAAATTATTTTAGCAAATTGTAGAAGATGAAAGTTTTAAAGCACTTTTAATAATTCTATGAAAATTATATATAATGTATTTTGATCATACCCAGCCTCCTCCAACTCTCCCCACAACCCACCCTCTCTATCCACACATTTTTCTTTCCTTTTTTCTTTTATATCTCATCATGTCCAGTATGTTCCACCCATATTCTCTTGGGAATGGAGGTGGCTACTGGAGCTTGGTCAGCCTATCAGAGGCAACAGAGAGGAACAGGATTCAGGGTATCCTGATGAGACTTGATAGGCTGTGGTCAGATGGTGAGGGAGGAAGGTCTCCCTCTCAGAGGTTTAAAGAATTTCTGAAAAGCCACAGGTCCTCAGTCCACATTGTAAAGTCAGAGGACCTAGGTTTCAATGTCAATGGGGAGTGGTAATAGAAACACCAATAAAGTAGATCCACTCACCAGCAATGGGTTAAGGCAGGCAGACAAAAAGCAGCAACTGACTTCCTTAAATCTAGATTGCCACAAAAAAAATGCTGCCTCTTTGCGAGGGCTTTCCTCCCTCTGTTCATCTTTCTAGGAAATGTTTTTAGGCCTGCCCAACAGCTCATTGATTCTTGATCCAATCAATTTGATAACCAGCATTAATCATCACCTGGGCCTTAGAAGATAGGTCATTCATTCTGGATACAGTACAAGACCTGAAATGATTCTAAGTATAAAAGTAATGTGCGCCATTATCTAACATACACTTCCCAATTCATTGGGGTAGCAATAAAAAAGGATTCTTAGGAATAGTGACAACCCTTAAAACAGGTAAGCCCTTTGGGAGGCCATAGCAAAGATACACTGGAAACAAAAGCAGAAACTTCCTATTGCGACTTTTGTTGAATAATATCTGTACCATCGTAAACAGATTAGTGACAAATCCTTTCAGTGTGACTCTTCACCTGTATTAGATGTAGATTCCTGAGCCTCTCCTATGTCTGAGTCAAAAGAAAGGAGCCACAAAGACCTCAATATTTCTGATGACATTTTTCTATTCTCATAGATCAGTGCCTTGCTCAGCCATCATCAGAGAAGCTTCCTCCTACAGTAGACTGAAGCAAATACAGGGACCCACAGCCAGGCAGTAAGCAGAGATCGAGAGACTTTGGAGCATTCATCTCTAAATGGGATGTCTCCATCAAACCCCTCCCCTCGGGGTGCAGAGAAATAGTGTAAAAGCCATAGGAGCTGGAAACCATCAAAAAATAAAATAAAATAAAAAAGCCCTCTAAGTCAACAGGATTAATGCGCATGAGAACTCACAGAGACTGAGACAGCACACAGAGTGCCTTCACAGGTCTGCACCAGATGAGGTCCTAGGGCTGAAAGAGGTAGATACGTGTCTCCCTGCATGCCTAACCGAGAAGCTATCTTCAAGTGATATCCACTTGCAAATGAAAATTTAGTTTTCTCCAAGGGAATCTCATTGGGGAGACAAACTACTCCTAAAGATAGGCTGCATGCCTAGCAGTAGACAGATGGGTAGCAGAAAATTAGCTCAAGGGCATCTTGGAAGGTTGCTTGTCTTTAATGTCATGTCAGGGCTTTTTCTTTTTTTCTTTCTTTTTTTTTTTTTTTTTGGTTTTATCTTATTTTTATGTTTTATTTTATTTATATATTTTCTTGTCTCTTTTTTTTTTAACCTACAGGTCCTTTGCATATAGATTATGACTTCCAGGTTAGTGTTTTTATGGAATCCCTGCGGGTATGAACAATTGAATCTCTGTGTCTATATATGTTTCTCGTGCCTTCTCTTGGGCTCTTTTCCTTCTGCTTGTTTTGTCCTATTAAGATGTGTTACCTCTTGTTTTATGTTAGTATAATTTATTTTATTGTTATCCCTTAGAAGGCTGTTTTCTAATGAGAGACAAAAAGTGGATAGATCCAGGTGGGTGAGGAAAGAAGGAACTGGGAGTAACATAGTAGGGGGGGAAATGTAATCAGGATATATTACATAGAGAAAATAATCTGTTTTCAATAAAAAAACTGCATTATTGGGAAGCATCTCAGGAGATACCCAACATGTTTGAGGAGCCCTTGATGTCAGCGTATCTCAGGTCCCATCCCAGAAGCTCCATGTTGCTGTCTCACGACTGTCTTTTCAACCACCTGGGGAAAGAGTTGGAAGCAGACGCTCCACTGGGCCTGCCTGGGACTCAGCACACCTTGTGTCCTTTCCAAGAAGTCCCAGGTCACAGAGAAGGGTTCAGACCTTTCGCCCCTTACCTAATTGCACCTAGATGTAAGGCAATCAGCTTGTAGGGACAGATGTCTCACTTGAAAAATAACCCAAGGAACTTAGCCCAGCTCCTGCAATGAAAGGTTCAAAGGCCTGACGGGCTCTGGGATGTGCTTTCTGAGCAAGGCTCCCAGGAGATGCTTTCCCCTTTTGTAGTACGTACTTGTCCATCATAAACAAGTAGATGATTTTCAATTATCCTTGGAGCAACTTAATTACTTAGCTAATCGTATCCCCCCCTCCCCATGGCATGGGCCAGCAGAGCATCCATATCCAGCTGTGACCAACTCAGATTTGAGGGTGTATGTTCCTGTTAGATGCAGTCCTATTTCTTTATAGTCCTACTCTTTTTTTTTTCCATTCTTATCTGTTTCACCTACTTCCAATTTATGTTACCTTTCTATCTTTTATATACCTGTGAAAACTACTGTGTAATACTTCCTGGAACAAAAACTTGTTCTAGGTAGAGAAAATATAAATCCTTATAAACCTCTTTTTCCTTGGCTATAAAGAGAGAAATTCAGACTAGGTGATCGCTAATATATGGTCTAGTCAAAATCCTGAATGGCTAGCATAGATTTTTGGTATAACAATGAAGTGTCCTCCTAAACATGTCATATTTCTGAGACATTATTGCAACATTTTTCTACCCAAGAGCTTAGTCATAAAAGTGAAGAAATATCAATTTCAAAAAAGCATTTGTTTCTAGAACATGTAATTTCTTTTCCCTCCATCTGGTTTTAGGATAGTATTTTATGACTTAATAAAACCAATATAAAAACAGAAAAATCACAGTGTTGGTATGAAATAAAACAAAACTAAATTCTACTTGAACTTTAATCAACTTTGTTTATTTCTGACTCTTCCATTCATATCTGTTTTGGCTTTTAACCTCATTTCACTGTCTACTCCCTTCACCAGTAAGTGAACACATAAAAAATTTGTTGGAGGCAACAGTTATGTTTCCATTTCAAAACTCTAATATTCGTGAGTGTATTTAAAAGTTACCAAATCATACATTTACAAATTACTAAAATTACATTGCACCACAAAATTAGCAATGTCAACCACAAGAAAGTGCTACCTTTCCTGAGACAACTAGTTAACACTTTTGTTATCTTTTTGACACCTCTTCTTGTGAAAACATAGGAAACTATACAATTGTAAAGTTGATTTACAGATTGTAATACTCTTTCAATATCACTGCAATTTAAGAAATATAAATAGCTTTTTACAGAATGCAGATGTCAAAAAAGCACCAAGGAGCCACTGTTGAGTACTGAAATATGTATAAAGTTTTCTTCATTTATTATGCATAACTATAAAAGCTATTACAGGTTTGCTTCCTAGGCCATATGTTCATTTCCAAAACATTCAAATCAAGTATCATGGCTGCCTAAACATAGAAAATGTTTTCCATCCTCTCTGTCCAAACACAAAGTCTAACCACACTGACAAGAAAACATATTCTTTATTCTACCTCCAAAGAATCGATGAACATATGTGTAGAAATATAAGCATAATAGACATAGATGTAGACATAACTACTAGTGCCAAATTGAAAAGATGATCATGTCAGACAGACAGGAACGATCAAAACCACAACTTAAAGACGAGAATGGAGCTTAATGTGCTTTTCACCAAGATCTATAGCTTTTGTAATGATTTTTGAAAGTCTCATTGATTTACCATCCATCTCAAAACACACGCTGGCATAAAATTATGAAGATTTGTATGGCACTCTTCTTGTCCCCTTCCCGGGCAAAGTGGTCACGTGTGGGTGCTGACAGAAGAATCACTCTGTTCAGACAGCATCTACCAGATCTGATGGGCGGAAAGCAAAAGCCTTTGTGCAGTGACCCCTGGCCGCATGGGATATTTTGGAAAGCCATAGAACTAGAAGCAGCCACTGGTTTTTTTTTTTTTTTTTTTTTTTTGTGTGTGTGTGTGTGTGTGTGTGTGTGTGTGTCAGTGTGTTCAAGGGTCATAGGAATTTTTGCCCACTTAACCGAGATTATCCCAAGTACATGGGTCATGTGTAAAGTGTGGAGAGGTTCTTTCTGGAGTGCAACAACACAAGAAACCCTCTATCCACATAGCCGTTCTCCCCCTGGCTTCCCACCTCTCCTAAACAACCACTGGATAAATCATCCCCACTTCTGAGTCACCGGCTGTCTCAGGAGGCCAGCTTCAATGTGGGCACTTTACAAACCCTCAACCTACACTCTGAATAAATTTAATCAGCTGTCAAAATTTACTTTGTCAAGCATCACAGTCACAGATTTCATTTTAAATAACTTGTGATTATTACTAAGTCCTTGTAATAAAGCAAGTCTCTAAGACAGGAAAGACACAAGGCTATGATAGACAGCTTTCATTGGGCTATACATTGTTTTACTGATCCAACCATTAATAAATACAGCCTAATGTAAATCACTAACATACACAATTGAGATGTAATATGAATAAATTAATAAAATATATTAAAAAATAAATAAATAAATCACTAACATAGTACAATTAAAAGTTGTCCCAAATAAGAGGATGAACAACTTTTTTTTAGAAATGTTTATTGTTCCCCCTTTTAATGATTTTGAAATGCATGGCTGAGCACAGTAATTTAATGCCTTTTAAACTGTCACCTAAATATCATGTTTCTTTTAAAATTATAGCTTCTCTTGGTCCTAATGAATCATGTGTCCACTGCTGATAAACTGTGGTGCTAATTTCAGGTTAAAGAGCACGACACAACTGATATACATTTCTGTATGCTGCATTCGATCGCTTTTGCTGTGGGGGTTTTTTTCCACTTAACATTCAGCTGTTTTATATAGATAGAGAAGTGAGTCAACTCTTTTAAATAAAAGGATACATTTTGCTTCGGTATGTCCGCAGTTCCTCTTACTCATCACCATGAGGTTAATGCCTAGCACAGAGCCTGACAGTGGCTCACATCTATTAAGTACTATTTTTAATAAATAAAAATGTAGTTGGGGGCGCAGCCAGATCATGCCCATGTGATGAATATTCTAAAGTGTTTTTCACTCCTGCCACAAAAGAATTGACATTTTAGAATGGTTCATTTGTGATTGTTTTCTTGCTCATTTCTGGACTCTGCTCTTTTGTATCTTTCGGCATAGTTTTAGTGAACAAATAATAATTACACATAGTTATAGGGAGTGGTATTATAATTCCTTATGTGTTAACATGTATAATTTTCAAACCAGAGTAACTTGAAGTTTTTTGTATTAAGAACTCCTCCTCTTTGCTAATTACTTCAAAACGGATGTTGAATCACTGTCACTCTTCTAGGCTGGAGAGAATTACAGTTCGTTCTTATTATTTTTAGTGCATGTTATATCATGTTATATATAACTTCTGTCTACTCCTCCCTCTTTTGTCACTCTCTGGCGGTCACTATTATATTCCCTGATTCCGTGAGACCAAATTTGTGCTTCCTCTCATGTGTGAGAATATGCAGCATTTGCCTTTCTCAACGTGGCTTATTTCACTTAGCATAATGTCTCTGGTTTTATGCACATGGCCACAAATGAAAGATTTTATGTCATCATGCTGAAGAATATTCCATCGGGTATGTTCACCACGCCTTCTTTGTCTGCTTTTGCACACGTTAATTCATTCTGTATCCCAGCCCTTGAATAGTGTACGAGGAAACACAATAGTATAGCTATCTCTTCGGCTGTCTTTATTTCTTTTGGATACTTATATGGTAAGGAGGATTTATGGATTGTTTTTTATTTAATCACTTTACACCCTCCTCATCTCTCCTCATGCCCCTGTCTCACCCTCCCTTACTCTCCCCCATCCCCCATCCCCTACTCCTCAGAAAAGGGGAGCTCCCCCTACCCATCCACCCCAGCTCATCAAGTCACATCAGGACTGTGGCCAGGCAAGGCAGTCCCACCAGGAGGAAGTAGTAGAAAAGCTAGCAAGAAAGTCCATGCCAGGAAGAACCCCTGGTCCCCTCAATAGAGGACACACATGAGGCCTGAGCTACCCATTGGCTACATCTTTGTAGGGGACCTATGTCCAGTCCATGCAAGGTCCTTGGTCGGTGCCTCAGTCTCAGCAAGGCTGAGCCCTCTGGGCTCTAGTCAGTTAGCTCTAATGATCTTCTTGTGAGGTTCCTGTTACCTCCATGATCTTTTCTACTCCCCATGCCCCACTTCCCCACTAGACCCCTTAAGCTTCACCAAATGTTTGGCTGTGAATCTCCACATCTGCTTCAAGGCACTGCTGGATGGAGCCTCTCAGAGGACAATTCTGCTAGGCTCCTGTCTGCAGCCAGAGCAGAGTATCATTATTAATGTCATGGGTTGGTTCTCTCCTATGTGGTGGGTCCTGGGTTGGGCCAGGCATTGATTGGGCATTCACTCAGTCTCTGCTCTATCTGTTCTCTCTTTATCCCTGCACATCTTGTGGGCAAGGTGAATTTTGAGTTGAAGTATTTGTGGGTGGATTGGTGTTCTCCTCCCTCTACTAGGCGACTTGCCTAGTTAGAGGGTGTCCTCTATGGCCCCTGCTACTAGGAGTCTTTGCTAGAGTCACTCTCATATCCCCCCTGTCAGGGTCCTACCCTGACTTAGGTCTCCAGCTTGTCACAGAGATGCCCTGCCCACGGTTTCACTCTTCTCTACAGAGATATGAGGGTGGAGATCAGACCTGGGGAGAATGGGGCCGAGGCGCAGGAGGACAAAAGGCCTGTGGGTTTCTTAAATATGGAATCTTTTTAAAAATAGCATATTTCTTCAATCTTATCTCCTACAGATAATAAAGAAAGTACTCACTTAACAAACATTTCTTGAGTGAAAAAGAAATACGAACTGCAAAATAAATACAAAGTACAACTATTTGTGGAATATCTCAGCCTTACAAATTATTAAAAAGTAAACAGCAAATGTATTGAAAACACTGGGTAGTGAAAATGGTAGCAACTTGTCTTGTTATTATTTTTCTCTGGTATATTTTCTAGTTTAAGAAATACACTCAGGACAGGAGGTACGCTGTGATATATAGAGGCTGGAGTCCACACTCATGATTCTGTCTGGTGGGAACTCTGCACAGTAGTAGATCATCAGTGGTACTTTCCAATGGCTGCTATCCTGTTGATTATTAAAAACAGAAAACAATAACAGACCTCTCATGTAAAGGATGAAATGTTAGTATAGGTAGTACATGCCCCTACAGAATGGGCCTTGTAGTGTAAACACTAAGAACTATATATTATATATAACAGAATATTTCTCATCTGAGTAATTTTTGGAATGATTTAATTTTAAATTGCTTATATTTCTGCTATCCTATGGCCTAGTCTGTGGTTCTTTTGAAAGCATAAATGGTTCAAACAATCACTAGGGTTATAAAGGCAGGCAAAAAAAAAATGGCTTAAGAATCAAAACGATGGCTTAATCAATAAAGGCACCTGTTTCCAGGCCTGATGACCTTCTTTGGACTGCCTCCCACCACAGTCCACAGTATGGAAGAAGGAGAGAACTGACTCCCGAAAGTTGTTCTCCAATGTCCACCATCACACTCATTGGGACACATACTGAATTAATAAATGAATTAATTAAATAATTAATGAATGAATGAAAAACTTGTAAGAACTGGCCTGAGATTCATCTGGTATTGAAGAACATGGAAAGAGGAGCAAATGGTTAAATTATCTCAAATATCTCAAGAACAGTAGGAGACCCCAATTCAAATCAATACTTAATTCTTGGGTAACCAAAATACTTTCCTTGCATTTAATTCTGGGATTTTCAATGTCCTAAAATTAATATCTTAACCAGGCACACAAAGGCAGCTCAAAATTCTGCCACTGAGTCTCCCAATGAAGAGGCTTGATTCTTACACACATGATTATTAATTTTGTCTTTAATCCTTCTTGGTCACATATGAGGCTTCTGGATTCTGGCTCCCTGGTAAAGGTAATCGTATATCAATGAAATGCAAGTTCATTTTAATATTTTGCCTAAGCAAATCAAAGAGGAAGATAAGTACCGCTCTGCAAATAAGAACTTATTTAAAATTCTCTCGGTTCTTGCCGCTGTGAGTGTTTTGGGTGCGGTCTCAGCGCCGAGCGACCGTAGCCATGCCTCGGAAAATTGAGGAAACCAAGGACTTTCTTCTCACAGCCCGGCGGAAGGATGCCAAATCTGTCAAGATCAAAAAGAACAAAGATAATGTGAAGTTCAAGGTTCGCTGCAGCAGGAACCCCTACACCCTGGTCATCACAGACAAGGAGAAAGCGGAGAAGCTGGAGCAGTCCCTGCCCCCTGGTTTGGCAGTGAAGGAGCTGAAGTGATCCAGTCCTCTGCATTGACTATTTAAAAACCCTGGAAAGTCAAAAAAAATTAAAAAAATAAAAAAATAAAATAAAATAAAATTCTCTCAATGATGCACAGTTGCCACTCTATTCTTATTAGTGAATATGAGTAGGAAAACTATGGCAGTTGCAAGAAACAGATACATCTTATCACCTGTCATACACTTACTTGATACCATTGTTTATATTTTAAATTAAAAGAGTTATGTTTGTAATAAAAAAAATAACTCTCAAATCTTGCTGAGGTGGTTTCAACAGAAATGGCCTCCATGGGCTCATATATTTGAATGTTGAGTCATTAAGAAGTGGCACTACTTGGGAGGAATTAGGAGGTGCAGCCTGTTGGAGGAAGTGTGTCACTGGCTTGGGGATTTTAAATGCTCAAACAAGGCCCAGTCTCAGGTATAGAGCTCCCATCTCCTCCATCACCAGGTTTTCTGCCATGATGACAATGGACTAAACCTGTCCATTGCATTGTCTGTTGCCAGAATCTGTAAGCAAGCCCCAATTAAGTACTTTCTTTCATAAGCATTGCTGTGGTCACGGGTGTCTCTTTACAACAAGAGGAAACTAAGATGCTTACTTATCATAAATACAGTAACAACGCCTTAAAAATGATCATAATCTCACTAGGGCATCTTTAACTCTTATTCCAATTAATAATTTTTGTGATACAAAAGTGGGCAATAGTACTGATTTATTAATGGAAGTACACAGTGTGCCAAGGAAAATTACATGTGTATGTTAATATAAGTCTGCTAAAGATCACTTAATTTATTCCCTATGTTTCTACATTAGGGACACCGATAAGTTTTTACACCTATAAGTATAAAATACAAGTTTATTGGGTCCACTACAAGGGAGCAGTAGTCAGGACAGGAGGAGAACTGCTTTCCAGAAAACAGGGGACCATGGCTGCCTTTACATAGGTTTCCTCCTCTTTGCTCCAGTTCCCAGCATGCAAATGAGGATGGCCTGTTTGACTCAGAACAGAGCTCTGTTTATAGGCTCTCATTTATGTGATAAAAGGTTATGGGTAAGTTGGACAGGTCATGCTCAGTCCTGCCATTCTGCCGTGCCCTACCCACTTCCTTGTCCCTTTAGATTCCTCTCTGGAAGAACAGTGCAGTCAATGTAGGGCATTTGGGCAAGCATTTCTTCTGGAATTCTTTCAGGCTGAGTGAGGCCATAGAAAGTCAAATGTGGTTAGGAATGGCTGCCATGGGATCACCTGGCAGCTTATTAAAAGGGGACAGGGAAAGCGGATTTTCTGATGATAATGGCTGGAACCCATATTGAACCATCATATGTACTAGAAATCATTGAATTCCAGAGGATGGAAAACAGGAGACAATCAATGAGAAGGTCTCCTTCTGTAACAGAATCCTCACAACACAGGGATACGATCAGGGGTAACTGACTATAGCATCCCTGGGACTTAGGACAGTGGTAAGACTGTGTTTCTAAATCACTTCTGAGGGTCCCAACACACACACACACACACACACACACACACACACACACACATACACACACATACACACACATACACACACACATACACACACACATACACACACACATACACACACACACACACACACACATACACACACACACATACACACACATACACACACATACACACACACATACACACACATACACACACATACATACACACATACACACACACATACACACACATACACACATACACACACATACACACACACATACACACACATACACACACACACATACACACACACACACACACACACACACATACACACACATACACACACATACACACACACATACACACACATACACACACACACACACACACACACACACACACGAAAAGTAGAGCTGAATGTCTTCAATTCCTAGATAGGCTAAGAAATGTGGTGGGTAAGAGTTTCAAGTAGTCAAAGAATTGATAATTCCAGTTCATTCCACTATTTTTTAGATTGGTAATTCCATCACTTTTACTTCATTTCTCAAAAGTGAGAAATGGCTTGTGAAAAGCTCTTAAATAGCATGCTTATGTGCACTGAAAACCCCCACCCTAAATGTCTCCTATGCAGGGTAGCATATAAGGACTTCATTGGACTTGATATTGACTTTCTCATTTGGGTAGTGCATACAAGAGGTTTTGCATTTAAAAGGTTTTTGCATATTGTTGACAACTCTACACCCAAGTCCTGTCTGAAATACTATGATTGTTTATGAAAATACATTTAATAATGCCAGATAGAGTTTGGAATGGGAAGAAAATCTTGTGAAAATTCTACTTTCCTAACAATTCATTCTAATTATTTCTAAAGAAAAAAGTCAAGGTTGAGACTTTTCTGCTCTTAAAGTAGTCTTTAATCCTAGCCCTCGGGAGGCAGAGGCAGGCAGATCACTGTGTCCCAGGCCAGCCTGCTCTACAGAGTGAGTTCCAGGACAGTCAAGGATTCACAGAGAAACCTTGTCTCAAATAACCAAAAAGAGAAAGAGGGAAGGGAGGGAAGGAGACAGGGAAACAAAGAAAGAAAGAAAGAAAGAAAGAAAGAAAGAAAGAAAAGGAAGGGAGGAAGGAAGGAAGGAAGGAAGATGGGAAAGAAGGAAGGACTGCTTTGAGCTAACATAAATCTGTCCTGAGTGTTAGTGGAAAAACTGAACAAAGTCTTGTGATTTGCTTGTCTGAGTCTGTGAGAGGATTAAACACAAATCTCCATGTATCAGATCCTAAGGAAGGCTGTGGACCCCATGAGTATGCAGATGTAAGTATTCATATTACACACAATATTTATATTCCATTTTTCAAAGATTCTTCAATTTAGAAATGATTTTTCGGTACCATGAGTGTACCTGCTAAGTAAACTTAGAAAGAGATGAAAAACTCTTACCTCCATCATGATCTTTCAAATAAGTCAGGGAAAAACTGGAGGCATTTGGAGTGTGTCACTCTGTCACTAGTATTCAGAGAGGTTTTTAAAAGAAATCTACATCTATAACTGGAAAATGATTGGCCAGAAATTACAGAATATATTAAAAGTTCTTTAGAAGCAGAAAGCAAACTATTTCCTGTTATAGAAGAAATATACATCCAGAACTGGGCACTAAACCCAAAGTTACTTGAAATCAAAGATTACTAGAGAGAAAGAAAAAGGGAGAATGGTGTGATGGGTAAAGGTACCTGCTGCCAAGCCTGGTGCCCTGAGTTCAATCTCTGGGACCCACACACTAGAAGAAAACTGACTCCTGAAAGTTGTGCTCTGACCTTCCAACTCATGTCAGGGCAACTGTGTAATAGTTGTTTTTAGGAAAAAAAATTTAACAATAAAGGAAAAGAGTAAGTTTGTAATACACATGACAAAAATCAAGGAGACAAGGGAGTTCCAGACATTACACGAAAAAGAATTAGTCTATGGGAAAACTTTGATTGGACCCAATGGTTTGCTTGCTCTAAAAGAGATATAGTTTTAGAATTTACTCATGCTTTTATTTAGTAGTCATTTTAAGAACATCAGAATCAGTTTTGTTGTAAACTGTGCTCAGTTCTTATCTCAATATGTTTCAGGGAGGAAAACACAGCTGAAGTATTCAGTGAGCACAGGGAATCAGAGGCTGCAGTGTAGCAGTGACTCCCACACAGACAAATGCACCCAGTAAAACAAATACACTAGCAGATAGCTCGTACAAGGTGAACGGCCTCAACATCTGTAGCAATGTCAATTCATAGCAAACTAATCATCAGAAGCATATGTGTGTATATATATGCATTCTGTGTGAATATGTACATACAATAATATGAATGTAACCATATAATCTACATGTGCATGTATGTAAAATCAAAATGCATATATAAAAACACACGTCACAAATCAAGTCATTTACTAAGGTACACTTAAATTAAATAAATGCTCTGCGCTGTTCCCACTCACCACATTATAGCTTACCACTAGGGTCATTTAAAAATATTCACATAAGCATAACCAAAAAATGGTGTGAAAACTTCTATTTCACAAAACACATGAAAAGAAATTGTTAGTCAAAAATTTTGGTAGGCATTTATTTTCCAATGATTGTGCATCCATGTTTTTAAACTCGTGTTTTGATAATGTAGATTCTACTTAATTCTGTTGTAAAAATGTGTTTTTTACTTGGTATGAGAATGTACTAGTTTTTTTTTTAATGATTGTAGCTTTATTTTATTCTTTCAGATTCAGAATGCCCTCATTTCATTTTCATTTCTTTATGAAATATTTTGCCTTATTTCCTCAAATAAAATCTCAGAACCATTTTGGAGAAAAGAGTAAAAAGTATTTACCAAGTGAGATAATGGAGGTTTGGGCATGATTTATCAAGTCTGAACTTCCAATGAGGCTGCTGGTCAATTGTTGAGTTTTTTCATTTCCTCTCAATTTTTATTTGAAGAGCTTCACCAAAACATTAAAATGGAGTTGAAGCAAAGTCCTAGAATAAAGCTACGGCCACTTGGTAAGAGTGATGTTACAGTTGCGTTAGTTACTTCTGGGTGGTTGTGATGGTGGGAAACTGGTATAAATGACGTGAAAGGGGAAAGATGATCTGTTTTAGCTCGTGGTTTCTGTCAACCATGACACAACGGGTGGGGGAGGAGGACAGCTCACATCAAGGCAACCAGAAAGCAGAGAGAAAGCATGCCTGCACTCTTAAGCTTTCCTCTTCTCCTTTTTACTCTGGCTGGATACCCACACTGTGGGTTTGCACATTCCCAGCACGCATGCGCGCGCGCACACACACATACACACAGAGTCAGTTCTCTCTGGAAGTATCCTTACGTGCAGGGGTGTCCTTCCCTATTCTCCTAAGTCCTTTTCAACCCAATCAAGCTAATAATCAATATTAGCTACTACAGATCTCTTTCGTTTCTTAGCCACCCACCAACACTGACGATGTTCCATGAAAAAAATTTCAAAGTCTGAATTTCTTCATGCAAACCTTAACAAATTTGTGGTAAACTACATACTCCTACTAGAACAAAAGCAGTCTCTAGTGGCTTCTGTCGTCTCAAACATCTCAGCACCTGGACTTTTGCATTGATTCCAACATCTCTTCTGAGAACAACACAAAGACCGTATAAAATCCCCAAACCTCCAGCTTAGTGTATGCAAATTCCCCTCAATACCAAAATGAGACTATAAATACGTTTAAAACAAAAGAGAACGGAAATTCACGGACAGTCTCACCAAAGATCAGTGGCCTAAGGAGATCAAGAAGGAAATTTTGCCTTCCTGTGTCTGCTCAACATGACATCGTGTTTCCCTTTCAGTCCATTAGACAGCAGGAAGGGTCTCATGTCTTGGCCAGCTACTCAACAATTCATCTGTAGTTGTACTCTCTTAGGAGTCCCCTGTACACTGAGACACATACCCTCCCCTGGGCACCTTCACATTTATTACAGTGACTCATTCTATTCTGGACCCCATCACACTGTTCAGAGGCCTGCAGAGGTAGCCAGCCCAGAACGTTCTAGCTCATCAAGGACAAATGATAGGACAGCTGTGTAATGAGGCTACCGAACTGTGAGAATTTCATCTTGGTTCCCTCTCTGTAATTCAGAATACCTAATGTTTCTTTCTTTTTTAATGCTTTTTTTTTCTTAAGTAGAAATGTGTGGCACAGATCACTCCCTCTTAGCTTCTTCATTATTCTCAAGGGAATGCTGTGGGCACTGAGCAGATGCTCCCAGACTCCTTTCACTTGGCATAATGTGGGACTAAATATTAAATGCTGGTGTCTAGGATGTACTATATGAACTTGCTTAGAAAGGATGCTCCTTAGAAGAGACCATGAATGAGCTATAAGGTATAGTTCTTTGTTCTCCTGTTGCCTAGGATACGACCATGATGGCTGGCACAGCTGCGGCCATTTCAATCCGTGAATTAAGACCAGAAGCCAATGTTCAAATGGTAAATAGACAAGCATACGCAGGCCTGGTTTCTTGAGGGTGGCAGAGTGGATACCCAAGTCTTGAATGTCATGCCTTCAGACAGCTAGCTGTCACTAGGAAGAAATTTCTATTGTTTAAGTCTTTGGTGCTTTGATTTTCTCTTTTTTTTTTCCTTTTTTTATTAATTTATTCTTGTTACATCTCAATGGTTATCCTATCCCTTGTATCCTCCCATTCTTCCCCTCCCTCCCATTTTCCCCTTATTCCCCTCCCCTATGACTGTTCCTGAAGGGGATTACCTCCCCCTGTATATGCTCATAGGGTATCAAGTCTCTTCTTGGTAACCTGCTGTCCTTCCTCTGAGTGCTACCAGGTCTCCCCCTCCAGGGGACATGGTCAAAGGTGAGGCACCAGAGTATGTGAGAAAGTCATACCCCACTCTCCACTCCAGTGTGGAGAATGTTCTGACCATTGGCTAGATCTGGGTAGGGGTTTAAAGTTTTACGGCCTATATTGTCCTTGGCTGGTGCCTTAGTTTGAGTGGGACCCCTGGGCCCAAATCTGCCTATCATAATGTTCTACTTGTAGGTTTCTAGGACCCTCTGGATCCTTCTACTTTGCCATTCTCCCATGCTTCTCTCATCTAGAGTCCCAATAGAATGTCCTCCCCTCTGTCTCAGTTTCCTGGTAAGTAAAGGCTTTCATGGGACATGCCCCTTGGGCTAATATGCAGATATAAGTGATTTTTTTTATTTTCTCTTTTATTTACCTAAATATGTGTTGTCCTTTTCAGTCACTTATATTAGAATTATATTAAGCCCACTAAATGCTAACTATAGTTGATAAAACTGTTGTCTAAAATGTCATATTCACATAAAAGACTGAGTGATGATTCCTGCAAAATCCTATGAGATTGGAACACTGCCTTTAGACATATGATGTATAGCTCCTTAGAAAAGTGGCTCATAGAAAATATTAACACAAAGGCAGAAATTGAAACTCCAGATCTTCGTATGATATTGCTAAAATGAAGTTAATTCATTTCTTAATCATTGCCCATGTCTTTCTCCTTGTTTTAGTAATTACATATTTTCATTTGTTTTTGTAGTGAACTTCCAAATTATTATCTTTCTATCCTTTTATTCTTTGTATATGCTACTTGAGCTAAAATTTTTAAATGGCTCCTGAGTCACATAGACCCAGCTGTTTAGAGAAGCAGGAACACCCTGTGCTCATTTACCAATTTGGTTACTTGAATTTAAGCTCTGCTCCTCCCTCCAGAACATTCTCCTCCTTGGCAAAGAGACCCATTGAGAAGTCCTTTTACAAAAAGGGATGTGAAGGAAGACAGGGACCAAGACAGAAAACAAAAGACTGGAAAAGCAAAGTAGTTTGTTGCAAAGTGATTTGACATTTAGAAGTAGGTGTTGCAGTTTCCCTCAGAAGCTTGTCTCCTAAAGGAAGCTTCTGGGATGGGAACAGTGTGTGCTGGAGGTGGGTCTGATATACTTCGATGCTAATTACTGCCTTGTTGTCTCTGTACCCAAAGGTTATTATGTAACCATGCCTAAGGAACTTAGGGCCATCACACCTGGTCAGGGCAAATAGGAAAGGTGTGCCTAAGGTTGCTGGCTTTGAGAGACAGAGAGAGAATCTTGGAAGGAGGAGAAGAATAAGAGAAGAAAGAGGCTGGTGCCATGGGTGAGGAGCGGTGAGAAGCACATGGCTGTCGTGGATGGTGATTTGGCCCAGATGGTGATAATTAGCAAGTATTTGGGATTATGGATGGGAAATTATTAGAAGCAGATGGCATGGGATTGGGGCAGGGTATGTGATACCTGCTCTGCCCCAGGTTGCCTAAGGCTATTTTAAAATATGACAGGTGTCTGTGTCTTCACGGATTGCTAGTGGGTTAGAAAATACTGCGATAATAATAATTATAGGCCTGATAATAAACATTTTAGACCATAACAGATAAAATAACCACAACAACAGTGGAGATCTGCAACCTCCAAAGAGTGACGTCAGAATCTCAGATGTGTGCTGGTTTCACATCGTCTTCCTAATATGCAATACTAGAGAATGAAGCCAGGTGAACTTGAACAGCATAAGCTACTGGTGTGTGAGAACTAGAAACTGTTTATCGTAACAGATACTTGGGACATGTTTAGTGCCCTGTCGTGTTTTATTTCATTCTTATTCAGGGAGCCAAGAGGCCACTTCCTCTCAAGTAGAAACTCCTTCCACCTGCATCTCTCCTACATCATAGTTCAGCCCCACTGTGTTCAAGATGCCAGCCAGGCTCTAGGTCCTTCTCCATTCTCTGATATCTGTCAAGAAGCAGTGCTGAGGAGGACAGGTGAGCTGGAGCGGGAAAATGGAGGGTGGATATGAGTACACTGCATTTTAGACATGTTTGAAGTTCACAAGAATAAATAAAAGTTTTTTTTTTTAATGAAAAGGAACACTGACAAAAACGGACGATTGATAACAGGCAGACAGGCTTACTATGAGGAGGCCTCGGGTATGTTCTTAAGTCTTTCTGAATCAACAAAGTCAGACCCATACAAGTTATCTATGATAATTTAAAGTCAACTGAAAATACACTTTAATGACAAAAAAAAAAGTATCCTCACAGAAAACCCAGGTTAGTACTTGGGCTACTGCGCATTATAGACTTGCCGAGGGGATACATTTTAAGAGCTGTTTGCCCTTCACAAGCAGCATACCAAGGTGATGCCTTTAGGGGCCATCACGCCTGCTCTTCACAAGCTCTTTGGCACCATCTCTTAGGGAGCGACGTGCAGGTTCACACGCATATTTCTATCTCCGTTGACAAATACTGGCAATAAAGACAGCTCAAAACTTCTAATATTTTGATACCTGTCCTCCCTGAATTTTATATTAGGGACTTTCAGGAACTTATTGTACAAACCATTTCTCATCCTTTCATCTTTTCGTGCTTCACGCTCTATCACGCAAATGGAAACCTGCAAAGTACATGCCTGGCACATCACCACACTCATTAAGACCCAAGACAAAGGAAATAAATCTCCTCACATCTTCCAGTGGGATTCTTTCAACTATCACTTAAGAGCAAATAAGGGGGGAAGGGACCTGGAAGGCGTCAGTCCATCTAACTGGATTGATTTCCCCCGAAATAAAGATCACCTAAACTTGGGATGTGGCTTCCTTTTTATTTCTTCTTCTTTGATCTAGCTTGGATCTAATTTCCTTCACTTATTCGTTGTCTCTCCTTTAACAAGTATTTCACCCTCCCCGGTATATGAGCAGCTTCCACGCCTGCCGTAGCATGACAGATTTCAGTCGCTGCATTCTCTTACAGTTCTGTCCTCCCATGAACATGGATCAGAGCGTGCTGACGGATGGATGATCACGGTTGAGAGCTGGCAAGGGAAGAATACAAGACCTGTAGTTTTGATCATAAATGTCACTCAGAGCCCTAAATGTTGATGCTTGTCCCGTTCCGCGAGGTTATTTGAAGGTGGTGGAGCCCTTAAGATGTGGACAAATAGAAGGAACCAAGGTCATTATGGGAGTGGCCTTGGAGAAGAGGTTAGCAGCCACTGCCTCTCTGTGTTCAGCTCCTTGCCACTGTGAGGGAAGCCTACTCCTCTGCCATTCACTTCAGCCACAATATTCTCCCTCATCACAAGCCCCAAAGCAAAAAGACAACAAAGCATGAAGTCCACAGCAGCCAAAAGCACACTCAGCCATTTGGGGTTTTGATGTTACTGTTTTGCATTTTTCACCTATTGAATTTTGTATTTCATTCATTCATTCACTTATTATTTATGTGTGTTTGTGTATGACAGGCTTGTTGCAAGTGCACACACCACACATGAAGTCCAGAAGAGAGCATCAGTGTCCTCCACCATAACCCTCTGCCCATTCCTTTGCAGTAGGGTCTCTCTGAATCTGGGGCTCCCACCTTCTCAGCTGAGCTGGAATCCAGCAAGCCTCAGAGGTTCTCCTGTCTCCACCATACAGGCCACCCCGGGCTCCCCAGATCAGAGGTTACAGGAGGAACACCTGGCTCATAGGAGAGTTGGAACGTGAACTCCGGCTCTCACGCTGTTGAAGCAATCACTGTCAACACCTGAGCTGTGCTTCCGGTTCAGTACTTTTAACTTTTTGTTTGTTTTATTTCTAAATATAAATCACTACATTTGTTAGTATATAAGAAAACTCCTATAAATATTAGTTATTATAAGCATACTTAATCCCCCGTTTTCATAAGGCTTTTTCCACAGAGTGTTACATAGACCTTATTTGTTGTCATAGTACTTTCTATATAGCCTTGAACTCATGGCAATCCTCCTGCTTCAGCCTCCCCAGTGATGAGATTACAGACAAGCATCGCCATACCTTAATTTTCTTTCTTCTGAGTTGATTATCTCAGAAAATTTGACACAATCACAGAAAGTGAATTAGTACAGTGAATAATTTCAAAGATAAAGTAAAATTCAACATGAAAGGGAGAAAGGAGGGAAGGAAATGAGTACAATGGGGAATGAGAAAAGACAGAGATTAGATACATGGCAAAAATGCAAGCATGCAACTGTGAAATGGTAGAAATAGTAGCAAACTGGTACAGCTCCGAGGAGAGCCACCACCCCTGTCTATGCATCTAATGTCACTGAAACTATTGTGCTGTTAGCAAGTTTATATTTTTCCGAGAGAAATCAGCATTCTTATACAGCTTTTCCCAATTTCTAAATGTGAGTCCCAGAAATCCAAATGCAAAAGAAACAAACAAAAACAACCATATGCAAAGCAAGTGTAACAAGTGTGCAGGAATTGTCACTATTTATTGTGAGGCAAGTGACACACTTACGTCATACAATGTTTGAGGAGGACCCCAAAACCTCAGGAATCAAGAGCAATACTGTTTTGATTCGGTAATGTAGACTAAAAATGCAAAATGACTAAAAGGTGAATATCAAAATTTTAAGTAAAGACAAGATCCCACCCTGCATAAGCACAACACACATCTCCAGTTCAGTCCACACAATCCCACTCTGCCCTTTAAAGTTGCCTCATTGCAAACTCACAGGAAGGAAGCAGACTCACATGTAAGTGGAAGCGCTCTGTACCAAGCCAAGGTAACCTACCCAATATGGCTGATGAGAAATAGAAATCAGGCCAGGACAGAGCGGTCTCAGCAAGACTGAGGCTGAGACAAACTTACTACAAGTAATCAAACTTTTTATATTTTTATTGGTAACAGAATACAATGGAAGTGGACAAGACCAATACAATTGTAGTTGCCAGGATACAATGATGTTTGGGAGCTATACACGTGATACAAGATGAACGCCAAAGATGAAGTGTTCATCCAAGATTCTTCATGCTTCATTGGCCTCTAAGAACATGAAAAGACACAAGTAGCCTGAACACTAACCTGCCTGCAGGAATGCCTGTTTATCAGGAACTGAAAGGTACACAGTGTTCCAGAAACCACAGACTCTAACCTAAGAAACCTGTGACATGTGCCTCTCACAGCAGCTAGGCCAAGCCAACTCCTTGATTGCCCACAATGATGTCGTAAGTTCAAACAGCAAACAGGACAAAAGCAGATCCAAGAGTAAAGATGATTAATTCATCAGCAGCCGTTCCATCCGAGATGTTCTGGGGCTGGCAAGGCAGGTGAGCATCTAAGGACATCATAATGGGGAAGTGATAACAACAAGCGGAAGAATGACTAAGACACTTTCCCTGTCTATTATGTGTCAGACAGGATCCAAAAACCACCTCTTTACCAGTAATTCTCACTATGAATCTTTCCTTATGAAGCAAAATCTCAACTTTCTAAATGAATATTATATCACCACCTCAAGGTCCTATGATAGGTCAATGTTACATCTGACTTGGACCTCTGTTTCCACCAGACTCCAGAATCCATTCTTTGCAATAAGTTACGCTACCTACAGCTTATCACAAGTATTTGAGCATCATCCATAAGAGAGAAAGTTGGAAGCCCTGAGGTTAAATGAGATTTGCAAAGAGCTTTATGGGACCCTTGCTGTCAATCAAGGCTGTGACACTATCCTGACAAGTCTTTCAGGCACAAAAGCCCTACTAAAATCTCTCAAGGGATTAGACTTTTACTTTGGATTAGAGCCTCTTCGCCCACAGTTAAACTCCCTCTCCTACTCCAGAGTGGGATGGGTGCCTTGTGCTCCATCCTCATATGAAATCTCTGGCTTCCCTTCACACTTAACACTGCAATGCTGCTGAATTACAATTGGTGCCCACATGTTTGGATCCATATACATGTAGTCACTGGGCAGGTCGGATAGCTCATCAGGAGGAGGTGCTTGCTCCCAAACTCAATAATTTCAACTTGATCCCTCAAGACTCACATGGCAGAATGAGAGACCTGATTCCACAAAGTTGTACTCTGACATCCATGTGTGTGCTGTGGCACAAACACACCCATACACATATCACATACAAATACACACTACGTATATAGACAGTAATGTTTTTAAGATTGTTTCAGAGAGAACAATGATCTTGCAATAGAATACTAATAGGGGAATTATGCAATCAGACTGTGTCGGATAAAGCACTGCCAACAATGAGTTGAATGTAAAACTTTGGCATCGTGAGAGATCACTCAACCAACCCAGAAGAGGACCACAATTCTATCATGACCATATCAAAGACCAAACCAGAAATCACAACAGGCATCTACCAGCAACAGCCTGGGGGGGACCATACTAGAAACAGACTGTAGCCCATAAACCACCTAAATGTACCCACAGCGGAAGACAACAAACCCCCCTGGCATGTTCCTTTCCGTCCCTGTGGCAGTGGGCTTTTTCCATGGATGAAAGCTTTGGACATATGACGTAGAACTAAGAAAAGTCTTTAAGGATGAGCCACTCCCAAACACGAATGTAAGCAGGAGAAAAATAAATCCCCTTTAACTAAGAAATTAAGTTTTTCCTTTCCTTCTGTGAACTTAAAAGATTGAACACAGAAGCTATGCGCTAAAATTTTTTTTTAATGGATGGTTTTCTTCACATATCTGTGTAATGTTCTAATATAGATGCATATATAACCCCTTGGTAAGTTTCAGTGGATATTTGTCTGTAATTTAGAATGTAGTTTATGCTATAAAACTAAGGGTACTGGACCACAACGCACTCTTTCATCACTTTTTTTGGTCTGTCCTAAAGTAGGTTACGAAAGATTTTCAGAAGTAAGAGATAAAGCTCACTCTAACATGAGGCTCACTGCTTTTCTGCACTGCTCAGCTCTGCTAGGGAAAGGAAAGGGCCAGATGAGGAGATTTCAGTATGAGTTATTAGATTTGCAAATTAGTATAATGAAAATTACCAAGACAGTTCTGTGGATTTAAATGAACTGTGTATTTTGCCTTGAATTTTAGTAGAAAATAACTGTTCATTTCCTCCAAGAAATAGTTAAGATTGCTTATTCTTTTGCATAAATCAATATGATCTGCACAATAAAGCTAATAACCCAGAGAAGTCTATAAAACGTAGCCCTGTAGCTTCGTTCCAGGGCTTAGTTCCAGGAGCTAAATAGCAGTTTCTATTTCTAGTCGACTGCCATCTTTATCAAGTTACTTCCTTGACTCGGTGACAGTTTTTAAAAGGCATCTTCTAAAGTAAAGATGTCGTCCTGTTCTTTGTTCCTTGAGTTTAAGAAAGTGGTTGCTAAAATAATAGATGCAACTGTCCATTGTCATATTTTTAAGCATTTCATAATATTGAGATGAATTCTATGTACATAAAATTAGTTCTAAAAATACTCTTACTATTTTTCATCATACAAACATCCACTTATCTCATATAGGTTACCATGCTTCTACTTACCTCTAAGGCTAAGTTCTAAGGTGTGCAAAAAAGCAGTTTTGTCTAATAATGAGCAGCTGTTCCTCATGTAATCTTTGCAACATGATATCCAAGCATACACACACAATAGGATATAATTAAAGGAAAAGCTTCTTCGAAGCAGGGAAGATGGCAGTCCAGCAATTTCAAATGATTATATGAAATGCATTTTACTAAATAAAAAAATGAATGCTAATGGATGTTCACCGCTTAGCTTCTACACTCTAACAAAAAATTTAAATGTGCTTTTAATGAATCTAGCACACTGGTTTGTTTATCTGCCATCTATTTAAAGTTGAAGTGGCTTAAAATATTATGTAAAAAGTTTTGGCTTTAATGTTTAATTAAATAGAAGTGTTTCCTACTTAATTACATAAAAGCACTGTTTATTTTATTCTAACTCAATATTAGCAGAACAGATCGGTCATTGTGTATTCTGATGCTGTGATGATGTCAAGTCTTAAATTACTTAAGCCAGATTTGTTTTATTGCTGCCTAAGTAAGCAAACTGAACTTGGTAGTTTTTACAATTTCCAACATTCTAAAACTAGCAACTTTATTTTACCTAAGTCAATGCTAGAATTTAGTCATACAGCTACTTGTCCCAATGTTTTCTTAAAATATTGATCATTCTGGCCTGCCAGATGACTCAGCTACCAACCTATCATTCAAGATGTGCATGCTGCCACAATAGTGGAACGGCTGTTGTGAGGGTATCCAACTGCTCCTAATTAGATTTGAGACCCATTTCCACAAGAGGAATGTCATGACTAGAAACATAAATCTGGTTAAAGCTTATGAAGGAAGAACCTTAGGCCTTAGAGGAGCCCTATCCCTGCTGGTTAGCTAAGTTGACACGGCATTAAGTATCTCCTACATACCTGTTTATATCTCAGACAAAACCTACTCTCAGATTTAATCAGAGAAGTGTCTCTTTACAGTGAACAGGGATGAAGCAGGCTTACAGCTGCACAGGATGCTGAGACTTAAGGGCGATTGAGAGCCCAACCTTAAGTAAGATAGTCCTAAGACCATCTCTTTAAGGATTGGGGAAAATTCCAGAATAGGGAGTGAAAAGACAATATATAAGAGCTGGAAGATAGGAAAAAGGGCTGCCATTGTTAGTATGTACGCACCACAGTCCTGACGATCATAAATCCACAGAATTTGCACCTACATACACTGCGGGCCAACCTACCTATCAACTGTAGGTGGAAAAGGGGCTTATAAGGGTTTACCTCTTAGTCCTGAACTACTGGCAAATAACAGATTCTAGGAAGGGGAGAGGCATAGCACCCAATTATGTACCTACTGCTTAGCCCATTAAACTCAAAGCTGCACAGATAAGTCTGTAGGACACCCAATAACATAAAATTTGAGAACATGGTAAACATATTTTTAAAGAAGAGAGGAGGCTGGAAAGGGTGGGAGAGAAGTAAAAGAAAGAGCAAAGTAACCAAATACACTATATATATATATATATATATATATATATATATATATATATATATATGCAAAAAATGTATTAACAACGAAGTAGACAATGAATTTAAAACAAAGCTAGGAAAAAATACATATGGACTAAGCACAAAATATTTCAACAAAAATAAGTACAATTCTGGATGGATGGATAGCAAGTCAAACTCTAAATGGAAAAATGGGATTTACAATATGCCTAAAGTGTAAAGGACCTAGCAACATTAGCTGTCCAAATGGATCTCTCAAATGTGAATTCAAGGACCTAAGTAGAAATACTTCCTTCTATTTTTTTTCATTAGAAATAATTTAATAGGATGTCCTCCCCCTCTGTCCCAGTTTCCTGGTAAGTGAAGGCTTTCGTGGGACATGCCCCTTGGGCTAATATGCAGATATAAGTCAGTATATACCATTTGAGTCTTTCTGCTTCTGGGTTAACTCACTTATTATGATAATTTCTAGCTCAATCCATTTATCCACAAATTTCGGGAATTCCTTGTTTTTAATAGCTGAATAGTTTTCCATAGTGTATATGTACCACAGTTTCTAAAATGGGAGGGAGGGAAGAATGGGAGGATACAAGGCATGGGATAACCTTTGAGATGTAACAAGAATAAATTAATTTTTAAAAAGGAAAAAAAGAAATAATTCAGATGAACTTTGCTTCTCATCATCAAAATTCATTCACATCCTCTTGTGTCAAAAGAAACAAGGAGAGATGAAGCACAATTAATCTCAAACTGTCAGGAAAGAAATGCAACATGTTGTCATCAGATTGTAAGGAAGCTTTCAAACCATGTGTGGTATTGAGATCACTTGAGAAGCAACTGATAGAACTACCCTTGGCTGAGTAACCAAAACAGAAGAAAAACTATAAGTGGATCCATAGAAATGGACCCAGTAAGTGGTCATTGTAGTGTTCCTAAAAGTGATAGAAATTTAGCATAAAAAGCAATGTAATCCTCCTGAGATGAACTCACTTTTAATTAACTGACTAGAGAAGAAGGTTAATTTGTATGAGTGTTTTGTTCTGATTACTATATAGAGTGTGCACTCATACCATCATCTTTCTGTATGAATGCAAAAGGCATAAAGAACTGAAAGAAGTCACACAGTCTCAACAATGCCAGAAGTGTCCCCAAAGAAAAAGCACTAGTGATCAGCAGTGGTTACCCGCACCTGCACACAAAGAAGAGGAGGGAGGAGAAGGAGAAGAACAAGAGCAAGAACAAGAAGACCAAGAACAAGAAGACCAAGAAGAAGAAGAGTAAGAACAGGAAGAAGAGCAAGAATAAGAAGGAGAAGAAGAAGAAGAAGAAGAAGAAGAAGAAGAAGAAGAAGAAGAAGAAGAAGAAGAAGAAGAAGAAGAAGAATGTCCGCGCCCTTCCTGACCAGCAGGAATAAGACTCAAGACAACCGGGTTCCTTCTCAAGACGGTTTACTCAGGAATGAATCTTCAACAGCTTCGCTTGGCGGAGAATGACCCCGCCCCCAGGCAGGCAAAGGCTTATACCCTCAGCAAGAGCCAATCAGGGAGAGCCATGTGTAGCCTCCCCATAGGTCTGAAATGAGTCATGGAGACGTAAGGCTTGATGCCCGTGCTGATAGCCATATAAGGACTTGTTTACTAGGGAGAGCACTCACCGTCGGGAGGGTGGAAGGTGGAAGCCAGTGCCATCTTTAGGGGTGGCAACATCGCAGCTCTCGACAGCAGAAGAAAGAAGAAGAAGAAGAAGAAGAAGAAGAAGAAGAAGAAGAAGAAGAAGAAGAAGAAGAAGAAGAAGAAGAAGAAGAAGAAATTATTTTATTGCTGGCCACACTCAACACAATAGGGTTCCAAAACAATGGAAGCTGAATATCCCCAAAATGAAATGCTTGAACTTCTGACTATTACTCAGAGGTAAAGTTCTTGCCTAGTAGGCATGAGGTCATAGGTTCAATCCCCAGAGATGGGAGGATTTTCTTAGACATGCTTTACACCCTATCTCTTTAGGTATAGAACTTGCATCAGTTGCCTCATTTAATTAAATTATTAATATATAAGAGACGTATTGAAGCTCCCTGGCAGTGAACAAAGAGACACCTTGTTGATTGTGGTGTTCTTGTATCGATCAGAGGTAGAGCAGATGGCAGTCCTTTGTTCATTCTATCTGGACGCCTGCCTTGGTGGTCAAAGCTATCTTATGCCTAGGACACATAAAAATCAAATCGAATACCAGGCAGCGCACCTCAAGAGGAGGAAGAGAGACAGAGACCTGCAGATACCCACACCACCCTCAGACCTGCCCTCTATCCTACATCACAGGAGGGCCGTAGCTATTCTACTTGCCAGAGGATGTCACCCAGAGCCTGCCAGCTGAGTGGCCAGCCTGCAGCAGGAGCCATCACAATGCAAAAGTATGTAGCGGACAGATGGAAGAGGAAGAGGAAGAGAAGTGGAGCAGCTAGACCATTATGAGCAGAGATAAAACTGGAGGGCGAAGAGGAGTAGTCTGCTGTGAGTGACCAGCCCACCACCATGGAAAATGGTGAGGTCCCGGCCTGAGCTGCCTCTGAGAGCCACCTCTGGGTCAATAACCATGAAGTGGCAAGGGGCAATGTCAGTGCCTCATACTACCACTTAGAGAACGTGGGCACATCCTTGATCAGGGAAGCCAATCACAGGTGACCATGTGAATGTCCAGAGCCTGCACAGAACTGGACCTGCCCTCACTGACTTTGACATTCTGGAGAGCTGGCTCCCACCTCTCACCAGAACTGAAGAAAGCTCTCCTTGCACCTCACCTAGGCAACACAGTAGTGCTGGCCCTAATCTTGGCGGCATGTGTGAGGTAAGCTATCCCCGAGAGCAAGGAAGAACTGGCCCCACCACTTGTCTGCCTGCCATGAGGTGGTGTGGGTAGAGGGGTGATGCTCTCTCCTGATTGCCCCTCACCACCCTGTTCCAGTCTGTAGAGCTGGCCCTGGCATCATGAGAGCAGTGAGCTGTCCCTGTCCCTTGCTGGCTGCAGCACTTTGGGAGAGCAGGCCCTGTACCTTGCCTGTGCAGCACAGTAGAGCTGGCCATGATGGTGAAGGCACAGGGGAGCCATCCCTGAGGATGTGAGCATGGGAGACCTGCCCCCCCACCCCCACTTGCAAGTTGCAGTACCTGAGAGGGTGGGTGGGTCCTGTGCCTTGACTGGACAGCACAATGGAGCTGGCTCTAGAGATGTGAGTGCAGGTGAGCCTGTCCCAAGGGCAGGAGAGCAGGAGAGCTCACCCTGATTCCAATGGCAGCATTGGGTAGCTTCACACTGACCAGCTTAACTACCCACCCCAGGCCCACACATCCAGGGCTCTGAGTTTCTCCTCCCCGCAAAAAAAAAAAAAAAAAAAAAAAAAAAAAAAAAAAGCCTGAAATGGCCAGTCCTGCTGACCCAAAGCTGTAGGATCTCCATGACACAGGGCAACAAAGTTGTGAAACCAAAGGGAGGTTATGAGGGGACAGGGAGCTAGACAGGCCTGGAGCACATGATATAAAACTCACAAAGGATCAATAAAAAGCTGAGGGGGGAAGGGGGGAAGGGAGGGAGAGAGGGGGGAGGGATGGAGGGAGAGAGAGAGAGATTGCAAAGCATGTCAAACACAATGTTTCAGAGCACATATAGAGCATTTTCTAAGAACTTATCCTAACATTTGGAATAACTGAAGCTTAAATAAGGGCCAGATGGTGAGTTTAAAAGATTCCATCATAAACAGGTTTATTGTCTTCAAATTAAGTCCAGCCCAGAGCATGCCATGAAAACAGATTCCAGTTGCCAATAATTTAACATCCCAATGCAAAGTAATTACCTGATAATCCAGAACCTGTGGCTTGAGAAAGTTTTTTTTTAATCCTGACACTATGAAGGAAGATATAATAGCATTATGTCATAAGATGTAAGATGGACACTTACTTCCAGAGTCAAAACCTCTATAATGCTTTTAATGCATTTAACAGTGCTCTAAAAGTAAGTTTTGTAATGTATGTGTCTTTACTCTGAGATTTAACACTTTGAACTAGATATTCAGTAACTTTAATAAAATCCAAAATATTAAATTGGGCACTGGGGCACACACTTATGATATTAGCAACTCTAAGAGGCAAGGGGAGGAGGGGGCAATGTTCAAGGTCACCCTCCCTCCATTACACAGAAAGTTCACGAACAGCCTGGGTTACATAAAACTCTGTCTCTTTTCTTTTTGGTTGGGAGTGTCATCCTCTAATGACTGACCAACTTCTTCAGCCCTGTTTGGGTCCCAACCCCAAGAGTAATTGGTAAATTCAGGAGAAAATGAAGGTATGTCAAGGTGGAAGAGTAAGGAGGTAAGAGTGAGTGTGGAAGAAACAGGAAGGTGAATAGAATCAAAAGACACTGAATGAAATTCTCAAAGAGAGGAAGGATAGCAGGCTACCAAGAAGAGACTTGATACCCTATGTCACAGTCATAGGGGAGAGGCGTAGGGGGAAAACGGGAGGGAGGGAGGAATGGGAGGATACAAGGGATGGGATAACAATTGAGATGTAATAGGAATAAATTAATAAAATATATTTTTAAAAATTAGCAATAAAAAGAATTAATAGAAATACTTTGAAAGCTTTAAATTTTGTTTTTATTATTGAAAATGTCATACATGTACATAATAGAATACAATTATATCCAACTACCATTTTTCTCTCCAATTAGCGGTATTTTCCCCAACATCTCCTCCTCCTAATTTCATCTCTTTTTTTTTTCAATAGCCCCTTAAGTACAATGAGTCTGATTGCATAATGTCTCCAAATTCCTGGATCTATCTTTCTTGTTTATCTGTCCCTTTGAGGCCACCATAGTCTACATGATTGGTACCACCTCTAGAGCATCTCAGCTTTTTCCCCCCTGATTCTCAGAAGGAGAAGAAGAAATGAAGGACAAGGAATGTCCTCAACAGAGAATACAACCAGAATTCTGTAAACATCACTCCTATTAACACTTTTTTTTTTTTGGTCTGAAAGATGGCTGTAATCTATACCTGGCTATTAAGGCGGCTAGCAAAGAGAATTAAGGTGCATAGCTCTGTACCCAGCTACAGCTGCGTACAGGGAGTGATGTTATTTCTAAAAATAAGACTAGGGGAATGATAATTAGCAATCTCTGCCACAGAGGAATGCTGTTCAATGAACGTATGACAAAGTACTGGAGATTAAAACATGTTTAGACAGTGGGGTTGTTCTCAGTCATCACACACACTCAGTCATCCCATCCACTGTTCCATAAGTTCTGGTCATTCCATCCCAGCTGAAGGAGTAAAGCAATAATAAACAAAAAAAAGGAAAAAAGAAAGAAAGAAAGAAACTCACAAAAAAGAAAATCCTGCTCACTTGGATATTTTTAAGTAAACATTAGCTTTTAGTTTTAATTCACTTAGCTTCTCAATAAGGAAAAAAGTATTTAAAATATGTCAATAAAACTTACAAAATAATACCCTTGAATCAACATTTCACAATGATGGGTTGTTAGATTCCTTGGGGAAAGAAGTTGAAATAGTAATAAATTTTACAGTGCTTCAGGGACATGTTATAAGTGAAGCCTAAAACACAAAATGAATGTTTAATGTTTTTGTCTTGTGCACAGGAATTTGATTGAATGTTACTAAACAACACTGATGGATTATTTTTTAAAAGATGATTTGCTTTTGAGCTTCAAGACAAATCATTTAGCCTGTCAGTGAGTGATGTTGCCTAATAAAGTTTACACCTTTACCTTCCCCTTTGTAAAATCGTTTTCTTTTTTTAAAAATTACATATATTTTAAATACTTAAACTTTCTATTTTAAACAGTGGAAATATGTAAAATGTTAATAAAATTTATATCAAAAACTTTTTTGAGTAATGTTACCTGAAAACCCTGAAATGTGCTTCCTAATTGTTGGAAATGGCCTCTCTGACATGCTTTTTGTTCAGATGACTCGGCAAAAGTGGGTGCATGGCAGCGGCAAGGAGGACTTGAGGTTAGACTTTCATAGGGGTTAGAAGGAAAGGAAAGGCCCCAAGATCTCTCAGCACAATGGTATCCACTAATAATATTACTTTTTGTAGTCATCCTTTCCATGTTTGTTTTTGTTTTGTTGTTTTATTTTCATAGAAGGTGAGTTTATTGAACTGTGTGAAGATAACTTTTTATTTTAATTTATTATAGTTTGTTCAGATTACCTCCCAACTCCTATCCCCTTGCTTGTATCTTCCCTTCCCCTGGCCCCTCCCTTTTCTACACTATCCCCCTCCCTAGATCTCTGACAAAAGGAGATCTCTTCCCAAACCCCATGACCACAGTCTATCAGGCTGCATCCAGATAGCCTGCTTCCCTTCCTTCTGTGTGACTGCCAGGCCTCCCCACCAAGGGGCAGTGATCAAATTGGGGGCTCCAGAGTTTATGTCAGAGGCAGTCCCCACTCCCCCCACAACCATGGAGACTGGGCTATACATTGGCTATACCTGAACAGGAGGACTAGGTTCATTGCATGTGTTGTTTTGGTTGGCGCAAGTTTGTGCAGGCCCACCTGGGTCAAGATCCACAGGCCGTGATGGTCTCCTTGTGAGGCTCCTGAGCCCTCTGGGTCCTTCCATGCCCCAGCACTTCCATACCTCTCTCAGCTATCAACCCAGAGTCCAGCAGCAAATCCCAACATCTGTCCTGATCTCCCACTGGGTGGACTCTCTCAGAGGTCATCTATATTGCGCTAATATCCACTTGTAAGTGAGTATATACCATGCGTGTCTTTTGAGTCTAGATTGCCTCACTCAGAATGATCTTTTCTAGTTCTGTCCATTTGCCTGCAAAGTTCAAGATTTCCTTGAATACTGAATAGTACTTCATCATGTAAATGTACCACAGTTTCTTTATCTATTCTTCGACTTAGGGACATCTAGGTTGTTTCCAGATTTTGCCTATTACAAATAAAGCTGCTATGAACATAGTTGAGCAAATGTCCTTATATGGTGGAGCATCTTTCAGGTGTATGCCCAGGAATGGTATATCTGGGTATTGAGGTAATACTATTCCCAATGTTCTGAGAAAGCACCAGATTGATTCCCAAAGTGGTTGTACAAGTTTGCACACCCATCAGCAATGGAGGAGTGTTCCCATTTCTTTACACCCTCACCAGCATGGGCTGTCACGAGAATTTTTTATCTTAGTCATTCTGGTAGATGTAAGATAGGATCTCAGAGTAACTCTGATTTACATTTCCCTGAAAAGTACAGACATGAGCACTTCTTCAGGTGTTTCTCGACCATTCGATGTTCCTTTGTTGAAGGTCTGGTACAATTTTGCACTGAAACCATCTGGCCATGAGCTGGTTTTGTTGTTGCTATTCAAGATTTCAAGTCATTTTGATGACTTCTTCTATTTCCACAGGAGATGTAAGACTGTTTAATGTTTACCTAATCTGCTCTGCACCCCATTTTTTAATTGGATAATTTGGTTTGGTGGTGTTTAATTTCTTGAGGTCTTTATATATTTTAGATATTAGCCCTTTGTCAGATGGAGGGTTGGTAAAGATCTTTTCCCTGTCTGTAGTCTATTGCTCTGTTCTATTGACAGCATCCTTTGTCTTATAGAAGCTTTTCAATTTTATAAGGTATCACTTATAAACTGTTGATCTTAGAACCTGAGCTACTGTTGTTCTGTTCAGGAAGTTGCCTCCTGTGCAATGAATTTAGGGCTCTTCCCCACCTTTTCTTCTAAGAGATTTAGAGTGTCTGGTTTTATGTTAAGGTCCTTAATCCACTTTGATTGTATTTTGTTCAAGGTGATAAATATGAATCTATTTGCATTTTTCTACATATAGACATCCAGTTAGACCAGAACCATTTGTTAAAGATGCTATCTTTTTTCCATTCTATGGATTTGATTTGTCAAAAATCATGCGTATGTGTTTTTTCCTGGGTCTTCTAATCTGTTCCATTGATCAACCAGTCTATTTCTATGTCAACGCCATGCTATTTTTATTACTATTGTTCTGAAGGTCAGCTGGAGATCAAGAATGGAGATCAGTTTATATACAGGATTGTTTTAGATATTCTGGGTTTTTGTTTTTCCACATCAGCTGATAATTGATCTTTTAATGTCTGTAAAGAACTGTGTAGGTATTTTGATAGGGATTGACTTGAATCCATAGATAGCTTTTGGTGAGATAGCCATTTTTACAATGTTGATCCTTCCAATCCATGAGCATGGGAAATCTTTCCATCTACTGCTACTTTCTTCAATTTCTTTCTTTAGAGACTTGAAGAGACTTGAAGGTTTTTTTTCATACAAGTCTTTCACTTGCTTAGTTAGAGTTAGACCAAGATACTTTATATTATTTGTGGCTATTGTGAAGGGAGTTGTTTCCCTAATTTCTTTCTCAGCCCATTTGCCATTTATGTACAGTAGGGCAACTGATTTTTTTAAATTAATCTTGTATCTGGCCATTTTGCTGAAGATGTTTATCGGCTGTAGGGATACTCTGGTAGAATTTTGGGGTCACTTATTTACACTTTCATAGTGCAAATACTTTGACTTCCTCCATTCCAATGTGGACCTCTTTGATCTCCTTTTGTTGTTTTATTGCTGTAGCTAGAACTTCAAGTACTATATTCAAGAGATATAGAGTGGGCAGCCTTGTCTAGTCCCTGATTTAAGTAGAATTTCTTTGAGTTTCTCTCCATTTAAATTGAAGTTAGCTATAGGCTTGCTGTATATTGCCTTTATTATGTTTAAGTATGTGCCTTGTACCCAGATCTCTTCAAGATTTTAAACATGAATTGTTATATTTTGTCAAATGCCTCTTGGACATCTAAGGAGATGATCATGTGTTTTTTTTTTCTTTCACTTTGTTTACAGTATGGGTTAAATTGATGGAATGCCATATACTATACCATCCCCCACATGCCTGGGATGAACCCTACTTGGTCATGATGAATGATATCTTTGATGTGTTCTTGAGCTTGGTTTGTGAGTATTTTATTGAGTATTTTTGCATCAGAGTTCATAAAAGAAACTGGTGTGAAACTCTCTCTCTCTTTTTTTTTTTTTTTTTTGTCTTTGTGTGATATAGGTATCAGTGTGACTATGGCCACATAGAATGAGTTTGGTAATATTCTGTCCATTTCTATTTTGTGGAGTAGTTTGAAGACTATTGATATTAGTTCTTCTTTGAAGGTCTGGTAGAATTCTGCACTGAAACCATCTGGTCATGAGCTGTTTTTGTTGTTTCTATTTAGAGATTTTGATGACTTCTATTTCCACAGGAGATGTAAGACTATTTAATTTGTTTACCTGCTCTTGATTCTATTTTAATAAAAGGAATCTATCAAGAAAATTATTCATTTCATTTAGATTTTCAAATTTTGTGGCTTATAGGCTTTTGAAATAAGACCTAGGGATTCTTTGCATTTCCTTGGTGTCTGTTTTTATGTCTCCTTTTTCATTTCTCATTTTGTTGATTTGAATAGTGTCACTCTCTGTCTTTTAGTTAGTTTGGCTAAGAGTTCATCTATCTTGTTGAGTTTCTCAAAGTATTAGCTATTGGTTTCCTTCATTCTTTGAATTATTCTCTGTATTTCTAATGTGTAGATTTAAGCCCTGAGTTTGATTATTTCCAGTCATCTACTCCTTTTGGGAGTGTCTGCTTCTTTTTTCTTAGAGTTTCCCAATGTGCCATTGAGTTGTTTGTATGAGCTATTTCCAATCTCTTTATGAAGGCACTTAGTGCTGTGAACTTTCCTCCTAGCACTGCTTTCATGAATTTGGCTATGTTGTACCTTCATTTTCATTAATTTTTGGGAAGTCCCTAATTTCTCTCTTTATTTCTTCTCTGACCCAGTTATCATTGAGTAGAGAGTTTTCCAAGCATGTAAGCTTTTTGTTATTGCTGTTGCTGTTGAGGTTCAGCTTTAGTCAATGGTTGTCTGATAAAATACCAAGGTATTGTTTCAATCTTCTCATATCTGTTGAGGCTTGCATTGTGACCTACATTGTGGTCAGTTTTGGAGAAGATTCCATGATTTCTGAGAAGAAGATATAATCTTTTGTGTTTGGAAGAAAAGTCCTGTAGATATCTATTTGATTCATTTGATTCATGACATCTGTTAGTGTCATTATTTCTTGGTTTAGCTTCTATTTCATTGACTTATCCTTTGGTTAGATGGGGTGTTGGGGTGTGGATCAATATGTGGTATAAGCTTTACTACCATTTCCTTTAAAAATGTTAGTGCCCTTGTATTTGGGGCATAGATATTCACAATTGCAAGGTCTCCAGGTGGTGGTGACACAGGTCTCTAATCCCAGCACTTGGGATGCAGAAGCTGGAGGATCACTGAGAGTTCAAGGCCACCCTAGTCTACAAAGAGAGTCCAGGATAGTCAAGGCTGCACAAAGAAGCTCTGTCTCAAAAAAAAACCAGAATTGTGATGTCAGCTTAGTTGAGTTTTCTTTTGATGAATATGAAGTGTCCTTTCTCATCTCTTTTGACTAATTTTGGTTGAAAGTCAATTTTACTAGATTTACTACAAGATTACCAGCTTTCCTCTTGTGTCCATTTGCTTGGAAAACTTTCTTCCAGTCCTTTACTCTCAGGAAATGTCTATTTTTGTGGCTGAGGTGTGTTTCTTTTAAGCAGAAGACTACTGGGTCCTGTTTACGCATCCATTCTGTTAGTCTGTGTGTCTTTATTGGAGAATTAAGACCATTGATGTTCAGAGAGATTTATGACCAGTGACTGTTAGGTCCTTTTATTTTGATGTTGGTTGTAGTAGTGTGTTTGTGTGCTTGTCTAATTTTTGTTTTTCTAAAGTGAAGTTATCTCTTTCCTCTATTTTCCTGGGTGTAGTTAGCATTTTTGGGTTGAAGTTTTTCTTCTAGTATTTTCTGTAGGGTTGGATAGGTACTGTTTAAGTTTGTTTTTGTCATGGAATATCTTGTTTTCTCCATATACGGTTATTAAAGTTTTGCTGGGTATAGTAGTCTGGACTGGCATCTGTGGTTTCTTGGGGTTTGCAACATGTCTAAACAGGCATTTCTTTCTTTTATGGTCTCTGCAAAAAAATTGAGTGTGATTCTGATATCTTTGCCACTGTATGTTACTTGGCCCTT
Source organism: Acomys minous (assembly GCF_964271855.1). Classification (NCBI taxonomy): domain Eukaryota; kingdom Metazoa; phylum Chordata; class Mammalia; order Rodentia; family Muridae; genus Acomys; species Acomys minous. The sequence goes on from NC_140489.1 coordinate 114,925,013, forward strand.
TTCTTTGCTGCTTTTAATATTTTTTCTTGATTATGTACACTTAGTGTTTCAATTATTATGTGGCAGGAGGATTTTCTTTTCTGCTCCATTCCATTTGTTGTTCTGTAAGCCTCTTGTATGTTTATAGGCATCTCTTTCTTTAAGTTGTGGAAATTTTCTTCTATGATTTTGTTGAAAATATTTTCTGTGCCTATTATCCTTAGGTTTCATCTTTTCATGGTGTCCTTGATTTCTTGGATATTTTGTGTCAGGAACTTTTAGAAATAGCATTTTCCTTAATGGTTGGGTCAAATTCTTCCATTGTATCTTCTACACCTGAGATTCTTTCCTCCATCTCTTGTATTCTAGTGGTGATGCTTACCTCTGCAGTTCCTGTTTTCTTCTCTAAGTTCTATCTTTCCAGGCTTTTCTCAATTTGTGTTCCATTTTTATCTTCAGATCTCCAACCATTTTACTGATTTCCTTCATGTGATTGTTCACATTGTCCTGAAATTTTTCCAGTAATTTCTTCATTTCCCCTCTACAGGCCTCTTTCATGGCGTCTCTGATTATCTCAATTTATTTGGCTGAACCTTTTTATATTTCTTTATGGGTTTTATTCATTTCCTACATTATCATCTTCATAAGGAAAGATCTGAGGTAATTTTTGTGTGTGTTTAATTTGTATTAAGAGCTTTCAGGACTGATTGCTTTGAGATAATTGGGTTTGGGATATGCCATATTATTTTGGCTTTTGTTGTTTGTGCTTTCACACTGGCCTTTAGTCATCTTGCTGTCTAGGACATTGGGTGGCAGTTTCTGGTATCTTTCACTGGCCATTGAGAGCAGCTCCTAGGTGAGTGCCCATCGGTAGAGACCCCTCACCTGTAGGGGTCAGGGAACTCTTCAGGTAAATCAGGCAGGTGTCCTGAGATCAGACCTGAAAACTTTTTCTGGACCAGCTGGGTGACCTGAAGTCAGATCAACTTGTGTTCCATATCATGGTGTCTCTGCTCAGTCAGGAGATTGATACCTGGGTGTTTTATAGCCCACAGTTCCTTCTGAGATACAGAGTACAGGTGCTGCATGCCCAGCCAGGCATGTGGCTAGAACTTAGAGCCTGAGCTTGCCTGTGTAGACCCTGGAACTTTCTGTGGATTGGCTGGGTGACCTAAGGTCATATCTACCTGTGTTCCAAACTGGAGACTCCTCTACACTAGAATACCGAGACACTGGTGTAGCCCACAGTTCCACCTAAGACATAGAGTACAGGTGCTGTATGCCCTGCTAGGTATGTGGTTAGACCTTGGAGCCAAAGACTGTGATTGCATAGACCCTGGAACTTTCAGTGGATTGGCCAGGTGACCTGAGATCAGATTCAATTTGTTTTCAAGCCACGGGGTGTCCTTTGTGCTACAAAATCCAAACACTGGTGATTTGTAGTCTCCATTTCATTCTGATACATGGAGCTAGACTTTTGAGATTGTGCACCAGCCTACAGGGACCCAGAGACTTTTCTCTGGATTAGCCAGAAGGCCCGAGGCCAGACCAACCCGTGCTCCACACAGTGTGGACCTCTATCACCTGGAAATTGCCAGAACTGGTGTTTTGTAGTTCTCAGTTTGGTCCTTAGGTTATTCTGCAGTCATTGCTGTGATGCTGATCAGATATGGTGTGTGTTTGGTGCTGCCATTTTAGATCCTCTATAGCCATCCTTTTCAAGAGATTAAAATGTTCACCCAGTGGCTAAAAACAGTTGAAAAACTAAAACTGATTATTTCAAAATAATAATAAAGCTTCATATATAAATTTCTATGCAGTATTAAATCTTCACATTTTAAGGATCTATTGCAAGCCAACATGTTAACCAATAGTATCTACAAAACAAATGTGTACACTGTATTATCTGTTAAATACACTTTAAATAATATGTTAAACATACCATATCAAAAGTTAACTCAATTCTAATCTCTTGGGTCATCAACTATAACCAGGCAGCTTGAGAAATCAATTTTGAGTGCAAATATTTTCTCTCTGTCTCACTCTTGTCAGCATCTATAAGGTTACCATGAAAATGAAGGGCTGACCTCCCACCTGACATCTCTCCCTATCTATTATTAGTTTCCATGTCTTTTTTCCTCTAATCCACATGTCCCACTCACATACACATTTCCAACATACAGATAATTTCTAGTCCATTTAAGAAATACATTAAAAAAGAGACTGTGAAATTCTAAAATAATTTCCTGTTATCTACCATTCATTCTGTACCTTAAATTTAAAAATAAAATCATTTTCTGTCATATCTTGCACGGTACCATGGGAAAATCCTGGTGGACAGGATGATTTGATGATCTGATATTTTAAAATACTGGATGTATTTTGCAGGGAAGAGAGTAGATAGAAGGACAGAAAAAGAAAAAAATTACCTGTGTGACTCCATATACTCTATGGCATAGAAGAACTGGTTAAAATTTTGACAGCAATTTTCAGAAGCCAAACAAATGACAAGAAGTAGACTCCGGGGAATGTGGCAAAATATAGATACTGATGCAGGAATTTGACAAAGGGATATCCACAAGTCCCTGGAGGCTTATCTTCGTGTTGACCACAGGCTGTATGACTACATGACAAAGACAAAATAGATGCTTCATCATATTGCAAGTTGAAACAAAGATTCCCACGAAACATAAAATCCCTGGAAGCTGACGCTCCAGTTAGAGAAAGAACTAGTTTTAAATGATGGCATAATATATAAGGATGAAATAATGAAAAATGATACATTTTTGTTGTCATAACTGTAAAATGAGATGTGGAAGCCTGATCTGGATAGGTCACATCATACTCCTTCCCTACAGGACATCCCCACAGGATTTAGCCAGTACTTTGAGGTGGCCTATGCTCTGGAAGAAAGACCTTACATAAATCTCCAGAGGCACATATACTCACAATCAGAAAGCAGATGAAAATCAGCCTAGGTATAATAAATCAAATTAGGTATAAATTTCAGTTAAAACTAGCAAAAAGCAATGCCAGACCACAGACTGTAGGTGGTTGAATAATGACATGCACAATTGAAATAAATGTGTTTATTATACTTAAAGACAAAACACAGACACAGATCATATAACTACAAACTATTTAGATGTTTTAAGACCTCTAGAAATCAATATTTTAAAAGTCTACTCAAGTTGGGTGGTGGTGGTGCCAGTCTGGTCTACAAATTGAGTCCAGGGCAGGCAAGGCTATACACAGAAACCATGTCTCAAAAAAACAAAACAAAACAAAAAGTCTATTAAAAGCTTACTCAAATTTTTTTAGATTTTGTTTATTTTGCTTTAGTAGACAGGGTTTAAACAAATACTCCTTCCAAAAGAAAGAGAAGAATGAGGAAAAATGAGAAAGAAAGCCTGAATGCCTATGGAATATAAAAAAAGATGCTGAATTTCCTTGGGATTAAGGATAATAAAAGTAAAATTAGAATATGACAGAACTGTACATTGAGTTAGTTGTGATAGCTACTGTTCACCATCTCCCTTGATGGAGTATACATTTCATGGGTGTCTTAGTTTGTTTCAAATAGACACTAAAATAAAGATAGGAGTGCAAGTGGTCCTTTTGAAAGGTAAAACTCGAGAGTCTTGCTGAGCATTTTTCAAATAAAAAATAATATTGAAGTCTATCCCACTGGAAATCTTACAGACACTGTGTCAAATCTACCCCAGAATCATCTCTTACCTCACTTGTTGACAGTCATTTCTGGGACATTAATGTTTGTTTGCCTGAAGTGGCCATGTAACCAAGCTTCCATCAGGGGCCAGAGGACATCTTTGGTCAGAGACATGAAACATATTCTGGATATATGCAAAACTGTCTGCTAGAGACTTTATAGACAGAAAAGACAGTACAGGAAGCAACCACTCACTAGTGTGCTTATATTGTGTATATTTTCTCATTGGAATGTGCTAGAGTGCTAGAAAAGACCCTAGCACACCATATGCATACCAAAACAAACTGTGTCGAACACTTAGAATGAGTTAAGGATCAAATGCCTGGATGTGTAGAGCAGTGGTGAGAGCTCACTTAGTATACAGTAGGGTCTGGTTTTAACCTCTAACATGATGAAGAAGAAAGGGAAGGCAGAAGAAGACCACCACAAAGAAGTTGTAAAATGTCTATAACTAAAGCAACTACTCTGAGAAATTTGGCATATGGTAACTTTGCAGCTATATTCATGATGGTACTGTGACCTAAGTTAAATCAGAAATGCTTATGTTACTTAATAGTAAAGGCTGGAAACTGATATGAATAAAATCAAAGAAAATCAAAAGACAAGAAAAGAATAGTAAGAATGTATATTTTCAGAAAAGATCTTGTTATGTGGCCCATGTTGGCCTTTAACTTGTAATCCTCCTGCCTCTCCCTGATAATCATTGTAATTATGGGTGTGTACATCACATCTGACAAGAAGAAAAATTAGTCTATTATAAAAGTATCAGGGGAAAAGCTAATTTTAAAGTTAGATTTGTGTAAGTATAGTAAATTGAAACCATCTTTGCAAAAAGATAGAGAAAGGAAAAAAGAAAAAATCTGATGAAAATAAAAACATAACTGCAGTTACAATAGAGAAGAAAAAATAAAGAATACATCAGCGGCATAACATAATGGCCTGAAAATACCCTTTATAAAATGAAACAAGTAATAAATAGAATTGTTACTTGGAGAAAACACCACACTTAAATTACTTGACCAACGAGTTGCTGTCAAATAGTCAAAGAAAAAAACCATTCAAGTTTTGTACAAACTTTTTCAAAGATTACAAAGGCTGGGGATAGGATGTAAAAAGAGCATGTCTTTCACTACTTCTACAATGATGCTCTGTATTTTACAACCACATGAATTATGCACACAAACAAACATCATCCATAACACAGGATTGGTGGAGGTGATCAAGACAAGACAGGAAACTGCAGAAACAAATAGCATTTCAAATGGAAAAAATAAAATTGAACTAGGAGAAAAAGAGAAAACTTGAAAATACATCAGAATTTTGTTTTATGAAGTCCAAAGGAGGAAGAGCATTTTAATAAGACGGGCATAAGTAAATAAATAAATAAATGGACAAACAAATATTGGTTGAAAATCTCAGCTACTTCAGAAATAGGAATTAGCAGAAGTCCTTTGTGACATGTATAATCCACTAAAGAGCTAAAAAAAGAAACCTTCAAATATTTTAAAGAAACATCTACTGGAAAAAAAATAAGCAGAAAGCAGCAGAAATTTCACAAAAGCAGAAACCCAAGGAGCCAATATGCAAAGGTACTCAATGCTTACTCATCAAAGAGCATTAATCAAACAGTGAAACCATTCTCTTTCAAGCCTACCAACCTGACAAAAGCTAAATAAACCAAAAGCTTAAAGTAATGGCACTAAGGGCATTGCAGCACTCTGCTGGGGAGAGTGTGAGGTGATAAAGCTATTTTGCAAAACAAAGTGGCACCATCTAGCAAATTAGAAAGCCACCATAGCTAAAGATCCACCAATTTCCACTCGAAAGATTACTCTGAGGAAGCTATTTGTCTATTTACTGGGAAATGCAATGTTTTTAATTGTGCTGTTTTTAATAACAAAGACAAAACACCTAGAAGCACTTCCAAAGGAGAAATTTACTTCTGGAGAGTTTGGTATTTTTTGGTTTGTCTTTTGACTAAATGATCTTAAGCTGTTGTGAATGAGATTATTTTCTTTCTCAGTATGATTGTTATTGGTATATAGAAAAAAGTCAGAAGATTAGTTGGTTCAGTGAGTAAAACCCCTAAATCCATTGCAGAAGAAGAGAACTGACTTGAAAAATTGTCCTCTGTTCTCCATATGTGCCTATACACACACACACACACACACACACACACACACACACACACACGTAATAACAATATTAATATTAATAAAATAAAAATTTTATAAAATACTGGGTTTTGTTTTTATAGCTTGCTACTTTGTTTCAAGTGCTTAATATTAGTTGTTTTGATTATTTTCATGATGTGACAACAATAGCCTGACGGAAGAAACTTAATGAGACAGGATTAATTCTCACTTTCAAGTCCAGAAGGGATAGGATCCCACCAGATGGCGATGGCAGAGGCATGAGGAGCCTGTCACATTGCACCAGATTGACAAAAGGGGAAATGGGATCAGGCCCTAAAAGCCTGATCACCTCAAACAAGGCTCCACCTTCTAAAGAACCACAACCTTCCCAAACAGTGTCACCAGGTAGAGTGTTGAAACACATGAGAGCCTGTGGGAGTTCTGTAACATTCAAACCATGTTTGTGCTAATAGTTTCCTGGTAGAGTCCTTAAGAACCATTATTATGGATTCATTCTATCTACAAACAGGGATAAGTTGACTCCTTCGCATTTACGTCCCTTTTACTTCCTTCTCTTGTCTTATTAATAAGACATTTTATGGGAATGGCCATTGTACTAAGTGTCCTATATTACAATGACATACCAAAAGTTATTTATTTTGTTTTACCTTTTTCTTGTATTGATATTTATATCTGTTATGAAACAGCACATCAATAGATTGAATCTACCTTTAAATTAACACAAAGATCTGAAACCCAGACTGAAAGTCTTTAAATGAGGAAACAAAGATGACTGCAAGGTGCAGTGGAGCATACAACTGGCAAGGTCTCAAATTCATAGAGTAGCTAAAAAGGCCTTGAGTTTAAAAGTCTTATAAAGTTTGGCAACTGCTTATGGAATTGAGTGTATATTTAGCTGAAAAACAGAAGATGCATATCCTCCTTTTCACCTAAGATGTGTACATCCTCGCTTTCTGAGACGTGGTGGTGCGTGCAGTGGAGCTCTGGTCACTCTGCTCTGGTCCTGACTCACCGCTGTTAGCTCTTGCTGAGGAACAAGTCGGTCAGGAAGCCGCGCCTCAGCCATGGCCTTTAAAGATACTAGAAAGACGCCCGTGGAACCCAAGATGGCCGTTCACCGAATTTGAATCACGCTCACCAGCCACAACATAAAGTGGCTGGCGAAGGTGTGTGCCGACTTGAGCAGAGGCGCAAAGGAAAAGAATCTGAAAGTGAAAGGACCGATGCGCATGCCTACCAAGACACTGAGAATCACTACCAGAGAAACTCCTTGTGGTGAAGGTTCCAAGACTTGGGATCGTTTCCAGATGAGAATCCACAAGCGACTCATTGACTTACACAGTCAGTCCTTCTGGGATTGTTAAGCAGATTAATTCCATCACTATTGAGCCAGGAGTGGAAGTTGAAGTCACCAGTGCAGACACCTAAGTCAACTATTTTAATAAATTGGCTTAACCGGTTTAAAAAAAAAAAGATATACACATCCTCAAAGTGCTTATTAAAGAAGCCCCTTACATAATAGCCAAATCCTGAAACCATCCCTCTGTGCACTGAGAGGAGGCTGGAACAACAACCAGTAGTATGGTCATACAATGAGATATGATTTATAATTTCTAGTCATTGATATGGCCAATGATGTAAATGGATCTCCGTCTACATGCATGCAGAACAGCCAAAACTCTATCTATAATGATTGATATAGACCATAGTTGCTATGGGCTTAGGGATTAATTGGAAATTAGCACAAAGGGGAAGAAATGCTAGGCATCTTGATTTAAATTATGACCATCTAGGAGCGTACATTTTGCAAAATTTATCAAAATGCGTACTGAAGTTTACAGCTCCTTTCTCCACAAGCTGCCTCTGGAGGGTATCAGATTTTGAATGTGACATGTTCAGTAAAATTTTTTTACTTTGGTAACTGAACTTTTCTCCTTCCCTAATCTCTAGAATGAATGTGATTTTATTTCTACCTTATATGATGCATTATAAGAATATTTTTCAGGCAACCTTTTAATAAAGAAGGTACCTAGGGAAATTGTATGATGAAATGCCTATTGTTTATTTCAAAACACATGTTGTAATTTCTGTAGATGGAAATGTATAGTGAATAATAAATTTGGGAATGTTTCTTGTCATAAGTTATTGGGAGTGATCTGTCATCATCAACACCCTCAGCTAGTTAAGAAACCGAAATACACAGTCAATGTTTACTCTGCAAAATAATATAATGGCTCAGTTAAGAGTAATAGCAAGGCAGGACATAAAATGAAATGTGTGAGAGAAGGAAAGCAAAGCAGGCCTCAGTCTTTTCAGCGAAGTCAGAGAGCCCAAACTGGTAAGTAGGAGGGGAGTTTGATTCTTCCTGTCACCCCTCTGCCTTGTACCATGAGGCTAAACTCTAGCTCCAATAAAGACTTACTACTCCTGGGCAGAGAAAGATACCTGCTGCCAACCCCAACTACTGAATTCCATTCTTCGGACCCATGTCCTGGAAAGAAAGATCTGACTTCACTGAAAGTTCCACATGCAAACGGGCGCTTGAGCATGCACACGTGTGAATGGAATAAATAACAATAGAAATGTGTACAAAAAGATCTATAGCTCCACATTGGTCTTTTATTCTGAGTACATTTGTTAGTGTTTTAGAAGCAACCCGGTACCATGGTGCACATCTGTCATCCCAGCACTAGAGAAGGAGAGGAAGGAAAGCTTCAAGGCTTCCCTGAGATACATAGTGAGACCCTATCTTTATTCTTTGTTATTTCAATTTATTATAACTTACTCATATTATATCCCAAATGTTATCCACCAGCTTGTATCTTCCCTTTCCTACCCTCCCTCCCTATTCTGCCCTATTCACTTCCCCTAGACCTCTGACAGAAGGAGACTTCTAACCAAGGCTTATCAGTTCTCACCTGGATAGCCAGTTTTCTCTTCCTCTGTGTTCTGCCTAGCCTCCCCACTAAGGGAAGTGACCAAATCGGGAGCAGTGTAAAAAATGAAAACAAGATAAAGCGATTTTTAAAGAGCATCCTGCTCCTAAAACCCTTTTTTAAAAAAGATAGAGGTCACCTTATCTGTATTCATTTTTACACTGCTTAACTGATTCTACCTCTCATTTCTCCTAAGACCTACAGTATACAGGGAATCTAACACCAACCCTCAGCCCTTTCTACCAACCCTCTTTTTTACCTTTGTTGCATATTTTTATTTAATTTTTTTCATACATTTTAATCCTGTTTCCCCTCTTCCTACTTATACCAGGACCTACCCAATTTTATCCTCAATCTCTCTCTCTCTCTCTCTCTCTCTCTCTCTCTCTCTCTCTCTCTCTCTCTCTCTCTCTCTCTCCCTCTGTGTGTGTGTGTGTCTCCTCTCTGTCTCTCTCTGTCTCTCTCTGTCTGTCTCTCTCTCTCTCTCTCTCTCTCTCTCTCTCTCTCTCTCTCTCTTACTCTGCACCAACCCTCTTGACATGCATCTATCACTCTACTCTGAAGTTTTGCTCTCACTTGAAAGCCAAGTGTTTACTCCCAAGAAAATGCCCTAAGTTTTATTGTCCCAATTTCTGATGCATTTCTTGAAGTCGTTTTTAAAAATGAAAATAAAATAAAAATTTTAAAAACCAGAAATATCAAGACATCTGCTAAGAAAAGCTCAGAATTTGCCTCATTCTACCACAAACCTACAACATTCACTTTTACCCACAAGGACTCCATATGCTCAAAATCAACTTAAAACCTTGCAAAGGAGACACTATTATGTTAATGACATTTTTTCTTTTGTAAATTTTAGGAGCTTTTGCCCTGTGCTATATAGAAGAGTAAAGTTAATAGTTTCTCCTTTCCTTGAAACTAGGTTTATTTTTTAACCAAAGCTTTAAAGGTTTCACGTAGCCTTATTGATAAAAATTTTTACTTGATATATTAATAAATGGTTTGACAAGATCAGCTGTTAGGTAGTAGACTTGTAGTTACTGCACTGTCAATCATAAAGCAAAACTATGAACCTTTCTAAATAATTTTCCCTAGAGAATAGTAGTACTTACAGCTGAATAATATGCCTGAAAATAGGAGGAAAACTTAATTTTTCTTATGTCAAATGAGTTTTTAAAAGGTGTCAAACTGCAGTAGTATTTATATATCAACATCCAGGGTGGTTTATTACTATCTCCTACAAAGATTAATTACTCAGTGGCATTTAGAAAAGAGATTACCTCTTTAAATACTCTGGCATATTTAATTTGAAGGAATTCAAAGAAAAATGTAACTGTCTTATCCATGTGTTGCTTTCATTTATTATGGCACAATATACTTGATAGTTTAACCCAGTCTAATTTCAAAAATCTCTCTAGAGTTTTCAGAGCCACAGGCTCAGAAGTTCCCTATGTGGAAAGCCAGGCTTACTACAAACAATCTAAGTGGTCTGGATCATTAACACTCAAAATGTTCTGTGAGTGTCCAACAAAAGAGGCTTCACATACACCAAATAAGATTGAGGGTATGTTCTAGGAGTTCTCATGGAGGTTAGGGTGGGGGTATCTGTAGATTCATATGTTGCTGACATAAAATCCTTTAGATAACCACACTTGCTTTAAAATACTGTATTTCAATGTCTCTTGATGTTTCTGGTTAGATTAGGATTCAAATGTTAGCATCCCCTAATATCACTTTTATCAAAGAATCTCAGAGTACCATATTTAACAAACCTAGAATGCTAATGGAGAGTAGAAGGAATGGAATCCATATGAAGGCATATGGGAAATCTTGCTCAAAACTTGCAGAATTTTCTACATTTACATTGATATGTAAAACAAGTAGACAAGGAGGTAAGTATGTAGTTAGAAAAAGAACTAGACAGACAGATAAAAATGGCTAACAGACAGGTAGATAGTGGGCAGAGAGTTAGTCACATGATTACAGTCCATTTAGTTAATTAATAAATATTTATTATATTGGTATAATATAAATCCAACACTATCCTAAGCCTTGGACTATTTCAGTGAAGCACATTTTAGGAGCAATGAGGAGATAATATGGTAAAATGTGTGTGAGAAGATGCCCAGCTCTTTAAGGGAGAAAGAGAAGAATACATCCTCAGTGGGACAGAGGCTGATGAGTAGCACAAAGTCCACTGGGAAGGGAACTATTTTTTTAATATTTGATTAATTTATTCCTATTACATCTCAATTGTTATCCTATCCTTTGTATTCTTCTATTCCTCCCTCCCTCCCATTTTCCCCTTACTCCCCTCCCCTATGACTGTGACTGGGGGGGGGGGATCCTCCTCCCCCTGTATATGCTCATAGGGTATCAAGTCTCTTCTTGGTAGGCTACTATCCTTCCTCTGAGTGCCACCAGGCCTCCCCTTCCAGGGGACGTGGTCAAATATGGGGCACCAGAGTTCATGTGGAAGTCAGTCCCCATTCTCCACTCAATGGTGGAGAATGTCCTGTCCATTGGCTAGAACTGGGTAGGGGTTCGAAGTTTATTGCACGTATTGTCCTTGGCTGGTGCCATAGTTTGAGCAGGACCCCTGGCCCAAATTCACCAGTCATAATGTTCTTCTTGTAGAAACTGTGGTACATTTATACTATGGAATACTACTCAGCTATTAAAAACAAGGAATTCCCAAAATTTGTGGACAAATGGATTGGACTAAAAATGATCATAATGAGGGAGTTCACTCAGAAGCAGGAGTCAAACGGTATATACTCACATATCTGCATACTAGCCCAAGGGGCGTGTTCCACTTCACTTACCAGGAAAGTGGGACAGAGAGGAGGACATCCTATTGTGACTTTAGGTGAGAGAAGTATGGGAGAATGGGGAAATAGAAGGATCCAGAGGGAAGGGAACTTTTAAGCCAAGACTTTAGCAGTATCTGCTCTGTAGAAGGACATTTATTCTTTAGATTATCAAAAAAGAGATGAAAATTTTAATGTAGATGCTTGGTTACAAACATAAATTTATGCTATCTAACTTCTCTCAACAAGTTTTTAAAATTTTTATTAGTGTACATTAATTATAGATGAAAATTGGTTTTATTGTGGCATTTTTTTTTTCATTAAGAACTGTTTATTGGGTACATATTACGCACAAGCTTTATTTTGGGTCCCCAAGACACAGTAATATGGAAAATGAAAATGGCTCGCTTTAGTCATTTCAAGACTCAAGGCTGAAATGGAACCAGAGAGCTGGTATTGAAGTTCAGGTTGAAAGTCTGCCGGTTGAATCCCTTTTGCCCAGGAGAGTTCACCCTTCTCTGTACACAAGTCTTCACCTGATTGGTTGAGGCTCCATTCATATTGTATAAGTTGGTCTGCTTTAATAAGAGTACAGGTGTCTTGTTAATCTCGTTCCAAGCACCCCACAGAAGCATGCAGTATAATATCTGACCACACATCTAGACATTGTGACCTAGCCAAGATAGCACAGGAAACATGGGCATCACCAGGCCCATACTCCATGATGCTAAAAGCACAAGGGTTTGGATAAGGCTACAATACAGTATGTAAATAAAGTGAGTGTGGTCATAAAAAGGCATTAAAGAAAGCAACTGTCTAAAAGAGGAAGCTAGAGGGAGGAATTTGGGACAAAAAAGGAAGTAGAGGGCAAACCCTTTTGGAAGTGAAGGACAGAAGGAACTAGCCCTGAGAAGGGAAAAAAGGGTAGGATGCTGGAGACAGGAGGGATGGTTTTTGGAGTCCTGTAGGCTGTGGGGGACTTGGAGAGCCTAAGAAAGTGATAGAAGGCTGGAGGAGCTGGGACACAGGCACAGGAAGAGGTACAGGAGGAGAGGCACGCAGAGCTATATGACTCAGAGCCCTAAGATGCAGATGAGGCCAAGGAGCCAGATGAGCATGATGACTCTGGCAGGGACCAGGAGTGGGGAACAGATGGGGTGCAGACAAGAGCTAGTAGACGGTCCAGGCATCCATGGCTACGTGAAAATGGGGTCATTTGGTCTGACCTGGGACTAATTGGGCAGGAGAAATGATGGAACTTTCTGGTGGATTCTCTGAACAGCACCTAGAACAATAAATAATTCTCAGATTTCTAACATGAACAATTCAAAAGAATCAAGTTTTTTTTCCTCCTAGCTACTAGGCTGGCTTACCATACCCCATAATGGTCTGAATTATGAAAACTTTGTGTACTAATTAACATAGATTTGGCTTAAATTACTCACATTCAGGCTTAGGGTTGTATTAGACATGATTCAGCAGATCCCTTCCCCTCTTATCCATCAGGAACCTATCACACTCTCCCCACTGGGCTTATTATGGTATTTTGATACATACATAAAATGCACTTTTATCATATTCATTCTCCATTATCTTCTCTTGGTCCCTTCTGTTTCCGCTGATCCCTTCCTTGTCCCTCCAAGTCCCTCTTCTACTTTTTTGGTCTTTATTTCTATTTAATATCATTTCTTTTATGTTCCAATGAGTTTCATTAGGGTTGCTAAGAGCATCCTGGCTAAGGAATTATTTACAGAAGCATAGGCTTCTTATCGGAGACAATATCGCTGTGGAGGAAATGTCTTTTCTTCCCCCAGTGGGCATTACCTGCCTACCTATCCTTAAGAAGAGATGAGCTCTTCCCTTAGCACTATGATTATCTGTCTGTAGGTGCTGGTGTGGGAGAGTCCTCATGAGTCCTTCTCTTCCTCATGGTGGGGTGTTGACTGGCCGGTCTTGCATAGGCCTTTTGCTGCTAACACAACTGTTGAGAGAATAAGAGTGCAAACACAAACTTTGAGGAATCTTCCCCAATGTTTTCTGATCCTTGGCTGGAGTGACACAGGATAGCTATGTACCCCCAATAATGGCTGAGCATCCAATGGTCCCTTATTCTTACTTGATCAATTATGAGATGCTGCCATTACCACTGCGACATACAGAAAAGAGCTTCCATGACCAAAGCAAATGATAGCACTAACTTATGAATATAAACATAGTTACTTAAACTGCAATTTGATTGGCACATCATGTTCCTTTAACAAACAATAGCATTAGCTTTTCTTCGAAGACCTATGACATCCCTAGGCACCAACTTTTGACCAGATTTACAGCACTGGACTAACAGATATAGATTCCTTCCTATATAATGGGCCTGGTATTCAATCAGAAAATGGTTTGTTGCTCCCATTACTGACTTGCCACTAATGCATTACTGGGTACTTTTGCTGGCTGACAATTGAAGTGCACATGATTCACTGAACAAGACTTTTGATAACAATTAATCCCCAGTATCTTGCACAGATATCGGCACTGCGGGACCTAGGCAACATGAAGGAGGCTTCTATTCCAGTTTCATCCTTATTTATCTGTGTTCTGTGATCAAAGAATGTGGTATCTCAGCAATAGAGTTTTACCATCTGGTTCTGGTAGGCAACAACCAGCAATGGCACATTCCTGTGTTATTTGAGGGGGGTCTAAGAAGGCCCCCTGATCAACTGCTTATAGGAAAGTAACCCACTACTGGTATTGGGATTTTTATTTAATAACCTATAGCTTCTGGGAGCCGATTTATCTATCCACACTTAGGGTGCTTCTGAGAAAAACAGTTTTGATGTAAATGCTTTGACATCAGCACATTTTACAATGTATGTTTTCAATCTGACCTCTTATTATTAACATGTACTTGATACATTATGGGATACAGGAAAATTCAACATTTCAGTATCAGATATTTAAGTCTGGTTCTTAGAAAATGTGCTGTGCAGAAATAGATGACCCACACATACTCATGTTTTTCACTGAACTGTGTGACAGGTACTCTGTTACATGGTGTGGATATAGACATTTTTAAATAAATTTTATTAATTTATTCATATTCCATCTCAATTGTTATCCCATCCAATTTTTTCCTCCCTTCCACTTTCCACTTACTCCCCTCCCCTATGACTGTTCCTGAGGGGGACCTCCTCCCCCTGTATATGCTCATAGGGTATCAAGTCTCTTCTTGGTAGCCTGCTATCCTTCCTCTGAGTGCCACCAGGCCTCCCCTTCCAGGGGACGTGGTCAAATACGGGACACAAGAGTTCATGTGAAAGTCAGACCCCACTTGGATACAGACATTTTAAATGTATATTCAATGGCCTCAGAGAGTCTACCATCTAGTACCACTCCAGTGACCTTAATTTTTAAATGAGCATTAATTACATTTTCATAATGATATGCAATGTATCTAGGAGTCAGACTTTTGGCAATCTGAACCATGTTTACTAGGCATGACTCAGTAAGGAAGGATGCCACAAGCCTGTGTCTTCCTAACAGCCTCTTGGGAAGGAAATCGGGAAGTACTAGAAACGAGCATCCTCAGGTACTAAAAGCAGAAGAGAAAGGACAACCCTCACTCCAAGGGAAAAAAACTATGAAGGGTTGACTGTGTGGAGGGCCAACAACCCGAATGTGCCTTTAAATTGTCACATAATGTGATTCTTAGAATCCATGATAGGGCAGACCCAACACACATCCACCCAGAAGTGATTATAACCGTCTTTATTCTGGCCTTTAGTCTGGTTACCATGAAGAGAGAATATCTATTCAAATGTTCAAGTGGTTAGAAATGTTTAAGAAAAAAGGGGAAAAATGTTTATGAACACTCAATACACAGAGAGAGAGAGAGAGAGAGAGAGAGAGAGAGAGAGAGAGAGACGATGATGATGTTTCTATGAGGTCAGGGAATTGATTAAAATGCTAATTTGACAACATAAGTTCAAGCTTCTACTGCATACTTTAGGATATTCAGTAACCTCCCAGAATTCCCTGCTTGTCTTCTTCACAAGAATCCACTAACATCTGCCTACTACCACCACCAAAAATAATGTATATGAATATTAAATAAATTTTTCATAGAATACTGTCAAAGTTATAAACAACTTCTCTAATAATAAGGCATTATTACTGAGTAAATTATAAGTAATTTACCCTTAAACTCCAGTAGACCAAGTAGATAATAAATCCAAATGATGATGCATCTTTTTTACTTGAAGACCATCTGTCCAGTGGGCATTAAAGCAACACCGATCCAGCAACTTGTGACAAAACACAAAGGAGTTGGCTCCAACATTGCCTGAATATTTATAGCATTCATTAAATGTTGTTTGCCTGGCCCCAAATCTGAAGTTGGAAAATTAAGCCATTGTCCTTTGTTATGATAAACCTGGAATGCATTAATCACCAACTTTTCATCATTTGGTAGCTATGCGATAGCCCACCTGTTTTAGCATTTTAATAAAAATAAACAAGTTCCTTTAATGAAAAGAACTAATTGCAATCCACCCTCAAGCTTAATTCTATTCCATAGATTTCCTCAGCCTCATTTTATATCCCTTTTGGGCAACAAAATAAGATCAAGGTTAACTGTGCAATGATGCAAGTCATTCCTAGTTGGGATAATTAGAAAGAGAGCCTGGAAATTCCAAGTGGAAATCAGACATCAGGTTGATAGAAAGAAGGAATGAAGTAGTCTCTGTTGGTGTCATGGGCCAATAAGAACAGTTAAGTAAAACTAGAACTAGGCAGCTGACAAGGTGTGAGAAACAAGAAAAAGACAAGTTCAAAAGCAGTATGCTTGCATCAGTTTTCTATTGCTGCTATAAGAAACTAACCCAAATGTAGAAGTTTAAAAAAAAACCACACATGCATTTATCATCTTGCAATTGCATGGCTCAAAACTATGACACAGATAGGGCCAGGGCAAAACCAGTGTTAGGGAACGTATGTTTGCTTCTGCACATCCTAGGATTTGTTTCCTTGAATTCTCCAGCTCTCATCAGCTGCCCACATCCACAACCTCTTGGCCCCTTCTTCTATCTATAAAGCCAGCGATGGTAAGACACGAGCCGCTCATGCCACATTCCCTCTGACCACCTTTTGTCCTTCCTTTCACACATTTAAGGATTTGTTACAAGATTTTGTTGCCCTGGGTGGGGGTGGGGGATCTTCCCTGAAATGTCAGCTTTAATCACATCAGTAAAGTGTCTTTTGCCATGGGTATAGGCAGGGAGGAAGCACTGCTAGTCATGGTGCTATGGGTGAGAAGTGACTTGGCAACAAGTTGTCATGTTTCTTATACACTCATCAAAGACCATGAAAGCAATGACCACGTATATCTTTTCCCTGCCCAGATTCATTCATTGGATATTTGACCTTCAGATTAAAGCACACAACCCTTACAACTGCCCACAATAGTTCACTTCACTTAGCTCAGTATATGGGAATCATGTTATACTGGTGCTTGGAGTAAGAAATGTATTTTTAAGCCATAACCTAGTACCTATACACAACCATGTCCATTTCTGTAACTCCCTGCCAGTATTCCCCTGGTAATAAGCCATGCACTCTGATTATCTTAATTCTGCTTACAATACACACAACAAAGTCGATCGAAAGGATATCTGAAAGCAGTTGACCACAAAAAAGGGGGAGAAAGCATGGTAACAACATGCATAGAGTCATTGAATGCCAACGTAGATGAGACCCAGCCCTTCTCTCAAACTCTATCTCCAACCAATGCCTATGTCTGAAGGACCTCTGATGAAAATACTCTCCTAGGTCTTCTCCAGGCTTGCTTCCTCATCTCCTTCAGATACCTAACCATTGTCCCTTTCTCCAGGCTCCTCAGACAGCCTATCTGTCCCAACCTCTCTCCCTAACCTAGCATCATATCCCACTCTTTATTGTACTTCCATTTCCTTCACACCACTAATTGGTGTTTGGTTGTTTCTTTTCTTTCACTAGAACAAAAGCTGTACCAGGACTGTCTTGTTAGTCAGAGGAAACCCAATGCCTGAGCAGAGCTTCCAAACATGCAGAGGGAAAAGCTAAAAAAATCAGTCACTGAAGGAAGAAACAAGAGTAAGTATAGCAAAGCAAATAAATTTGCACATCTTCAATAATATACTTTTTTAAAAATTGATGGTATTGCCCTACAGTTACTTGCATAGGTGACTATAGTCATTGATAATTATCATTACTGGTTTGCTATATCAAACCAGGTACACTGAATAACTTGTATATTTCTAATTATTGAAACAAATTTGGGGGTAGTTATTTTTTTTAGTGGGGCCACACTAAATTTCCAGTCAAGAGCCAGGAGCAATGAGTTAATCCAACTTGCTATCCCCTTTTCATTCAGTCTGGGACCTAGCCACTTGAAATAGCACCACCCACATACAAGATGAGTCTTCTCTCATCAACCAATACTCCTAAGAAAATCTGTTACCAGTGTGCCCATTGGCCAGCATAATCACAGTACCTCACTAAGTCTCCCCTCCTAGGTGATTCTACACAATGTAAAGTGGACAATTAAAACTAACCATGTCAGGCTCTGTCATTGGTCTCCCATTTATAGACAAGGAATCTCAGGCATGGAGCTTGCTTTAAGCCATAAAGCTATTAAGTAATGGCACCAGCAATCTAACACAGGCAATCTAGGGCTAGAGTGACCTTATAGCTGCCAGGCTCTTGCTGCTAAAGATGACATCCAGGGGCCCAGAAGCAGTAGCACCAAAAGGCTTATTAAAAATATGGTCTCTTACCCCATCTCAGGTCTATATTCTAATGAGATCCTTGAGGAATTGCTATATGCAAATAGTGTGCAAAGCTTGGCTCTGAACTATACTGCCTTTGGGGCAGTCAAGCAGAGATGAGCAGAAATAAGTTTATGTCACTAAAATGACACCATGAATAACCTTTTAACTAGAAAGATTTAATTTCACATGATTTTAAAAGGAGTAGGGAATTGTTAACCTTGAGATAAATGCTTATTCAAACCCCCCAAATAATATTGCACTCCTCGAAAGCAAGAAAAAATGATTGTGAACATCATTAAGATTGTGAACACATTGTTTCCTCATAACTCTATGCATCAGTCTTGGAGTCTATCAACTGATTTCTTGCTAATAAAACTATGCCAGACTCTTGCCTACTCTCCTCCCTCCTCACCTTTCCTGCCTTCCTATGTTTACCTCGGTATTCCACCATTTCCATCACTAAGAAATACAAGCCTGTCGTTCCATTTCACCAGCACACCTCTCTAGCTTTAGTTCAGAATCTCTTAGGACTCAGTCATGGTGTTTGTCCTTACCTTTGCTGAGATCAGTGTTTTTAATGCCCCCATGACAAGATTTTGTTGTTTTCATAAGGGATTATAATTATCATATCCTTCTAATACTTTTAGCTTGAACAATAAGATAAAATACTTTTTATTTACCTTTACAAATGTACAAAAGCCAGTAGCATGGCTGATTATTTGGTGTGGAGGTTCCTTCAGAACTCTATAGAAAGGACTCGTTACTTCCCACAGCTAAATGCTGGGAAGATATCTGAAGCCATTTCTAATACTGGGCTCGTATATGTGCTTCATCTGCTCAGACACAGTTCTTTGATGATGATGGTGGTGGTGATGATGATGATGAGGATGGTGATGATGATGGTGATGATTATGATATTGATGATGATGGTGGTGGTGATTATGATGTTGATGATATTGATGATGATGATGATGATGATGATTTATTCAGACTACATCCTGACTCTTATCCCCTCGCTTGTGTCTTCCCACTCTCACTTCCTCCCTCTTCTGCCTTATTTCCTGGAACTCTGACAGAAGGGGACCATTCGACAGAAGGGGACCTCCTCCCCCACCATATGACCACAGCCTATTAGGTCTCATCCAGATAGCCTGCTTCCCCTTCCTCTGTGTGCCTGCCGGGCCTCCCCACCAAGAGCAAGTGATCAAATCGGGGGTACCAGAGTTCATGTTAGAGGCAGTCCCAGCTTCCTCCACAACCGTGGAGAATGAGCTGTCCATTGGCTGAATCTGAACAGGAGTTCTAGGTTCATTGCATGCACTGTTCTTGGTTGGGACAGCAGGTTGTGCAGCCCTCCCCTGCCCCACCTGTCCAGATCTGCCAGCCTTGATGGTCTCCTTGTGAGGCTCCCGAACCCTCTGGGTCCTTCCATCCCCCCACTCTTCCATACTACTCTCACCTGCAGTCCAAACACTATTCCCAGCATCTGTCCCAATGCCCTGCTGAGTGAAGACTCTCAGAGGGTATCTATGTTGGTCTAGTATTCACTTATGAATGAATATATACCATGTGTGTCTTTCTGGGTCTGATCACCTCACTCAGGATGATCGTTTCAAGTTCCATCCATTTGCCTGCAAATTTCAAGATTTCTTTGTTTTTAATAGCTGTGTAGTATTCCGTTATGTAAACGTACCACAATTTCTTTATCCATTCTTCAGTTGAGGGGCATCTAGGTTGTTTCCAGATTCTAGCTCTTACAAATAAAGTGGCTATGAACGTAGTTCAGCAAATGTCCTTGTTGTATGGTGGAACATCTTTCGGGTATATGGCCAGGAGTGGTATAGCTAGATCAGTTTTCTGAGAAAGCACCAGATTGGTTTTCCAAAGTGGTTGTACAAGTTTACACTCCTACCAGCAATGGAGGAGTATCCTCCTTTCTCCACATCCTCGCCAGCATGTGCTGTCACTTGAATTTTCCATCCTAGCCACTCTGGTAGATGTAAGATCGAATCTCAGAGTGGTTTTGATTTGCATTTCCCTGCTAACTAAGGATGCTGAGCTTTTTTCAAGTGTTTCTCAGCCATTCAATGTTCCTCTGTTGAGAATTCTCTGAACCGTTTCTAATACTGGCCTCATATAGGTGCCTCACTTCTGCCCAGATAGAATTCTTTCTTCCATCCTTTCTTTGTCTTAACTATTTCAGTGGAATGTTTACCAGAGCGCACTGAAATCTAAGTGATCCTATGTACATACTCATCTGGCATGCGATAGCCTCCTAACATGATATTTTAGTTCTTTTCCATTTTCAATCTCACAAGAATCTTCTTGAATTACTATTCAGAAATCTTCTGACTATCCATTTATTGTTTTCTGTATTTTAAGGACACACTGTCCCTTTAGGAATCCCTTGTCCAGCATACAAAGCATCACTCTGTAATATTTAAGTTCTTATCATGTTCTTCCTTTTTATTGAAACTACTTCTAGCTATTTGCTGATGATATTGCTTGACTTTAACCTTTGTCTGTTCTGTCCCTTGCTATTTGAAGCAGACTTTTAACTGCAATGGAATTTTGCTATCTTGTATCTAATTCCTTGTTTTGTGGTAATTCCTTGGGGTTCTTGTTTTATCGAATTCATAATATATTAAATTTTTTCACAGCATAAAGCACATTTATAATCTATTTTTCCTTTCTTTGCACTGTGTTAGTTTCAGACTTTCTTCTGGATATAATGTCCCTGTTGTTTTCCTTTGGCTACTTTACAGTGGCATAATGGTTTTGTCATTTCCTTTCTTCTGCCTAAATCTCCAAAAATTCAGCATAGAAACTTTTTGACATCCATTCCATTGTATATAGAACCTGTGCTTGTATTATGCCTTCTGAGACAAAAATGGGTGTTAAATATGAGCAATACAACATAGGTGGCAGAAGATTTATTGTGGAAGCATGGGGAGAGAAGGAAGGAGTGTCTCAGGAAGGTGGGAGAGAGAGAGAGAGAGAGAGAGAGAGAGAGAGAGAGAGAGAGAGAGAGAGACAGAGACAGAGACAGAGACAGAGACAGAGACAGAGACAGAGACAGAGACAGAGACAGAGAGACAGACAGAGAGACAGAGAGAGAGGGAGGGAGGGAGAGAAAGTGAGCAACTGATGGCATGTTTGTCCTTTTTATCCTGGGCCCCTGGTGGTGGCAGCAAGTGATGACATTAGAGGTTGCTAAGCAACTTGGAAACAGGCTTGTGGAGCTGCTTACATATATGCTAACACTAGGTGGATGTGATATTTGTTTTTCTGGTGAGCACAGAGGGCTTGAGGGGTGGAGAGTATGCTAACATAAGCACAGCCTGTAGTGAAACCCACACGCGCATGCGCCTTGAGAATTTCTACACAAGAGTACCTAAAAGGGGGCTTCATGGATATTTTAATTATTTCCACATACATATCCTATTTCTAATGAAAGTGACCGCAGATCCCCACCTGACCCACTTTCAGATGATTTGGCACCACGCGTTGTGATGAGCAAGCTTGCTTCCATAGCCCTGGAGTAAGTTAAGACTCCAACCCTGCCTTGGAGTACTGTAAAAGAATGCTAACCAACGGGCATGATCGGAGCTAACAAAATACCCTGAGCTACCCCATCTCTCTCAAAAAGTATAAAAAGTAGCCAATTAAACCCAGGTTATTGTTCATGATAGTCTCTTGTGAAGTGCAAAGTAAAATCCAGTACTAGTTCTGGGTGTTATTGCCAGCGTTCTTGTTTACTTATGTCAATCTCCTTGCTCAAAACAAAAACTCTAGACACATAATTCCCCATGTTTCCTTATTAAGTTCAACTGCTTCCTCTTTGTGACTCCAGCAAGCTATATCTTCTTCCTGCAATCCGAGGATAGAGGATACAGGATACACACACTTGATAGAGTAGCCATGGCAGTTATAAGAAATGTCATAGGTGACACACGTGGAACACACGTGGCTTACCGCATCATCACCTAATGAAGAGAGAGGAGTCTGGTCTCCCCCTTTTCTATGAATGGTATTAACCCTATCTTGGCGCCCCACCCTTCTTATCCCATCTAAACTCAGTTCTGTCCTATAATGTTTCAAAGACTGTTTTAGTTTGCTTTTTGCTGTTGTGATAAAGCACTTGCCGGACGCAGCTTGGGGCGGAAGGATTTGCTTTTGATTACAGGATACAGTCTGGCATTGAAGTGATACTGGGCAGGAACTCAAGGAAGGAACCTAGAGGCAGGAACTAAAGCAGCCACCGTGGAGAGCCATTGCTTAGAGACTTGTTTCCAGCCTCACATTTAGCTACCTTTCTTCTTCAACCCAGGAGCACCAGCTAAGTAATACCTCAGCTCACAGTGGGCTGGAGACTCCCCCATCTATTACTGCTCAAGAAAATGCCCTCACAGACTTGTTCACAGGCCAGCATGATGGAGACAATTCTTCATTTGAGGTTCCATCTTTCTACTTGTCCCTAATTTGTGTCAAGTTGAAAAAAAACTAAACAGCACATCTACAGATAATATTCCATAAGGAGATTGGGATTCGTCATATGAATTTTTAGAATACGTAAGTGCTCACAATATAGCATTTCCTGATATGTATGTTGCGTCATTATGGAGAAACAGTTGAGGAGCATGTTGCAATGGCAGCAACTTGGAAAAAGCGCTAACCCTTAAGCTAAAAAGTATTTGTTACAAAAAAAGCAAACCAGAAAAAGAGAAATGAATTTCAGGTAGAGGAGACAGCTTCCATTCACTTCTTTATTTATTCAACATATTTTTGCTAAAAGCCTGTTCCATGCTAGGTCCTAGTCCATACCCTGAGAAATATAAACATACAAGGAAGACAAAATATTGGTTCTACTGGTGGACACAAATAACAAATAAAGAAATGTGAAGTATAATTGCAGATACTGGAAAGCATGTAGGATAAATCCCAATAGAGTAAGAGAATATATTAACAGAGGGACTGCTTAGATAAGGGGTTTAAGTTGACCTCTCTGAAGGAACATCATTTAAGCAGAGGTCAAAATAAATGATGACTAAGGAAGGCTTGGGGTGAGCTGTGGCGTAGAAAGGGGGAAGCACAGAAATTCAATATTGCTGCATTTTTTTGAGGCAAGCCTGGGAAAGAGGCAGGTGTCACATACACTAAGTGATCTGACATTTACCCTGTGCTGTCAGAAGTCAATGAAACACTTAAAGAAAATGGATGTCACAGCCTTGCTCCTGCTTTAAATAGATTACCCTGGAAACAGTAAAACTGTGTACAGAACAGATCCATAACGGAGCTGGTGGAAGGACAGGAAACCTGATGGGAGAAGATGTGAAGAGTTCTGATGTTATTTAGAGGGAAACAGTGAGGTTAGGCAGACAAAGTCACTCAGACCGTCAGGGTCCTAACTTAAAGCCATGCTTAGGATCAAGATTCGGCCATTGCCAAGGAAGAAAACCGGTGGGGGTGGGGGGAACATGTGCTTCTCAGAAGTTTACTTTGGATGTAACTGGCAAGAGGGAAAAAATAAGGACCAGTAACGCAGATGATTTCAACTCAAGAGAAGGTGGACCCTACGTGCTGCCAAAGCACAACTCACCGACCTGACAGGGACTGGAGTGGGTCTAAACTGGTCCCTCTGTGATACTTGATTGATTTTGCTTCCATGGTATTGGAAAGGCAGAAGTGATGAGGCAACTGGGGGAAAAAAACTTTCCCTCACAATCCTCTAAAAGTGAACCCTTTAAAGGCATACCCTATGGCTGGCATCTATTTTTATATGAATATGCCATCATTTTCCCATTTTCGTTGGTGCCTCCAAGATAGATTTCATCCTTCCTCACAAGGCCCTCTGATGTTCTTGCAACACTAGTGGGAGAAGTGGGAGAGATTAGCATCATCAGCCTCAGAAGGATTGGCTCCTCCCTCTATGTCTCTGTTCCCTTGGAAATGCATAATGGCTTTGGGAAATTAATTGAAATTATGTACGTGATAGTATGTAGGACATGGGCTTATACCTAATATCTATTCTAATGTTGGTTTGATTTAGCTAAAATTTGGAATTAATGTCATGCTGGCTACTTTTATATCAATTTGATGCAAGCTAGACTCATTTGGGAAGAGGGACCTGAAAACTGCCCCCACCAGTTTGGCCAGTGGGTCAAGATGATGAGGGAATTTTCTTTATTGATGACTGATGTAGGAGCTCACTGTGGGCAGTGTCTCCCCTGGTCTAGTAGTCCTGGGTGCTATAACAAGGCAGGAGTCTGATAAAGCCATGAGGAGTAAGCCAATAAGTAAGTAGCACTTCTCCATGACTTCTGCATAGTTCCTGCCACCAGGTTCCTGCCTTGGACTTCCCTGGATGGTAAACTACACCCTATAAGCAGAAATAAACCCTTTCCTCTCTACGTTGCTTTAAGTCATTGCCTTCATAATGGCAATAGACACATGTGGGATGGGAGAGAGGAAAAATTTGAAGAAAACACTCTAAAATCTGCAGGTGTCAAGCTAAGACATTGAGGTTATCCAAGGATTTTAAGGAGAGCAATAATATAGTCAGAGCTTCTTACAGAAGCCAAGCTAGTGCAAGAAAATTGGTTTAAAAAAATATATATGTGATCATTCAGGCAAGAAGTAATGAAATCAGACTGTGCTGAAAAGAAAGAACAATGTTCTTTTAGGATAAAGGTCAGTGGTATAAATGAGAGAGAAAGGACGCTAGGGTGACTGAGAGACTGATTGTGTTCAAAACACAAGAACATTGGAGGCAAAGCAATAAAGGAAGGGAAGGAAAACAGGGAGAGTGGGGAGGAGGGTAAAGGGGATAGAAAAGGAGGAGGGAGAAAAAGGAGAGAGAGATGCAGAAGGGAGAGGGAGTGGAAGGAATAAAGGGAAAGAAAAAGAAATGAAGAAAAAAGAAGGTCATCCATTGGCCAAACTAACTTGAATGATTCCAATTATTTAACAAGTATCTGTGATGTGCTATGTAGTATAAAAATGCAGAGTGCTAAGCACAGTACTTGAATGCATGTGGATGATTCTGGCCCTCAAAGGACTTGATTCCAGAACAAAAGTTAATTAGACAAAACAACTTGAGAATTTTAATCCACGTGTACTTTACACATGTATAAAAATGCCACAAGGAAGCTCACCATTCTGTTAATATATGCTAATAAAAATGTTTAAGAAAATGATTCAAAATAGCCAGGTGGTGGCGGTGCATGCCTTTAATCCCAGCACTTGGGAGGCAGAGGCAAGTGGATCTCTGTGAGTTCGAGGCCAGCCTGGTCTACAAAGGGAGTCCAGGACACAGTCAAGGCTACACAGAGAAACCCTGTCTCAAAAAACAAAAGAAAGAAAGAAAGAAAGAAAGAAAGAAAGAAAGAAAGAAAGAAAGAAAGAAAGAAAATGATTCAAGGAAAGAGAGCACAGTATCCAAAAACTGGGGATAGGGGTGGAACCTATAATACCAACCTGCCAGGCAAGACAAGACATGCCCATTTGTGCAATGGTAGCATAGCTATCATGAGGATTACCAACCACTCTCTGATTGGCTTTGAGGCCCACAGCACAGGAAACAACCCATAAATCACCCAATAGCTTGTTATAGGGGAGATCATAAGTCCCTGTGAGAACTTGATGTAGTGTCAAACCAATTTCTAAATGTATATGTGTAGATGCAAAGACAAGTATCACTCTCAGCTTAGTCAGAGAAGTCATTATTTTTTGGTCGACTATGGAAAACTGTTTGGAGCCCAGGCCTGTTAAGAGAAAAATCCTTCCTGTTAAAAAGAATGGAATCTCTGGCCTGGGTGGAAAGCTAACATTACAGGTAGGTAAACCAGCTGGCCAATGGATCAGCCTTAGGAAGCCAGTCTCATCTCTAGCCTTGCTAAGGAAGAGACAAGCAGGAGCATTGCTTCTTTAGTGGGATAATGTGGTTTTCCTTCCCAGAATCCACACCCCTGGCATAATAGCTTACAGGACCACAGCCATGCAACTTCATACATTGCCTCACTTTTTTGTTTGTTTGTTTGTTTTTTTGAGACAGGGTTTCTCTGTGTAGCTTTGGCTGTGCTGGACTCTCTTTGCAGACCAGGCTGGCCTCGAACTCACAGAGATCTGCCTGCCTCTGCCTCCTTGTGCTGGGATGAAAGGCGTGCGCCACCACACCAGGCTTCGACCTGCTTTTAGAATTGCCTAACTTGCCCTTTTCTTCTTTCTTTTCCCTAAGCATGCTTTCCTGAATTCTTTGGGCTTCTCCAACATGTTTGGCTTCTCTACTCTTCTTCCAAAGCCTCCCTTTTGGTCACATGGCTGCTTGTCCATCATGTGGCCGATCACCATGTGCTAGCATAAATGACATAGTTTTTGTTTTTTCTTCTCTCTTTCATTCTCATCCAGGCATCTGGTCATTTAAATCTTGTGGTTTTTTTTCCTGAGTTGTTTTTTTAAAG
Organism: Acomys minous; assembly: GCF_964271855.1. Classification (NCBI taxonomy): domain Eukaryota; kingdom Metazoa; phylum Chordata; class Mammalia; order Rodentia; family Muridae; genus Acomys; species Acomys minous. Next base: position 114,951,883 of record NC_140489.1, read on the forward strand.
TGTATAGGTGTTTGCTAACACATATGTCCATGCACAACATGCATGCAGTGATGGAGGAGGCCAGAAGACGGCATCAGATCTTCTGTGAATGGAGTTACACACAGTTGTGAGCCACCGTGTCAGTGCTGGGAATTGAGCTCAGATCACTGCACTATCTCTCCGTAAGTTTATCATAAAATTTATCATAAATTTATCATTGAACAGCTGAGCATGGGGGCTGCATACCTGTAATTCTAGCACTGAGGAAGGCAGAGGCAGGCGATCACTGTCAGTCACGGGGAGCCGAGGCTACACAGAGAAATCCTGTCTTGAAGAAAATTATCCTTGAGCTTCCGTTTGAGTTCAATCCTAAATCCTTTTATTAATGAGACCAAGAACCCCAAGGGGAGACCCAGTTTCTCCTGTATCAGCAACCACAGAGGCATACAAAATTCCAGTAAGAGTCATTGCTGTCTTAAAAAAAAAAGTGTTAAAAATAAGAATAAAAATAAAAATAAGCAACTGAGTGCTTAGGCCAAAACAAGACATTGATAGTGTCCGCTCCAAGGTTCAGGGAAAGGGGGTTAGAAAGAATGTAAAACTGGAAGACAAGGAGAAAACTGCAAAATGTCCTTTCTGGGCAATACACAGCCAAGGCCACCATGGATCTCAAGGATTGCAGTGATTGTACTGAATTGGCTCATTGACAGGCAGGCACGGGTGGAGGAGGGGCTCAGCGGACGCCACACCTCGCTGCTGCACCCTTTCCTGTGGGACGATGCATGGGAAGGAGTCCCGGCTTCGGTTGGGTACTCGCCAGTCTTTGCACCAGGCTCCAGTAATTAGTCCTGACACAGTGGTCACACAGATGGATAGCTCTGGTCAAACCAAATGGGTCACAAAACAAAACCTGAAGTAAAGACTGTGGAAAGGGACTAATGTGGAGGAGGCTGCGTTAACAGGCGTGGGAAGGAAAGAGTAACGCACAAGACACTATGTACACTTAGGAAACAATCGAAAACTAACTGAGTTAAGAAAAAAAGAAAGAAAGACATACCCCTTCAAGGATTCACAAGAGGTTGCTGCTGAGCAAAGGAGAGAAAGGCAGAAGATAAGGCCAAGCTTCAAAGATCATGTAAAAACCTGGAAAGATATTTCAAGAATGTGGGCTTTACTCTTTCAGTAGCAGAAGCTGTTGTTGACTTACAGGCAAAACCAGAGACAATCCCAAGGTCACATCTGGCAATTGTAAATTTGATGCAGAGAATGATTCAAAGTAGCCCACCTGATAAGCCAGAAATTCTGAAAAGCCGCACCCAGCACAGGAAACTCAGGTGCGAACACACTTAAATGCATTGCTGAAGTCATAAGAAAGAGAAAAACCCCTGAAGGTCCAGCAGAAAGAAAATTAAGCTGGAACAGGCCCGGGAGGCAAGCTATACTGCCACTGTAGTCCTGGAAGTTCATGATAATAAAATAGCTTTGGAATCCAGTAGCTGTGTGGGGAACCGGAGCTTAAAATGGATCCATGAAAATGAAGCCATTACGGTATACAAAGCCCTAGTCAGGTTTATTTGGACATCACACAGGAGGGACAGCTGTGTCATATGGTAAGCATTTTTGTAACTTTTTTTCCATCCTGCTTTCCGTAACGTCTACTTCCTCATACTTATACAGAAGTATTCAAGGCTCCAGTTGCTCCAAGTTCTCTCCAACTCCTACCTCTCCTTTTTGCGATCTTTCATGTGTGGGGGTTTGATTTGCATTTCTCTCATGCTGAGTCATGATGGGGATTTTCTCTGTTTTTCTTTGATGCATCATTTAGCGACACGTCTTGCAGACATTTTCTCCAGTCTGTGGGCTGCCTTTCATTGTTGGGTGTTCCCTTCCTCAGTTCAAGAGAGTCTCTGTTGTCTCTGCCTACCATGGCAGTGCTTTGTCGTCACGGACAAAAACAATCACAACGACAGTATAAATGACCTTTCCCATATGTTTTATTCTTGAAATTTTATAGTTTTGAATCTTTATTCCATACTGAGTTGACTTTCATATATAATGTAAAATAAGAGTCCAATTTCATCAAAGTCTAGATACCTTTGTTTTTTTTTTTTTAAAAAAAGTACTAATTATAGGATTCCTGAGAATTCACAATCTAATGCTTTTTTTTTTCTTTTTCTTCCAGATCTGAACTCAATTTCCAGGCACCTTCACTGTGTTAACTCAAGCTAAGAAATTAAAGTGACTGCAGGTTGGTTGACACAGCAGGGTGGCAGAAAGCACATAAATTCTTAAAGTTTGGTGTGTGCTACCTTGGACTATTCTTGAGTCTAGAGACAGGGTGAGAATTGCTTGGTAATATTATGCTACTTTCTTGTTGTAAGTTATCTAAAACTTTAATATTTAAAAAAAATCTTTTTTCTTCCAAAAATGCTCTGGGAAGCACAAGGACACAATACACAGGCATTGTGTATACTGTGTATAATATATAATATGTATGAAAATTCCTGGTAATGGTTATGTGATTATGCTTTGTAAACTGCTTAAGGGGGATGAAAAGGTAGCTTATGTGGGAAAACATTTGTACATGAAGATCTGAGTTTGGATTCCCTAAAACCCAGATTGACAAGCTGGGTGCAGCTGCTAGGTCCTAGGCTAGCTGAATCAGTCAATGAGAGACACCTGTTTCAACAATATAGCAAAAGAATGAGTGAGGAAGACACTCAGTGTTGACCTCTGACCTCCAAGTGTGTGCACACATGTGACATGCATCTACACACACACACACACACACACACACATACACACACACACACACCAACCACAGCAGGGATACAACGGGACACATACACACAAACAAAAATTAATTATTAACTAATTAATTAAAATAAAATGCTTGAGGAAACAAGGAGTAGCACTATTCTCACACCTCAGACAGCTGACCCTCTCACATCGTGTTCCTAGTGTGATGCACATGGTCTTGTCTCCATGATACCTCCTAGGAGGTATCCTGAGATTTCTCGTACAGATGAAAGAACCTACCCTCCTCTTTAGAAGCAATTTCCATTTTTGCTCGTGCATGCGTGTGTGTGTGTGTGTGTGTGTGTGTGTGTGTGTGTGTGTGTTGAAAGAAACTGTGAACTCTGGCTCTGCAACTTGTAAGTTGTGTGACTCTATGCAAGTTACTATTGTGGCTCACCCTCTGGCCTTCATTTATGAATCTGGAAATAGAGACATCACCATCAGGACTCCTGTAAATGATAAATAACATGTTTGCTTTTAAGCAGATTTTATCAATTTTCTGTGTGTCTCCATATCTTTGACTTTATCCATTATTCATAAACAAAAAGGTCCCTCTGTGGGATTGTCATTTACTTTAGGAACGCTGTTTCTATATGAAGGGCTTTGCTGCTTTGAGTGTTTTTTGTTGCTGTTTTGATTTTGTTGCTGTTGTTGGTACCAAACATTATTCTATCATAGTCAGAGGACATTAGTTCTGTGAGAGCCAGTCTTTAGAATATATTAAGACAATTTTTTACTTAAGATTAGATTAGAATTTTAAATAGATTTTCTATACTTTTTGAAAGTGGCTTATATTTTCAAGGGACAGAAACACACTCATATCTCTGCATCTTTACATCTATCTGCATACCAAATTAATCCTGTTTCATGTGTAATTCAAATTCTCCATTGCCTATTTTCTGTATTTACATCAGAGAAGCCTGTTAGATATCCTATTATGATTCTAAGTTTTTATAAATGTGTCCTTGTAATTCTGTTATTTTTTTTAAGTTTACATATTTTTAACTATGTCATTAAGCACACCTAAGACTTTCCTGTTTTTCACTGCACCGCCACACATAGCCTTCACCCCCAATGTTGTTTGTAGTTTTTTGATATTTTTTTGTATGTGTGAATGTGGATGTGAATATGCATGTGTGTGTGTGTGCACATGTACACACCTGTGTTATATGTGTGTAGAAAATAGAAAAACAACTTCCAGGAGACAGTTCTCCGCTTCCTTGTGTGAGTCTTGAAGGTTGATTGCAGGTCATCAGGCTTAGAGGGCAAGCATCATTACCCATCTTGTACATCCAGCGTTGTTTATAAGTTCTGTCCAAGCTGCTGTATTAAAGTGTATGTGTGGGTGTGTGCATATGTGTGCATGTTTTAGTGAGTGTTCACGTGTGTGTGTGTGTGTGTGTGTGTGTGTGTGTGTGTGTTTATCCTAGATGCTGTGTATCACTTTATACTGGTACTTTTTACTTAGGTATTCTCCAACATTGAGACCTATATTTTTTCCTGCACTTTTTACTTCCACAACCAACACTCTGAGGAACACTAATATACACTCCTTTTCTAATTAAACTATAATTACATCATTTTGTCCCTCCTCTTTCCTTCCACAAATCCTTCCCATGCACCCCACCTACTCTCTCTTTCTCAAATTCATGGCCTCTATGTCCCTATTTGTTGTTAATGCTATATCGGTATATTCCTAAACACATAAATATAACCTGATCAGGCTGTATAAAGTTACTTGTGCGTATATGATTTCAGGGATGACCAGTTGGTACTCGATAACCATTTTGGGAGCTCCTCCCGAGGGAAGACTATCCCCCCACAATCAGCATTCCTTGGTTCCCTGTAGTTCTTTGTCTAAGGCTGAGGCCCCGTGAGCGTTCCCCTTTCCGTGTTAACATGACTACTGGTGTCACCCTTGTTCTGATCTTGTTTGGGCAGCCACGTTAATGAGAGGTCATGGCTGAAGCTTGTCTGACATTCCCTTGTGACTTGGAGTTTTTGTGCAGAGTGGCACAGCTGACAGAACATCTGTGTGTTTCGTTGCAGTGGCTGAAGCAGTTGGCCTCCTGCGTCCTTAGTCACACTGTGTTGGCCAGCTCTAGCTTTGCAAGCTGACAGTTTGTTTTCTTGTTCAAGTTTCTCTGGCTGATGACAGCTAAACACTCTTCCTTCAAGTGCTTACTCAGGGTCCTCTTCCCATGACTTGATTATTCATGGGTTTTACCCAGTTTACGCATTATCTCAAGGGTCTAATTTTTTCTTATCCATTCTAGAAACTAACATCTTTGTAAAGAATGTTTTCCACTCTTTTTCTGACTTTCAGCTTGTTCTGTCACCCTTAGTGGAATAATCCATCAATCTTACGTGGGGAACAATGGAGTTGTCCTGGCCTAGCTGCCTTGAGAGTCATGAATCATGGGTTTTTCAGGTTAGAGTCCATGGCTCCTGGGGCACAACATGCCTTCCAGTTCCAGAGAGACCGATGCACTCCCTCAGGCAGGGAAGCCTTCGTGCCACTTTGTGTTTCTCTGTATGTTCTCGTAGCAGTCACGGAAGCATGGAAGCTTGACAGGTCAACTGGTCTTAGACATTATTCTTGTGTACCCTGTATAGTTTGCAAACATCACTGTGTCATGGCAACTACAAATATATTGATCCTGGCAATTGTCATTATATTCTGTTTCTGATAAAGGTATCAAAAGTCTAATTGCTCTCAGTAAAATGGCTACAGCTCAGATTTTACCATGGACCCACCATCAGGCCTGGGTTAATTCCTCAGGGGCCATATCCAGTAACTCTGGCCTGGTGAGTGGGCCCAGGCACTTCCAACCGTTGTCTTAGTTTTTCCCTTTAGAAACTCTCCTACAGTGCCTTTCTACACTAGACCACAAGATGTGCCCCGTGCTTCAACCACTGCAGTTATGGCTGGGTTCTTCCACTGAGATATTTAAGCCTTCTGAAGAGCAGGAGGTTCACTTAATTTTCTTAAGGTGAATTACTAAAACGGCTTTTCTAACACATCGATGAAGCCGATAGGAGCCTGGCCAGAACTCAGATTAGCGTTATCCTGAATATACAAGATAAATTTAGACAACTCCATCACCATACATTCTCTCTTCATTCACATCTCCCTTGTGTCTTTTAACTTCAGTACTTTCCCCACGGAAAATCTTATGCACAGTCTGTAAAGTCATCTCTACATGTTTTACCAACCGTCTGCTACAATGAACAGTATGTTTTCCTTGACTGTTGACATCATACAGGGGCAGGGTTGATATTTGTAAGTTGATTCAATATACGACAGCCTTACCGAACTGTATTTTGTTTTGTTTTGTTTTGTTTTTAAGGGAGTTTTCTTCAGCAAAACAAAACAAAACAGGGGCTGGAGAGATGGCTCAGAGGTTAAGAGCACTGGCTGCTCTTCCAAAGGTCCTGAGTTCAATTCCCAGCAAACACACGGTGGCTCATAACCATCTATGAGATCTGGTGGCCTCTTCTGGTATACATACAGGAAAAACACCAAGGTAAAAAGCAGGATGCACTTGCTTTCCTTTGCTTCTTGCTGAGCAAGTCTGTGGCTGCTGCCAATCTGCCTGACAGCAGACTTCAGATCCTTCAGCCTTCTAGTGCGGACTCAATGTCCATGGCCCTCCTGGGGACGGTCAGCACTGGGTTGGGACACTGAGGCATCTGGATTTGTGGAGTGAGAAACTCCCGGGTTCTCTGGTGTACAGGCAGCCATTGTTGGACTACTTACGCACCTGTCAAGCAAGCAGATCTAATAAATCCTCTTTTGCTATCCATACACACCCAACTGGTTTTATTCTTCTAGAATACCTTCCCTGACTCATCAAGCTTAAAGCTACACTTGGAGAAAAGCAAAGCCAAGTAGTTCAGGTGGCCCTACCTTAAGGCTTCCTGAATTCTGTGGATCTGAGTTGCTATGTGCTCCTTACTTCCTAAGTTATTCACTCCCTTCAGAAACTACAGCTCTGCACAGAGAGTTACTGTCCTTTACATCCAAAAATATATCTGCCTTGGCTCACTTAGCGACACTTTCATTAAGTTTTCTACATAATGCCTGGATATTTCCATTTCCTTTCTGCGAAGTTACTTGCCTAATTAAAAGCACTTCGTGATCTAAAACTGAGGCACTGTGCTTCACAGAAGATCCAATTAAACCACTGCTTGGGACGTTTTGTTACAAAGACGATCAGAAATAAAAATAAAGATGTAACTTCATGCATGCAAGCAAGTGCCATTGCTTTCAACATTCCTCTCCAATGTGACGCCCTCGGTCACTACACAGAGGAACTTATATAAGGCGACATATTTTCAGTTAAGTGTATCTCTGCATAGGCTTTCTTAGGAAGAAAGCCTTTGTTAATCAAGTAAGAAAAAAATTACATAGTATGCCTGTCATATAGTATATATGCTTACACGTCTAATACCTAACCTTGAAATTCAAGTTGCAGTGTGTAATGACCAAAGACAGAAGTAAGCTGGAGTGCAAAGTCAGCGGTGTAGGAAGAAGTGAGTACAATGTGGGTGGCTCACTCTGTAAATATGAGTCCTTTTAGGATGAAAAATACCTGGTAGCTTTGCCATTTATGTAACAGACTGCTTATCTTCAACCTTTCGGAGGTTTCTAATGATGCCATTTTAATATGAAAAATGGGAATTATATGGGTTCATCATCTCGAGAGAATCACTACGTATGGTGGTGAGATCCAATGTGATATTGCATGTACTTCCTGTCTCCTGTCCTTTAAAAGACTTAAGCTCATTGTCTTCTTCAAGTATTCAGCACATCTTACTATCACCACTCAGTGGAGAAATTACAAGAAATTGCAAGTTAACTCAAGCATTTTTTTTTCTATTTGTTTGTTTGTCTACTTCATTGATTAATTCATTAATTTGCTTTACATCCTGATCAGAATTTTCCCTCCCATCTCTGCTCTCAGTCCCTCCCTTCACCTCCCCTCCCCCTATGCCTCCCTCACTTTCTTCTCCGAGCAGCGGAGCCTCCCATGGATATCACCCTGCCTTGGCATATCCAGTTGTAGTAAGGCTGGATCCATCTTCTTCAATGCAGTCTAGACATGGCAACGCACTTAGGGGAAAGGGATCCAAAGGCAGGCAACAGAGTCAGAGACAGCCCCTGCTCCTGCTGGTAGAGGTCCCACATAAGAACCAAGCTGCATATCTGTTACATATTTGTAGGGGCATGCTCTCTGGGCAGTAGATCCGTCTCTGTGAGCCCCGATGGGCCCAGGTGAGTTGGTTCTGTAAATTTCTTGTAGTATCTGTGACCCCTTTGACTCCTTCAATCCTTCCCCCTCCCCCTTCCAAACGATTCCCTGAGCTCCACCTAACATTTGGCTATGGGTCTCTGCATCTGTTTTCATCAGCCACTGGGTGAAGTCAGTCAGGTAACAGTTATACTAGCCTCCTGTCTATAAGTATAGCAGAATATTATTATTAGTGTCAGATGTGGGCTTTCTCTCATGGCATGGGATTCAAGGTGGGCCAGTCATTGGTTGACCGTTCTCTCACTTTCTGCTCTCTCTTTATCCCTGCACCTCTTAATAGGTAGAAAAAATTGTGGGTTGAAGGTTTTGTGCCTGGGTTGGTGTCCTCATCCCTCCACTGGAAGTTTTGCCTAGTTACAGGAGGTGGCCATTTCAGGTTCCACATCCCCTATTGCTATAAGTTTCTGCTAGGGTCACCCTCATAGATTCCTGGGAAAATCCATTGTCCTAGATTTCTCGCTTGTCCCTGAGATACCTTCCCCCACTGATTCCAGTCCTCTTTCCTGCCATCCTCCCCACATATGATCCCTCATATTCCTCTTCCCATCCTCTCTCCTGTCTACTTCCCTCCTTCCGTCCATCCCAGATGTTTGTTTTATTTTCCCTTCTCAGTGAGCTGAACCATGCCTTTATCTTGCCCACCTCTGTACTTTAAGAATGCCTGTGCTCACCAGAATAATATATTCTTACTACAGCCGCCAAGGGCTCCTAACAGCAGCCCTGGGTTCATGCTTCCTCTGAGCTGAAGTACAAAAACCCCAAAACAAAAACAAAACAAAACAAATATATGAATCTTAAGGTCAAGGTCATATGCAGGTCTTCGGTTGGGAGAGGCTGGTACCTCTGTGTTCCTCTATTCTCTTTTGTTGCCTCACCACTTGATTTTTATTTCCTTTTATATCTCCCCTATTTCTTATGGCATCACCAGTCTATTAATAATTCCCAGAAAAAAATAAAGAGAAGATTATGATGAAAATACAGTGTATAAAATTCTCAAAGGATACACAAAAATATTATTTTTAAATTAATTCTTTATTTTAAAATACACAGTACATTGTAGTTAACGAGTGTGCTGTGCACACCAGAAATTCCTACTCTTCTCTAAAAATAATTTGATCAAATGAGTGTTTTTATAATTTACCAGGGGCCAGTCTTTAAATCTAAATGGATGGCCACACATACATGAGTATATAGGCATCATACACTTTTATTCTTTTTAAGAAAAATAAAGAAGTGAATATGGAAGAAGAACTTGATCTGAAAGGAGCTTGGGAGGGAGCATGAATATGATCAAAATACACTGTATGAAATTCTCAAAGAACTAATAAAAAATTAGTGCTTTTACAAGAATGAAATAATATTTAAGGAGACAGACAGTTTTACCTTGCATTAAACTGTAACATGTCTACATGGTACTCATAAATATGCATAATTTTTATATTCATAATATAAAAAGTAGACTATAGAAAGTAAATTGTGTTTAAAAATCAGTCTGACTCAACAGTTCTTAATGCTGACACACCAAACCCATATTCTTTTGCCTAAAACAATAATAAAATGTATATTGCTCCCCTACAACTGTGTTACTCAATTCTTTCACCAGTGGCTCATTAAAAGAATGACCCCTTGTGCACACTTTCTGGTAGTAAAGCGATCCTCATTGTTGATTTGGCAGATGAAAAGCATGACAGTCATTATAAATAAAACAAAAATCTTATATGCGGATTAAATGCAAGGCAATAAAACTTCTAATCTCAGTAACATGCCAGAGTTCAACATCCAAGTGACTTTTTATCTCCATCAACACTGTCCACCCAGAGTACATATTCACTTGCTTTCACAGGCAACGCTCTCTTTACTTAGAGCACCATTGGAGTGTCTCTTTCAGAGTTGTTTCCAGAACCTTGTGTCCTTTGTGTAATTGTATTTTATTTTGTTGAGACACAGTCTCACTGTGCATCCCTGTTTGGTCTTGAACTGACAATACTTCTGCCTCAACCTCCTGACTGCTATAATTATAGGCACCTCTACTAAATGTTGTTTTAAGTGTGTGTGTGTGTGTGTGTGTGTGTGTGCGTGTGTGTGTGTGCGTGTGTGTGTGTGCGTGTGTGTGTGCGTGTGTGTGTGTGTGTGTTTATGACAAATAATCACCATGAAAGAGCTATTCTCATTCCTTTTTAAAATTATTTTGCATTTAAATTAAACTTAATGATTTTTTTTTAGTTTCTGAAATCGTAATATAATTATATCATTTCTCCTTTTCCTTTTCCTCCCTACAACTCCCCATGCACCCTCCCTGTTCTCTCTCAAATTCACGTCCTCCCTGAGGACTAGCTTTCACGGTATCAGTAAGCATCATGCAACCATCCATCCAAGGGGGGGGGAAGTAAACAGTAGTCCTCCTGAGCTAAGATGTCTATGAACCATGGCTTATGACTCTGTGGACAATCACCAGCATGGCAAGATAACCCTAGGAATGCAGTAGTGGCACAGGTATCTTGGCAGTAACCGTTAGCTGAACGTAGGACCCATTCAACAAGAGGGAAATCATGTCTGGTACTAGAAACCTAACAAGCTACCCAGAGCTCATGAAGTCATGGACCTTGGAGATGAACCTACAACTGCCACTTTACCAAATCAGCACTACTGCCAAGTACATCCTAAATATTTATCCTTATACCCACAGATAAATGTCATTCTCACTTCTCACCAAAGAGACTTCTCTTTGCAACAGATGGAGAACATCACAGAAAAATCAAAACTGATAAAAATGCAGAGAACAGAAATCATGTGTTCCCCAGTCCCAACTGATAAGACTACAACACAATTAAACTTATTTTCAAGTGATATATAAAAATTAAACATATTGACAGGACACATGTTTGCATTGTGTTAAGCTTTGTAAGCACATCTAGTTCCCCAAATATTTATCACTTCTTTTTTTTTCTTTTTTTTCCTTTATTAATTTATTATTGTTACATCTCAATGGTTATCCCATCCCTTGTATCCTCCCATTCTTCCCTCCTTCCCATTTTCCCCTTATTCCCCTCCCCTATGACTGTTCCTGAGGGGGATTACCTCCCCCTGTGTATGCTCATAGGGTATCAAGTCTCTTCTTTATGGTAAAACATTCAAAACCATCCCTTCTGGATGTGTGAGAGGTACAGTGCACAGTAGTTTCCTAAAGCCACTACACTATGAATAGCCCAGAAGAACTTCTCACTCCCACCCAGCTTACTAAATAAATGTTCAAGTTGGGTCATATATTTAGTTTTATCAAATGTTAGATGGTGAGATTGTGGGTTATTGGGAGCATTTTACTAGAATTTCTTACAAACTGACACTAATTCTGTGATTAAATTTCAAAGGAGTTGAGACAGGAACATAGCAACAAAAGCAATCCTTTCCTACTCACTCCTAAGGGCAACACCACTCAATAACATCTTAGTATTGCTGTGTTTAATGTGGAAAATTACTTTTTCTCATGGCTTATTGTTCATTCTCTTCTGACATCTTGAAGAAAATTTCTGGAAATATTTCTATCTTGGAGTTGTATAACTCTTTTTTTTTTTTTTTTTTTTTTTTTTGGTATTTTTGAGACAAGGTTTCTCTGTGTAGCCTTGGCTATCCTGGACTTACTTTATAGACTAGGCTGGCCTCAAACTCACAAACATCTGCCTCCCTGAGCACTGGACTTACAGGTATGCACCACCACATTCTGCTAAGACAGCTTTTAAAATCTGCTTCAAAATAGACTTGAACACTATTCAATAAAACTAAATGTTTTCAGAGCAGCTTCAAGTATAATTACTCAGGTTTTATTTGCTTTGGGAAGGTATTCTTGATCTCATAAGTTATTCAATTTTGTAAAAATTTCAGGTCTTTTATTAAGTTCCTTCAAAGCTTATGAGTATGTCAAAAGTTGTGCAGGAATTTCAAAGTTCTTCCTCTAAAGAATACTGAACATGTTGGCCCATTTAAGGTCTATAAGTCCATGTAAGTATGTTCTGACCAAATTTGGTATATTTCATATTTGTGAGACCATGTCCACTTTATTAACTTTTGCTAAACCATACTGAACAAATATTGCACATGTTCAAGCTTCACATGTGCAAAATACATATGTGTGTATGTGTCTATACACTATTTATAATGTATTCATATACAATATATGTGTATATAATACATACTACATAATGTATGTATATATTATATACATAATGAAATTCCAAACAAGTTTATTAACATATCTGTCCTCACAGTCCAAGCCCACCATGATTTATAATGCAGTATTGCTACTATGGCCCCACAGCTCTACATCAAACCTTTTAAGCTTCTTATTTTTATAACGCTCCCTTGGCTTGAGCAACGAGTTGAGTGAAAGCATGAAGAGTGATGCCTTGGAGCTAAGGAGCATCGACCCTAGTTGCCTGCAAATGCATCAGTAGTGTTGATCAAACTCTACAGCCTATGGGAACTAAGTGATATGACTTCCTAAACCCTATGGAGTTGGGCTGCAGCCAAGATGTCTCACCAGAGATCTGAAGGGGAATCCAGAAATACCTCTGACTAATACTTACAGTCTGGTCCTTTTTTTAGGCTCTGACCCATTCTCTGTACCCTAAATCTCTCTGGAAAATTCTGGAACACTAGATGAACAGCAAACCTGATGAAGTATTCGGTTCAAATGGTCACAGCCAGAAACCCAAAAACATGAAAGAAGTCATGAAAAAGATGAATGATCACAGCACATTTTGCCTCTATACCCTCCAGCTACTAAGTGTAGACATGCACATCATAGCATGAAGCGTAACCTATCTCATGTGGAAACACAAGCACACATATATGGTGGGGCAGGCTGTGAGGTAGATTTTTTTTTTGATCCCTCTTGCTCATCTGTATTTTCTCATTATTCTAAAACAAATGCACAGAACCATTATGTTAGTCAGAGCTGTGCTCCTATAGCAAATACCTGAGAGTCAAGGAATGGAGGAAAAGCTGCCTTGGCTCACAGTTTCAGAGGTTTCAATCGATAGGTGCTGTGGTGAGGTGGAGCATGACAGGAGAAACAGAAAAAGCAGATGAAACTTATTCACATTGCAGCCAGGAAGCAGGGGCAGGGCCAGGTCCTGTTATCCCATTGGAGAACAAGCCATGGTCACCTGACTCCCTCCTTTAGGCCCCACCCCCTAATGCTTCCACCATCTCTAGGCAGCACCACAGACTGGTGACCCAGACTTCTGCATGCGGGCCTTTGGGGACCACTAAAATGAAACCATAGCAACATGATAATTTTAACTCTGAAGAAAATAAAACACTATGGATCCACATGCAAACGTGTAAACGTAGCACCAATACAGGTCCCTTCTGCTAACCAATTGTTCTTTCCTGGATGGAACAATGCTGACAACCAGGGTTCTACACAACAGTAAAAAAAAAAAAAATCCAGATCAGTCAACCATCCATAGAAAAACTCATTAAAAGAATCATTCATTATTCTGAATTTAAGGACATTTTAATCTGTGAAGCTAGAAAAACAATGCAAATAAAAATACACAGTGTGCATTGCTTTCATCATTCATTTCTGTCTGATCCCACTAAAAATAGATTTTTTTTTCCTATTGTTTTATGCTCAGAAAAATTAAGACTCTTCTTCTCTTCACACTGTCAAGAAGCAGTGTGGACATGAAGTCTGCCAACCTTGAAAAGTGGTACAATGACTCCCAGAAACAGTAGGCCAGAATGTAAGTTCTCTGTTTCCCAACTGTGCTCTCACTGTTCAGTGTTACAATGTTCTTTGGGATGTAAACAGGATGAAGGACCACATTCATTCCCCGTAAGTTATAGGAAAGAGGGAATAGCAATAAGCTTTTGCAAAAGGCACTGTAAAAAGAAAGTACTTTTGAGTGAATTGCTGTGGGGAAAAAAATTGCAGTATGTGAGAACTTCTGTTTGACAGTTTTTGACTTGAAAATTATAAGGTATCCATGTTATTTCTTAAGGCATTCATTTTCTTCAAATTAGACATTGGTTCGAATACTCTTTTTAAATGTCACTGCTTGGAGGTATGCATTTTCTAGGTGGGAAAAGAACACACTAAAGCATGGCCTGGCATTGTCCCTGAGCTTAATGGCGTCCATTAGCCTTAGACTCTGAATTTAATGTAAAGAATTTTAGAGAACTTTTCAGAGCATCATGGTGAGAGAAGAGGTGGGAGGGTAGGTGGAGGATAAGGAAGGATAAATAGGACATTCTGTTTCTGGATATTGTTTTTGCAGCTTTTTCAAAAGAAATTATTTTAGTTTATTCTTAGCTTTCAAACCAACATTTGAAAAATGTACACTGTTGTTGAATGCAGCACAGAACTTTAGACCAATATATTATCACTCTTTATAATAGAGTGGAATCAAATTATCTTAGATTCACTAAATATCAAGTATCTGTAAAAAATATATATTTTTTTAAATTTAAAAACCTGATGATTTTTCAGGCCACTAAGTCTAACGACGGTAGGGTGGGCACAATGTGGACTGGTGTTACTCCTGTGTTAATGTTGCATAAATACCGTATGAGCATATTCAGGGGGAGGAGATCCCCCTCAGACACAGACATAGGGGAGGGGAGTAGGGGGGGGAAGTGGGAGGAAGGGAGGGATGGGAGGATACATGGGATGGGCTAACAACTGAGATGTAATATGTATAAATTAATAAAAATGTATTAAAAAAAAAAAAAAAAAAAAAAAAATGTTGCATAAATACATGGTAGGTGTTGAAATTACTCTTCAACTGACCTTGTGAATTTGTCCTCTATTGTCCACTGAGAAGTACTTAATCATGTGGCTCTTCAAAGCAAATGTCAAATCAGCATGTCAGGGCTGAAAGGATGAGAAGAGCTAGGTGACATCATGTTCAGTTTGAAGTTGAACATGAAAGGGAACCGAAGTCAGCCCCAGCTCAACTGGGCTTGGAATTAAGTTCTCCAAGAGCTCGCGATAAATGCCCCTCCCAGCCAACACCTTGATTGCAGTCTCATGAGAACCTGAGGGGAAGATGCTGTTGAGCCATATTTCATCTGAAGGTTTAACCCACAGAAACATGAGATAAGGACTGGAGATAATCCGAAACAGTCAATAAAAACCAAATGCAGCCATGTGGTGAGGGAAGCATCCAGCCAGTCACAGGCCACAATCCTAGACTGTGTGAATCTCAAGCTCACTCTTGGGCAGTGCCTGATATTATAAACCACCACACCACCAAGCAGATGGGCACACAGCACCATTTATATCACTGTCTTGGGTTCCCCAGTGCCAACTGTTCCCTGTTATGTGATCAAGGGCACGGATGAAGCTAAGTCATCAGAGACCCTCACAGTGTCCCACATCAGACACTCAGCCACGTTCTCATAGGCTTCAAGTCTCTGCCACTGGCTACCTGAGGAACCCACAATATACTCTTCACTTTGAATTAGACCAACAGTTAGTATGTTGCACAGAAACAGCTGCAGGTAGGAATGCATTCTAAGATTTCTTTTTTTAATTGAAAATAGATTTTTTTTTAAGACAAGATATTCTGATTACATTTTGCCTTCCTCCAGCTCTGCTTAGATTTCTCCCCACCCATACATATGCAAAGGACCTGTAAGGAAGGGGAAATCCCTGACAAAACATTATAAGACAATTGAGTTCATTTTGTGCTGGCCATCTACATAAGAGTAATTTGTATACCCAGTATGACTCCCTTGGAGAAAAACTAAATTTTCATTTGCAAGTGGTTATCAATTGGAAATAGCTTCTGGGCTATGGGTGTGGGCTTGGATCCACTTCCCCTCTTATATATGTGGGTGTTAGCTGTTAAGCCTTTGATAAGCAAGCTACAATCCATATAACCACAGAAGTCAGGCATAGAGTAAGGGAATAGAGTGGAGTAATGACTCTCCCTAGGAAGGAAAACAAAATAAATAGCTATGGACAGACAAAAGCTGGAGGCAAGAACAGAAGGTTCAAGCAGGGAAGATGGTAGAAGAGGGAGATGAGGGAAGAAATATGGAGAGGGAGAGCTAAAACTAAGGGCCATTTGAGGGGTTCTTTGAAAAACAAATCCAGCAGACGCATCCAAAAATATACACATGTATGGAGGCACCAAGTAACAGGGAGATGGAGCCCCAATTGGATGTCTCTTGTCACCAAGTGAAGCTTCCAGTGCCAGGAATGGGTTACATCTAATTGAGTTGTTGGCCATAAGGGGCTCTATGGGAACCTCCAAAGAACCCAGGGTATTGCCAAGGCTATTGTTTGCTCTCTACAATCTGACAGTAAGGCCGTATCGATGAAGACAAATCACTGAACACAGAGAAGCCATGCTGCTGCCTACCTAGAGCCTTTATCCCTATGCCTTGCAGGTATTCTCCATGCTACCTGAAGAGAAAGGTAAACACAAATCCTGCCGCACAGTGATGACCTGCCCTCAAGACATACTGGTGTAATAGTGGCACAGAGCTTGTTGGAGCAGCCAAGCAATTATCTGATTGAATGTAAGGCCCACACCATGAGATGTAATCCATCCCTGAGAGAGGAAGTGGACACAAGCTCATACCCCTAACTCAGAACTCTCTCCAGTTGATTACACTTGCAAATGAAAAATGAATTAGTTTTTCTCCAAGGGGGTCTCGCTGGCTATATGAACCCCAGTGAAAGTCAAGCTGCATGGCCAGCAGTAGACGGCCAACAGAAAAGGAACTCGGTGGCATCTTTGAGGGTCCTTTGTCTCATAAGGTTTTGACAGGGCTTTTTTGTTTTAACATTACAGGTTATTTGCATATGGCTTGGGTTTTTAGGGGAATTCCTGCATGAATAAGCATACATATCTCTACCTCTATGTGTGTACCTAGTGGTTTGTTGTTGTTGTTGTTGTTGTTGTTATTGGTTTTGGCTCTTATGTTTGCTTTTGTTGTTTGTTTGTTTGTTTTGCCCTATTCCAGTTTGACTGTGTTTTGTTTTACATTATTTTATCTTATTATTATTAATTAGGTATCTGTCTGTTTTCTAATGAGAAACAGAAGGGATGCGTGTTTGATGGGAGAGAAGATTGAGAGAATCTCATAGGATTAGAGGAACCATGATCAGAATATATTGTTTGAGAAACATACATTTTCTTTTTTTTCCATATGATATTTTGGCATATTTAATATTGGACTGTTATTATAGTTTGTTATATGTTGTATAACATATTGCAATATATTGTCATTTCATACATCTGTGAAAATAATGTAATGCAAAATTGAAATAAAACCATAATTACATTGGCATTGTAGTATATATTCCATACAGGAGTGACTTTAAATGTGTGAATACTGTTTTCAAATTACTAGCAAATGTTAAAATATATGAATATTATGGAAAGCAGAGTTGACATTGAAATCTGAAATATGACAAGGACAAGCCCATTTGAGATGTGCACATTTACCACTTTAGGGTTTCTTGATAGAGTAATCGGCATTATTTTTTTAATTTGAAAACTATT
Organism: Acomys minous; assembly: GCF_964271855.1. Lineage (NCBI taxonomy): Eukaryota > Metazoa > Chordata > Mammalia > Rodentia > Muridae > Acomys > Acomys minous. Next base: position 114,969,494 of record NC_140489.1, read on the forward strand.
ATTTTGTATTTAACCACTTTACAGCCTAATCCTAGACCCTTCCCTCTTCTCTCAGCCTCACCCTCACACACCCATCCTCCATCCCCACTCTCCTCTTTCTCAAAGAAGGAAAGGCCCACAAAAGGTCTCAACCTACTCTGGCACCTCAAGTCACAGCAGGGATAAGTGCATCCTCTCCCACTGGGGCCTGACAAGGCAGCCCACCTAGGTGAAAGGGATCTAGTGGCAGGTAACAGAGTCAGAGACAGCCCCTACTCCCATTGTTAGGGGGCTGACATGTTAACCACATGGCACATCTGCTAGATATGTGTAGGGGTCTAGGTCCAGCCCATGCATGCTCTTTGGTTGGTGGTTCAGTCTCTGTGAGGTTCCATGGGCCTAGGTTAGTTTACTCTGTGGTTCATCTTGTGGTGTCCTTGATCTGTCTGGCTTCCTTTACCTTCCTCCCATTCTTCCACAGAATTCCTCAAGCTTGGCCTATTGCTTGGATGTGGGTCTTCTGCATGTGTTTCCATCGGCTGGTGGATGAAGCCTCTGAAAAGATACTTATGCTAGGCTCCTGTCTGCAAGCATAGCCAAGCATCACTAATAGTGAAAGGGGTTGGCTCTCTCCCATGGGATGAGTCCAAAGTTGGGCCAGTCACTGGTTTGCCATCCTTTCAATCTCTGTTCCATCTTTACCTCTACACTTCTTGTAGGCAAAACAAATTTGGGGGTTGAATGTTTTGGGTGGTGCCCCCCTCCCTCTACTGGAAGTCCTACATGGCTACAAGAGGTGACAACTTCAGGTTTCTTAACGCCGGATGTGAGGAGTCTCAACAAGAATCAAGCCCATAGACTCCTGGGAGCCTCTCCTGTCTCAGAGATGCTCCTCTCAATCTCTGCTCTATCTGTTCTCCCTTTATCCCTGCACATCTGGTAGACAGGGTTTATTTCCAGTCAAAGTTTTTGTGGGTAGGTTAGTGGTCCCTTCCCTCCACTAGGAGTCTTGTCTAGTTGGAGGGTATCCTCTTCAGTCTCAGCTAGGGTCCCCATCATATCCTCCCAAAAGCCTACCCTAATGTAGGTCTCCAGGTTGTCACAGAGTTGGCCCTACCCACGGTTTCTCTTTTCTCTGCAAGCCTTCTGTCCTCCTGCCCCGACTCTCCCCAGGTACAATTGCTTTGTAGTACAGCTTGAAATCAGGGATGGTGACGCCTCCAGAAATTCTTTAACTTTACCAGATTGTTTTACCTACCTTCAGATTTTTGTTTTTCTATATGAAGTTGAGAATTGTTTTTTCTAAGTCTGTAAAGAATTGCATTGGAATTTTTATGGGAGTTGCATTGAATCTGTAGATGGCTTTTGGTAAGATGACCATTTTTACTGTGTTAATCCTACTGATGCATGAGAATGGGAAATTATTCCATCTTCTCATATCTTCTTCAATTTCTTTCCTCAAAGTTTTAAAAGTTTTTGTAAAACAGGCCTTTCACTTTCTTTGTTAGAGTTACATCAAGATATTTTCATTTTGTTTGTGGCTATTGTGAAAGGTGTTGTTTCCTTAATGTCTTTCTTAACCAACTTATCACTTTTATAAAGGAGGGCTAATGATTTTTTTTAAGTTAATTTTTGTATCCAGCCACTCTGCTTAAGGTGTTTATCAGCTGTGGAAGTTTCCTGATAGAATTTTGGAGTAATTTATGTATATAATCATATCATCTGCGAATAGTGATACTTTCCCTTCTTCCTTTCCAATTTGTACTCCCTTAATCACCTTTAGTTGTCTTATTGTTCTAGCTAGATCTTCAAGTACCTACCGTTGAGTAGCTATGGAGAGAGTGGGCAGTCTTATCTTGTCTCTGATATTAGTGGGAATTGCTTTAAGTTTCTCTCTACATATTTTAATATTGGCTATTTTCTTGCTGTATAGTGCCTTTAATGTGCTTAGGTATGTGCCTTGTATCCCAGCTCTCCCACAATTAGAATAATCATTAATAATTACTATTGATTCATGGGATTATTGATACATATTTAAGTGAAATTAAGTATTCTAATAATATTAACTAATCCTGATTATTATTTCAGCAGTAGTTATTTCTTAACCTACTATTACATAAATAAAGGACACAGAAACCTACTAGAATTTTAATAAGACTTAGAACATTAGAGCTGGGTAGATATCAACCCCCTAAGCTACTTTAATATCTCCCAGCCACACAACCCATGACACTTGACACAATCATTCTTATCTGGGCCTCTTCCCGTCCAGACGTCCTATAAATACTTGCACATGTTCCAGCTGGGCTGCTTCTCTCCATCATGCCAATCCTCAGAGCAAGCGCCTCTTCACCAGGTGCTACTAGTTCACACTAACCCCTGGCAACATGCTGCTTTCCTCCTCCTATCTATCTCCCTCCCATGGTCCTCTCCAACACCCAAGGCCTCGAACCTTAGCTCCGCCTACCTCTCTTCAGCCCAGTCCAGGCTGTAGGAAACTTTATTGGGGGATAATTTGGGAGACAAGGTTCACACAACACTATTTTGTATAAGTGAGCATTTGTTCACAGAACAGTAACTGTCTCAAGCAATAAACATTTGAATACATAGTAGCTCGAGATTAACCCAAATACTCCAAGACTTTCAACATGAAGAGGTGTTGGATTTTGTCAAAAGCTTTATTGACATCTAATGAGATGATTATGTCTTTTTTTTTTCTTTCCGTTTGTTTATATAGTGGATTGGGTTGAAGCTTACCTGATCATGGTGGATGATATCTTTGATGTGTTCTTGGACTCAGTATACGAGTATTTTATTATTTTTGCACCAATGTTCATAAGGGAAATTGATCAGAAATTCTCTTTGTATGGTTTAAGAATCAGGGTGACTGTGGTCTCATAGAATGAGTTTGGGAATGTTCCTCCTGTTTCTATTTTGTGGGAGAGTTTGAGGAGTACTGGTGATATGTCTTCTTTGAAAGTCTGATAGACTTCTGAGAAAAAAACCATCTGGCTCTGGGCTTTTTTTTGGTTGGAAAACGTTTAATGGATGCTTCTATTTCTGTAGGGGTTATAGGACCATTTAACTTGATTACCTGATTTTGATTAAATTTTGGTAAATGGTATCTATCTAGAAATTCTCCATTTTGTTTAGATTTTCCAATTTTGTAGAGTACAGGTTTTGAGATACAACCTAATGAAACAACATTTTAGAAAAAAAACTGTTTTCTAGAAATTACCTAAAGTTCTCACTTTAAAAGGACCTGGAGGGGACAGGAGCTTCACATGGAGACTGACAGAGCCAACAAATCTTGGCCCGGGGAGGCCTGCAAAGACTAATGCACCAACCAAGGACCATGCATGGAGGCTACCTAGACATCCTGTTCGGATGTAATCAATCAGCATCTCAGTCTCCATGGGGGTCCCCTAATATGGGGAGTAGGGGCTGTCTCTGACACAGACTTGTGCCCACTCATTGATCACTTCCCCCTGTCCAGGCGGCCATGTCAGCCCACAGAGGGAGAGGTTGCAGGCAGTCCTGATGAGATTTGATAGGCTAGGGTCAGATGGTAGATGAGGAGGGCTGGCCCTTTATGAGGACTAGGGAAGTGGGTCAGGGGGAAGAAGGAGGGGTGGGACCAAAAAGAAACAAAGGAGGGGGCTACAATTGGGATGTAAAGTGAATAAATTTTTAAAAAATAAATTAAGAAAGAAAAAGCAAGCATTTCCTCCACACCAGTTTGTCATTCAAAGTGACTCATCAAGGTTAAACTCAATTTGGAGGAGTATAAAGAAACGGAGCAACAAATCCCCAGCATAGCTAGCAGAGCTGGGCACAAAGTACACCTCCACAGCAAGTGGCCATTGGCTTACATATACCTTGATAAAATATGTACAGCTGAGTGAGTGACAGGCTAGAGACACTGCAGTCTGCCATGAGGCTGTATGACCTTAATAAAAGCCTTCATGTCTCTGTAAGCAAGTAGCATAGTATGAGGTATGTGGTATGTAAGATGTCTGTAGACCCCTCCCCTGGGTCACAGCTAAAGATGAATTTCAATAAATTTTACTAAACCTTAGCCTCAGATACCAAGATACAGTTTTCCTAAAATTTGGAGGAAAAGGGATATTTCTAAACTCTTTTCCCAAAATTTTATAGGTTGTAGGCTCCACAAAAGAAGAAATAGAATAGAATAAAATAGAATAGAATAGAAAAGAATAGAATTAACACCTCAGCTTTGGGGCTGTAGGATACTCACAACATCCATGCCCTCTTTTCAGCAATCAAGTCTCTCAGCACCTCTGCCTCTGAACAGACAACACTGGTCCCCTGCCTTATACATGGCCAATTTTCATTCTCTTTTGCCTGGCCAAGAGAACACTGTTTACTTTTCCTTGCCATGCCTTTGAAGCTTAGAGGAGTCCAAGTTATTTTCTGTCAGCCCTATACCCAGGCAGATTCTTTTTCATCCCCGTCCCCCCTCCCCCGGCAGGCCTTGTGACTTCTCACAATCAGTCTCTCCACAGTGTGTCAAATCTACTCCTGCCCCATCCAGGCCTCTCTCAGTCCGTCTCCAGCACAGCTGCCATGCTATTCACCTAGAATCAGAAAGGTAGTAATGAAAAATGTTGACGTCTTTTGCCCAAGCCCAGCTCTACAAACACTCTATGGTTAAGTCATAATATTTGTTTTATGTAATTTGTAGATTTTTCACCATTAGACTAAGATAATTCCTAGAAACCAACTATAATTTACTGTTCTTTCTCCACTTTTTATTACTGCATAATTAAAACCTACTGTTGACTAACACTGTGAGGAAACATTGTTGTTATGCAGTGTGCATCTTAATTGGTCACACAAGCAGCATCTCTTATCCCAGCATGTCTGCTCCTCTGTAGTGAGGTGTGCACATAATTATCAGTAGTACATTAAGTAGCTACAAGCAGTAGCCTTTCAAAGGACTTACACTCTGATTCTTCAGTTATGGAACCTACAGATGCTTCAGGGTGGAGGACCATGACATAAGGATGTGAGGGCTTAAGGAAGTTGAATGTGAGTGAGAACAAAGTGTATAAAGGGTGTTTAGACAGCATCAACAGTCTTTCTCCTTTGGGTATATTCCTTGCAACCACAGAAGCTAATGAATCTATTGTGAAGCTGAGGGCGCAAGCTCTTCCTTTTCTTGCAGGAAAAGGCGCCTCGGTGTATGCTTCCATCCCTTTCTGCAGCAACTGCTCAACAACTGCTCTACACAAGAGAAGTGCAAAGACAAGTAATACACGGTCACTGACCTCAGGAAGCTCACATTCCAGGAGGAGAATAAATGCTCATATAAATAAATACGTTGCCCCTGCTGATTTTACTGGCAATGAACACTTTTCTGATAGGATGTTGTGGTGGTTTGAATGAGAATGTCCCCCATAGACTCGAATATTTGAAGACTTGATCCTGGGTGGGTGGTGCTCCTTGGTGACATTGTAGAGCCTTTGGTAGAAGGGAAGTGTATCAATGGGGGTGGGTGGGTAATCAAGGGTGCTCCTTGCTTACAGTTGACAATATGTGCTCTCAGCTTCTTATTTCTGCTTCTATGTTTGCTATTCTGTGCTTGTCTCCCTGCCAAAGGGGTACTCTTATCCCTCTGGAACCATTAACACATATAAACTCTGTCTTCTGTAAGTCGCTTCTAGCCATGGTGTTGTATCACAGCCACAGAAAATTCACTAATACGGAGGGAATGGGTGTGGATCTTAGAACCAGAGAGGTGATGATTCAAGCCTCGCTTTTGCAGTGTGCCCAGATCCATCTCTTTTAGAAAAGCAATCTCATTGAAGAACTCCAACTTCTTTCTCTGAAAATAAGAAACAAAACACTCCCCTGCAGGAAGGCAAAAGGATCAATGACTGCAGATAGAGATGGCTATTGAAAGGACCTAGATTGTTCCGCGGCCCTATCTATTTGAACCCTCACTTTGGGACTGTAGAGTGGAGAGTTGAGTGAGTAGATTATAAATGACATGTCAAGTACCTGGCAGAGTGAAGTCTGTTGAAGGCATTTGATAAATAGTAGTTATCAATGTTGACAGTACCATGAAAATACCAGCTTCTCCTTCTCCCTGCTACTTAAATAATATCCAGTTTTACTCCTCTCTGAGTATCATCAGTTTCCCAAAGACTTTATTCCTACAATTTGAAGATGGTCTATTTCAGCGCCTCCTTGAACACGTACAGCTCCACACTTTGGGGCAGACAGTGGGCAGTACCTGTGCCCGCATCTCCAAATCCTCCCTCTAGATTCCTGACCAGCACTTTCCCATACTTCTCTATTCTTAGAGCCAGCCCCTGCCACCTGTCACTGCTGCCCCTGACTGTGGATATTCTACCCCTGCCTGAGTCTTCCTATGCCAACCAGGGCTGCTTTCTCCAGTCCATCTAAGGAGCCACACACACACCCATTCAGGGCAGTAGAATTGCTCTCTCTGCTTTCCTATTTGTCCCTCTGCAAACCATTCTGCAAACTGTAACCAGGCTGAGTTTTACACATAGATTTGTTGTGACACTCATTAAACCTTCAGAGTGGCTCTCTTCCCATGGCCTTTGGGAAAAGTCCAATCCTGAGCATCACCTTGGAGACTTTTTGTGTCCCACCCTTCACTCCCCTCTCCAGGCTCTCCTTAGACCAGCCACACCTATCAGTCTAGAGCTGCATGAATCCTAAGCTCTTTTTTCCCTTCACTAGCCCCCTCTCCTTCTGCCTGAAGTGTTCCTCTGGCTCACGGCAATATGAGACAGTGCTCCATAGGATGTTGTCAGTATATGAACAAGAATGTGAGACACTTGACATGGGGGATTCATGGTGTCTTGCCATGTCAAGTTAAAAGAGTAGTTCTTAAAGGTGAAGTGGTCCTGATCCTATATAGAGAAAATATTAACAAACCTATTGTGGGATAAACCTTGTAGCCAGACCAACAGAAGCTTCATTCTAAAGAGGGGTAATAGGGAAGGACAGAAAGGGTACATGTATACCAAGGGAGGTTACTGAGACATCCAGCAGTATCGGAGATTTTATAGAAAAGAGGAATGATGGTACAGATGAGTAAATGTTAGATTTAAAGGAAATAGAGCTACCAATATTTGATAGTGAGACAAGTCAAGAGAAGTGAGGTGTCAGGCATAGGTGTTAGGACTCTGTCTTGCAAAACTGAATGAGTGGTGGACACAGACACTGAGGTGGAGCACCGTGAGAAAGAATGCACTGGGGCAGTACAAAAACAAAGCAGAAAAAAAAAAAGGAAGATGTGCTCTCCTGTACAAACCAAGCAAAGTCAGAGGATCTGGGTGTTTTCCCCTTAATGAATCCACTTGACCTGCACACTGTGATAAGGAGAAGGATCCTTCATCCAAAATCATGTGTGGATCTAAAAGACAGTGGCGTGAGAAGGACGTAGGCTTGGTTAGAGTTACTCCTAGATATTTTCTATTGCTTGTGGCTATCGTGAAGGGTGCAGTTCCCCTAATTTCTTCCTCTGCATGATTGTCATTTGTATATAGGAAGACTACTGACTTTTTTGAGTGAATGTTTTTATCCAGCCATTTTGCTGAAGGTGTTTATCAGCTGTAGGAGTTCTCTGGTGGAATTTTGGGGGGGTCACGTATATACACTATCACATCATCTTCGAATAAGGATAAATTTACTTCCTCCTTTCCCATTTGGATCCCCTTGATCTCCTTTTGTTGTCTTATTGCTCTAGCTAGAATTTCAAGAACTATATTGAAGAGATATGGAGAAAGTGGGCAGCCTTGCCTGGTCCCCAATTTTAGAGGAATTTCCTTGAGCATCTCTCCATTTAATTTGACTTTTGCTATAGGCTTGCTGTATATAGCCTTTATTATGTTTAGATATGTGCCTTGTTGATCAATGGAATCAAATCGAGGACCCAGAAATAAACCCACACACATATGGTCACTTGATTTTTTACAAAGAAACCAAATCTATTCAATGGAAAAGGGACAGCATCTTCAACAAATGGTGCTGGTCTAACTGGATGTCTACACATAGAAAAATGCAAGTAAACCCATACTTTCACCATGCACAAAACTCAAGTCCAACTGGATTAAAGACCTCAACATAAAACCAGAGACATTAAATCGTTTAGAAGAAAAAGTGGGAAAGAGCCTGGAACACATTAGCACAGGAGACAACTTCCTGAACAGAACACCAACAGCCCAGGCCTTAAAGTCAACAATTAATAAATGGGACCTCATGAGGCTGAGAAGCTTCTGGAAGGCAGGAGACACTGTCAAGAGAACAAAGCGACAGCCTACAGACTGAGAAAAGATCTTCACCAACCCTACATCTGACAAAGGTCTAATATCCAAAATATATAAAGAGCTCAAGAAATTAAACACCAACAAACCCAATAATCCAATTAAGAAATGGGGCTCAGAATTAAACAGAGAATTCTCAACAGAGGAATATCAAATGGCTCAGAAACACTTTAAAAATGCTCAACATCCTTAGTCATCAGAGAAATGTAAATCAAAATGACTCTGAGATTCCATCTTACACCCATCAGAATAGCCAAGATAAAAACTGAAGTGACAGTACATGCTGCTGAGAATGTGGAGAAAGGGGAACACTCCTTCACTGCTGGTGGGAGTGCAAACTTGTACAACCACTTTGGAAATCAATCTGGTGCTTTTTCAGAAAATTGGGAATAGGGCTTCCTCAAGACCCAGCTATTCCACTCCTTGGAACATACCCAGAAAATGCTCCACCATACAAGGACATGTGCTCAACCATGTTTATAGCAGCCTTATTCATAATAGCCAGAAACTAGAAACAGCCTGAATGTCCCTCTGCCGAAGAATGGATAAAGAAACTGGTACATTTACACTATGGAATACCACTCAGCTATTAAAAACAAGGAAATCCTGAAATTTGTGGACAAATCGATGGAACTAGAAATGATCATCCTGAATGAGTTAACCCAGACCCAGAAACACTCACATGGTATATACTCACTTATAATTGGACACTAGCCCAAAAGGCATGCCCCATGAAAGTCTTCACTTACCAGGAGATTGGCATAGATGCAGGGACTTCCTATTGAGACTCTATGTGAGAGAAGTGTGCGAGAATGGGGAAATAGAAGGATCCAGAGGGTCCTAGAAACCTACAAGAAGAACATCCTGACAGGCAGATCTGGACCCAGGAGTGTCTGCTCAAACTACTGCACCAACCAAGGACAATACGTGCAGTAAACATTGAACCCCTATTCAGATCTACCCAATGGGCAGGACATTCTCCACAGTTATGTAAAGAGCAGGGACTGCCTCTGACATGAACTCTGGTGCCCCATATTTGATCACTTCCCCTTGGTGGGGGGGCCTGGTGGTACTCAGATAAAGGATAAGCAAGCTCCCTGATAAGCTATGACCATCTGGTGGGGGAGGAGGTCCCCTTCTGTCACAGACCTAGGGGAGGGGAATAGCGTGAAAGAGGGAGAGAGGGAGGAAGAAACAGGAGGATACAAGTAAGGGGATAACAATTGAGATATAATCTGAATAAATCAATTAAATAAAAAAGAGAAAAAAATTTAAAAAAGGAAGAAAGCCTGCTGCTGCTACCATGGGAACTGTCCATGATTGTGACAACCTTTCCTGCTTCAGCCTACAGCCTTCACAATGGATTCTCTGACACACTGTAAATTTTATTACCCTTCAAGGCAGAAAATTGGCCCTACCTCTACCTGAGAAAGCTCCAGCAGCACAGCACCCCTCCCCAGACCTCTGTAACTGCCATCTCCAGCCCCTCAGTAAGACTCATTCCAAATTATGCTAATTTGAGATGAGAAGTGTGGACAAACACTCACCAGTCCCTGAGTGTCCCCCACCTTGGCTTGAAATCCCACCAATGCACACTCTGGAAATCCCTGCCCCAAAAAGCTGTGCTCCCTAAGAAACACTACATAAAGGCTGTGTCTGCGAAGTTCTCTTTCTCCTCCTGGGAACAGAGGCAGCCACTCATGGATTTATCCCTCCAATAAATCTCTTTTAAGAGATTTACTGCCTGCTGTGACATTCTCTCTCTCTCTCTCTCTCTCTCTCTCTCTCTCTCTCTCTCTCTCTCTCTTTCTCTCTCTTTCTCTCTCTCTGTCTCTCTCTCTCTGTCTCTCTCTCTCTGTCTCTCTCTCTCTCTGTCTCTTTGTCTCTCTCTCTATCTATCTATGTTCTCAGAGGAGGAGGAGAAAGGAGGAGAAATGAAGAAGGAGCAGAGCTCAAAGCTCCTCAGCTCCTCATGGCTTAGGGGCAACCCTTCCCTAGGAGCTGCACCATCTCTGAGAGGAGGCCTCCTCTCAGAGCTGTGAGGTTCCTAGGCTCCTGTGCCTCAGGGTACCCTTGGGACACTCTCCCACCTCAGGGCTGTGATAACTTCCCAGAATGCAGAGTTGTGGACACCGTTCCACCCAAGTACCAGAAGGCAGGCACACAATGCAAACAGTAACAATATCAGTGAATTGTCATAGGAACAGTCAATGGATTTGAACATTCTCCCTGCTACTTTCACGTACCTTAACCATCACCTTCAAGGACAGGGGTTTTAACCCAAGGCTGCATGAGGCTAAGGCTGAACTTTTCCCCTAGCCTTTGACCACACAACAGAACAAAGTAATTGGCCTCCACCAGGGATCAAAACCACAACCTTGTCCTTATTTGATCGGCCTGTCGCTGAAGTGATTAAGGCAGACAAACCTTCGCCATCACCAGGCTGCCAAGCATGTTATTTCCCTTCATACTTGGAGGGTTGCTGATTTATTAAAACCTGCCCAGCCTTTCTAAATATGCCCCTTGGACAGAAAGAAGCAAGTGGCGTTCTTATAAATTATCCTATGGAAATGTTCTTAAGAGATTTTCGAAGAGCTTCACCGATGACAGGTACCAGGTCCTGGAATTGGCCTTGGAGGGGGGAAAAAAAAAAGCCGTACTTAGCGCTGGTGCTCCGGACTGGGCTGCCTCTCGTAACCTAGCTATGTGTTCTCACTGCCACCTGCTGGACGAGGTGCGCACAGGTTTCTGCTTCCGCTCTTCCCTCGCCTTCATTTTCCCATCTACTCCGGAAGGACTGTGGTATTGGACCTCAAGGTTTTCTGGAGGGTCCCTTACCAAAGAAAGGCAGATAGGAAGCCATGCATACTCTGTGAACGCTGTGTGAGGAACAGAGGTGGGGGGAGGGGAGCGGAGAAACGGGGAAGGGACTGGGGAGGAGCGGGGCAGTCCAGTGAGAGGCTGCTTGGAAGCATCTCCCACAGCCCTGATTCCAGCAGTCTATATTCCTGATCCTCAAGGCTTCGGACCACCATCTGGGAAATAGAAGCCTCCGGAAATCCCTTTTAATGCGGCCAGGTGCACGCCTTGTGATTCTTCCCTTATAAGCGCAGCTTGTGCTCTCAGGGCAGACAGGTTTTCTGCTTGAGAACATAATGCCTTTATTTCACAGGACCACAAGCAGCAGGCTCTCTTCTTAAAAGAGAGCCTTATGTCATGGAAATAAGTTTTCCATGCTAGAGCACTTTAAAAATTAAAGGCTTAACTGGACCTGCTGAGCGAGACAGCCAATCCTCAGATACCCATCAGCCACCATACCTTCTAGACCAGCGATTCTCAACCTGTGGGTCGCGACCCTCAGACAACACAGATAATTGCAGTAATACATTTACAGCCGTGAAGCGGCAATGAAAAAAATTTTGTGGTTGGTCACCACAACATGATAAACTGTATTAAAGGGTCGCACCATTAAGAAGGTTGAGAAGCACTATTTTCATTATGTTTTCTTGCATTTGCCTCCCTGACTCATTCAATAGACACAGAACACTGAACAGAAAGAGATTCTCAGTACAAACAAGATAAGGACACTAGACCCGGTTCTGGTCTGGAATAGAAAGATGGCTGCCAGGCAGTGTTGGCACACATCTTTAATCCTAGCACTTAGGAAGTAGAGGCAGAAGGATCTCTGTGAGTTCTAGGCCAGCCTGGTCTACAGAGTAAGTTCCAGGAAGGGCTACACAATGAAACCCTGTCTCAGAAAAACAGAGGGAGGGAGGGAAGGAAGGAAGGTAGGCTGGAGAGAAATGTTGGTTTTAAAAAAAAAAACAAAACAGAAACCTTTGTACTTTATGAGAGCCCATTTGTCAATTGTTGGCCTTAATTCCTGAGCTAATGGGGGTCTAGACAGAAGGTCTTTTCTTACATCTCAGTCTTATTGGGTACTGGCTACAGTGTCTCCTGGCAGTTTCAGTGTTTCAGGTTTCACGTTGAAGTCTTTGATCCCTTTAGAGCTGGTTTTGTGTGTGTGTGTGTGTGTGCAAGGTGATAAAAATGAGTCTGATTTTGTTCTTCTGCTTGCAGATACCTAGTTTTCCCAGCACTATTTGCTGATGGTGCTGTCTTTTTCCCAACGCATGTTTTTGGCATGTTTGTCAAATATCAATTGGCTGCAGCTATAGACAGCCATGTTTGAGTGTTGTTGTTGTTGTTGTTGTTGTTGTTGTTGTTGTTGCTGCTGCTGCTGCTGTTCCATTGGCCTCTATGTCTGTTTTGTGCCAATACCATGCTGTTCTTATTAATCCAGCTCTACAAGATATCTGGGATGGTAATTCCTCTACACTGTCTTTTTTCTCAGGATCGCTTTGGCTCCATCATCTTTTGTGGTTTGTTATGAATTTTAGCATGCTTCTTTCTAGTCCTGCTCTGGAGGTGGAGATTTGGGCTGGGATCGCATCAAATCTGTTCATCGATTTTGATAGAATGGTGGTTTTCACAGTGTTATTTCTACCAAACCACGAGCATGAGAAATCTAGACTCTTCCACAATCTCTTTCTTCAGAGACAATGTAAAGATGATACACGGTGACGTGAAAATTGCCCATAAAGGTCTATGTTCTTTAGGCTTGGTCACTGGCCGTTGTCACTGTTGTAAGATAATGGTGCCATTAGACAGTAGAGCTTAGTGGGAGGAAGTTGGGTCTTTGGGAGAACATACTAAAGAAGGAATTCTAGAACTCCGCGATCACTTTCCTTTCTTGGATTTTGGTTTGTTTGCTTGTTTGTTTCTTTGTTTGTTTGTTTGTCTTGTAAAGATGTGAAGGTTCCTTCCTCCCAAAGCATTGATGCCAACTAACCATGCACTAAACCTTCTGAGACCGTGAGCCAAAGGTAAGATTTCCTCACTCTGGTATTTTGTCCTAGCAGCTGAAAACAACTATTTCAGAAAAAAAAAATCTTCAGAAATGATTAGATGTTGTGTAATCCAGTAACATGTGCAATGAAAATACTTCAGTTAAAATTAATATAAATAATTAATTAAAGATCGGAGATTGCCAGCCAGGTTGACAGAACTGAAGGCACCCTGTAATGAACTCATTCCATTGTGAGGTCAGCTCAGCCCCTTGCCTGCCTTTCCCGCTTCTCCTAGCAATGTAAGCTTGAGTCAAGCACACGCTGCACCGTAGCTGTCTCTATAATCTTTCAAATATTATTTTAAACTTCACATTTTCTCAGTGCTAAAGACCATTTTTATAAAATTGTTGGTTTCGATGACTGCAGTTCAAAAACATTCTGCATGTTTCTTTATCTTTACTTAAATACTTCCGTGATGGTTGAAATAAACAACATGGAATAAGACACTAAAAGAATCTGGAGCAGAGCCCCACTGAATGGAAAGAAGAGTAATGTCACTGTTGCATTTTGCTATTTCTGTTGGTTATACTTAAGATTAATTTTTGAGCCTACTTGAATAAATGAGGTTTGGCATAAACTTTGTAAAATACTTGAAATAGAAAAAAAAAAAGATGAAAAGAGCCAGAAAGCATTTCTTGATGTCACACGTATTAAAAAATGAAATTCAAATGTGTTTTGACATACCTCCAAAAAACAGTCACCCAGGTTCTGCATATTCCTGTGATTACACAGACTGTCAGAATGGTGAAGAGATATAAAGCATTCTGAATAATCATTTTGGAGCCTACATTATATAAACAAAACAAGCAGAAGCCTAAAACTCTCTTGTGCCCACATCCTCCTTCATCGTGGCCAGTGACTAACGCAATGCTCTGCACTTATGCTGAGAATTTAAACCTTCATTGTTTACATCCTTCTCTCTCTGCCCTTGTTGCCCTCTGATAGTCAGGAAGTAAATCCTAAAGTAATAGCTTGACAGGAAGATTTGTAAAAAACAAATTAGTGCCATTCTTCCATGAAAGATTTTGCCAGAACTAAAGCACACAGGAAGGGAGGAATAGCTGTGCCTTTGAGAACATCTTCATTCATCCAATCAACATTTGAGCTCCAACAGGGTACCGGGTACTTTTCTGGGAGCAGAAATTATAAAGATAAACATGGCATGATCTCATATATGGAGGGAGACCTTTACCACAATCATAGACTTCAGAAGGCTGTGCTAAATGCAGTTATTTAAAAAGCATACAAGAGGATAGCTTTTCATGAAAAACTCTTTTTAAAAGGTCTGTTTTGCTGGACTCTCTGTGAAAATCTGACTACAGTGACACAAGCCCCAGGCCAACTCATCTCTTTTTTGCTGTGCTTGACACAGAATTATCTGTGCTTTCCAGAAATACCCTTCACCTACTCCAGGAATTTAAAAGTATACAAAATGTTGCATAAGCTGTTCATTGAGGGCAGAGTTCGAGTAAAACATTAGACTATAGAGAAGTTTTGTAGCAAACAGAGACAGAAAGTGACTGACATGCATGGAACACAGTTGCTTATATTCCAGCTTTCTGCCTCCTTTTTTGCCACTTATATTACCTACCAATACTTTGTTCCTAGCAACAAAATTCTACTGCTAGTATTTTGAAACTGAGAGAAGTAAAAAAAACAAGGCGAGGGCTGTGGACAGATTGTGAATTAGAGTAAGACCACCATCAAATCAATTTCTTTATTTTCATGGCCAAAAATGCAAAAAGACTATAGCAACCGAGAAAAGATGTTTTGGGAGCTAACCAACAAAAGCCTTACCTTTGTTGCTGAACATGGTACACTCCTCCAAGACTGTCCGCTAACCACCTTCCTTCCTGCAAGGAGTAGTCCGGCAAGACTGCCATTTCCAAGTGCCACTGACTGAGTGGCACAGACAAAAGAAATGTATTCCTTACTGTTCTAGAGGCTGTGGGTCCAAAATCAAGATATCAGCAGGTTTGAATTATTATTCGGAGGCCTCTCTCCTTGACCTCTCCGCTTCCCCTGTCATTGCAGGGTCTTTCCTATTTGTGCATAACCACTTTAAAATGACCCCTTTGTCTTCCCAGATCAGGGACTAGCTTCACGATGTCATTTAACTCTGGTTTTCTTCTTAAACATCTTATTTCCAAATCCAAGTGCAGCAGGGGCTATGGTCTCAATGTACAAACAGCTGGGAAGACAACTCCGTCCATAGAATGAAGTTGAGCCCTATAGCAACAGAGCCTATAACTCCAAAAGTGCCCCCTCCCCCAGAAATGACTGATGGCCCCTCTACATGGAAGCCCCTAAGCTCCCTCTCAATTTGCGGCTATCCTCAAATCAATCACTAAGCCTATGAGAGTCTATTCCTCTGTTTTGGGGGTCTGCTAGGTCCCAAGGATCTTAAGAATTTGACAACTCTATAGACCCTTGTGAAAGCTAAGGGTACAAGATGGCGTTACTTAAGCTATACCCAACTACACCAGAGTCAAGAGGTAATAGAGACAAGCATGACCATCACAAAGCCATCAGCAATCGAAGCTTGAAAACTACACGGACCGAGCTGTAACTGTCAGATTACAACTCTTACCTAGTAACTACTGACACTCACAAATTCGAACTCACCAATTCCAGTAAACTGCTGATGGCACTGTGTCATCACCTTCAATGCATCCTGCATGACATCACTCCTCTGCCTCTGTTTTCTGGAGAGCATCACGTCTTGTACATCCTGAATAGCAATTCTTCTGTGTTATTCTCCAGTGAATTCTTTTTCAGAGACTCGTTTTTCTGGCACATTGATAGTTGGACATCACAGGAAAAGCCTGAGCTTCCCATTAGTTTCCTACATATCCTAGTAATGACACAAGAATATATGTGTTGCATGACACTAGGATTAACCAATTATGGGGGAAAGAATGGCTATTTTAATTAAGTTCCATTTAGCATACACTGAGCGGTTTGTTTTAAAATATGGTACATGTATGTAGAGCCAAAAATGCGGAAAACTGTGGTCCCTAGACTTATAAAGTTTATAATAGTTTGTTGGAAACATGGTTATTGTCATCTTCTCTAAAACATTTCCCTGACAACCAGCAAAAGAAAAAACTACAAAATCCAGTCCTCAGTACAAAACAATACCAAAAAAAAATTGTACTGCTTGCAAATACCAAGTACATTTATTCTTTATGCAATAAATGTCAACTTTTCCCTTAATAAGCTTTCCTTTTACAAGCCTAGGAAGAGAACAGCAATTTGTTAATGCCATTTAATTGATTAAAATGGCACACTCTCTGGATTTTTTTCAGCTTCCTCACATTTGCTTCTTCCCACAGGGTGCCTTAAATATGAGCTGCAATGTTCTATGGCTGGACACACTGAAGGATGCTGGGAAGTGTGTGTACCCTGCACTCCTCACTTGCAGTGCAAACAGATCAGGGGGGAATATGCAACTCCTTAATTTTCATCTGTCAGCACATCTGTCATTGAGCCTATGAGAGTCAAGAGAGATCAATGGTGCCACCATTGTGGCTATACTTTCCTTTGAGTAGGAAAGTAAAATGGGCAATTTACTATACAGTTTGACTTTGGGGACTGGAAGTGTAGCTCAGCAGTTAAGAGCACAGGCTGCTCTTCCAGAAGAGCTGGGATTCAAGTCCCAGCATCCCCATGGTGGCTGACAACCATCTTTAACTCTAGTTTCAGGGGATCCAAGATCCTTTCTCGGCATGTATACACTAGGCATGCACATGATGCACAAATAATTATAAATAGATAGATAATATAAGTAAATCATTTTTAAAGAGTTCTACATAGATTTTAAGACACACTGCAGCCGGAGATAGCACAGAGATTGACAAAAAGTACTTCAGTCTCTTCCCCCTTTCCACTAGGGAAACGCAAGCCATGGAACGCTAAACAATGAGGAATGGGATGAGTTGCTCTCAGCAGCTAATCTGGTAACTGAGCCAGGTAACCAGCTAAAGGCAGAAGTTCCACAAAAGCAATGGAAAATCTCTTATACTTACTAAAAAAGGCTAACACATGCTGCACCTGACACATTTGGGTCACTCAAGTAATAATCACTGTACATGTACAATGAACATAGTCATGAAATTTTTTTAAAAGCTGTCTTTAAAAGAAAAGGAAAGCCTCGCACAGGGTGATATTTGCTGCAATTAATGGAAAGGGGGGGGAGGTCTTAAAAATAAGCTCAGACTTTTAAAAATCTGTGTGATATGTGTATATGGGATGATGCATATGTGTTCATGACTATGTGAGTGCAGGCATGCACGTGGCGTGGCATGAACGTGGAGGTTAGATGACAATGTCCCATGACAGTCTTCACAATCTACCTTGTCTGCTGCACTCTCCAAGCTAGCTGGCCTGTGCATTTCTAGGAATCTCATGTCTCTACTTCCCACCTTGCTGCGGGTACACTGGGACCACCGATGAGTGCTACTACAACGGGCATGATGTGGCTCCTGAAGACCCAAGCTCAGGCCTACACTGGGACATGCACACATTTCCCACTGAACTCTGAACTCTCTTCACAAAGACCCAAAAGTTTGCTAGTCTCCTCTCTCTCTCTCTCTCTCTCTCTCTCTCTCTCTCTCTCTCTCTCTCTCTCTGCTTTTCAGCCTCATGGAGAGAAGAAGGGATAATACTGGAAGCTATGAAGTCTACACACTTGAAGTGCTGAGGTTCTCAACATTCCTTGAGCATCCTATTTCAACTGAATAACAAATGAAAGCTTTTCGTTTGTGTGTTTGTTTGAAGTTCCCAAGGCAAGACCCAAAGCAGTGGTCACTTTCATAATAGACAAAGAAAAATTTGACCTCCAAATTATTGCATTATGAAAAGCAGCTGTCGTGACTATTACTCTTCCATACATGTACATATGTATGTATGTGTATGCATAAAGTGAGTAATTCTGCCTCAAATATAATCATATTTTTAGAAGTGGTTACCATTTCCTATTATTAGTACATCTCTAAATTGTATCTAAACAGGCAGGAAGTGCTGTAAAGTATGCAGAATGCATGGGAAAACCTGCTGCCCAAGCCCTGACACATGGAGAAGATGAAGAAAGGAGAGATTCCATCTCTAAAATAGACACTCACCTACCAGCAAATTTATTCTTCATTAATCCAGCTCATGCAGTAAAGACTAGATACATCTCATAAGATAGTCTTCATCTGAGAGCTGGATAGATGGTTTAGCATGGTACCAAGGATGACCTGAGTTGAATCCCAGGGAACTACGTAGTCAAAAGAACTGACTCGGGCTGGAGAGATGGCTCAGAGGTTAAGGGCACTGACTGCTCCTCCAGAGGTCCTGAGTTCAATTCCCAGCAACCACATGGTGGCTCACAGCTATCTATAATGTGATCTGATGCCCTTCTGGCGTGCAGGTGTACATGTAGGCAGAGCACTGTATATGTAATAATAAATAAATAAATACATCTTTAAAAAGAAGAACTGACTCCCACACATCGATCGTTATCTGATTTTTACATGCACCTGTGCCTATTTCTCCCTTGTATGTGTACACACTTAAAAAGGACATTTAAATCAAGAAGACCTTTGTATAGATTCATTTCTTTTTATTTTATGTACATGGTTATTTTGCCTACATGTATGTATGTGTTCTGTGTGCATGCCTGGTGCCCGTACAGGGCAGAAGAGGGCATCAGATAGCCTAAAACTTGTCTTCCCAAAATAGTGGTGAACCTCCATGTGGGTTCTAGAAACTGAACCTCAGGTCCTCTGCAAATGCAGCCAGTGCTCTTAACCCCTGAGCCCTCTCTCCAGTCCTTACAGCAAGAAGGCCTTAAGTAGAGTGTCAATAACTAAGACTGCAAAGCAAACAGCTCTTATAGATCAAAGCCTTGGGCAAGATTCAGCGTGGCTATATCAGAAATTTTCCTAAAGGGCCTGGGGCTCAAGCAGGTGTCTCAAACACACACAACTAAATAATTCACTTCCACCGTCACCTGAAAAGAGACCAGAACTCAGGTCAGTGAGTTAAGGTTCTTTCAATGCTAGGAAGACCAAGAGGAGATGGGGATCATAAGAAACAGATGTGGGCATGTCCCCTGGAGGGGGAGACCTGGTGGCACTCAGAGGAAGGACAGCAGGTTACCAAGAAGAGACTTGATACCCTATGAACATATACAGGGGGAGGTAATCCCCCTCAGGAACAGTCATAGGGGAGGGGAATAAGGGGAAAATGGGAGGGAGGGAAGAATGGGAGGATACAAGGGATGGGATAACCATTGAGATGTAACAAGAATAAATTAATAAAGGAGAAAAAAAGAAACAGATGTGGGGTCTTGTTGTTATTTTTTAAGATTTATTTATTATTACGTACACAGTGCTGAAGAGGGCATCATATCTCATTATGGATGGTTGTGAGCCACGATGTGGTTGCTGGGAACTGAACTCAGGACCTCTGGAAGAGCTCTTAACCTCTGAGCCATCTCTTCAGCCCAATCTTGTTTTTAAGTTGCTTAGAAATCTAAGACATCTAAACATATGTCTGATGGTTCTAATTTAAATGTATAATTGAATAGTTGATTTTCAGACCTACAAGTTTTAAATTAAAATGCATCAATGTTGTGTTTGTATATACAATTAGAATATACAAAAGCAATTGACATGTACAATACTTGAAATTCCATTTAGTGAATAAACTACAGTTTGAGGACCTACAGATAAATGACTTGTTCCAAGTGCATAGTTCTTAGGAAAAGTAGATCTGTTAATGTTTAAAACGTATAAGGAACTGTAATTAGTCACATTAACGGCTGAGCTCTTAAACGAATCATAAGTTTGCTAGATTTATAAATAGAATAGATATTATGACCTGATTTAGAGGCTCAACTAAAAATATTTGAGTTTGTAATTTTTATGCATCAAATTCTAATTTTAAAAAGAAAAACAACTGCAGATACATCCTCTACAAATGACACCAGAGCTTCAGCATTCCTGACTATGTGTCTCCTTTGATTCTGGTCTGTCAGCACTTCGTCTTCTATAGAACAAAGTCCTGATCCATAAGAAGCTAGCTTTTCAGAAGAAAAAAAAATCATTAATGTACTGGATGTGACTCTATTTCCTTACTATATTTAATCTCCAGAAATAAAATCATAAAATAATAAAAAGTCAAGTTCAAATTAGCATCTGGTACCTCATCTCATTTTCGAACACCATGGCTACACAACATTTTGGCTTCACAGTAAGGGAACTTCCTCTCTCTCTTTGGTCTTCAGCACGAGGACAATTGAGTTTGAGTTTTCTGTGTCTCCCTTTGTATCAGTCAAATTTTTACAGAGGTTCTCTCACTCTCAGTTGCAGCTCCACGGCTTTTCAGAAGGATGGAGGAATGGTGCTGGGGAGATGGCTTGGTGGACAAAGGCACCTGCTGTGAAGCATGAGTATCTGAGTTCAAATACCCAGCACTCTCAGGAAAAGCTGAACATGGTTGCACATCCCTGCAAACCCAACAGTGAACAGATGAAGACAAACAGATCCAAAGAACAGCCTAGGTGAAACGCCATGCTTACAGTTAAGGAGAAACCCTGTTTCTAGGCATAGAGAGGAGAGTAATAGAGGGGAAACAACATTCATGGCCTCTATGTGTGTGCCTGTGTGTGTGTGTGTGTGTGTGTCGTGTGTGTGCATGTGTGTGTGTGTGTATAGGTGTACACACACACACATACAGCACATGCATATGCCTCCCTCACACATAATATCCCAATAGAAGAATGAAATATTAATGCACATAGTTGCAGAATCGATTGTAAATGTTTACAAACTGAGCTCTATAGAAACCAGAGGAGAGGAGACCAAAGGTACAGAGTGCTGTAGAAATGGTAACATTCTCACACAAGGGCTAGAGGTATAATTTTAATATTTCTGAGACTGAAGAATTAAAAACACTATCAAGTATATTGTATAGAGCTATAGAAGACACTATTTAAGAATTAAAATTGTCTCCTGTGCCAATATGTTCCAGGCTTTTCCCCACTGAACAGAACACCAAGAGCCCAGGCCTTAAGGTCAACAATTAATAAATGGGACCTCATGAGGCTGAGAAACTTCTGTAAGGCAGGAGACACTGTCAAGAGAACAAAGCGACAGCCTACAGACTGGGGAAAGATCTTCACCAACCCTACATCCAACAAAGGTCTAATACCCAAAATATATAAAGAACTCAAGAAATTAAACACCACCAAACCAAATAACCCAATTGAGAAATGGGGCTCAGAACTAAACAGACAATTCTCAACAGAGGAATATCGAATGGCTGAGAATCACTTAAAGAAATGCTCAATGTCCTTAGGGGACATTGCAAATCAGGGAAATGCAAATCAAAACAACTCTGAGATTCCATCTTACACCCATCAGAACGGCTAAGATCAAAAATTCAAGTGACACCACATGCTGGTGAGGATGTGGAGACCTTCATTGCTGCTGAGAATGCAAACTAGTACAGCCACTTTGGAAATCTCTCTGGCGCTATATCAGAAAACTGGGAATAGGGCTTCCTCAAGACCCAGCTATTCCACTCCTTGGAATATACCCAGAAAATGCCCTACCACACAACAAGGATATATGCTCAACCATGTTCATAGCAGCCTTATTCATAATAGCCAGATCATGGAAACAGCCTAAATGTCCCTCAGTAGAAGAATGGATAAAGAAACTGTGGTACATTTACACTATGGAATACTACTCAGCTATTAAAAACAAGGAATTCCCGGAATTTGTGGACAAATGGATTGAACTAGAAATTATCATAATGAGTGAGTTAACCCAGAAGCAGAAAGAGTCAAATGGTATATGCTCACTTATATCTGCATACTAGCCCAAGGGGCATGTCCCATGAAAGTCTTCACTTACCAGGAAAGTGGGACAGAGGGGAGGACATCCTATTGGGACTCTAGGTGTGAGAAGCATGGGAGAATGGGGAAATAGAAGGATCCAGAGGGTCCTAGAAACCTACAAGAAGAACATTGTGATGGGCAGATCTGGGCCCAGGGGTCCTGTTCAGACTATGGCACCAGCCAAGGACAATACATGCAGTAAACTTCAAACCCCTACCCAGATCTAGCCAATGAACAGGACATTCTCCACCGTTGAGTGGAGAGTGGGGACTGACTTTCACACGAACTCTGGTGCCCCATATTTGACCATGACCCCTGGATGGCACTCAGAGGAAGGACAGCAGGCTACCAAGAAGAGACTTGATACCCTATGAGCACATACAGGGGAAAGAGGTCCCCCTCAGTCACAGTCATAGGGGGGAAGAGTAGGGGGAAAGCGGGAGGGAGGGAGGAATGGGAAGATACAAGGGATGGGATAACCATTGAGATATAATATGAATAAATTAATAAAATGCATGTATAAAAGAATTAAAATTGTAAGCACAGATTATATACATATATCTAGAGTCACACAAGTATACCGATCTAAAAACAAATGAAGAGAGCAGGATGTGAGCAGCCTTGTCCTCCATGTCAAAGTGAAAAATCATGTCAATATATCTGTAAGAAATATACACGATATATTGTAAGTCAAGAAATACTGTCACATATGACCTGGAATGCACTATCCAATATAATACTTAGCAGTCACATATGGCTTGTGAGCGGAAACACATACATTCCAGTTGGCATAGCTTACAAGTTTGAAGCACACCAAGATTTTGAAAAGCATATGAAAACATAACTTCCTCAATAGTACTTATGTGAATTATAAGTTGGATAACAATACATTAGATGTATGTGTTAAATATTATCTAAATTTGATATATGTGTACTTTTTCAATGTGGCTACTAAATAATTTAAATTATATATGTGGCTTACATTAAATTTCGATTAGACAGGACTGCTTTAAAGTTTTGGTTTTAGGCATTGGAACTAAACACACAACTAAGGGCTTGCCTCAGAGAAACAAAACTAAAAGAAAAAATATATGGGATGGAAGCTGTGTGTGTATGTTTGTGTGTGCGTGTTTGTATATGTGTTTGTATGTGTGTTTGTGTGTGTGTGTTTGTGTTTGTGTATGTGTGTATGTGTGTGTGTGTGTGTGTGTGTGTGTGTGTGTATGTGTGTGTGCACCAAGAAGCAATCCAGGATTGGGAGACAGCAGCATCCTCCACTATCTAGAACCTATATTTTAATGGAAGAGAAGAGCAAGCAAACAAAGATAATTTACAGTGAAGTTCTGTGGCCTATAAATACTCTTCTCTATTTTTAGATTTTTTTTTTTAATAAGGAAAGAATCCATAGTGCTTGGATAGATTTTGTTGGTCTGCGGGAAGAGGTGGCCACTTTAGGGATCTCTTCCTGAAGAAGTTATTTGGGGAGGAATCTTGGGCACTGGACCCAACTAGGAAAAATGTGGAGGACAGTACATGACGTTCTCTATGAAGAATGCCTCTGACGGCAGTGGACCGAGTATGTAAGAGCAACAGAAAGGTAGGTGAGGCTCAAGAAGAACCATGAGCATCTGCGGATACAAGTGCTGTCCACCTCTGACCTCACTGATGAGGACTCTGGAGTTTATTCCAAGTACAATAGGACCCATCGGGTAGATGGGAACAAGAAACGAACTAACATGACTTTTTATTTAATGACCAATTTTCTTCTGGAGTTATAAGTAGTAAGTCCAAAAGAAAAAGATCTCATTGCCACTTTCAAGGTTAGTTAAGTAAGAATAATGAAATCAGAAATTTTCATCAAATGGAGAACTCATTATTGAGAATAAATGTGGGGGTCACTGTGCATCAACAGAAAGACAACTATTCCTGGGACTCTGTCAGGCTTCACTGCTCAGTGACACCTGAAGGAGAATTTAGGTTCCTACTTCCGTGTCTTCAGAGGAAGCAAATACTTTCTTCCTGGGTCCTCTACTACCCAGCACTGCATGGGACACTTGTCTCCCAGTCCTCAAAACATTCTGTAAAAGTGTTAGGATGACCCATCCCATATTAGAAGAAATGGGTCCCATCCCAAAATTTAAATGACTTGCATATGATTCTGATATTTTTACATTTATTGGTTCTGTACCCATTAGTGCGCCCATGCACTTGCGTGTGCACATGCCATGATGTACATCAGAAACCAGAGAACATGATGTAGGAGTTGATTCCTTCAGCTTGTAGCTCCAGCGGATCTAACTGAGGTCCTCAGGCTTGGCGGCAAGAGCCTTTGCAGCATGGTGCCGTCCCTGGCTAAGCCATCCCACCATTCCTTGCCTAGAATTCTTAAGCCAATAAATGACAGAGTTTGGATTTACACACAGCTTTTCTGATGCAAAGCACCAAGCTATTTTTATAGCCTCTTCTCAGACATAATAGGTTTCCTTAGCATTTTAAAAGACAAATATCAAAATGAATAATCTACTTGGAGGTAAATAGTGGTAATTGCTGTCAGTTCCCAACAGTCAGTTATTAGAGATTCGACAGTGCAGGATGATTTGCTTGTAATTACGCAACTCGGTAGTGGCCAAGCTGGGATAATTATTAGATTTTCTCAAATGCTTCTATTGTTAGCCAATCCCCTCTTCGAAAATTCAAAAGTTTAAAGCCATACATTGGGCCTGAGCATGAATATAAATTTCCAAGTAATGAAGGTTAATTGAGCTATAGAGATGCTTATCAAAAGATACAGCTGCAAATACAAAACAAGGATAGTTGGTGAGTGGTTTCGAAGACGTCAAGGAAGCAGCTCCATGGATGACGGACAGTGGCGAGCCAGATCCCTACCACCATTCCAGGCTAGTGGGTCGATTCTACTGATCAAGAGTCCTACACAGCAGTCATTACAAACTGTGCTCTAAATTGAACGAATGCTTGTTGTGTTTCCTCTGAGATTTCCCAATGAGACTTGCGGCATATCGCTGAGAGTATATCAAACACCCCCACAAAAAAATCCATGAAAATGACATTTATTAATATTTAGTATATGGCATTCTCTTAAGATATATTGTGTATGGTCACTCATTCAAGTCCGTTGAGGCGAGTTCAGTGAGATAAGTAGAGAGAATTCTATTGCAAAAAGCACATGTTTTAAGATGTGTTAGGAAAAAAGAGAGAGTTTGGGGAATCACTTATTTGAAAAGTGTGTCCCTTCTCACCCTGGCACCAGGGTGCACTCAAGCTCTAGAAACGCTGAGTCTTAAACGGCTCCGTGCATTTAAGTCTCCCCAGTGTTAAAGGATGGGAGGGCTCCCTACAGGCCAAACATCTTTCTCTTTGACATCAGAGTCCCTGCCTTAAGACTTATGTGGGAAAGGCAAATATTAAACAGGCAAAATCTTGGTTTTATACTGCAAACTGAATGAGTGATTTTCTTTGGTCTTATTTTCTTATCATACAAATAGAATTTAAGTCCTTTTCATTCCAAAATAGCATCCTGCTGGCTACCTAATGGGATGTCAAAGGTTATAGAAAGAAGTGGACTTTTTAGTGCTAGGGAGATGGCTCAGAAGTTAAGAGCACTGACTACTCTTCCAGAGGACCTAGGTTCTATTCCCAGCACCCACATGGCAGCTAATAACTATCTGTAAGTCCTGTTCCAAGGAATCTGATACCCTCTGCCCTCTTCTTGCCTCCACAGGCATCGGGCATGTACATGGTACATGGATATATTTGCATGCAAAACACCCATATACATAAAATAAACCTTTTAGAGAAATGGAAATTCTAAGAGGATAACATAAGAAGGTGTGCTTACATATCCACAATTACTGATTTGACATTTTTAAAGGCAGATCATTATGCCCAGGTTAAATCATTAGGCTTTTCACAGCTAAACCAGGTTGGGGCTAGAAATGATAAAAATCGTGATCCAAAAGAGAAATGCCAGCGTCCCCAGGAGGCTGACAAGCAGGTCTCCTTAGCTTGGTTGGAGTGAATAATTCCAGGCGGGCGTGGCACAAGCGTGAGTGTGAATTAGACTCTCTGTTTCTTGCTGACTAAAGTCTGCATGCTGCAGTTTAAAACACTTGTTTCTTATCTAGAAAAGCATCTGCTTTTTGCCGCTAAAAGCAGGATCCTGAGGGAAGTGGTGATCTTTCCCAAGGTAATGTGATTAATAGCCAACTTGCAAATCTTAACTGAGAGACCTTCTGATGGAGCCAGCAGCGCTGAGTAATTGTTTCCATGAATAATCTTGATATATATTGCCTTTCTCTCCGGAATTGTAGACAGCCGCCCTCGCAGACGCTCTTCTTTCCCCAACTCCATAGCGTCAGTACCTAAGGCTATTTCACAAGTGATGCTTGCTGACCGCCACACACCTGGGCACCGCGCCAAGCAGCATCTTGCTCCTGAGAGGCTCGTGAGGAAAAACCATCAGCACAAGGCAGTACTTAACAAATGGGTATGACATGTCAAACTAGACTTAAAGCCTGCTCCCCGGAGTTCCCTTCCTTTCATTAAAGTAAAAACGCAAGAATGAAACTTTGTTCTCAGATACGCAGAGGTAGGGAAATGAAATCTGAAGGTGGCGTGAGGGCAATAATCCTTGCGAGCAGTAAAGAGAAAACGCGTCAAGAACAAAGCAGGATCAGATGCCTGGTTTTGTTGAACCCTAGACTATGCATTAAGGCATTCACTTTGTGAAACTGCCCATGGGGTCACAGTCTCAACAGACATTGCTAAAATCTGTCTTTAGTGTTCCTCTGCCTCTGACTCAGCTGCTCAGATTTCTGTCTAGCAAGCTTCCTTCATGCCTAAGAGATCTAGGCCTGATTTTACAAGGAACTGCAGTGTGGCAGACCCATTGTTTTCCTCTAAGAACATTCTACTTTCTTCCTGATAAGTCTGGAGCCACCTAATTCATAGCACCATGGGAAGACGGCTTCAGCTCATTTTCACTTTTTAAAGGGCCCTGCGAATCAGAACAGCCTGATGGGATCTTAGAAAATTAAAATAAGCTCTAAGGTGAAAGCACAATGCAGAAATGTGAAGGAGAGGGCAAGGAAAGTGGAGGAAAGAGAAATAACAATCCCTCTGAGTCAGGAATCAGGAAGCCTGCTTTAAAAAAAAAAGTCAAGATCTGTACCCTGACTCCTAGACATGAAACTGTGGGCAATTCTTGACACCACTATCATTGTAAGAGCTTGAATTTATAGTGTTTACATGAAACCAGCCCTTTACACGGCTTATGTGTTTTAATCCTCAGAGCAACTTTGCAGCAAAAAATCTATTATATCACTTTCCAGCTGGAAAAAGCAATTCTGAAAACTTAATCAGCCCAAGGTTCTCCAACTAGTAGATGTCAGACCCCAGGGTTTCCACCCACTGCAAAGGCGTTGAATTGAAATCACCGACCCTTTCTTCAATAACGATTATCACACTTTCCAGAGGCACGGGAAGGTGTTTTTAGCTTTTTGCCACAATGACTTAATAGCAGAAGGAAAAAAAAACTAATTTACTTCTCCTGGGTCTAAAGTAGCTTAAAGAGTAGCAGATTTTTGTTGTGCTTGGTGGGGGAGTTACCACCATCTTGGTTGATGTATGATAGTTTCACTGCAATGCTTAGCTGTGCTCCGTGTGGCTTCTCATCCGCACAGACAAGGCTAAGCTGGTCCCAGTACAGATCAGAAATGCTGAGAAAGAAAACATGGAAGTCCTCCTGTGCCCTTGGATCAGAGCCTGGCACATTACTTACACTACATTCTGTTATTTAAAATAAGTCACAAGGCCAGCCCAGATTGGAAGTGGGCTATTGACTATAAAATCACATGGAGAACGGCACATATCCTAGCAAGAGTGAAGAATTGGGGTATTTTGCCATCACTCTACCGTAGAATATATGTAAATATGCTTTGTAAACTGCAAACTACCATCCCACTGGGTCCTTTCTAAAAACCTGCTCCCACTGAAAAAATGTCAGCGCCTCCACAGATCCAAGGACAGCTTGTTCTCATAGCTGTCATGTCTTCGAGCTGAGTTTATAGAACAGAGTTAGACAATATCAGATGTCAGGCTTTTCCTGTGCACTCTGAATTCAGATGACTGGCGCCTCCTCCTTTGCTTCCCCAGCCTCCTGCCCTGAGAATCAAGCCACACTTACATTCTACTATATTAGGAATGCTTGCCATCCCAAGCAGAAAAAAAAAAAAAAACAGAAGAAGAAAAATGTCTGAGCGTGGTGTCACTTACGGCTGCCTTTCTGGAAGTACATATTCCATCATTTTTATTGAGGTATCATGCTTTCTTCTGAAATCAAATCCCAGGTTTATAGTCTACAACACTTTGTAATTCCCCTCCACAGGGTTCTGGGAGACACGGTCTGGGAGGGCATCAAACTGGCCTCCCCCCTCCGCAATTTACACGAGGCCATGAAATTTAACATGATTTGGAAAAAAAAGAAAATAAAAAGCTGATGTAACGAGAAACTCTAGAGATTACAGCATCTCTGTGTGAGAGCTGTTTGTATTTGTGAAGCCTCCCATGAACACCCTCCGGATGAGCCTAGAAGGATGTCAGCCCTTATCACAGCATCACACCATCTCCGGAGGCTGTTCGTTCCCACTGCGGCTGGCTGCACACTGGTGTCAGCCAGAGAGATTTGAAAATCCCCATGTTCAAGTTATACCCCAGGATAATTAAATCGAATCACTGGGCATGAGATACAGCATCAGCATCATCGCCAGGCACCCCAACTTCCCCTTGAGGCTGAGAACTACTGCAAGGGCCATGCTTTCCTTGCCAATATGTGGTAGGTTATCAGTCCATTTCCCTTTTTTATTTGGAGGATTTGCCATTAAATTCTTTAAAAGATCTTTTGGAGTCAGAACTGCGGCTAAGTCTCTGCCCTGTTACTTCAATATTGTATGTTTCGAATTAAGTTAGTTAAACTATTTAGCCTCTCTGGACTTTGATTTCCTCCTGAGAAAGATCATTCCTACCTGATGAAGTATTAGAAAGAGTGAAATAAGTATATAAAATGCCCTGTTGTGGATAAACACATGTTTCTTTCCCCCTAAGGATTCCTGATAAAGACGCTTACATCCCTGAGCGCTGGTAGCTGGCTGAAGCAAACAGAAGGACACTCCGTGTGTATTAATGGGCTTGAACACAGTGATAGAGCCCAGGTATTGACTTTCATGCACATCAGGAAATCCTGCTGCTGGTCCCCTCGGGGCCAATTACTACTCTATATCTGTGAGCTGGGGTCCACCTCACAGGGCATTTAAATGCCACTTGCTCTTATGTCCAGATACCTTATCAGTGGGTGTTTATCTGTTCTTATTCATCTGTCCAGCATGCCTGCTACAGCAAGGACTGGGGAAGACCACCAAGGGAGGTATGGCCAAGAACACAGCCTCAGACTGCTTGCCACAAAAGCAAAAGACCAAAATAAAGTATAACATCATCATTACAGAGATAATGCAGCGGGAAGGGGGATGTTATTATGGAATAATAGTGGAATCACCTTCTTTGCCACTTGTCCCCAGACAAGTCTCTAGCAGTACTCTACACAAGACTGTGGTTACGTTGCTGGCACCTTTAAGCAACCTGGTACCACAGAGCAAATGATCTTTTCCCTCCCTGTGCTCTCTACAAGGGTAACAAATAAAAGATGAATTTTCATGTCTCAGTTCTGGTTCATTTTTTAATCAGAGGAAAATCTTTACAAATTAAAGGAGCAAACCAGAAAGTACTTTTTAATATTGCTGATTAATTATATGCAACCAAATGATTTTTTTTTTTCAGTGCTTAAAATCAAATCCTGGGCTTTGTCCTTGCTAGGCAACTATTATCCCGTTGAGCTACATCCCAATCCATATATTTAAGGCAGGGTGGTGATTTGAATGAAAATGGTTCCCCATAGGCACAAAGGGAGTGAGTGGCACTATTGGGAGGTGTGGCCTTATTGAAGTAAGTGTGACCTTGTTGGAGGAAGTGTGTCACTGAGGGTGGGCTTCGGGGTCTCAGATGCTCAAGCCACACCCACTGTCTCACTTTCTTCCTGCTGCCTGCCAATCCAGATGTAGACCTCTCAGCTCCTTCTCCAGCACCATGTCTGCCTGCACGCTGCCATGCTTCTCCCCATGAAGAAAATGGACTCAACCTCCATTCTCTTAACAAGAGTTGCCATGGTCATGGTGTCTCTTTATAGCAATAGAAACCCTAACTAGAACAGACAGTAATTTCAAAAATCACTAACCTCAGTGGGAATCAGTCTCCCCTGGTAGCTTCTCATCGCACATGCTAGAATAGGTCCTGTGGGTTTATCTCCTCAGCCTGGTCAGAAGTGATGAATCTGGGCCGCCACAGCTTTTATTTATCAGCATCCCATTCTTACTAACCTGAGTACTTCCTTGTGCTAATCTATTTGGCCTTCTGTGCTTAGGGAACACCCAGCCAACCTTTAAGTTTGTGAAAAATAGAATTTCATCTTGATCAACAGTGGTTGCTAGTGAGTGTTGCACAAGTCATTGATCGTATATTTCAGTAAAATTAACCCTGCCATTTAAAAAAAAAAACCAAGTATCTACTTCTTTATGTATCTTAACATCTCCATCTTCCTCATCAGATATCTGTAAACTATAGCCCAGGAGCCAAATCAAAGCCACTACCTACTTTTCTGTGTCAGGGGTTGGTTTACGTAGCCACACCTCCAAGTTTGCATGTTGCCTGGGGCTGATTTCCATTATGAACTCAGAACTGATTGTCACTAGTCTACAAAGCCAAAAGCATTTCTCACCTGGACCCTGGCAGAGAGTTTGCCCACCCCTTCTCTTAACTGTATGCATCATGAAAACAAACATTGCTACAAAGTCCCTACACATTCCTCATATATGCAAGCTTTGTTGGCATCACAGCCTTAGAGCTACTTTTCTGATGAAGGCCCTCAGAGAAAAGAAAGGCATAAATCTGGACCTCACTTATAGATAACGCTGAAAAGGTGCTAAAGAGAGACACTCTCTGATTTTCCAGGCAAGGAAACTGAGGCCGAGGAAGCTGAAGTGAGTCTCTCAGCACTGCCGAAGAAGAACATTGAAAGAGCCTGCAGCAGATTTATTTAATTAATAAGCTGCTCTGTGGAAGTCAGTCTGTCCCCAGGAGGACCAAGAGTTTGCACACAAAGTAATAACTACGTTGATGGGAACCCTCCATTCTGATTTGTTCCCTGGAGGTCTTTAAACGCTCACTAGCCCAGTACATTTTCATCAATTTTACTAGGGAATGGTGAGCAGGCATGAAAGAACATCTCTGAAACACTGTTAGCTGAACAGACACCAGAGAGAGTTCCAGCACACGGCGGTCATTTGCTTCCTCCAAGTCCTCAGGTATAACAGTCCAAATGAAGCACTTGTTTCACATTCCAGGTGTCCCCCACCTCCCTGGAGTTTAAGATAGACGATAGTTTAATTCTGCCATGTCACAATATTGACTACAAAAGAAAGAAACTCTGGGTGGCTCCGTGTCACCAGTAGACCCTGGCAATTGTTCTTATATCATTTTTCCCCTCCAAAAAAAAAAGGGTTTTTTTTTTTTGAAATTCAGTGCCAAGTAGGAAAGGTCAGAGACAAAAATAAAAAAGAAATGTAGTTATGGACTATAAGACCTAAAACTCACAGCCACTACCCACAATACCCTTTCAGACAGTGGTTCTCAACCTGTGGGCTATGGCCCCTTTGAAGAATCGAATTAATCTTTCACAGGAGTAGAATATTAGATATCCCACATATCAGATGTTTAGATTGCAATTCGTATTAGTAGCAAAATTACAGTTATGAAGAAGCAAAAAAAAAAAAATTCTTATGGTTGAGAGTCACCACAGCACGAGGAACTGTGTTAAAGGATCTCAGCCTTAGGAAGGTTGAGAATCGATGCTTTAATGCTACACACTGTGGTTGACGCTGGAGGAAGTGAGCAGGCATCAGGCATGGTCCCCAGGTACCAAGGTCATGCTGCACACTGGAAAGCAACAGGATTTAGGAACACAAAGTAAAACCCACAGTATAGTGAAGGATGCTGACAAGGCACCTAGGGCAGACTGTCTCCATGCTTCAAAATAAAGTGCTAATGTCATGAAAGTAGGGAGTGGGTATGTGCTACATAGTGTCATGTCATCTTGACATGCGCTACAGTCATTGGAGAGGAAGAAGCCTCAACTGAGAGACTGTCTCAGTAAGATCAGGCTATAAGCAGGCCCTGTAGCCTTTTCTTAATTAGTGACTGATGTGGCAGGGCCCAGCCCATGCTGGGTGGAGCCATCCCTGGGCAGGTTGTCCCGGGTTCTATTAGAAAGTAGACTGAACAAGGCAGTGAGCAGCGCTCCTCCATGGCCTCTCTGCATCAGCTCCCGCCTCCAGGTTCTGGTCCTGTTTGAGGTCTTATCCTGGCTTCCTTCAGTGATGAACTACAATGTGGAAATGTAAGCCAAAATAACCCCTTTTCTCCCCAACATGCTTTTCAGTCATGGTGTTTCATCACCACAATAGAAGCCCTACTAAGACAAGGTGTGAATATGCTGTTTCATGTTCAAAGACAGGGGGAAAAAACAGAACATATTTTTTTAAGTGGTGAACAGTGAAGCACACTTGGAGGCTTATGAGAGAGATGAACATTGGATAGAACTTTGGGATTGGTCAACCTCTATACTGTGAACCCAACAGCAAACATTTGCTTTCCTGGTTTCTGGGACAGTCACTTAGACATGCTTTTAATTGATAAAGTTGTCTTAAAGTTTAACCTTCTGCAGACCGGGAACTTCAGTGGCCTTCTGGTTCCAGTCTTCTATCAATATCCGAATCTGATTCCACCGTCCTCAACACAAGACCGTCTACTTCAGTTTGAATGCTTCCTGTAATGGAGAATTTATTGCCCTGGGAAGCAGCTTACTTAAAATTTCTTTGTGGCAAACTGAAAAGTATGTTTCTGCACTGTCTTCTTGATTTCGATAAGACATGGGCCAACAACCCTCTCCAGAGGAAAGGTTCAGATCATTGTAATTAGAGCCCAGAGATGACGGTTTAAAATGTACACAGTGTTCAATATGCAATCAATCACATCCCCAGGTACAGTTTAAGTCTGTCTTCCCAAGCATCCCTGGCAGGACCAAAGGTGTTGGAAATCAGAAACATCTCAAGGAGAGCTTGAACTTAGGGACTCTGGGAACAAAGAAGGCTGAGGGTGGGGGTGGGGCAAAAAGAGGATCCTGGGTAAAGCAAAACAGAAACTGGGCTGATGGGATGGTTCAGTAGGTTTGGTGCATACTGTAAAAGTATGATGACCTGAGTTCCATCCCTAGATCCATGCAGAAATAGGTCCACAAAATTGTCCTCTGATCTCTACATGTGCATGAATGCACACACAGAAGAAGAGGAAGAAGAAGAAGAAGAAGAAGAAGAAGAAAGAAAGAAAGAAAGAAAGAAAGAAAGAAAGAAAGAAAGACAGATAATGTTAAGCCATAGGAGCTATAGAGAAGTTCCAGAAGTGCAGGCAGTGGCCCAATGATCCATAGGGCACTAGGAGGCTTATATGATGTAACAGATACAGCATAAAGGCTCTTTACCTGGTGGACAAGAAGGGCAATCATAAACTGAGTCAGAAAAGAGATTGTTACTCTGTTTCAGAGAGAAGGCAGTTACTCTACTCCTTTCTTGCTTTATTCCTTACTCCTAAAAGACACAGTAACATCCTTCAGATGGCATTTTCTGCATGCATTTTCTGCAAAGAATAGAAGCCAGGGAGAGATTGATAGAGAAACAGCAAGACCCCATGATTGCTGCTTTATATGCATCAAAGGTCCTGACCAAGATAAAGAACCTACAGATGATAGCACATCCCTAGAGCCCCAAATCTCAGAGAAGTGAGTGTCAAGGGCTACAGCTTGGCTAACACTGTCCTAGGTGCCAAGACGGAGAATAACTGCATCCTATAAAATTGAGAAATTATACACTAAGAATCTATGGTGCTAATAAACAGAACAAGGTGAGAGTTTAGTACTCAAGAGAGAGAGGGTTAGGGAGTCACAACTAACACACAAAAAAAGTAGTTGACACTGGACATAACGAATGAATCACTGATGAAATCAAACTGTGCCCAACTCTAAGGGGCATTTGCCAACTTCCACATCAAATAACTAAGGCAAAGACTTAAATGTTTTCGGATCGCTATAGTATAACTGACAGAGTCCAGATTTGAACCACTCTCCGAGGCTGCCTCCATGAACAGTTCAAAGGTAATGAGGGCAGCCCTTGAGGAGGTAAAGCTAAAAGCTGACTAAGTTTAGAAGGAATCATTGAAACAGAACTGGAAAGCAGACGGAGGCCATAAGGGAGACATTTTTTGCTGGAGTTCAGGGATCGTGTTGATAACAAAGAGAAATAATGTGAGAAACAAGAGGTCAGACTCGAAGCACATGTAGTTCCATTCCCAGGGCATCTCCTAATTGTGTGCATCTTCTAAATTTGTTCCTTGATGTCAAGGTCTTTTAAGATCTTTAAGGCACTTTTAGTTGCAAGTAATTAAAATCTCTCCAAATACACACATGCCAATTACAGAACAAAAATGCAAGGAAAAGGGACCTTTACTGGGTAAGTCCAAGGTCAGATAAGAGCCTACAGGATTCTGCATCAGCAGGTGACTCCTCCCCTCCTGTGGAACTTGCAGTTGGCACAGTTAATGTGCCATGAAATGACATGACCTAGGATGCCCAGGCTACATGTGTGTATTTTATCTTTTCATGTAGACAAGTATTCTCCAACTTGTTTGGCCATGACCTACTATAAGAAATATATTCTACTTCCTGAACAAGTCTAGATACATAGGCAGTCATAGGCAGCATAAGATCCCTAAGTCATGCAACCATGGGCCTCTGCTCAAAAGCCACTTGTTGGCTAACTCAGCACTCTGGTAGTGGATATCAAGGTCACTTATAATAAAATCATAAAATTCAGAATAAAAGTCCCCCAAAGATTTTCCCATCAGTGATGCTCAACACTTTTGAGGTAAATGACACTTTTTTTCCAAAAGCAACTCTTAAGTAAAGGTCAGGGTGTAAGGTGAAAGGTCATCATTTACTTCACAATACAGTAAACAGAAGACATAATTTCTATATTTTCCATAATGGTTCCAATTTGTTTAAGCCCCTAAACCATCACCCTACACACACACACACACACACACACACACACACACACAAACATATACACACACAGACACATACACATACATATACATACACACATATACACATAAACATATACACACATGCACACACATGCAGACACACACCTACACACACACAGACACCTACACACATACACACACCTACATACATATACACACATACACACACAGATGCACACAGACACACACACATACACATACATATACATACACACATATACACGCACATACACACACATGCACATATACACACACATATACACACATACACACACATGCACATACACACACACACACACTTCACAGGGGTAGAGTGATAGATGGATCAGTAAATAAGGAAAGACAGAACCCATGATATAATTCCAAACCGCCTGTATCCGTTTAGCAGTTGCGGTTTCCTGGCTCACTCCTTCTTCCAGGCTTCCTGGCTCACTCCTTTGAGACTCTCCCTGAGATGCCCTCTTTGAGTGCAGAAGCATGGGACCCTAGATGGTGCGCACAGAAGCCCTATCCTTCACCACTGCTTTGTGTAGGTCCTTGAGTAAGGGTCCTGGCCTAGCCCCAGAGGAGGTCCTCTTGCTCAGTCCTGCAGCTGCAGCTCTGCTGCATCCAGTGCTGGCATGCATCTCAGATGTGACTCCCAGAACACGGCTGTCACGGCTGTCATGGCTGACATGAGGCCCAGTGTCCTCCCTTCCCTCCTGACCCTTCCTTGGTTCTCACCGGCACTGTGTTGCACCTTAGGTTAAGGATTACTCTGCGTCCTCTATTACCCCAGCCTCCCAAACCACCCACCTACCCACCTCCAGCTATAGAAGCTCCTTCCAGTATATTTGCCAGCCAGGGTCCCTAATTATAAGTGTCTTCTACTCTTTAAGGTCACTCTGCCTCGCCAAATGGCCATCCCAGCTCACCATAGGGGAAGCGTCTAGATCTAAAATAGAAAACATGACAGAAACCCAACTTCACTCAGTCTGATAGCCCACTCCTCTTGCCAGGCTCTATCCAGGGAGGACAACAAGGACATCCATGCTGCGATGGCTCCCTCCCTTCATCCCTCACTGTGAGGGGCACGTATTCTTTCCCCTGCACTAGAATGTTCCCCTATCCAAACCTGGCCTCCTCCCCTGGAGTCACACTTGTGAACGGAGTGCCAAAGGAGAAGATGAAGTGAGAGAGTAAAGCTCCTTAAGGCTTTTAATGAAGCCTAAATTCAAAGGCAATTCAAAATACATCGTAGCTGTCTCATTTCAAATATGAAACTTCAGTGCTCCTGCATGGAGCCAGAGTGAGGGACTCAGAACTCCCTCTACTCCTTTAACTCCTCATTGCTATTTCAGAGCCCTGAAGGACTTCTAAAAATTCTGGTAATTTACTGAAATGCATGTGGAAACTCACTAACATCTCACCAGTTGGGAAACAGAAAACACCAGTCAATTTCTTTCCCAGCCATGAAACACAGGACACTCACTTTGCCTGCTTAGTTTGAAACGCCAAAAAGAACAGCACTTGCTTACTCAGACCACCCTGTGTCCATCAGCAGTGTCTGCCTGCACGTCCTAGATCTAATCTAGGGGCATCCTGAGAAGTTTTTATCCAGTGTGGAATCCACATTAACTTGTGTGGCCTTTCAGAGCGGATTGGATCCTTCTTCTTTCTGAAGAAAAAGAATGCCTTGAAGAGATGTCATAAAAGGAGAGGTACCGTGTCAACTGCCTTGGGATACAGTATTGATGCTGACAGTGTTTCAGCTCAGGTGAGAGCTTGGTTCTCAACACTCCCGGCGCAACAAAGTAACCAACCGTCCCTGACCAAAAGTGTTCCCGGAACGCAGTGCTTTCATTGTTTGCTGCTGTTGCTATTTGATTTTTGTTTGTTTGTTGTATATGTTCACTGCTGTGAAGAAAAGGGGGGAGGGGAAGGGGGAAGGGGAAGGAGTGGCGGGGGAGCAGGACAAGCTCAACAGAATCCAGGCTATTTGGAACTCACACAGATCCACCTGCCTCTGCCTCCTGAGGACTGGAATCAAGCACATGAGACCGCACAACATCTGGAGCATTCCATTTCTAAAGCAGGATAGTTTCCTGCAGACCACCTCTGTTTGCCCGGGACTAAGTCATTTCTGAGAACATAAGTTTTACACTGCTAACAGGGAAAGTACCAAAATGGGACCAGGTGGTCACCTAAAAGCCAATATAAATCCATGTCCTTAATATCACTATAATAAAATGCTCCTGGTTCTGGCCCCGAATACTTAATCCCAACAAGATCCCTTTGATACTAGAGCTTGACAGTTGTTCTTCCACTGTGTCCCCTGTAAAAGGCATAAAATTCCACCCACTAATTATAACAAACAAGTGATCAAAACTAGAGCCTTCATAATCATGATGAATTTTCTAAGAGGAATTTTCGCGTCTTTAAATAATGTAATGATCCAAGAGGAAGAAGATTCTCTGGAAACTGAGCATCAGGAAGTCAGTCTTATTGTGTACTGCTAGTCTGCATCCAAACTAATCAAATCTCACGTCATTGCTACTAAGAGAGAGCCAGATGACAAAGTTATGCCAATGACTTATCTCAGGAGCAGACTCAATGCCTTGCTCCTCGAAGACGCTATTCTGACTCTGTAATTACCCTGCAACTCCTGTCATTCCGAGGAAGACCTGCGAAGTTGTGTTTGCCTCTGCTACAGCATCCCCCTGGCAGTGAGAATTGTGATGTTGTTTGACTTGTCTAGAAAGAACTTGTGATTCTGGCTACATGGTATCTCTGTTCATACTAATGGTAGCAGTCTTCCCTCCAATGTCAGTCAGTAAGCTCATAGAGACATTTTGTCAGCAGCAATTAGTAGGAAAATACTGCTGGATTGGACCAATCTGATGGCCACAAAGTGATGGATGAACCAGACATTGTGCTGGGACTTCAGACTCAGGCACTCGTATGATGGTAGCTGTTCTTCAAGACTCTTTTCAGCATAAGGTGAGACGTGAGGAGGCTGCTGTTCTGTTCCTTCCCGGATTCCAAGGCCACAGAGCTGGTGTGAGGCAGAGGGGTCTCCCTAGGAGCTTTGCCTGAGTCAGTCCCCACACTCCTTATTCTGCATTCAGGGCGGCATGTGGATCATACTGTTCACTGAGACAAGACTTGTGGGCAAAGGGAGAATGTCAAATTGCCCTACTTAAAGGAAAAAGAAAAGCACTACCTTACAATTAAAGGGGGCCATGTTAGTGTAAAAGCAAGCCAGCCGAGTCATTTTCTATTACACCCATAGTTGACAAATTCTAAAACTCACCATCTTATTCTGACGTGCCGTAATAAAGTCACCTATGGAAGACTAATGCTCCCCACCATGTTCCTACAGTCCAGAGGTGCCAGCAGTCCAGGTGACAAAAATCTCCTGGCTCACTTAAAGTGGTAAGGTCAGGCAGTGTTACTTTTAAAGGAACTCAAAGAATTGACATGTGGCATATCCACTCTCCTCAAAACACACTCTTAATCTCTAGAATCTTTTCCCTTCTTTAGAAACAAACAAAATGGAGCCAAAAAGAAACCTGTGGGAAGCTGCCCATTGGGAAGTTCCCATTCCAGATTACTGTCCTTCCCAAGGATGCTGGGAAGCTGATTTACCGCCTCCTCGCCCAGCTTAAATCAGTGAAGAACATCAAGTACAGAGTCTAGATAGTTTCAAAGACAAATTTACTGTTGCAGAGGATGATGCTACAAGCAGCCAAGGTTCCGATGCTCCCCCTGTTAATAAATCCCCCGCCCCTTGAGTCCCTGAAACTTTCACAGGCAGATCAGCCAAACAGCAAGTCCTCAGCCCCCAGGACTGAGGACTGTGAGGTCCTAAGCCAGGTTTCTCACTCTGGTAACTTTTCTTTGTGTGCTTTTGGGCAGGCAATTCTGCCTCCTTTGCTCTTGAAGCACCCTGAGGAACGCCCCCCCCCTCCTGTCATCACTCAATGCTTCAACATCTACAGTGGGTCCCTGGTGACGACAAATCTTTTAAAGCAATACTGACAGAATTTCTACAAACTTACCGTTTTAAAGAGATATTACATTACTACTTTTAAAACAAAATTTGAGAATTGCAAATTATTTTCTTATGATGCCAACCTGAAAGGTAATGGTACAAGATGATTTCATGTAAATAACAGCAAATGCAGCTTTATAAAAAGATCCCTAAAGAGAATTCTTGGACTAACATGTAGGACAATGGGTAATGTAGAAATCAGCCTTAGTTGATTATTACACAAGGTATAAAGGCACAGAAAAATCTAAGTGTACCTATAAAGTTGTTCTGCTGTATATTAAAGATACGGATTTCTGTACTTCTGAAAGATTTGCATCAATGCTCTTTTATCTTAAATTCTGTAATTTTTGTCCCCAGCCCTCAGTCATTCAAGTTAAGGCAGGAACAGGAATTTCTCCTAGGATTAGGCCGGTTTTAGTGGAACAACTAAAGAAAGATCACGTCTTGGCCATATTGAAATAGCTTTTTTGGTTTTGGGGGTTTGTTTTTTTAATGTTGTTGGTATCTTGGCTCTTCTGGGCACAATGATTGTGGCTTTGTTTCAATTCAATTTCTGTTTACAACAAATAAGACTCAATGAATGAAGATCAAATGGATGCAAAAGAATGGAGTTTGCTCACACAAAAGTCCTAATTAGCAGTTCTCTGGAGTCCATTCCAAGCACAACTCACGCTGCAATGCAATTAAAACAAGGAAGTGCAGGCAGCCAAGGATGGCTGGGAGTAGGAGATGGTCTTCCTCAAAGCAGAATCCCCTGACTGCTACACTATACCAAGTGGCCTGCCCTGAATCATACACATATAAGTAACATGTGACTGAACAGGTTGAATTTCTATATTTAAGAGTGAGTGTATGTGTGTGTGTGTGTGTGTGTGTGTGTGTGTGTGTGTCTGTGTCTGTGTGTATATATGTCTTGTGTGTGCCTGTGTGTATATATGTCTTTGAGTATGTGTGTGTATGTGTGTCTGTGTGTGTGTGTATGTCTGTATGTATATGTGTATCTGTGTGTGTGTCTGTGTGTATGTCTGTGTGTGTATGTGTGTGTGTGTGTGTGTGTGTGTGTTCCTAACAACAATTAAAGAAAAAGAAGCCCTGAATCTGAGAGAGAGCAGGGGGAGGTATATGAGAAGGGTTAGAAGGAGAAAGAAGAAGCGGGAAATGATGTCATTATCTCTTCATTTAAAAAAATAAAATTTTATTCAAAAAGTAGAGGATATTTCAGGAGCTGCAGAAATGGTTCAGCAGTTAAGAGCACTTGTTACTTTTGCAGAGGACCCAGATTCGGTTCTCAGCATCCACACGGTGGCTCACAGCCATCTATCACTCCAGTCCCAGAAGCCCTAATCTCTTCTGACTTCTGTGGGCACTGAGTACACTGTGCACAAGCTTTCGTGCAGGCAAAATAGCCACAGCCACTAAAGGTGAGTGGGGGGGGGGGGGCGGGGGGGAGTTAGGTCTGGAATTTGAGTAGTACATTGGAACACTGAACATATTGGACCATGCTCAGCCTGAAAGTCCCTTAGGATTACAAGCTTATCCGGCACAAATAACCAGGGATAAGGAGCTATAGGCCATTAGGGGAAAGAGAGTGGATGGCGCCACCTGCACCTTCCGCTCAGACTTCCAGACCCTACGCAACCGGCTCCACTCTGCTGTTTTGTGAGCTCATCTTGAAGTTTACCCCTAGTTTATCTCCAGCTCCTCTCAAGGTGAGCAGAGAAAATGAAGTAAAAGTATATATATATATATATATATATATATATATATATATATAAAGCATGGGTTATAGAACTGAACAGAGTAAATAAAATAAATAAATAAAACTGACTAAGAAATATCTCCAAAGGTGTTAATCATCCTTAGCAATTAGAGAAACATGAATTAAAACTACTTTGAGATTTTCATCTCAGTCCAGTCAAAATGGCTGAGATCAGCAAAATGCAGACCCCCAAAAAAAAAAATGCTGGCCAAGGTAGGTTTGGAGAAAGAGAAAGCCTTGTTCACTGATGGTGAAATTGCAAATAGGGGCAGACACTCTGGAAATCAGTGTGGAGAATTCTCAAAGAGCTAAAAATAAATCTTCCATATGACCCAGATATAGTACTCCTTGGCATACGCCCAAAGGACTCAGCATCTTACTCCGCAGATACTTCATAATGTTCATTGCTGCTCTATTCACAGCTGCTAGGAAGTGGAAACAACCTAAATGCCCTTCCCATGTTGAATGAATAATGAAAACTTGATACATTTACTCTACGGGATACTATTCAGCAACAGAGAAAAGTGAAATTTGAAAACTAATGGACAGACCAGTGAAGTAACCCAAACCTGGAAAGGCAGATGCTGTGTGTTCTCTCATGTGTGACTCCTAGCTCCAAACACTAGGATGTGATCACGGGACCTGGAGTAACCACAGAAATCGGGAAAGTGAGAAAGATACTCTGGCCAAGGAGGGGGCGATCAGCAGGATAGCAGGTGACATGAAGGATGAAATGAGAAAAAGCAGGAGGAGCATCGACTGGAGATAGAGGAGGGACGACGATAAATTAAAATGAGAGATGGAGGGTAAATAACACTAAGGAAGCTTGAAAAAGACACAGGAAATTGTTATCATATCAGTATTTTATATTTACCAAAAATGATACATAATACATGTACATACTATATACATATAACACATGGATAATAAGTGTGACATATGCATAATAAACATAGATACGATTCTCCCACTGAGTCTGATTGGGAAGTCTGCTGCAAGATTGTCCTCGAGACATCACACGAAAGCTGAATACCCAGGCGATCTGCCAGCCTAACCAAGACCTGAACAATTCCAGCACCACTTGACATGCCAATATGGATGAGGAAAGTCTCAGGAGGCCCAGCCCCGGATGGTGGCAGGCAGTCACTGCTGAGAGAGGCAGAACCAGTCTCCTGCAGGGACAAGCCCCCTAACAGGCAATTCAACAGCAAGTGTTCGGGCCCTAAAAGCATGTGCATAAAAGTAACAACACTAAACAGTCTCCGCGGGGTGTTTGCATAGCTACTCCTTTGCGTGTTTGTACGTGTATATAACAACAATAATTCTTAAAGGGCATGAAATTGAGAGAGTGTACAGGAAATGGCGGAGGGGTTAGAGGGGAAAAGAAGGAAGAGAAATAATGCATTTTAAGTAAAGGAAACATTTAAAAACAGCAAACATGACTGCTATCTGAACAGCTACATGGAAAAACTAACTACCTGAGAGAGGTTGTCCTTCTCACCATCCGGGATTGCACGTCTATTTCAATCCTCCATACTAAACCTGTCTCTCACTAGCCTGAGCACAAGGAAGTTTCCAGAAAAGATAATCTGTTCCTTTCAGAGCCGTGAACTCT
Source organism: Acomys minous (assembly GCF_964271855.1). Classification (NCBI taxonomy): domain Eukaryota; kingdom Metazoa; phylum Chordata; class Mammalia; order Rodentia; family Muridae; genus Acomys; species Acomys minous. Next base: position 115,012,282 of record NC_140489.1, read on the forward strand.
TGATCACTCTCCCTTCAGCTTCTGCTGCCTTGGAAAACTGCTGCATCACAGGCTTGTTTTCCAGGCAAAGAAACATCTGGTGGCAAATCTCTCAGGCTCTGTGCCCTGTCCCTTCTAGTCCAGCTCAACTAAATAGATGTCCTTACCCTTTGTTATTCAAAAGAAGGCACATACTCAAGCATCTTGTTATCTTCATGTCTCTGCTAATAGCTCTTCTCAAAAGAAAAAAAAAATAGTCTGAGCCAAAGAAAGCTGGGCCATCGGAGCAATGCAAAGCCAGTTAGGAGACTGGACTCGGGTGGCTGTCAAGTACTCCTAAGCTCTCCTATCTCAGTCAGGTCCACCCTGCACTCAGAGCCAGCAGATTATAACTGTCTGTCCAAGGAGTTGGCTGGGTCCACATCTGGCATTGTAAGAAGCATAGAGTGGAGAGAGCGAGTGTTCAGGGAAATGGCAGGACCATCTGCTGAAAGTCAGAAACTCACATGTGTTAAACTGTAATAGAAGACACTCGAGTCGGCTCCACTCTCCGTGTGTCATGATTTTGACCACAGCTACTCATTTCCTACAGTCATGATATGCCAGTATCTACTGTATATGAAATGTATGCCGAGTGATTGACTGGGCTCTGCTGTACCAATTAGTGTCAGTATAGTGCTAATTGCTGAGCTCATGTTAGACTACAAAGCCAGCTGTGGAACCAGTCACATGCTTAGTGGACAGAATCAGGTTAAGGTTGGAACATGCGGGGAAGACAGCAAACAGCACCTGGGACTTGGGAAGCCTCCTGGTAACGGAACCCTAGCAGGACTGTCTGTACTGGGGAGCGGCAACAGCATATTGGTGGTGGCAGCCTAGGAGGTACATCAGCAGTGTTTTTTATAGCCACAATGAATCTAATGACCCTTCCAGATTTCGAGAGCTACAGAAGGAAGGGCCCAAAGCACACTCACATGATCAACAATAGGAGAAGAAGAGCATGTAGCAGAGCCAGGCTAGGAAGAAGATTACAACACAGGCAAAGAGGTAACTATTCAGAGACACATGGGGCATGTGGCGCAGAGAGAAAGTTAGTGAGCCATGGACAGTATATCGACCAGGAAACCATAGGCAGCAGCCCATAAATACTATTATATTTGAATTCAAGCAATAAGCAAGTGATATTAATTGAGACTGGGAAGGCTGGAAAAGATGAAAAGAGTTAAGACCTATGAAATATGAGCAAGAGCTCAAAGGCGGAGCTCTATACAGGATAACTCTCAGTTTTCTGACAGCCACTGTGGCCTGAGAGTGTCTGGCCCCTGGGTCAGCTCCAGGTGTCCCCAAAGCCAGCAAGGATGCCAGCGAGCTAGGTCTAACATGCTGTGTTAACAGGATGCTCCCCAAAAAGACCATGAGTTTACTCAATCACTGATTTCATTAAAGGTCATTATCTTGGCTATAATTAAAGGATTTTAATGCCAAATTAAACATAAAAGGCTGCCTGGGGTACAAATGAGAATAGTGTGGAAGGTTAAGCTTAGCTTTTTGCCAAATAACATGTCACTCCTGGCACTGTGTAGTGGGCTCTGTTCTGCACGCAGAAAGAGAGAATATACCTTTCTTTTCTCCTGCCTCGTTCTTCGGATGGCTTCAGAGTGACTTTCAAGCCCTTCCTTTGTCCCACTGTGGGCTGTCCTCAACCCTCCATCTTTCCTCTGTCTGATTAAGCAGCATGGCCTAAGCAAATGAATGAACCACTATAGAAGCTTATATATTATTCAGCAGAAGCAGAATGGGAGAAAAAGATAGTCAACATCTCTAGACCATGACCCAGAAGGTAGGAGGGATGTATGGGAAGAAAACATCACTCCCCAGCGCAAAACATCTTCGGTGCCAGGCATGGAACTTCTGAATCAAAAATCATCATTTGTCTTGACCCTCTGGGTGTCTGGGAGAATTGCTGAACAGAGAAAAATAAAAACTCTCATTGGCTCTCATTGAGGAACCCGATGGTCTTCTGACACTTTATAGGCATTTTTAGCCTGAGAATGCATCTCAGTGTATCCAATGTCAGGGAAAGGGAGGAGACTGGTCACTTTAAAAACTCCATCTCAGTTTCAGAAATACAAATGGGGGGGGGCATATGCCTTAGAGTCTGTGGAATTCAGGGGTACCACTTATGATGGGTGTCACCAAAGCTCATGAAATCCTTGAGGAATGATGCTTCCATTTCCTGTGAAGTTAGCTAAGTCCATGTAACTGGTTTAGGCCAATAGGGTACTTTCAGAAATGTTGTCATTTCTAGCTAACCTGCCACCATTTGTCTCTGCTGCAGTAGCCATGAGACCATATAATGGTTGTGCAAGGAGTGTAACTCTACATGAGGGTGAAATATTAGCAACTTTGATACCAGAGAAATTTCAATGAGAAGACCTCACCGACAAACCCATCTAATTTTAAATGTGTAGCACAAATAAAATATAAACTTTTGCTACTTTAAACAAAAGAAATGGTGGGGATGTTTGTTACACAGCACAGCCTAGCTTCACCTGACCAAAACATCTTAAACTGTAACAAGCCCATGTTTGTTAGTCATAATCATATAATAAGTTAGGAAAGCTATGTACTGATCCTTTAAAACAAAATTGAAACTCAAAGAAAATTAAATGTATTTCTCAAAGTCACAAAGCTAGTATGAGGCGTATTGGGACCAGAATTTCCATCCTCTAACAGAAGAATGAACCCCACATAACCTTTGTCATTTCTACCCTGTCTCCATTTTCCCCTTATTCTGTTACTAATAAGAATACATACACAGAACTTGCCTAGTTTGTCTGAGGAAATGAATTTTTGAATCATGTTCTATTGCTTTAAACATCACCAAAACATTAGAGAACCCATTTTGTTTGTTTGTTTGTTTGTTTTTAAGTCTTTAAGACATAGAGTTAGGGGGACAGATGAAATCTGGCCACAATGTCACATGATGTGCTAACAGGCAATGCATTCTAAAATGATAAAGAGGGGGACACTAAAAAGAGGTTTGATTTCACAGGCTAAGGAGCTGGCTCAGCAAGTAAAGTACTTTCTGCACAAGTGTGAGGGCCTGAGTCCAGATGCCAAGATCCCACCTCAAACCATGGAGTAGCCGGCATCTGGAGCCTCAGAGCTCCCACGGCATGATGGGAGGTGGAGAAAGGAGATTCTCGGGAAGCTTACAGGCCAGCAAGCCAGAGCTAAGCAGCAATAAACAGCAAACAACCTTGTCTCAAGCAAGGTGGAAAGTGAAAACTGATACCCAAGGCTGTCCTCTAATCCTCACATGCAGGGGATGGCACATTCATGCTCACACTCACACACACACACACACACACACACACACACACACACACACACACTCACACACCAAACACAAAAGTAATGTTTAAACAATATTTTTTATTATCGGTAAGAGTAAAGAGTAAACAGAAGAACACTCTGCTGAAAGACAGAAAGGATTAGATGCAAAGAGGATGAATTCCTGAAGTTTTATATTTCATTTCCGTTTCATAAACATTCTTTATGTCGTTCCACGTGGAAAGTGACCCCCCCAGTCACTGTTTGCTGTGAAGTTGTAAGCACTGGTGGGGTGACATCTGTGGGGCTCTAATCTCTTATGGAAAGCAAGAGATTCTCCCGACATAAGTAGACCACCTCCGGGGTCCCAACCCACTGCTGCCACTCGGGTCACAGCCAGGGCTCAGAAGCCTAGTTGTTTTTTTTTTTTTCAGAGACAAAAATGAGTCTATAAAATCAGCATTACAACTTTAGTTCCTACATAGGAAGAACTTCCTTGGCTTCAATCCCTAAGGTCAAAATACAAAACAACCCTGCTTGTAGCCACAGCTGAATCTAGCAGTTTGTCCTTGCTGTTCTGGACAGCCTGATATTTAAATTCAAATAAAGAAAATGAACCTTATTGTTTTGGGGGGAATCTCACAGCGATTCCCCTTTTCCATCACACTCTCTCCTCAGTCAATTCCAAGCTCTGAGAACATTGCCCTTCTGGGACAGTGCTTTCATTTCTGGGCCACGCTTGGTTAAGCACCTGGTTCTAAAATGTCAGTGTGAGGCTATCCCTAGGGCAGGCATGTTTGGATGCAGACTTGTAGGTGTGACCCTGTCAACCTTTCTGAAACACTAAAACAAAGAAATGCTTATAAAACCACCAAATGGCCATTTCTCATGTCGTGTCCAAGCAACGATGGCTGCTTTCAGTAACTCAGTAAACTAGCCTTGGTGGGACAGACAGGGAGCAGTCTGAGGTTTACACATCTTCTCTGGGATGGGGTCAAGGATTGTGTAAACACTCGGCATTCTCTACATAGAATGCCAGGCTCTTTCATTGGTTTTGGCAAGACAGAAAATCTGATCAACGTGTAACTAAAAGGATTCTTCTGGGATTAGAGGAAGTAACACCCATGCTGTTTGGTCCAATAAAAATCCAGGAGGCAGACATTCTGCCTTAGAGAATCCTTACGTCTTTCCTCTTACACAAAGCACTGGTTTCTACAGCTCAGTTTTGCAGCTGTTTCTTTATGCAGAGCCCAGTACAAGCCCAGACATAGAAGCCATTAACAATTACTCATACCCATTCAAAAGCTGGGTGAAGGCTCTGGACCACCTCTCTAGCAAAATATACCCAGGTGGACTGTGGTAATTGCTCAGGATACCACATACTCCTATGGCCATCTAGACCCCAGACTTACACCTCTTTCTCATGAAAGGGGATAGTCATGTGGGGGGTACCAGTTCACCCCATCTGATGAGCTCACTTCATTTCTCTTAGAGGAGATTATCTATCCCAGATGATTGCAGGTTGGAGATATAGCTCGGTAACACAGTGCTTACCTAACATGCATGAAGCCCTAGGGTTCATTCCCAAACTATGTAAAACACAAGTGTGATGATACACACCTATATTCCTAGTGCTCAAGAGGTAAAGGCAGGAGTATCAGAAGTTCAAAACCATCTTTGGCTATAATAGTGAATTCAAGGGCACCCTGAGCTAAAGGACTTGTGGCTGCTTGTTTTAATTCCCTCTTAATTCTTTCGAATAACAGTGTCTCCAAAACCAGGGAAGGTAGCCAGGCACTGGGCCATACACATGGAATTGCAAAACTTGGGAAGTGAATGCAAAAAGATAAGGGATTCATATTATTCTCACTTACACAATAGGTTCAAACCAGCATAGGTGTCATGAGACACTGCTTGGGGGTGGAGGGGACACACAGCTAAAACCTAGAATGTGTTCCCCACCTTCCTCGTGGCATATTGTGGCTATCAAGTAAGGAGGCAACATAAATAAATTGTGGATCGAGCTTTGCAGGTGTACGCAGCATTGGTGTGGAATGCTTGTGTCAGCTCTAATGGACTCTGTCCGTTCTATTTCCAGCCTTTGACATCTCTGTGCTGAAAACACCAACTTGCTGATTTGATTTTTTTTTTCACTGAGGGCTTCTGGGGTTCAGGGTGCTTCTATGTGCCTTTGCAAATGAGGATGTGTAGGGGCAGCTACAAGGCTGTGGATCGTTTAATGACAGTGTATTGGCACCTGGGGAACAGCCAAATGTTGCTGCAATCCCAATAACTCAGAGGCCTCTATAAATCATTCTGATGAGAAAGAAAAGCTAAAGCAGAGTTTTTGCTTCCTGCCACCCAGAAGAGAAAGGGAATGGCTTAAAGATGTTCTTTAGGTGTGGCCCAGTTTCCAGTCACTCTTTCCTCAAAACCACCATCTCAAGCTACTGTGTGTATCCAGAGACCTCAGAATCTGAACGCCAGAGAAAAGAAAGGTATTAAAGCAAACACTGGCCTGCATCTGTCTTGGACATCTGTGCATGTTAACCCCTTGCATGGGTGGAACAATTGTACAAATGTATAGGCTAGGATAAAACAAGCTAACTACTGTAAGGAAGAAACCAACAGATCAACCATTATAAGCCCATACGTCACTGAAGTACTTCTCTATCAGAGAAAAAATAATTCAAGGCATTTCCTGTGTCTCCTGGATGTTGTCCAATGCTCTAAACTAGTAGGATTCCCCTTATTTTCAAAAAATGGCATTTAATGCTTCCCTGTCATTAGTGTGTCGTGGGAATGGAACAAGAACAGATAGAATTAAGTTCAGGCAGTTTAATGAAGTCAACTGGAGAGTGAGGCACAGTTCTGCCCTTGACTACACTAACCTTCGGGAGGAATAAGAAATGTAACCTAGCTGTACATGAAGGAAAAGGAGTAAGAAAACTCTATGAGGTCCATGGGGACTCACAGAGACTAAACCACCAACCAAAGAGAATCCACGGACTGGTCCTAGGCACCCTGCACATATGTAGCAGATGTGGAGGTTGGTCTTCTTGTGGGTCCCCCAACAACTGGAGTGGGACCCTCTCTGACTCTGAGGCTTTTCTTTGGATCCTGTTCCTCTAACTGGGCTGCCAGTGGGAAATGATGCTTCTAATTCTGCAGTGACTTAATGTGCCAGGGTGGGTTGGTACCCTTCTCTGAGGAGAGGGACGAGTTGGGCAAAAGGGTATGAGAGGGGGAAACTGGAAAAAGAGGAGGGGAAGCTGCAATCGGGATGTAAAATTAATTAATTAATTAATTAATTAAGAAGTTTAAAAAAAAGAAAACTCTATGAGCAGCTGGGTCTTTCATTGTAGAAATCATATAAAATACTAAAGTCCTTAAAATCAATTTCTACTCAACATTCATATGAATACAGTTCGCTAGAAAAGATATTCAAATACTCACATATGCATTTATTGAAGATCTACTTTCTGCTAAGCACTGGTTAGGCATCAAGAGTATTCAGTCATCTGACATGAATTTTGGTGCCCCATATTTGACCACTTCCCCCTTGGTGGGGAGGCCTCGTGGCATTCAAGAGAAAGGATAGCAGGCTACCAGGATGACACTTGATAGGCTGTGACCATATGGTGGGGGAGGAGGTCCCTTTCTGTCACAGGCCTAATGGAGGGGAATTGGGTGAAAGAGGGAGGGAGGGAGGGAGGAATGGGAATATACAAGTGAGGGGATAACAATTGAGATGTAATCTGAATACATTAATTAAATAAAGATATAACTCACACAAAAAAGAATATGCAGTCATATATGTGTATACATATATACATACATATATATGATTATATATATTTATATGTCTTCATATACATAGTCAAAGTCTTCACTAGCCATATAACTTATACTTTAGCAGGATAAGAAAGACATTCCGTAAGTAAAATATATAAAAACCACGTAGTGACAAGCATTAAGAAAAGTAATAAAGTAGGAGAAGAAGATAAGAAATGCCTCCGGGAAGTCTCTTACACCTTCAGGGAGAATGGGCAGGAATGATGAACCTTGCTCACTGGCTAAACTGTGTTCCCCAAAAAGCACGTGCTGAAGCCTTACCTCCCAGTACTCATCAAGGAATACTACAAGGTAAAACTAAATGAGTTCTTAAGAGTAGGTTCCTTATCCTATGAGACTAGGCCACATAGGAACAGGAATACACACCACACGGCAACCCGATCTCAGGTTCCAGCCTCCAAAACCATGAGAAAATTAATTTCTTCTACATAACCTACAGTCTACAATGCTTCACCAAAACCACCAGACCTGATCAAGGCACTATGTGAATTTGATTTAAAGACACTCTGATTTTGCTCCTCTTCAAAACAAACGCTTGATGTTTTTATCATTAAGGATAAGCTCCCTGAAACTCAGGAAATATCATCTCTGCTTCGCTTGCCAAGGTCAACTCTGGCTCATAATATTGGAGTCAGCTCTTGAAGTCTCAATTTCAGATACATAAATCAACTAGGACACGCTCCAAGAGAAGCCACCAGGGTGACAAAGAAAGTCAGAACTACATCTGTATTTCATTCGCCATTTAGATATCAACAACCAATGTATTCCAAGTACTTGCTGTGTGTTTGGATGGCTTCTCTACTCAGCGATTTTTTTAAAGACAATAAATAAGTCAACAGGGTAGAAACAAGAAATGAAAAATGATGAAGAGTGTAAGGGAAATGATAAGAAAGACTGGGAGACGTGGAGAGTTAGGGAGCACAGAGATGGAAGGCCGGGGATTGAAGGCCACTCTAGAGATGCGCAAGCCATGTGGCGAACAGGCATGTCCCCAAGGCAGAAGGCTCAGCAGGCACAAGCACAAGCCCCTGCAGTGAGGCTGTGCTTGCTTGGGTTAAGTGACCAGAGGAGGGATGGTACCACCAGTCCACCGTGAACAAGAGAGCATGGCAGAGCTCTGGGTGAGAAGCAATCGAGATTGGATGTAGAACTGTGGGCTGTGGGCTATGACAAGGAGCTTGGACTTCCCTTCCTGAGAATATTCAGAAGCCATGGAAGGGTCTGACCAGGCAATGACATGATAAGGATGGCAGCATTTCTCATAGCTGCCTAACAACTTCGCATATACAGGGTGGCTTCAACAAGCGCAGATTTGCTGTCTGGTCCTTTTGCAGCTCTCTCGCTCTCCCTCTTTCCCTCCCTGTCTCTCTCCCTCCCTTCCTCTCTCCCTCCTTCCCTCTCTCCCTCCCTCCCTCCTTCCCTTCCCCTCATCTTTCACCTCATTCTTGGCCAGTGGCTCCCTTCCTCATATCACCCCAAGCTCTTGCTTCTATAGTGAGTCTTACTTTCTCTGTAGTCTAATTTCCTTCTGCTCCATCTTACAGAGACATTGATCACACTGAGAGCCTTCAGCGTCCTCCCCCACAGCCTCTCCAGCTCAATAGCATTAGTCCCATCACATATGCAGAGTCCCTTTCGTCAAATAAGGAAACATTTCTCGCTTTAGGGCTGGACATCTTTGGCAGGAAGGGGTGTTATTCAACCCTCCACGGAGCACCTGAAGAAACTCCAGCCGGTAACTCCTTTCCCAAAAATATGTATGTACATCTTACTGATGTTGCTAGCTGTTACCTAGTGTCCCTAAACAAAAGTTGAGGTATTCAGATTGAGGTTATCAAAATTAACCTCTCTGAGCCTCAAATGAGATTCCCACAATGAAATTGAGGTGCAGCTTACATGGGCACTGAACCATTTGTTCACACAGAACATTTTAGAAAACTGCTATTTTGTGAGACAAGTTCTAACCGGTCCTGGCCTCAGAAGCCTCCAGGGGAAATAAGCTGCTTTGAAACATTTGAAGAACTGTCATTGAAAAGACGGAGTGAGATTATGTAAGACCGGGGATGTAAACCCAGAAATCAATGAGAACATGACAGGGGTCAAGTTTCGCCTCAGCAGTCAGCCTGCTTACAAGAAGGCTTCCCAACCACAGTTTGTTTCATCTCATCAAGGGTTGGCACCATGGCCTGGTGGCCTGTATTAATATTTTTCAGGTTTTCCTGTAACTTGGCATCAGCTCCAGGACTGGACACCTTCTATCTCTGTAGATTTGGGCCTGTGGTCCTGCGGATCTCACAGAGGGCTGAGAACGGAGTCAGAAGATGAAGAGAGACTGCAGCATTAAATAAGAGTTTAGGCCACAAAAATCTTCAAAAGAAGCTCCTTTCTCCTAATCCTGGAGCCTGCGAACTGTTGTGATTGTTAAGAGGCTTCTTGAGTTCGGAGGACTTAACTTCAAAGATAAACACGAATCCGTGACACAGTGAAACTACAATATGCCAGATATTAGAGGAAGCATAACTGAATCCGTGAGTTTTGTCCAAGAGAAAGGAATTTTTCCAGGCTGTGCCAAATTTGAGACATTCTCTCCTGCCTACCACCCAGTAGACATAAGGTCAGTCATAGATAAGTGACTTATATGTGCCTTTACTTTTTATCGGTTATGCACGAGATGCATAAAGTAAGGCTGGTTTTATTGGGTCACCCTGATAATGAGTTAAACAGGATTTATTCAACAGATCCTTTTAGCACCCAGTATGTGCCAGATCTGCACTTGGCTCTGGGATCCAACAGTGAACAAAACAGATGCAGTTTGGGGGCTCTAAAGAGCTTATGGGGAGCTAGAAATATAGCCTGGAAGGTAAGGATGTTTGCTGTTCCGTGTGAGAACCTGAGTGGAAATTCCCAGAACCCATGTAAAAAACTAGAAGTTTTGTCCTGAGCAGCTGTAACCCCCACACCGTGGGCATGCGCAGACAGGAAGCTCTTGGGGCTTTTGCCACCAGCCCAGCTCCAGGTTCAGTAAAAGACCCCATCTTAAAGGAATAATGTAGAATGGTAGAGCAGGCCACCCAAAGTCCCCCCAACCCCCGCCAGTCTCTGCAAACACATGCACAGGTGCACACGCCCACATATGTGTTCATACACTACACACACACACACATACATGCATGCACACACACCCTTGCCAAGATCCAAACCCCTCTCCTCTCTGAGTAGACATCAATAGGTTGGGGGAGGGAATTAAAAATAAAACACAGCACATACATGACTTTTATGTCCATGGCCATAGAGAAGCACAGTTCTCCACTCTAATAATAATAGTCACAGTGGCACAGAACCAGTTCTGCTCAGGGCACCTACTTCCTTCTCAAATGGCCCTCTCAGAAGGGCCACATTGTACTTTCATCTCATTATCCAAACAACATTCTGTATACCACTGTTTGTGGGCTTGTATGTGTCTGATTCTTTTGACCATATTCAGTCTGATAAGGACAACGGTGCGTGTCGGGCAATCCTAGCACTCAGGCAGCTGAGGCAGGAGGACCATGAACTCAAGACTGCTCTGGGCTATATAGCAAGGCACTGTCTCAAAAAGATAAGCCAACAAAGGCTTACAACAGTGGTTCTCAACCTGTAGGTCCTGACCCTTTGTGGATCTAATGACGCCTTTACAGGGGTCACATATCAGGCTTCCTGCGTATCAGATACTTACATTAACAACTTGTACCATTAGCAAAATTGGAGTTACAAAATAGCAACAAAAATAATTTTATGGTTGAAGGGCACCACAACATGAGGAACGGTATTAAAGGGTCATGGCATTAGGAAGGTTAAGAACCACTGGTTTACAGGCTTATGGTTAGATTTGTTACTTTGGTGTAAGAGAAATGAAAAGGCGTTTTCTTAATTTGTGCTCATATATAGTGTTATGTCACTGCTATTCATTCTATTGCTGTGCTTTTGAGTCAATTCCGGGAGATCTTGAATATCTGGTGTATATGTACACACAGTTCAACTGAGACAGCGAGCCTAGGGGTGGCATTACTAGGTCAGAGAGTACGCATAGATGTCTATATGGATGCAGATGTTCAGCTATTACAGATACTGAGGGTTTTCCAAGGGCGATTTACTCCTCCTTTCAGAAACGTCTAACAGCTCCTGCTGTTCCACATTCCTTTTAAGTATTATTAAGGCCTGTCTCTTTCATTTTAATAATGCAGGACAGTGAATTGAAAATATACTGTTGTGATCTTAATTTGCATGTCTGTGTTGGCTAATGAGTTGGAGTAACTTTTCTCCCATATTAGACATTAGCTACCCTGTTCTGAAATGGAGTCTCTTCGTATCTTTTTCCCACTCTGTATTGGTTTGTCTGTTGTGTTTTTTATTCCTCACTGTATGTGGAGGAGGATTTGAGGATGTTTTTTCCTGCCTCCCCGGGGCTTGGATTAAAGGCATGTGCCACCACTGCCCAGCTTGGATTTCAGGGAATTTATGTGAGAGCTTTGCCAGTGATGTTTATCATAAATAAATTTTCCCCCTCAATGGCTTGCCATTTTCCTTTAATGTGCCCGTGCATTCAAGTGGGTGCAGGACTGTAGGTAGGCACACATGCATGTGTGAGTGCGTGTATGTGGAGGCAACCTCAGGAGCTGTCTACCTTACTTTTTGAGACAGGGTCTTTCATTAACCTGGCACTTGCTGATGTGTTCCATCACATGGAACAGGCCTTAAGATAAATCAATTATTGGTTGGTTACTCTCCCCAGCTTTGTGCCACCGTTGCCCTGGTCTATCTTGCTGGTAGAACATCATTGTACGTAAAGCGCTTGTGGCTGGTTTGGTGTTCATGTTTCTCTTTCGATAAAGTGCAAAGTACCATGCTGTACCAAGGACACTAAAGCATAGGAGTGAAGGCTCTGTGAAGACAGTGGCTAGACATCTCCATGGTCAATGAGTTGTGTCTTCCCCACACCTCCTTCCCTCTCACCTTGTTTGCTAATAAGCAAATCTCAGTAAGTCGTTACCATTGCCTTCAGAAATACATTAACATTTATCTCTAATACAGAACTGTTTTAACAACACAATAATCATAATTTTAATTTTTTTAAAAAGCCTTACTGTGATTAAATAGTCAGAGAATATTAATATTTTTCCAACTGTCTCACTAATGAGTTTATTTCATATAGTTGGTTTTCTTAAATTATAGCCAGGTAATGTACACATTTCATTAGGTTCATATTCTTCTAAAACCAATCTTACTAAGTTGTATTTCCTCCCCTCTATCATTCTCCTTAAAGATGCATTTACTGGAGAAACTGGGCAATAGCAAATCTATTCATTCTGGAGTTGCTATTTGCTGATGTCATTTAATACATTTCTGCATCACTGGTGAACTGGTAGTTAGACCCACAGACTTGGAACAACAAACCTCAGTCATCAGTACAATAGAATGCTACTTGGCAGTTTAGAAAGGCAAGAACTGTCAAGACATGAAAAACCAACCATCTTTATTGCCTGTTGCTACGTGAAAGAAGAATTTACATATCTGATTTCAACTACACGAAATTCTACAGCTGGCAAAATTATAGGGCCCAGAAAATGCCCAGTGATTGATTGCTTGAGATTTAGGGGAACCTGAAGGCATGTTGAACAGACAAAACAGAAAAGGTCTTTCTAAAATGGGAAAAACCACTCTGTATTATCTATAATAAATAGCACATATGTACACATTTATCAAAATCCATAGAGCTTCATGGCAGAAAAAGAGGTTTTTTTCTCAGAAAACTTTAATGTATGTATTTATTTCTTTCCTACCTTTTTTTTTTTTTAGAAAAGCACTTAGAAAGGTTGATATATCCCAGAATGGCATACAGCCTATGTTGGAAGATCAACTATGTTATGAACAGCCTGACTGAATTGATAGGTGCAGGGGCAAGGACTTGACGGACTGGGTCACTTTGGAAATGAGTGAATCCTATGAGGCTAAATGCAAAAGGGTTTTCTCCTAAGTACTGTGTGAGGAAGTACTGCGTGAGGAAGTACTGCGTGAGGAAGTACTGCGTGAGGAAGTACTGCAGGAGGAAGTACTGTGTGAGGAAGTACTGCAGGAGGAAGTACTGCGTGAGGAAGTACTGCAGGAGGAGGTACTGTGTGAGGAAGTACTGCATGAGGAGGTACTGTGTGAGCGAAGGACTGCGTCATGTGAGGAAGTACTGCATGAGGAAGTATTGCGTGAGTGAAGTACTGCGTGGTGTGAGGAAGTACTGCGTGAGGAAGCACTGCATGAGGAAGTACTGCGTGAGGAAGCACTGCATGAGGAAGTACTGCGTGAGGAAGCACTGCATGAGGAAGTACTGCATGAGGAAGTACTGTGTGAGGAAGTCCTTCGTTAGTGAAGTACTGCGTGGTATGAGGAAGTACTGCGTGAGGAAGCACTGCATGAGGAAGTACTGCATGAGGAAGTACTGTGTGAGGAAGTCCTTCGTTAGTGAAGTACTGCGTGGTATGAGGAAGTACTGCGTGAGGAAGCACTGCATAAGGAAGTACTGCATGAGGAAGTATTGTGTGAGTGAAGGACTGCGTCCTGTGAGGAAGTACTGCGTGAGGAAGTACTATGTGAGTGAAGAAGTACTGTGTGAGGAAATACTGAGTGAGAATGTACGGCATGGTGACGTACTGTGTGAGGACGTGCTTTAGTTGATAACAACATTTCCAGTGTGATACGGGTCAACAATTCTGATACTGCTATTGTCTTCCTTTTCTTTCCCTGTGATAAAACTCCATAAAGAGAACAACTTACAAAGTTGATTTGGAGCTTAAAGCTCCAGAGGACAAGTCCATGACCGTCATAGAGGAAAGCGTGGCAACAGGCAGGCAGGCATGGCATGGGAGCAACACATCTCGAGACACAACCATAGGCAGAGAGAGCCAACAGAGAGCACCATGGGCTCATGAAACCTCAAGCCCACTCCCAAGTGCCATATTTCCCCCCAGTAAGGCTATACCTCCAAATCTTCCCCCAAACAGTTCCACCAGCTGGGGACCAGTTATTCAAATACAAGAGCCTACGAGGGCCATTCACAAACCACCGCAACTATACATGTATACAGGAATATTAAAATTAGAAATGGTAGATGGCGAGCTAGGTTTCTCACTGGTAAAGTGGGAAATTACGGACCAACAAGTGAAAGTAGCTAGGATGGATCAGCTGACTTCGAGTTGGAAACACGTAGGTGTGGATAGTTACAGAGAATAATTTGTATATAAAATATTTACTGATATGTTCATATATAAGCTGATATAGATACATTCCCTTACTCAGATAGCTGAGAGCAGAAACAACATCCCAGGAGCGAGCAGAGTGAATAACACCCAGATTTTGGGTTGTTTGTGAGGTTTTTATTTAATTCACTTTTCATCCCAAACATAGCCCCTCCCTCCTCTCTTCCCAGCCCCACAGCTTAGTCTTCATCTGGGTCCCCTAGTAAAGGAAGCGTGGCTGTCTTTGACATGGACTCTGTTACCTGCTTTTCCACCACTTTTCCCTGCCTGGGCTGCCTCGCCCAGCCTCAGTGGAAGAGGATGCACTCAGCCCAGATTTTGGTTTCTAACATCATTCTCTAACTACTAGAACCAGGACTCCTTAGAGAAACAGGTGGCTCTAGAGCTGGAAATCAAAACCTACAAAATAAATCTCCAGCATTTTATTGTAAGAGAAAATAAGAAAAATAGTTTAAAACTTGGTGGGAGTCTGTCAGAAGAACTGGGGTGCCAACAGAAAGAGCTTCCAATCACTCCTTGTGAGCAATAAAACAAAATGAATGAATTAATAATAATGTGTTATAACTTAAAGTATAAAATAGATGTCAATTACAAGTATAGCCAAATAAAGGGAGGAAAAATAACTCCCATGTGGGAGAATACCAACTTAAGTACATCTATCCACCTATCTACCTATTAATCCATCCATCCATCCATCCATCCATCCATCCATCCATCCACTTCTTCTCATAAATGGAGTGCAACTCACCAATCCTTATTTCTGGGCTAAGCCTAGAGCCTCTATCTGAAATAGCATAGTGCAGAAACAGGGGAACGTGACTCTACATAGGAGACACACATAGTAAACATCAAAAATGGCATTTTTATATAACTTATATCCCTGATTATTTTTAGAATAACACCTGAATCTCTATGATCATCTTTCCAGAAAACTCGTCACCAAAGACTCCTCCTATGGGAGCCACAGCACTACCAGAACTGTCTGTCAGTCATCCATGAAAGAGGAGGTAAGGATGGCCAAAGGGAAGGAAGAAGACAGAAATAACAACAAACAGATATGGTCAATGGGGTGTGTATCAATGAATATGTTTCCATGAAAGCTATCACCATGTACAGTGCACGTCAATAAAAAGTGCAAATAACATCAGTCATCAAAACTGAGGAAAGCCTGAGAAACTCACAGTTCAAGGGGGTCCAAGGAGAAGGACTGTTAAATGTAATGTGATATCCTCTACAAGAGACCGGAACAGAGGGGGGGGGAAACTTTTCACTAATATTGTATTAGTGTTGGCTTATAAGTTATAACAAATTCTATCATACCAATGCAAGACATTCAGGGTGAAACTGTGTGTGAAATATATGGGAAACGCTTTACAATATGCCTGGAAACCTAACCCCCTGCCCTTTATTAATTTTGCTTTATTTCATTTCCAGAACGGGGGGACAAAACCCAAGACCTCACAGGTAATAAGCAAGCAGTCCTCCACTGTACTACATTTCCAGCCCTAAAATTAGTTTTTTTAAAAACAACCATTTTGACTCATTCCAATTACACATGCCTGGTGTGCTCATTTGGCAGCGTTTTCCTTCCGTGCATTTATTCCATGAGATGAGGTGGGAAAGAAGAAAAGAAGAATGTGAGGCAGGGCAAACAGCTAAGGCTGACTCTGTACTCAACTTTCAGCGTGTCAGTGTACCTTTTGGCTGCATAACAGCCACCTAGAATAGCAGCCAGTGGTTTACAGGTAAGACAGGCATTGTCTGAAAACCACACTCACCTCTGGCTTCTTCCATTTTGGTGAAATTCTAGCCTTCTTTGCACCACTGTGCAGCATCCTAACTCCTCTTATCTGGCAGCAATTTCCTCAGGCCCTTCTTAATAGCAATGATGACATTCCATATGATGAAGTAGGTTTTTTAAAATATAGTCTCCTTTATTTCTTAGAATTTTATTACAGTGTCACTTTATCTATTATGACTATTGCACTTAGCAATGTCACAAAACTAAATCAATAAGTACTTAAACAAAGTAAGAGGTTATAAAATTGCATAGCTGAGAAATCCAGAGATAGATCTGACCAGGTATAATTTTATTTATGAAGCCAAGTACTGTCCTCAGAACCCAGTGATTCTCTGTCTCTTGGGCCTTTGTGTCCAGTTCCATTCTCAAGTTATGCATAGTGGCCCAAGCAAGTCAAATCACATCTTCCCAAATTCCAACTCTCTGCCTAGAGAGCCTGACTTTCATGTCACAGGTGTAGAGGTTGGCCTGCTTGTTACATTTTCCTAACAGAAGTCCATCTCAGAAGCACAGTTGCCCCTCTGCATGCTCACAGATGGGTTTTGGTGTGGAAGTGATACCCACACACACAAATGACACATAAGCTGAGACTCAGGAAGACAGTAGATGCCCCAGAAGAATGATGCGCTAAAACGGAGCATGGAAAATAGAGGAAGAGTACCTAATACCCAGGCAAAGCAGAAAAACTATTGCAGACAAACAATAAAAAGAGCATGCAGAACCCTTGAGTACCACCCTTCTCTTTCATAGCCAATCATTTTCTAGGAGTATATCCTTCCATCATCCTGTGTGCAGGATTCAGTGATGTGCTTGATGACTCTGCTACATCCAGAACTGTTCTCCATTGTCTGCATCACCCACTCATTGCACCGCTCCATCCTCTTGCCTGTGTCAGCCCACACTTCTGTCTCATCCACACCACACAAATTGATGGGGGTGAGAAGTAAAAAGAAAAGTTTCCTGAGAATCAAGAATTTATGCTGGGGGGTGGGGAGGGAATTTTCAAGAAAGCTGTCCAGCATTTACTGTATCTGAGTAGCAGATCAGAGACTGCAGACCAAGCAAGTGACCTGATTGCTGACTCCAAAACACCAACATCTGTATTTCCCAGAGGAAGGGAGCATCCTGAGAGTTAGGAATGCACAATTCCAGGCCCCCTGTGGACAACTCCCAGGTCTAAGAGTCACATATAGTCCTAGACTCACAGCACCAGGCATCTTCCGCCTACTAGAACATAACTCCCAAGTTCCAGAAACATACTGCTTCAGCATCCAGACCTTCCTGCCTTCCTGAGGACAACTCCTGGATACCAGGGACCGTGTCCCACCCTTTGGTCCACGATAATACTGGTTCCACTGTAGAGACTGGCTAGTCAACAGTAGCATACAGAGTCCCCATTCCAAGAGTGGCATCCAGCAAAGTCTAAGTACCTGGAGTGTCTACCTACATCTGTTTCTGTCTTCCACCTCCCCCTGAGAGAAGAAGAGGATCTTGTCTGCCAGATCCACCCTCGGAAAGACTCACAGGGTATATACTCACTTATAATTGGCCACTAGCTCAAAAGGCATGTCCCATGAAAGTCTTCACTTACCAGGAGATTGGGATAGACATGAGGACATCCTACTGAGACTCTAGGTTAGAGAATTATAGGAGATGGGGAAATAGAAGGACCCAGAGGGTCCTAGAACCCTACAAGAAGAACATCGTGATGGGTGCATCAGGGCCCAGGGGGGTCTGCTCAAACTATTGCACTAACCAAGGACAATACAAGGAGTAAACATCGAACCCTTACTATGATCTACCCAATGGACAGGACATTCTCCACAGTTATGTGGAGAGTGGAGACTGACTTTGACATGAACGCTGGTACACAAAGACCCAACAAAGAAAGTGTTTCAGATCAGTTTCCCCTATGAACATTGATGCAAAAAATACTCACAAACAAATCTAAAAATACATGATCAAGTGATCAAGTAGGCTTCATGCCAGGCATGCAGGTATGGTTCAATATATGAAAATTCATCAACATAATCCACCATATAAACAAACTGAAAGGGAAAAACATATGATCATCTCATTGTATGCTGAAAGGCATTTGCAAAATCTAACACCCCTTCACATCACTAGTCTTGGAATGATCAGGAATACAAGACATATATCTAAACGTAATAAAGATAATATACAGCAAGCCTCTAGACAACATCAAATTAAAAGAAGAGAAACTTAAAAGCAATCTCAATGAAATTAGAGACAAAAGAAGGCTACCTATTATCACTGTATCTCTTTAATATAGTACTTGAAGTCCTATCCAAAGCAATAATACAACTACAGGAAATCAAGAGAGTACAAATGAGAAAGGAAGAAGTCAAAGTATTGCTATTCACAGATATGATATGATATGATATGATATGATATGATGTGATATGATATGATATGATATTATATATAAGTGACTCCAAAAATTCCACCAGAGAACACATACAGCTGATGAGCACCCTCAGCACAATGGCTAGATACAAGATTAATTTAAAAAATCAGTAGCCCTCATGTATATAAACAAATGGACTGAGAAAGAAATTAGAGAAACTAAATCCTTCACAATAGCCACAAAGAAAACATAAAGTATCTTTGTATAACTCTAACTAAGCAAGTGAAAGACCTGTACAAAAAAAATTCAAGTCTCTGAAGAAAGAAATTGAGGAAAATATCAGAAGATAGGAAGATCTCCTATGCTCATGAATTGGTTGGATTAAGACATTAAAAATGACCATTTTGCCAAAAGCAATCTACATATTCAATGCAATTGCTATCAAAATGCCAGCACAATTCTTTACATACCTCTAAAGAACAATTCTCAACTTCATATGGGAAAGAAAAGACCAGAATAGTTAAGACAATCCTGTACAAGATCTTCTGGAGGTATCTCCATCCTTGACCTCAAAGTATACTATAGAGCAACAGTAATAAAAACTGTATGGTATTGGCATAGAAACAAACTGGTGGATCGATGGAATTGAATCAAAGACACAGAAAATAAATCCCCACACCTATGTACACTTAATTTTGACAAATTAGACAAAACCATATAATGGAAAAAAGAAAACATCTTCAACAAATGATGCTGGTCTAACTGGATGTCTACATGTAGAAAATGCAAATAGATCTATATTTATCACCCTGCACAAAACTCTAGTCCAAGTGGATCAAAGACCTCAATGTAACACCAGATAAACTAAATCTATTAGAAGAGAAAATGGGGAAGAGCTTTGAGCCATTGGCACAGGAGACAACTTTCTGAAGAGAATACCAACAGCTCAGGCTCTAAGATCAGCAATTAATAAATGGGACCTCTTGAAACCAAAAAGCATTTATAAAGCAAAGGACACTGTCAACAGAACAAAACAGCAGTCTACAGATTGGGAAAAGATCTTCATCAGTCCTACATCTGACATGGGGCTAATATCTAAAATGTATAAAGAACTCAAAAATTAAACACCAACAAACAAAATAATCCAATTTTAAAAATGGGATTACAGAGCTAAATAGTGAATTTTTGATAGAGCAATGCTCAAATTCCTTAGTCATCAGGGAAATGCAAATCAAAATGAGATTCCATCTTACACCTGTCAGAATGGCAAAACTGAAATACCAGCACAGGCTGGTGGGGGCATGGAGGAAGAGGGACACTTCCTTGTACAATCACTTTGGAAATCAATCTGGCACTTTCTCAGAAAATTAAAAATAACTTTTCTTCAAGACCCAGCTATACCACTGCTAGGTATATACTCAAAAGGTGCTCCACCATACAATGAGGACACTTGCTCAACTATGTTAATAGCAGCTTTATTCATAATAGTCAGAATCTGGAAACAACCTAGATATCCCTCAGCTGAAAAATAGATAAAGAACTTGTGGTACATTTACACAATGGAATACTACTCAGCTATTAAAAGCAAGGAGATCATGAAATTTGCAGGCAAGTAGACAGAACTAGAAAAGATGGTCCTGAGTGAGGTAACCCAGACCCAGAAAGACACATATGGTATGTGCTCACTTATAAGTGGACTTTAGCCATATAGCACAGAATAAACATACTACAATTCACAGACCCAAAGAAGATAAGCAACAAGGAGGAGTCAAGAGAGGATGCTTAAATCTCACACAGAAGGGGAAATAGGATAGACGGCAGACATGGTTAAAGAAAGGGAACAAGATAGGAGAGGAAATGAAGAGAGAAATGAGGATGGAGATGATACCTAGGGAGAATGGGGGTGGGAGGACCAGAGAGCCTGCAGAGAGAAAAGAAAGTGCAAGTAGGGGCATTTCTGTGACAGGGTGGAGACCTAGGACATGGTAGGCTTCTGGAAGAATATGAGGGTGACTTTACCTGAGACTTTTGGTAGCAGGGGCTATGGAGAGTGAAAAGGTTACCCTCTAACTAGACAATACTCCAACCAACCCACAAAAATTTTGACCCAATATTTTCCCTACCTATAAGATGTGCAGGGATAAAGATAAAGTGGAGATTGAGGGAATGGTGAGCCAATGTCTGGCCCAATCTGAGACCTACCCCCACTTGAGAGAACCAACCCATGACACTATTAATGATACTCTGCTATGCTCACAGATAGGAACCTGGCATAGCTGTCCTCTGAGAGGCTACACCTGCAGAGGATCCAAACAGATGCTGACACTCATGGCCAAACATTAAGCAGTGCATAGGAATTCTTGTGCACAAGTGTGGGTGTGTGGATAGAAAAACCTGGAGGTGACTGAAGCTCCACAAGAAGACCAACAGAGCCAACTAACCAAGGCCCAGAGAGGTTTGTGGAGACTGAAGCATGAACCAAGGACCATGCATGAACTGGACCAAGCCCCCTTACATAGATGTAGCCTATGGACAGCTCAGGTCTCATATGGGTCCCCTAGTAAGGGGAGCTGGGACTGTCACTGACATGGACTCTGTTGCCAGCTTTTTGTTCATGCCCTCCCCTGGTGGGGCTGCATTGACAGACTTCAGGGGATGCAATTTGATGAGCTAGGGTAGGAAGGGTCCCCTTTTCTGAGAAATAGGGCTGGCGGGGGGGGGGGGGGCAAGAATAGGAATAAAGGATGGTTGGACCAGGAAGAAGGGGAGAGGCTACTATCAGGATGTAAACTGAATAAATAAATGAATGCATCCTAGGATTTTTTTTTCTTGCAAAGACATTTTCTGGGTTTCTGCATTAGGAGAGAGAAAGGGGAATTTCAAAGCATCCTCCAGGATATGCATATTTCTTTTGCAGTTTTGACTAGACATCTTATGGCCTTTGAACTCACTTGCCCTTCTCTTGGTCCGCTATTTTTCCGCAAAATGAGGGCAACGGATCTACAAAGAACCTGCAGGCTCTAGCCAGAAATAATGTCATGACAAAATACCAAAACCCAAACCCCTCCTCCAAGCCTCTTATTAATTTTCCCTGAGTAAGTCTTTTTCTATTCACAGACAAGGAAGGACACACAACAGTATGCATGTGCAGTGTAAGCATCTCAGGGTGATTGGTAAATCACATTATAATGCTGCTGTGCATGCTGTGGATGCTCAATAACTGCTTGCTAACAGAACAAATAATAACAGAAAATGGAACCAAGACAAAAGGAGAAAAGGAATGATTTTTTTTTAATGTACTTCTTTGGTTTCTATATGGCGACTCCTGGATAGAAGGTTCATCGACTCCTGATGTTGATAACAGATCCAGTGGCTGGGCTCTGAGTCTGTCAAGCCCCCAAAGAAGCAGCCTGTCCTTGATTATGGAAGCTGGCTTCCTTGCAGCTTTTTGAAGGCTGGCAAAGCCTCCATTTTCTGACACACTGCTAGGGGATGCCAACAAGAAAATCAAGGAGTTTCGGACCACTATTCCTATAGTGGAAAGAATAAAGGTGATGGAAATTCAAGCTCTATCTCCCAGAGCACCTGGGTTATCTGTGTGCTATGTCAGAGTATTCCCACGCAGTGTTCCATATCCACAGACCTCCAATAGGGTCTGTCAGCTTTTCCTACCCTTTGACACCACTGACCATAGTGAAGGTAATTAGACATTTCACAACCACCAGCCCCTAGAACACCCATCTTCCCTCTCACCAGGGAGCAACCTCAAAGCTAACCTGTCCTTGGCCCAGTCTCACAATCACATCTGTTAGTGGCCTCGGTCTGTGGAGTTTCCCTTGGTGACACGTTCCACGTGTTCTTGCCTCTTGGCGTCTTAACCAAGCATGTGACACCCTTTAGCACTTCTTCCCGAGAGTATTGCCCTCAGCTACAGCAAGGCTGGAATTTGAGACATATTTTGTCATTGTCACTCAACAACTTTAAAAAAAAAATGACTCCCAGCTTTGACAGAATGAAGCCAAACTGCTCATGTAGATTCACTCTGAATGTAATTGCACCCCAAGTCTTTTCTCTAATACCCTCTGCAGAGTTATTCATTCCTGAGTAGCCATTAGAAGAGGGGACCCCACTTGCCCTGTGCTCCCCAACCTCCAGCTCTCGATTTGACTCTCCCTTCTATCTATAAAGACGATCCCTTCCCACCACTAACTCTGACCACCTGTTCTACCTTCTCCAACCTATCTTGATTCCTCCATTGTCAAAATGAACCTCCTTCCTTTGATTTTTTTAAACACTGCACATCATAGCAGTTAAAACATTTGTGCTGTCTGTCTGCCTATATGCCTGTCGTACCTGATGGGCAAGCAACTGGGTTATGTTACTCTGCCATCTGACCCCCGATAGCACAAAGGCTCTACCTCCTTCCCAGGGACTTTCACATGCATTCTCTCCTCTGATCTTCAAAACTACTCTACATGAGCTTGCCATTGTTTCTTCTATATCATCCATTCAATAAACTTAGGAAAAAAACTTAGGCACAGAGAAATTCACTGTCTAACCCAAGGAC
The DNA here is from genome assembly GCF_964271855.1 of Acomys minous. Taxonomy (NCBI): domain Eukaryota; kingdom Metazoa; phylum Chordata; class Mammalia; order Rodentia; family Muridae; genus Acomys; species Acomys minous. The sequence goes on from NC_140489.1 coordinate 115,035,474, forward strand.
ATGCAGGTAATGAGCGATGCTAGCCTTCAGAGTGATGGGTATCCCACCATGGCGCACAACTGAGCACAAGACAATGAACGCAGCCTGGGATCCTCAGCTAGATATAAGTTAAATCTCTATCCAACTAATACATGAATACTAACAATTGTTCAACGGCAACATGTTGTACAAACCAACTAAGATTCTTTCTCTGCCTCCAGTGTCATACATTTTGGTGAGGTTTGTGTTTTTGCTCTTCTGCTCACTTTTAACACAGAAAGCTAATTAGACATTAGTCTCAGTCATCCCTGTAGAAAATGTCTGTGCCTCCCTTTTTCCAGGGCTGCCCATCTCTACCTGGCCCCACCCTTAAGTTATGCAGCTCCATCAGTAAAGATACCCCTCTACAGATAAAGAAGATGCAGAGCCCTCACATCAGGAAGCTGGTAAGGAATTTAAACAGACAGGATGAAGACTCATCATCTGAGCCTGAAAATTTTTCTTCCCTGGGCCCATTAATCTGTTTAATTTTTTTTTACCAGATGATTGAATAATTTGAATAATGACACATTTCTTTTGTCATAACTTGAATGCAAAGGCTAAGCTCCAGCTCTACAGGTGAGTGTGTATGTACTCTGGGAAAGTGACAAGCCAGCCTTATTGCTTTTGTGTGGGAAGCATTTCAAGTAGCAGAGAGAAGCAAGCCCCATCAACCTCAGGCATGGAGACGAATACACAATGAGTGGCATTTCTTTTCTGCAGGAACATTAATTAATCAAGCAGAGTTGACAAGGATAAGTGGTCTCACAAGGCAGGGAAGCAAAGGTTCTTGCTGCTTTCTAAATGGTCGAAGTATCTTTCCCAGCATCCTACTTGGGGGCAGTGCTTACCGTTTCCTTGGGTGCTAACTCCCTTTCTGATGTTGCCATAGCAACATATGGGGGTTAGGGTTTTTTTTTATTGTCATTATTTGTTTTGTTTTGTTGGGTTTTCCATTTTTTTTCCTTCAGGTTACCAGGTGAAACATTTGAATCAAAAGCCTTTGTTGCATTAGTGAGGGACAAGGGATGTGCTGATGTTGTTGGCCTGCAATGTGTTCTTCTGTCCATGCAGCCCATTTTCTGAGATGGCTTGGATGTCTTGCATACTTCACAACCATCCTGTGAGAAAGCCACAGACTTACAAATTTTACATGCAAGAAAAGTGAGAAGCAGAGAGAAAAGTCATGGAAAAATATCATTTTAGGGAACATTCAGAAAAAAAGATTGCAAATGAAAAACACAGGGGTAAACAACACTGTCTTGTAACTGCCCACAATGAACAACGTAACTGCTCCTGTCTTCTTTGCTACCAAATGCCAATCTCAACCGATCCCAGTAGGAAGTCCAGGAGGGAACTGCGGTGTTTGGACTTAGCGGGGTAAAGGATTACAAGTGAGGCCTTAGAAATGATGACAGCACACAGCACAGGATGGTGAAGAGCAGCAGGCAGATTTTGGAATAGTTGAGAAACCCACGTGATATGATCTTCAGAAAGGGACAAACAGGCTCTTATGGGGGCAATAGATACAAAGGTGGCAGCAAGGACAGACAGGAGGCAACTGCAGAGGTTCATAAAAACAGATGGTGATAGCTCAGATGGAGACAGGAGAGGCAGTGGAAGTGATCAGATTCCAGACAGATAGGAAAGATAGACAATAATACTTCCTGAGGTTTAGATGTGAAGAAGACAAAGAAAACTCAAGGATAAACTCATGATCTGGGACCTTTAAGATGGAACTGCTATCAAGAAGAGGTAGTCTGCAGCTGTTGTGGGTTTGGCAGGAACAAGGAGAATGAGAATTTAGGTTTGAGAGGCTTCAGCTTGAGAAGATGATCTGTCTTTCAAGTGCAGGTGCCAAGTACCCAGCTGGCTACAGTAACATGGAGTGTGAAAGTCTGGACTGGTCCTCTAAGTTGTCATGTTGCTGGTGCATTAAAAAGTAGATACAGTCATGGAGCATGACGGAACCTGGAGGACAGTGGATGGATAGATGAGGGAACTAACTGAGACTGTCCCAACTGTAGATCAGAGAGAGGAGGAGGCTCCATCAAGAAGGTCAAGTAACGGCGACCATGAGCACTCAGCATGCTTCAAGACAAGCATGGAGAATGTGTCAAAGAGATGGCAAGGAGTATCTGTGTCCAGCCATGTTAACCACTCATGAAAAATAACTATTAATGACAAACCATGCAGTGGGACAGTATTGGTGACATATTGATAAGAATGACTTTCAAGGAGGGATTTGCACAAAGGACTGATGAGACAGGAGTAAGAAGGAACAAGAAGGCATGCATTGGAGGTAATGACCATACATAATGCTTTCCAGATTTTTTGCCACAATCAGTGGGGATGAAGGGATGGGCTTGGTAGAGAGAAATTTCACTATTTGAAGAAAGGAGGGTAACTGTATACTTAAAAAGGATCTAGGAAAGAACAAGAGATGGTGACGACATTGAGAAGGGGAACCTGGCGTAGTCACAATCTGAACGAGCAATATGGTAGTGGTGATGTACGGCACAGGTGAAGGTGGGGTTGGCTTCAGACAGGAAAGCTGGAGCACAGAGGGCATGGCACAGGTGCTGGCAGGGAAGTCTCTGTTGAAGCCTCTTCTAAAGGATTTAATATCCTCAGTGCAGTAAAATGCAGTCACCAGTCCTGTAGGAGGAGAGGGCACTGAAGGCTAGAGGTGTGAAATAATTGTTTCTTGAAGGCACAGGGAGAAGTACTTCACTGATTTTTGAGTTTAAAAAATAAGCACTTGGATATTCACAATGACCAAGTTATGGAATATGCCTACATGCCCTTTGGTAGTTGAGTGGATTTTTAAAATGTATGTACAGAGAGAGAGAGAGAGAGAGAGAGAGAGAGAGAGAGAGAGAGAGAGAGAGAGAGAGAGAGAGGATCATAGTAGAGTTATATTAAACCACAAAGAAAAACAGACTGTTTCATTTTCAGGAAAATAAATGGACGGAACTAGAGATCATCAGGTTGTGTGAAACAAGCAAGGCGGGCATCACTTATGTTCTCTTCTATGTGGACCATAGGAGGATAAGAGAAGACACGAAAATAAAGGGAGTTTTGTTAGGCATGTGAAGAAGAAAAAAGAGAAGATGAGAAGAGATTAATATGATCAAAATGTGTTATATGCATGTATAAAAATATTACAACCATCATTGATTATTATTAGTGCTTGTCAATAAAAAAAAACAGCAAAGCAAGAATAAGCCCTTGAAATTATAAATGCAGTAAATTTATTCTACCCCATGTGGGAACAAAAAAGAGAAAAGCTCCAATGACTATTATAGGGATCACCTTCAAACTTGAAAGTTGAGAAGATTAGTTTCTTGCATCCAAGAACCAACTGAAATATTTCCAAGTCGAATTTTCCAACTGTTGCCTATGGCTGAGATAATAAAAGCATAGGCTATCAGCCTTGAGGGAGAAACCACTAAAGCCCTTTCCCAGATGTTGTAACGTGAGGCTAAATCTAGACGTTTTTCTTCATTTACTATGAAAACAGTTGTAGCTGAAGCCAAAATAGAGGTAGAATCAAGAATGGTAGCTGAAACCATAGTACAGGAATCAAGGGGAACAAAAATATAACTTTAAGGTAGTGTGGAACACTTGGTCAGGATGGAGAGTGAATGAAATGCAAGCTACTGACTCCAGAACTCCAGGGACAATTGCTATGGTTTTCCAGGAATAACAGAAGGCTGTGTCTGGGATAGATCTGCCCTGCCTATCACAGCAGAGCATCCTTCACATCAAAAATTTCTATAAGGAAAGTAACCGGTGGCTCTCCATTACTGTGGCCTAGAATTTGGCCTTTCTACCACCAACTTGCCAGTTGCTCAGTGGGCCCTAACTATTACTGAAAAACAAACCAGGGAATCTTCGCAGCCTTCTGTTCATAGGGTCCAAGCAATCTAAAGGGAGCAACCTATTTGCAATGTTAACTTCTTCACCTCCCCTCAGGAGCATCAAGGTCTTCTAGCTGATGTGTCAATAAAGCATTCCTATCCATCTTGTCAGGAAGAGCTTATTTGGTCCAAAGGAGTGGAGACCAGTCATGTGGGAATAGTAAAGTTGCATTGCGTGCTGCTGTGTAACAAATAGCCCCAAAGCACACACTTCTGAGCTCACATATTCTATGGCTACAAATCTGGACACTGCTTAGAATGAGTCCTCATAGTACAGGCTTTGTTTTTTTAAAACAAAATCAGCCATATGAGGATGGGGGGTTAGTTCAGGGATAGAAAAACTTGCCCACAAGCACAAGGTCCTGAGTTGAGTCCTTAGCTATAGTAGTAGTAGTAGTAGTAGTAAATTAATAATAATAATAATAATAATAATAATAATAATAATAATAATAATAATACAATAACAATAACAACAGCATGGCTTCAGTCATGACAAACTCAACGAGGGAGGATTTTCCTCAGCATTCATATGTTTATGGGTAACATTCAGTTCCTTGAAGACTGCACACAATTCCTCAACGTCAGAAAGTCACTCAGGTCCTTGGTCCCTTGTCACATGGACTTCCATAGAGAAATCCACCATACAGAATGGAGCTATAGTCTATCTATCTATCTATCTATCTATCTATCTATCTATCTATCTATCCATCTCTATCTCTATCTCCTTCCCTCTCTCTCACTTTAGAGGCTGCCTGATACAATAGTGAACTCAAAACCAAGCTGCCATTGCTCCTGAAAGGTGCTCCTTCACATCTTTGATCTCCACTCCTGGCTCTGGGAAAAATAAAGCTGAGAAATGAGAGGAGGATCCAGCAGTCTGCCTTCTAACATGTTGCCTTGTTACAATAGGTCACAAGCAACAACACTTACTTTTCTTTCCTTTTCCCTTTCTCCATGTGTGTAAGTGATATGAATGTATGTGCATGCATGTTTTGGCATATGTGTGTGCATATGTGTGTTTGCACGCAGAAACCCAAGGTGGAATTCATGAATCATCCTCAATCATTCTTCCAGCACTTGCCAGCATGGTTGGTCTCTCTAGCCAGCTTGCCCTGTCCATCCTCTGTCTCCACCTTCCAAGGCTGCAATTGCAGGCAGACACCACACCCACCAGACATTTAAGTGGGTTTCTATGAATTTAAACTCCAGGCTTCATGCTTGCCTGGCAAACACTCTTAACTACTGAGCCATTATCCGGCCCAGTTTCTTATTTTCATCTGCCTTTTCAAGGCAGGCCACAGCCACAGCTCCCACTGTGCATTCTGCTTAAGCTCAAAGCTCCCCTGGGCTCATGAGGCCCCTGGAGAGGCTTCCTCCTTGGGCATCTTTAAGTTTATTTATTGTCAGTTCCACCACATTTCCCCCCACTGAAGGCCTCTCTCAAGGGAAGGACACCGTGCCTCCTTCTGCTTCCTAGTGAATTTCCCATGGAAAGTACGGGAAGGATTACCTTTTCTCTCCCTCAGATTCCTACCTATTTTACTTCCACCAAAAGGGGAAGTGGATGGCAGAATTAAATAGGTGAGAGATAGTTTGGAATGTTTTCAGTCTTCGGTTGTGAGGAATTTACACCTTGCAGAGGTGATCGCTGGCCTGGGCGTTGTCCACACGTCACTGGAGAAGTCTGTACCCTCTGAAATCAAAAGACGGCTTTCCTTCTCTATGGCTCCTGCATAGATGAAAAGTGCTTTCCATATTTTAGTGCCTCATGGACCTGGGCTTTGGTCCCAGCTCATTTTCTTCTTCGCTTCGCACCCCTGGGCACACATCTGAGCCTTCTGTGTTTGTCACTCAGGGGAGGGAGGGTGAGGTTACATGGTGTGGTTCCTGCCGGTGATCAGAGGCCGAAGAGCTACATCACCCTCTGGGAAACTCCTGCTCCTCCTGGGCTCTGTGCCTCTCAGTTCCAAGTCTCTCTCATTCCTCTGAGCTATGCTTGCCTTTTTCCTCAATCCTTCCCCTCAAAAGCCACCTCTCAAATGCAGTGTGTCAGAAAAAACGTCCTCCAGGAGGTCCTCAGGTGGAAGATCAAACGAGTGTCTTTGTGCTAGGGCATCCAAGACCTGAGACGCCTGTGCATCATCCATCAAAAATGTTTCTATGCTTAAAAAAGGGACACAGAGAAATATCTTGAAGTGTCCCACTCAGATCTAATCCCAAGCTGTAATCGTGCCAATTCCTGGCTCCAGCTAAGCCAAACCATCCATGTTATCCACTCCTGTTCCCAAGCTGTTGAAAATTACAAATGCCTAGTGACCAGCCCCCATTACAAATCTGTGTTGTTCGGCATCACTTGCTCGCTGATCCTTTCACTCGTTCTTATTAACTGTCCAGCCTGCTCCACATGGCAGCAATCTAAGTCTATTTTACTCTTCTCTAATACCCCACCCATTTCTTTCACAGCCTCCTGCATGACTACAATGTTAGTGTCCTTTATCTCAGCTCCTCTTTGCTGTACCACAGACAGCTGGCTTGCCTCACCTAGGCCCCTGGCCAGCACAGTATGCAGAAAAAGAAGTGCATCCCTTTTCTATTGTTAACTGTAAAATTTTTTTTTTATTAATTTATTTATTTCATCACTTTACCGCCTGATCCCAGCCCCCTCCCTCTTCTCCTCCCAGTCTGGCACATCATGTCGAAGCAGAACTAAGCGCACCCTCTCCCTCTGAAGCCAGACAAGGCAGCCTAGCTACAGGAGAGGGATCCAAAGGTAGGCAGCAGAGTCAGAGACAGCCCCTACTCCAATTGTTAGGGAACTTACATGATGACCAAGCTGCCCATCTGCTACATATGTGTAAGGGGCTTGGTCCAGCCCATGCATACTCTTTGGTTGGTGGTTCAGTCTCTGTGGGCCCCCATGGGCCCAGGTTAGTTTACTTTGTAGGTATTCTTGTGGTGTCCTTGACCCCTGTGGGTTCCTCAATGCGTCCTCCCACTCTTCCACAAGAGTCTCCGAGCTCTGTCTATTGTTTAGCTGGGGGTCCCAGCATCTGATTCCATCAGCTGCGGGATGAAGCCTTTCAGAAGACAGTTTTCCTAGGCTCCTGTCTGCAAGCATAGCCGAATATCATTAATAGTGTCAGGGGTTGGCTCTCTCCCGCAGGGTGGGTCTCAAGTTCCCTCAAACTCTGCTCCCTCTTTACCCCTACACTTCTAATAAGCAAGACAAATTTTGGGTGGAAGGTTTTATGGATGGGTTGGTATGGCCCTCCCTCCACTGGACATCTCACCCGGCTACAGGAGGTGGCAACTTCAGGCTCCATATCTTCCACATCTAGGGATATCCTCATAGACTCCCAGGAGACTCCTCTGTCCCAGAGATGGCCCCACCAGTTTCCATTCTCTCTCCCAGTCCTCACCCCCACACCTAATGCCCACCCCCTACCCCTCTCCCTCCCGCTTCAGATGTCTGTTTTATTCCCCCTTCTGAGTGAGATTCAAGCATCCTCCCTTGGGCCTTCCTTGTTGCTTAGCTTCTTTGGGTCTATGAGTTGTAGCATGGTTAGCCTGTACTTTGTGGCTAACATCCACTTATAAATGAGCACCCCAAGCCCCTTGGCCTCCACAGTGTGCAGAGGAGGAAACACATCTTCTTTCTATTGTTAACTGTGAACTTTTTAATCTCATCCTTCCTGCCTAAGATTGTATCACTTTGGACCCACCTTTCTCTTCTTGCAGGTTCAACATCTCCCTCTAGGTCAGCAGTTCTCAATCTGTGGGTCGTGATCTCTTTAGGAGTCACGAATCAGATATTCTGCATACAAAATATTTATGTTACAACTCATAACAGTAGTAAAATTACAGTTATGAAGTAGCAACAAAATAATTTTATGGTTGGAGGTCACCACAACATGAGGAACTGTATTAAAAGGTCACAGCATTAGGAAAGTTGAGAACCACTACTGTAGGCCTTTTCTATGTCCTCCTCACCTTTGACCTTTGGCCCCATGACAGCAACTGTCCTCCTACCCACCAACATCACAGCCAAATCCCATTCAAGGTCATCCATGGAGCTACAACTTTCCTCTACCTCCCAGTTTCCCAGCTATCTATTCTCAGTATTTCATGGAAAAATGCTTTCTCGAAATGTCTAAGGGACAGCTCCCATCACCTGCTATGTCGGCCCCTCAAACCCAACAGGCTCATGTTTTGAATGCTTGTAAAAATGTGAGTCGATTTTTAGAAATTGTGCCACCTTGAGGAGGCAGAAACCTAGTTGGTAAGACGAGAGAGTCAGTCACCAGGGGTGGGGCCTCTGAAGATTAAAGTCCAGACTCTGGTCCAGGCTGTACTGCTTCCTGGCTCACCACGATGTCAAGAAGCTCTAACCACTCAGCCCTGCTAACCTGAACCATGCTGTGCCTCCCCCTGTACAGTGAAAATGTGAGCTAACATCAACTTCTCCTGCAACTTCACTTGGCTCTGAGAAGTATTTTGTTCACAACAGGGCAGAAGAACCACATATTCTCATCTCCATCCTCTTCCAACCACCCTTGAACAATAGTAATCAGATACTTTTTTTTTTCTGTCTTCAATTCCTCCTCTCTATGGGTCACCTCCCCTGCCCACACCTTACCTACTCTTAGGCCTTCGGTGTAAAGACGTGTTCTAGCACGCCTCCTCTTTCCTTTTCTTGTCTTCTCTATGCACCACTCTGGTTAAACACATCAATGTTTAACTGTTTAGTGGTTAACTGTTTAAGTGTTTAGACTATTAAACACATCAGAGCCAAAGACATGAAGCTGTTTCACTACAGCTGGCCTCCTTTGTTCCTCCTGAGACATCCTATAAAATTCAACCTCATACTTCCTCCCCGTCACTGCTACCTTAGATGTTCGAGAACTGTTCAGAAAGGAGTTTATCACTTCCCCCACAGCCTCCTAAACACTCTGCTTCACCTGGTTCCTCTTCTGCTGTCCCTGACATTATCTTGTCTCCCTAACCTCCTGCTGTGGCCATGCTGTCTCATAGCTTCCTGTGCAGAACACCAGTTCCCCCGCATGACCAAACACCACACCGTCACCTGGCCACACAGTCTACTGACTCCTCGTGCACTTTCAGCGGCACCATCTTCAACATTGATCGCTGGGGCATTACGGCTGGAAATTAATCTTGAATCTCTCACCTCGCCCTAAATGATGTACATTACAATGGAGAAGCCGAGTTCAGGCAGTCACGAGCAATGAGACGACATCACTGGAGAAGTCCAGTCAGTGAAGAGAATAACTGAGTGAAAGCAAGACTAAGTTCATGACTGAGCAGACAGACAGCTTCTTCCAGTGTCTGGTTTAAAATGGACAGACCAGTGATCATGATGGTACATCACACACATGTGTGCTCTTTAACTGTTGAAGTCTATGAGGATGAAAACTATACCTTAAGTACTATAAACCAAAGGAAAAAGTCCTACATCCTTCCAAAGGACCACCAGGAAGGTGATTATTCCTGCAGGGCATTATCCCTGCACGTGTCATAAGAATGCTAGTAGAAGTGTGTGGGTTTTGTTTTTTTTTTTTTAATTTTTAGGGGGTGGAGTAGGGTGGGGGAGGACTGTGACCTTGGAAATAGACACAGCACATCAGGGAATCCTTTTGAGCTGAAAATCAGAGCTTCTCTCCCGGGTACTTATCTCATCAGGAAAGATTATTCCAATGGTGGTTTTACCCTCACGTTTCCAGCAAAGCTAGGCACGGCAATGGAGGGGCACAGTACAAACAAGACATTTTCCCCAGTCCCCTTCGGCTGACTCCAATGTTCTTCTGATTTATCAAAACATCACAAGAGACAGGAACACGTTTCTGAGCTAAGTACGCTTCTGAGCTGGCAAAGAACTTTGTGAGGGCAGAGCCCATCAGACGGTCACTCATCCAAGTGAGGCCAGCTGTGCTAGCCTAGCGGTTCAAACACATTCATCACTCTCCATCTTCTGCCTGGAGGTGGCGCATCTTAAGATCTCGGGGTCCCTGGCTGCTTCAGCCGGCCTATGTAGAAACATGCAGCCTATTCCACCTCCCTCCACGCCACATCTATCATTTCTCCCTCCTAGTTTCATCAAGATTTATAGGGATGGCTGGCAGCAAAGAGTCAGCAATGATTAACTGAAAGAGATACCTCTAAGTCACAGATCAATTCACTTCCTTCCTTGGCAGTCTGAAGAAGGCATCTCATTTCTCCAGCTTATTTTAGTATTTGAATGTCGGTAATAAATGAAACCTTCAGAGTCCCTTGCTCCATTGGACAGTGAGACTGATACCATCTAAATTTGCAGGCTGATGCAGAACTAGGAATAGGAAAGAAATTTTTCGACGGGCATCTCCTGCCAGGTAGCCTCACCTGCACCCCGACCTCTCATCTCATTTCATGGGCCATCGGAAGCTCTGCAGTCACTTCTCAAGTGGCAGGCAAAAATGAGATCTCAAGGCTCATGGTTTATTCAATAAATACCTGAGAAAGAGACATCAACACTCTAATCAACATTAAACAAATTACCTGTGCGGAGTTAGCTCAGTCTTCCCATAAGACCTCGGTGCACTTGGCAATAAAATGGTCAGAAAAGAAAGCAAGGGGCTGGGACATTTCTCAGTTAAATACTTGCTGGGGAGGCATGAGCACCCGAATTAGAACCCTAGCACCCACATTTTTTTAAAAAAATCTGGGAATAGCAGCACATGCTTGTAATCCTAGCACTGAAAAGTGGGAGTCAGGCAGATCCTGGGGCTCACTGGCATGTTTATCTACCGGCAAGAACGTATGCGGGAAATGGGAAAGGGCCGAGATGGTCAGATGGCCGCCAGCCAAGCCTTGACAGCTTTGCTGAGTGAGTGGTTCAGCTATGTGCATCATTATGCATCATTATCTTCTCCTCCTTCTGCCTGCAGGTGCCGCAATTCCAAAGCTTGGCGCTTCTGCTTCAGCAACCCTCCATGCTGCTTCTATTATATCTCTTCCTAGCTACCTAGCCTAGTCAAGAGGGAGCAGGCCAGGCTAGAGACAGCATCTCTAGAAGCAAAATTTAAGGTGTACATTGCCTGAGAAACAACACCCAAAGTTGTCTTCTGGCCTCCGCATGTATGCATATACATGTGCAGAGACAGACAGACAGAGAGAGAAAGAGAGAGAAAGAGGCAGAGACAGACAGAGAGAGGGAGAGAAAGAGAGAGGGAGAGAGAGAGATGGAGAGAGACAGAGAGAGGGGGGGAGAGAGGGAGAGGGAGAGAGTGCAAACTAATTAGGAACGTGGTGCAATAAGACTACTCTTGTCAATTAAGGAATGAATGTTACAGACGACAGCTACAGGGCCATACTCGGAACCACTGGGTGAGAAGCCGCTAGACTCTTTTAATAACGAACTGGGAGAGCATAACCAATGAAGACGACGGATCATGCCTCATTTGTTTAGGCCTCTGGAGTCCCTCTGGTTTGATACCATTAACAACTTCATCACTGAAGAAGCTCATTGCTTGCTAACATTTTAGTTCTTATTAATAGAATTTCACGTCTGCGCTGGTTCCAAAATCCAACTCCAGCAGTCACGCACAGCACTCTCTGGCCTTCCTGGTTATTTTAAAAAAAAAAAAAACATTAAGTAAAGAGCAAGTCAGTAAAATGCCTATCCATTTTCTTGCTTTGTAGGATATTTAATCACATTAAGCATCTTGGTTTCCACATCTGTAAAACAGGGATTATAATACCCACTATCCCAAACCGTGAGGCTTTTCAATCTTAATATTATAATATTCTGGGATCTGATGATTCTCTGCTATGGAGACTGTCCTACTTATTGCAGGGTTTTTGGTATGATCCCTCACATCCACAGCCCTCTGCTAGCAGTCTCGCCCTTTTGCCCAGTTTATGATCATCAGAACATGTCTATATATTGCCCGAAGGCTCTCTTAAGGGGCAGAAGTCACTCTCGTGTGAACCACTGCTGCAGAAGAATAAAAGAAGCAAGAAGAATAAAGCACGTAGTCCTCTTCCAGGCACACAGGAAAGTCCCCTGACTCGCCTCAGGAGAAGACAGTGCATTCCATAGCAGAGGGCTTCAGTCGGCTGGCGGAGACCCTAAGAACGCATGCCTTTCTAAGCCACGCCCATTCTTCAAAGGCCTTGGTGAAGAGAATCCAGGGGATGCAGACCTCCTTATAAACTTATAGGCACACTCATTATTATCTCTCCTTCTTCTCTATTGACTGGTACAAGCAATTTGTTGGAAAATAGACTTTATTGCCCCCCTCAATAGCTGAATGCCTGCCCAGCCAGAGACATTATACACTACAGAGAATATTTTTATTGGATTTTTACAAACAATAAAAATAACCCATCTGGTCTCACCCTTTTAATCTTTGCTTAGAGGCCGTCTTGTTATAATATGGACATTTCAGCTGCCCTGATGCACAGAGAGAGAACACTACTGTCTCTTCTTAACTCTTTAGTGCCCAGTATTGCTCTGCTGCTTCGCAAATAGTAAAGGCAGGCAGTAGGTGTGTCAGCTGACAACTCCCGAGAGATGGGTGTGAGTGATGGTTGTCTTTACCCTAACCCTGACCTTCTTTCTCCTCTTGCATCTCTCTGTGCGTGTTCAGTGCTCTAGCAACCTTGAACTCATGCATGAGCCCTGCCTCTTTTCACTGTGGAAATCTGTTGGCTCTGTTTTTTTAACAATTAAACTTTATCATACAACCCAGCTAGCTTACACAAGAGGGGAAAAAAGATTAAAGGGAAAAAAGAGTGAACCTTCCGGTATCAGATCCACAGGACGGGTCCCTAGGTGTCTCTGGTCTGCGTGCTGGTCCAGCCTGTTCGGTGATCTCTTTTCCCCATCCATGTGAGCTCAAGCCAGGTCTGAACCTGCTGCTCCTCTCTCCTCTCAGCCTGCCTGCCTCTCACATGCAAGGGTGGTCTCCCTCTCCCATTGAGGGTCGATTAGAAACACAATAGTCCAGGTGGAGTCACCAGGTCCCCTTCCTAAATTCCAGGCCCAGGATAGCTCCACCCAGTCTATCTCAAGGTTAATCTCAGGGAGTATCCATGGTGTGTCCAAGGGCAAAGCCCACCAAGACTGCTTTCACCTGTGACAAAGCTTACAATCCTTCCCACAGAAATCCAGAAATGTGAAAATAATGGTTGCTGTTCAGTTTGGTCTTGCCTCTTTTCTGACTAAAGTTTCACTAGTCCTTAAACATGATGTCACCTTGGCCCTTCATCATCCTGGTGACTCTCATCTGAACAAACTTTTGGATTCTTTTGCCAGTGGACTTTCAAAATGAGGCACTACACTCCATACTGTTGTTGTGATCCTATCCAAGAGTTGGTGGACCTGTATGACAACCCATAATAATCTGTCTGTTCAATCGTCTCAAATACTCCTAAGCTTTAGGCAAAGTAAGACCTCGGGTCTTTTTCATACAAACCCCCACATATAGAGTCCACTCTTGTCCTCTGTACTCTTAGGTCATATTTTAAACTAAAATGTTCAATTGTCTATTTATCCTTTCAGTTTCAAATCTCAGCACCTTAAACCAGGATGCTGAGACAGCTTTGAGTATCTAAGTCAGCCTTCAGCAACTCCTCCTCCCCACAACTATTTCCAGCATCTTTAAGCCCTCTTAAATTGTGACCGAATTAGTTATTGTCATCATAAGAAACAGAGAGGGTAGGTCATGGCCAACAACCCAAATCCAGCCACAGTCCGCTTTTCTAAACAACATTTTTTGGAACACAGCCATGTTCATTTGTTTATATGTTATCAAAGCTGCTTTCCTACCACCACAGAGACCATTAATTGGGCATAGATCAGAAATATATACCATCTGGCCCTTTATGGAGAATGTTTACCAAAAAACTCCCAACCTGAGCCTTGAGGTATACAGAGCAGGATGGAACCTAAGTCGGGTTGCTATGGGTTTCTTGTTTGTCTTAACGTCACTAGGCAGTATGTTTAGAAATTGTAGCTCACACGGTTCTGAATTCATGTACAGATGTGATTGTTCAGAGAGGCTTCTTCTTGCAGTAGATGCTAATTAACACAGAAATTCACAACTAGACAGTGTGGGGACAGCAAGAGACATGGGAGCACTCAGCCCTAAATGGAACAACTTCATCCTTTCCCCCCAAGGCTCAGGGATCTACATCAAAGAGGCGATCCTAGATGATTCCAAGGAAAGAGCTTTTCCCAGATCCAAGGGGCCCAATGTGCCTATGAACTGACAGAGACTGTAGCATAGGACCTGAGCAGGTTCAAGCCAGATGGAGCTCCAATGCTGGGAGGGGGATGTGGGTGATCAGTCCCACCCTGAACCAAGAAGCTATTTGCAATTCATACGTGCTGGCAAAGGGAAAACCAGTTTTGTACAATGGAATGTCACTGAGCATATCAACTACACTCCGGGCCCCATGCCCAGGGGCAGTTGGCCAACACAAAATAAATTCCATGGGTTTTTGGTTTTGTGGGATTTTTGTTTGGTTTGGTTTTAGTGGTTTTTATCTTATTGGGTTTTGTTTGTGTGTTTTGATTTTCCTTTTGGGAAGTGTGTGTGTGTGTGTGTGTGTGTGTGTGTGTTTCTTTTGAGAGATAGAATAATGGTGAGTGGATAGAGAGAGGTGGGGAGGATCTGAGAGAAGTTGAGAGAGAGGAGAAACATGATCAAAATATATTAAATTAAAATGTTATATAAAAATCATTTTAACGAAATATAAATAAATGTGACCACACCTAGGGACCTGTGCAGAGTTTAAGACACACTCTGTTCTTGATGTAGCTTGATCCTAATCATCCCATTAAAGTAAAAAGGATTAATTAAATAATTAACTGTTAATCATTTAATTCAAAAAATGCTTGCTTGCTCTCTCTCTCCCCTTTCTCTCTCTCTCTCTCTCTCTCTCTCTCTCTCTCTCTCTCTCTCTCTCTCTCTCTCTCTCTCTCTCTCTCCCCTCTCTTCTTCTTAGTCTTCCTGTCTCTGTCTCTGTCTCTCTCTGGGGTACCCCTCCCCTTTTTCCTTCTCTCCCCTATGCTTATTTAATAAACCTCATATAACATTTAAAAATGCTCATCTAAATATAAGGGGAAAGAATGGGAAGAAAATGCTGAAGGAAGAGTAAAAGACTAGAGACAAAATTGATACTAAGAAGTAGCCAGAAGCCCAGGACCAGAAAGGCTTCTGCAGAGATGAATGGACTTGTCCCCATGGTAGCTAATGCTTTCCACTCATGTGGACCTGGGTGTGTGGAGATGTGATGTGGCTCCGAAGGCAGGAATGTGCAAAGTTGCCATGGTTACTGCTTGGAACAAGGCTTCCTCTTTGTTGGCCCTGTAGATAGGTAGTTACTTATTAAACCTAACAGTGTGTTAGAGTCCAACATCATTGTATGGAAGTTAATTCTCACAGCCCTAAACCCAGAGAATGTATGGCCTTTTGTCTTCTTTTAAACTCTGGAACATTCTCTTGTTCCCAGTGAACAATTTTCCCAGAGCTTCCATGATTTGAATCAGCTGTCTAGATTATGCTCTGTGGGGTTAACTGTCCAAATGAGAAAATATATACACAATTGAACACATAGATACACTAAACAAAACAACTGTTAACAAATACTGAGCATAGGAACATGCAGAAATGTGTCATTTGCAAGAAAGAGAGTGTCACAAGTCCTCAGAGAACATGGGCTGGGATCTGGCAGCCTTGAATTAAAACCTTTCCGTGTCACTTTGATATTTCTGTCCCAGATAGGTTTCTCTTGCTGAGACGAAAAGCAACTTACTGGAGAAAAAAAAAGCCAGTTTCATCTTACAGCTCTACTCTCACATTCTATCCCTGAAGAAAGTCAGGGCAGGAAGTCAAGGCAGGAACCTGGAGCAGGAACTGAAGCAGAGGCCACAGAGGAATCTGCTTACTGGCTTGCCTTCCATGGCTCACTCAGCCTGTATATATACATACATATATATATGTAATCCAGAACAACTTGACCAGCAACTAGTACTACCTACTATGGGGCTGGACCTCCATCATTCATTAACCAAGAAAATAGTCCCCACAGACTTGCAAACAGGCCAATCTGGTAGAGCCATTTCCTCCCATTGGTATTCCTTCTTCCCAGATGACCTTAGCTTGTATCAACCTGACCAAAAAAAACAAAAAACAAAAAACAAAAAAAAAACAAAAAAAAAAACCTAACCAGCATACCTTCCCAGGCTTCAGTTTGTTCACCTGAAAAATGGAAATAATAGCACTTCTCCTTTAGAGGGACTAATAAGGATAAATGTTATGATATACTTAACGTACATGGTACCTAGAACCTAGTAAGCACTCAAGAAAGGTTAGAATTCTGGTGATTTTTTAAGATAATTCCCCAAATATTCCTCCACAGGTAACACTGAAATCACATGCCTTACTTAGCAAAAGAATATCTCAGTCTCCCCAAGGTAAGATATAAGCTCTGAGGTTGACCTGAAAAGAATGTTCTCGGTCTCCCTGTCTACCAAAGATAACCTCATCAAGGATGGATGCTATTACACTAAAGAAGCGATGGCCTTTGTTTTATTACTTTTCCAAATAAAAATCATCCCTGTTGAACCTGAGCACCAGCTGCACAGGCATTCCCACGTCCTTACGGAGTACCCTTTACCTGTGGAAGCACTGCGGCTCAAACTAGACTGATTCTGATTCTACCTTCACAGGAATGGCCCAAAGGTGACACAAGTGTTAAGGGCACCAGGGACTTGGGCTCCTTCTCATTTTGCTCTCCCACCTCCTACTGTCCTTGAGTCAGACTTAGAACCACCAAAAACTTGCTAATAATTCAAATTCTCAGACCTCAGTCCAGGGTCACTAATCAGAGACTATGCATACAAGTAAGGCATCTATATTCTAACAAGCCTCCTTAACACTGTCCTTGTCTATGTGGTCAGGGACGACTTATCAACCTGCCCATGTCTAGACTGGAAATTGAAAAAGGAAAACATAAAACACAAATTCTACTAAGTGCAAGACTAGATTTTGGGACCACTGGGGCCTGCCACAGATGCTGATGAGACGGCCAAGCTGCTCATGTGTTTGCTATGTACTGAACTTAATCTCCAGAGCCCATGTACAAAGCCAGGCATGGTAGGGCAAGCTTGTAATCCCAGGAACAGGTAAGTCAATCCTGGGGGCTTGTTAGTTTGCCAGCCTAGCATAAGTGCTGGGCCCCGAGTCCCTAGAAGTCACTCCATCTCAAAAACAAGGTTGGAGTAGTAGTATGATCAGCAAGATGTCCCTGTGCATAACGGTATTGACTGCCAAGACTGATGGCCTGAACTTAGTCCCCAAAGCCACATGGTAGAAAGTGGGCATTAACTCCTGCAAGTTGGTCTCTGACCTTTGCAACAGCTTTGACTTCTTCCCTCCCCTAAATATCTCTCTCTCTCTCTCTCTCTCTCTCTCTCGCTCTCTCTCTCTCTCTCTCTCTCTCTCCTCTCTCTCTCTCTCTCTCTCTCTCTCTCTCTCTCACACACACACACACACACACACACACACACACACAGAGTCTGTACCACAATTCAAAGACAAATGGCTACAGCCTTCTACTCTGGACATGAGAAAGTCAACGCCCCCAGCATCTCTTAGACTGGTTGCGATCATTTTCCTAGGCGCCTCTGACACCTCTAGCTTTGACTTCTTCCCTCTCCTAAATACTTACCTTTCTCAAGTCAACCCTCCTAAGGACGATCTTGTTCTTTCAGCTACTCCAGGACTCTCTCCTTCATTTCATCACAATCCTTTGACAAGCGCACAGCACACCATCCAGAAACTTTCACATTCCTGTTCTCCTGCTGCACCCCCACTAGACCCAACCTTCTGACACTTCCTTAGCTCTGCTTTTCACTCCAAATTTTCCTAATTAAAGGCAAATTACCCTGACAAAAACTTGATCCCAGATTTTAAAAAATCTCCACCCATAAAAGGCTATAATATCCCCATATATTTAAGCCAATCAAATTTAAAGGTCATGGGAGAAGGGTTAGGCCTAAGACACATTTGTCTCAAAAGTTTATATTCTATATTTTAAATGGGTCATTTTAACTATACATTTAACTATGAATTTTAATTTTTAAAAAAAGTGGCCCTGGTTTTATTGAAGCATTATTTATAGACAAAACTTCCATCTATGTTACCATCTGGTTATTTCCTTTAATTGCTAGAAGTGGAGATTCCATCACTGACTAAAGTTCTAAATAAAAGAATTGTTTAGTTAAATGATTGAGGCAGTACAAAGAAGTATGAAATCAAAAGAACTGTTTCCCTAGTTACTCTGTTTCTTCCCTAAGTTTACTTGGTTGGTTATGGTCATACTTGGGTGGTTAAGGTCGTACTTGGGTGGTTATCGTCATACTTGGGTAGTTAAGGTCATACTTGGTTGGTTATGGTCATACTTGGGTGGTTAAGGTCGTACTTGGGTGGTTATCGTCATACTTGGGTAGTTAAGGTCATACTTGGTTGGTTAAGATCATACTTGGTTGGTTATGGTCATACTTGGGTGGTTAAGGTCATACTTTGGGGTAGTTAAGGTCATACTTTGGGGTAGTTAAGGTCATACTTGAATAGTTGAAGTTGCACTTGGTTGGTTAAGATCGTACTTTATTACTTAAGTTATACGTGATTGGTTAAGATAGTCCTGGTTGGTTAAGGTCATCCTGGTTGGTTAAGGTTATCCTATTTGGTTAAGGTTGTTCTTGGGTGGCTGCCCCACTATAATAATGAATGTACCTGCAGAGGTTCTGAATGATTGCCCTGAGCTAAGCCCTATATGAAGCATCTTGCATGCAACTCTATAACCTTCATGACAGTCTGTCGATCCTTACAGGTGAGAAAACTGATTCACTGAGAGATATCTTCACCTGGAATAATGTCACACACCAAGCCATAGAGGTGAGAACAAGTCCTGTCTCGTGGAACCCAAAGCCCAGATCCCAGGCTTCTCAGCATTCTGCCATGCCTTTCTCGGGGAAGCTCCACAGATCCGTTCCCTCCTGTGCTTCCCCAGGACAGAAGAGCTGTTCTATAGCAAATGCATATTGTGATGGGAACCGGAGACAGAAACTGGTCACCAAGGCCAAGGACTACACAGCAGCAGTTCTGAGATGCTCTCCTGGATGCCACTGACTTAGGGGAAATCTTGTGTGACTGTGGGTGTCTGACACCCCCACTTCTGAGATAAAGCCGACCTGAAGTGAGAAGGAAGGCCTCTTTCAAATTCAAAGACATCCACTTTTCCTGCATCAGTATCACTGCCAATGTGTTCTCTTTTCAACAAATTAAAATGTATATTTAAAGAAAGGAAAGAAGGGTGGAAAAAAGGAATGAAAGAAGTTAGTCAGTCAGTTGTTGGTTAGTTAGTTGGTAAGTTAGTTTAGTCAATCTAAGGGCAACCTTAACTCAGTCTTGGTCAGGTGACAGGCTCCCTACAGTTGACTGACCCTTATGTGCAGGGACATTTCCTTTGTACTCACTACAGCTGATCAAAGCTTGTGTTTCCTTTCATTGTTTTTGAAAAGTGATTGCTTTGGGGGGGCATTGTTTTTGTTTTTGTTTGAAGGGGAGGGTATTTTTTTTTCTTTTCATCTCATGCTTTCTTGCTCTCCTTTCAGCATCTGAAATGTTACAATTCTGGAAATCATTTCCTTTAAGGGAGCATCACAAAAAGTGCTTCTCAGCAGTACACCAGCTCAGCTATGACTAGGTGTTTTTTCACAGCTGCCCTGCTTCCTGCAGAGGCAAGATAGCAGCCATCCTAACACAGCTATTGCTAGTGGGCTTGTGTCTGCCTAGCTCAGGGCTGCTTTTCCCTGGATGGCTTTGGTACCATTCTATTCAGAGACAAGACAAATGGAAGACCATTGGCAAGGGAGACAGAAGATGTTCAGAGGCAGTCAGCGGCAATTCACACAAAGAGAAGGAATTCTATTGAGCCAGAGTTGCCAGGAGCTGGTTCACAGCCCCAACTGCAGAGAGCAGCTGTCTTTACCTCTGAATAGAAAAATGGCTCATGCTCTAAGCATCTTTAATGGAGACTTCATCAAAGTCAGTTTAATTCCTATCTCCTCGGTGTGAAAAGTTTCATCCACAGCTTTGCTATATGTTGATATTTCTTGTCTATTACAAAGCTTTGTATTTGTCCCATGATGATGCAAATGCATGTCCAAAATCCAAAGCCTGGAGCGGCTTCCCAGCCACACAGCAGTGCTCCTTCTCCCTCACCTCATTCTGGTATTCACCCATGCACAAGCATAGCCCTCACTCCTCAGGGAGTAGACAGAGTTTATTCTGGAGACAAATATGACTGACGGCTACCTACGAATGCCATCTGAAAGTGGTAAGATTTTTGTCAAGCTTTCATAATTACAGAACAAAAGAAAGGCATAAATCAAAGCACTTTGCAAAAAAACATGGGTGGGAACGTGCGGTCACAGCAAGGAACTCTCTGCCACAGGATCCAATGCTGCTTGAAGGTATTTGTAGCCTTTGGGATGGTGGAAGTTAGCGGTCTGTTAGGTTTACAACATCTCGAATTGCTTCATCTGATACTGGGATGTTAGGTCAGACACACAGAAGGGTAATGAATGGTTATTAAGAGGCTAAAGATTACTCAAGAAAATTTGGTCCTAGATCTGCAACATTCCAACTCACTGTGGTCATGGGAGTTCTAATCAATCAGCCTTAGGGAATCTCTAGTGCAGGTGTGTGTCTCTTTTCAGAGAACTCTAGTTCACACACTGGCAGGAGTGAGGGACTGAAAGAGTCTACTTCGAGGTCTGTCTCTTCACCCTACATGGCAAACAGACCCTTCTTGTCTCTGGAGATCCTGGAGAAGTCCAGGAATTTCCACAGATGGGCTTCTTAGAGAGTCAAGAGCTCTGTCCTTGGGAACCCAGTGAAACTCCCCAGAGTTGACCTGAGCAAGATGAGAACCATGGAAAGAGACAGTTGCCACAAGAGCTGAACACGATGTCGGTGACCCCACAGGTCAAGCTCTCTTCCCAGGGAAAACTACGTGGTCACAAGTGACTTTCATACTGACTGGGGAAAGGAGGAAAGAGCTGTCATTCACTCAGCAGCTCACAGGGAGAGAGACAAAGGAAGCTACTGCCCCATCTGGGGACGTTTTCTCTGTATGGAGGGGTAACAGCTCCTTAAACTTGCAAGCCAGCTGATCACCACCAGGACCAGGCTGCCACCAGGTAGCCTCCTCCTCTGTGGCTGATTTTACCAGGAAGGGTTTTTTTTTTTTTTAACTGAAACAGATTAACTATTTCTTTGGGCTTTGTTTTAGTTTTCATGTTTTGTGGTTATATTATTTTTGTTTTTTCTTCAAATTCCATTGAAACAGCATCCTCAATAGCCTACTATTTTTTAAATCAAAGATGACTGTGACATGGCGACACAATGGAATGTGTCGATGGCTGAGTGTGGCTCACTGGGAGAAGACCGTGTTAAGCTTGAGGTGCCTCCGGCCTTCGGTGCCATGTGACTAGAGTGATTCTCATCTCTCTTGCTCGATGTGTGATACTGGCCTAGGCGATGACATCTCTCCCAGAGGTTCACCTGTTAAAACTAAGGCTAAGGACAGACAGAGTACAGGGATACAGGCATTTATAAAAAGTTTGTCATAGTTTTGCAGCCTGAATTCAGTCTGAACTCCACAGGCTTGGAGTTTCCCTCCAGCTCACAAATACAGCTCTTCCCCTGAACTTGGATTGGCAGAGACACGTAGTAACCATGAAAGGCCTTGACATTGGTAAGACTCCTGCTTATGGGTTGCTGGGTCACTGGGCTGAAGTCTGGTTGGTCTGACAACACATGCTCCATGTACCTACACGACCAGCTTTAGAGTATGCAAGGAGCAGAGGTGTGCTCTTCCACTGACAGTGTGTGTGCAGCAGAGAATAGGAGTAATGAAGAAAACTAATTCTCTCTACCAGACCAGGTTGCTACCTGCCAGGCACTCAGCTTGATGTCTTAACTTGATGAAGGAGGCCCAAACAGCTTGAAAACAAAATGGGCAAATGGAGGCGTGATGGGGGCTAAATAGTTTGACCAAATGCAGTAACAACTGCTACAAAGTCAAATTTTAAAACTCAGGTCTGTGTGAACCTACAGAGCAAGATCTGCAGTGTACTGACAACAGTGCTATCCCTGCACTGTCCTTACTTATGAAATGTGGGGAGGGGGCAGAGACAGTTATTTAAAAAAAGATGCATCAGCGCCAAGATGGCAGTGCCTGATCAACAAGGCAGCAGTGACTGCACAGCCACTGAAGGACCAAACTATGGCCTGAAAAACACCAGAACTGGTG
The DNA here is from genome assembly GCF_964271855.1 of Acomys minous. Taxonomy (NCBI): domain Eukaryota; kingdom Metazoa; phylum Chordata; class Mammalia; order Rodentia; family Muridae; genus Acomys; species Acomys minous. The sequence continues at coordinate 115,057,799 of NC_140489.1, forward strand.
TTTCCCAGGTGAGAGGAGACCACATGGTGTGGAACACAATGGCTCTAACCTCAGGTCACCTGGCTTAGCAAAAGGAAAGTTCCTGGGTCCCCACATGCACACTGGACATGGCGTCTACCCACACATCTGCATGCAGCACGCTACACTCAGTGTCTCAAACTGAACTGTGGGCCACAAAGAAACCAGTGTCTGGCTCTCTGATCTGAGAGGAGACCCCATTGTGTGAGACACAAGTGGGTCTGACCTCAGATAACTGGATAATCTATACAAAAGTTCCCAGGTCCCCAAAGACACGGGACCTCAACATATAGCCACTCACCTATATTCCTCTCAACAGCCAGTGAAGGGAACCAGAAACTAATACCTGATTCCAGAGAGAGCCAGATGGCTAAAGGCCAGTGTAAAACACAAACAACAAGAGCCAAAGCAATATGGCATCTCCAGAACACAGTTATCCCAAGACAATTAACCCTGGACACTCTAACACAACTGAACACAATAAAATGACTTCAAATATATTCTTATGAAGACAAAAATGGAAAATGAATAAAATCCATATAGCAATAGAAAATGCAGTCAAACAGATTGAGGCCTTTAGAGAGGCCTATAGAAAGGAAATTAATAAATCACTTGAAGAAATTCAGGAAAGTACAAACAATCAGGTGAAGGAAATCAATAAAAGAGTTCAATGTCTGAAGATTAAAATGAAAACAATAATAACAGCACAAACTGGAACAAGCCTGGAAAGGGAGAACTTGGAGAAGAAAACAGAAGCTACAAAGGCAAGCATCCCCAACAGAATATAAGGAAAGAATCTCAGGTGTAGAAGACACAATGGAAGAATTTATGCAACCATCAAAGAAAAATGTTAAATCCAAAAAGTTCCTGACACAAAACACCCAAGAAAGCAAGGACACCATGAAAAGAAAAAAAACCTAAGAATAATAGGAATTAAAGAAAGAGAAGATTCCCAGCTCCAAGGCACAGAATATATTTTCAACAAAATTATAGGATAAAGTTTCCCCAATCTCAAGAAAGAGATGCCCATAAACATATAAGAGGCATACAGAACACCAAATAGATTAGACCAGAAAAGAAACTCCTCCTGCCACATAGTAATCAAAACACTAAATGCACAGAACAACAAAAATAAATAAATAAATAAATAAAAGCTGTGAGGGAAAAGGGCCAAGTAACATATAAAGGAAAATCTATCAGAATCACACCTGACTTTTTAATAGAGATCATAAAAGCCAGAAGGACCTTTTATGTTTTGCAGACCGAAAGAGACCACGGATGCCAGTGCAGACTACTATTCCCAGAAAAAAAATTTAATAACCACAGATGGAGAAAACAAGATATTTCACACAGAAAAAATAAAATAATGGTATGTATCCCTTGGACTAGTGTTTTGATATAAGTGAGTATATACCGTTTGTCTCTTTTTGCTTCTGGGTGAACTCACTCATTATGATAATTTCTAGATCAATCCATTTGTCCACAAATTTTGGGAATTCCTTGTTTTTAATAGCTGAATAGTATTCCATAGTGTAAATGTGCCACAGTTTCTTAGTCCATTCTTCTACTGAGGGACACTTAGGCTGTTTCCATGTTCTGGCTATTATGTATAAAGCAGCTATGAACATGGTTGCGCATATGTCCCTGTTGTGTGGTAGGGCATTTTCTGGGTATATTCCAAGGAGTGGGATAGCTGGGTCTTGAGGAAGCCCTATTCCCATTTTTCTGAGAAAGCGCCAGATAGTTTTCCAAAGTGGTTGTACTAGTTTGCATTCCCACCAGCAATGAAGGAGTGTTCCTCTCTCTCCACATCCTCACCAGCATGTGGTGTCATTTGAGTTTTTGATCTTAGCCATTCTGATGGGCATAAGATGGAATCTCAGTGTCGTTTTTATTTGCATTTCTTGATGACTAACGAGGACGAGCATTTCTTTAAGTGTTTCTTCGCCATTTGATATTCCTCTGTTGAGAATTCTCTGTTAAGTTCCAAGCCCCATTTCACAATTGGGTTGTTTGGTTTTGTGGTGTTTAATTTCTTGAGTTCTTTATATATTTTGGATATTAAACCTTTGTCGGATGAAGGGTTGGTGAAGATCTTTCCCCAGTCTGTAGGCTGTCGCTTTGTTCTACTGACAGTGTCTCCTGCCTTACAGAAGCTTCTCAGCCTCATGAGGTCCCATTTATTAATTGTTGACATTATGGCCTGGGCTGTTGGTGTACTGTTCAGGAAATTGTTTCCTGTGCCTATGTGTCCCAGGCTCTTCCCCACTTTTTCCTCTAACTGAATTAATGTCTCTGCTTTTAAGTTGAGGTCTTTAATCCACTTGGACTTGAGTTTTGTACATGGTGACAAATAAGGGTCTAATTGCATTTTTCTACATGTAGACATCCAGTTAGACCAGCACCATTTGTTGAAGATGCTGTCATTTTTTCATTGAATAGACTTGGCTTCTTTGTCAAAAATCAAGTGAGCAAATGTGTATGGATTCATTTCTGGGTCTTCAATTTGATTCCATTGATCCACCAGCCTATTGCTTTGCCAGTACCATGCTGTTTTAATTACTGTTGCTCTGTAGTACAGCTTGAGATCAGGTATGGAGACTCTTCCAGAGGATCTTTTACTGTATAGGATTGTTTTTGCTATTCTGGGTTTTTTGTTTCTCCATATGAATTTGAGAATTGATCTTTCAGTGTCTTCAAAATATTTTGTAGGTATTTTGATAGGGATTGCATTGAATCTGTAAATTGTTTTCGGTAAGATGGCCATTTTTACTATGTTGATTCTCCCGATCCACGAACAAGGTAAATCCCTCCATCTTCAATTTGTAGACAAATTGATCTAGAAATTATCATAATGAGTGAGTTCACCCAGAAGCAAAAAGAGACAAACGGTATATACTCACTTATATCAAAACACTAGTCCAAGAGATACGTACCATGAAAAACTTTACTTACCAAGAAAGTGGGTCAGAGGAGAGGACATCCTATTGAGTCTTTAGGCAAGAGTAGCATGGAAGAATGGGGAAATAGTAGGACCCACAGGGTCCTGGAAACCTACAAGAAGAACTTTATGACAGGCAGATCTGGGTCCTGGGGTCTTCCTCAAACTAAGGCACCAGCCAAGGAGAATATAGGCAGTAAACTTCGAACCCCTACCAAGACCTAGCCGATGAACATGATATTCTCCACCGTTGAGTGGAGAATGAGATCTGACTCTCACACGAACTCTAGTGTCCCTTTCTGACCACGTCCCCTGGATGGGGAGGCCTGGTGGCACTCAGAGGAAGGATAGCAAGTTACCAAGAAAAGACTCGATATTCTAAGAGCATATACAGGGGAAGGAGGTTTCCCTCAGTCACAGACATAGGGGAGGGAAGAAGGGGGGAAGTGGGAGGGAGGGAAGAATGGGAGGAAACAGGGGAAGGGCTAATAATCTAGATGTAATATGAATAAATTAATAAAAAATAAATAAATAAATAAAATAAGCAAATTTAAAGAGAACCTAGTCACAAATCCAGCCCTATAGAAGATACTAGAAGTAAAGCCCCAACCCACAAAGGTTAACTACAGCCAGAAAAACACAGGAAATAAATAACTGCACATCCACAAAACCAGAAGAAAATACACAAATACTCTCTACCACCACCAACATCAAAAAAAAAAAAAACAGTAACTAACAACAACTTGTCGTTAATATCTCTCAACATCAATGGCCTCAACTCCCCATAAAAGACACAGGTTAACAAAATGGATATAAAAACCGGACTCATCATTCTGCTGCATACAAGAAACACACCTCAACATTATCTCAGAGTAAAGGGATGGAAAAAGGTATCCCAAGCAAATGGACCCAAGACACAAGCTGGAATAGTCATTCTAGTATCTAATAAAATAGACTTTCAACCAGAACTAATCAAAAGAAATGGGTAAGGACACTTCATATTCATCAAATGAAAAATACAGCAAGATGACGTCTCAATCCTGAACATTTATGCCTCAAATACTAGGGCACCAACATTTACAAAAGAAAAATTTCTAAAGCTTAAATCACATATAGGACCACACACATTAACAGTGGGAGACTTCAACATCCCACTCTCAATAGACAGATTATTGAGACAGAAAATAATGGAAGAAATAATGAAAACTGATAGACGTTATGAATCAAAGTGGGCCTAACAGAATTCTATAGAACATTTCACCCAAACACAAAAGAATATATCTTCTTCTCATCACTTCTAGGAACCCTGTCCAAAATTGACCCAAATACTTGGTTACAAAGCAAATCTCAACATGTACAAGAAGGTAGAAATAACCCCTTGTATCTTATCATACTACCATGGATTACAGCTAGATCTAAACAACAGAAGAAACCACAGAAAGTCTACAAACTCATAGAAACTGAACAACTTCCTATTCGGTGACCTCTAGGTCAGAGACAAAATATTTTTTAAAATTAAAGGCTACATAGAATTCAATGAAAATGAAGGCAAAACATACCCAAACTTATGAGAAACAATTAAAGCAACGCTAAGAGGAAAATTCATAGCACTAAGTTCCTTGATAATAAATTGGAGAGGTCCCATACTAGCAACTTAACAGCACACCTGAAAACTCTAGAGCAAAAAGAAACAAACACACCAAAGAGGAGTAGACAACAGGAAATCATCAAACTCAGGGCTGAAATCAATAAATTAGAAACAAAGGAAACAATTCAAAGAATCAACAAAACCAAGAGCTGGTACTTTGATAATCAAGAGAGAAAAAACCTAGCCAAACTAACTAAAATACAGAGGGAGAGTATTAAAATCAACAAAATCAGAAATGAAAAGGGAGACGTAACAACAGAAAATGTTCAGGGAATTAAAAAAATCATCAGGTCTTACTTCAAAAGCCTATATGCCACAAAATTTTAAAATCTAAATTAAATGGAAAATTTTCTTGATAGATACCACTTTACAAAAATTAAATCAAGATCAGGTAAACAAATTAAATAGTTCTATATCCCCTAAGGAAATAGAAACAGTCATCAAAAGGCTCCCAACAACAAATAAAAAAGCCCAGGGTCAGATGGATTCAGCACAAAATTCTACCAGACCTTCAAAGAAGAGCTAATACCATTCTCTTCAAACTATTCCACAAAATAGAAACAGAAGGAATATTATCAAACTCATTCTATGAGACCAGAGTCACCTTGATACCTAAACCACACAAAGACCCAACAAAGAATTTCAGATCAATTTCCCTTATGAACATTGATGCAAAAATAATCAATGAAATAAACACAAACACATTAATAATCCAAGAACACATCAAAAATACCATCCACCATGACCAAGTAGGCTTCATCCAGGCATGCAGAAGTGATTCAATATACAGAAATCCATCAATGTAATCCACCATTAAAACAAACTGAAAGGAAAAAAACACATGATCACTTCCTTAGGTGTTAAAAAAAAAAGCGTTTGACAAAATCCAACACTCACTCATGTTAAAATGTTGGAGAGATCAGGGAAACAAGAAACATAACTAAACATAGTAAAGGCAATATACAGAAAGTCTATATCCAACATCAAACTAAATAGAGAGAAACTTAAACCAATTCCACTGAAATCAGGGACAAAACAAGGCTATCCACTCTCTCTGCATCTCATCAATATAGCACTTGAAGTCCTAGCTAGAGCAATAAAACAACTATAAAAGATCAAAGGGATACAAACGGGAAAGGAAGAAGTCAAAGTATTACTACTCACAGATGATATACTATACTTAAGTGACTTGGTAGGATTTTCTATCAAGGAACTCCTACAGCTGATAAACACCTTCAGCAAAGTGGCTGAATGCAAAAATCAACTCAAAATAAATCAATAGCCTTCTTGTATACAAAAGCCAAATGGACTGAGAATGGAATTACGGAAGCAACACCCTTTACAACAGCCACAAAAAAAAAAAAAAAAACATAAAATATCTTGGTGTAACTCTAACCAAGCAAGTGAAAGACTTGTATGAAAAATACTTCAAGTCTCTGAAGAAAGAAATTGAAAAAAGATATCAGAAGATGGAAAGATCGCCCATGCTCATGGATTGGTAGGACTAGCATAGTAAATATGGTCATCTTACCAAAAACAATCTACAGGTTCAATGCAAATCCCATCAAAATGCCAACATATCTCTTTACAGACTTTGAAAAAACAATTCTCAACTTCATATGGAAAAACAAAAAGCACTGAATAGCTAAGACAATCCTTTACAATAAAAGATCTTCTAAAGGACTCTCCATCCCTGATCTCAAGCTGTACTATAGAGCAACCGTAATAAAATCTTCATGGTACTGGCATAGAAACAGGCTGATGGACCAATGGAATTGAATCAAAGACTGAGAAATAAACTCACACAGCTATGACACTTGATCTTCAACAAAGAAGCCAAAACCATACAATGGGGAAGAAGAACAGCATCTTCAACAGATGGTGTTGGTCTAACTGGAAAAGTGCAAATAGATCCATATTTATCACCATGCACAAAACTCAAGCCCAAGTGGATTGAAGACCTCAACATAAAACCAGACATACTAAATGTGTTAGAATAAAAAGTGGGGAAGAGCCTCGAACTCATCGGCGCAGGAGACAACTTCCTGAACAGAACACCAACAACACAGGCTCTAAGATTAATAAATAACAAATGAGATCTTGTGAAACTGAAGGCAAAGGACACTGTCAACAACAAAACGACATCCCATAGACTGGTAAAAGATCTTCATCAACCCTACATCCAACAGAGGGTTAATATCCAAAAAATATATAAAGAAATCAAGAAATTAAACACCACCAAACCAAATAATTCAATGGAGTACAGCTTTCTGGGCCTGGCCGAGCAGGAGGTGCCATCATGGGTATTGACATTCATCACAAGATGGACCTAAAAGTTCCACACAAGGAGCCCAAGAGCCAGAGCATATACCTGTGGCTACTGGTCAGGCTATACAGGTTTCTGGCCAGACAAACCAACTCTACCTTCAATCAGGTAGTGTTGAAAAGTTTATTCATGAGTCACACCAACCAGCCTCCTCTGTCCCTGTCACCCATCATCCAAAAGATGAAGCTTTCTGGCTGAGAAAACAAAACTGTTGTGGTTGTGGGAATGGTGAAAGATGATGTGAGATTCCTGGAAGTGCCCGAGCTGAAAGTGTGTGCACTGCTGTGTGGGTGTGATTACTTGAACCAAAGTGACATCCTCAAGGCTGGGGGTAAGATCCTCACGGTCGACCAGCTGGCCTTAGAATTTCCCCAAGGCTGAGGCACTATCTATCTTGTCCTTGGAAAGGCCAAGAGGTGTACTGGCATTTTGGCAGGGCCCGAGGGACCCCACACAGCCACACCTAACCCTATGTCTGCTCTAAGAGCCAGAAGTTCCAGTGTGTCAAAGGCTGAAGGGCCAGTTAAGGCTACAAAACCTAACCTTGGATCTTACTGTTATTAAAAAGCATTGAATGTTTTTTTAAAAAATTGGATACAGAACTAAACAGAGAATGCTCAACAGAGGACTATTGATAACTGACAAACAGCTAAAGAAATGCTCAACATCCTTAGTCATCACAGAATAGCAATTCAAAACAGCTCTGAGATTCTAACTTATACCCATCAGAATGGCTAAGTAACAAGACATGCTGACAAGGATGTGGAGAAAGGGGAACACTCTTCCATTGCTAGTGGGAGTGAAAACTTGTACAACCACTTTGGAAATCAATTTGGCACTTTCTCAGAAAACTAGGAGTAATGCTGCCTCAAGAACTAGCTACATACTCCTGGGCATATACCCAAAAGATGCTCCACCGCTCAACTATGTTCATAGTCAGGAACCACAGGATTTCTTCCACTGGAACCGAAGGTAACCAGACCCCAGAGCCTCAGCAGGAGCTGGAGCTCTGAAGCCTTCCCTCAAGTGGTTTTCTCTAGGAGCGTCTTGAAGGGCAGCAATGAACAGCCAAATCTACCCCAAGTCTTCAATCCGCGCAGCCGCCAGTTCTGGGCTCATTTATATAGCTCCTCCTAGAGTCTGTTCACAGGATCTTTTTCATCTGGTAGCAATTAACATCACCTGTTCTCTTACTAGACCATTCGATCCCACACTTGGGATCCTAAAGAACAGGTTTCTCTCCTTCAGGAGGACTTCTGTGACACACTGTCTTCTGGACATGAAAGGGCAGTTCCACCCCTGAGCTCTCTGCAGTTGTGATTGCTGGCCTAAGAGCTGCACCAGATTCATTAAAGCTTTACTGTGGATGGCAGCGGAGTTCCCGGAATGGGTACTATTGGCTGTTCGTGGATGCTGGGGAGATTGGAATCATATTTCTTTGAGAGTATGGCCATTGATAGGTTTTCCATACATTAGTGGATTGCCCTATATATGTGTTACTTTCATTTTTCTGCCTTAAATATTCAGGGACAGCGCTTGACCAGGGAGCTTAAGCCCTGGCTGTCTGCCATCAAGAGAGCCTTCAGAAAAGAGCTTATCCTCTGCCTTTTTAATGTGTGCAGGACCCTCAGGCCAGCACACCAGGAAAAAAATGACCTTGAGGTATTAGCCTTCCTGCAGAAGCTGAAAATTAGCTGCAAAAAATGGGTGTGGTGGATGGCTCTGACAGCTGGGTTGATGAGGATGACGTCATTGAAAAGTTTGGCTCTGTGCTGGCTGAGAACGGGACAGTGCAGTACAAGCATGGGTGGCTGCGCTCCAAGCAGAAGTTCCAGAACCATCTAGGGGAGGTGCTCCTACAGAACTTGGTCATCTGCTGCCTCGCTTCCATGGCCCTGCTCGGACTGCCCCAGAAGCATGGAACCTCCACTGAGTTTTGGAATGGCATGCCATGGCCCACAGCTGCACCCTGAAGAACAAGATGGAGTTCTAGAAACAGGACAAGAAAGAGAAGATCTGGGAGAAGTTTGTGGTAGCCCTCAAGGCAGAGCTTGCTGGCAAGGGGCTGAGATTCTCCCGGCAGAGACATGATAAACTTCGATGTCCTCCCCGAGGGCTGGGATAAGCCCTGCTGCCTCGACGGCCTGTATGGAGGCAGCTTCCACATGATCTACTTCTTTGGGAATGAAACCAATCCTTGTGGGAATGACGTTAATATCTATGCAGACTCACGATTATAGCCGTGGTCTCCCCTCAAGACACTGTACAGTGCTGCATAGAGCTTTCCTTCCCAGAGAGAGCTCACGAGGCATGACGGTACCCACAGCTGAGCACTACAAAGACCTTCAAAGAGCTCTGGCCAGGCTTGAAGAGAGAACATGGGGTGCCAAGGATCCCCTTTCTCTGGTCCAACATGTAGGAGCATGTGGGGCACCACAAGGCCCACTCACACAGGACCAAGATCTGTGTGGCGACCAGCCCAAGCCAGGTGGCTTTGATAAGACACAGTCCTGCACCTGGCTTCTGCTGCTGCTGGTCTGTGGGACAGAATAGGTTTCATCCCAGAGGGAGGCGTGTGAATTAAGCTTTGGAGCTGCTCTCCACAGACTGACCAGGGGCAGAGTGGCAGGGAAGGGGCACTGCCCAAAGTACTTTGTCACATACTAAAGTTACAACAATGATGATGATGATGAAGAGGAGGAGGAGGAGGAGGAGGAGAACAACAGCAGCAGCAGCAGCAGCAGCAGCAACAACAACAACAACAACACAAAGTGAACCAGCTAATTCTCTTCCCCATGTGCCTTTGTACAGGACTCCTTAGCAAGCTCAACTCAGTGGCCTACTGCAGTTGCAGTTAACTGTGTGGTTTCACTAACACTGTGGGACAATGTTGCCATCTAGTGGACACTTTAGAAATTACATCCTCATCCCTTAGCCTTTCAAGAGCATCATCACACTAGACTTCTAAACACCAGCATTGTTCTTGAAAACAAAGAAGAAAAAAACAATTTTTAAAAAATCTAAAAGTAAAAAGCATACCCAAATATGTGGAAATGGCTGGATGCATTTGGGTACTACAGGGATTCAATACTTTATAATCTACTAATGATAAATTTGGATTCAAAAAATTGACTTGCTGAAATTGTTGTGGTATGGTATTAGGGTGGGAAGATTTCAGAGAAAAAAAATCTTATACATACATACATACATACATACATACATACATACATACATACATACACATGCATGCATATATCATATACATGCATGCATGCATACATGGATACATACGTATATACACACATACACATACTTACACATACACACACGCATACACAAAAATGAATGCATACATGCATACATACAATGGGAAGAATATGTCTAGGTGTATGAGAGAAAGAAAATCATAATTTTGAATACTATGTTACCTTCCCAGAATATTGTCTGGATAGATAATTTCAAGAGAATGCGAAACAAGTTACCAAAGACATTAATGACAGCCCTGCCTGAGATGACCATATTGTCCCCACTGAATCCTCTGCAGTGTGTGTAGGCCTCCTTGGTGGATGAGGGGTGAATACCTCACATGAACATCTACACTCATGAACATGGATACATGGACACACAGGCACACGGCAGGGGCGGCATCCATCCATCTCAAAGTCACTCTAAGGATCAAATAAGCTGATGTGTTTCAGCACTGCGCTACAGGAGCGGTGGGACTGGCCCCATGAGTGCACCACGGTGACTGGCAGATTAAGTGCTCAGTAAATGGCACTTCCGCTACTGCTGTTCCATCGCTACTGGAAGAAGACCATGTTTAGGCCCCACAGAATCTTGACAATCCCATGTCTAGACCATCAGACAGAGTCCAATGATCAGCTGTCACTCAAGTGACATAGGACACTGGGCAACTGAATCCAATGGAGTCCACGGTTCTGGGCGCTTGTCTTTCCGATTAACACAGCGAAGGAGCAGAAACGCCCTGCAGTCCCTCTCCACCTTAGCAGCACCCATTGGAAACAAAGAACTGCATATCCACAAGGAAGACCTAAGGCCCGTGGGGAGGGGAGCAGAGGGGGCACTAGAGCTACGGCTCCCGCCTCCCTCCCACTGCACGATGCCTGACACTTACTAAATACACGTTTCCTGAGTTAAGTGTCTGTTGCTGACCTTGACTTCTTCATTTTGTTCTCTGTTTAATGAAGATATGACGTGTTCCTTGACCTTTGAGAGCAGTGAGGTTGGGCATCATATTGCAGTGTGTCCCATGCAAGTGACATGTGAGTTCTTCACGTTCTTCCTTACAACCAAATTCCCCCCACAACCAACTGGCGTGGACTTCGTTGCTCCCAAGTGCATTCTCCTACCAGTCCAGTGAATCCCACAAACCCATTAAAATGCACTTTGTTACAAGTAGGACAATGATGTTGACATGCCACTCCGCCGAAGGACCCCTAAGAGTCACCAGACATCGATCGGGTAAGGATCTCGAGATAGGTTTCACTAAGCAGCAGAGAAATTTAAATCCAAAGCTCAGTGAGGTATCTCATCCTGCTTAGAACTGCTAGTGGCAAAAAGACAAGACGCAGCATGCTGGGGATGCACAGAGCCCTAATACGCTGTGATGGAGAAGTAAATTCATGCAGGACGCATTACTGTAAAATGCAAACATTAAAAATATGCATTTTCCTAGAAGAGACTTGATACCCTATAAGCATATACAAGGGGAGGAGGAACCCCTCAGTCACATTCATAAGGGAGGGGAGTAAGGGGAAAATAGGAGGGAGGAAGGAATGGGAGGATACAAGAGATGGGATAACAATTGAGATGTAGTATGAATAAATTAATAAAATATATTTTTAAATTTTTTTTAAAGAAAGAAAATGAAAATATATATATATACATACATACATATATATATATATATATATATATATATATATAAAACATTCACACACATTTTAATGTAAAGAACCTTGAGAGGTTTTGATAGAAGTTGTCCTGGTCCCCAGCATCTTAATAAGCAGGTGATCAAGAGTCCCACACTCTCTGCTGGTCTTTGGGTGTATCACACCTGCACTGCCTTTTTATTCTGTTTCAGGAAAACACTGCTCACCTACAGAAGTCTAGTCATCTGCTAGCCCCAGTGCCTCTCTGGGCAGCACACAGAACATAAACCACAACAGCCACTGTAGCATCATATTCAAAGCAGCAACTTTGGAATGAAGGAGCACAGACTTGCACATCTCACTCGTAGCCTGAGGTAAGTCAGTGTGCAGCTCCTCCCCCTGAGGCACAGGACAAAGAAGGTTGCCACAGCAACGGTGTGTGGAAAGGGTCCAGTACAGAGCCTAGCAGATGGTGAGTGTTCTGGACGCGATTTCCTTCCTTCACAGAAGAGTTCCAGAGAAGCCATGTGCTGGTGACCTTTGCCCTTTCAACTCCAGTGCTCACCCAACTCTATCCTGTTTGTCCATGTGCACAACGTTGCTGTATCCCCATATATGGCTAAATCTGAAGGTTACAAAACTCCAATTGGGTACCAAAAGGAAACAGAAATCAAGTTCTGGCTTCAAGTATTTTCCCACTACTGTGTCAGTGGGCTGAATTTACACTTCTAGCAAATGCCACAGCTGTGACCAGTCATATATCTCCCTCCCCATAAAATTGTTCTTTTCAGACTTCTATAAATACCTCCTCCCCATGTAACAGCCACACAGCTCTTGAGCCTGGAGTCCTGCACCTTATCAGTTCCCCTTGGTCTGCAGCACTGTAAGCAATCCTTTTGCAAAAGACACCTTCGTTACCTCCATCAGGTGGTTAACTCCATCTCTTTCCTACTAGAATTTAATTGACCTAACAACAGTTGAGAAAACAAGTATTCCAACTGTAATGGTCCATGATGTGCGTGCCAAGTAAGCCAGATATGGACACACACGTGCACACGCACACCAGAATCATGCTTACATAAGTATGCACTTATACGCATGTCTATACATAGCAATGCACACATACATACATACATATGCATGCACACTTGTGAACGTATTTGTGTGCACGTGTGTGCATTGCTGTAGACACAGAGTCAGTGCAGCTGAATTGGAGAGCTCCAAATTTAATGAGATACCTTGTCTCAAAATTAGGGTGGAAAGGATGTTCAACATCAGCCCCTGAGATATGCATGCATACACATGTGCACACATACACATACAGAATTCTAACAGAAAGCTTTATGACACTGGTCTTGGAAATTATTAGACCCAAACTCTTAGGCAACAAAAGTGAGAGTAGGAAAGTTGAGTTACATAAGAGGAAAAAGGCCTCTAACAGCAAAAGAAGTGATCATCAGGGTGAGAAAGAGCCTCCAAAATAGAAGAAAACACTTGAAAACCATCCATCCAACAAGGGGCCAATATCCAAGTTGAGTAAGAAACTCCTACAACTCAATAGTGAGGAGACGGTTGTTTACAATTGAGCGAAGGTGTTAAACAGACATTTCTCCAAAGAAGACATTCCCAAGGCAACAGACGCGTAAAGTTACTTAACAGACTGATCATCAGAGAAATACAAATCAAACTACAATGAGGTAATACCTCACTCCTGTTAGGAGGCCCCTTATTCTTAAAGAATAACTAATGTTGGTGAGAACATAGGGACACTGGGATCCGTGTACACAGTTGGTGGGACTGTACAATGGTGTTACCTCCCTTGGGGCAGAGGGGCTGCCAGGACAACATAGGTGGAATTGATGGGAGGGAGAGGGAGGAGTGTAAGTTATGTAAATGTAGTACTCGTGTGGGGTAGGGGTGTGTGTGTGTGTGTGTGGTGTGGATGTGTGTAGTGTGGATGTGTGTGGTGTGTGTGAGTGGTGTGTATGTGTGTGGTGTGTGTGTGTGTGTGGTGTGTGTGTGTGTGATGTGGCGGTGTGGTATGTATGTATGTGAGTGGTGTGTATGTGTGTGTGGTATATGTTTGTGTGTGGTATGGTGTGTATGCGTGTGTGTGTGTGTGTGTGTGTGTGTGTCATAAGCCAAATAAAACTTTCAAGCATATACAGCCCTTTTTTTTTTTTTGAGATAAGGTTTATCTGTGTAGCCCCGGCTCTCCTGGAACTCACACTGCAGACCAGGCTGGCCTCAAACTCAGAGATATGCCTGCCTCTGCCTCCACCTCCTGAATTCTAGGATTAAAAGCGTGCAACACCATGCCCCGCTATAGCCTAAGTGTTTAAGTCAAGCACTCAAAAATATATATACACTGTACATCGTTTACTACTTTAAGCTAACTTTACAGTTTACCCCAATGCTTACACCCACAAAGGCAGTTCTTGATTCGTGATCATTTTGAAGCCAGGATACATTTGAAAGTGTCCAGAACCATGTTGTTGTTGTTGTTGTTGTTGTTGTTGTTGTTGTTGACATAAGCCACAAACAAACTCAATTCAGCAATTTAATATTACTAAGCCAGTTGTCATCTAGCAAATATTGCTAGAGCAAACAGATACATACAATAAAATAAATGAACCTGAATCCAAACAAACCTCAGACCTGAAAGCAATCACAAAGCCAAACACTCCAGAAAGAAAATTTAGGGAAATATCGTGATGACTTCAAGTTAGTGACGTCTTTTTGAGAGAGACTCAGGACTCCTGACTTTTGGGCTAGAAAGATGGTTCACAGCCAAGGACAATACAGGCGGTAAACCTTAAACCCCTACCCAGATCTAGCCAATGGACAGAACACTCTCCACAGTTGAGTGGAGAGTGGGATATTACTTTCTCACATACTCTGGTGCCTCACCTTTGACCATGTCCCCTGGAGGGGGAGACCTGGTGGCACTCAGAGGAAAGACAGCAGGTTACCAAGAAGAGACTTGATACCCTATGAGCATATACAGGGGGAGGTAATCCCCCTCAGGAACAGTCATAGGGGAGGGGAATAAGGGGAAAATGGGAGGGAGGGAAGAATGGGAGGATACAAGGGATGGGATAACCATTGAGATGTAACAAGAATAAATTAATAAAGGAAAAAAATTTTTTTAAAAAGAAAAAAAAAAGAAAAGAAAGATGGTTCAGTGGTTAGGAGCACTTTGCTCACGCAGAGGATCTGGGTTCAGTTCCCAGCACCCACATGGAGACTCACAACTGTCTGTAACTCCATTGGGACCTGATGTCCCTCTTCTGACCTCTGTGGGCACTAGGATATACATAGTACATGTACATACATTCATGCAGGCAAAATAAAAAATAAATTAAAATTTTATTTATTAAAAATAAATCCTTTTTTAAAAAGACTCATGTACTATAAAGGAAAGAAACAGATTAGACATAAAATTAAAATTTTATTTTCACCAAATGATACCACTAAGAAAAAGAAAAGACAAATTATTGACTAGAAGTAGCTACTTATAACATACATATGAGACACACACACACAAAAAAAAAAGCCTGTGACCAGCATATGTAAATAACTTAAACAAACCATCAATAAAAATATAAAAGGGCTCTGTTTAAAATGTACAAAATGAGGGGCCTCCCATTTTCTGAGGATGATGGGGGAGGCAAGGGAAGAGGGAAGGACTGGAAGGAGAAGAAGGAGGAAAAGCTGAAATAGGAATGTAAAGTGAATTAATAACTTAATTTAAAAAATTTAAGGGCTTGAAGACATGGCTCAGAGGTTAAGAGCACCGTCTGCTCTTCCAAAGGTCCTGAGTTCAATTCCTAGCAACCACATGGTGGCTCACAATCATCTATAATGAGATCTGGTATACACTTATACTTAATATACTTAATAAATAAATCTTTCAAAATTTAAAAAACATAAAATAATAAACTGTACAAAATGCATGTAGACACTTCTAAGTAGATGTACAACAACGGCCGGTGGGTATATTCAACATAAAGGAAATACAAATTAAAGCCACGATGAAATATTACTTTATTCCCACTAGAATGATAAAAATTAAAATGACTAGTCAAATGCTGACAAAAATATGTTTTAGCACAGCTCTCAAACACTATTGGTCAGCGTGTTAGTGGCACAGCTGTATTGGGTGACTCTCTGACAGTTGTTCAGTTTTGCAGAAACAACCCATCAGTCACAAACAATTTTTTTTTTTTTTGCCGCCGGTCTATAAGAACTGTGCGGCCCTGCATCATCTCGCCAACAACTTCCCTCTGTTTTCTGTTGCTGGCCACTCTGATATAATGGCAGTTATGAGTAACTCAGAGCTGGGTTTTCAGTGACTGTGTCCTAGAGGGCTGTGGGAAATCTCATTGTTCGATCTGGAAAGACATAGGGCACCATTTACGCTACCCCGTTCTTGATATTTTACAGATGAATGAAGTGGTTTGCCTACAGTTTCCCATCTGATTAAGAGCAGAGTCTCGATCTGCCAAGCCTCATCCCAGGGTTTCTCCTCCCCTTTTACAGCAGGGGAGACTTCTATGTAGTTAAAAGCTCAGGCCTTTTGCTGGGACAGACTCAGCTAGCTTCTAATTTAGCCGTATTTCCCGGCCCACCCCCGCCATGTGGCCAGTTCTTTACCTCTCTCTCTGTTCCACTCCCTCCCATGTCTGTCTTGAATCTCTTCTGCTTCTGCTTTCGTCCTCCCAGTTGCTCTCTGTGTCTGGAAGTTCCACCCTTGTACTTCCTGCCCCAGCTATTGACTGTCAGATCTGTATGATAGCCCATCAGCAGTAAGAAAACGCCAGCCCAGCTCTTAGGTTGCCTTTAGGCAATGAGGACTGTTAAAAACAGGAAGCCTGTGATGAGCCATAGAAACAGCAGTACCAAGATTCTGCCAGCACTTAGCTCTCTGCCAGTACAGAATTAACAGCTGAAAATACAGAGAAGCACCTCCATAAAGAAGAGAAGGTCACCCTTCACCTCGCTGGCTCTCCAGTCTGAGCCAAAAGGAGAGATCCCCAGAGGGGCGGAAGACCGTGAACCCCTGGCATTTGCGTATTACCCTTCATCCCTAAATGTGATCCTTCCAGATCTCTGTCGTGGCGATTGCTTGCTGTGTTTCAGAGGAGAGAAATTTTAAAGCTGAAAAAGGAAATAAATGTCAGCAAGCTTCCTGCTGGCTCCCCTGAAAGACGCCTGATCCGGGAGGCAGGTGCTGAGTGGGCTATGTAAGGCCGTGCCAAGTTGTCCCAGGCAGGCAGGCATGAGAAGGAAGCAGGCTTCCGCAGCTTCATGACAAAGTCTGGTGGACCCCCTATCCATTGCTCCTAGCGTTACGCAGCCTGTAAGCCTGGAAGCTGGCACCTCAGAAGCTGATCTGGTTGTCGGGAAGTCCCCTTTTGTCTTCTGCTCTGTCTCAACCTTTCTTCTATCTTAACTCTATGTATGCAGCCACTGCTGAAACTAGCGGCAGGGTGAAAGAGCCTTTTTCTTTGAGAGTTAGGCATTCAAGAAGAGGGAGATGTCAGATGTCTATCCCGGACCAAGGAATGTGCCCCTCAGTTGGCGACACAGAGCCAGAAGTAATAGGAAAGTGGCTGAGGGCAGCTCATCTGCAATAAGATGAATGATGGAAACCTGAGCCCAGGTCCAACCACGCATGAGGGAGAAGAGCAGGGCTGTCACAAGACTCCCTGCAGCTTAGAGCATCCTGTAAGATGACCCAGCAGCAAACTGCCTTTGGCAGCTCACATCACAGAATCTCTTTATAGCGCATGGAAGTTTAGGGTCCAAGTCTGTGTTTGTTCATTCATTATCCATTCCCCCACATGGGCAAGCAACCTAGGGCAACACCTGAGAGTCAGCAGGCACCCAGGGAATGCCACTTGGGGAGACTGTTAGGTGAACAAGTGATTCTCATGAAACACCCTCATTCCCAGAGAGGCAAAAGCTTGTATTGTACAAAGGGCAGATTAAGAGAGATTCCTAAATTGCACCCTGAGTTTTTTCAGGCACAGAGTCACACTCCAGAATACCCAACCAGCTAGGCTCAGTCACCTGTCCCAGTCCACCAATGAAAGAGATTGGTAATGGTGCAAGGTAAGAGGAAGAATTATTCAGTGTGGCCACACTGGGAAGAGAGACAGGTAAAGGAATCAAGTGACCCCAAGTCCACCTTCAACCCAGGTGCTGATGTAAGCTGTAGGTTTAAATGCAAGAAAACATGAAGGTTAGGTCAAGAAGTACACTGATCAAGCAATCCTGGTCAAAATAGTTGATGCTCGCTATCCTCAGGCTATAAGGTTGTCTGAGGAAATTCACGTTGCTTGACAGGACAACCCACTTCCAGAAGATGATTGCTTCTGTCTCAGAGAGCAGATCTCTCTTCTGGACTACTTTCCTCATCCTGAGCTGTTCTGACCTGCAAGGTTTTGTTCTTCTCAGAATCTAAAGTGGCCTTAGGTTTAGGACAATGATATATTTTTGTGCCTGCAGCTTTGGAGGGAGATACATGAGGTCTGACAGACACTCTTGAGTGATTAACATGGCAACCGAAATAAAGGACACAGTACAAATGGAAGGCAGAGATGCCAGGCTTAAGTGCTTCGCTTAGACAACTTATGGACCCATGTAGGAAGGTCAACACCTCTTAGAAAAACCTAAGTATCTCTCAGAATCCCACTGGCAAGAACCCCACAATGTCATTAGTGACAACAGCCAAAGTTCATGAAGATCTCTAATCATGTTCAAGTGCCTTCACGTGCATTAGTTGAACCTCACAAATACCATCTTCACCTTTTATTATCATTTTTTAAAATTTTTTATTGAATCTTTGTGAATTTCACATCATACACCACAATCCCACTCATCTCCACATCCCTTGGTATTCACCCCTGGCCTAGCAATCTTCCCACCGAAAGAAAGCCCTGAGTCTGGGCCTGGGTGGCAGCTGAGCTGGTCAGCCCATCAGCTCTCTCACACCCACACCACCAGGGTGAGCCCCATCAGCTCTCTCGCACACACACCACCAGGGTGAGCTCTCCAGCACTGCCCTAGCCAGCTCACCCAATGCCACAGCCAGCAAGGGGCAGGGCCAGCTCTCCTGCTTTCCTGCCCTCAGGCTGGCTCACTTATTCCCATGCCATATAGGGCCAGCTCTACTGTGATACCTAGGGGAGTTACAGGGGCTTCTCTCCCAAATGCTACAACCAGTGAGGGGCAGGGCCAGCTAGCTCTGTGAAGTCCCTGGATATCAGTGTGGTCCTAGGTGGCAATCCAGACCAGGGACACCTACATGGCTTTTGGTGATAATACAAGCCATGGACATCGACACAGACCCCAGCTGCTGCGTGGCCATGGACCCAGATATGGCCCTCAGTAGTAGCACAGGCTGGGACTTCATCATGGCCTCAGGTAGCAGGGTGGCCTCTCACATCAGGCCGTTCCTCTCCACCCTCATGTCTCCAGTTCTGCCATTTTCATAGGGCTTGAAAACTCATTCTCTTTCCCATTTCTCCACCTCATACTTACACATACTTATACAGTGGATCCCGCTGTGAGTAGGACACACTGGCAGGCAGACCTCTGGGTATCTTCCCCCCACTATATGCAGATAGACCTCTTATTATCATTTTTTGTTGTTGTTGTTGTTCTTTGTTCTGCTTTGTTTAAGACAGTTTCTCGGTGTAGCCCTGGCTGTCCTGAAACTCACTCTGTAGACCAAGCTGGACTTGAATTTACAGAGGTCTGCCTGCCTCTACCTCCCAAGTGCTGGGATTAAAGGCGTGCACTACCACCTCTCGGTTTGTCGTTGATTTTTAAATGGAGATGGCTATAGATTCAACAAAGAGAACTGGCTTGCCCTAGTTAACTACATTAATTAAACAGGAAACACTTACACTACCCCCAAGTCCGCTGTAATCCCTGTGTTCCCATCATCATCCTAGCTGTGAATATACGTTAGAAATGAGCAGTGTTGTCACATTTCTGCCAAAGCTAAGCAGAGACCTCAGGACATGTTTCCTTTGTTAATGGCAGCAAGGCCTATAGTTAAACCCAAACCCCACACGACTGCCACCCTTGCAGGGGAGGGTTTGGAACAAGATCAAGGAGGCCTGAAGGTAATTCACCCCTAGCAGACAAGGAAAAGGAAAGCAAAGGGGGAAAGAGTCAAAAGAGAGTGGGGGAGGCATGGGGCATCCCTAGCCCATAACCAAGCAGTGACATCAGACGCAAGAAGGTATACCCTGTTCTCCGGGAAAGGCAGTCAACTACTGACCTGCCGCTCCCACCATGCAATAGCATTCACAGACCGCTTTGTCTGGAAAACCAAAGCACCAGTCATATATTGAAACCCTCCTTGTTGGTAATAATGCCAAGCCTGTGGGTTGGCAGGGCTGCGTCCTCTCCCAGGACTACAAAGCCTCACATGCATATTATCTAATGCTCTCTAGAACTGTGTAACAAAACGCCCCCAGGGTGTTGTGTAATGGCCGGAGAGTGCTTTCAGCTGCTTTAATGCATTGCAGCCTTATCTACACCCCCCCCCTTCCTCCGGCCCAGATTAACACATTTCCATTTTGATTATGTTTTGGAAACACAGACCATTTTGAAATCAGAACCTGAAAGAGCAATTATGTCCTTCTCCTCTGGCCAAACTCTTGCTTCCTTTCTGCGGCTCTGCCACAAGCGTAAGCTTCTCTCCCCTGGTTTCAAAGATAGCAGAGAACTCACTTCTGCCTCAAGCATTCTCCTCGATGTTCTTCCTGATTTCCTTTCTTTCTCTTTCATTTTACAGACACTGACTTTCCCGAGGGCGTCCATCAAGTCTTCGCTGCAACAGAGAGAGCCTGTCTTCACTCTTCCGGCCCCTAGCTGCAACAGATGCTGATGCTAGACAGCCAAGGGAGGTGGTCTCTTCAAGTTATATAAACTCAGAATACAGGAGTCCACATACGAAGAGGACATTGAGGGGGGGTCACAGTTTTAAATAATGGGTCCTCATACTAAAGACATAGCTGTGGAATTTCAGGAAAACCCATGCGTTCAAGAGAAAAGCATGCTGCTCTGAGCCCTACCTCTCTCTAGTTCAGGAGAAGGAAGGAAGGTGAATCCAACATTAAGTACCAAGAATCTTGGGACTTTGAATAAGACCTTCTCCAGGCGGTGATTTCATCCTGGATTCGCTGAAACCAAGCACTCACGTGTTCAGGGAATGACAGATGTCACACAGAAGTCCTAGAGGCCCAAAGAAGGCATTCTGTAGGGACTGGGGAGAGAGAGCACATGTGGTCTAGTTTGTCTTATTACACTCAAAACAAGATTTGTAGTCTGTCTCTACTTCACAAGGGGAAATGTCTCAGCTGTCTCTGCAAGCTTAATGGTCACCACCTACAGAAGATTCTAGTTATCTGATGAATGAAAAGGACAGAAGTAATGAGATGGGGCTGAAGTTAAGAAAAAAAATAGTCTCTTGATACCCTATGAACATATACAGGGGGAGGTAATCCCCCTCAGGAACAGTCATAGGGGAGGGGAATAAGGGGAAAATGGGAGGGAGGGAAGAATGGGAGGATACAAAGGATGGGATAACCATTGAGATGTAACAAGAATAAATTAATAAAGAAGAAAAAAATGAAAAAAAAAGAAAAAATGAAAAAATAGTCTCAATACCCTTAATAAGTACTGTGAGGACAAAATTAATGCCATATTTTATATGTAATGCATGTTCTACAGTTAATGCCATGGTCTG
Organism: Acomys minous; assembly: GCF_964271855.1. NCBI lineage: Eukaryota > Metazoa > Chordata > Mammalia > Rodentia > Muridae > Acomys > Acomys minous. Next base: position 115,079,393 of record NC_140489.1, read on the forward strand.
TGAGAAGTTGTCCTCCAGGTGATTTCATTACTTCCTGTGTTCTGGGAAAGACCACGCACTGCCATAAACTAGACCTGCCAGCACTCTCCAGCAATTCCACAGGAACAATTAGATACAATGAACGCCCAATGATCCTCTGAGATAAAACAACTTCCCTGGAGATTCAGCCACCTGGATCCAACATGCCTGAAGGTCCACATTTTTGAGACTTACAACTTTCCCTTGAGATGCAGCCTCCACCCAACCTGCCTAAAGGTCCACATTCCTGAGACTCACCACCCCTGTTTATGTTTTTTTTTTCCTTACTTCCCTGTGACCCTAACCCCCAATTACAGTTTTTCCTTTAATCTCATTACCCTTGAAGCTCCGGTATCATTCTCCTATCCAGCTGTGTCAAGAAGGATTGTGATCCGAAGCTCTGAGCCCGTAATACAGGACCCTGTGTATATTGCATCGGTATCGAGTCCCAGTGGTCTTTTTGGGGGCGGGGGGGAGTCTCACGATCTGGGTAATCTCGGAATAACAGTATGATGATTCTGGACCCAACTGTTCAGTTGGCACCTCTGGTTGCCCTCCCCTCCCCCTACATGGTCCATTAAATCCCATTCCTGTCTCCAACCCTGTCCCCTTGAAGGAAAACTCCCCACATCCCTGGAATTCCTGAGGACTACCCCAACTTCCTCATCTGGCACTACCAGCTCTCCAAGCCCAGCAGGTGGTGGACACATTTTCCTATGTCATCTTTCTATAACCCTTAAAAACCCTGCCTGCCTTAGTGGAGGTGCGACTTCTTCTGACTTTGCCCCCTGAGGCTGCTGAACTTGCCTGGGAGTCTCAGTTTCCAATAAATCTGCCATTTTTATACTTTTAATCCGGCTTGAATTGGCGTGTTTCATCAGCGGAGATAACCCATCACCAACATGGACATTTCTGTCTATGGAGGTTGAAGCGATAATTGCAGATTCTCCTTATTTCATGTGGTTCCACATGTTACATTTTAAGTGTAATTGTAAGCATTATTCAACTTATTGTTATGCCAAATATAACCAACAGAGATCTCAAAGATCCTAATTGAACTCCAAAGGACCTGATTCTCAGTGATATTTAAATAATGGATCCTATATATTCTGACCTCCAAGATGTGTTTGTTCCAAAATTACACTCAAAATTACACATAAAAGTCTGAGCACTGCCACCCAGGAAGAGATGCAACAACACACAATTAAAAAGTTCACACCACACTCTCAATTTCTACTTTTCAGTGGAGGGAAAAAATTATAAGGCAAGTAACCCTTATTTCTGTCTCCAATATATCCCAACAATGCAACTGAAAAAAATAAGAAGGGCGAATGTGCGTAGGGGACTTTGCTGGATAAGGTTGAAGTCTGTTTCTCTGGTCATCCATTTTTGTGCTCAGTCTAAGTTTGTGGGCTCCCTTTTCTCAGTTCGGTCCTCACTCCTCCTGATCTGGTAACCCCAGATCTTGTAAGGAGCATCCATATAGCCCTCAGGGGAGATTATGGCCGGACCCTTTCCTAATAAAGAATCTCTTCAACAAGCACAAGGAATTCTGGGAGTACTCCCACCCTATGCTGACAGGTCCTAGCCTCCAGCAGAAGACCTTTAATTGCACCTAGAAAGCATCCCCTCACACATAGGATAATTAAGTACTGTTTTCTCCTTCTTGTGATAGGGCCCCGTGTTACCATATGCAAATGATGTACTATAGCTCTGAATGAAGACTAAGTATCCCAGTACCCTTAGTCCTACCAAATCAGACATACTCACCCTCAAAATCCTTCCGTGCTGCCCAAGATTTATAAATAAAGGCTCGTTGGCTGGCTGGGGGTGCTCAGGATCACCCTCTTACTCCCCATTCCTTTACCATGACTAATTGAGACTCCATTTATTTCTGGGGGTGGGTGGCCGCTGCTGGATGATGCCCGGTGGTCAGGCAGCCTTGTCAGAACTGCTTTTGCAGCCACTGGGGCCTGCTCTACCACTGCCACTAGCTCAGTGCTGACCCCCAGTGAAACACTGCGGGCGGGCCTGCATCTCACCGGACCTGCCTGCAAGCTGATTTCAGACATCTGCCTGCTCCTACCGCACTTGGCACAGCAGCTCAAACAAGGAGCTGTAACACCTGGCGTCATCATGGGCTTGTGGAGTTCCTGCGTCTCCACTGCCTTCTGAGACCTGCAGTCTCCTTCTCTATCACCCCATGGAACACTCATTTTCCATCTCACCCAGAGAGACTGGGAACCTGGCCTAGCACCCAAAAGACAGGCCTCATCCTAAGGCTCTCTAGCTGCCCCTGAAAGAGAAACAGCCCCTTGGACCAGCCTGCAAGATAGGGGACCCAGGCCACGCACCGGCCAGATGCAGAACAGTATATCCCTAAGAGCTATCCTGAACTCAATAGGTCTTCACAATCCAACTTTGACAAGAGAGAGAGGAGAAAACTGACACTCTGAGTGCCCAGTATGTATCCACCTCTGAACAGGCACTGTACACGCATCATGCCTTTGGTACCCACGACACTGGAAAAGGAAACTAGAGCAGAGGCAGTTGAGGCATCAAAGCCCATAATTCAAACTCCAATCCATATACTCTGCCACCTTTCTTCTGCCAAATTGTTAAAGACACTAACAAAATTGTAAAAACATTACCAAGGTACCAGGACCTTCATCTTGATATTGACAAAGAAATCCCATTCCTAGCCGGGCAGTGGTGGTGCACTCCTTTAATCCCAGCCCTTGGCAGGCAGAGGTAGGGAGATCTCTGTGAGATCGAGGTCAGCCTAATCTATCCAGTGAGTTCCAGGACAGTCAGGGATATACGAAGAAACCCTCTTGAAAAAAAAATCTTTTTTCTGTTTAACTCTATTCTTTCCCCCATATATTCCTCCTCAATACAGGGCTTAACACATCGCTTACTGTGGGTATAGATTCTGATTAGTTGGAGCAGACTGGCAGATGGCCTTTTCCTAATGACACTTACTAATCATGCAGTGCATGTGGGACCTAAAACAATCCAAACAAATTAAGTGTAGTCATTCCACAAATGCTAAATACTTGAGAAAATCATCTCCCCTTCACTCTCTCCATCTCTTCCTCTCCTCCTCACTCTTTATTTTCCTTTTCTTTTAGATTTCTTGCATGGAATTAAAAACTCATGACTTCCCAATTCTCACGGCAGCTGTCTTGTAGCCTGATCCTCCACACTCTAACTAAAATGAATTAAGATAAGGAAGGAAAGGCAAGAGGGAGGGAAGGAGAGAGGGGGAAATGGAAGGTAAGAAGCATAAAAACCATGGAGGCTAGGGAATGTTACTTGTTTTTCGATTAAGGAGCTGAAAGCTGATAGAAAACCTTTGGCAAGCTCATAGTCCTACGACAGTGATTTGGCTGAGTAGCAATAAAGAGTCTAAGTGGAAGAATGAAAAGAGTAGATCTATTTCCCCGTGGCACGGGTTAAGGTATGTGGTATTCTTCTTTCCCTGCTCATGCAGAGTGCCCAAAAATAAGTACAAGTGGGAGCCAAAAATAAGTACAAGATGGTGGACAGAGGAAAAACCTTGCGGGAGGAAGAGAGAGCACGGGGGCGAAGGATCCATGTGACCCTCGGGGACTCCTCATAGCCTGAAGGCTTTGAGGTCTTCCAGAGAATAAAAAGCTATTCCCAGCCCAAAACTATTCTGGGGTAGAAGGTGGACCAGTTTTCCAACAGACACTGGCCAGAGCCGTGGCACTGTGGAGAAGTTTCCTGACACAACTGGTGGACTGAAAGTTAAAGAGCAAGAAAAGAAATAGAATGTGAGAGAGAGAAGGCCTCGTCTGTGAGCCCAGGTGAGGCGCCCTGAAGAAACACTGGAAAGCCTGCGTTTCAAGGCTGAAGAGCTGCCTTGAATGGTTAAGTGACCTTCCTACTCTTCCGAGGACTCAAGGTCCGTTCCCTGATATGGATCAGATGGCTCACGACCACCCGGAAGTCCAGCTCCAGGGACTTCAACACTCTCTTCTGGCACCTGAGTGCACCCACACATGTGCGGCATACATTCACCCAGATATACGGGCACCTACACACACACACACACACAAAATAAAACTGAATTTTCTACAATCAGTTTTTGATGACGGTGTAGCTATAGCTGAATTTCTGCTTCATTTTAGTTACTTTACTTTAGTAATGAAAATCTCATACAGCTGGAAGTTCCTGAGGGCTAAAATGCCAGACTAAAATACTTGACTACTCCCAAAGCACACCCCACTCCCAAACAGACACCTGATAGGATGGTTTGAACATCTCCTCCAAAATTCACACTCAAAGGTAACCCTCAATGCGACCGTGTAGAACTGCGAAGGCTAGGAAGTGACTAGGTCATGAGAGCAGAGCCTTGGGGAAAGGTAATAGGCATGGGATCATTATCAAGGGCTTGGGTTCTTCCCTGTCTCTGGTGATTATGAGTCCCGCTGCCATCTGCCAAGGAGTGGTGCAGAAATTAAGCTGCCTCCGGATGCTAAGCAGAGGCCAGCACCCAAGCTCGTGAACTTCCTGCCCTCCAGATCTGTGAATGAAATAATTTTCTCTTTGTAAATTTTCCATTATAAAAAAAAAATAGACTAAGACGTCACACAGCTTTTAGACTGGACATGTACTAGACCAACTGTCTTCTCAGTCTACAGAAAAATGTTCAACAGAAACCAAGAAAATCAAAGATGAGGCATTTGCTAAGCTTCCTGTGAGCTACTCAGGTCAAGTTATTATCCTTTTTGAAGGGAAGGTATCTCCAGAGAAGAGGCCTGAGCTAGGAGAACCGGAGGGTGGTGGACAGTGTCAAGGTGGAGGCAAAAGTCTGCAGTTCACTGAAGACCATATAGCAGATGTCAACCCTTGCTTACTTTGGGAAACTGCCAAGTACCCAGTGAGCAAAAGAAAGGCAGTTCAGAGGCCTCTTAAAAATAAATTAGCCAGGGAACAATTAAAGGCCTTAAATGAACAATTAGCCCAACTGGCAAAGAGTTATAAATCCTCCCTTGATCAAAACAGCTGGAATTATCTGCCTTCAGAGGCAAATTACTCTTTGTGAAATCAGTAGATACAGGCATTAGGGTGATGAAGGGCTACAAGGGAAAAGGTCAATCAGGCACTTATTCAGAAAGAAGAGATCTAAATTCTTTACTCAGAGCCACGGTAATTAAATCAACAATGTAACTAACCAACACAGGTGTCCTTGGCCATTATTTGGATATAACAGGGTACTCTGCCCTATAATCTTGGAGCAGACAAGTTACATACCAAGTCAGGCCAAGTAAAATACTAACCAAGAAGTCTACTGTGGTCACCAGATTCAGTCCCTAAAAAGAGTACTAGGATGGAGGTATCTGGGGCTGCCAAATCTTAACTTTTCTACGTTGATATATATTTACTGTGCGGGAAACTGCATTGCATAAACACATATTCATACAAGTATATGATGTGCTCTGAGCATGTTGCTCCCACCTTCTCCACTCTCCTCTTTCTTATCCTTGGTCCCTCCTCAGACTTATCCTCAGTCTCTTCATTGTTATTGTTTTGGGTTATTTTGGTTTTGGTGTGATGTGTGTGCATGCAGGCATGCAGGCACATCTGCCTATCGTGTGTGTGTGTGTGTGTGTGTGTGTGTGTGTGTGTGTGTGTGTGTGTGTGTGTGTACATGTATGCACTCACATTCATTCCTTTGTAGGCAGGTGTGCAAGCATATGCATGTCAAAGCCAAAAATCAACCTCAGGGTGTCAGTCCTCAATTGCGATTTACCTTGCCTTTAAAAACAAGGTCTCTCGTTGGTCTAGAACTCACTAAGTAAGCAAAACTATCTTGGCCAGTGAGACACCCCACCCTACCACACCTCACCCCCAGCTATTAAGTCTCTGGGGGCTCACCAGAGCATGGTCCCGTCGTCCTTAGCCAGGAGGGCATGGATGATCCACATGACAGGATTTCCTTCTTTCTGGAAAACACCATTACTGTGTTTTGGAGCTCTCAGTATGATCTTTTGGTTGCTGTGCAGTAACTGCTGTTCCAAAGATCAGACAATGTGTATGATCGATGCCATCTTGGATGATCTCGACTTGGGTATTTCTAGTACATTGCGCTAAGTGTTTCCTCCCAATCAGGCCGCTTTTGGAGGTAAACATTTCTGTGTAGCTCTGGAACACAATCATCCTCAGAATGCATTGAGGATCTCATCTTTCGAACCCCGCAGACCCACACCTGCCTCGCGGGTGGCTGTCTGAGACATTTTTATTTGCCATACATGAAGAAGTGGAAATTGCTGACATATAGTAAGTATGGACCAAGGACAGTGCTGAAATCCATAGATTGCAAAGACGGTCCCTACAACAACCCAGAATCTCGGTAATGCCACTGTCAAAAAGCTTTCATAGGAATGTGTTAGTTTCACTCTTGAATGTGCTCTAAATAGCAAAAGAAAGGCTTTCATTGACAAATTAATGCCACTAGCATGGAAAATAGATTTGATTGTTTGGTTTTGAGACAACATCTTTAGCCCAAGCTGGTCTCAACCTCCCTATGAAGCTGAGAATTTCCCTTAACTTCTGATCCTCCTGCCCCCAACTTCCAAATCCTGAGATTATAGACATGCACCACTGTCTTAGTTTGAGTTACTATAACTATGATAAAACACCATGGCTAAAGAAAGTTGGGAAAGAAATTGTTTAGTTAGCTTACACTTCCACATCACAGTTCATCATCAAAGGAAGACAGGACAGGAACTCAAATAAGGCAGGAACCTGGAGGCAGGAGCTAATGCAGAGGTCTTGGAAGAATGCTGCTTACTGACTTGTTCCCCATGGCTTGCTCAGCCTGCTTTCTTATAGAAGCCAGGACCACCAGCCCAGGCATGGCACCACCCACAATGAACTGGGCCCTCCCCCATCAATCACTAATTAAGAAAATGCCTTACAGCCATGTTATGAAGACGTTTTCTCATTTTCTCAATACGGTTCCTTCTTTTCAAATAACTCCAACTTGTGTTAAGTTGACGTAAAACTAGACAAGATAATTGGCCGCTTGTCAACTTGACACACAAAGATATGACTGTTAAGCCATAACCTTTTATTTTTTTATTCATACCCCAAATCACACATTAACATCAACATCACAATATAAATATTTTACAAACTTCAAAAATCCCACAGTCTTTAAAAATTCAAACACTTTAAAATTCAGTCTCTTTTAAAACCTAAAATCCTTCTCAAAGTCAGTTGCTTAACTGTGGGCTCTTGTAAAATCAGAAGTAAATCAAATGTTTTCTTACTTCAAGAGGAAAGAACAAGGGCACAGTCACAAGCTGAACAAAGCAAAACCAAACTCCAATCGTGTAAATAACTCAACATCCTATGTCTGGGATTCACTGATGATCTTCTCTGCTCCTCCAAAGGGCTTGGACCATGTCTCTGGATCTGCCCTCTGACACACACACACACACACACACACACACACACACACACACACACACACACAGCTTGTCTTCTAGGATCCACTGACTGACTCCACTCCACGGTAGCTGCTGCCCTTGGTTGTTATCCATCCCTAGAGCTGTAAATGTTGCTGAAATTGAGTAATCAAATAACAGTTGCTGAGAAACGTCTTTGGTGTTAAGTTTTAAAATCCTAGTCTGAGAGATAGAGTTCACCCCATTGGTAAAATTCCTGTTGCATAAGCATAAGGGCCTCAGTTCAAATCCCAAGTACTCTCATAAAAGCTGGGCAGACAGAACACATCTGTAGCACTGAGCCAGAAAAGTAGGGATAGAGAAAGAGGAACACTCCTCCATTGCTGGTATGAGTGCAAACTTGTACAACCACTTTGGAAATCAATCTGAGAGTTTCTCATAAAATTGGGAATAGCTCTACCTCAAGACTCCTGAGCATATACCCAAAAGATGCTCCACCATACAACAAGGACATTTGCTCAACTATATTCATAACAGCTTTATTCCTAATAGCCAGAATCTAGAAACAACCTAGTTGCCTCTCAACAGAAGAATGGATAAAAAAAACTGTGGTACATTTACACAATGGAATACTACTTAGATATTAAAAACAAGGAAATCATGAAATTTTCAGGCAAATAGATGGAACTAGAAAAGATCATCCTGAGTGAAGTAACCCAGACTCAGAAAGACGCACATGATATGTACTCAGTTCTAAGTGGATATTAGCCACATAATACAGGATAACCATGCTACAATTCATAGACACAAAGGAGCCAAGGAGGGCCCAAGGGAAGATGATTGAATCTCACTCAGAAGGGGATATAAAATAGACATCTGAAGTAGATGGAGGGAGGGAACTGGGTGGAAGACAGGGTGGGGACAGCAATGGGGTGGGATATCAGGTATTCAAAGGGGAAAGGACTGGGAGAGAGAATGGAAATCAGTGGGAGGACATCTCTGGGACAGGAGAGGCTCTCAGGAATCTATGGGGGTGACCCTACCTGAGACTCCTAGCAATGGGGAATATGGAGCCTGAAGCCACCACCTCCTGCAGCCAGGGGGAACTTTCAGTGTAAGGAGGGAGACACCAACGCACCCAGAAAATCTTCAACCCAAAATTTGTCTCACCTACAAGGATAAAGATGGAGCAGAGATTGAAGGAATGGCAAACTAATGACTGATCCAACCTGAGACCCACCCCATGGGAGAGAGCCAACCCCTGACACTATTAATGATATTCTGCTATGCTTACAGACAGGACCTTGGCATAACTGTCTTCTGAAAGGCTTCATCCAGCAGCTGATGGAAACATGGAGAAACTCACAGCCAAGCAATTGATGGAGCTTAGGGAGGAAGGATAGAGCTGAAGGGGTCAAGGACACCACAAGAAGACCTACAGAGTGAACTAACCTGGGCCCATGGGGTCGCATAGAGACTGAACCAACAACCAAAGAGCATGCAAGGGCTGGACCTAGACCCCCACACATATGTAGCAGATATGTAGCTTCATCATCATGTGAGTCCTCTAAAAATGAGAGGAGAAGCTGTCTCTGTTCCCTGCCTTTGGATCCCATTCCCCTAGCTGGGCTGTCTTGTCTGGGTCAGTGGGAAAGGATGCACTTAACCCTGCTGTGACTTGAAATGCCAAGGTGGGTTGGTACCCCTTGGGACCTCTCCTCAGAGAAAGAGAATGTGATGTAAGGATGGTACATGGAGGAGAGCAGGGAAGGGCTGGGATCAGGCTATAAAGTGATTACATGCATACATACATACATACATACATACATACATACATACATACATACATACATAGTAAAAATAAAATAAAATAATCCTATCTCAAAAAACAGAGTGGAGACAATGTGGAAAGCACTAATACCAACCTCTGACTTTCACGCACACAGCACACATACACGCACGCACACACACACACACACATACTCATTAATAGAGACCACACCCACAAAAATATTGACACTTTTTGTCTTTTCCTTAAAGCAAATCCATCCGAATTTTCTTTCTTCTTTTCCTTTAATAAACAAAACAACCACTTTGTCTCTTTGCCCAAAGCTTCAGTAGCGGGGGTTGTAGGTGCATATTTTATTCCTGAGCATTCAACATTTATTACCTGAGGGACTCTTTTGCCAACAGAGCACATATTAAACCCGTTAGTGGAAGTGCGGAGATTATATATGTTAATTTACACTGACAAACTCACCTCCTCAGTGCCTGCAGAGACAGTAGCTAAAGACGAGGCCTCCCTTGTATTATCAAAATCACAGAAACAGGAAAGCTAAACCCCTCCCATGGGGACATAAAAACATAGGCTACATGATTCAGTGATGGTTTCTATGAGAAATGGCAGCTTCCTAGGGGAAAAAATACTTTTTATCAAGAATATTGTAACCTTCATATATTCCCCCCTCTAGCTAGATTTCTCTAGAAATTAATTACTTAATTAATGTCCTTAAAAGTCTACACTGTCCTTGTCCAGGCGTTAATTGGAGTCTTGTCATTGTTATTTGTCTGTGCTGTAAAAATCCTTCCCATCCCTGAACACTAGGAAATAACAACAATAGGACAATTGTTGGCATGTGGCAGAGCCCTGGGTTCACCATGCCACCAACTCTGTGACCTCAATGAGTCCCCTAACACTCTCACCCAGGTTCTGTGAAACACTGGGCCCAGGAAGTCAGTTTGGGTCGATTTAAATGTCTTACAGCTGCTTCTAAAACAGCTGCATGGTTCCAAAATCTGAGCAAAAATTGCACGCATCCTCTCCCCCTGCCCTTGATTTCCACTAAACTGAACACCTAGCATTGAGTGTGGTACACGGCTAAGAAGTTTATATTTGCCGAAGATCACTGTACACAAAGGCTCTCCTATTACAGAATGCAGTACTGTCCTTTGCTAAATGCACACGGTCATGTACCATTATCACAGCACTGCAAGAAGCAGTTCCACCTCCCAGAAACCTTCCCACCTTTTCATCTCTTCACAGCGTGTGGCACTGGTCCTTTTGCTGCCCACACAGCTTTGCTTGTGTAAAACGGCTGTCATTGGGTTTGTATCCTGTGTGGCTTTTTCAGACTGCCTATTTCTTGTTAGCAGTCTGCACTTGGGTTCTTCTATGATTGTGCATGCATTTATAGCTCACTTTTATCATTGAATAGTATTCCGTCCCATTACAATGCTTGATTTGTTCATCTATTCACCCATGATGAACATGAACTTTGCGGTGCCCTGATGACTAGGATACTGCATGTGTTTTCATGCACATGTTTGTCAAGTGTAATGAAGTATGCAGTCAATTGATTTCATTTTTAAGGAAATTTTTTTAGATTTTGTAAACAAACCGTTATCCTAAACACGCTTTTTATTGCAAGTCTGCAGGGCTGTCATTTTTATTCTCTTGCATGAGTGAAATTCTTTTTCAGAACATACAATCCTAATGTTAATGAAACTCAACTGAGTCGTTTTTCTTCCCTGTGTCATGATTCGATCTATATAGATCAAGAATCATTGCCGCACTTGAAGTTGCCCGGAGTTCCTCCTCAGTTGCTTCCTAGATGTTTTATAGATTAGGGATGATCCATTTTAGCTCAATTTTGATGGAAGCGTAATGAGTTTTGGGCATACATGTGCTGCTGCTTCAACACCATCTCTTGAAATCTTTATCCTCTGTTGCCTTTGTTCTTTGTCAAAGACAAGCTGGCCATAGGAGTCAGTACCTGCTCCTAGATTCTCTGTTCTGATGTGTAGCTAACCTTTCACCTGCTTCTCCCTACCTTCAGAGTAAAAAATTAAATAATATGTTAGTCTTCTGACTTTATTCTTTTCAGCATTGCGTATGATGTTCTGGATCCTTTGACTTCTTCACACCCACATGTGATTTGAAAGGATTTTTTTATTGAGGTTATCTGTAGCTATAGATAATGTGGGATAAGCTATCAATGTTAAGGCTTCTTGTATGAAAGACAAAGGCTTTCTATGTTGCAAACCAATAAAATTTCTCTTCAGAAACCACATGAGCAAGAAGGGAGTGGTATACAATACCAAAAGGTGGGTAAGAGACCCACATACCAAAAGCAACCTACAGATTCAATGCAATCTCCTCCAAAATCCAACACAGTTCTTTACAGACCTTGAAAGAGTGAAACTCAGCTTCATACCAAAAATAAAACCTGGATAGCTAAAACAATCTGTACAATAGAAGAAATCCCAGAGATATCACCATCCCTGATTTCAAGTCCTACTACAGAGCTATAGTATTAAAAACTACACAGTATTAGCATAAAAACAGACAAGTTGAAAAATGGAATAGAATTGAAGACCCATACATAAATCCATATATTTATGGACATAAGATTTTTGATAAAGAATCTAAAAATATACAATGGGGAAAAAAAGAATCTTTAACAAATGGTGCTGATCTAATTGAATGTCAGCATGTAGAAGAATGCAAATAGGTCCACATTTATCACCCTGCACAAAACTCAAGTCTGAATGGATCAAAGAATTCAACATAAAACTAGATACACTGAACCTCATAGAAGAAAGTGAGGGATTGCCTTGACTGCAATGGCGCAAGAGACATCTTCCTGAACAGAATACCAATATCACAGGCACTAAGACTGACAGTTAATAAATGGGACCTCATGAAACTGAAAAGTTTCTGTAAGGCAAAAGGCACCATCAATAGGACAAAATGGCAGCCTAAAGAATGGGAAAATATTTTCACCAACTCCACATCTGACAGAAATCTAATATCCAAAATATATAAAAATTCAAGAAACTAGACATCAACAAACCAAATAATCTAATTTTTTTAATGAGGTACAGAGCTAAACAGCATTATCAACAGAGGAATCTCAGAATATCAGGAATTGATGTACCTCAAGACTCAACTATATCACTCCTAGGCATATACTCAAAGGACACGCCATCCATCCTACCACAAAGTCACCTGCTCAACTATGTTCTTAGCAGCTTTATTCATAATAGCCAGAAACTGGAGACAAGCTAAATGTCCCTCAACTAAAGAATGGATTTGTAAAACTGTGATATATTTAGAGAATAGAGAATTACACAGCTCTTTAAAAAATAACATCATGAAATTTGCAGACAGCCGGGAGTGGTTGCACATGCATTTAATCCCAGCACTCAGGGAGGCAAAGGCAAGTGGATGTCTGTGAATTCAAGGCCATCTTGATCTAAAAAGTGAGTCCTGGACAGCCAAGGCTACACAGAGAAACCCTGTCTTGAATGAAAAAAAAACAAAACAAAACAAAATAGAAAAGAAGTTTGCAGGCAATTGGATGGAACGAGGAAAAAAATCATCATCCTACATGAGGTAACCCAGAAAGTGGTATGTACTCACTTATAAATGGAGATTAGCTGTTAAGTAAAGGATAAAGGCTCAGCTGGGCATGCAAGGACCTCTGTTCTTGTGGACTGTGTACAGTTTACCCTTGTTCAGTCAAATGCTGATTTCTCTACCCCACTATCTGGTTTCAATGCAGACATTGAATTGTGATGTATATGCTAAGTATCTCTTGTCTCAAGTTTGTGTGAAAATGTCATTCTTTATTCTTTGTATTGCCAATAACGCCTAAGTAGCCAATGCTGAGCAATAACAAAGAATAGAGTGAGACACCCTGGTCCAGTGAGGGGAGGAGAAAAAAACAGGAAGGACAGGAAGGATGCACTGGAGAGGACAGGGAAGCACCAAGAAGAATGAGCCAGACCTAGGATATGAGTAAAAAGCAAGTATAACTTGGGAATTCTGAATGGGAAGAAACTATAATAGTTTGGAGGTTTAGGATGAAATAATTATTCCACAGCATTGTGCTGTAGGCTAATTAAATAGATGTTAGTCTCTTTGTAAGGTTAAATTTAACCAGGGTAAAAACCTGGTTAATGTGTAACTGCTGGTTATGCTAAAATTACAAATCAATATTAAATATTAATAATCATTTCAACAGACCTCTCTGGGAGAAGGAAATAGAATAGATTTCTAGTCCGCTAGTGGACTATGGGGCCGCAGTAAGTAGAGATGTGAACAGAAGGGATCAAGAGGGGTTGTGGAGGAAGAGCATCCTGGGAGAGATGACTGAAAATGAAGGGCATCTCAAGGGTGATGTAGAAACCTAGTGCAATAGAAACTCCCTGGAACCTATGAGAGTGACCCTAGAGAAGACTCCTAGTAATAGGGAAATGGAGCTTGAACTTGTCATCTTCCGTAACCAGGCAAGACTTCCAGTGGTGGGACTGGGACACCAACCCAGACACAAAACCTTCAACGTACAGTTTGTCCTGCCTACAAGACAGGTAGGGTACCTGTGGCACAGACCTGTGGGAGTGGCTAGCTTGATTGGCCCAACGTGAGGTCCATGCCTGGCCTGGATAACCAGGAATCAGAGGCTGGATAGCCTAGAACATGGAATGGGGGGGGAAAAGTCAATGAAATGATTCCTAGTGATATTCAGCTACAGTCATAGATTGGTGTCTAAACTGGTTGTCATCAGAAAATATTCATCTAGCAACTGATGGGAGAGAATACAGAGAGCTACAGCCAAACATTAGTTGGAGCTCAGGGAATCCCACAGAAGACAGGAAGGAAGGATTGTAAAAGCCAGAGGGGTAGAGGACGCCACACACACTGGACTTTAAACACCACCATTAAAATCTTAACAACTCAAAAGTAAATTTTTCAAAGATCCTCAGTGAAAAGATATATGCCCTCAAAGTTTGGGGTATGGGGGATGTAAATTAACATTTCAGTGTGTGTGTGTGTGTGTGTGTGTGTGTGTGTGTGTGTGTGTGTTTGAGTATTCATTCAAGTGCCCACAGAGGCCAAAGAGAACACTAGATCCCGTGGAGTTGAAGTTTCATGGGTACTGGGAACCAAACTTGGGTCCTTGGCAAGGGCAGTACACATTCTTAACCATTGAGCCATCTCTCCAGGCCCAAATTCAAAGTTCCATATATAACCAAAGTATTTTGCATACATAACATTATCCTCAAATGCTCATTTTGAAAATCCTTTCAGAGTTTTACCCAATTAAGAAAGGGCTGCAAAAACATGACCAAATTCAATGTCAGAATTGACTATAATTATTTATAAATATAAGGGCTAAAACAAGGTTTAAAAATAGCATACACAAGATATCCAAGCATCTGTCCTGGCCCCAAGGTGGGCACCACTATGATAAGGGAATATGAGATGGAAAGATGCAAAAGATGGAATATGCAGTGGAGAGATGGGAGAGAAAGCAAAGCTGAGCAGCTCACGTACTGTGAAGAGAGATAGAACTGGACACATGATAGCAGTGGGGGATAGGTGGATATAAGGAGCCTGTGACACCACCTGAGGTGGCAGTGATGTCTTAGCCCAAGCTACCACCAAGGACCATGTCGAGTCCATGGTCTTGCTGCATCTGGGGTCTGTTTTGATGTCTATGGCCTAAGTTACCACCAAAATATGTGCAGATGTCTATGGTCTGGGCTGCCAACTGAGACCATGTGGATGGCTAAGGGCCCTGCTGGGGGGGTAGGGGAGACAGGAGACAACACCACATGGGAAACAACATACTGATCTGAGTGGCCTGCACTGCCACCTGTGGCCATGGTGACATCTGGGCCCATGCTGCCACCAAGAGCCACGTTTGAATCGGTGATCCTATTACAGCCAAGGCTTTTGCTGATGTCCAAGGCCTGTATTACCACTAAAGCCATGAGCTGTCCCTAGTCTAGGCTGCTGCCTGAGGCTATGTTGATATCCTATGAGTCCTGTGCTAAGATTGCCTCACCTTTACCCTATGGCAAGATAACTAGCAGCCCTCACCTTGGCAGCACAGGAGATCTGACTCTAGTGGCATGGGTTCAGGAGAGTTGACCACAACCTCCATCAACTGCTGCACTCTGGAAAGGGGCCCTGCACCTCACCTGGGCAGAACAGTAGAGCTGGTCCAGGTGAGCAGGCCCTGAGCAGGTGAATGCAGGAAAGCCAGACCCACCCCTCATCTGCTGTGCACAGGAAAAGATGCCACCTCCACCCTCTGCCACCTTCAGAAGAAGGGTGATCTGGCCCCAAGGGCGTGAGAGTAGGCGAGCTGGCCCTGCCCCTCATCTGGGCAAAGCAGGAGAGCTGGTGGGCTTACCAACTCAGCTTCTACCCAGGCCCAGTTCAGGGCTCTGAGTTGTCCCACCCCAACACCCCCCCCCCCATCTGTGAACTGCGGAAGCACGTAAAGGGGCCAGTCCTGCAGATCCAAAGCTATAGGATCTCCACAAGGCAACAACATAATATCTGAGAGGAATCCCAGAGAGTGTAACAGAAACCAGAGGCCTTGAATCACATTCGGAAGTAAACTGAGCAAAGGGATGTACTGTGTGAAATACCATGACACACTGCACTTTCCACAGTGAGATGTGTTCTTCTTGTTGTTGTTTATTTTGTTTTGTCTTATTTTCTTTGGAGGGAGAGGTTGCCCTTAAGGGCAGAGGGTAGATGTGAAGGGACAGGGAAATGACTGGGATTGGGATACATGAAGTAAAATTCACAAAGACTCACCAAAAATAATTCTTAAATAGCATACAAAGTATATATATTCTGATAAGATAGAAATAGCTCAGTCTTTTAAAATGAAAGGAAAATGGGGACAGAGAAGGTAAAATGGAGTAAGTTCACTGATCGTCACATTGGGCTGACAAAACAAAGAGATTCACATGTTTTGTAGGATAAAAAGTATAGGAGGTGGTAGTTATTACAGCAAAAAACACAGACTCAGGGGGAAAACTTGCTGCACAAGTTTGTGGGCCTGCACTCCGGTCCCCAGAACCCACAGATATGCTAAGTAGGGATGACAGCTCACCCAAAATTCCAGCATTTAGGAGACAAGATCACCAAAGCAAGCTGGCAAGGTCTAGGCTTGAGAAAACCTGCTTCAGTGGGTAACTTGGAGCAGGATGAAGAAAGCATCAGGATTAAAATAACATCAGGCTGTTGTATACATGTGTATACCCACACACACACAGAGCCTGCACACACACATACGTATTGTTATATACATGTGTATGCCCACACACAAGAACACACACACAGAGCCCACACACACACACATACACATTGTTGTATGCATGTGTATACTCCTGCACAAAATACACACACAGAGCCTGCACACACACATACAGACAAGATATTGATATTTTTACTTAAGATTTTTTGGGAGAAATAGCAAAACCTGGACACTGAAATGAAGAAGAGTGAAGGTGATTCCCTACATACTCCACACTCAAAAGTCAGCTAAGCATGCCCGGAGCTTTAACATTTTGCTATATGAGACAAGGTCTCACTGTCTGTAGGAATCTGGGTTTATAATATGCTGATAAGGACTCAGGAGAAGGCAAGAGTATGTTGCTAGAAATGAAATAAGAGTGATCTTTGCTTAATATGGCTCACTTCCTAATGAAATAACCTTTTGCAGTTCTATGAAGAACAAAGGTGATAAAGCTGAGATTGATTATACAGCTGATAATACCAAATAGAATGTGAAAAAAATGGCTCCCCATGCCTTCACGCTGCTCACAATGAAATACGAGAAAAGGACAAATTGAGGACAGGCAGCTCAACAGAAGAGAAAAGAATTTAATCATCTCAATTTTCTGAGCCTTCCCAGATGTCAAAAGAAACTAAAATTAAGAGATTCAATATCAAAGATCAGCAGTATTAGCTCAGCAGGGAAAGACACTTGCCAACAAGCCTGAGGTCATAAGTTCAATTCCCAGGACCCAGGTAACAAGAGAAAACCAGCTCCTATAACTTATCTTCTGACTTCCTCATACCTTCTCTCTCTCTCTCTCTCTCTCTCTCTCTCTCTCTCTCTCTCTCTCTCTCTCGCGCACACACACACACACACACACACACACACACACACACACTGAGCTTTAGAGAAAAGGCCAAGTGTAATTATACACTATCTTTTGCGAAAACCTGATTAAGAGCAAAGACCCCATCATCCAAATCTGAGAAGGACCTTTAAAGAAATTACAGGTGTGCTCACAGACTGTGGTGGTGTGTGAATAGGTATGGCCCCCGTAGACTCATCCATTTTAATGCTTGGCCCATAGGGAGTGGCACTATTAGGAGGTGTGGCCTTGTTGGAGTGGGTGTGGCCTTTGCTGGAGGAAGTGTGTCACTGTGGGGGTGGGCTTTGAGGTGTCCTATATTCAAGCTATACCCAGTGTGGCACACAGTCTCCTTCTGCTGCCTCTGTATGAAGATGTACAAGTCTTGGCTCCTCCAGCACCACATCTGCCTGCGTGCCGCCATGCTTCCCGCCATGATGATAATGGACTAAAACCTCTGAAACTGCAAGGCAGCCCCAAGTAAATCTTTTCCTTTATACGAGTTGCCATAGTCATGGTGTCTCTTCGCAGCAATGAAACCCTAAGTCACAGATGATCTCAGGCAACCAGGGGGCCTCTTGGAAGCTTAGAGCTGTAGTCCCTCAACGGTCTCAGTGGGAGACCAGAATACTAAAAGGCTTATCTCAGAAATGTTTGTCACTTGTGTCTAGCCGAGTGAGCCTCCGTGAAATCTACAGAGGACTCTCAACGTTCTTGAGGAAATTGTCTCAGTAGAAATAATACCCAAGTTGGATAAAAATAGACAGAAATGGCTTAAGATAAAAAGAGATGGTCAGACCTCGAAAATTCAAGCAGCAGTCGCCCTCCTGATAACACTATGCCACTGCATACAAGTGCAAGCTGTCATAAAAAGAGAAGGGTGCCAAAAGGACTGAACCAAGAGTTCAGAAGGCAGAGGCGAGAGCTACAAAGAATCATTCAATCTTCTGAAGGTTTGAAATACTGCAAAACACAAAGTGTTAGAAAGAAAAAGAAACGGAGATAGTCAACATTCATATACAGTAAGTTTGAATGATGGTTTGGAAAAAGAAAGCACAAAAAAATTTTTTTGAACAATCAGGAAACACCACATGAAGACAGTATTAGAAAAATTAAATAAAATTTTAATTAAGTATAATGTATTAGTTATACATAGAAACATATATATGGGGGTCACAGAGCGAGTAAACGTAATAAAATCTTAATTGTATTTTTAAATGTTCGCAATAATTTTTTTTATTATACAGTTTGAGCCAAGTGAGCCGGTCTTGTGTGCTGGTCTTGTGAGTTTTCAGTAATCCTAATAGTAGGTTCTGAATAAAAAAGTTGAAAATAAACATTAAAGGGTTTTATAATTATAAACTTAGGAGCTATTTTTATTAAGTTTTATTAATATTTGAGCTAGCACACAAAGTAGTAGGCTTCACTACAGCATTCACTATGGTCATACACACAAATCATTGGTTTTTTGTCCTCATTCATTCCTTTCCCGTACTGCTCCTGCCACCCATCCTGCCTCTTCTTGCTGGTTCCCTCCTTCCTCCCTTCTACTTTCATGTCACACGTAAAGCACACATAGGCTGTATACTACATTGAAAACTAATTTTATAATTACAAGCAAATCAGTACAATGCTTGGAGGGGGGAAATGTTGATAGAAAATTAACATCAAAACGTGATCACTGATGTGCTGTGTAGGGGCCACCTTGGGTTCTCCCCGCTGTTCTCTCTCTTTGGATGATTGGAATTCCACAATGAAATCATAATTTTTTTTTTTTTAAGAAAAAAGCCCTATCTCAAAAGACAAGCGCTGGGGCATAATATACAGGCTGCTTGGAGTCAAACAGTGGCATCCTCCTCAAATGCTCTCATTTACCTAGCATTGTCATCCCATTTTAAAGTGAGCAGACTGAGAATTTACGATCACCAGCACTCGCTGAGCTAGTGCAGGCCTTCTGTAGGTGTTTAAGGTGCCCCTGGCATGAAGCATTGGTGTCCTGAATTATTAAACATCTTGGCAGTACAAACAGCCTATCACTAAAGCGGGTCTTTATGATTTGTTCAGCTGTGTGGGTCCCTGACAGGCCAGAGAGGCTCAGCATGCTGTCAACCATGCCACGCTGTACACACTCCTAGCTCATCCTGTTGGGTATGATGACAAATACATATAATTTTATTTGTCAACTTAAACAAATTTGAAAAACGAAAATAAGAGTAAGATGTTTGAAAAAAAAAACCTTCAAAAATGATGGGTAACTCTTAAACCTCATAATGACACATTCGACTGCCCTATCCCCTCCCCCCAGCCAGATGCATTTCTTTTTTATTATTTATTATAATTTATTCAGGTTGCATCCTGAATGTTATCCCCTCAATTGTATTTTCCCGGTCCCATTTTCCCTCTCTCCTCCTCCCTATTCCCCTCCCCTAGACCTCTGACAGAGGGGACCTCCTCCCCCACCATATGATCACAGCCTATCAGGTCTCATCCAGATAGCCCGCTTCCACTTCCTCTCTGTGCCACCAGGCCTCACCACCAAAAGGCAGTGATCAAATCGACTCAGTGGCCACCCTTGGGAGGTTCACAGTGGCCCATGAAGTACTGTCTCATTACCGTGTGACAAGTGCTTTAGCAGCTTGCGAAAAGGACAACAGGAACACAGGAGATAAGTTATTTAATTATCCCTAGTAAACCAAGGACAGCTTCCCAGGAGATGTGACATTTGAGCTGAGGCTTAAAAGGAAGTTAAGAGTTTACTAATTGAGGAGGGAAAGCCAAGTTGCAGGGAGAGACACAGAAACTCAATCGTGTAGGGCATGTTGGGAAGAAGTATAAATGCGGACATGAACAGAGCAGGAGAAATGTGAGGCAAGCATGGGCAGTGGGCCAGCAGTGGCATACCAGAGCAGGAGGAAAGATCCTGTGCCCATATCCTGTGGGGCTGTTATGGTTTGGATATGAAGTGTCCTTCCAAAGCCGCACATGTTAAAGGCTTGGTTCCCAGCTAATGGCATCATGGGGAAGTGATGGACCAAGAGATCTCTGATCTGATCAATAGATTAATGCACAGATAGATTCATAACCCTATGGCGTCATTTGGAGGCAGTGGAAACCCTTAGGTGTGGGGCTGTGAAACCTGAGATTCCCAGGAGAAAGACCACGACCACCATTTTGAGCCATATTTGAAGCAAGCTTTAATTAAATACTGGCCAGGATGATGGACTCCGGCCAAGTCCACTCCTGGCTTCCCAAAAGATAACAAGTCATAGCTTGTGGAAACTTAAAAAGGCAGAACCATAAAGTCACTATATTTCCCATCACGTTCAATCAGTGGCAAGCATATAGCCTGACATTTCCTGCCTGCGTATCTCCCACTCACATCCAATCAAGCACATCGGGTGCAAACAAACTTGTTTAGAGCAGTGAAAACATGTGGCTTGTTATTTCCCAAGAACCACCACCCCCAAGCATCCCAGGAAGTGATCTGTCTTTGGGCAAGTGTGGCTTATGGGTTCACTTTGGCTCTTACAGAGCACTGGAGGTGTGTTCTTATCCCTGCCCCACCCTGCTTCCGGCCCACCTGGAGGTGCGCCACTTTGCTAGAGCGCATGCTCTTGGCCCTTTCCTTACTACACGCAGGCGCGGAAGCAACGGAACGAAGAGACCACGGGTTAAAACTAATGAGTCTCTGAGCTGAAATAAATTCTCCTTCCTCTCTTGTATTCTTACTGTTTCATGACAACATTGAAAGCCTTCCTAGTGAGGAAAGTTGCCCTTTATTTTCAAGAATGGTGATGTGATCGTCCCTGCATTTCAGAAAGATAGTTTTGGTGTCCACGTGGAGAAGAGAGATGTTGCCAGCAAGGGAAATTAATTAGGATGATGTAGGGTGTTCTATTTCAGAGAAGGGAGTCCTGAAACGGGGAAGTGGCCATGGGAGTAGGTTTGAGAGAGTCTATAAGCAGAATATATAGAAAAGGTGGATATTGCTAAAGAAAAAGATGGCCATAATGCCTTTTCCAGATCTTTCTGGAATCTCAGCTTCACCTAATATGGCCACCCTCCTGGGGAAAGTCCACCTGGGAGAATCTCCTCTCCCTCCTGTTCTTTACCACATAGTTAGAAGTAAAATGAAACCACATAACTGGTGTCCGATGCCTTCAAATGAGGTTAAGAGTGGAAGTTACCATGGCCGTCCCCGGTGACATGATGGGGAGAGGGCCTCCGGAGTGGTCCTTTCTAGCCCTACCATTCCTTCATTATACACAATGAAGACATGGCAGTTAGGAGAATTAGGTAAATCGCTACGATACACAAATGGTCCCTTGAGATCTCTAGTGCTGAGACCTTTAGCAGGTGTGACTGTCCCTCTGCACAGGGTCTTCTTCCCTTCTTATTTTTCTTTAAGGAGGATAAAGCTAGCTAAAAATCTTCTATTGGCTGTTTTTGTGGAAACGCCAGTTTATCTCACATTGGAAAGGAGTCTGGGGGACATCTAGTGGCTCATCTTCAGAATTGCATCTTTAGTACTGTTTAATACCATTTATAATAATTTTTTGTTCATAGCGTTAATATCACTTAAAAATTTTAATATCATTGTAAGTGTAACACATTGATTACTTACGTTACATCAGTGATCTTTACCAGCTCTTGGATGTATGATTGTCCTCCAAGGTCTATGTCTTTTTTTTTTTTTAAGGTCTATGTCTTAAAGATAAGATTCCCAGGGTGGAAAGGGCAGTGCCTCTAGAAGACGGAAGCTACCTAGGTGAGGGCCTTATGTCACTGCAGATCTACACTCACTGAGGATGGTGGGACTCTGGTCACTCCTTTTTTTCTCTTTATGTCCTGGCTCATTAAGATCCATCCTGTGCTCTTGCCATAATATGCTGCCTTCACTGGAGACCCACAGCAAGCAGGCCTCACGGGCTAAAGCTCCAGAAGAGTGACCTCAAAAGAAACCTTATTCCTTTATAACTCAGTCAACTCAAATATTTCGCTATAGTCCTGAGGAGCTAACTAACATACAACCCTCTTCCAAAGTTGTCATCTTGTGACAGCTAACTGAATCACGCCCTACAGAGAACTAATTTTCATGCAAAATATGGGTATAATTGCATATATTCAATATTTGCCCTAAGCATAACAAGTATATGCCAAGAAACTGATTTCTAAATAAATAGTACTCGTTTCATATATGAGCATTTGGGACTGAGCACGTGTGCAATCATGAGGGAGCAGTCAATCGCTTGCACTCCCATGTGGAACTACCAGGCATGCTGCAGCACCCAACGCAGACAGGTGCAGGGGTGTGGAGTTGACTGCCACAATGCAGGCATCATTGCACTGGTGATGTCGTTTTCTGAAGTGGAGACCAACTTTTAGTAACGCTGAAAACAAAATAAAGTATAGGAGCAGGGCCCAGTATGAAAAGTTCAGTTGGTAAAGAGCTTGCTACGCAGCATGAAGGCCTGAGTTGGCCCCCAGCACCTATGGAAGAGCCAAGCCTGTTGATATACACTTTTAAGCACAGAGCTGGGGGTCAGGGACCATGGAGACAGGCTCACTGGGGCTCTCTGGGGCTCACTGGGGCTCTTGGGGCTCACTGGCCAGCTAGCCTAGCCAAGTCAGTGAGATCCAACTTCAGGGGGAAAAAATCTCAAAAAAAATAAAGTAGAGAACAAATGAGCAAGATACTCAGCATCATTCTCTGACCTCCATGTGCACCTGTGCACACACGTGTTCACACACACATACACGATAATAAAGTACAGTAATTCTCTTACTTTACATGGCGGTTGCATTCCTAGGAAAGCTCTCTAATGTAATTATTACTGACACATGTGGCTCAGCAAGGCTGAAATCCAGGCTCTGGCCCCTTTCTCACTCCAGCATTGCCTGGAATATGCAATGGGTAGGCTTTTTCTCTACTCCTCCTGCCAAGAAGAACTAGAAATCTTGAACCTTATTTAAAAACAGAACTTAAGGAGACTAAAAGTTAGACAGAAGAAACCAGATCATTGTATGCCCTGAGGCTCCAAAGAACGGCATGATGGGGGGGGTGTCTGAGCTGTCTTCTTGCATATCAGATTGGATGCTGAACAAGCTAGCAACATAAAAGTACATACAAAAAATTTTTTGTTTTCTATATGCAAAGGACCAAGAAAGAGACATCATAGCTAACTATTTCAAGAATATAATCACTTTGCTGTGGTCAAACATCATCCCCCCCCCCAAAAAAAAAGGAAAGAAAGAAAAGAAAAAAAAACCCCTCTGATCCATCCCCAATTTGTACCAACAAGGCTAAGAAGAGACCATATATTTCCCCTCAGCTGATGCTAGCAAGGCCCCCATCCCCACCCCCAACCCCAACCCCTCCCACAGAAGTATAGCCAGAGAAACCCACAGCCAAACAGAGCTCAGTCAACCATCCAAAAATTATAATCAAAGGGAGAATTTTGAAAGCAGCAAGAGACAGATGGCACCTTCCCTGCAGGGGAAAGATAATCAGGATCGCAAGAGATTCTTCATCAAAAATCCTAGTGAGCAGGAGAAACTGTTACACTTTCCCAGCGCTAACAGAAGAGGACCATCAACCCTGGATGCTACATCCAGCCAAACGTTAAAAAGATGTCCTTCTGAAATGGAGGAAAACTCAAGAAATGCTCAGATGAAGGGAAAGGAAGAGAAATTATCAACAGCAAGCCTATCCTAAGAGAATGCCTTTTAAAAAATGCAGTTTCAGAAGAAGTCCCTTAAGATATCAAGAAAGAAGATGGAGGGCTAGAGAGATGGATCAGTGGTTAAGTGTGCCTGCTGCTCTTCCAGAGGAAGTGGGTTCAGTTCCCAGTGCGCACACGGTGGCTCACAACCATCTATAACCCCAATTCCAAGTGATCTAACACCCTCTTTTGTCCTCTGCGGGTACCAGGTACACCTCCAGTGCACAGATACATATGTACACAAAGCACTACACACATAAAATAAAATAATAACAAATAAAAAGAAAGAATGAGGATCGGATAAGGGCAGAACTACTGACTGTGGGGTTCTCATCCTCAGTTGACACATCTACAACAAAAGCCCTATACCTAAAGTTTAGGGAACATCACAGAAGGAGGGGGGAGGGGGGATGTAAGAGCCAGAGGACCAGAATGGAACATCAACAGAGAGAAGATGTCTTCCATATGCTATAGGGAGGCTGTACCCAGGAGACTTCAACAATGTGGTGGCCCAAACAAGACCTTAAAATTGACAGCACTGCTTACCATGCTAATGTGTATGGAGGGAACTTCACAAGACTTCATTCACCCTTAAAGGGGCTGTAGTCAATTGATAGTAGTAAAAAGGAGGAGGAAACCCAGTCTTTTCCAGGGATGAGCACCCGAAGGGTTGTCCAATTGCAGGGGGTCAGCCCTGAGCACATATGAGCAACATTATGTGATTTGTATTTATAAATTTACAAACATGAGTATAATGATTATGATTACAGATTAAGAGGCCGTAAATCTGAGGAGGACTGAAAGGGGCATGGAAGGAACTGGAAAGAGAGGTGAGGAAAAAATGATGTAAGTATATCCCATATATATATATATATATATGAGAAAAAATGAATGCTCAACAAAAAATAGAGCACTTACAGCAGGCTTCCCATCTTGAGTTTTCTAAATCATGTTTCATGGATGTGGTGAAAGCTGCACTTTGATGCAGTCCTAAAATGTTTATGGGGCAATACATTAAGACAATTTCATTAAAAATAGGCAAGAGAAAATGGGCACAGAGAGAAGCAAAGTGTCTACACTCAGCCTAACAAAATTTGCAGAATTTTTACATAATTGCAAAATGATGACACCAAAAGTACAGAGTTTGGTAAGATCAGGTGGGAGAAGGGATAATGTCTAAAATAACCACGAAAAACAATATGCAAAGAGATGTGCTCAAAACACTATGGGCTATGGAATGGGAGTTTTTATTTCTTTGTAAACTCAGTTATGTTATGTAAATATGTTTTTGTTTTCATCCCAAGTGTGGAGGTTTAGTTTGGACTTCAGTTTTCTCCACAGCTGATAACTGTCTCCTGTGAGGTGTGGACTTTGCCAGGTGGTAACAGCCGGCCTCGTGCTTCATGGAGAGGGGCGTGGTTGAGGACTCCGAGGAGGATAAATAGGAAGCCCTGGGGGCTGGAGAGATGGCTCAGCAGTTAAGAGCACTACCTGCTCTTCCAAAGGACCCAGGTTCAATTCCCAGCACCCACATGGCGGCTCACAACTGCCTGTAACTCCAAGATCTGATACCCTCACACAGACATACATGCAGGCAAAACACCAACGCACATACAGTAAAAGTAAATAAATTATATTTTTTAAAAAATAGGAATCCCTGAGAGAGAAGGCATGCTGTGGCTGTGGTGGCAAGTGGCATGTAGCAGTTTAGAGAGACACCAGACAGACTGTGTGGTGGTTTCCAGAAAGGTGAAGAGAAATGCTCCAATGCAGCAGGCTGCTTGCCGCATTTGCTGTTGACGGAGAATGGTATTTCCCCAAAAGAAGCCAATTGACCCTAAACAGCCTGGAGAAGTAAAGGGGTCTGAGCCCCCTAACCTTCTTTCTCATATCCAGGGTGAAGGAGTTGGAAGAAGGGAGGTAGAGGTGTCAATACCCAAATAAAATAGAGTTTTAAAAAGTATCAATAGCCCTGTGTCAAAATGAGCTCAAGGTTCTGCACTGACCCCCCAGCACTTGTAGTCTCATTTTAAAACCAAGTTCTCTTTACCCAATTACTTTTTCCCTTCTTTGAATTCTCTCAGTAATCTCTCTGGAGGAATGCTTCATCCAGACACACATGTGCGTGTTTGTAGCAGCCCCTCAAATATAGCTATAGACCATGTGGTAAGAGTGTGTAAATGTTTGAACATGAGTGCAAATGTGAACAAATGATGAACAAAAGGCCTTTCTCCTAGGCCTTTTGACAAATGAATGGTTGTAGATAGATGTGGGAGCTGAATGCTGTCTCCTCATTCTATTGGCCAAGAGTCCCGGTCACCCCAGCCAAGATACACTCTGATGGCTAAGGGTTGGATCCCAGACACATAGGCATCTTGAGGCAGGGGCTCAATAAAACCTGCTTCTTCTGGACAGTAATGTTTCTGTCTCCATTGTACATGATCCCTCCTCTATGCCCATGCCTTTGATTTAGCCAGATGGTTAACACGGTGTGTGTGTGTGTGTGTGTGTGTGTGAGAGAGAGAGAGAGAGAGAGAGAGAGAGAGAGAGAGAGAGAGAGAGAGAGAGAGAGAGAGAGAGATAAGAGAGAGAGAGAATGAGAGAGAGAGATGGGGGAATTTTTTACCGAAAGATGGTTTGCTTTCTAATACTCCCAAATTAGTCAGCTCACGGCTGCTTTGTAAGAGAAAGAGAATTGAAGTGTGACAGTGTTCACTTACTCTAACAAGGCATTGGAGAACTTCACAGAACTGTGTTGCTTGTGTCCTGTCTCTGGCAGGCAGGCTCCTGCTCTCTCTCCTCCATCCACAGAAAAGTTGTGAGGTTGTATTCTCTAGCACTGCTTCCTGAAGGAAGGAGAAACCCTTTGTCAAACTGGCATTGGCATGCCCTGGAGCTTTAGCATGCTGAACTCCACATGGGTGGTAGCATGGTTTGGTACTTGCTAAGCCTCAAATGGAAAGGGAAACACTTTGATTTTCCTACTTTGCAAACGAAAACAGCAACATAAATATCTAGTCCAAGACTACACTAACTATGCTAAACTCAACGCCCCTTCCAAGTGAAAACCAAAACACAATCACCCAGCTGCGTTGTGGTAACTCGGTATTTTGTGAAATTTAGAAGAGAAGTTTTTGGCTAGTGTTTAACTCAAATTTTTATTTTCTATGTGATAAATCATTTTTCAAGACTCTCCCATTTCCTCAGTGTAACTGATAAAAAACCAATCCAAACACTACAGTTGAAGGTGAGCATGAATTTGTTGGAGCTGCTCCTAGCACAGGTAATTCCAAGCTGGCAGTGCAGGTGTACCGTTCCCAGCGATGTTTAACAGACTACGCACCTGACTGCTCACAAAGGTGACAATGTTCACTTACTCTACACTGTCTCATGATTCTTTTGTTGTTAAGACCCCTGGTTCCCAACCCTACTTTATCTCCCTTTTATACTAAAAACCTTAGTATATATACAAAATAGAATGTGTTTATTAGTTCATTAAGGCTGCCATAACATGATAAACTAGACAAATTAATCACCATAAAAATAGTTTCTCCCAGTTTTAGGAACTAACAAGTAGTCCAGGATCAAGGTGCAGCTAGAGCCTCACCTTGTGTGAGCTCTGTCCATAGCTTGCAGGTGGCTGCTCTCCTGCCTCTGCCCACAGCCTTGCCTCTTTGCACAGGCACTGCCAATGACCTCCCATATTTCCAAGTGTCCTCCTCTCACATGGACACTAGTCCTCATAAGAACTTATAGTGATGCACAGTTCAGCTCAGAACCACCTGGGCATGTGGAAAGTTTCCAAGATGTATCAAACAAGAGAGAACCTCATGTCTAGCTTAAGGGCCCTGTGGTTGTTTAGGACATTTGAAAGACACGAATGTTGCATGTGTTTTAATTTTAGGGACAGCATGTTTCTTTATTTCTCAACAAAAACCTTTGAGGTCTCTCTTTTTGGAGCTTTTTCTTTTTAATTTAACTTATATCAAAGAGGTTTTCCTCACTAAAATGTCACCAGCTTTACATGAGCCTCAGCCTCAGGTAAGACCTGTGTGTACATCATTAAAGTGGTCCAGAGGAGAAGTGCCTCTGATCTAGCCTGGTGATGGGTGTGGAAGTGGAGAGAAGTGAGCATGTTAGGGACAAAACTCTGTGTGCTAAAGGCAAAACAGCCGAACTAGGTGTGATGCGGGAGAAAGGGGTGGATAACTTCAACGTTTCATCTTAGGAAACCAGGAAAAGACTAAGCCATTCTTTGAGGAGGAGACCTGGAGAAGAAGAGTTGGGGAGATGCTGCAGAGAGTAAGTAGTTCTGCTTGGGGTCTGCGTAAGACGTAAGGCAACTTTCAAGTCAAGTGAGCAGTTTGACACCAGGACACAGTTTGATGTATTCAGGAGGAGGTCAGGAGTGAAGATTTACATTGAGGAGTCATCTGCATGTAGATCGGCGTAATACTAGGTAACAAAATCCACCAGAAAAGCAGCAGCGTAGATGAAACACAGGGAACAGCCGGGAAGTCAGACAGAAGATAGAGCAGGTAAGGAGAATGAAAGGGAACAACCAGTGGGATTGGCAGTGGGAATCAAACCTGAGAGGCTGCTGCCTTAGCCGCAAGAGAGCAACTTCCTGGCTTATAGTTGCTGTCAAACTACCACAGACCAGCCAGAGGTTTGCTGAGTTCCTTAAAGCTTTGAGCCATTTGTTTCTATCTCAGCGTTTCTTATAGAAAGAAAAGTGTGCCAGGGTCATGGACACACTCAGCCTCCAAAGTCCATAGCCTCGGTCTCCTGGGGAGCTAAGGAGACTATTCAGAGACCTGCTGCTTCTCCTTCACAGCTGTTACAGATAATCAAAACCAGCCAACTAAAGTCCATTCTGATGTGAGGGCAAGTCAGTGGCTTTCAGTTCTGTGATGGTGAAGCAGAAGGCTGGTCATCATGCATCTGCAGTCAGGAAGCAGGGAGAAACTAACACTGGTGCTCATCTGGCTCTCTCCTCCCTGCTTTCTGTTCAGCCCAGACCATGAGATATTGCCATCCACATTCAGAGTGGGTCTTACCCCTTAATCTTCTTTGGAAACATCCAATAGGCAAGCCCAAAGGGGTGTCTCATACGCAATTCCAAGTTCAGCCAGGTTGATGATAACCATCCCAATGAGCTGTCCCAGGGTTAGCGTGTGGAGCTTGGAGTCTTTCCTCACATGGGGTGAACCTGTATACCTTCTCCTTATTTTCCATCAGAAATTAGAACTTGGAGCTTCTGAATGTAGAATATTTAAAAACACTGAGTCCTTTTGTTCTGTATGGAAACAGACCAGCTCCACTGAGAACTGGAGTAAAGGTCCCTAAAGCATATGGAGTTTGAGGGGTTGGCTGCTGTCCTGGGTCCTGGAAATGACTGATGCAAGGTCAAGAGGTGCTGTCCAAGGTTCCAAATGTATGAGACCAGTGTTCTCAACATGTGCTCTCCACAGGACCTGTGTGGAAACCAGTGGAGTATGCTAATTTAAGAGCAATCTAAGGTCACTGAGTCAGAATCTTTATATGCATTTTAAATATTTTCTAAGACAGTGCTTGTGTCTAATGCTCCAATAATCTCTATTCTACATCAGTACCGCTTTGTTAAAGACTGGAAATCATTTCATCCGATTCTAACTTGCTGATCACTGAAAATGAACTGAAACCTTTAACACTATCTGTGCTGCAAATAAAGGAAAGCTGTCACATTCTTATCAAACACATTAACCAAGTTTCCTTCACATAGTTTCTGTCACAACTTGGCACCAAACAAATGTAAAAATATAGCTCCATGAAGGACTATCAGAAAGATCAAACCCGTTCTGATGCTAACTTCCTTGAGCCTTCAGTAAGTGTTTCCTGTATATTCATAATAGGAACAAAAATATTATAACAACTAACATATAACAATCATTCACGATGTGCCATTGATCCATGCCAGAGTAATGATAATAGTAGTCAAGACAATTATTGAGTGTGTCTCCGTGCCCAGCACACCAAAGCTCCTCACATGATGTATATTTAATCCTCACAGTACTATCTTTATGGTCATAAAAGAAGGAAAACCTGTAGACTGCATTACTTAATATGTTGGTATTTAGCTACAGGACTCCCTATATAATACATACTAAAAAAAAAAGGCAATATACTCATGTGGTTTGTATGCAATGGTGAAGAAGAATAAAGGACTGGAGTGGTCAATGTTAATTATTTGCTATGTTTCTAACACTTAGTGCTTTCTTCATTAAAATATTGATCTGTTTACAAATAAATTTTACTATGCCCACTTTAACGGTGTCTCAGAAGTGTTGAAATATCATAAAATGATATTTATTTAAAGTAAGTGTGCAATTTAATACATTTTTAAATATTTGTGCACCTGTAAAGCTATCACCACAACCAAACAAGATAATGAACTACCCACCACCTCCAAGCGTGCTTTCGCCCGTCTGTAGCTCACTCCATACTTTTAAGCTGCTTCTACTCAGACAACCGCTGACACCACAGATTTGCATTTTCTAGAACTTGAAATAAATAGAATTATACACTATATGCTTTTTGTCTGTTACATCATACCCATGACTGCTTTGGAGTTGTGAAGAAGTTGTTTGTTTGTTTGTTGGGGTGAGACAGGGCTCTCTATGTAGTCCAGCCTGTCCTAGAACCCACTATGTAGACAAGGCTTGCCTTGAACTCACAGATCTCCTCTTGTCTCTGTCCCTCAAGTGCTGGGATTAAAGGTGTGCACCACCACACCCAGCCTCCAGACTATTTTGAGTGTCATCCAGACCATTGCATTTAGCAATAGCTCATTACTTTTTACTTCTTAGGTACTACTGCAATTATACCCACCTCAGAGTTCAGAAAATTATAAAATAAGCAACTGCTCTAAAGCTGCGTGGTAGAGGCTCCGATTCCAATGTATGGCTGACCAATGCTCGTGGCAAACATGCGCGTGCGCGTGCACACAC
Organism: Acomys minous; assembly: GCF_964271855.1. Classification (NCBI taxonomy): domain Eukaryota; kingdom Metazoa; phylum Chordata; class Mammalia; order Rodentia; family Muridae; genus Acomys; species Acomys minous. The sequence continues at coordinate 115,110,512 of NC_140489.1, forward strand.
ACACACACACACACACAATATTTTCCCACCAGTAATTCTGCTCCATTTTATTGTAATTGAGAAATAATATGGATACATTTTCAGAATGAATTGGGACTCTCCTCAAGTGACCAGCACATAGTAGTCCTGCCAAATTGGATGATAAGTGAAAGAGAATGTCTACTGCCCTATACACCCCACCCCCCTATTCCCATACTCACCAGTGCCACCCCCAAACCTTGGGCTTCCCACTACTAAGTCATTAGCCTCCAGAATAACCCCAGAACCAATTTACAAACAAATCCTGTTAACTACACTTTCACAAGTTTTCATAAATATCATACATTTAAAGGGTGCCGTTTACCTCCAATACCTTGGGCTGCCAAGACTCAGGAGATAATTATAAAAACCACCTAATCTTTAGTCATACTCTACCCCCTAAGCCAAAAGGCAAGCGTGTGGGGGCAGATGATGAGAGAGGGGCAGATTCGTGTTAGGGAGCAGAGGCACGCAAGAACTCTGGCAGCCCCTTAAGCTAGGTCATTTATGTTACTGGCCGTGGTGAATATGCTGCTGCTTAGGTATAAAATGAGTACCTAGAAAGCATGGGGCAGTAGACAGGTGGCCTAGTCTTGCAGAACTCTCATTGTTCATTGGTTATCTCTGGTACACATGACTCCAGAAATAGAAAAATAAAAATAAAAATAACTAAACACGCTGTAGGTTTTTCGTGATCTCAGTCAATCAGGAGAACAGCTAATAACATGATGCAAGAGAAAGCAAGGCTTTTAGGGCTGGAGCCCAGATTGTGCTGAGCATCTGGTGCTGTGCTGGGAATCCCCCACTGAGTGCTGGTTCTGTGGCTGGAGGCTAAAGGACTGGCTTGTGCTGCAATCAGGATGGGACTCTATTCTGTCTCAGAATTTAGAGTGTACCATTACCCATCCATCCGGCTTCTTGCACATGCACCTCTACTTCCAAGATCTTACACAAAGCCCTGCCTTCCCCTGCAAAGATTGGTGCTCTCTGTGTGCCCTTACAAACATCTACATTATAGCATCTTCTCGTCTTTTATTTCTTCCACATTGGACTGAGAGTAGTTATCATAAATGTCTTTGGGCAACTTACTTAAACTCATGGAACTTTTTTGAACTGTAAAATGAAGGTGGTGAGTCATGCTCAAAGCTTCATGCTCTGATGTTTGCAAAGCACTTAGAAGAATGCCTTGCACACAGAAGATATTCAGGTAATATTTCTTTTGGGGAAGTTAATTTTTTATTAATTTATCCTTGTTACATCTCAATGGTTATCCCATCCCTTATATCCTCCCATTCTTCCCTCCCTCCCATTTTCCCCTTATTCCCCTCCCCTATGACTGTTCCTGAGGGGGACCTCCTCCCTCTGTATATGCTCATAGGGTATCAAGTCTCTTCTTGGTAACCTGCTCAAACTAAGGCACCAGCCAAGGACAATACAGGCGGTAAACTTTAAATCCCTACCTAGATCTAGCCAATGGACAGAACATTCTCCACAGTTGAGTGGAGAGTGGGATATGACTTTCACATGAACTCTGGTGCCTCATATTTGACTGTGTCCCCTGGAGGGGGAGACCTGGTAGCACTCAGAGGAAGGATAGCAGGTTACCACTTTTATTCTTGCACAAGCACTTACAACATTTACAATTAATTTTTCATGTTTATATATTCCTTCTTAGAAATGTAAACTTCATCTCTCTCAAGCACGTGTGTGTGTGTGTGTGTGTGTGTGTGTGTGTGTGTGTGTGTGTGTGTGTGTGAATCGTCATCAGGAGGCTTCAACATGAACATATTTTCTTAGCTGAGAGCAGATTACTAGACCTGAAGGTCTAGGTTAACATCCTCACTGCAGCTGACCAGATGAAGGGTCCTGGGCTGCCAAACTGAGACCATCATAGTAATATCTCCTCTATGGGATTGTAACATGTGCACAGGGATGCATGTGTGCTGCTAAAGAGCCATGTGTGTCCTCCCATCAGCCCTCCGTGTTTATCTTCCTTTCTTACTAGGCTTTCAACTTAAGAGCCAGGGCAAGTAGGTGAGAACCAACTGCAACTTCACATGCTCATGCCTGTCCCCAGCACAGTACATTCCTGTGTTTCTTGTGTAATGAGAGAGTCCTGGTTTGCTGAGCTCCTAAAGTAGCCACAATGAGCTCGTGTTCTTTAACCTTAAAGTACGGTTATAATCTCAATCCCTTGCTCTGCGTCAGTATGTAGCTGGAGAACACAGGCAATTCAGTGATAATGGACCACAAGGCCACAGGCAAGTGTAAGGGCATATAGCTAAGACTTGTCAAGCTTAGTTAAGTTCTTGTTGTTGCTGCTGCCGCTGCTGCTGCTGCTGCTGCTGATGATGATGATGATTTTATACAAATGACAAAGTAGAAGGCCCAGACGACTGCTGCATACTCCAGAACCAAGTCTGGCATCTTCCTAATCTTGTGGGTATAGTTTTATGATTCGACACTCAAAGAAATTGTGTTTTGGTTGAGGATTGTTGTATCTAAAATATTGCAATTTTATTTATTCTACTTTTTTAACTTAACAACATATCTCAAAGAGGTCTGTGTGTGTGTATGTGTGTGCAGATGTGTCTTTATATCTATTTTATCTACTGCACCTAAATGTCTTTCATACCTGAGTTTATTTAACCATTCTTTTATTGTCATATATCCTAATTCTCTTTCTTTTTAATTTTATTTTAACTTGGTAATATTTGTGTGTGCCTGTGGGAGGGGATACATTGCTACAGCACACATGCAGGTCAGAAGACAACTTTGTACAGTCGGTTCTTTCTTTATGTATTTCTGTGGCAAGCATCTTTACCCACGGAGTAATGACCCTCTCTCCACCCCCCAAAAAGTCCATACATTATAATTCTTAAATACAAATTCTGTTGAGTCTTTCTACATGCCCAAAGTTTTGATTGCTCAGCCTCCACCTCCCAAAGACACAAGTCTCCAGGAAATGAGTTCTTCTGGCTACTAGTTTCCCAAGAAGCTGGTGAGGTGTGAAAGTAGATAGAATTCCTTCCCAGGTGCAAAGGCATGAAGAGGGTGTCTATCAAGAGCCAGAAAGAATGGATGATGGTCTTGCTACATAGGGGTACAGAGTCAGGGATACTCTCTCAGACCTTCTCCAGACTTAGACTTCTCTCAGCACCTCTGTCAGCTATCTGCCTCCATCCTAGCTTTTCATGCCTACCTATTGTCAGATGAACCTAGACACCACTAAAATGCTCAGGAAATACTGGCAAAGAGCATGATGCCCTCTTCAGGATGCAGGCTCAGACAGAAGATGGAGCCAAGACTCCGTTGTCACTTAGGGGATTGATTCCGAACTGTAGCTGAGATGCATTTTATTATCTCAGAGCATCTTTTTGTACATCTGTGAATGGTAATGTAACTGGAGGATTGAGGATCAGGGACATTTAACTGAAGATGGGGAATGGTTCACACCAGGCTGACTTCTTTAGAAATGCAGCAGCTCCTAGAGTTTAGGAAGAGCCAGCCTTTCCTTGTCTAACCCTCCGCTCTCTGATACATACATGCACCATGCTGAGTACAAAGATGGAGCTTTCTCACTATTCAGGGATATGCTATATGTTAAGCCCCCAGCCTCAAACAAGAGGAGAACTCTCCCCCCAGAAAGACAGACTGCAGGAAGGAATATGTGTGCTTTTGTCTCTGAACCATCAAAGGCCAGCTTGCCTCACCAGGGTCCTCCAAGGGCTCCCTACATGTTGTGGCACTATTCAATGTTAAGGGCATCTCTGGGGCTTTGAAGCCTCAACTGCTTTCTGAAGCATCTACACAATCGTGATCCTTTCTAATGAAGAGACATTAGTTTTACTCTCTTTCCCAAGACCCTGGTTGTTCCTCATGGACCAGTTGTTTCCAGGCCCGGCCCCCAAGCAAATCTCAAGAAGTCCTCTCTTGGTCAGTATTCACAAGTACCTTCTGGAGCTAAAGCTTCCTGGCTGAGGACACAGACTTTGTAGTTGAGTTGCTGGGAGATGATAGGAACATCCTGCTGGAACTGTTGGAAACACACGGAACTCTGAGCCTCAGATATCCCCAGAAGTATTGTAGGCTGCTTACGGATGGGTCTAAGGACCGTGCCACATCAGGCAAAGTGAGGGAGCAGGCAAAGGAGAGGGGCATGGTTTGAGTGGCTCTCCAGACCTCATGTTGAGACTTCATTGGCACTACAACGATACTAAGAGGTGGGCCCTTTAAAAGGTGATTGAGTTGTGAGAGCTCTTCCCTCGTGGATGGAGTAATGCCATTATCTCAAGAGTGGGTGAGTTGCCTCTGGAGTAGGTTCTTGAAAAAAATTCGGGGGAAAGGGTGAGTTCTGTTGATTTCCTTTTTCCAACCTTGCTCATGCTCACTTGCCTTTCTGCCATGTTGTTTTGCAATATGCAGGCCCTCTCCAGATGCCAGGGCCGTGCTCTTAGACTCATCAGCCATGAGTCTAATAAACTATTGCTTCTAAATTGCCCAGTCTGCAATGCTCTGTTATAGCAGCAGAAAATGTATAGAGGAGGCAGGGCAGAAGACAGCTGGGCAGAGATACAATCCCAGAGAGAAGGTGATGCATGATTTTTTTAAAAGATTTATTTCTTTATTATGTATACAGTGCTATATTCAGATGCACACCTGCACACCAGAAGAGGGCACCAGATCTCATTATAGATGGTTGTGAGCCACCATGCAGTTGCTGGGAATTGAACTGAGGACTTTGGGAAGAGCAACCAGTGCTCTTAACCACTGAGCCATCTCTCCAGCCCGATGCATGGTTTTTAAACTTTAATTCCAAATTCTTTCTACCTAGGTCCAAAAGGTAGGTAGAAGTGTGGTGTTTTGAATAGGAATGGCCCCTATCCATGTGTTTGAATGCTTGACCCTTAGGGAGTGGCACCATTAGAAGGTGTTGACTTGTTGGAATGCTTTAAGGGCTGCTTAGTCAGCCATACTAGTAGAAGCATAGAAGACAGTAGTAATGAGGGTGACTTGAACTGTGAGCCTGGCCCAAGAAGTTTCAGAGGAGAATTTTAGTATGTTGCCTATAGACAGATTTTCTTTTATATTTTGATGATGAATGTGGCTGCCTTTTGCTCTCATCCTAAAAGTCTGCCTGAGGCTAGAGTAAGAGATTTAGATTAATTGCATAAGCAAAGGAAATCTCAAAACAGCGTAGTATAGATTCTGTTGCATGGTTATTACTGTTCACTCTTATAAAGTATTTTGATGAAATGAGCAAGCCCAGCAAGGAAAAATACAAAATGTACAGATTGAGGCAAAAAAGAACACCAAAAAGCGGAATGGAGCCAAGTCCTATGTTCAAGAAGATAAACAGATTAAGAAATGGAATAAAGGAAGTGGTGGCCTCAGGGGAAGATACCATCCAACTATGCTTTCATCTTGTAAGAAAAAATTCAATAACAGCTTATGTCCAGGCTTGGTGGTACACACCTTTAATTTCAGAACTCAAGAGACAAAGACATTCAGATCTCCAAGTTCAAGGTCAGCCTAGCCTATAGGTCAAGTTCCAGGACAGCCAAGCCTAGGCAGTGAAGAAAATCATTGGAAAAAGAAAGCTGGTGAAGGTGCAATTGAAAAAGGAACCATGTTCCAACCCCAGCCAGCAGCAAAACTTGGCAGCTTCAGCCACGTGGTTCTGGCTTTAGAGTCAAGGATACAAGAAAGGGGTTATGGGATCTCCCTCTGTGACTAAGGAAAGCCAGTGAGGCTGTAGGGGCAAAATTAATGCCATATTCTATATATAATTTATATTCTGCATTTAGTATCATGTTCTGTATGAGAACTTGTCCTCCAGGTGACTTCACTTCTTCTTGCATTCTGGAAATGACCTGCCAGCAGCCTCCAGAAACTCCACCGAAGCAATTAGATACAATTAACTCCCAACTGAGAAATCAAACTCTGTAAAATTCCATTGCCACGGGCCCTTACAGCTACCCCACCCTACCAGGAACCTGAACCACCAAAAAAAGCCACAAACTGCCTTGTGGGCCCCGAGCACCTGCCAAGGCAGAAAGTCACACATTTCAAAGACACTCTTATTCTCACCCAATATGCATTAGCCAATTATGGTACTGTTGCTGAAGTTTGCCTTTGTAAGAGTATATAAACCTTACAAATTTGTTGTTCAGGGTTGCCTCTCCTTTGGGTGTAGGTTGACCCCATCACATTGAACAAATAAAGGCTCTTGCTTTTGCATCGACCGGTCTCTCTCTCTCTCTCTCTCTCTCTCTCTCTCTCTCTCTCTCTCTCTCTCTCTCTCTCTTTCTCTCATTTGGTGCTTCCTGGTATAGACTCTTCTGATTAGAGTCTTACAAAGCCAGCCATGTCTTAGGAGTGTCTCTGCACAGAGGCCCAGAGAGGCCATTGTGTGAAGCTGTGAAGGTGAAGCCTGGATTGCCTTGGAGACCCCAGGAGGTTAGAGATGCCAAAATCATGGGGTGCCTGTTGAGGAGAGCTGCTAACAGGGAGAGAGTCAAGCCTTAGAGAAAGAAGTGTGTTGCAGTCAACAAAGCTGAAAGGACTTGGAGACCTGAAGAGGGCTTTGACTTCAGACATAGAGATGCAGAGTTTGGAGTTTGTCCAGCTGGTTTTCAGTCTTGCTTTGGTCCAGTATTTCCTCACGGTGTTCCCTTCACTACATTTTTTATTAATTTATTCATATTACATCTAAATTGTTAGCCCATCCCTTGTATCCTCCCATTCCTCCCTCCCTCCTGCTTCCCCCCTACTCTCCTCCCCTATGACTGTGACTGAGGGGGACCTCCTCCCCCTGTATATGCTCATAGGGTATTGAGTCTCTCTTGGTGACCTGTTATCCTTCCTCTGAGTGCCACCAGGCGTCCCCATCAAGGGAACATGGTCAGAAATGGGGCACCAGAGTTTGTATGAAAGTCAGACCTCACTCTCCACTCAATTGTGGAGAATGTCCTGTCCATCAGCTAGGTCTGGGTAGGGATTTGAAGTTTACTGCCTATATTTTCCTTGGCTGGTGCCATAGTTTGAGCAGGACACCAGGACCCAGATCCATCCATCATAATGTCCTTCTTGTAGGTTTCCAGGACCCTCTGGATCCTTCTATTTCCCCATTCTCCCATGCTTCTCTCACCTAAAGTCCCAATAGGATGTCCTCCCCTCTGACCCACTTTCCTGGTAAGTAAAGTCTTTCATGGGACATACCCCTTGGGCTAGTGTCTCAATATAAGTGAGTATATACCATTTGTCTCTTTTTGCTTCTGGGTGAACTTACTCATTATAATAAATTCTAGTTCAATCCAGCAATAAGCTGGTGGATCGATGGAATTGAATTGAAGACCCAGAGATGATTCCACATACATTTGGTCACTTGGTTTTTGACAAAGAGGCCAAATCTATTCAATGGAAAAAGGATAGCATCTTCAACAAATGGTGCTGGTTTAACTGGATGTCTACATGTAGAAAAATGCAACTAGACCCCTATTTGTCACCATGCACAAAACTCAAGTCCAAGTGGATTAAAGACCTCAACATAAAACCAGAGACATTAAATCGGTTACAGGAAAAAGTGGGGAAGAGCCTGGAACACATTGGAACAAGAGACAACTTCCTGAACAGAACACCAACTGCCCAGGCCTTAAGGTCAACAATTAATAAATGGGACCTCATGAGGCTGAGAAGCTTCTGTAAGGCAGGAGACACTGTCAAGAGAACAAAGCGACAGCCTACAGACTGGGAAAAGATCTTCACCAACCCTACATCTGACAAAGGTCTAATATCCAAAATATATAAACAACTCAAGAAATTAAACACCGCCAAACAAAATAACCCAATTGAGAAATGGGGCTCAGAACTAAACAGAGAATTCTTAAGAGAGGAATACAAAATAGCTGAGAAATACTTTTAAAAAATGCTAGGCCTTGTTAGTCATCAGAGAAATGCAAATCAAAATGACACTGAGATTCCATCTTACACCCATCAGAATGGCTAAGATCAAAAACTCAAGCAACACCACATGCTGGCAAGGATGTGGAAAGAGAGGAACACTCCTTCATTGCTGGAGGGAATTTAAACTAGTAAAACCACTTTGGAAATCTCTCTGGCACTTTCTCAGAAAAATGGGAATAGGGCTTCCTCAAGACTCAGCTATTCCACTCCTTGGAATATACCCAGAAAATGCTCTACCACACAACAGGGACATATGCTCAACTGTGTTCATAGCTGCCTTATTCATAATAGCCAGAACATGGAAACAGCCTAAGTATCCCTCAGTAGAAGAATGGATAAAGAAACTTCACTACATTTTGAGACAGTAATGTAATGTCATGATATGTTGGAAGTATATGATCTGGTTTTTTGTTTGTTTGTTTTTTGTTTTTTAATAGGGGATCACAGTTAAGAGAGTACATAAATCTCAGAAGAAATTTTGACATTTGGACTTTTAAACATTGTTGAGACTGTGATAAACTATGGGTATTGAAATTTCTGAAAACTAGAGATGCCATGCAACATGTATGAAGTAGTGGGAGAGAAGGAAGGGATGGGGTGCCCCTGGGAGACAGAAAGAAAAAGCTGTGTGTGTGTGTGTGTGTGTGTGTGTGTGAGAGAGAGAGAGAGAGAGAGAGAGAGAGAGAGAGAGAGAGAGAGAGAGAGAACTCAGATGTTTGGCCTGTCTTTTATCTGGCGGTAGCCAATGATGACATCAGGTTGCTAAGCAACCTAGAGGTGGGCCACCTATATGATAATAATGGGGACTTTCAAAGTTGGACTAACTGCATTTTGCATTATGGTATGGCTACAAGCCTATAGGAATCAGGGAGTGGAATGTGGTTGTTTGAACAGGAATGGCCACCATTGACTCATATGTTTGAATGCTTGGCCCATAGGGAGTGGCACTATTAGGAAGTGTGGCCTTGTTGGAGTAGGTATGACCTGGCTGGAACAACTGTTTCACTGTGGGGCAAACTTTGAGGTCTCCTATGCTCAAGCTTCATGCAGTGTGGAACACAGTCACTTTCTACTGCCTACAAATCAAGGTGTAGAACTCTCATCTCCTTCTCCAGCAGTGTCTGTCTGGACACTGCCATGCTTCCCACCATGATGATAATGAACTAAATCTCTGAAACTGTAATCCAGCCCCATGTTTTCTTTTATAAGAGTTGTCTTGCTCATGGTGTCTTTTCACAGCAATAAAACCCTAAAAGAGGAAGGGTTTCCATATCTCTCTTTTCTCCAAACCCAAGTAAAGGTTCTTTAGATAAGGAAATACACCTATTTCTAAGGTCTATGTGATCTCATGTCTAGACATGTCTCCACCCACTCAGCTTTTAGGCAAAAAGCACCTTCACAGTTGCACACAATCACATACTTACATATAACTAAGGGCAGCTTCACTACCAAGATACCAAGCAGAATCCACACTGGAAATGTTTTTCATTCTAAGACCCAACATAAAACTAGGCAGGAGCCCCACTAGATAGATGAGGTGCAAAAAAGTAGGAAGAAACATTAAATAAAAAGAATGAAAGCATTGCATGACCTGCAGAAAGACATGGGGAATTCAGAGGTTCTACTTCTATATCTAAAATCATCACTTTATAAACTGTACATGATTTGTAATGTGGCTATGAATTACAATGTGCTTAAGAACAGCAAAATGAACTCTACCCTACACTGTCCGGGAACCAGTGAAGAGGAAAGAAGAGAGTGTCTTGGTGGATCTGCTGTAGGGAGAATCTAGCAGATGATGAAGAGCTGGCTAAAGGCAACCAATCATTGGTAAACAACTAGCTATAGGAACTGGTCATTGAGGGGAGGTTGAGGAATGGAAGAAAAAGAAATAATAAGACCCAGGCATATGAGGTACAAACTAAAAGGTCTTATGACCCAGGAGAACTTTATTTTTCTTATGTTTATCTTCTGTTACTTTCTCTCTGTTACTCCTTGGGCCAATCCCAGTTCTTTATTTAAAGTGAAAATCAGGGTGTTTTTTTTTCATTACAGATTACATCATGATTTTTTCATCTTTTACAATCAATAGAACATTTAAAACTCAACAAGGCAAGAGAACAATCTAACAAAGAAATACAAACAGTTCTGTATAACCTACAATAATGGATACAGCAAAAATCAGTCAACTTCCAAGCAGTGGTAGGCATGATTTGATTATTATTCCTTAAACAGTACTTGGGGAAGTATAATCATAAATTTCCCCAGGCTTAAGCAATTATGTTTACATGATTGTCATAGCAACATAGCTTGAACTAAATGTTCTCTAATAAAGAAAAAACTTGACTTACTCCCAGCCCCAAACCAACAGATGTGCTATCTAAGCCTAGGTTAACTTCCAAGCGGTCTTATATTGCATAATATCTGTAAAGCATGACATTCCAAGCCTACCATCTATTCTTCTCAAAGGAGATTCTAAAGAAGCTTTTCTACAGCTAACAGTATCTAACCAGGTAATGTTATGTCAAAGTCCTAACTTTCTTCCAATCAGTTTCTGCCTGACTGCACACAGTCAGAGCGAAGAACTCTATCATTGTCTCAAGCCTTTGGCTAGATACTTTCCTTCAACATTTTCTATGGGAAAAAGTTTTCCAGTGTGAATTTCATTAGGGCTCATAGTCAAAGTGAGAAATAGAGAAAAAGACAATTTTAGGAGAAAAGACAGATTTCAAAGTAGTTTTTAGGCAAAAATTACACCTGGACCATTCATAATATTTAACAGCAGTGATGATCAGCTAAAGATCTTTGGAACTTTGTCAAACAACACCTCAACATCTGCTCTGGATGTCTAAAGATCATGCTGGACCGTTGGAGGTCTCTGGAACTTTCTCAAGCAAAGCCTCTGCAACTTGTCCTTATGTCTCTGACATTGTCTTAGAGTGTAGATCTGACTAGTAGTTCTCAACCTGTGGGTCATAACCCTCTTGAAATAGTATATCAGATATTTATATTATAATTTTTAACAGTAGCAAAATTACAGCAATGAAGTAACAATAAAAATAATTTTATGGTTGGGGGTCACCACAACATGAGGAACCATATTAAAGGGTCACAGCATTAGGAAGGTTGAGAACCACTGATCTAGACTACCCCTGCTCCCTACCTGCCCCCCCCATTCATGTGTGGCTTGGTCCCAGCTGTTGACATTATTGGGAAGGGTTAGAAATCTCAGGAGGTAAGACTGAGTTGAAGAGATGAAGTCAACGGGCACATTTTGAAGGTTACATTGGGATTCTGGCCACTTTGCTTCTCTCCCTTTATTCTTCCTGGCCAGCATGAAGTGAGCTGCTTTGATACACTCAACATTCCCTGCCATGATGTTCTGCTTTACCACAGGCCCAAAGTAGCCACAGGTTTTAGCTCTGAAATCATGAGTGAAAAAAGATCTTTCCTTCTCTTAAGTCACCTTTCTCAGGCTTTGTTCTCCAGGGGCAAAAGTCTCACTGACACACATTGTTGGTGCTAGACCTGACCAACTGAAACCTTTTGGTATAATGAGTGAGCAATGCACCACTGAATCCTTCTGATTCAGTAATTTATTATTATCTAATTGAAGAAATAATTTCAGAGACCAATTTTTGTACCAGGAAAACCTGTACAGAACAACAACAACAACAAAAAGTAAAACAGGGGCCAGCAAGATGGCTCAGTGGGTAAAGACATTTTCAGTAGCCCAGCAACCTGAGACTGATTTCCAGGGCCCACATGCTAGAAGGAGAGAATGGATTCCTGACAGTTGTCCTCTGACCTCCACAGGGGCACACTGGCCCTTACAGACACACACACACACACACACACACACACACACACACACATGAATAATTAAAATGTAATGCAATTTTAAATAGGAAAACAGTTAAATAAACATGAAGACATGTAATATATAAAAAAAAAAATGTCTCTGTTGTGGCACTGAGGGGAAAAAATGAGGTTCACAGGAGAGAGAGACAGAGAGAGAGACAGAGAGAGGGAGGGGAGGAGAGACAGAGAGAGACAGAGACAGAGAGAGAGAGAGAGAGAGAGAGAGAGAGAGAGAGAGAGAGAGAGAGAGAGAACTCAGATATTTGTCCTGTCTTTTATCTGGCAGTAGCCAGTGATGACCTCAGGTTGCTAAGCAACCTAGAGGTGGACCACCTATATGATAACAATGGGGACTTTTCAAGTTGGACTAACTGCATTTTGCATGATGTTATGGCTTCCTCAGGACCTGTGCTGTACACAGTCTTCACTTAGTCCTCTCCATAAGCATTGAAGAAGCTGAAACACAGAGTAAAGAGACTACAACCTGACCAAACAGCAAATGAGTGGCGAAGGTCAGTTAGATTCATGCCCCAAAGTGCCCTCAAGGCAAGAACTATTTGTCACCAGATCCCCTCGAAATTACAAGACAGTCCAAGAGCTCTCATTCTCACATTTTTATGCCCATGGTTAAATTCTACAGCTCAACTAGTCCCTGTTCCTCTGGGCCTCAAAAGAATACTCTTCCATTAGACCGCTACAGGAAGAAGCCTCCGGAAGTTGTTGGTCCCGGATAGGAAACAGAAGACTCTGCTGTGCTTATGGCTGGGTTCCCAGGGATCCCACCAATCTTCGGTTGGAAAACACACATGGCATTACAGCTGTCCCTTTCCCAAATGCACTGGTCCAGGCAAACTTAAGCACACTTTAAAATCAGAGGCTTAGAAGCAGGAAGTGGGGGGGGGAGAGGGGGTGCTGCCAAATGCCCAGACAAGACAGCAGAAGAAGGAATTTGGCACTCATGTAGACCACCAGTTCCAGACCACTCTCCTGTCTTCCCAGACTGCCCACTTCCCAGCTCCTTCCACACACAGAAGCACCCAGGGCCTTGCATTCTTCCCTCTAAGCTGCGGGTAGCCTCTCTTGGAGCATAGCCCAGCTGAGGAGAGCCTGTCTCATCCCCCAGGAAGAAGAGCAAACCACAATTTTGCCTGAGAACACATTTCAACACCACCGCTCCAGGCTGCTCATCCCGCATAGCTTAGCAACCCTACACATCAACCCAACCAGTCTCACACAGAGCACAGATTATCATCTGCTCACCCCTCCGTCTACCCTTTCTTCCTTCATAACAGAACCCTGCCTTTAGCTGCCATTATTGCCCTCAGGAATAAGACTACATTTCCCAGGCTCCTTAGAGCTAACTTTCTGACCAGTGAGACAGAAAAGAAAATCTCATGGAGGATTCGCTCAGAGGCACAATCAAGGTAGCCCCTTTCTCCCTTCCTTTTGTCCTCCCTTGTCCTGCTTCCTGGTAACAGGAGGTGACCTCCAGTAACAATGGCAGCCCCAAACTAGGACATCCAAACAAAAGTACAAAAGGGAGCTTGAATCTTGATGGCCTGGAATGTGGAGGGCCCACCTGCAGACTTCTTTGATGTGAGACCATAAAATCCTCATGTGGAGAAACCACTGTCATTTTAAGATCTCCTCTGTGTGCAGCCTGGCCTCCTTCCTGACTGCTCAGCCTCTCCGTCCCAACGTTTCAACATCGTTAGGAAGAAAGCTCCCTAAATCCCATTCAGTTTTCATCTATTAAGAACCGAGCAGAGGAATTAAAGTCTAAACTACCCTAACTGACTGAGGAAAAACATGTCTGTAAATCAGAATATTCTTAGGACTTGGTTATGTTGGCCAGCACAAATTCACCTTGGACTCTTGGAACATTCGGGGCCAAAGCATACACCAACCTCTATCAAAGCCGCTCCTTGGCACAGCACGGACATTCCGTTTTCCTGTCAAAAGAAAACATATTATTCTACAAAAGAAGCTCCTCAGTGAACAAGCAGACCCTGTTATATCTTCGTTGGTGGTCGTGTTCCATCCAAGCTCCAAGCTGAACTCTAAATAGCAGCTTCCTTTGAACCTGGGCCAGCCGCATTAGCGGTCTCAGAGGAGTGGTCAAATGTTCACAGCTGACTTGTGTTCCAAGCCACTAAGCCTCCAAGCCCAGGATTCTCCCATGGAGGGAATCCAGCTGGCCTTGGTCTTAGTACGTCACTGGCAGGCCCGCCCACCCCACGCTGTTGGCTGGGGGGAGCCTTTGTCCAGGAGCAACGGTACTCCAGCTTGAGAGGCCTCAGAAACACCAAGGGTGTTGTGGGGTACTTGTTTAAACACAAATTACTGAATTCCACTTCCCCATCCCCCAGAGTTTCTGATTCAGTAGATTTTAGGCAGAACCCAGTTATTTTCAGCATTCATAAGTCCTCAAAAGTAGCCAGTCCAAGGAGCACACTGGGGAGCCCCTGTCCTATGGGAAGAGGTGTTTCTTCAGGTGCCTGCTCTTTGACCTTTGGGAAATGTCCTAGCCTAGGTGGTGGCCTCTGCATGGCAGCCCTGAGAACACATGCCCAGGCTCATCCTCTCTGCTCCCAGCATCAGGACCAGCTCCCTCCATATCATCTATTGGAGAGGCTGTCTTTTTCTCTAATATATGATTTTAAGAGAGAAAGAAACTGAAACTTGGAAACAATAACTGTCACACTATACTTAATACTGACCAGAGCTGTGACATATAGCTGTAGACAAGTAAATGTTTGTTGTGAGCAGACCTCCAGTGAGAGACCGATGACATCTAAGATAAAAGAGAGAATAAATGAGAGAAAATGGGGTGGTTTTATATGCTAACAAATCTGTGTGGATACTGATGTTTAAAAAAAAAAAAAGATAAAGCAGATACACATTTGTGATCCCAGCACTTGGTGGGTAGAAGCAAAAAGGTCAGGAGCTCACGGTCCTCCTTAGCTGCATTGTGTCACTAGCTCCGTGGATGGTGGCATCTGCATATCTACGGGAGATTTTATTCACTTCTCCACTAACATAAAGAGATGGAGAGGTGAGTGGGTGACTCGGTGTTTGGAAGAGGATTTGGGGAAATTCCTGATAGATGTGCTACAATATAAAGATAGAGTATCTTCAAATTGATAGCTTCAAAGTCAGTCACTTCTTTCCAGAAATACCACTACCAGCCCTTCAGATGGCACCAGCTCCCTCCTCATCACAGTAGGCAGTGGTGCCTGTTCTAGCTCCCAACCCAGGAAATCCTTCAAGGTCCCTGACTCGCCTCGCCACTAGTGTCGGCAGCACTATCTGTCTCCTCTTGGAAAAGTTAATATTCAGCTCATCCCTGTCTGTGTTAGTCACTGTTCTATTGCTGTGAAGAGACACCACGACCATGGCAACTCTTATCTTAAATAAAGCATTTAATTGGGAGTTAATTACATTTCAGAGGTTTAGTCCATTATCAACACAGGGAGACACTTGGTAGGAAGGACTGAGAGTCTAAATCCTGATCTGTAGGCAGCAGGCAGAGAGAGAACCCCTGGGTCTGGCTTGAGAATTTGAAACCTCAAAGTCCACCCTCAGTGACACACTTCTGCCAACAAGGCCACACCTACTCCAACAAGCCACACCTCCTAATAGTGCCACTCCCTGGTGACAAGGCATTCAAATTTATGAGCCTATGGGGGGCCATTCTTTTCAAACCACCACACTGTCTGTGTCGCAGGGTTAAACAAATGAAATGACTAGTCCCTGAGGCTTCCCTGGAGGTGCAAGGGGCTAGGCTGCAGAAGGCAACGGGTAACACCAGAAACAGCTTGGCAGCTCTGATGTGGCTCTGTTACTTAAAATGGGAGCTTTTCTAATGTGTGCCTGGGAAGAATAGGTCCATGAATGCAGACTAGAGGCCTATAAAGGCCTGGGCTTCAACTGAGCCAAACAACAAAATCCTAGTAAAGCTTTGGAATAACAGAAATACGCTGAGCACACGCAAACCCAAGGACCTGCACTGTGTGTGACCTAAGAATGGTGACTCAGATGCGATCACCTAACCGTTACATCAACAGCCTTCTGATGCAGCACCAAGTTCTCAACATGACCAGTGAATTTTTATTTGGTGTGGGGCAAGGCGAGGCAGTATATGTAGCTCATGTGGGCCTTGAACTTGTAAGAATCCCCCTGTCCCAGCCTCCTGAGTACCAAGATCACAGGCAAGAGCCACCACAGCTAGCTTCTTCTAATGAAGTTTATTGCCAGCAGTTTCTAACCAAACTCCAGTTGTAAGAAGAAAACCCTGGTGCACCCAGCACTGGGTCGTTCTAGAGTGCAGCTGGCCAGAACTCCTCAAAAAAGGCAATTCCATCCTTCAGAAAAGCCAAGGTAGGTGATCTATCTTATACCAGAGACACTGAGAAGACTAAAATCAGTGCATAAACCTCAATTAGATCTCAGACATAAACACATACCAATATGTAAGAAGAACACGATAAGAGGAGTAACGCGAGGTTAAAATGTGGATCGGATGTTGTTACGCTGTTGATTTCCTTGCTGTGGGGGTAATACTGTGGCTTGTGGACTGTTTATACAAACCATCTGCTAAATACTTGAGAGTCAGTGTGTTAAGATTTCTGCCAACTTTTTTTCAAATAACTTGAGGTAAAAGAGCTATAGAGGACAGACGAGGAAACTGTGGTAAAACGGTAGGAATGGGTAAATCTCAGGAGGGAGTGAGGCTACTCATCCATCCTTCTCTCCTCGTTTAGCCTCGGCTTGATGATCCATCACGCAGCAACACACCCAGCTCGGGACGTCCTTCAAAATCTTCTGTAGTGTGAATATCTGGGTCAGCTGTGGAGCCACAAACCTTTCCTAATACGAGGTCCTGGAGTCCCTAGAATAGCACGTCACGGACTTCAGAGTCTAGAAGTTTCTTGTCCTGAGGGTTCAGAATTCACATCTCTCTTTTGAAGATTTGTTAAGGGGTGTGTATGTCTGTGTGTGTCTGTGTGTCGTGAGTCTGTGTGTGATGGTGTGTGTGTGTGTGTGGTGTGTCTGTGTATGATGGTATGTGTGATGATATGTTAGGTGTATGATGTGATGTGTATATGATGGCGTGTGTCTGGTATGTCTGTGTGTGTGTGTGTGTGTGTGTGTGTGTGTGTGTGTGTGATGGTATGTGTGATGGTTTGTGATGTGTATGATGTGATGTGTGTGTGATGGTGTGTGTGTGGTGTGTCTGTGTGTGTGTCTGTGTCTGATGGTGTGTGTGATGGTGTGTGTGTGTCTATGTAAGATAGTATTGTGATGATGTGTGATGTGTGTGTGATAGTGTGTGGTGTGATGTATGTGATGGTGTGTGTGTGTGTGTGGTGTGCACACATGCACACGTGCCTTCAGAGATGACAAATCTCTTCTGGAGTCCTTGGAGACCAGAAGAGGGCGTCAGATCCCTTCTGGAGCTTGAGTTACAGCCAGTTGTGAGATGTGAGTTGTGAGATGCTGGGAAGGAGCACAGATCTTCTGGGAGAACCGCAAGAGGTCTTCGCCACTGAGTTGTCTCTCTAGTCCCTAGACTTTACATCCTAGCAAGCATCCCAATGAGCTGCCAGGGACCACACTGTAAGAATGACTTCCCAGAGACTAGAAACCAAGGAAGGCCATTCATAATCCACACACTCTGCAGGTGTGCTGTGGCCTCCAGCCCACAAGAAGCTGTCTTTCCCGGACCATCTTTGCAATGTGACAACAGTAGCCACTAGGGGGCAGTGGGTCACTGTGTAATGTAACTCCTTCCCAGACAAGCTGAATGAACCTCAGGAGCCCTTTAATGAATTCTGACATTCTGCAAAGGATAGAGATGGTTGAAGCAACAAGGATCAGAGTACAAAAGTCCTTTGCACTGGTTAGCTTGCCCATATATCACCTCACCTGAAGTATGCAACAGTCCGGAGGCAGCAAAATGTCAGCATCTTTGTGAGACAGAATGATTGCCCAAGCCCAGAGGTCTGGCCATGCCTGAGCACAGGTGTTCACCTTCCTGCCAGCCACAGAGACTCCCTCCTTTTCGTCATAACCTGTGAGGCACACATGCAAGTTTCCCCACTTTCCAGATAACGAAAGTGAGATGGGAAGAAACCAAATAACTCCCACAGTTGGTTGCCAGAGGAGCTAGGGTTGGAACTCAGGTCAGACTCAGGTCCCACCCGCTGCTTTCCCAGAGTCACTTGTCACCTGGAGGCATGAGTTGAGCAGCGCTTGGAAGCAGATCTGATTCTGAGTCTCCAGCCCTCAAGTGGTGACCAGTCTAGGAAAACCCAAGAGGGACCTTCCCTTTCCAAGTGCCCCAGGAAGGCTAACAAACTGTCGGCCAGTCGTTATCCCACTGGACAACACAGCCCAGACGGGTTAATCAGTTTGCCCCAGACCAAAGAACAAGAAGTAACAGACCAGAGATCCATATCTACACATGTGCTGCACTGCTGGGTTACTACACATCTCAGCCCTGAATTTTCTGAACCAAGATGTCCCAAAGCAAAGTGTAGAACATTCAGAGTAGCTTTGATTGTCCTATCAGCTCCCAAGGCCTCCCATGCTCAGAATCCCGCCAGGCAAGACCTTTCTCACAGGACCCTCCCCCGTCTTCCTCTTGCCAAGCTAGGCTCTTCTCCAAGAATAGTCTAGAAAAAATTAAGTCAGACTATTTTGCACACAGAAAACCCCTTAATATGAAGTTTCTCTGTGGCTTTCAGTGGTCTTAATCCACCACCACCATCAAGAGGTACAGAAGACAGGTAGGACCTGAAGGCAGATGCTGGCTAGAGGTTAGCAGACCTGTTCCTTTATGGGCCTTGGGTCTCCTTGCCCAAGCATAGGCCCCTCACAGCACAGTGCTTTTATCTCCTGGCAGATTCTAGTCCCCAGTCTGGTTCCCCATCATCAAAGCTGTCACTCCCCGCTGGGCACACTAGGAGAGTCTCCGGTTGTCTCCCTCAAACCTCAAATAGAATAATCTACATCTCTACTGGGCATTTCCTAAATCAATCTCATATGCCTGTCACATAGGAGGCTGTGTAGAATATTAAAAATGTTGGTTGAGAGCTCTAGGTTAAACTCCAGGTTTAGCACTCACATACTAAGAGTCAGGACACATTTTTTCTAATTTTTTTATTAAAAATATTTTTTTCTTACCAAATAATTTGATTATGGCTTCCCCTGCCCTAACAACTTCTCCCAGTCTCCCTCCCTCCCTCCCTCTCTCTCTCTCTCTCTCTCTCTCTCTCTCTCTCTCTCTCTCTCTCCCCCTCCCTCCCTCCCTCCCTCTCTCTCTCTCCTTCCCTCCCTCTCTCCCTCCCTCCCTCTCTCTCTCTCTCTCTTTCCCTCCCTCCCTCCCTCCCTGTCTCTCTCTCTCTCTCTCTCTCTCTCTCTCTCTCTCTCTCTCTCTCTCCCCCTCCCTCCCTCCCTCCCTCTCTCTCTCTCCTTCCCTCCCTCTCTCCCTCCCTCCCTCTCTCTCTCTCTCTCTTTCCCTCCCTCCCTCCCTCCCTGTCTCTCTCTCTCTCTCTCTCTCTCTCTCTCTCCTGATTAGAAAACAAGCAAATATCTTAATAATAACAAAATAAAATAAAAACAAGCCAGAATTAAGACAAAACAAACAGATGGAAGAAAAAGAACCAAAGAAAAAGCACAAGAACCATGTATAGATGCAGAGAGACACAGGTTTATACACATAGGAATCTCATAAAAACACAAAACTGGCAACCATAATATATATGTGTCCCGGCCCATGGGACAAGTCAAACACGGTTCCCTGGAAGAGGGAGTGGGGATTGAAAGTGGGGGGATAGAGATGGGAGAAAATTTGAGGCAAGTCTGGAGATCCCTGATGAAGACTCTTTTTATTGCAGGCGAGTATGGCTTTATACAGCAAGATCACCACAAGCTCTATTGCAATCTCACTTCCCCTAGGCCCCAGGCAAGAATACAATCCTCTGAATAGTTCCCTGAAAGAACTTTCTTAATCCTCTGAGTAGTTCCCTGTAAGAACTTCCCTATTTCTTTCAAAGGTAAACAATGCAAAGATAGCCTAAACACAAGACCTCCTTCAGCAAAGGTCAACAACTGGACAGTCACAGCATGCAGCCTGAGCATGAGATTTCTAACATGGCTGAATTTAGCATGGCTCCCCACATACGTGCAAAAGACCTGTAAGGAAAAAACATTGAGGAAGTATTATGAGATAAAGAACCCCCCAAAATGAGAGAGTTCATTTTCTGTTGGCCTTCTAGTGACAGGCCTGGAACCCACCCTAAAGAGTGGCTTGTATACCCAGTGAGACTCCCTTAGAGAAACTAAGTTTTCCTTTGCAAGCAACAGTCAACTAGAAATGGCTTCTGGATTAGAGGTGGGGTTTGTGCCCACTTCTCTAGGCACTGGGACCCCTCACCCTCACGATCCCAGACCTGTGTGGGCCCTGTGTGTGCTGCCACAGTCTTTATTCGTTCATATGTGCTTGGTTTAGATGGCCTTGTTTCTTTTTTTAATGTATATTTTATTTAGTATAATTTATTCACATTATGTCCTGATTGTTATCACCTCTCTTTTAATTTCCCATTCCCACCCTCCATCCCTCTTCGGCCCATTCCCCTCCCCTAGACCTCTGATGGGGGGCCCTCCTACCCCAACTATCTGGCATCAGCCTACTAGGTCTCATCAGGATAGCCTGTATCTCCTTCCTCTGTTGCCAAGGGGCAGTGACCAAATTATGGGCACCAGACTGCATGTCAGAGGTTCAGCAGCAGTCCCTGTTGCCCTCACAAGGAGAATCAGCAGTCCATTGGTTATATCTGAACAGGGAGTGTTGGTTCTCTGCATGCGTTGTCCTTGTCTGGTGCATCAGTTTGTGCAGCTCCCCCCCCCCCCCCCCCCGCCGCTGCCACCACCACCCCAGCCCGTGTCCAGATCCGCAGGCCTTGACGGTCTCCATGTGGAATACCTGCTTCCTCCTGGACCTTCCATCCTCCCACTCTTCCCTACAACACTCAGAGGTCTGCCCAGAGTCCAGCTTCAAGTCCCAGCATCTGTCCCGATCCCCCACTGGGTTTAGTCTCTCAGAGAATATCTACGTTGGGCTAATATCCACTTATATGTGAGCATATAGTATGAGTGTCTTTCTGGGTCTGGGTTACCTCACTTAGGATGATTGTTTCTGGTTCCATCTGTTTGCCTGCAAATTTAAAGGTGTTCTTGTTTTTAATAGCTGATAATATTCTATTGTGTAAATGTACCACAGTTTCTTTATCCATTCTTCAGTTGAGGGACATCTAGGTTTCCAGATTCTGGAAACAAATAAAGTTGCTATGAACATAGTTGAGTAAATATCCTTGTTGTATGGTAGACCAGCTTTCAGGTATATGCCCAAGAGTGGTATAGCTGCATCTTGGGGTAAAGCTATTCCCAATTTTCTAAAAAAAAGTACCAGATTGATTTCCAAAGTGGTTGTATAAGTTTTCACTCCCACCAACAATGGAAGAGTGTTTCCCTTTCTCCTCATCCTTGTCAGCATGTGCTGTCACTTGAGTTTTTTATCTTGGCCATGCTGATAGGTATAAGATGGAATCACAGAGTCATTTTGGTTTGCATTTCCCTGATGACTAGGGATGTTGAGCATTTCTTTAAGTGTTTCTTGGCCATTTGATACTCCTCTGTTGAGAATTCTCTGTTTAACTCTGCACCCCATTTTTAAAAATTGGATTATTTGATTTAGTGGTGTTTAATTTATTGAGTTCTTTATATATTTTAGGATATTTGCCCTTTTTCAGATGTATGGTTGGTGAAGCTCTTTTCCAAATCTATAGGCTATCGCTTTGTTCTATTGACAATGTTCTTTGCCTTACAGTAGCTTTTCAATTTCATGAGGTCCTGTTTATTAATTGTTGACCTTAGAGCCTGAGCTATTGGTGTTCTTTTCAGGAAGTTTTTGCCTGTGCCAATGAGTTCAAGGTTCTTTCCTACTTTTTCTTCCAACTGATTTGGTGTCTGGTTTTATGTTGAGGTCTTTAATCCACTTGGACTTTAGTTTTGTACAGGGTGATAAATATGGATCTATTTGCATTTTTTACAAGTAGACATCCAGTTAGACCAGCACCATTTGTTGAAGATGCTGTCTTTTTTCCATTGTATGATTTTGGCTTCTTGTCAAAAGTCAAATGAGGATTTATTTCTGGTTCTTCAATTCAATTCCATTGATCAACTGGCCTATTTCTATGCCAATACCATGCCATTTTTTTTTATTACTGCTGCTTTAAAGTACAACTTGAGATCAGGGATGGAGATTCTTCTGGAAGATCTCTTATTACACAGAATTGTTCAGCTATTCTGAGGTTTTTGTTTTTCCATCTGAATTGAGAATTGATCTTTCAAGGTCTGTAAAAAAAAAATGTAGATATTTTCATAGGGATCACATTGAATCTGTATATTGCTTTTGGTAGAATGCCAATTTTATTATGTTGTTTCTCCCAATCCATGAGTATGGGAGATCTTTCCATTTTCTGATGTCTTCTTTAATTTCCTTCTTCAGAGACTTGAAGTTTTTTCATATAAGTCTTTCACTTGCTTGGTTAGAGTTACACAAAGATACTTTATATTATTTGTGGTTATTGTGAGAGGTGTAGTTTCCCTAATTTCTTTCTCAGCCGGTTTGTCATTTGTATAGAGGAGTGCTACTGACTTTTTTGAGTTGATTTTGTATCCAGCCACTTTGCTGAAGGTGTTTATCAGCTGTAGGAGTTCCTTGGTAGACTTTTGGGGGGTCACTGATTATCATTTCATCTGCGAACAGTGATACTTTGACTTCTTCCTTTCCTATTTGTGTTCCCTTGGTCTCCTTTAGTTGTCTTATTGTTCTGGCTAGGACTTTGAGTACTATATTGAAGAGATACAGAGAGTAGACAGCCTTGACATGTCCATGATTTCAGTGGAATTGATCTAAGTTTCTCTCCATTTAGTTTGATGTTGGATATAGGCTTGCTGTATATTACCTTTACTAGGTTTAGGTATGTGCCTTGTATCCCCAATCTCTCTAAGACTTTTAAGATGAAAGGGTCTTGGATTTTATGAAATGCTTTTTCAGCATCTAAATAGTAAATAATAGTAATCATGTGGTTTTTTAACTTCAGTTTGATTATATGGTTGATTAGATTGATTAAATTATAAAGTTGATTTGCATCTATTGAGCCCACCTCTGCATGCCTGGGATGAAGCCTACTTGGTTGTGGAGGATGAGATTTTTTTATGTGTTCTTGATTTGGTTTGCACGTACTTTATTGAGTATTTTTGCATCAATGTTCATAAGGGAAACTGGCCTAAAATCCTCTTTCTTTATTGTGTTTTTGTGTGGCTCAAGTATTAAGGTGACTATGGCTTCATAGAATGAGTTTGGTAGTTTTCCTTCTGGTTTTATTTTATGGAATAGTATTGGTATTAGTTCTTCTTTGAAGGTCTGATAGAATTTTGTGCTGAATCCATCTGGCCTTGGGTTTTTTGTTTTGTTTTGTTTTGGGTTTTGGGGGGGCATAGGGGGGAGACTTTTGATGGCTGCTTCTATTTCCTTAGGGATATAGGACTATTTAATTTGTTTTTCTAGTCTTGATTCAACTTTGGTAAGTGGAATTTATCAAATAAATTGTTCACATCATTTAAATTTTAAATTTTTGTGGCATATAGGCTTTTGAAGTAAGACCTAATAATTCTTTGGATTTCCTCGGTATCTGTTGTTATGTCTCTCTTTCGATTTCTGATTTTGTTGATTTGTATACTCGCTCTTTGCTAAGGGTTTGTCTATCTCATTGATTTTCTCAAAGCACCACCTCCTGGCCTGTTGACTCTTTGAATTGTTTTCTTTGCTTCTGATTTATTGGTTTCAGCCCTGAGTTTATTTCCAGCCATCTACTCCTCATATGTCTGCTTCCTTTTTTTTTCCCTAGGGATTTCAGGTGTCCCATTAAGTTGCTTGTATGTGATGTCTCCAATTTCTTTATGAAGGCACTTAATGCTATGAACTTTCTTCTTAGCATTGCTTTCATTGTATCCCAAAGGTTTGGATATGCTGCGCCTTCATTTTCATTGAATTCTAGAGAGTCTTTAATTTCTTTAATTCATCCCTGACCCAGTTGTCATTGAGTAGAACATTGTTCAGTTTCCAAGTGTTTGTAGGCTTTTTGTTAATTCTATTGTTGTTGAAGTTCAGCTTTAGATCATGGTGATCTGATAAGATGCAGCGGATTATTTCAATTTTTTTGTATCTGTTGAGGCTTGCTTTGTGACCAATTATATGGTCAATTTTGTAGAAGGTTCTATGTAGTGCTGAAAAAAGGGTATATTTTTGGGGGGGTGAAAATTCTGTGATCCTTTTGATTCATGATCTCTTTTAGCTTCATTATTTCTCTATTTAATTTCTCCCTCGATAATCTGTACATTGGTGAAAGTGGAGTGGTAAGGTCTCCCACTACTAATGTGTTGGGATCGATATGTGATTTAAGCTTTAAAAGTATTTCTTTTACAAATGCAGGTGCCCTTGTATTTGGGGCATAGATATTCAGGACTGTGATGTCCTCTTGGTGGATTTTTTTTTCCTTTGATGAGAATGAAGTGTCTTTCTTGACTAATTTTAATTGAAAGTCTAATTTATTAGATATTAGAATGGCTACTCCAACTTGCTTCTTGGGTCCATTTGCTTGGAAAATCTTTTTCCAGCCCTTTACTCTCAGGTAATGTCTATCTTTGTTACTGAGGTGTATTTCTTGAATTCAGCAAAATGTTGGACCTTGTTTCCACAGTTATTCTGTTAGTCTGTGTCTTTTTATTGGGGAGTTTAGGCCATTGATGTTAAGAAATATTAGTGACCAATGAATGTTGGATCCTTTTATTGTGAAGTTGGTAATGATTGTGTGTGGTTGTGCCTTTTTTTTTTTTTTTTTTTGCTTGTGCTATTGTGAAATTATCTATATACTGTATTTTCTTGGGTTGACCTCATTGTGTTGTAGTTTTCTTTCTCATATCTTCTATCTTCTGTAGAGCTGTGTTGGCGCATAGGTATTGTTTAAATATAGTTTTGTCTTGGTATACATTATTTTTTCCATCTATGGTGATTGAAAGCTTTGCTGAATATAGTAGTCTGGGTTGGCATCTGTGGTCTCTTAGTATCTGCATGACATTAGCCCAGGCCCTTTTAGTTTTCATGGTCTCTGTTGAGAAGTCAGGTGTGATTCTGATGAGTCTGCCTTTATAGTTATTTGGCATTTTTCCCTTGCTACTTTTAATACCCTTTTTTTGTTCTGAAGATTTAGTATTTTGATAATTATGTGGCAGGAGGAATTTCTTTTCTGGTCTATCCTATTGGTGTTCTGTAGGCCTCTTGTATGTTCAAGGTCATCTCTTTCTTTAGGTTGGGGAAATTTTTTTACATGATTTTCTTGAAAATATTTTCTGGTCCTTGGAGCCTGGCATCTTCTGTTTGTTTGTTTGTTTTTTTCAATCTATTCCTATAATCCTGAAATTATACCTTTTCATGGTGACCTTGATTTCTTGGATGTTTTGTGTCACAAATTTTTCTGTTTTAATATTTTCTCTGAGAGATGTATCAGTTTCTTCTATTGTATCTTCAGCCCCTGAGATTCTTTTCTCCATTTGTTGAATTCTGTTGGTGATACTTACCTGTTCGATTCCTGATCTCTACGTTTTCCATTTCCAGGGTTTTCTCAGTTTGTGATTTCTTTATTGATTCTAATGAGCTTTACTCATTCCCTTTGCCTGTTTGATTGTGGTTTCCTGTTTCTCCTAAATGGCCTCTATTCTCTTGTTTGTATTTTCCTGTAATTCTTGGAAGAATCTATTCATTTCCTCTTTATAATTCTCAAATAGCTGAATAAGCATAGCTTTAAGGTCATTTTTCAGAGACTCTGCTGCATTAGAGTGTCCGTTGTTGTCTGGGATTTCTGGTGGAGCCATGCTGTCCTGGGTTTTGTTGGTTGTGTTCTTACTCTTTCCTTTGGCCATCTGCTGAGGTGGCTCATGTTTTCTAAGCTGGCAGTTAAGAAAGCAAGTCTCTTCAGACGGCAGCTGCTTTGTTTACTGGTTTGGCAGATACTGTCCTCCTGGAGCTACATTCTTCTGAGCTCTGACACCTAGGATCCAGGATTCAGCTGGGTTCCTCTGACTGCTTGGTCTCCTCAGAGGGATCAGCAGCAGAGTAGAAGGCTGAAGAGGATACTCCAACGTTAGAGAGAGTTTTGGGTGACTGTTTAGGCAGCAGACTGTCTCTGTCATTTTTTCATTTTGGAAGATGCTAACCTGCATTTCCTGTTTACTCAGGTAATTAAATTTATTCCTTCTCAAGTCTCTGATAGGGTTGAAGGCCAGACGGTTAGTTTTTAAATTAAATTTAGTTGTTTAGAAGTTAGGAAGATACCTTTAGGTCTAGATAAATATTTTTAGGTTGGTAGATATAAGCTTTAATATATATTGATTTACATTCAAAAGTTTAGACTCACCAAGATAGAATAGATAATATCTCTTCAAGGTTAACAAATACCTTCATAATGAAAGTCTTATCTATTGTTTTTTATAACTTTTCATAATTGTTCTTACTGTATATAAAAAGAATGGCCTTTTATTAGATAGAAAATGGGAAATGTTTGAGGTTGGTCTGATGTATTTTGATGCCAATTACTGCTTGCTGCCTCTGTGACCCACCTTGCCTAAGAGCCTAACCTGTTTGGCCAATAAAAGGCCATCACACCTGGGCAGGGCAAACGGGATAGGCATGAATAAGGTTCCTGGGCTTGGGGAGACAGAGAGAATCTTGGGAAGAAGAGAGACCAGAGGAGGAGAGGAAGAAGGAAGGCCATCATAGGTTAGATGGAGGAGAAACACATGGCCGGTGTGGATGGAGGATTTGGCCCAGAGGAAGCACATTAGCAAGTATATGGGATTATGGATGGGAGGTAGCTTGATAGAAGTTACTAGAACCAGATGGCATGGACTGGGACAGGTATTCTGTACCTTCCCCACTATGGGAAGTAGTTTAGAGGATTAATGCCTGCCCTGCCCCAGGTTAACTGAGGCTATTTTGAAATATAACAGGTGTCTGTGTCTTGATCGATTGTTAGCGGGTTAGAAAATACTAATGTAATAATAATTCTAGGCCTAACGATAAACATTATCAGGCCATACTGACAATTTAACGGCAACACCCAGAGCTATATAGGCTGTGTTTACACACCTGTTTCTTCGCTTTCAGAGGCAGTGCTTTCTTCTCTTCTATATCCTCAGCTCCATAAACACTAGAGAACTGTATTAAATGTCAACTGAGTGAATGAAATGGAGGCCTACTGGCTGGTTCTCCATTAAGCCCCTTGCCAACCTGTGCCTGACCTGACCCTGCCGTAACAGGTTCTAGCCCTGCCCTGACTGTGTAGCCCTTGCAACCCGGCCGGGATGCCATTCACTGACCCAGCTACTAGACGCTTTTCTGAGCAGTGACTGCACAATAGAGCCATCCAGGGACATTTGAAAATGCCGGTGCTTAGACCACAGCCTAAATCAAGAGCCCCAGAGCCTCCAGGATGACGCTCAGTGGAGAGCACTTACCTAGCAGGTGCACATCCCAGGACTCAATCCCTAGCGCCAATCATCAATAAATCAACACATAAGTGCCCTAATAAGGAGCCTGACATGTTTCAAGCCCCCCCCCCAGATGATTCTAATGGGCCACCAAGCTTGAGAGCTGTTGTAGTACCAGAAGGGAACTTTGGGTTCCCACCACCTTCCAATGTGGAAAGAATTCTCAGTTCAACCTCAAATTCATTTCCCAGTCTCCCCAGGTGTGGGCTCTCAAACCTTTTCCTCCAAGTGAATCCACCTGGAAGCCAGCTTAACATTTAAGCCCACCCAAGAAACCATAGGTCAAAATATTTTAAAGTTATAAATTAAGTAACAAACTGTTAAGTACAGTATGTCATTTCCTCCTGGCTTGATAAATTTAACTTTTTTTAATGTCAAGACTTAAAAATAATGTGCAAAGCAGTTATTTTGTCTGAGTAAAAATTTGTAAAGGAAAGCAACTGATTGATTGCACAGGTTTGGTTGTATGTATTTGGAGAATAACACAATATAGATATATCATAAACAATTGACATAAATTTATTCCACAGTATTTAAACTTCTTAGTGGGGAGGACAGGGCTCCACTAGTGATGTGCTTGGCCCAGAAACATGAACATCTGAGTGTACACCTTCAGCCACCAGATAAAAGCCAGACATGGTGGCATTGTGTGTCTGTAATCCTGGCAGGGTAGCTCACTAGCCAGCCAGCCCAAAAGGAAAAGTGAGCTCTGGGCTTAGCGAGAAACCCTGTCTCAAAAACTAAGTTGGAAATGGGCTGCCTGGATGGCTCAGCAGTTAAAAGCACTTACTGTTCTTGCAAAGGACCAGGGTTTGGTTCCCAGCATCCAGGTTCTGACCTCAGCCTCCACCTGGCTTCTCCCACCTACCTGCCAATGCCCTCTTCTGGCCTCTGCAAGCACTTGCATGCATGTGGTGAGCATATGTACACTCTGGCGCGTACGTACATAAAATAAATCTTTTGAAAAATAAGATGGAGAGTAATTGAGGAAGACACCTGATTATTAACCTCTGAACTCCACACACACACATGCACACATTCACCTGAATACCTTACACACACACATACACACACAGCCACAGAAGCACAAGGTCTGAGTTCATCCCCAACAGCCTTGTAAAAAGCCAGGTGTAGTCGTTTCTGTAATCCTACAGATTGTGAAGACAGGCAGATCCCTGGAGCCCACAGGACAGACAGTCTAGCCAGTCGGTGAATGTGGAGTTTAGTGAGAGATCTTGTCTTATATTGGAGAACAATATAAAAAGACATTCTGTATTCACCTCAGCCCTCCACATGCATTCACACACAAGTGCATGCATACCTATGTATGTATGTCCACATACAAATATGCACGCATATACACATATGCTATATACA
Organism: Acomys minous; assembly: GCF_964271855.1. Lineage (NCBI taxonomy): Eukaryota > Metazoa > Chordata > Mammalia > Rodentia > Muridae > Acomys > Acomys minous. The sequence continues at coordinate 115,139,408 of NC_140489.1, forward strand.
CACAAAATTACATTTATTATCTTTTATTTCATCACCTCACTATTTATCTAATTATAATAAAAAATTTTCAATAATGCCAGACTGGGTCAACTCAGAAAATATTCTGACATGCTAGTCTGGAAATTGCCAATAAAATTCTTAAAGCTGTACTTCAATGGGAAACAAACCATAATTTTACCAATCATTGGATACAGTGTAGTGTATCCATACAGAGTAAATTTGTGTTCTCACTAGTAGATGCCAAGATGTTAAATTGCACTGTAGAAATTACTGCCATTTGCAAAGAAACTTTTAGCTTCTCCTAGTACAATGTCTAGATTAATACACTACTTTAGAAGTGCTCTCTTGCACTTTTCTAGAGTAGGTGATAATAGCGATAATAAAGAAAACCTCACTGGGTAGGGGTCACACATGCCTATTAATCCCAGCACTAGGGAGGCAGAGGCAGGTGGAACTCTAAGTTTAAGGACAGCCTGGTCTTCAGAGGACAGCCAGGGCTGCACAGAGAAACGCTGTCTCAAAAAAACAGAAAACAAAAAAAAAAAAGAGAGAGACAGAGACAGAGACAGAGATGGAGGGAGAGAGGGAGGGAGAGGGGGAGGGAGAGAGGGAAAGGAAGGAAGGTAAGGGATGGGGTGGGGTGAGAGGAGAGGAAAGGAGGGAGGAAAAGGGAAGGGAGGGAAAGGAGAAAACAAGACAAGACAAATCAGCATATGCTGACTTCATTTGTTCATATTTCGTTTCTATCAACACAAGCCCTTAATCTAGAATAATGGAGAGAGAAATCTCTGGAAAACAGTTTCCAGGCCACATGAATCTTTCTCTTCATAGCGATGCTGCCTGCCTTTTAGGGACATACTGACACTAACACACCTCCAAAGCATCCCTTATGAAAGGTGAGCATGCCCAAAAGAGTTAGTACCTGCCATCTTTATGATGCAAGGTGAGCATGCCCAGATGTGTGCTTGTCTATCCTTTCTGCCTTTTGAACTAGTGATCTGTGGCTTTGAGCTAAGTATGCCCCCAAAGTGTGCCCACCATCTTTCTTTTTGAAGATGTGCTCTTCAACTGAGCATGCTCAGAAATGTACAGGTCTCCAAAGATAGACAGACAGACAGACAGATAGACAGACACATATGTTACATACATATATATATAATTATATATATATATGAATATGTACTGACTTTCTGAATGAAATACCCACGCTCCCTCCTGTCTGAGAAGACCATTGCTTTGGAAACAGTCCCAGGCTCTCTGCCTATAGCAGGTGAAGGATCTTTCCCTCCCTTTCATTTTCCAGCCACGCCCTATCTGACCTTGTGCTTGTGTTGTTGTGAGCAACCCGAGTTTAGTAGCAACGCAGATGGTTTTGTTTTGTTGTTAACATTTACCCGAAGATTTACTGTTTTAACTTTTGTTGCCTATTCGGCAGCTCTTTTTCTGGTTGATGATTTTTTTTTCTCCAGATTTGGGTTATTTTTAGAATATGCTTAAAAGTCAAGTAAAACGTAAAGCAGCTGACAGGAGGGTCGCTGTTTGTGATAGTCTCACTGCGTGGTCCAGGTTGGTCTCAAAGTCAAGCTCCTCATGCGTCGGCTTCCTGCATGCTTGCATCGCAGCCTTGTAATACCACACCAAGCACCGTTTGGCCTTTGTCTTGGTAACCCTTTACTAATATTAGTTATTAAAAAACAATGGTTCAGAACTCAACATTAATCCTACTTCCTGCCAAAGACCAAGGTTCATTTTTTTATTCAAGGATCTTATTTGGTTTCAATGTCTTTCATATCTTAGCTAAATTAAATCCACTGGCTTTCATAGCATTCCATTGGAATTTCCTCTGTATGTGCCAAGCATGTTCCTATGGTCAGATTTGGAATGTGTTGTCATCAAAATGTCCCAACTTTAGCACCAGTGAGATGTATCACTGGGTAAAGAACTTGCTGCCAAGCCTGAGGACACGAGTTCGATCCTTGGGCTCACGTGGTGGCGGGAGAAAACTGACTCCTGAAAGCTGACCTCTGATGGACGTGTGAATGCTGTAATATAGGCATAAACACAAGAAAGAACAAAGGAAGTGTTGCAGCTTTAGAGGGACACAGGAACAGTGTGCATGTCATTGGACCGCTGCTATTGACAGAGTTGAAACTAGTTTTCCTTGTTAAATGGAAACCACGGCTCAAGGAATGCTTCCATATTTTCTGCCAAGGCCTGGATACTATGTCTTTTTCTTCAATAATCACAAGTCATTACTATAGGCAAGCCTTCACCAGCCTACAGAACCTGAAGGCTAAACATGAAAGTCATACCTTCAGTTGACAAGAACTGTATGTTGCACAGTGGGCATTAAAATACCAGTGAAATCCCTATATATCTCAAGTTCCCTGTTTGCTTCTGAAACCTAATGGTGAATATCACAAATGTGACATCACTGTGGTGACTCTGCTACACTCTGGCTGAACTGTGTAAATGCAGGAATTTAAAATGTTTTATAGACTTGCCCTTTAATTGTCTACAAAAAAAGATGATTTTTTTTGTTGTTAAATTGGCATTTATTTAACAGTATTATCCTTTTTTTTTTTTTTAAGAGCCTTCTGAGAACATTTAAACCTGGATGCTTTTCTGGACAACACAATCAGAATAATAATGATCTGTTTAGTATTGATAATGTACTAAGTAGCTTCTGAGGTTTATTCATAATAACATTCTGCATAATTTTTTGCCATCATTGAACTGAGAAAAATGAACACATTCATATTCAGAAGTTTCTGTAACAGTGGAACATCTTTTCCAATTTCCAAATCAAATCATATGTTACTTCTTCCACAGAAAAAAACAAAAAAACAAAAAAAAAAAAACTTCAAAATTTTAGAGAACATTCCCATAAAATAATTCCTGTGTGTGAATTTTGTCTCCAGGGAACAATGCTGAAGCATTTTTACCTTTTTTTTTTTTTTTAAACAGTGTCGAGATTTAACCCAGGACCTCGAGCGTATTATGCAAATCCCTGAATGCTGAGCTCTATCCCCAGCCTTCTTACCGTTTAAGATGTTATTTTGAAGCAGGGACTCACACACTTTTTGCAGGTTGCTCCTGAGCTCACGATGTTGCACAGGCAGTCTGAATGTGTTGTCCTCCTGCCTCAGCCACCCTAGTGTCAGCAGGGTCACAGATGTGTGGCACTCAGCCTGGCTGCCTTTCTGCACTTCTGAGGAGCTTCCCACTCTCATTCTACACTGCAGCAGTGACTCCCTGCATCGCCCTGCACACCTTGTGGCCACAGCAAATGGATCGAGTCAGGACACAGGGGGCTGTGTACGCTCTAGGACCTTCCTCACAATGGAAGGAGAGAAAGCCGTTTTCTCTACAGCAGGTGACATAAGCATCTGAGTCAAGGTACCCGCAGTGTGGAAGCTGGTGGGCTGCGTGAACGACACAGTGGCCACCCAAGGAAGGCTGTAAACCACTGCATGCCATCAAGACCCTTAAGTTTGGTTACTCCAGACTTTCCTTGCACCTGTCCCCAAGACACCCAAGTTTTTGCCTACCATTGATTTAACTCCATTTGAGAAAAACTGGTCTGGCTCCATTTCATGTCACTGGCAACACCAAAAATATTCTAATAAGCACCTATGCACACAAGTTTTATACATTATTCTAGGGGGTTGTGGGACTCATGAACATCATGAAAGGAGAAAAAAAAAACAGTATTTTAAAGTATCCCATTCCTGTCTGAGCCATCCCGTAGCAAACTTTTAAGTCATTCATACAAAACCCCAATTTTGTTTTGTTTTGTTGTTGTTGTTTTTGTTTTTTGGTTTCTTTCCTTCTTCTTTGCTCCTCAAACTCACAGAGAGCCCCTGCCTCCTGACTGCTGGGATTAAAAGTGCCGTGGCCCACATGTGGCTTTTCCTGTGCTCTATAAAGAGGGAGACACAACAATCACAAAAAGTTCCATTCTGTTTGACTAAATGATGTTGTAATATTAGGGATATTATGCAGTGGTCCTTAGCAGGATTCAGCTTTCCTTTTTTTTTTTTTTTTTTTTTTTTTTTTTCAGTTTTTGTTTGTTTGTTTGTTTTTGGTTTTGTTTTTTCTTTTTATTTTCGTTTTTTCGAGACACGGTTTCTCTATGTGTACCTGGGGCTGTCCTGGACTCACTTGGTAGACCAGGCTGGCCTCGAACTCACATCGATCTGCCTTGCCTCTGCCTCTGCCTCCTGAGTGCTGGGACTAAAGGCGTGCGCCACCACCGCCCGGCTGGGATTCAGCTTTCTAGCTCGTGCCATCACCCGCTTGTTGATTATGTTTATCTCTGTTCCTCCCTGACAGTTGCTTCTGTACTTTCCTGTGAATTTCGCTCTGAAATACCCTCTCCAGTTAAGATTGGAAATAACTGTTACGGAACCCACAAGGCATTTTGCCTTTGAACCGAAGAGCCAATCTCCACAACGTCTTCTTCCAACTGAAAGAATTCTGGTGTCAAACAAAATGTTCAGTGTTCTGCCATGGTTAGCCAAGAGGAATAAATCATCTAGATGAGACCGTGCTGGAAGGGAACAGGGGTGCAGGGCCAGAGTCGGGCTCCCAGGAGCCAGCAAAGCTGGAAGCCCAGAGCTGTCCCTACCCAGCCCTCTTCCCGCTGGCCTCAGTCTACGGATGGAATTTTCCTCTTGTCACCCAGACAGGCACCAGCTGCATCTCTTGCTTCTAGAGTCTCAATTTGATAAGATGGATCTTTTACCTTCTTGCTGTTTTCGAGGCTAACTAGAGCTGTCCGAAGTAAGTCGTTTGCAAAGCTCTGAGTAAAACTTTTATTGTGGGAGGCACCAAGCGCCGCCAAACTCACTTTCCTCCTTCCCCCAGTGCCTGAGGTCTGCGCCGAGCATCCCACCCATGAGTTTCCTGCTTCTCTTAAGCGTCTGAGTTTTATGTCCCTATTTTATCTTTTACAGCAATTCTGACTCACGGCCATTCCCAACAGTAAAAATGATTAATGTAAAATGTGATTCTATTAAAACTGGCATACATTGGATACATTTTGTAAAAAAAAAAAAAAAAAATAGAAAAATATGATAATGATTATATGTTTTTAAAATAACGACATTTTAATTTTAAAAATTAATATGGTCACATATAATATTTTTAATTTACAATAAAGCAGGGTACTCCTAGCATCTTAATTCTCCCTGGCTGCCTAGTAATATTTTAAAACGGTGGGGAGTAGTAAGAGCGGGCCATAGTAGTGCAATGATGTGAGTGTACAAATTTAAATAAGAATGACACTTTAATCTTCTAATACTTCTCTCTGATAACATTTAACATTTTTATTTTCAAGAAATCCTTTCTTTCTTAAAGTGCAGCAAGGCACTTTGCCCCTGTGATTTGTGTGTGTCTGCTTGCCCACTGATCTAAAGAACAGGCACTGGGCTGGAGAGATGGCTCAGAGGTTAAGAGCACTGCCTGCTCTTCCAGAGGTCCTGAGTTCAATTCCCAACAACCACAATCATCTGTAATGTGATTTGATGCCCTCTTTAGGCCTGCAGGTGTATGTGCAGGCAGAGCACTGTGTACATAATAGTAAATAAATAAATCTTTTAAAAAAAGAAGAAGAAGAAGAAGAAGAAGAAGAACAGGCACCAACGTTAATTAGTGCTCATCTTACTGTAAGTCTGGCACTTGGGAGTCTACCACAGAAGAAGCCTGAATTCATGGCTACGTTGTAACCAGTTCCCAGGCTGTAGCACAACTGATATCATGTGGGAGACACCATTTCAACCTTAAAACCCAACCCCTAGCCCAACCCCTGCCCAAACCGGAACAAAGACCTCATCTGTGGATCCAGAGTGTAGAAAAGTCCCCCAAATGTACTAACCTTGCTTCAACTTCTGAAGTCTTGCTTCTTGCTAACTGTCCTTACTAACCGAACCATGTCTGCTAGGATGTGGGGTTCGTGTATAACATACAAAGAATGGTGAGGTTTGGAGGGCTGCATGATTTGGACAAGTTCCCTGTGCAGCTGCCAACCAGTAATGCAGCCTTTCCATTCAGCTCTAAGGCTGTCTGTGTGTGTTCTGAACTCGATCTTGTCCCTGGCTTTCCTACCCCCCAAAATAATAGTGGGTGCTGTGCTTCACACCGATCACATCTAGATGCAAATACATACAAACATTGGGAGCATAAATGGTCCTCAGTCTCTGCAAACAGTGGGTGCCAATATCATGGGGCCTCCTGACTCCACTCAGAAACTGGAAGCTGGTAAGGGGCAAGGAAATGCACACTTAGGCTTGCCACTAAGGTTAGTCTCCCTTGTCGGCTTCACTGGTTTTCAAATCACCATGGAAACACATCTCTGGGCATCTCGATGAAGGTGTTTCTAGAAACAAAAGCCTGAATAAGAGCCATGCCCTCGCAGGCTGGGGTCGGGACTGAAGAAAAAGAGGGGACTGAGATGAACTCACTCATCCTGCTGTGCTCTCGAAGGATGTAGCTGTGACCAGGCACCTCCCACTCCAGCCACCAAGCCTTCCCCACAGCGATGGACTGTCTCCCCTTAACCTGTGATCCAAGTAGTCCTCTCTCCTTCAGCTGCTGCTTTTGGGTGTTCTGGCTACTGGCACCTGGGAGAGCTGATGTCCCAATTTACAGGTTTGAATCTGGACCACACCCCCACCCCACCTGTGCCAGATCCGTGTTTTGAGTGCATGTTCTCCACACAGTGGAGCTGTTTGGGGTTCACAGCTTTTGTTGTTTGTTCCCCCACACACAATGGAGCAGGCTTAGGTCCTCTTTTGAATGTTTGGTCCCCAAACAGAGAGGCGCTGCCCTAGGAGGCTGTGGAACCATTAGGAGGTGAGGCCAGGCCAATGCAAGTAGGCCTCTAGCAGACTGTACTGCGTCTCCTTCTTAACCCTCCTGGGAACTTTTTCTCCTGTTCCCTTGCCCACACCTTTCCTGCTGTGGTGGACTGAAATCTCTCTGAAACCCTAAACCAAAATAAACCCTTTCTCCTTTTAAATCCTCTTCTGGCCAGCACGTCGTCATGGCAACAAGGAAAGTAGCTACTGCAGTTTGTCTGCTTTTGGTTTTGTCTGTTCCCCACCTCCCCTCAGTGCTTCTGTCACTGCTAGCCTCCTTGCATCTAGGCTCGGGTGACATTCTGATCCCCTTGGCTACACAGCCCATGACGCTTCCTAACACTTTCTACTGGGACACAGCACGGGACAAATGAAGACAGGCTGAGCCTGAACAGTGTTTGCCTGTGAAAGGTTGGGGTTTCGGGCACATAGTGGTCCTTATTAAGAGCCACACCTGCATACTACCTCTCCAACTGTTGGGAACATCTGGAGTTCTCTTTCTTTTTGGTCACCATCTATTTTATCATGTGTTTGTCTTTGGACCATGTGATGTAATAACAAGTGGTTTGATTGGATGAGACGATCATGTTTGTTTGGTGTTTTGTAGAGACAAATACACACACACACACACCCCAAGCCCTGGGGCACATGGCTTATGGGCCAAGGGAACACGGCTCCATTCTCTCCAAGGAAGCTGAAATTTGATGGTTCATTTGAGGTGTATTGATATTACAGACCTGTACACTATGCTCTCAGAGGCTTTGGGGTAGGTCAGGGTAACACAAAAGCCAGCCAAACCAAACCTAGACTGGAGGCCATAGAAACAGGAAGTTAGTAAGAGTCCCAAGGGCACATGGATGCAAAAATCCAGGTGCTTCTAGCTATTTAGGGTGCTGATGTGATCTGGGCCAGTCCCAGGTTGGTGGGAAACTACTGTACAGAGCAAATTTGTATGAGAAACCAGGTCCCAGGGAGGGAAGGGGCTAGCAGGCTGGTCCTGTTCAAGGGCCACGCACTAGAGGCTATTCAGCCATTGGTGAACCCCCTTAGAAATGCCAGTAACTGTGGTTCCTAGGCATCGAGTGTGGCAGCCTGTTTGTACAGTATGTTAGAGACCAGCCCCTACCCTCCAGCCAGGTCTTGCCTGAGTTTGCCCCAGTCGAGGTTATAGTGGTTTTCAACCAATGGTGTACCTCTAAGTCTGGGTGGTGTTTTCACAGTGTGTTTCTAGAAGGCAACCGTCAGTTTCCTGGCCTCTGTTTTGTTCTGTGAGGCCAAAAGGGATCGTTTGTTTGATATTCTGTGATGAAAGAACACTCAGTGAAGACCTGTTCTCCAACGTACTGATGTGCAAACACCAGACAAACGGAAGCCGGAAGCCAGACACCGGAAGCCGGAAACCGGAAGCATTGTCTCAAACAGCTTACCCGTATTTTCCCACTTACCGGAAGGTGTTCTAGTTCACACACTCTTGCTAACCACCAGTGGCTTTTATCATTCATCTCTTCCTGTCTCCTTTTTATTTTATTTATTTATTTGTTTATTTATTTATTTTGGTTTTTCTAGACAGGGTCTCTCTGTGTAGCCTTGGCTATCCTGGACTCCCTTTGTAAACCAGGCTGGCCTCGAACTCACAGCGATTGATCCACCAACCTCTGCCTCCCGAGTGCTGGGATTAAAGGCGTGCGCCACCACTGCCTGGCCATTCTGTCTCCTTTCATTTGCCTCACTCAATATTTCTCCATCACAGGTCTTCCAAATGACAGACACGCTTCAGTTTTCATGTCATGTATTTGCAAGATAATAATAATGATGATGATTAATTAATTAATTTAATTTCTCCTTATTTTTAAAAGACTTGAGTACAACTTACCATTATTTCCTTCTGAATCGCTTTCTTGTAGACCATTTTTAATAGTTACCATGTGCCAAGAGAAAATGCCATCTCTGTGAATAAATTTACCTTCCACTCAGTGTATTCCTCCCATATTTATTCCATGGGAACTTGAACAAGTATAGTGACATAACTGGCTGCCTATTGTCTTCCTTGAGTTTTGCCTTATAAATATTCACATTTCAAGACCATATCCGCCGGTCTAAACCAGAGGAAAATGCACTCTGCCTATCTGTGAGTGGTTCTTGAATTTTAAATGAATAAGTAAATAAATAAGTCTTGACAAAACTGCAAAAATAATGTTCACACAGTGTGGTGGATCGAATGAGAATGGCTCCCAGAGGCTCATATATTTGAATGCTTGGTCCCTAGTTGGTGGAACTATTGGGAAGGATTAGGAGGCGTGGCCTTGTTGGAGGAGGTGTGTCGCTGGAGGCAGGCAGCCTTGGAGGTTTCAAAAGGCCAGCCATTGCCTATTAGAATGCTCTTTCCGCGTCTCTTTCTCTGTCTTTCTCTGCCTCATCTCTCTCTCTCTCTCTCTCTCTCTCTCTCTCTCTCTCTCTCTCTCTCTCTCTCTGTTTCTCTCTGCCTTGTCTCTCTGTCTCTGTCTCTTTCTGTCTCTGTATCTCTTTCTGTCTCTGTCTCTGTCTCTCTCTTTCTCTCTCTGTTGTTGTCTCAACACGTAAGCTCTCGGCTGCAGCTCAGTCACCGTCCATGCCCGCCTGCTGCCATGCTCCCCACCATAATGGTTCCAGACTCTCGTCTCTGAAACTGTAAGCAAGCCTTCAATAAACTTGGTTTTCCATAAGTTGCCTTATTCGTGGTGTTTTTTCATGGAATAGAAAAGCGAAAGGCACTGTTACTTAACCCTAACAGTATGAAGCTGCAAGAAATCCCTGTTGAAAGGACTTCCCAGCAGAGGCCTTGGCCTTCTAGGGCGAGTGGCCCTTCTGGTTTGCTAAAATCAAGTCTGTCTCTGAAGCTCTTCCTGCCGAGACTTTAGATCTCACTGGAAACAGGCCCTGAAAAAAAATCATTCAACTGTGGTGAGAGGAAGTGGTCCAAGATTCAGGTAAGAAAAATGTCCTTTCTTCGGGTGGCCACCAGTTGGGGAAAGTGTTGGTCTCCATCCTCACCTCACCAGCACATGCACACTCTCCACGCTCACGTGCGTATTCATGCACACACAGCTCCTGCACCCACAGGTAGAGCGGCCTCTGACCCTGAAGCTAAGCCAAGACCCGGGAGCTGCTGGTGAGGGCAGGCATGAACCCCAGAGAATGAGAAAACCGAGACAAAGAAAACTAGCCGGCCGTGGTGGCACACATCTTTGATCCCAGCACTCGGGAGGCAGAGGCAGGCAGATCTCTGTGAGTTCGAGGCCAGCCTGGTCTACAAAGTGAGTTCCAGGACAGCCAGGGCAGTTAGACAGAGAAACCCTGTCTCAGGAGAAAAGAAAACTGTATATGCAGATTCCCTGGGGTTTCAACAAATGTCTCTCTATTCCCTGTTCTCTTTCTGTTGTGCAAAATGAGGGTTTGAGGTGACAGCTGGATGAAGGCCTGGGGGGGGGGGCCCTGGGGGACACTCCCAGGTCAGCTGGGATCAAAAAAGGAGAGTCAGAATGGATGGCAGAGAGCCATCAGGTACCCCAGGAACCCAAAGTCACAGAGTCGGCTGGGCACTACTTTTAGGCTGGGGCACCAGATTGTCACCCTGGACTCCAGCAGAAAGGGCTGCATTGACTGGCCGTGTGACCAAGCTGACCGTGTGGCTGAGTGGGAGCGGCCATCTAGCATGGCTGAATCCGGTGCTAGATAACACCTAGGTTGGAATTAATGATGGATTAACTCACCGTTGCTGGTGGCCAGCATTCCCTGTTTGCAGACACCTCATAAATAACTGCTCCAGTGCAGGCCTTGCATCCCCCAAGCCTTCAGACAGTCCTCTCCCTTTGATTCCTGAATGGCAAGCACCCTGGGGCCTTTTTACACGTCAAAAAGTTTGCCGTCAGGGCCACAGAGGTGGCTCAGTGGTTAAGGGCACTGACTTTTCTTCCGGAGGAACTAAGCTCAACTCCCAGCAACTCATATGGTGGCTCACAGTGCTTTGTAACTCCAGTTCCAAAAGATCCAACGCCTTCTTCTGGCCTCAGGCTCCAGGCATGCATCTAATGCACAGTCAAACATGCAGGCAAAACACCCCCACACATAAAATGATAGTTTTAAAAAATAAGCTTGCTATATCTCTCAAGGACTCGCCTCCCTTCCCTTCCCTTTGAAGTGACATCCAAACCCCAGCGGTTTCACTGCCTGGTGGGGACGGCTTCTCACAGCATCTGTAAGCAGTTAATTTTCCAAATGGGAGACGGGCACCGCGACTGAAAAAAAAATTTTTTTTTAATACACACTAGAAAAATATCACTCCAGCAAAAGCGGAAATGGGGAGTCCACGTGAGTGGGCAGTGTGTAGCACTAGTACCACGTGAGTGGGCGGTGTGTAGCACTAGTACTGGGCAGCGGATCACGTCTGCATTTGCCACAGTGAATTCTCTCCTCTGGGCCACACAGGCCCTTTGGAGAGTGATCCAGCATCAAGCAGGGGCCAAGTGATTATCTATGGCAGTGGTGGGGCCCAGACCAGGAGTTTTCATATGGATGGTTTATTTGGCTTTTACTCTTTTAGAAAAATATATGGACCGTGACTTCTTAACTGTTGCCTATAAGCCCTAGTTTGGGACCACGTGAAGGGAACTCCCATGCTGCCTCCTAAGCACATACACCTATGTGCACACACACAGACACGCACACGCGCACACACACACATGAGCACACACACGCACACTCGCAAGCGCGCACGTGCTCACACACATGCACACACGCATTCGAGCACACACACATGCACACAGTACGCACACACGCACACGCGCACACACCAGTGCCACAGCTAGATGAGAAAGTCATGATATTACAGGAGCCAAGGAGGGAGCAAGTATCGAGATATGGACTCCACTTGGCCAGCTTCTTCTCTCCTGACCAAATTTGAGAACCTTGTGTCCAGAGGCAAAAGGAGATCCAGGTCACTGTAGCTGAAGGGAGTTATGGAGAAGTTGGGGCCGGAGAAGCAGGCGACCTTTCCATCTTCCTGCCTCAGCATGACCATGGTGCCTCAGACCTGGGAGCAAAATGAGGAACTGTGTCTCTCCTCAACACAGACACAGCTCAGAGTGTGTCTGAGCAGTGTCCGGCATTACAAACACGGTAGCTGTCCCGGTGTTGAGGGAAATGGAGGAAATAGGAGATACAAGCAGTATGTTTGTGGGGAAATGCTGGGTACACCCTTGTCACTGCGCAACTATCAAGAGGGTGTGACGCTTTATCAGACAATTGTCACACTCTTCCCCAGGACACTGCTTTCTGTAGTGAAACGCCAAATGACAAAGCCTGAATCATTCCGGAAGAAAAAAGTGGAAAATTGTGGGTCTGGGGAGTGGAGGTCCCGTAAAGAAGCAGTCCCCAACGGGCAGCGCTCAGATGCTGCGGCCACAAGAGGGCGCTGCTGCTCCATCACCAGCTTGCTGGAAAATGAAGGGGTTCATGGTTTTTAGCGGCTTCAGCGGGTTCACTCCAGCTTCAGGCTACCCCAACTCCCTGACTCTTCTTTTCATCTTTGAGGGGTCTCTTCCAGCCACCCTGAGAATGGACTCGAGGACCACTGGAGAGTCCCACTCTTGTATGGTTTTCTCTGACAGGAGAGTAACACAGCCTGGTCACCGAGCCCGAGGCTGATGGGGGCCCTGGATCTGGAGGTAGCCAGACAGCAGACAGGACCGTCCCAGGTGGCCAGGGAGTCCTGGTTCACTTCCAAGTGCCCCTCCCCCAATTGCCCTTCTCCACAAACAGCAAACTGAAGGCGTATCAGGGTCCACTTACATGAAACCCCGGTAGACAGACATACTCAAGGACTCAGATGTTGAGCCCTGGGACTGTATGCTCCGCAGCCCGCTCCTCACAAGCAAACTCTGGTTCTCTGTCAGAGGCCAAGCAGCTGTTGTCTGGCATCAGGGCCTATTTGCCTACATGCTGACACCCTGACGAATTCTATACTCTCCTTGGCTTCTCTACTTTCAGTTCCGTTCCTCGGACACCGAAACTTACAACTACAACCAGCCTCCCACCTCCCTTTCCAAATTAGGGTTTAGTAGGTATTAGTCACAGTCCGAGCCTCCTGTGAAGATTCCGATATCTGTCTCTCCCAAGGTCTAGTCACCTCTAAGGATTGAGCCACCACAAACAGAGATTCTCCCAAAAGGCAAATAGTGGTCTGCTCTCGCTCTGTGAAGGACATAAGTGAGGCCAGCACCAAGAACTAACTGTGCTGGGACCTCATACAGACCGGAGGACATCTAGGGAAAATGACCCATCCCGCTCCTCCCAGCCATGAGGCAGTAAGGTTTAAGGAGTCCTTCAGCATAAGGCCGTATCTGCTCTGGCAACAGCCCTGCTACCCAGCCAATCGCCCCAGAAAAGGGCCATCACTTCAGAACTCCTGACCCTAGTCATGCTGGTTCCGTGGAGCTCAAAGAAAATCGAATACACACCTGGGGTGGGGGTGGGGGGGGGCGTGGGGGGGGATGCTACTAGAAGGATCCTAGTGGGTGTCAGCTGAACCAAGGCCAACATTTGCAGTTGGGATTCAGAGAGACAGCAACCTCACAGAGGAAGGTCTAGTCCACGACAGCTTGCCAACCATCACACACTGCTTTTACTAAACACCAGAACTCTCCAAACAGAAACCAAGATAACCAAATCTAATCAAAGTATTGTTGTTAAATCAGCTTTAGGGCCCATAAGATAGTTCAGAGGGTAAAGGTGCCTGCTACCAAGAGTTAATTTTGAATTAATTTTAAATAATTGATTTTGAGTTAACTTTAAACCGCCAGGGCAACCTCAGGGAAGAGAAGCAGGCCCCCCCCCCCCCCATCCCTCAGTACGTGCATCCCGAGGTCAGCTTCGGAAGTCTGTGACAGGCACTCACTGAAGAGCTCTCAGACCCATTCTCCACTCGTGAGCAGCTCCAACATGCTTACCTTTTTTAGATGTTTTCTACCTTGTTTTAGGTCATAGGATATTAAAGCTGCCTGACAAGATAGGAGGCAAACACTGAACTATTGGTGGTGGCTAGCGTGCTGGGACCTAGAAAATACAAGTTCACTGTAAAACTCAGGGTAGCATATACCACGCACATAAGAGCCCTCTGCAACTAAGAGTCCCAAGTCATCTTCATGGCAGCATGAATAAAGAGCTATCACAACCTGATTGATCTGATGGCGCTGCTATGTGCCCTAATTGCTTTTTTTAAACAATAATGGACCCATCATAAGTACACATATAAATTGATGATAAAGATAACGCTGTCCTTTATGTGCCTTCTGACGTCAAGTCAGTCCATGCATCCTGAGTTACTCCCCCAAAGTCCAGTGGATAGTTCCCCTCAACCCCCAGCTCAGGATCCATGCCTGGGCCCCCTCCCTGTCACTCAAGCTCAGGACATTTGGAGACAGTGGCTAGAGGCCCTGATCCCTCATCTCCTGCAAACGAGAACATGGCTGTGAGGGCAATCCTTCAAAGATGGAGTACAGAAGCAGGACATGGGAGAAATGTGTAACGCACAGGAGAGCAAATGGTTCCCAAGCTCCCACACACAGCTTAAAAGCCTCTATTCTTTAAGATTTACTATATATGTATACAAGTGCTCTATTGCATGTATTCCTGCATGACAGAAGAGGGCATCAGATCACATTATAGATGGTTGTGAGCCACCATGTGGTTGCTGGGAATTGAACTCATGACCTTTGGATGAGCAGCCAGTGCTCTTAACCTCTGAGCCATCTCTCCAGCCCTGAAGCCTCTGTTTATCAACAAACAATGGCCACGATGCCGATAGTCTTTCTTCACAGTGTACTAAAGGAGGTCAAATGTCTTTGTTGGCCAGTGCTGGCTGTTTAGATAAATGGAGGCATGGGATGGGTGGTAGACGCACCCAGCCACAATTGCTGCAGTTATTTGAAAACTTTCTCCCATTGCACACACATGGCCTGTCACATCCAGCCTGCATCCTAGAACCCTGGCTATGTTCCTATGGTCTCAAATCATTTCCAACACTCAGATGAAAAGTCAGAAATCCATCCTTTTGATGTTCCTGAGTATCCAGATGCATGGTATCAGCAGATAAAAGCACTGCACAGCCACTCATTCAATAAATATTTATTGAGTGTCTGCACAGTCATAATGCCGGGCTGTGTTCTAGACCCTGGAGAGTCCAAACTGAAAGAGACCGATTGGTCAGTCAACCTCACCAAACTGAGCAAATCACTTTGAAATGGAAGGCGGAAAGCATCCATACAGTTTTTAGCCTGCACCTGCAGTTTTTAGCCGCCTTCGCGTGACACTCCTTTTCTATTTATTCATGGCAACTGTATAAGCCAAGCCTGATGCAGGCGAAGAAAAACAGACTCAGAGAGGTCAGGTAACTTATCCAAGTCACACAGCTATAGAGGGTCCAGACAAGAACAGCAGCTCGTCCATCTGGCCAGCCCATGCAGGCCTCTCATGTGGTGGGAGGCAGAGAGGACATACAACTGGAACCATCACCCTCTGCGTGTTCTCTTCAAAAACTGGGGGACCCTTCTGAGCTCACCCCTTTTGCCAGCTATCAGGATCATAGTGCCTCTCTCAGGAGCCAGGCAGGGCACTCCAAATAAACACACAGGCGCTCTCCTGGCTTTGAAGCCAGCAAACATTGCCCTTCAGACTCCAACTATGTGGGTGAAAGGGGCTGCCGTGCCTCCCTCCCTTCCTCTGCGGTCCTCGGCGCCAGCATCCACTAACACTCCAGAGCAGGCAACTGGACGGCCTGAAGCCCCATCTCAGACTCAGAGGGACATTTTTGAGTCTCAGGCTGGCCAGACTGCACTCCGCGCGGAGAGCACAGGACAGGCCTGCAGCCAACTCTGGGATGAGACAGTTTGGCTCTGGAGATAAAGCCTGCCCATCTTACAAACATTAAGAAGGAATTAGGGGAAATCACTAGAGAATTTTTCAAAATGCATCATCTTCAACCACAGAGTGGGAGGAGACTGGCGTCATAGCAGGCTTCCTCATCCTCCCTCAGCCTGCGCTGTATCCTACGGAGGAGCTGAACAGACACACACACACACACACACACACACACACACACACACACACACACACCACAACCCCCCACCCCGCATCCCCCACCCCCGCGTCCAACAGACAAGGAAATCCAGGCCTCATCCACAACCCCAACACTCACAGAACAAGTCTCTTATTCTTTCTCCCCGCCCCCACCCCCTTCCTTCTGGCCAGTGCCCTTTAAAGCCACTGTGCTGTCCTAAGCCAGCCAGAGATCTCCTAGCCTGGCCAAGGGCTGGTCTTGCTCAGACATTTTGAAACCGAATCACCCAACTCTCCAGAAAGTTCACGTTATTCGAGAAGATTATCTATCTGCTTGGGCTGACCTGTAGTTTGCTTGGGAGACCTCTTGCCTAGCATGCACGAAGCTTGGGCTCAGTCCCCCCCAGGGTACCACATAAAGTGTGCGTGCTGGTGCACACTGAGTCTGAAGCCAGCCAGGGTTCCAAGAGATCCTGTGTCAAACAAAGATAACATTCTAGTTCTTATTTTTACTTTAAGTAAGCCTTGATTTCCTTGCCTGTTAGTAGTCCCTCCTTAAAGAGCTACCCCTGAAAAAACAGAGCCACAGTCTATGGGCCAAATCTAGCTCACCATCTATGTGGGAAAGTATGGGGGAAAGTATTGCTCCAGTGGTGCAATCGCTTAGCACAAGATACTTCTAGGGGGAAAAATGGATTTTACATTTTAAGTGGTTGACAAACTCAAGAGAAGAACACCTTAACAACTCCTAAAGAGTATGTGAAGTTCAAATGCCAGGGTCCACAAGTAGAGTTTACAGGAACACAGCCACACACATTGCATGATGCCTCTAGCAGAGGCTGTACCACAGCGCCAACGACCTTCTAGTCTGAAATATTTACTCTCTAGCTCTACGCAGCAGTACCTGCCAAGCCCTGGTTAACAGAAAACAAGTAATGCCTCTCGAGAGCCTGCAAATGACCGAAAACACGTCAGCCACTAGCAGCTAGGTCCTGTGAGGCCATGGTATCCGTGCCACTTTGGGGTTGCTTTTGGAAACACATCTCCAAGTATTTACAAATTATGATTTTCCTTAAAAGGTTTTTATAGTGATGTAGATGAAACCTAGATAGACCTTAAACATGCTAACCAAGTCCCCTAGCCCCGAGCTACAAGCCAAGCGGAGCAATTTCACGAATCATTGCACAATCCACATTCCAACCCCCACTGCCTCTAGAACAGGCTGAGCGTTTCCAGTCCTCAAACAGCACTGTGGACACGGAACTCGTTGTCCCAACGTCTCTGAAAAGCGGTGGAAGAGGGCCCATCTACACAAAAGTCCTGTGCTCTTATCTTTCTCAAAACATACAGTCAAAAGACCTGGAACGGAAGTAAGAATGAACAGAGGTCTCTCGGTTTCATTGCATCACAGAGGAGAAGGTCTTAGAAGTCACTTGGTCTGGCTCTCCCTGTTTCCTCATGAGCAACTAGGCCCAGGGGACTTGAAGGACTCCCCCGTGCCTTCATCTACGTGCTCCTCCTGTGTTTACAGTCTCCTGCCATTCTCCCTGACTCTCCACTCCATCCGCATGATTTTTTTTTTTAAATCCTTGGCGGAAATATTTTGTCTTGACTGTCATGACATGACCTTAAAAAAAAAAAAAGCAGTGGAAGTGAGAGCCCTGGCTGATTAGATGCTAAGAATCTGAGGAGTAAATCAAGACATTGTTGAAATAACGTGCATCTATCATGCCCATCGGCGTTTATTGCCCCGTCGAGGTTGCTGTTTGATTTCCCTAATCAAGAACTGGCTGTTTAGCCAACCTCCTCTCGGTCTGGGCACCAGCCTCCCTGGACTGCCTGAGATGCTTCAGAACAGGTGAAAGAAGTGGTGAAGGCCGAGCTCAGAGCCGTGGGAGCCTGCCCCTCACGCAGCGGGGACACAAGAGCCTTTCACTTTCTCCTGCCTGTCATGACAGCAGCCGAAATTACCTTTAAATGAGGAAGAAAGTCATTATTTCATCAATAGGATTGCGTCAATTGAGGAAAATTTGTCTCCAGTGTAAACAAGTGGACCGCCTTTGCGCTCTATGAAAACAAGGTTAAATTACTTGCAGATCCGGGCGCCGGAGAGAGATGTAGGAAGTAAACCTGAAGCCTGACACATTCAAGGTCTGGGAACCGAAAATAATGGGAATTGTTCCGAGTTTTCCAGTGGAATGGAGCACAGAGATGGACACACCTCTTCGCAGATTCAAGGACTCCTGTGTCTCCGTGCTGTGCTTGTGGGAGGAGGAAGGAGGGGGAGAAGAGGAGCAGCAACGCTAAAAGGTAAATGCAGCCCAAGCCCTCTGTCTGCTCCCTCTCAAGCCTGTCACTGTCAAGGACAGCAAGCAGCCAGAGCAAGCCAGCGCAGGGTGTGTGTGGGGGGGGGGGGTATGCAGGTGGGGGGGGGTAGAGGGGTGGGGGATGGGAGCAGGGGATGGGGGGCAGGGGGTGGGAGGTGGGGAGGTGGGGGATAGGGGGTGCAGGGGGGGGACACTGGAATTACATTAAAATGAGAAATGCCTGGCTGCCAGGGGCCCAGACGTTGCACGGCCTCTTCCTTGGCTCCATCACTCCATCTGAGAACTAACGCTGAGCTACAGTTGCAGCTCAGTGTGTCATGAGCCCTGCCTGCTGGTCAGTAGTGTAGCCAGTCTTAGAGGCAGGGGTCATGAGAGCTGCAGAGTGGCAGGCAGTTCCATGGGCACTGTCGCAGTCTTCCTGGGACTCACGGCTTGGTGAGTGTCACCAAGAGCCCTAAAGAATGCAGGCCCTTCTGCAGGTCCCCACAGGGCACCCCTCTGGAGCTCAGCATGTCTCCATTCTAGTCAGAGAAATGTCTGCCCATTTCTTTCCCTGGCCCTCTGTGTCATCCATATTGACACCTTTGACCTCCTGTGATGAGCCTGGCAAAGTTAAAAAAAAAAAAGGCAGATAGGAAAGTACAGGTTCTTGCTTCCTGAAGAAGCTCTTGGTGGAGTCAGCTCACCAGCTCAGGAGGCCATGATGCTGTCAGGTAAAGCTTGCTGACACTCTCAGTTCTTCAACTGAAAGAAAACACGTTTTTACCTCTGGGCTTCCCAGGGCCCTCTGATTATAGGCCAACTCAAGGATAGACACATGTGAGCGGAGGGCAGATAAGCCACCTATTTCCTTCAATGCTCTTATTCCTTTACATTCTCAGGCGAGGATCAGAACAGCTCAGGGTAGGTGCTGAGGTACCAGAAATCTGAGGCAGCTCATGCCAAAGGCCTCTGGATCTGTCCTGGGAGAAACTGAGTCTTGCTAGCCTGTGTATACACTATAGCAGCCCGGCCATGGGAGTAAAAGCTTGGCCAAGCAAAGAGAGAAAAATGATTCAATTTTTTTTAAGAGAAAATGGGAGAAAAAAGTGAAATGTGGCATGTTTGACCTGGGAAGAAATAAAAGACCTTGCGAAGTGTGGAAGCGACAGATGAGGGAAGGAAGCAGAGCAAATCAGGACTCCTGGAGTGTCAGTCAGAGATGCAGGTTCACTGGGGAAGGCTGGGGGTGATGGAGGGGAGGGCAAGCTATCCGGGTTGGGGATGAGGCCATTCAGAAGTCTCTGCAGAGCTAGACACAGTCCCCCCTTTGTACTGCATTTATCTAACTTGTCAAGTTTATAGCCACGTTACCTTCCAAGTGTGTAGGAAAGCAGATATTGGTGCTGTCAAAGGGCCTGCCTGTGGTTTGCACGACATAATGACAGATGCAGAAAACAAATGGGAGGGGAGAGGAGCCTTCAGAGACCACAAAAGAGCCTTTATAATTACGCCTCCGCCAGTCTCCAGAGCAGCCTCACCCCCACCCCCACCCCCACCCCCACCCCCACCCCACAGAAGTGCCTGGCCTGTTTGGGGGTGCTGTCATCCCTAGATCTGTGGCTACGTGGGCCAGCTGCCTTGCACACATCTACAAACCACTCTGCGCAGACTTGGCGGGAACTGTTCCATGCCACCCCTCTCCAGGCTAAATAGCTGCCATCCCAGTAACCTTTCTTCGGGGGGGGGGCCTGATTCACCATGCCTTTAATCATCCCTGTCACTTTCTGTTGCAATCTCCCGTCTCACCACATCCCTCTCCCCCTCCTCCCCCCAGGGTGGGGTGGAGAAGCCGAGCCAACCGGAATGATAGGCTGTGTGTGCCGCTGTCTTCTCTGGGCTCATGGGCCTGGCAGCTGTGGGTCTCAGGATGTCTGTAGCATGGCAGCCCCAGGCTGTTACTGCAGCCCATAATGCAACGGAGCGCTCCCTGATCCTTCAAGTATGTTCTCCGGGACCAGAAAGCCACTGAATCCATCCAAGAATCTCTTTCAGTTGATTCTCACCATTTTCTTCTTGCTGGTAAGCTCACTGTATGACCCCAGAGCAGATCCGTTGTCTATCATGTGACCCCTGAGCATAGCCTGATCCCAACAAGTCCACCTTCACTAGCATGCCTGATGATGATGATGATGATGATGGTGATAATGAGAATAATACTAATATTATTAGTAGTAGTAGTATTAATATAATACTAATAGTTTTAGTATATAATATAATATAATATACTAAATATTAATATTTAGTATATTATATAATATACTATAATATATATTATATAATATATAAATATATTTATATAAATATATAAATATAATATACTTAATAATAACAACAATAACAACAATTTAAAGAAGCTGGGAATTTATCTTTAAATACATTCCTCAGCTTTATGGTGGAAACATCTGAATGGGTGTGGAAAGGACCCTCCCCCCTCTTGCAAGCATGAAGCCCTGAGTTCAGATCCCAAACACCACATAAGAGCTAGGTACACAATGGGCATGTATCTATAACCCCAGTACTGTGGGGGTAGGAGTGGGAGGGTTAGCAGAAGCAAGCAGATCAGATTCCAGGTGTAAGTTAGCCAAGACAGCACAGCTTGATCCATGAGTCCAGCTTGAGTATTCCTGCCTCAAAAAATAAGGCAGAGAGCTAATCGAGGAAGACAACTGATGTCGACCTCTATCCTACACATGTGCGTGCTCATCCACCCACACGTGTTAACGCATACATACATTGCACACATAGTGTGGTGGTTTGAAAAAGAATGCCCCTCCCCCATACCTAGACTTGTATATTTGAATGCTTAGCTCTCAGGGAGTGGCACTACTTGAAAAGGATTAGGGGGTGTGGCCTTGTTGGAGAAGGTGTGGCTTTGTTGGAAGAAGTGTGCCACTGTGGGCGGCCCCTGAGATTTCAAAAGCCCTAGCCAGGCCCAATGCTGCCTTCCAGCCCCTGTCTGCACGCCACCATGCTCCTTACCATGATGATAATGAATTGAACTTCTGGAACCATAAGTAAGTCCCGACTAAACACTTTCTTTCATGAGAGTTGCTTTGGTCATGGTGTCTCTTCACAGCAATAGACCACACGCATACAAAGACACAAACAAACAAAAAGCCAAATATAATTTTTTAAAATTAGATGTCTTGTTATCAAGTCCTTCACCTACTTGAAAGCCTTCTACAGCCCCTGATGCTATTTGCCGTGAGGGATGTAGATAGGTCACCAGATTACAGTCCCAAGGACTTTTGTGCCTTCTTTTCTCTTTGGGTCCAGGTCCGTATTCCCAGAACCTGTCCCTGGTTCATTTTCTCCTCACTTTATCTATCATAGCCCCATGCTCACATGTTATTGGATGTTGTATGAGTGTCTTTGTAGGGCTGGAGAAATGGCTCAGTGGTTAAGGGCACCGCCTGCTCTTCCATTCTGAGTTCAATTCCCAGCAACCACATGGTGGCTCACAACCATCTATAATCTTATCTGATACCCTCTTCTGCAGATAAAGCACTCATAGACAATTAAAAAATACAATAAATAAATCTTTTTTAAAAAAAATGAGTGTCTGTGTATATGCAGGTTAGGGTTCTTTGACCATAAGCAATGGGAATCAGCCTGACTAACTTAAAAAGAAAAAAACTGAAAGTGATAGATTAGAAATGAAAGGCAGCATCTAAGCCTGACATGGTGGCACATGCCAGTAATTCCAGCACCCACACAGTGCAGAGGCAAGTAGATCACAAATTCAGGGCCAGCTTGGGCTACATAGCAAGATCCTGACTAAGAAAGAAAAAGAAAAAAATTTTAAAGCAAAGGCTTGGGATACAGCTCTGTGCCTGAGGAGATGCGAACAAATCTCTATTTACCCCAGACAAGGCACTGACAGCACACCAAAGAAATGACCCCACCCACCTTGGAAAAATCAATGGGTTTATTGTACTTATTTATGGATGGAGCGTAAGTCTGTGTCACCAAAAGCCACATCCTGGTACGAGTGACAAGTCACGAAGCTGCAATCCTTGGCCTCACTATCCAACTCACAGACAGCTCTGAAGAGAATCTCCTCTCCCCCCAAGGAACCTGCTGCCTCCTTTTGTAGCCTTTCCTGAACCTTTTAAGTTTTGTGAATTCTCTGAGTCCTATGAGCCTCTCCCTCGCTCTGAGGGGAGGTCAGGTCAAAGGAAATGACCACACAACATGTGTGCACGGCCCTGGGTGTGAGCCTCAGAGCAGAAAGAAAAAAGAACAAGAAGGGGAAAAGAGATAGAGGGAAAAGAGAAAAAGAGAGAGGAGAGGAGAGGGAAAGGAGATGAGAGAGGCGGGGAAGAGAGAGGAGGTAAGCTGGGCGTGGTGGCTCACGCCTTTAAGCCCAGCACTCGGGAGGCAGAGGCGGGTGGATCTCTGTGAGTTCGAGGCCAGCCTGGTCTACAAAGTGAGTCCAGGACAGCCAGGGCTACACAGAGAAACCCTGTTTGAAAGAAAAAAAAAGAGGAAAGGGAAGGGAGGGGGGAACAGTCCAGAATTCAAACAAAATCAGGTTTTGTTTGGGAAAGCACACCACAGTCAGATAATCAGTTATAGCTGTCTTCCATCATCATTTGGCTCTGCTTAAGGTTTCATTTCAGGGTCTAGAATCTGGTCAACCAACATGACGGTGTAGCAAATAAAACCGCAAGATGCCCGGCCAGGCTTCCATCTCAGCTAAATGAGGAGCGATTGTCTGTAGAGAGGCATCCCATGCAGTGTTGCCTGAGACAGTCCTTTTCATCCCTGAGCTCTGTGCCAAAGCTCCTGGTAGGTGAGCTCCCCCTCAGACTCATGTCTGCACCACACACACTGGGTCCCAACTTGCAAATGGCTTCTGCCTCCAAGATGGCCGTGGCTGTTATTTCCTTCCCATTCATTTTAACAGCCCAGCTTAACTTGTCTCAAAACTATATATTAGCTGACACAAATACAACCATACATGGGATTTTTACAATTATTATTTATTTCCTCTTGACCTCTACCAAGGAGAAAAACTTTATTTTATTCTGTGACATTTCACATGTGTACACAATGCATTTTAATATTTGCACTGTTCCCCTTCCCCACTCCTGGGAGCCCCTTCTTCCCAGCAAGGCCCCCTCACTATCGTGTCTTCCTCTGTGCTCCTCCCAAGTACTTAAAGACCAGCTCTGATACTACTCCTTGCACTCACTATGCATTTTCACACTCATGACTGAATTCTTCATTGCCCACATGGATTAAGTGATGGATTGGCATATGTAATGCAGGCTCCCACTTCACAGGTGGAAAATACAGACGTTTGTTTTGACCGTGCTCTCTGTGTCTCTGTGTCTCTGTGTCTGTCTGTCTGTCTCTCTCTGTGTCTGTCTGTCTGTCTGTCTGTCTGTCTGTCTCTCTCTCTCTCTCTCTCTCTCTCTCTCTCTCTCTCTCTCTGTGTGTGTGTGTGTGTGTGTGTGTGTGTGTGTGTGTGTGTGTGTGTGTGTATAAAACCTAGGCTGGCCACTAGTCACAACAATCCTTGAAGCCCTGCCTCCTTAGTGCTGTGATCGCAGGCCTAAGTCAGCATCATGTCTTAAGAAGTTAAGACTTATAGAATTCCCAGGAGACCACAGCAGAAATGCAATGACGTACATCTTGAATATTTCATTAGGACTTGGTTGGCTATATGATTGAGATTTTCCAGAAGGAAAAAAGACTTTGGGGGCTGGAGAGATGATTCAGTGCTTAAGAGACTGGTTGCTCTTCCAGAGGTCTCAGATTCCATTCACAGCACCCACATGGCAGCTTACAACTATCTACAACCCAGTTCCTGAAGACCCAACACACCACACAGACATACATTCAGGCAAAACACCAATGCACATAAACTAAATATAAATAAGAAGAAAAGAAATTAAGACTTTGAAAGGTAACTTGGAGCTAAAGGTCTGATTCTGAGAACCAGAACAGTATCTTCTTTCCTTTGTGTTAAATGTTTCTTCTACTTTTTTCTATTTCAGGCTTTGTACACTGTGGTGTGTGATGTGTGGTGTAATGCTTCACCAACACTGGGTAACACAAAAGTAGCCAAAATAATGAGTGGGTGAGCAGGTAAGTGGGTGGATGGATGGATGGATGGATGGATGGATGGATGGTTGGATGGATGGATGGGTGGGTGGATGGATGGATGGATGGATGGATGGATGGATGGTTGGATGGATGGATGGGTGGGTGGGTGGATAGATGTGCCAATAAACTGTATTGAGAGAGGGAGGGTTATATTTGACCCATAACTTTGCTTACCAATGCCTACTCCATACCATACAAGAACAGCTTTCAGCCTTTTTAGGCCTAAAAGCATTGGACTCCAATTGGTATGCCATCATTTTGTCTTATGTTGATGTTAGATCATTTTATTCTATCTATCGATCTATCTCTTACCTCTTTGCATTTGCATTATTGGAGCAATAACTGACCTGGTGTCCCACAACTCGGTCAGTCCTGCATACACTGTGGCAATGTTTGCTCTCATACATGTGCACACGCCCAGCCATGCGCATCCTTCCTCCCCTGGACTCTTCCCAACCTACACGTGAGATTACTTGTAGTAGGCATTGTAAGGTGGTACCAGGGAATTTCCAGAAGCCCCTGGCTTTAATGAGGATAAACCATCCTTCTGGCTCCCCTTCAGTAGGATGCTGGGGCTTCCTCCCATGGGCCTTCTCCTTGACAAGATTCTCCCAGGAAAGCTCATGGATGGAATGGTACCTCTAGTAGGCAGGTCCTTTTGAGGCCCATCTCAGCTTTGGTCAGGAAGACACAGGAGCTAGCTTCAGCAACTTCCTCACCATGTAGAGTGGAAAGTCTGTGTCACATGCCCTCCCCGGGGAAGGCGGGAGCTCTCTCTAACTAAACAATATACTTCATCTTATCACTGCAATTGGTTATAGAGGCCGGGAGGATGAGGTGCCTCCCTAGAAGGCCAGTTGCTCAGGTGGCTGAAGCTGCAAGTCTTCGGGCATTGTGATTGGATACCTAGAAACTGATTTCACATGCAGAAAGCCAATAGGAACCAATGGCCAATGTCTGAAGAGAGGATGCTGGGCCTTTAGGAGGGTTTCCCTTGGGTTAGAAAGATAGCTAAACCGTTGAAGGCTAAGGCTCACAGGCAAACTTTAGAGAGTGATTTTTCCAGGTGCAGGTGCATGTACAAATTCAAGTAAAAAGCAAAACTAACTTAGAGGCCAAGAAGCCCCAAATTCTGCTCACTGAAAAGAAAACCAAAGCCCAGAGGCATCACCTTAGTTCAGCATGATACCAAGGAGACAAGTGTATCTTGTCTTTACAAATAGCATTTAGAAAGACAACAATAAACTTGCTCAACAAAATTGGTGGTCATAGCTAGGAAGCTTTCTTAAAATGTCACTATGTTGCTCCCCTCCCAACACAGCTCAAAAAGCCACTCATGAGATCAGCTTTCTCAGAAATGTTTAACATTGGTCTTCTCAGGAGTTCCACAGCCTCACAGGCAAAGCTCTCAGGGGACATCAGAAGCATCCTTAAATATCTTCATGGGGGCTGGAGAGGTAGTGCAGTGGTTAAGGGCACTGACTGCTCTTCCAGAGGACCTGGGTTCAAATCCCAGCACCCACATGGCAGCTCACAACTGTCTGACATTCTCACATAGACATACGTGCAGGCAAAACATGTAAAATAAAGGTAAAAAAATTCTAAAATAAATGAATAAATATCTTCATGGCCTTATAAACAATCAAAGACAGCAACATACACAGGGTGCAAGCAACTTTTGGGCGTTGAATGCCCTGTAACTACTATTTAGAAGTTACATAACCTCAAGGAAATAATTATTCTAATTTCCAGATTCTTCCCTTTAAGATGATCATAATGGTATTTATTGCATAAAAGTTATAATTAAGTAACCAAACCCTGTCTTTGGAGCTCAGGGCACATTATTGAAAAATTCATAACTCAGTAATAGTCACAGCTGTGACTGTTGTCCATCCCTCTGCCTCTGGTTCAGCTCTGATTATGAGTTGGTATTCTGCACTCTTTCATGATCTGAAACAATCATTTAATGGGACTGATAGACACTTAGATGTTAATTATGGCCTGAACAAAACAGCCTAGCTCCCTGGGCAGAGCCACAGTCAGCCCCGGGTAGCTCTCTCCTCAGACACAAAGTGATTTTCAGAGCAGACTTTTCTTCAGTTTGTTTGTTTGGTTTTTTTTAAAGGGTGTTCACTAAGCACATGTCACAAGCTAGCAGATCAGATGTACAGTAAATCAAGGGAATAGACGAGAAAATGTGGGGAAAAGCTAGTATACAATTAGCCTTGTGGGACAATCTTCTATGGTTACAATTTTTTCGTAAACTTATGACCTCCTTTGGAAACTGTGAAGACTGAAGGCGGTGCAAAGCAGGGATTTCTATAACCAGACGAGTTCATCCTCCAAAGACTCCTCAGTGGACTAGACGGCAGTGGCCCATATCACTAAACATTTTAGAAGACCCTTCCTGGCAGTGGATAAAGAGACACCTTGTTGGTGGTGGTGTTCTTATATCAGTCAGAGGCAGAGCAAACACCAATCTTTGTTCATCTTAGCTTGATGCTTGGCTTAGCGGCCAAAACTGTCTTATGTCTAAGACTCATAAAAATAAAATCCAGGCAATGCAGTACAGAGGGAGGAAGACAGACAGAGACCTGTGGGCCACCATGCCACCCACAGAGCTGCCCTCCAGCACACGGCCCACAGATACCAACTGCCTACCACACCATGCAGCACAGATGGAGAATGTCACCAAAGGGCCTGCCAGCCACGTACCCAACCTGCAGCAGGAGCCACCACAATGTGTGAGTACGTGGTGAACATATGGGAGAGAAAGAAAAGTGGAGCAGCTTAGGCAGTATGGAAGAGAAATGAACCTGGAGACTCAGGGTAGAGAGGAGTAGCCTGTAGTTAGTGGCCAGCCCTGCCACCTGAGGCCATGGTGAAGTCCCAGCTCAATCTGAAACTGATATGGGTGAGCCGGCTCCCAAGGGCATGAGTGTGGGAGCGCTAACCCCAACCACATAACTGCCATGGCACAGGGATGGCACAGGGATGAGGTGACCACCCACCACTACCACCACCCCTGCCGCCACCCCGATAACTCTAGTCATGAGATCAGGAGAAGCAGCCCTGCCCCTCACCAGCTGCAGACTCAGGAAAGCAGGCCCTGCGCCACACCTGAGCAACACAGTAGAGCCAGCCCTGGTAACAAAGGCACAGGTAAACCAGCCCAGAGCGTGTGAGAGCAGGAGAGCTGGCCCAGCCCCTCACAGCTGTAGCACTTGGGAGAGTAGCCACTGCACCTAGACTGGACAGCACAGTGGGGCTGGCTCTGGAGGCATAGATGTGGGTGAGCCGGCCCGGAGGGCATGAGAGCAGGAGAGCTGACTTGTCTCTTGCAGACGGTGCCATTGGGTGACCTAGTCAGAGCAGTGCTGGAGAGTTTGCAGGTAAAGGAAAGCCAGAGTGCTACCACCCAGGCTCAGATCCAGGGCTCTGAGTAGGCCCACCCCAACGTCTATGTCATCTGTGAACAGTTGGCATATGTGAAGGAGCCAGTCCTGCTGTTTCAAAGCTGCAGGATCTCCATGACAACAGGGCAACAACAGGATAACCAGAAGGAGTCCCAATGACGATCCAACATTAATGGTGTCAAAGAAGACAGAGATCTTGGGCAAGACTCTGACTCACTGCAATGAACATTTTCAAGTGAAGATGTGTGCACAGAGGGAAAACTCTGTGGGACACACTGTGACACACAACAGCTTCCGCACGAGATGCGTTCTGTGCTTTCTTCTTGTTGTTGTCTGTTTATTTGTTTGTGTATGTTTTATTGGGGAGGCTGAAAAAGTGAAGGGTAGGGATGAGGGGGATGGGCAGGACTTGGGCATGATTTGAAACTCACAAGATATCAATAAAAAGCTTTTAAACATTAAGAAAGGAACACAGAGCTGGAGCCGTGGCTCAGCCACTGACATGCACACTGCTCTTGCAGAAGATCGAGTTAGGCGCCCAGCACCCACGTTAGAGTGCCTGAAGTGTCTCACAGCCTCCAGGAACCCCAGCTGGAGGGGTGCTAACATCTTCTTCTGGCCTGTGGACACCAAAACACACACGTATACGCCCACACACAAACACGCGTGCATAGTTAAATATCAGCATTTTTTTTAGCCTTTAAAAAAAAAACACAAAGAAGACCACCAGAAACTTCGTTTCCCTGGGAAGAGGAGAAAGCAAAGACACGTTAGCAAAAACAGTCTCTGTGCCTTTTCCCTGCCCTACTTGGCAGCATCAGAACACCCTTGACAGAAAAACCGAGAAAGGCTTAACATTAAGTTTGAAAAGTATGAATTCCCGTAACAGTCAGCGACTAAAGGAGCAATATTTTTAGTCCGTCACTGGAGTCTGGTTATTATTACCATCAATGCCAAGTGTCTTGTTCCTACTCTCTTTGATTTAAGGTCAGTTTCTCTGTAAAAAGCTTGCTTCATCAAGCACTGTGCACTGATGTTGATTTGGGGAAAAAGAGGACTTGGCAAGGGGGAAATATTACTACATTGGACTGAAACATTGAAATGCCTAGTGATGAAAACACCTCCGGCTTTGATCTGACCCCAGTGCACCTCTCTGGTCTTTGTTTTCTGGCACAGTGTGTTCAGTGCTCTGTGGCTCACTGAACTCACGATCATGCCTCCAACTTGAACAAGGCAATTGCCAAGGAAGGGCTCCAAAACTCTCAGCCCACCTCATCAGGACCAGGGATGCCCTGGTCAAATGACACGTAAGTCAGCACTCATGTCTATAAAGTCACCCCCATGACGTAGCAGGGTCCTTCTTCCAAACAATGAGACAAACAAAACAAAACAAAACACCAAGGGAGGGGAATCTCTTGCTCAGGAATTTACAACTGGACCCGATCCACTACCTCTAGCCCAGGGGGCATTTGGCAGCATCTGGAGATATTTTATCTAAACAGGTTGCTACTTCGTCTACTCATTAGATGCTTATAGATGCTGCTAAACATCCTATAGGGCACAAGACCGAGACTTAACCAGCTTTAGTGCTAAGGTTGAGAAGGCCAGGGACACATGAGACACACGGAGCTTGAAGAATCGGGCCACCCACCCAGCCTTACTGTGCTCTCCTCTCCTGTATACTCCAAGTGCTCAGAGCGCTCCTGGATCTCATTGTTCTGTGGGTTCATCCCTCAGCAGGTCTGGATCCCTCACCCACCACCCTCTCATTTCATCTAGCTAAGCAAGGCCTTCTCACCCGCCAGGTCAGTACACAGGTTCTTGAATTTTCCCATCAAAATCAAGTTGGTGCCCAACTCTGTCCTTTCTTTCCTGAAAGGGGATGAAAGAATCTCCTTGGCATTTCCGGCCACCCCAAAATCTCTGCCTCATGGTCTCAAGTCTGTGAAATGACAGCACTAAGTGGGGTTTGAGGGCCTGTGTTGTATCCCACCCATCTGACCTTGGTCAAAGTGCTTAATCCCTCTGTGACTTTGGATTTTTGCCTCCTAGGAAGCTAAAATTGTATTCCAATGGAAAAGGAGAAGCATTCCTAGTAGCTATTTCTAACTCATGAGGACATTGTGAGAATTTTGGGAAACAGGATTAGACAGACACACCTATAGCAAGCACCTTTTTAAAGTTTTCTATATCATTATTTCTTCAACAATTAAAGCTTATGGATACAACTGCAGAGTATCATGTTAAGTAAAGCAAACCAGACTCAGAAAGACAAACATTACATGTGTTCTCTTATATACAGATTCGTGTGTGTGTGTGTGTGTGTGTGTGTGTGTGTGTGTGTACGTACAGTAGAAAAGGGACCATGATGGAGGAGGAAGATAACTTGAGGGAAGGAGATGGGACAAAAAAAAAAAAAAGAGAGAGACAGTGATGAAATACAGATCATAGGAAGGTAGAAGTGATCTCCCAGGGGGAGGAGGGAGATAGCCAAGAGGCAGACAGGGTAGGAAAGAGTGGTGGGCAAGGGGGTAGATAAAAATAAACTATCATCACATATGTGCATGAAAAGGCCATAATGAAACCATATGAAAATTTGCCAAATAAATTTTAGAAATGGTTAAAATTTGCAAGGCGTAAAGGCTTACTCACACCTGTAATCCAGCACTTGAGGTTGAGGCAGGGGATTTACCATAAGTTTGGAAGTAGCTTAGGCTACATAGTATAATTAGTTCCAATTCCAGCGTGAGACACTGATTCAAAACACCAAAAACAAGCGCCTTAGGCAAACATAATTGTTACGCAAGCATGACAGCCCGAGTTGGATCCCTGAAACTCATGTAAAATAGCCAGATGGGGGAAAGTGATGGCTACTGCTGGTTGTTGGCTTGACTGTATCTGGAATGAGCTCCAGTCCAGAAGTGGAGGGCACACCTGTGATCTGGATCTTGAGGCAGGAAAACAACACACCTTTGACCCAGGTCTTGAGGCTGGAGGACACAAGCATTTGGTCTAGATCTTGAGCCAGGAAGCCACACCTTTAATGTGGGCCGTGTCTTCTGCTGGAAGCCTGTGTAAGGACAACAGCAGAAGAAGGTAGGATTTGTTCATCCTTCCTTCGCCTGCTTGCCCTTGCCTTGCCAGCACACCCATCCCTTCACTGCCACTGGACCCTACGTCTTCAGAATTCCAGCTTAGACAGAAAACCATCTGGACACGCAGCCTCTTGGGCAGGACAACTACTAGATTCTCAGACTTTCTATTCACAGGCAGCCATTGTTGGATTAGCTGGACTGCAACCTGTAAGTCCTTCCAATAAATTCCCTTTACATGTATTTATATAGAAAGAGCTTTGTTCCATAAGTTCTGTGACTCTAGAGAATGCTGACTAATGCAGGCCATGAACTTCTGTAACCCAACATTCCTATAGCAAGACAGGAGCTACCCAGGAGCTCATAGGCCAGCCATCCTCAAGTACACAACATGGCAGAAACAAGAGAGACCCTGCCTCAAAAAACAAGGTCAAAGAAGAGAACCAATTCCATAAAGTTGTCCTCTGACCTCTGTAGGTGCATCCTGGCACATGTATGCTTGAACTCTCAAACATTCTCACACATATTTCATTTTAAATAGAATTAAATTTTAAGTAACAAAAGAAAGGAGAAAAAAGGCCTGAGGATATAATCCAGTTGTAGAACACTTTCGTAGAATGCTCAAGACCCAGGATTTAATTCCCAAATTTCTTCTTCTTCTTCTTCTTCTTCTTCTTCTTCTTCTTCTTCTTCTTCTTCTTCTTCTTCTTCTTCTTCTTCTTCTTCTTTTAACAACAACAAAAGGACCATGAGGGTAACTTAGTAGATAAAGGTGCTTTGATGACCTGTGTTCAGTCTCAGAAGCCTACGTAAAGATGGAAGGAGAGGACTGACCACATTAAGTTGCTCTTTGGCCTCTGCAATCACTCTCTGACACATGTGTGCAAGAGAGAGAGAGAGAGAGAGAGAGAGAGAGAGAGAGAGAGAGAGAGAGAGAGAGTGTGTTAAAGACATTCTGAGACCTATGGTCCTTTAGCATGACCCTACCCTATCTTTTTTTCTCTCTCTCTATGGAGAATCAGAGTTCAGATCATTTGCAGGAGGGAAGTCTTCATCAAACACTTCTTATCTACAAATAGAGAGATTAAGAGACTTGGAAAGGGTCTCTGGGCAGGTCTTTTGTCCCCACTTTCTCCTTGCTTTGGCAGTGATAATTTGTATGACTCCTGATCTATGGGACAGTAAGGATCCCTTAACTATCTCCACCCTCAGACTTACAGCAGGGCCCTGCCTCTGCTTTCTTCATAAGACACAGAGGTGCCAAAGCCCCAGCTTGTCACAGCACAGCACTCCAAAGAAAGCAGTAAGGTTTCTCAGCGGAGACTTAATGGACTTGGGCAATAGCCTGGAAGAAAAGAAAACTCTGAGTCTGAAAAGTCGACCAAACGCAAATAATAGCCTAAATAAATTTAGAACACTCCAGGGCAGGCTCCTACAGCCTTCTGCCCCTAAATCACCGTCCTGAAAAAGGGCTGCAGAATGTTGCCACAGGGCTACACTGGCCTGGCCACAACTCATTCATCTGAACTCCCTGTGCTCCATTTACCTTTCGACAGCCCCCTGCCTCTCTCAGCTATGCTTTCTTTTTCCCTCAACCGCTTGGGTTTTTTAGAAGCTCACTCTTTGCCAATATTTTCTATTGCTTCTACAAGTCCTGAGACCGCTGACATCTAGAGAGGAATGACATGTCCTGGACCATGGAGTGACAGTTGGGCCATAGCTGGAACCAGGGCTTTTTGGGTGGAGGTGGGGACTAAAGTCTCATGTAGCCCAGGCTAGCCTCAAGCCCACTATGTAATGAGGGTGACCTGGAGGTACATAAGCCAAACCCATCTCAACAGAGCACACGAAAGACTGTAGCAAAATTTCATACCTACTTTCCAAGTGCTGAGGTTATAAGTGTGCTAGGATCACAGGTCAGTTTGGGGGTACTGGACATTGAACCTCAGGCTTTATGAAAGCTAGAGAAGTACAATCAAGGAGCAATCCCTCAGTGTCTTGGGGGTGATTGGGTTGAGGTGACTTACGAAGGGGCCTTAAAAGCTCTCTTCAGCAACATGAAAAGTGATTTGGCTTTTGGGTTCCAGTAACAACACAAAATGAGCTAGTGTGAATTTCCACACCCTCTACAAACCCACACAAACATGAGCAGAAAAAAAATATTTTCACAGGCGTACTTGAGCTCATAAAATAAAGAAAATCCCTATGTACAAGAAATAAAAATAACTCCTGTTAAAGGTTGAGCACATCAACAGACACAGCGATGGTTCAAGAAGATATTTCACCCCGCAGCAAGGGGCCAAGCTGTGGCCACATGCAATCTAAGATAAGCATGAATGTGGCCCAACGCAAAATCATAAGCTTATTGAAAACAGTATGACGTTTTTCTTAAAATTCTACTGTTCAGTTCTCCAGTGTGAACTTTGTAGAAGACAGTGTTGGGCATGCCTGGCAGAGGCTGAAGTGTTGAGTGAGACCCAATAAAAGCCACCAACGATGAGCAGATGCCGTTTGGGGGATCTGAGGTGGAGCTCGCAAGAGTACCAGAGACTCTCAGGTGACAGTTACTTTGAGCCTTTTTCATGGACCTAGGGAATTCCTAGTGATCCTTGCTCCTTTCCAGGGTTAGAGATAAGATAAAGAAATCTCCTGGAGAAAAAGAAGTCTCACTAGAGCACCAAACACAAAGGTGTTCTACAAATTTACACTGCTTACCTGGTGTATGGACCACGGTGCTCCAGGAAAACAAAGCCAATAGGATTGACTTTAATAGATTAGCCTGGAGGTCCAGAGAATCACTGATGTTACACTTCAAGTCCAAAGATAGTTAGGAGGCAAAAACCTTGTTCTCTCCAGTCCTCCAAGTGATTGAATTATACCCACTCACACTGTAGAGAGGAGTGTTCCACTCAAAGTCTCTCGATTTACATGCTAATCGTACCTCTCAAAACACCTTCACAGCAACAGCTACAGAGGTGTGTGACAAAAATCTAAAAATAATCTAGCAAGGTTAGCATATAAATTTGTCCCATATACCTGACATATAAATTATTTTTAAATAAACATAAGCCAACACAAAATTTGACTCTTGTACTATCCCTTGGGCATCAGGAAGGTCAATGAAGTTCTCTTTATCCCAAGGGGGAACACAGCTAAATTAAAAATTACAGTAAAGAAGGGTGCAAAACAAATAAGAGAGCTATTACCTTGTCCCCGATGGCCAAATGCCAGACAAAGGCAACTTTAAGGGAGAAAGGGTTTGCTTCAGCTGGCTCACAGTTCACAGAATTACAGTCTGTTGTCCCAAGGAAGGTGGAGGCGGTTTGGTGCAAGGCACATACCAGAAGCAGAAAGAATGCTAGTTAGCACACAGCTGGCTTTCCCTGCGCCCCACCCCCACCCACCCCCACCCTGTTTTATTCAGCCTGGGACTCCAGCCCGTGGATGGTGCCTGTTCTTTTTGTTTGTTTGTTTTTTATTAATTTATTCTTGTTACATCTCAATGGTTATCCCATCCCTTGTATCCTCCCATTCTTCCCTCGCTCCCACTTCCCCCTTATTCCCCTCCCCTATGACTGTGACTGAGGGTGATTACCTCCCCCTGTATATGCTCATAGGGTATCAAGTCTCTTCTTGGTAACCTGCTGTCCTTCCTCTGAGTGCCACCATATGGATGGTGCCTGTTCTTTAGGGGAGGCTTTCACTCTTCAGTTAAACCTCTAGAAACATTCTCACAGGCACAACCAAAGGCACGCCTCATTAATGCCCTAAGCATTTTGTAATAAAATCAGGTTGACAATTGGAATTGGCCATCCCGTACCCCCAAACACTTTAAAATGAAGCAATAATTTTAAGAAATTATGGCCCTATGTGTTTAAAATGCCAAACAAGCAAAGAGGAATTTAAAACACAAAGAACATGTAGAATAGTGGGGTTTTTTTTTTAAGATAAATTTAAGAAAAAGAAACTTATAGAGCTTTAGAAATTAAAGACATAGTCAAACTGTATTAAACAGAAGATGGAACGGTACAGTGCTAAAGGGGAACGGAAGGAAAGGAAGGAGACGTGTTCAGAGAGTGCCGAGAACAGTTTACAGCAGCGACATGGCCGTGATGGCCAGCTCTGATTGTCAACTTGATATCACGCTGGAGAGCAACATGTGGGCTTGCCTTTGAGGGTATTTTCCGAAAGGCTTTCCTGAAGAAGGAAGTTGTACCCTGAGTGTGGGCACTGCATGTGGGGTGAAGTGAGAAAAAAGAGAAAGTGGACTGAGGACCAGCAGCCGTCTTTCTCTGCTTCCTGACTACATAAGCTAATGTGACTAGCTATTCATGCCATGGGCTGTACCCCCAAACTGTGAGCCACAGTAAATGCTTCCTTCTTCCGTGTCCTGCCCGTGAAAAGTATCCTGTTACGGCAACAAGAGGAACAGCTGAGGCAGACAGAGATCTTTAAACTGAAGAAACATGGAATCTGGAGCAAGTAGAAAAGTACACGCAGGATCGTTTTAGAAAAGGCCAGGGGCTGGAGAGATGGCTCAGTGGTTAAGAGCACTGACTGCTCTTCCAGAGATCCTGAGTTCAAGTCCCAGCAACCACACGGTGGTTCACAACCATCTGTAATGTGATCTGGTGCCCTCTTCTGGCCTGCAGGTGCATATGCAGGCAGAGCACTGTGTACATCATAATAAATAAATAAACTTGAAAGAAAGAAAGAAGGAAGGAAAGAAAGAAAGAATAGAAACAAAGAAAAGGCCAAACACAGGCCACAGAAAAATCATAACAGCACCAGAGGATAAGAGAAATTATCAGGGGAAAAAAGAAGTAGACAGCAGGCTTGGCACTAGCCTAAGCCAGCCAGTAATAGCTCTGTGCTAATGCATCAACCATCACTGTAGAGCAATCAACCAAGCTCAATCAGCTTGGTTTTTTTAAACCATCCCATCTTTGGAAGAGGACAAGAGTCTCTGTTACTTAAAGAATAAAATTCCCCCTATGAGCATATACAGGGGGAGGAGGTCCCCCTCAGCCACAGTCATAGGGGAAGGGAGTAGGGAGAAAGCAGGAGGGAGGGAAGAATGGGAGGATACAAAGGATAGGATAGCAATTGAGGTGTAATATGAATAAATTAATAATATATATTGATTTAAAAAATAAAAATAAATTAAATTGAGCTGAGATGAATGGGAGAGTCACTGATAAGAGAAGACATGAAACATGCGGTCGATCCTAACAAAAACTGTGAGGTAGCAATAATTATAATGTCTGGTTCTGCGACATTTAAGGACAAAGAGGACATCAAACGCTAAATATTAAAAAAAAAATGGAATTGGGGCAGAGTCAATAGAGCGAGAGCATCCTTAGCACGTACAGAGTTTGATCCACTGGAAACTTATTACAGCAATATGCATGACTAATAATAAGTACCTATCCTGGCTCCTGGGTTAATACTCTTTCTTCTTCATTCTTGTAACAGAATCTGGAGTTTCCCACAAGTCAGCAACGGGCTGCAGATGAGACAGCACATACACAGCACAGTCCATGTGTTGTGCCTCTGCCCGGTGAATCAGAAAGAAGCTACCTGATGGGCCTCTAGAAGAGGTGGTTTGTCTTTATTCATCTCTGTTTATCTCCCTTCCTACCCAGGAATAAGGACAAAACGCCTGGAGGCACAGTGGGCATCTTGTAAGCAGGAAGATGGGGAAAGCTACTCAATACTAAGGGTAAAAGAAAATTACAATAAAAGGATCCTGGGGCCCTGGTGGTGTCCATAAGGACTTGCACTAACTCTGGCCGCTTAACTCTGACCTTCTAACGTCAAAGCAACTCCTAGGTGTGTCATTCCTTCCTTCCTACTGTGTGCAACCAACTGTAACTCTAAACTGTGGTGTGAAGTTACAGAAATAAGTATTTGGGCTTTGTCCCTGGTTTCTGGCACACAGGTGAGTGGAATGTCACGCGTGACAATGAGTTACCTGGTGTCAGGAGCCCCTTGGTAGCTTCAGGATAGGTGCTGATCACCTGAAAAAAAAAATAAGACATGCTCAGAGGGCTAGGCTAACTCCCTCACCTGCTTCCATCTCCCAGAGGCGTATATATCTAACCTCAGAAAACAGAGAGGAGCTAAGGGCTCATTTCATCTATCAGTGGCCAAAATTTTCATCAATCCTAGTTACAAAATTAAACTCATTTAAAAAAAAAACAGAAACTTAAACAAAGAGGTCCAGGGGATTTCAGAATTGGCAAACTCATCCTTATGCTAGATCACTATGAACCCAGGCGACCCCGGAGTCTGGGATCAGGAGGCTGGGGCGTGATGAGGAACGGCCTGCATAACAGAGGAGCCTAAAGGATGGGCGTCACCTCTACAGAGAGCTCCCTCCCAAGAGCCTTCCTGCCACAGAAATTCCACTTGGCAACAGTCATTGCCCCAGCTCTGGGCCTCGAGGGAGGTGGTGACAGGGCTGCCAGTGTCTATGCTGCTAGTGGGGATGGAGAGGCCACTGGGTCAGCCCCACAAGCCAGACTACACACGCGCACGCACACGCTTCTGGAAAACAGGAATAGAACAGGTGCTGTACTGAGGACCCCCGAGTCCCACAAGAACACACAGCTCAAGCTTTCTGAAGTCTCCAGAGCAAATGCTACAGACCTCGCTGTCTTTAGAAATAGAAGAGATGTGGCTCCTGGGGCATCATACATGCCCCCTCACCTACACAGCCTAGGCAGTGATGATAACAGCAGGCTCAGGAACAAACATGCCCTCTCTGTAATGGACAGAGACATAGGACTACTGCCAACAGGATCCTGGGGACATTCCCAAAGGCTGGCCCTGGGCCATAGCTCTCAGTCTCTCTCCATCACAGTGCCTGCCTAATGGAATGAATCTGAGCCGTGAGCTTATTTCTGACCCAGGAATGTTGGCCACTTAGTCACATCCCACCTTCCCTCCAAATGTATCTCTGTTCCTTTTCCCACTCTGAGTGACCCTCCCCCACCTGCTATTTCCCAAGCTGGCCTTGGGGACATCATGCCAAAGGCCCACTGGTGATCTTGTTTTACATGATACATTCCCAAAAGAAACCCAAAAAGTCCTTTCCAGGAAAATGCCATTTTAAAAACTCAGCCCCAGACACCGTGGCAACAAAAGGAAAACAAAAGACTTGGCAGGAAGGTTTTTCTGAGTCAGGACTTTCACTCTAAAATACCTTTTCCAAACCCTGTGCAGTGGGAACAACGCCAGGGGTCAGTTCTGGAACACGCAAGCGATCCCAGACACCAACTGCTGCTCTCTGCATAATTGTTTCTCCTTGACTAGAACATTCTGAGATGCTCCACCAGGCTTAATCCAGGAGGCCTTCCAAGGGTCCCCAAAGGAAGAAGCAGTCATTGAAGGGTCAGGAAATAGCTTCTACCTCCCTTGGAAGGGACTCCCCTGCCACCACCACAAAGCTGAGAGCCAGCAGGTCACACTATGTTTAGTAGAAAGCTGGTCTTCTCATTATTCAAGTGACAGGGGAGGCAAGATCTCCCCTGGAGCATGCAATCAGGTTCTAGTGTTCTTAGATAGGCTCTAAACAGTATTATATATTCCTTTTAAGAAGAAAAGTCGGTGACTGGAGAGATGGCTCAGTGGTTAAGAGCGCCGCAGGCTCTTCCAGAGGTCCTGAGTTCAATTCCCAGCAACCACATGGTGGCTCACAGCCATCTATAATGTGATCTGATGCCCTCTTCTGCAGATAAAAAGCACTCATATGCAATAAATAAAATAAGGAGACACAGGCACACACACACACACACATACACATACACACACACACACACACACAGAAGAACACAGAAAATGGCCTTCTGAAGACCCATGAGAGAGGCCTCAGAAAAAAGAAAAACAAAAAAAAAAAAACTCTGCCAGGACTTTGCCTGAGACTCACAGCTCAAGAACAAAGAAAGTTCTGTTGTTTGGGATACCCAGACTGTGCATTTTGCTATGGCAACCAGAGAAAGCTAATACAACAGCCACAATCAATATGGCTATTATTATTATTATCATCATCTTGCAGGGGACTACCAGTCTCAAAAGGCTAGGGAGCTTGCCAGAGGAAGATTTGAGACAGGGTCATGTGATTTCAGAGCGCAAGCACGTAGACCTGCGTCCAGCACTTCTGAGTGCTCTGGTATGTGTGTGCACGTTCCACTTCGCTGCCGTATAACAAAACACCCCACAGCCTCCCAGCTGGAAACACCAGCATTTATTTTGCTCATGGCAGCAATTAGGCAAAGCTTGTGGGGAACAGCGTGTCCCCGCACCACGTGTCAGCTGGAAAAACAGCTTGAAGGTTGAACCAAATCACCTGAGGTCTCATTCAGTCATCTGGAAACTGACACTGGCTGTCAGCAAGGAACTTAGCTGTGGCTGGTGTCCAACCCGCCATGTGAGTCTCTCAACATTCACCAAAACCTAATCCCAGCATGGTGGCTGGCTGGCTGTCCTGAGAGAGTGACCAGAGCAGAACCTGTCTCACCTTTCCCAGCAGCCTCTGAAGACACTGAACACCACTTTCTCCGTTGTATCTTCAAGAGAAGGAGGTTGCTGTGTCTGTTCTGGGTTGGAGGCTAGACCGCTCAAGGCTACCTTTTGATAGAAAGAGCGTCTAAAGGGTTTCAAAGCCACCACGGTGGCTGGGTCACAGACACAGCTGTATGTATTTACTGGTAGTGCAATGCCATCAAAAGGGCGTCACACAGGAAGTCAAACCTCTGAACACAGGGTGATATTCCGAAACTGACTGACGAAGAGAAGAGTGTCCACCTCGCCCCCGTGGCCTACATAGGACGGAGGCCACTTAACCCTTGGGTCTGTAAGACAATGCTTCTTTCAGTGACGAGTAGCATCAGGATACTTCTCAGAGGACACTGTTCGGCTTCTAAGTAATGTGACCTGAATGTGGCCTTGTCCCATATCAAAGCTACTATCTTAGAAGAGCAGCGGTCCCTGCATCAAGCAACCCCCCTAGGCATCCAGCACCCCCCATTGATGCTTCTTGTGTAACTCACTTAAGCCTTATGACAACGGAAGTAATACCATTATGTCCATGTTGCAGATGAGCCGAAGCTCCCAGGAGTCACAGAGCTCTCCCGCACCCCACCCCTCAACACCCGGAGTTAGTAAGAGGTAGAGCTAGAACTAGGCATACCGTGCTCTAGCCAGCTCTGTTTGTACTGCCCAGCCCATCTTAGGCAATTTGATGTGAGTGGCCTAGTTAGAACACAACCAAACAAGTGTGCACCATGAGTGGGGGAGAGGCCCTGGAGTCAGACCAAGCTATGTCCAAATCCCAGTTCCGCCATCCGTCGCTTGTGTGTAAAAAAATAAAATAAAATAATGAGGCATACATTACTTCACCGAACAGATTCTCCTTGAGTTAATACACGCACTAGGCTTGGCACAGTGCCTAGCACACAGTAAATGCTTAATAAATATTAGTTATCTTTGCTGTTGTTATTATCAATGATATTTGTGAAAGATTCACTAGAGAGCATAGCATATGGTAGGCATTCAAAAAAAAATGATAGCTGTTAATCTCGTTGTTTAAGTCCTGGAAAAGCTACAGGCATTCAGAGAAGGGCCAGATAACAAGGTAGTGAAGACAGAAAACAGGCTGCCCAAGCAACTGTGCAGATCTGCAGATCTCGGGCTAATCCTAGAGCTTGGGTATGACTGGCCTTGATTAAGTGGAAATGCTTCCCAACAGAGCTCTCGTCCTCATCTGCCTCAAGGAGGAGATGACAAGAGCTTCCGGAGCCCAGAAGCCTCTGGGGGAAAGGAATTTCAAGGAAGAAAATCAGAAACACCCTCCTGCCATGGCAGCAGGAGACTACAAGTCAACAGAGTGTGTGATCCGCTCAACTCGCTGTCCTTTGGGTCAGCGGCAAACTTTGAGGATATAAGTTTGTGCGAGTCAAGTGGTTGGGAGCTGTGTGGGCTTTCCAATCTCAAGCCCAGCCCAGGTCAAGCTGCCAGTGACGCAGCGAGCAGAAGGGATGGGGGTGTGCGTGCATGCGTGCCTGTGTGGGTGATGGAGTGCTGGTTTAGTATGAGCGGGGATGTGGGTTTCATCCCCAGGACTGCACAAGTAAAAATAAATAAATAACAACAGGACTGAGACAATGGCTCAGTGGGTGAAGTGCTTACTGCATAAACGTGAAGACTTGCATTTGGCCACCAGCACCCAAAACTAAAAAGCCAAGTATGGTGGCAGGTACTTAAAATCCCAATGCTCGGGGGGCGGGGGGGGGGGGATCGAGACAGGAGAATTCTAAGGAGTCACTGGCCAACCAGTCTAGCCAGTTAAGGAGTTCCAGATACCATGAGAGACCCTGTCTCAGAAAATGAGGTGGAGGGCTAGAAAGATGGTTTGGTGGCTAAAAGCACTTGCTGTTCTTTCAGGGGACCAGGGGACCATCCTTCAGTTCCCAGAGTCCACATGATGTCTCAGAACCATCCGGCATGTATGTCATGTTCACATATGAATGCAGGCAAAACACTCACACACATGAAAAAATAAAAGTAAATATTGAAGCCGGGCGGTGGTGGCGCACGCCTTTAATCCCAGCACTCGGGAGGCAGAGGCAGGCGGATCGCTGTGAGTTCGAGGCCAGCCTGGTCTACAAAGTGAGTCCAGGACAGCCAAGGCTACACAGAGAGACCCTGTCTCGAAAAATTAAAAAAAAAAAAAAAAAAGTAAATATTGTTTAAATACGTGGAGAGAGATAGAGAAAAAAACTCAATGTACACACACACACAACAACAACAACACACACCAAATGGGTAGATAGCAACTACCAGATTTTTTAAGGGAACAACCATTTTCATCCCCAACCCCAACCCCGACGACACAGAGGGGCACTTGAAGCACACATGAGCATGCACACAGATTCATCAATGCGCACAGCTCCTGGGTGAGCTGACCAAGGTTCCCAAGGTATAATGGTCTGAGCTCACCTAGGAACATCCATCTTTTACTTGTCTGCTAAGCCTTCCCAACACTTCCAGCTCACTGGCTTAAGCACTAGCTCCATGTGGACAGACCACTCCCATGGAAATCCCGTCCACTTGAAAGCCAGCCCTTGGCTCTCATTAGCCTTAGACTATACTAGCGTCAAGACGAAAATAATGTTAATATGCACACACATAACAATGTGTATGCCTTGTAAAGATGAAGAAATAAAGGGCATAGATATACCCAAAGAAATAAAGGGCATAGATATACCCAGCCCACTTAGATATAGGTAATGCAATCAAAAGGGAAGAAAGTGGAGTGTGTGTGTGTGTGTGTGTGTGTGTGTGTGTGTGTGCATATGTATATATACATATATATACATATATATGTATATATATATAATCAAGCTTGCATGTTTGGAGGGAAATAGAATATAGCTTTTTTAAATCATAATTATTTTAAAAACACTCTTCCAAGTTTGACATTTTGACATGCAAATAAAATATATCAGTATCAAAGGAATCCAATCAAAGACACTTGCCCGGGATATGTAAACTTTATGATCTAAAACAAAGGACTGGGTTTCAAAGTTTGTCCTTTCAGGTTTATTGCAAACGTTGCCACTGTGGGATGAAATGGGGTGCGGGGTTGGGGGGAGCACCTGAGGCTTTTAGGCCAGGAATCTCTAACGGAATATCTACCTCCTGAGGACAGGAATCCATGGCTTGAACACAACAAATATTTGTGAAAGGGAGACTAAACAGAAACGCTGTTGCTCCGCATGGTAAGAACACAGCTGAGAACCTACAGGGCACAGTGTGTGAAAAAGTTGAATCATCCGTGGCATTTCCTAGGGAAGCCTGTGGAAGGCCAGTTTGAATAATGCCACCCAGTCTGCTGTATTTATTTATGGTTCCAAAGAGACTTGGATATCATCAGAGCACTTTGGGGCATGGTGTCCGTCACGGGCACAATTTCAGGAAATGACTCAGCCTTGCGTGTTGGCAAGTCTTGAAACACTTAACACAGACAGACCAACACCAGTCAACGAGCCCCTGGGCTGGTCAGCATCAACACAGACCTTCTCTTGAAACTTAAATGCAAGGTGACAAAATGTGGGTCATTGTGGATGCTAAATAATTCACCGAAAAAGTTTGAAAATGATGTACTAAAACTGTAGCCCTTCGCCTGGGCCTCTGAGGTCACTTCCATGCCTGAGATGGAGGGACTGTGCGCTCTTGATGAGCTGGACGCAAAGCAACCTTAACCCTCAACTGTCTGGATAAATGGAGGGGCAGTAATGATGTTGCCGCCTCTTATTTATGGAATGGAGTAACAGTTGAAAACTTACTTGTATCATCCAACAAATGTACTCACCTAACTCGCCAGGAAAATAGAATCAGTGTGTTAACGGGCTTTTCAGGAAAAACAACTACCATCCAGCCCTTTTAGACACTCTTTGTCAGCTATTCATACATAAAGACATAGGCTATTTAGCTTGTTGATTCCTGATGAAATTATATCTCAAGAAACTCAGTTGGTAAAGAATAACCTGGTCCATTTCCCTAGATTGAAATCAATTTTCAGAAGTAAGAGAGATTTAGACTGCTCGGCCCAAGCTTTTGTTGTGAAAGAGAGATTCCCGCGAAAGATTCTAATTTTATGAAAATTGCCTTTCTTAATAGTACACCATAAATGGAGGTCGAAACACTCAGCTTTCTCAGTTAACTTGGTGTCAGGAAGAGCCATGGGCTCAGTCCTCAAAACTAAAATTTCCAATTTTAGAATCCCAGAATCCTACAAATATCTCAGGACTGGTTACTCTACATGTAAAAATCTATCGTACAAAGGATTCCCTCCATGTTCCGCCATGAACAGCTGTTCTCCATTACCAAACTAAATAAAGCCATTGCTCCCAGCTAAAAGATTCAAGGCTGAACTCCGTAGAGTGCACCACAGTGTGAAATGCAAGACCTGACACTGACAAGTTGGGGAAAAGAAAGGTGTCACCTTTCTGCTTCTAAAGTAAAGAAGTAATGAGGCCTGAAAGAAAAAATTAATAATTACATATTTTTATTTTTTCAGATGTTACATTTTTCAGTTTCAAACTTAACATGCAATCTCCGATATCATATGTGTTTGTATAATATGTTCCTCCACCATGTTCAAGTAAAATGAAAGGACATTTGATTATATTTCTGGCTGTTGGTTTTTCTTCAACCTGGTCAAGTTCATTCACTTTCAGGGCCTTTTTGAAGTTCGTAAGACTCTGAACTCGCAGCCTCTAGTGCACTATGAATAC
Source organism: Acomys minous (assembly GCF_964271855.1). NCBI lineage: Eukaryota > Metazoa > Chordata > Mammalia > Rodentia > Muridae > Acomys > Acomys minous. Next base: position 115,183,650 of record NC_140489.1, read on the forward strand.
ACTGGATGTCATTTTCTTTTGTTTGATTTTTTTTTAAAGACCCTGGGATTACTGTGGTGCTCTACCAAGCCTGGTTTACATAGTGCTGGAGGATTGAGTCCAGAGTTTCTTACACACAAGGCAAACAGTCTACCAACTGAGCCATGTCCCCAGCCCTTGTATCTTTGAAATATAAATAAATAAAAGAAGAAAGAAAAGTCAATGGAAATGAAACATTCCCCCTTAATGATGAAAACATAAAATTCAGAATACAAAAAGACTGTGTATCATTTGAGAGCGCTCACCACAAAAAGAATTTATAGGGTGTGTAGATGCAGTTTCCAGCTTCCAGTAGTTCAGCTTAGATTTTTTTCCCCCACTTTACAATGGTACAAAAAGCAAGATGGCCTTGGTTGAAACTGTATTTAAAAGGTTTGATTTTTGAATGTCTTCTGGACTGGCAACATATGGCACAACCCTCTTACACAATTCTGCATCATGGCTCACAGTCAGTTGTGCATTCACAAGGAAGAGAAACCCCTATTATGCTGCGAGCTAGGAGGCCCAGCAGGTTAGTGTAGCGAACGCATTTGCCGCTTATAAGGAATTTATCAGAATGTGGTCCTGTGGGAAGGATGGGGCATCAGTAGCTGTGATAGGCTTTGAATTAAAATGGAATCCTAACACACACAGAGAGAGAGAGAGAGAGAGAGAGAGAGAGAGAGAGAGAGAGAGAGAGAGAGAGTCTTACAGAGTTCTCCTAAGGGTTCTACAACAGTTAGTGCTAATGGTAGCACAGTGTGATGCTGAAATCCTAGCACTCAGGAAGATTGCAAGGAAGTCTGTGAGTTCAAGGCCAGTGTGATTTACATAGTACATTCCAAATCAACCAATATTACACAACTAACCCCTACGGAAGAAATGAAGGAGGGAAGGAGAGGGAGGGAGGGAAGGGAGGAAGAGGGTTGGAGAAGGAAAACAGAGACAAATAATAATGGTTGGGATGTTGTAATATAACTCCCTTCGTTTATTTACTACTGCTGTGTATTTAGGGATTTTTTTTCCAGTTTAGGATTATTGGTCGTGATACCAGCGCTGGCTCCATCTCCTTCTGACCACAGGCAAGTTATCAGCTATAGTGTCACTCCTGGTATTTGAGTTTCCACTTAGAGCTTCCAGTAGCTACTGGACATGGCTTCGCTTAGACTTGCTAATCCTCTGAAGTGGGCTCCCATGTATGATCTCTTCTCCAGCAACTCCGGCACTCGCGTTTTCTGGACCCTCGCTTATTATTGCTCAGAGGGCAAGCATTCATTCCGTGAGGGGAAAGGCCTCTGCTTCCCAGTCACCTCTGTAGGTCCCAGGAAATACAAACAGCACTGTCCAAGCTCTTCCACAAAGTTCAGACTGACAGCCAGGCAAGCCAATCATCTCACAGGCTGCTGCTACTTCTCTGCCCCCCCCCCCCCGCCCCGACCTGTCCCACCCCAACCGGCTCCCCATCATTTCTGCCTACAAATGTCTACCTATGTCACACATGTCTATGAGTTCATCTGGACCCAGAAGAAATGGAAGGAGGAAGTCTCCTTTGTTTAATGAGGGGCTTGTCCTTCACAGCCTTGGGTATCCCCAGTTTGACAGAAAGGTGGACCCCCAGCATCAGGGAGCCTCTGGGTTGATGAAAGAAACCCAGTTTGCTGCTCTGATCAAAGGCTCTTACAGAACCTGCTGATGGCGTCAAGTGGGTTGGTCAGCATGTGAAAATAAGCAAGAGCTGGGAGACATAGTGCAAAGGCCAGGGCTGCAGGACAGCAGCATGGGGACACAATAGGAAAATGCACCTTGTTGCAGATGGACTGTGGAAAGCACAAGCTTGTCAGAGCAAAAATCTGTGAATAACTCTTGAGACAGACAGACAGACACACAGAGACAGAGAAGGCGAACAGCACAGGAGTAAGTGGGGGTGGGAATGCTGCGCAGACAAACACTTATGCTCAATTTCTCGCTCTTAAAACCCCAGAGAATGTGCTGTCTGGTTGTGAGCCTTTACCTTTAATGGCTAAGCCATCTCGCCAGCCCAGGAAATGTGACTTTTAAAAGGCATGAGCCCTTCAAAGGAACAAGAGGAGTTAGCTCATCTTATTTCTTTGGCAGAAGAATTTCAGGCCATTTCCAGAAAACTTAAAGCCAACAGAAGGGAATTTGATGACAAAGCAGAACAGAATCCTGGTCTGGGACCTTCCCGGGGAAGAGCTGCAGCCACCCAACTGGCCAGACCCCGAACAGGGGCTGCCTCACACAGCAGGCAGTGAGTGACGCAAGTGAGAAGTAGGGAGGGGGGCCAGTAATTCAGATCTGCACTGAGAATAGAACAGTGAACAGCACTAAGTCCTTGGCCAGAACAGGAAAGGGTGGGCAGAGGGCAGAGCAGGTCAGGGAGGGAGGGGGGAGGGCATGAAGTCTTCTCAGGGAAATGTCACCACCCAGGATAAAAGGAACAGATTGGGGGGGGGGGGACCTTCAATACCCTTGCAGTTCTGGAGGCCACAGCAAGGTGGCCAGAGCCTTCCAGGGGCCACCAGCAAGCACAGAGCTCCTATTGACCTTTGGGTGCCTCGGTCTCACCATGATCAGACAGCCCTGGCTCCCAGACACTGAGGAAAGCCTGCAACATGAAAGAGAGCCAGGGAGGACTACATCCTCATCCATCATGGCCCGAAGGCAGAGGACGGTGTCTGAAGTTGATAAATCAAAGGAGGCCGGTATAAGCACACCATTTAGATATGCTTTAGAACTAAAACGGGAACAGATAAAGCAGGGCCCTCGGTAGCAGAGCAGGAGGCAGGGGAGAGGGGCAGGAAGGACAGGCAACTGTTGCTTTTCATTACGAGTCCTTTGGTGCAATTTGATTTGACATTTTTTTTTTTAACTTTTAAAATATTTTTAAGGCAAGGTCACGTTGTAAATGCTATTGCCGAAATAAGAAAAAGGAAAGAGAGGGATCGTCGTCATAATTTATCGCTGTGCAATCTTAACTTTTTGTTCCCGGAGTTTGTTTTTTTGGAGCAAACCGGCACAGATGGAGTTTCTCAGGCAGTTCATTCAGGAACGTCCTTGCTAGGTTGTAAGTGCCTTATGTTTTAGGAAATGGTTATAGAGAAGCAGACAGATGAAATTACCCCTGGATAACAGAGGTGTCATGTCTGCCGTTTGTTTGTTTGTTTGTTTGACAATGCAATCAACAACAAAGAAGAAATTAAGATGGAAAAGATCGCCTAGAATTATTTCTTGAGCGCCCTCTACTTGACTGGATTGAGATGTACCCTGGAGAACAGCAAGGCCCACCTCTGGAGGTGTCTGGGAAGGTACTTCCAGTGGGGTTAATTAAGGGAAGATAAAGTGCTCTGAGTGGGCAGCGCTGTCCTATAGGCCAGGGGCCTGGATGAAATAAAAATAAAAAGGGAGGGGGCAAAGCCTGCTAGTGTTCTCTCTCTCTCTCTCTCTCTCTCTCTCTCTCTCTCTCTCTCTCTCCTGCCAACACACACACACACACACACACACACACACACACACACACACACACACACACACACTTTCTGGCAGCCATGCAGTGATCTGCTGTACTCTTTCAAGCCCCATGACTCCTACTGTGATGGACTGTGGCACTTGAAACCATGAGCCAAATAAATCTGTCCTCACTAAACTGTTTCCCTTGGGTACTTGGTCCCCAAAGATGCAAACACTTACCGCACACACTGCGTGCCGAGTGACGTTCTGGATGCTTGAGAGGTGACCGCAAGCAGAGCGTTGAGGTGCAGCCCAAAACTGACAGCCCTCTGTTGGGGGAATGATTTAATGATAGAAAACTGGTAGATGCCTGACTGTAGATGGTCAGGGCTTGTCTGCCTTTTGAGGAACAACAATGGCATTTAAACCAAAATCAGAATAAGAAGGAAGTGCCAATCTTGTAAAGATCTGAGTGGTAGGAGTGGCCTTCCAACACAGAAGTTTCAAATGGGAGGTAAAATGCTCTCTTGTGGCCGTGTTCAGGGCATAGCTCAATTAGGAGAGTCCTTGACTCGAATGCACAAAGTCTTAGGTTAGATGCCCAGAACCAAAACAAAAACAAAAAACAAAACAAAACAAAACAAAAAAAACAGGACAGGCATGTAATCTCCACACTCAGGAGATAGAGGGTCAGATGTTCAAGATCACTCTCAGCTACATAGTGAGTCCAAGGCCAGCCTGTCTCAAAAGCAAAATAGGCAAAATGCCATTAGGACTGGCTTTAGTACATAAAAGAGGGTGAAAAGAAAATGAAATGAAATAGGAGACACAGAACCCAGACCACGTTGAGTTTGTAAACCCTAGTGAGGAATTCAGATTTCATTATAAGCTTAACACAACCTTTGAAAACATGTAAGCCAAAAGAGGGGCTTAGTCTGATCTGTTTTTCCATGCTTTCTACTTGGAATGGTTAAAGTTGGTGGCTTCATATGAATTTAATTATCAGGCAATTAGTTTAAAAAACACACACACACACACACACACACCTAGGCAGGTTTACAAAGATGGCCTCCTGCTACTCAGGCTTAAATGTTCCTCTCTACTGTGACCCTGGCCTGGCCACATGACTTGCTTTGACTGATGGGATAGCAACAAGCACGACAGACTTGGAATCACTTGGGGCTTGCTCACTGATGATGCTCTTGAGGAACTTGCAATGGCCGCTCAGTGACTAAGCCCAGGCTAGCCCGCTGGATAATGAGACGCGCACAGGCAGGTATTCTCTGCTGACACAGAATCAACCAGCAGACATGAGCCATCCTAAACCATTCACTCTCATTCCAATCTGCCTACCTTACCCACAGAATAGGAAGAAATATCATTTTGCTATTTTCACTCAATACATTTTAAAACAACTTTTACATTTATTTGCTTATTTACTGTATTTATATGTACATACATTTACTGTATTTATATGTGCATACATTTTCATACTGTGGTGCATACACAGAAGCCGGAGGACAACTTTGAGGATGGCTTCTCTCCGTGTAGATCCTGGGAATTGAACCTGGCTCTTGAAGCTTGGCAGCAAACAGCTTTACCCACTGAGCCATCTCGCCAGCCCTAAGTCTGTACATTTTCAGTTGGTGTGTTACACAGGAAAAGCTAACTGGTTCAAGATCAGGGAAGAGTCTGTTTGCCTCAGGTACTTCTCCCAGGAGGTCACCATATTGATGCCGAACTTAGTGCGGACACTCGATCAGCATAGCTCACTACACCCCAGAACTCCTGGACTCAAGCGATCCTCCTGTCTCGGCATCCTGAGTAGCTGGGACTACAGGTGTGCGCCACCACGCCAGGCAACCTCAGGTATTTCTCAAGGACATCTGGCTGCTTCTTGTCAATGGTAAATGTTTCTCTTTTTCCTGTTTAATATCTCACACATCTGATTCTTCTTTTTGAATATTCACTTACCATAAAAGGAAAAAAACTGAGGACCCTGGCCAAGACCAGGATTGTCCCTATCAAAAGGGGGTACATGAACTCAAATGAATATACAGTGACAATGGCAGAGTGGCTGAACTGCAAACCCTGGGCTGGAAGGGCAAGAGTGTATTCATGGTGACACCAAAGAGGCAAACACCATTGGCAACTTGGCTCCGAACTCTGTCCTATCCACGAGCTTTCACTCAGCACAGGATCCACCGCCCAACGGGCAAGTCCATGAGTCAGAAAGAGTTTACAACTTCCTTCCTCAAAAGGCTCCAAAGTAAACAGAATAAACACCAGTTGGTCTCAGCTGGTTGCACATTGGCCTGCCTGGAGGAGGAGGATGCCAGAGACAGCTTCTGAAGGCAGCTCACAGCCCTACACTTCTAGGAAATAGACAATTACGAACAACATGGATTTTATTATCGTGACATTGCTAAGGTCTTTGCATAAAGCCTATATTTAAAAATATAAACATGTAAGTGAAAAAAAATGTCAGGGGAATAAATATTTGTCTTAAAAGAGACCATCTGTTTCGAATTTTTATTTTTAAAAAAACCAACATGTGTTTTATTTTAAATTTGTATGTGTGCTGTTATCCTTGGGTTAAGTATTAGGTAAATAGACAGAAGCATTGAGAATCCATTTTCCAGCAAATTTTGGTTAGAAATCCTTGCACACGTGACCCAGGAGATAATTCGGGGGCTAATTGGAGCTTTGTGGGAGGCCACGTCCTTGCAGCCCTCCCCCCCTCCACCCCCTGCAGCCTCTGCTTGCCGGGTGTTTCCTCAGCACTCATGTTTGTTTTGGGTGAGATGGCGTTTTTACACCTCTGAGGACTCAGCCAACACAACGCATGGCCAACGGCTTCCAGCCCAGCCAAGCCCAGATGTGCACCCAGATGTAGGGAGGCCAGCATGGCAGGACCACGGGACTCACGTGTGTGTGTGTGTGTGTGTGTAGGAGCCTCCATTGTAGCCTCAAAGGGCAGCGAATTTGGATGTAAGGTAAACAGTGTTTTTGGAGAGGGGCGAAGACGAGCTGCACAGGGGAGGTGCCCATGAGCCGGTTTCCATCTGTGAGCTGTGAAGAGCAAGCAAGGCCATTCCAGAAGGGGGTAAGAAGGGAAGCTAGGGGAATCTGGAGGAGACTCGTTAAGGCCCACGATAGTGGAGGACAGCACTTGGGGAGAGGAGGCGGGAACAGGGAACACGTTCCTTTTCTCTGTTCTTCCTTCCTTCTCTCCCTCGCCCTCTCCCTCTCCCTCTCTCCTTGTTATTCATTGCAGGGGATTCATCCAACTAGACCAGCCACATCCAGCCATCTGATGTTACAGCACCCCGTTCATCACCTACAAACTCCACCCTAGCAATTAAGCTACCAAAACAAACAAACAAAAAATCACAAAAATAATCCCAGAATATTTTAAGTGAGTTTACAATTCTGTAGTGTGCTAGGTTCTGAGCATCCCAGCCAGGAGCCCAGGAGGGTCACGTGTCAGATCTTTTATTGGGGGGGGGGGCAAAGGGAGGAACAGGTTAATAGCATCTATGACAGAGAATGTCTTCACTTTCTGAGGTCATGGACTGGAAGGCCATACCTGAGGCCTCTTGCTTCTTGTGAATGAAGGCCTTCCCAGGAAAAGTTAGAGAGGAAAGAAAACAGGAGAAGGAGTGGGGATTGACATGATTTGAGCTCCTCAGCCCAGCGCCACCTAACTAGGACATTTCCATTTTTACTAAGACCAGTCAGAGTTGGCGGTCTGCCTCTTGCAACTGAGAAATGTTTGGTTAGCATCGCTGAAGTCTCACGTTTAAATTAAACTTGCAGCAAGAAGCAGACGGCTCTCCCTGTTGTAGGCAGCAATCCAGCGGTTCCCTGGGGGTAGAGAGAGGCAGCTGCCCGTCAGAACAGATGCTTCGTGCCCATCAAACAAGGCTGCAGCCGAAGGGATGTCCAGCTCAGGGTCTATTTTACAACCCACCGCATCCTTTGCCCATCAGTGTGACAGCAGCTGAGGCCCACCAGTATAGCGTAAGCAGGAGCAGTAGGATCCATTTGATTGGCGGGGGAGGGGCAGGGGGGGGTCTCGGTGAGAACTATAGCAGGAATCATGGGAAGCAAAGTTTTAAACTGGAATGGCATTAGGAAAAACACCACCGCTCTCTCCACAGACGTCGAGGGGCCAATACACTAAGAACACTGTTGGCCCTCTCTCACTCCAGGCTGGGGTTTTATGTGTGAATTGAGCTGCATGGAGACGGCATGGGTCTGTGCAAGGCTGGCCGCAGGTTTCAGGAAGTCATTAGCCTGCCCAGTCGTAGAAATGTTAGTCAAGCAGGGCGTCTGTTATTTTTGTTCCAGAACGTCGTTGTCTGTGTTTGTTCCTTAGCAGGCTCTCCGAAGCTGTTAGTTCACCGAGTCCTGGGCCAGATGTCACCAGCAGTCAAGGTCTTTCTCCGTCAACTATAACTCAAAGAAAACAGCGTTCGAAAAAGAGAGCAACCGTTTTTATTTAGAAGACGTTTTGTGCTGACAGAGGCTGGGAGGTCTCTGAGGGAATAAGACGCCCAGTAAAGAACGACTCCATGTCACCATCAAAGAGACTGCCTGCCATAGATAGCAGATACTAGGAAAAAAAACAAAATAAAATCCTTTGGGGTTTGGGCCAATAATGTGACGTAGGGGTCTAGTGAGCACAGCAGCGGAGGCTGCTCCCGCCATTGTTATAGAAGGTGTTCAGAGGCTGGGCAGCCTGCTACCTATGGCTTTGCTCTCCTTTGATGGACTTACTACATCCATGAATCCCACAAAAGCTCCTCCCTTCCTGCATCTATGGAGCACTTACCCAACTGCAGGTCACGTGTCAATGGCTAATGAGAGTGATGAATCAGGCACCACACATTTCACCAATCTAAAAGTCGCTGTCGAGTGTGAGACATACTTCATGTATGGCTCTAACACAAGTGTGCAACACTAAAAAGCTGTGATTGCCAGTTAATCAATGACATACATCAGAAGCTATTCTAATTTCAGAAATGTTAAAACTGCAAGGGGGAGTGTGTATCTTTGAGTGGATGAAATACACCATTTATTCTTTTGGGGTTTTTGTCATTATTGTTGTCACTTTTTGTTCTTGTTTCATACTTGTTTCGTTTGATTTGGAGGGGACAACTTTTTTTTTAAGATTTATGTATTTATTATGTATACAGTATTCTGCCTGTATGTGCGCCTGCGTGCCAGAAGAGGGCACCAGATCTCATTGCAGATGGCTGTGAGCCACCATGTGGTTGCTGGGAATTGAGCTCAGGACCTCTGTAAGAACAGCCAGTGCTCTTAACCTCTGAGCCACGTCCCCAGCCCCCCACAACTTCTTTAGAAAGCGTACTTACTCCTTAGGTGAAGTGGCTGTGCACCTGGCATGGGTCACGTGTGGCCATGAGAGAACTCTACAGAGTCAGCTCTTGCCTGTCTGCCTGTATGTGGGTTCCAGGAGTCAAACACAGGCAGCCACACTTAAGTAACAAGTGTTTTACCTGCTGTACCATCTTGTCAGCCCTGAAATAACTTTTTTTTCTGCATATCCCAGACAGTTCTCAAACACTTGATCCTCCTGCTTCTGCCCCCTGAGTGCTGGGGTTGCAAACACTTACCGACACACCCAGCCAGATACAGCGTCCTTACCTCCAGGACACTGATCATTTTTTAGGCAGATGAGCAAATAGGACAAATGATATGTTACAAATTCTTTAGCAGAGACTGATGGATCATCTAGGAAGAAGTAATCAACCTGGCCTCAGCGATAAGGAAAGCTTCCCAAAGGGGACCATTGAGCTGAGTCTTGAATAAAGAAACAGCAGCAGAGGGGTGCTGCTGAGGGGACCCACAGGTCTCGGGGATGCCTCCTCCACACCTGCAGAGAGGCACGCAGCAGCCCCAGGGACTGTGGTGGGTTAGAAAAGCCTCGGAGCACTCTAGGGTGCATTCCACCGAGACAGTTTCATTTTCTGGATAGATGGGGACTAATCCTTTAGGTGCCAAGGCACAATTTTAAAGTGGAAAAAAAACCTTCCAAAATATAGCATCGTAAACCCTTGGCATCCGCAAAGGGCACATCAGGGGGTCTTGGTGAATCTCCAAGTTCACAAACGCAGCTAGGCCTGGACAGACGCCCGCTTGCTCGAGGATCGCATTTACGGGAAAAGCCACAGTCATCTACAGTGAAGCCCACACCACGCTCCTCCCTTCCCGTAGACTCTACCCTTCTCTTCTTGATTCGTGAGCCATCCTACAATGTAGTTAGAGCCCAGAGTCCTCTTTAATCATCATCCCACGTGGGTAGGCTCTCTACAGCTGGACAAAAGCTCTGGTGCACCCCATCACTTCAAGCTCAGCCTTGTGTGGTGACACACTGTGCCACTTGACGTGACAAACAAGTGTGATAACCTGAGTGCTCATTTCCGTGTAATAATCAGACTTTGTGATGTGATTCCACAGCATGCCTCAGCCCCTCTCTGGGTTGTCATTTGAAAGCCTGTGGTGGGGGAGAGCAAGAATGAGTTTGCTTTTATGTGTCTTTTGTTTCTCTTCCCCTGACACACATACCTACACAACCTTGCACATGCATACACGTGCAGTACATGTATGCACAAAGACATGCACATATGTACACATGTGTACACACATCTATGTACACATCTATGCAAACATACACACATATACACAAGAACACACGTGTGCATGCACACCGACACACTCAAGCACACATATTCTCACGCACATGCATACACACAGTAGGGAATCAGGCACAGTGCTGCCACAGCTCTAAATTTCTTTCCTGGTTTATTCTCTTCACTGTCTCCCATTTTGTATTCTTAATGTGAATAAGATGGGGCCAAGAGTTCATTTTGGGGGGCCTGGAAAGATGACTCAGTGGTGAAGAGCACTGACTGCTCTACCTGAGTACCTGGGTTCGATTCCCAGCATTCACACAGTGACTTGTAACTATCTATGAGTCCAGTTCTAGAAGACCTGCTGCCCTTCCTCTTCTGGCCTCAGCAGGCACTTGATGCATGTGGTCCTCGGACATATATATGCAGAAAAAATGCCTATACGTATAACATTTTACAACTAAGGAAGTTCACTTTAGATACTAGAGCAGTGGGTAAAGTACATCTCCTGCAGCCATGAGCATATGAATCTGATTCCCACCAAACCCAGGTTAAAACACCCAGTGAACAGAGTGGCCCCTGCCTGTAATTCCAGAGACAGAAACAGACAGAACTCCAGAGCTTGCCGGACAGCCAGTCTAGCCTAAATGGCAGGTTCTGGGTTCAGTGAGAGACCCTATCACAAAAAACAGTGCTGAAAGCAATTGAAGAAGACAATTGACACTGGCCTCTGGTCTATACACATGCACCCGCACACATGGGCCTCTGGTCTATACACATGCACCTGCACACATGGACGTGTATGCACATATACTCAAGGAAAATCTACAAGGGTTGATGTAAGTTTCTAACTTCATACCTATTGTATTTTGTAGTTCAGTTTTGTCTTTGTCAGCCAAGTGTGTTATATTTCCCAGCTCTGCCCACTTCCTAGTTAGAAGCTGTAATCCACATGGGATGAGGACTATGTGCTCGCTCTCTCAATATGGTCGTATGCAAGGGAAGGGAAGGGCCCTTCAGAGTGTGGGAACACAAATTTCTGTTACACAAGCCCTCTGTTCCATGGTGTTTTGTTATTGCGACCAGAGATGACCAAAGCCCCTGATGAAATGTTTTAAGAAACAATTTTATTTATATGCTATCCCTCTGGTTTCTATATCAAGCACACAGAATGGCGCGACATTCAAACAATGTTGATTAAGAGAACAAACCGGTGAAAGGACAATAGGATGCATCCCATTTAATGTTTTATTTGTCTATTATTATAGGGGGAGTATGCACAGCACAGCACATATGAGGAGGTCAGAGAACAACTGTGTGAGGCAAGTTCTCTCCGTTCACCCGTATGTGGGTTCCAGACACTGAACTGGAGCCATCAGGCCTCTCAGACGAATGCCCTTACCCACTGAGCCAGCTCATCAGCCCAAACATCACTCAGTTTAGATGTCCAAGCTACTGCAGAAAACCATGTCCCTCTCTGTGTTTTGTTGTTGTTTTAAAAAAAAAAAAAGAACATATTCTTGTATTCTTGTGTATCTTTTTAAGCCTAAAAGACACAGAAGCAATACATGAATGCTCTCCTGAATGTAAGTGTGTGAATTAAACAGCAGAGTGTCTGGTAAAAGCAAAAGTAGGCATTTGCCTCCCTAGCCCATTGTATTAACACGTCCCCAGCCAGAGAGGGCTCAGACATACAGTGAGCTATTTCTTCCAGGGCTGTGAATGTATAAGAACAGAGCTTTATGTGTGTACTACTACAGTGTGTGTACTACTACAGTGTGTGTACTACTACAGTGTGTGTACTACCGCAGTGTGTGTACTACCGCAGTGTGTGTACTACCGCAGTGTGTGTACTACCGCAGTGTGTGTACTACCGCAGTGTGTGTACTACTACAGTGTGTGTACTACTGCAGTGTGTGTACTACCGCAGCTTCCAGCTTCCTGCACGGCTGTGTGCCCGTGTAACTCTTGTTTTGTTAAAGTTCAGGAACACGTAGGCTTATTCCGATCTACTCCCATAGATTGGCACTCCCCGTGTTTTGAAATTTATCCTCATAAAATCCTGTGAAACAGGACCTTCCTTCCCCAGGACTCCTGAGAGACGTATTCAAATGTCTCACTCTGATAACATGTCCGAGTTTTACATGGCTTTCAATGGTCTGAAAAGATTTTGAGATTTTCTTCACGTTGTGTGCATCTTTGTCTTCGTGTGGGCGTGTGCACATATGAGTGCAGGTGCCTATGGGATCTGGAAGAGGAAGTCAGGTCCCCTGGGAGCTGCCTAAGATGGGTGCCCTCTGCAGGAGCAGTACAATCTGGACCACTGACCATTTCTCCAGCTCTACAGTAACAGTCTATCTATCTGACTGTTTATCTTTTTGTTTTGTTTTGTTTTGTTTTGTTTTGAGAGATCTCTCTGGGCAACCTGAGCTGGCCTGAAGCTTGCTACACAGAGAACTGCCTGCTTCTGCTTTCTGAGTGTTGGGATTAAAGACATACACTACCACATCTGCTTGGAAACAAAATATCTTTTTTTTTTAAAGACAGGTTTTCTATAACTCAGGTTGGCCTCCAACTTACTATGTAGCAGAGGATGACTGTGAACTCTTGACCTGGGATAACAGATGAATACATACTGTGGTACTCCTGTGTGTAGTGCTAAAGGTCACACGGAGAACTTGTGGATGTGGGGCAAGCACGGTACAGACTAGGGTACAGCCTTGCCTCCACATGGAGACTTTTGTTAGCTTCTGACACATGATTGTCCCAGGAGTAGGGTCAACTTACATGGCTCCAAGAATTCGCCCTACCTAGTGGAAGAACTTTGGGTCTGGTCAGTTGGTTGGTTGCATTGCCTGGCTTCATTGCATCTTGTTTTTCTGGGCAAGAATTTCTCTGTGTAATGCTGGCTGTCCTGGAACACTCTCTCTCTCTCTCTCTCTCTGGAGACCAGACTGGCTTTGAACTCACAGAGATCTGCCTGCCTCTGCCTCCCAGAGTGCTGGGATTAAAGGCTTGCGCCACCACTGCCCGGCTTCCATGGAAGATTTAAGTCTTCCTAAATCTCCGATGTAACTCTAGCTGGTCCAGAATTCACTAGCTAGAGAGGGCTGGCTTCCAAGTGCCAAGATTCTCCTAACTCTGTTTTCTGAGTACTGGGATGACAGTCCTGGGCCACTATGACCAGCTTCTAGGGGAAAAACAAAAACAAAAACAGAAAACCTCCTTAGCTCTTAGTTCCCTGTTGCAGTGGAGAGTTCTTTTCCCCTGGCTGCTCTGCTCTAATGACTATCTATTTTCCCATTAGTTACAGTTACGTGTCATTTATTATTTCTGAAGTTCCATTTTGCAGTTTCAGTTCCTTATATGTTACTAAATTATAGTCTCCTTCTCAGGCTGTCCTTGAACTTGTCATTTTGTTGATGTTATCTTCAGTTTGACAAACCTTGTTTTTATGTAGCCAAATACAGCAAATTCTTTCTTTGAGGTTTCCTATGCAACTTCCAAGATTAATGAAATAGTCACCTACATTTCCTTGTGTTAGTTTTGCTAATTTTTGTCCTGTCTGAAGTACGAGGGATTGAACCCGGGACCTCACACACACTAGACAACCACTCTACCACTGAGCTACATCTCCAACTCTGAAGTTCTCTTTCAGTTTAGCTCTTTGTTCTGTCCGGACTTACTTTTTATAGACGGGTGGAAAAGAGAATCAATATTTTTTTCCTAAATGTTCACTAAACTCTATTTTGTTCTTTTTTGTTTTGTTTTGTTTTAGTTTTTCGAGACAGGCTTTCTCTGTGTGTCCTTGGCTGTCCTGGACTCGCTTTGTAGACCAGGCTGGCCTCGAACTCACAGAGATCCGCCTGCCTCTGCCTCCCGAGTGCTGGGATTAAAGGCGTGCGCCATCTATCCTCCCTCTCATTTCTGTTGGCGATGCTTCATTTATCATGCACTAAATTGGTACTGATACATATGAACAATATGTCACCTTAACCTCCAAATGTCTTTTTTCCTAAACTTTAACCCTTTTACTAGCCCCGGGAGCTGGCTTAAGCAGGGGGGCTGAAGTATCTATTTCTCATGTGCCTAGATAATTCTTTTCACCTCCACGATGGAACGCAGAAGGAACATGCTTGTGGCCATTAATAGCTTCCTTTTCCACTCCAGGTTAACTCCATCAACACACTAAACTTCATATTTCACCAAAAAAACAAATTCACACATGTCAGGGACGTGCACACTTTAGCTGCCTTACCTCATCCCAAGCCACTGGATTGCTCAATCCTCGGAGGGCATATCGTATGATGAGCAACTGCTCCTGACCTGAAGCGGACCCTGGCCCGGGCTGCAGGGAGAACTTGAAGTGTATGTGCCTATCTAGATAGCACGGCTCTGTCAGATGGGAATGTCAGTGGGTCTGGGCTTCTGGCCGTTAAAAGGGTGTCCAGACATGTACAACAGGGACACATTCTGAACTCACGTCTCTCTGGCTTGTTTCCTAATGATCTTTCAGGCATCCTGATGTCAATCCCAACCTCCCTGCTGTCATCCACAACAAAAGCCAGACATTCTTGTGCAGGGACGTGACGTCTCATTACCTCAAATTAGATGTGACCTGAAAATAAATTTGCCATGGTAGCCAATTATTTCCAAAAAGAAAGCCCATAAGCCAACTGTCCTAAAACCAATATATTATCTCTGATAGGCACTCTGCATTTTCGCTGATTTATAAATAATGACCCAGTACAAGTTACTTCATTCAGTTACCTTGGCACTGACACAGCGTTTGTCTTGGATGGGTTTCCTGACAGTAGCATTGCTCAAAGCCAGGCATTCTCAGGTGTTTTGCCAAGATTTTATTTGGCCATGGCAAGGGGCTGGTTAGACCGATCTTAAGCATACTTAGCTATGGGCATTACTTCAGCCACGCTAAATAAGGTTGACTTTGGGGGCTGGGTTGGCTGGCTCATTTACACACTGAGGCTCTGGCCAACCTCAGAAGATCATCCTTGTCTTGCTGGTGGACGGTGATGGAGGTCTCACCCCCACCCCCGGCCTGGATAGTTAGTTAAGAGACATGTGACTCAAGACTCAAAGGATAACAAAGAACACTGCCTTCGAGCCATCTAGGGAGTGCAGTTTGAAGTCCTACTACTAAATATTTATGTAAGAGCCCCGCTGAGAAATAACACTATTCCGAGAAGATTGCTCGAAGGATAAGCAGTTCTCCACTCTTCCAGATTTTCTAACACTGATCGCTGGTTCTGCCTGAGCTGCTAAAACACACGTACCTGGAGTGCGTCAGACCGGCCCCAACAGAATTGCTTTTGCTAAACTGTTTTTGGTATGATGCCATCAGCATTTTTTTTTAATGTCCTTATAAGAAACAGCCCCTGGAACAGCATCATTATGGTGGACTACCTAGGTTCCGAAGAAATTGTGCATTACATTCCACATGGTTTTCTTTATTAAGTACCCTCAAGGACAATTTTGAATTTAGCACTGGAAGTAGTAGTCACCCTTCTGGGCAACTGGTTTATCTTTCTGTGGTATCATTTTCAGAAGCATGCACTAAAGAACACGAGGGCTACCCAGGTGTAGTGGAGCATGCCTGTAATCCTAGGACTCAGGGAGGCAGAGTCAGGAGGATCTCTGTGAGTTCAAGGCTAGCCTCATCTACAAAGGGAGTCCAGGACAGTCAGGCTACACAGAAAAATCCTGTCTCGAAAAATATAAATAAATAAATAAACATTAGGGCAAAGGTCAGTAAATTGGTGCTTTGTGAAAAGGATGTTTTATACTGAAAAAGTTAAAATGTCAAAATATATACACATATGAAAAGTTTCATTGCTGTGAAGAGACACCAGGACCACAGCAATTCTTATAAAGGAAAATATTTAATTGGGGCTGACTTCAGATATTCAGTCTGTGATCATTATGGTAGGAAGCATGGCGGCATGCAGGCAGACATGGTGCTAGAGGAGCCGAGAGCTCTACATCTTGATCTGCGAGCAAATCAGGAGAAAACTGTAAGACTGGGCATAGGTTGAGCATATATAACCTCCAAGGCCGCCTCCACAGTGACACACTTCCTCCAACTAGGCCACACCTACTCCGACAAGGCCACACCTCCTAATAGTGCCACACCCCATGGCCAAGCATTCAAACACATAAGTCTATGAGGTCATACCTATCCAAACCACCACAGAGACAGAGGTCAAGGTCACTGGTTCCATGTATCACAAGGAGCTAGGAACTAAGAGAAAGTCATTTGGGAAAGGATGACCCATCTGGATATTTCTTCCTGTGTCAAGGGCATAGCAGAGAAGCTAGCTTCCTGGACCACGTAGAAAGACAAGTTACAACTAGAGCCCCAGCACTTGGCAGGCACACAGGAGGATCTAGAGGTGGCGGCCAGCCTGCACTACAAAGTTCCTGTTTCAAAAAGAGTAATAAAAGAGAAACAGGTCCAGATTTTTTTTAAAAAGTGATCCATATGGACTGGAGAGATGGCTCAGAGATTGGAATCGCTTATTGCTTCTCCAGGGGACCCCAGTTTGATCCCCAGCACCCATTTGGTGGCCCACAAACATCCACAGCTCCAATTCCAGGGAACCCAGTGCCTTCTGGCCTTCTGCGGACACTGTGAACATAGGGTACACAGACACGCAGACAAAACAGTCATACGCACTAAAATAAAATTGTAAAAAAAATAAAATGAAATCATCCAGAACACAGCACCTAGGCATGAGAGATATCTGTTTATGTGCCATCACTCCTGGCAATAGGCACATTTTTTTTTAACATGAAAAAGAAATGGAGAAACCAGGAGGACGCAGTCCTGATTCTGTCCTCAGGGGTTGTGAGGAAAAGAGAGTGAGGAAGAGGAGAGGAAGGCACACACGAGCAGATGTGGCCAGGGATTTCTAGAGTTGAACAAAGTTTCTGAGCCTTGAGTTGAAAAAGTACACAGACCACTAAGTAAAGACAAATATACGCCCAGGCTTGGGATTCTGAAGCCGCAGGACATTAAAGAAAACGATAGCACTTTTGAAGATACTCGAAAGTCGAGATGGATTCTCTTCAAAGAGATGTTTATCCAGTTGCTATCATTCCCTCCTCAGCAGTGGTTGCCGTCCGAGGATGAAGGACCGGCAGCATCCTAGATGGAGGAAGGCCGCCTGCTCGTCTCTACTCAGCTTGAAACTGGGGACAAAGGAAAGCTATTTCCAGGAAAAGACTAAGAGTTAACTAAACTAAGAAAAACTCCTAAAAGATTCCTTTCTTTAAAAAAAAAATGAAAGGGCAGATAGAATGCAAGAAGTAACAGTATGTTAAAGAGACATGGGAACACTTAGTAACTCTAAGGAGGCATATATTCTAAAAGGAATGATGGCAAAAACTGTTGCATAAAACCATAGTATAGCTAAATACTAGGCCGTTGAACACAAAAGGCTGGGATACAACTTAGAGCATCTTAAATTCTGTATCTTTAGGGGGATGTATACATCTGTAGGAGTCTGTGTTTAGACATAAAGGTATGGAAAGTATTGGAGAAGCTACAAAAAGTGTAGATTCTGTAGCTTACAAAAGCCGAAAGGAGATACAGGCCTTCTACACGCAAACGTATTCTCAGCACCAGCAAACAAACCGAGGCCCAGGGGCAGTGCCCATCATAATAGCCACAGTGGTCGCTTCCAGATGGGACTGCAAAGGAAGGCGGTGGCAAATGTTAGCATTGTCAGTGGTGGGGACTTGTTTGTTTATTGAATAACGAAACCTAAGGCTGGCAGTGCAGCTCAGACAGGATGAGTGTCTAGCACAGACCGAGGCCTGAGTTCAATCTCCAGCACCTCATAAGCCAGATAGGGGTTGTCACATGCCTGCCATTCCCAGCGCTAGGGAGATACAGGCAGAAGGGTTAGAAGTTTGACGTCATCCTTGCCTATACTGCCAGTCCAAAGCTAGTAGAAGTTTCTAAATGTTTTAGGAAAGGAAGCTTAAAGAACAGGTTGCGGATGTAGGACTCTTAGGCCTCATTCCCGCCATGCCTTGGACACACACACATTCATGCACATGCGCACACGCACACACGTGCACACACACGCATGCACGCACACATGTATGCAGGCACATATGTATCTTACAACTTACTCACTCATATGATACCACCTAGGACCCCAAAAGGCCACTCAAAGGTCCTGGTCTCAGGTTACCTGCACATGGAACTCTGATCCACAGCATATGCAAGAACAGAAAAGCCCTGAGATGGCAAGGATTTGCCCGTGAGGATGTGGTTGGAGAAAGGGGCCCACCCTGCGTGCCTCACACTATACCAATTATCTCCTTTAGTTAGAGCCTAGCAAACAGCTCTTTAAGATGAATATTACAGTCTACACAGAGCTTGCTATTGCTATTACTGTGTGCTTGTGGCCTCTGCCCCCCACCCACCCACCCACCCAGGCCCCCGGTAATTGCAGAGTTCTGTCTGGAAAACCCACACTCCCTACTTCCTCTCGCTAAGGCCCCTGCCATGCTGTTAAACAATACCCACTCTCCCTGACCCCTCAGAATCCTGTCTTCTATCCTTGACCCTGACTAACATGACACCCAGACCTGGCCTTGTCTCTCTGGCCTGCAGCTCAAATGGTACACGGTGGCGGTCACACTGCTGCTTAGGTTCCAGAGATGGCCCTTCACCAGCTGTGTCACCATCCTGCCACCGTGCTTGCACTCCCATCCAAGCTGAGTGGGAAAGCAGAAGTGCACGGTCCCGTTAGTTTCCACATGTGAACAACAGAATGTGGACATTGAAACCAACATGGGTCGGCTGTACATGCTGTAAGAACTGCCTGAATGTATTTTCCCATTTGGTCAATAAGCCCATATTGTCAAATGGTTTTAAGGCATAAAGAAAAGGTAGGTCATTTCTCAGAATGCATTGGGTTGATACAGGCTCCAAGCTCTGAACATGTGACTTTACCCCACTCTAAGTGGTTGTTCCAAAGAGTCCCTAAGAGTATTCCAAAGTTGTAGACACCACATGGTAATGATGATGGTAACGATGAAACAGCATATGCTCACTAAGTTCTGAGCATGTATTATGTGCCTTAATTTACTTTGTGCCTGTGTGTGCATGAGTGCACATGTGTGCTTGTGTGTTTGTGTATGTGTGTATGTAGGTGTGTGTAGGTGTGTGTGTATGTATGTGTGTGTAGGTGTGTGTGTGTGTGTGTGTGTGTGTGTGTGTGTGTGTGTGTGTGTGTGTGTAAGATGTGGAGGTCAGAGGACAACTTTATGGAGTCAGTTCTCTCTTTCCACTTTTCTATAGGTTCCAGGGACTGAATTCAAGTCACCCACCAGGTTTGAGTGCTAAGTACCTTTACCCACTGAGCCATAAGGCCAGATCCTGTGTTATGTACTTAACATTTACAATACCATATATAACACATAATATTTATATGTAACATATGTAAGTACAATACTGGCCTGTATTTTAGTCAAGAAAACTGAAAGATTTTAAAGGTTATAAGACTTGGCTTGGGGGCTGAAGAGATGACTCAAAGGTCCTGAGTTCAATTCCCATGGTGGCTCACAACCATCTATAATGAGATCTGGTGCCCTCCAGTGGTGTGCAGGTGTAAAACCAGGCAAAACATTATATATATATATATATAATAAATAAAAATTTTAATAGCCAAATTAAGGTCTATAGAATGACAATGGTGGGATTTCAGTCCAAGTAATGTGACCCTGAATCTCAAGGTATGACCACGAAATAAGCTAGATCCTGTGTGGCAGAAAAACAAACCCACAGCCTAACTCGTGACTTACACACGAATAGGAGTTTACCCTCTTTGGAATCACAACAATGTGAGAAACTGATGAGGTTAGCCAGCCGGTGTTCTCTGCTCTCTGTGCCCTCATTACCCATTCCGAGCTGGCTGCTAGAGGCCTGGCCCCACTTTTATTATTGCCAAGATAGAGGCAAACCACAGAACACAGCATGGGCTCAAACATCGCCTACATTTCAAGGATGATTTCTAAAACCCAGCAACACTGGGCATCAGCAACCTCTAATGGCACATTAGGCCTAATATTATCTTGGTGAGTTGGGCTAGACCAAGTGTCAGCCCAGGGAACCAGGGAAGACCAGCTTAACGCCTAAATAAGGACACGTCAATTCTGTAGCCTCTTTGCCCCCTCCCCACCCCCCCCACCCCCCACCCCCCCCCACCCCACCCCCCCCTACCCCCGTTCACAAGGGCTGTCACGTCCTAAGTGCCGTGTGTGTCTGGAAGAGATGGCAAGGAGACAAGTACCATAACACACCTAACTTAGGGCTCAGGAAGCGCACCCTAGCACTCAGAGAGCCTTTCAGCAAAGGGGGCAGTGTTTTCCTGATCCCTGCTCTATCCGGTGTGTCACTACCTCCTTTTATCCTTCCCCCTCCTAGTTAAGACAGCATAACCCCCCACCAAAAAAATGTTCAGAGGAATTCATGGGGCCCATGAGGCTGAGAGGTCCAGCTATTTCTAAAAGCAAGGACCTCACTTTAAGGACCTGTGCCCTGCAGTGAGAGGCAGTGGTAGAGGGGAGCCCTCGGGGCCTGACAGAGAATGACTTCATGATGACTCACATTTCGGTGACAGAAGAACAGTAAGACTGCTCACAAGGGTCTTTCTAATTCGCTGACACGTACAAACTGTGTTGCCTGTGTCTATTAACCGTGTCCTGCCTGGTGAAGTCACCAAAGCCCTTGAGCTCAAGGCTACTTGGTCTTACTTCCTCCTGGCCCAAGGCCTCCTAACAAGCACAAAAATGGGAGGTTCGACCACATGAATGTTGGTCTCACTAGTGTGGGGGTTCACTTTCAGTAAAACGGCTTCAGGGTTATATATGCCTCGTTGCCTATCCCTTTGTGCTGTGTGTTCACTCTTATTGTAGCTAAAAACAACCCTTGGTTAGGTTATTCAGTAGTGGGAGTTTAAAAAAAAAAGAGGGGAAATAATTAATGGATCCATTCAACTCTTCCTTTATCTTTCGCACAAAACTAGACTGATTCAGGTTGAATAACGGTTAAAATAGATACGGGAAAGGGAGAAATATTCTAATGGTGTAATGAATCTTAAAAGTTAATTACAGGGGAAAGAGCAGGCAGTCCCATTCTGTTAGAGGGAGTAAAACTTGTCCTATCACTTGCTTTTAAAACAGGGTCCTCTTGGAACATCATAGCGCAGGCCTTTAATGTCAGCATTTATCAGGGCAGAGGCAGGCAGATGTCTGAGTGTTCAAAGCCAGCCTGGTCTCTATAGCAAGTTCCAGGGCTACACAGTGAAGCCATGTTTTGTTTTTTTAAGTTTTCTCACATGGTCTTCACTTTCGGTGCTCTTCAGAATGAAGTCACTGACATCTCTGTGAATCTAAGTAAACCAATGAATCCCATGCCTAGGAAAAACAAAAACACACACGAGAATCTAAACAGTTTCTGGAAATCCTGCAGGCTCCAGCAACCCTATTATGAGTCCCCAAAGCACCAGCCTAGGCTATAGATGTACTGCTTTGACCCTTTCCTAGTGATGAGGGGACAAGGACGCCCTAAGGACCACGAGGAGCCACATTGTCCAGCCTCCTATGTGGCTGGGTTGACATATAGCACCATTGTGCGGTTTTAAGCGTCGTCAAGCTTGAAAAACTGAAATTCATAATTTCTCTCAGTGCTCCTTATTGTCATTCTCTCCCCTCTCTTTCTTTTAAAATTAAAGATCATTTCAATATATTTTTTTATATAGTAAAGTGACAAAGGGAGTTGGCCTTGATTGGCTTGACACCACAACATTCCTTCAGGCTTAGAGCAACAATTTGAAAAAGCAAGGAAGCAAGAGTAGAGGAGCTAGGTGGCAGCCAACGTGGCAAAGCTTGATCCAACATGCTCTACTCCTTGCTCTATCTGAGTCCATGAATCCTGGTCTAGAGGAACGAAGTGACAGTGAGCAGTCTCGTTATGTCTAAGGCACCCACTGTCAGTCAGCTTGACGTCTGGCATGTTTTAGGAGCCAAGCAAACAAGACAGACTTTTAGGGTGCAGTTACCTCAATCTGCACAGTGGTGAGGAGGTTGGATGGCCACCCTTGGGGCCTCCAGCGTGAGTGGTAAGGCTGGTACTGACAGGGTGCTGAGCACCAGTGAAGACTTTCCAATATGCTCGCAAAGATCTAGAATCTTTGGCGAGACGGAAAGCTAAAATGGAGGTCTTATTTGCTGAAAAGCCCAAAAGGAGTGATTTTTTTCAGTCAATCAAAGATAGAAAAGAAAGTGCCCAAGAGAAGGTTTGGTACTTCTGGGGGACAGAAGGAAAGGGTTGCTGCAGTTGGCGTTTTGAGCAAAGCTGTCTCTGAATCCCATCTCCACTCCCGGAGTCAAACTGGGTGCTCTGTGGGACACTAGAGACATTTGCAACCTGCTTTACCCAGTGCCCAGTATCACCAACCAGAAGCAGCACTGGCTGGATCACAGACCCAGTCAGGGGAGCAACTACCACCCAAAGAGAAACAGCAAAGCCTAGACTTCCCCACATACGATTCTTTCCAGAAAGGAAATCTGCCAAGAAGCAAGAGCTACTGAGAACAGGGAGTTGTGGGGGGGGGGCGATGGCATATTGGAGCCATGTGGGGAAAGTTGATTTTTTGGCAGTGCCCACACCCAAAGATAGCAGAGGAATCAAATTCACGGGGAAAGAGTTCCTTACTCCCAAACCCTGGCATTAAGGGAAAGCACGCCTGTCTCCTCTGGGGCTCAAAGACAGCATGTTGGCCCATGCAAATCTCTCTCTGAAGACCTCTATGCAGCTGGTCTCTCCCCAGCCCTCCCCACCACCTTTGGGCACTCCTATTCCCCACACGCACCAAATTAGTCTGAGTGTCAATCCAAAAGGCAGGGCAAGGAAATGCTAGCCAGGAATCCCAGCAGCCCTGCACTCTTAAGTTCCCTCCTCCCTCAGAGCTCAATTCAGGCTTGCCTCTGCTCTGCAAAGCCTGAGGCGGGCGCATTTCCCCTTAGGTTGTCACAGATCAATTTTCTAAACTGCATGAAAACAGAAAACAAACAGAGAACTAAATCCAGCAAAGCCTGAGACTCATGAACAGCTTGGCAGGCCCGAGCAACGCGCTAACAATTTCATGCTGTTTTAAGACTTTCTAACTAAGCAACAAGTACCAACAACCAGATGTGCCCTGATACCAAAAAAAAAAAAAAAGGAAGAAAGAACATCAGCTTCTAGGGACAGAGATTTGTAAAACAGAAAAGCACTCATCAAGAAGCAGAACCACCAAGCATACTGGCCTGGGGCAGGAAGGCTGGCTGTCCTGTTGGCTAAACACAGCCAAGAGAGTCAGTCAAGCCCTCTCTCGAGGGGGAGACTTCAGTTGCTGCTTTCTTTGGGCCAGCCACACAAGACGATCACATCTCACACACAGCCTGCATAGGACAAAAGTAAAGGAACAGACATAATGATACTGTAATATGTTGTGCTCTGAAATAGGAAGAAAAAAAAAAGCCCAGGAAAAAGAGGCCACTTTTTGAGTTGATTCCATTTTCTGTCAGCACTTACCTGTAGATGTTGAGGTCACTGACTGGGAAAGGTGAAATACAGCCCCAGCTCTTAGGACAGGTGATAGCCATCAAGAAAGAGCTGGAAGTCAGACTGGCTGTGTCTAAGGCAGATAAGCCCAGAGTGTGTACACACAACACGGAGGATGCGAGAGCCCGATGCTAGGGCACGGACACCCATTGCCCAAGAGCCACACCCTTTTGAAGGAAGCCAGAATCACCCACTTCTTGTGCATGAGCCCGTGGCTTGGTAATGTACGTTCCTTGCCAGTGAGATGGGGTTACCTCCATGTGTCTGTCACTAGGGCCCAGCTTAACTGGCAGGCCTTCAGGGAGGTTCAACAGAGAACAAGCCCTGAGTTTTGAGTTGTCCCCACGGACCATGAAGTGGGGCCACCGCTAACCCAGGATGAAAAGACATACATCATGTTGCTTTCTGTTTATAGCCTACCATTTACCTTACCACTGACTGTGGCAAACAAATCATATCTTCCTAAGTCTTGAAATTATTGTGAAATATTGTAATCTGATTCCATCTAAGGATTGAGTTTTGTAATCTGACTAATATAAATATTTAAGCCTTAATATTTTTATTTGATGTGCATTACCTGCATGTCTGCCTGTACAAGGACTTCAGATCCCCCCTGGAAATGGGATTACAGACAGTTTTGAGCTGCCTTGTGGATGCTGGGAATTAAACTCAGGTCCTCTGAGAGAGCAACAGGTGCTCTTAACCACTGAGCCATCTCTCCAGACCCAACTTTTAATATTTTATAATACTCTATTTTGAAGATTTCAGGGGATTTCGGGGGAGTTTTTACTAGTTTATATTTCTATTTTTATTTTTAATATACTCTAAAGTTAAAAAAGAAAAAAAAAAGATTTGCAATCTAGTCCTCTCTTAGCCTGGAGGTCACTCCAGGTCAGCAGTTCTTCCCTCAGGGAGCCCCACTCCCTAGTAAAAACCCATTAGCTTAGGCTTACTGCTGTCCTAAAGCCTTCTTTATTAGGACTGTGTTTGTCACCTGCTAACTTGTTTATTGGAGCAGAGCTGGGGAGGGGTGGGGGTGGGCGTGAAGGTCACAAGTAGGTGGGAATTGCACACCTCAGGCCTGAGCAGTTCCTTGGCCATTATTTTCTCAGAATGACCTCTATGATGGTGGGCACTGGGGTTACAAAGTCCCCTCCCCCCTCCCCCACCCCCAGCCAACACATGACAGGCCAGGACAAAAAGACTGCAAACAGGCCCCCTAATTAATGGGTTTGCTTAGAGCTGGTTCTCTGTTTAGGGACTTCATCCCAGTAATTGCAGGCTCCATAATCATTAATCCGTCACCACCACCTTTTAGAGCAGGAACCACAACCCCAGCCCTGTTCCAGCAACTGTGAGGGAACAGGAACAAAGACACATGAAGATCATGGACTGGGGAGGGAGGAGCAGCTATGTGCTTGCCTGTGTGCAACCACACCCCCATAGCCACGAGACGAAGATGCAGCCTCAGAGAAATTAGCTAGCTCAATGCTGCCAGCTGGTGACAGTCGAGAATTGACTGTCTAAACACCTCCTTAACTTTGGCTCTTATTCCCCCAGGAGACAGCAGGCAAAGGCTTCAAAATATGTACAAAAGTAGCCGGGTTCAGAACAGGCTGTACAAGACACACCCTGCTACAGAAGCCTAGCGAGGAAAGAGACATGGAGCTGGGGTCTCTAACAGAGGCTTCTAAGAGAATGTAGGATCCTCGTGCTGGCCCTGGCGGGTGCGGAGAGTTATACACATTTGACAAATTACACTTGGGCACTTTCTCCAATCATAAGTTCAAGATTGGAATGGACTGTGGAATTTGTGCCTCACTTGGGGCCAATAAATATTTAGTTAAAACGTGTAGATACGGACACACGTACACGCACACATATGCGCAGGCAGACCCACCTCCGCCACTCCAGACGGCGCCTGGATTAAGCCCAGCAGAAGAAGGCCTCCACACAGCCTGAGGTATTGGCGGTAGCCATCATGGGCCCTAGAAGGAGGGCCAAACCAACGGTGGAGCTGTGTAGCCAAGCAGTCCTGTGACCACCCTGGACTGAGAAGGTTGGCAGCTCCTAGGAAATGCCTTGTCCAAGTGCCAGATTTAGCCCTTCTCCCAGAACATGAAAAATGCCAGCGTGGGAGAAGAAAAGCCGAGAAATGGTGACGCGTAGAGGCTGACCAAGAGCGGGCCCCTGCTCCTTTCCTGGCCATCCAGCCCTGCCCGACCTTTGAGCTGCCCATCTTCCGCTCTGTACACGCATGTACACTGGCCAGGTGCTCAGAGCCCTGGCTCATCCGTCCCCACGGATTCACTCTGGAGTCTTCAAAGCACTGGACACAGCAATGTCTTGTGGCCGTTGGACCAACACCGGAACCAGCCAGAGATAAATAGAAGTCAGCAAGCCAATATCTAGGCATCGAGAGGCCCATCCTCAGCCCATACCCCACTGGGATATGTGTGTCACCTAAGGGACCCCTATGAGGAAAGCCATTCTCTCTTAGGGCTGGGATAATAAAGTGAGCATGACCCTGAGGTTACCCAAATCCATCCCCCCTCCCCCCGCAAATTGCTCTCAGGACCTGACATACAACTTGGATGACAGTGACCTCGCTGCATTTCTTTCTTAGATTCCAAAGTGGGTCTTGGCCTAAAAAAGCCAGGCCAACTCTTCCTCTAACAGGCTGACTTCTCGAACTCTTAAGACAATGGCACAGGTGCTAATGTGTACAGTGCAACCAACAGGCTTTCCTGTGCCCGCCCTAGCTCTGAATAAAGACACAGAGACCGTTATATTTATTAGGAGCTTCAGACATTATGGCTGGGCAGACACTCAGCTATTCTAACCCTCCTTCCCGGCCACATGGCCCTGCTACCTGCCATCCAAGTCCTGTTCTGCCACCTCTTTATCTGTGTTACCATGATGACTCCTTCTCTTATCCCCACCTGTTGTGCCACCCAGGACCCCCTCACTGGGGTTAGAAGTGCTGCCTTATCCTCTCTTGCCCAGCTATTGGTTGTTCCGTTCTTTATTCGACCAATCCGAAGGTGAGAACAATGTTTACAACACACCAAGACAGGAGATGCTTCACAGTCGTGACCGTGCCAAAGTCCAGACTGCAGCCAAATCTCTGGGTACAGAAATCAGCATTTGAATACACAGTGCATCTAAACAAACAAACAAAACAAAACAAAACAAAGCTCCAACACTAAAGGTCAGACTCTGGCTGAAAATTGACAAACACCAAAGAGGCAGAGGCCCAGACCCAGTTCTACCAGACTGCTAGGTAGAGTTCAGTTGCCTGGAGACCATTAGTCATAGGGCCCTTGTGTATGAGTGTTCAGAAGGCCACTCTGTGTTGAAGTTGCTCCCTCCCTGTGCTTGGCTTCTCTCCCAAATCTCCCAGAATGTCTTGCTGTTCCTGCTCTCAACTAAATGGTCAGGGATGCAAAAAGCCCGTTTATCATTTTAATTATCCATGAAATATTGACATTTCTCCCACACTGACTCTAGGGTGCTTGTAAGAGATGTTCTGGAATGATCAGCACTCCACAATGGAACCCGCCCCTCCCAGGGAAAGGATGAGGGGGGAACCCAAGACAGAGAAGGATAAAGAAAGCCTGCCTTCCTCCAGGCTTGAATCCCAGAAGAAACACAAAGCCAAGCCTGTGACCTTAATTTAAACTGTAGTGATTTATCACTCTGGGAAGATGGGGGGAGGGGTGTAAGGAGAGAAGAGACTCCAATGGGACACAGTCTAAGCTCTAAGCAAGGAAGTCTCAACCATGCCTGTACAGTCTGACTTGCCCATAACCCCCCGCACAGAGACACACAGGACCACTAAAGGGCCCAGAGGAAACAAGCTGTGGCGTCCAAGCCTGGGCAACATGAGCTCCAGCATCTTGTACTCTCCTTCTCATGAGGCACATTGGCTGAGAGCTACTGCTTTAGGCAACAGACCAACAGCAGCCCAGGCCATTTTAAGATAGGTTGAAAGAATGGGCCCAGGAAGAGTTTCTGGTCCACCCATATTTTACAGAACACGCCCAGTGTATAGATCGATGATGATGGGTGGGTGGGTAGATGGATGGATGGATGGGTGGATGGATGGGTGGATGGATGGATGGGTGGATGGATGGATGGGTGGATGGATGGATGGGTGGATGGATGGATGGGTGGATGGATGGATGGGTGGATGGTTGGATGGATGGATGGATGGATGGATGGGTGGATGGATGGATGGATGGATGGATGGATGGATGGGTGGATGGATGGATGGATGGATGGGTGGATGGATGGGTGGATGGATGGATGGATGGGTGGATGGATGGATGGATGGGTGGATGGATGGGTGGATGGATGGATGGATGGATGGATGGGTGGATGGATGGATGGGTGGATGGATGGATGGG
Organism: Acomys minous; assembly: GCF_964271855.1. NCBI lineage: Eukaryota > Metazoa > Chordata > Mammalia > Rodentia > Muridae > Acomys > Acomys minous. Next base: position 115,211,846 of record NC_140489.1, read on the forward strand.
TGGATTGATGGATGGATGGATGGGTGGATGGATGGATGGGAATAGATAGATGATAGATAGATAGACAGATAGATTATAGATTGATAGACAATATAGATGATAGATAGATAGATAGATAGATAGATAGATAGATAGATTATAGATTGATAGACAATATAGAGATAGATAGATAGATAGATAGATAGATAGATAGATAGATAGATAGACAGACAGATGATTGATAAATGATACATACATACATAGCTCATAGCTCATCTGGCACAACTCTGTAAGGATGCTTGTGCTTCCTTGCTAGCAGCATTCTTTCCGATTCTCAGCCTCCCCTTCTCCATCCCTCACTCCCCTTCCCACTGGGGATTCCAAAACAGGGGATAATCTGTTCCAAGCAAAATAGAGTAGGAAACTGCTCTTTTACTCAGCACGGACTCAGCGCACCATCATCCTCTGCCGAAAGCTGGACATGCAGGGCCTCAGACAGCGCAGCATTGCAGGGCAACGCTACAGCCGGAACTGGTGAACAGAGCTTTCCTTTCTACCCTCCTCTCCTATGCATGTCTGCTCTACCACCACTCAGCAGGATCGCCTCTGGTCCATTAGCCACGTTCTCTTTGGGGCATAGACATCCTGAACTGAGCAAGCACCAGCTGGAAAACAGGGTACTTCCAAGGAACCCCCTGGAACCTCAACCCCAAGGACTGCCAAGATCCTGTCAGAGTGAAGTTCAAGGACACTATCCACCAGACCCAGCTGTGGACATACACCCACACTCACACGCAGCAAGTCCTGGAAAACTCAGGACATCAGATCTCCTGGGGACAAGGGTCTACACAAGCATGTGGACCTTACCTCAAGCGGCAAGAACCAACCAAGGCCTGGAGAAAGCTCTCCTCACAGGCAGATCTTCCAAGACTAAGAATTTCAGGCTTTCTGGAGAAAACCGTTATCAGATAAAGCTAAGGATATTCACTTAAACAGTAGAACTTCGAACAGTTCTCTGGTGTACTACGTCCCAAATATTATATAGGCCACACTTGGGCCAAAAACACAGTATTTACTATTTGCCTGAAGTTCATATTTGTCATTTATTTGCTAAGCCAGAACCACTTCATTCTATAGTGCTTTTTGGAAGCACAAAGAATCAAAATGTCACAGTAGACATATCTTAACCCTGGGAGCCTCTCTCCTCTCTCCCTGACCTGTCCACTTTGCCCACAATAGCCTCCATTCTTCACAACGCCTTAGCTGCTCGGAGCTCCTGAGGCCCAGCTGAGAAACCCCCGCACTTTTGTCCGTTAAGTCAAATTTGGTTTTTGTTTTGGTTTGTTTTGGGTTTTGTTTTTTTTGGTTTTTGTTTTTGTTTTTTCTCACCTAAGGTATATTTACGTGTGTATTTTATGTGTATTTTACGGGCGTTTTGTCTGCATTTGTGTCTGCATGCCAGAAGAGGGCATCAGATGCCACAAGAACTACATGAGACTGCAGTTAAGGCTGATTATGAGCCTCATTGTGGGTGCTGGGAATTGAACTCAGGACCTCAGGACAGACAAGCAACCAGGGATTTTAACCACTGCCATCTCTCCAGCCCCACAGTTAAAATTTTTAAAAAGAAGCCTTTTTCTTTTTGTTTTAGAGAACTAAAGGCATATACAAATATCTGAATTCATATAAAAATTCAAGCATAGTTGCGATTCATGTGAAAGGAGACTGAATATCAAAGCCCAGAGACAAGGCCTATAGGTGTGTAGTAATGTTTTTAAGCTGGTGTCCCTTAAATGAAACTGGACTAACAGAGTGTATAGCTGGCAACCTATTAGAATCACCTAGAAATCTTTTTGCTCCTAGCCCAGACCAATTAAATTAGACTTTCTAAGAGCAGGGCTCAAGTATCAGGCTATTTAAAGGTTCCCCAGGTAATTCTAATATGGAGCCTGCTCTGGGTATCTACGCATATTGGAGTCACCTGAAAAACCTATATAAAAAAAAATGGATGCTTGCATTACCCTCGACAATTCTGAGTTCATTGGTATGAGATTGTGGCTTGAACCTTTGGGGACTTTAAAAGCTTTCCAGGTGATTTTAATATGCCACAACGTTTGAGAGGCACAGTTTGTCCAACTTTAATATGTTTCTGATCTCCCAGGGATCCTGCTAAAATGCAGATGGTGACTCAGTAGGTCCAGGGTGGGGCCCCAAGAGTTTGCCTACTTAACAAGTCTCAGGTGAGACCCCTGCGGCTGGTCCTCCGACTTCACTTTGACTCAGGCAATCCTAGATCAGAGGATCTAGAGCCTGGGATCCGGATGTCTGTCAGAATTTCCTGGGGAGTCTTTAAAAAAAAATCTACCTCAGGCTGGGAATGGCTTCACTACCACCCCCCAACCCCCCAACCCCCCCCACCCCTCCACCCCCCCACCCCCGCCAAAGATGCTGATATAACAAAAGGGGCCCAGACATCAGCATCATAAAAGCTCAGCCTATGTGGTTTTACTGCCATGGCCAAAGTTGAGAACCTAGGCTATAGACCAACACCTAGGAGTCACTTTACAAGACCCTAGTGGGGAATACCACTGTCCACAAGCCCTTCTGACTCACCTCTGCTGTCTACCCAGCTGACAGAAGATACTTTCTCCCCCTCCCCCCACCCCCACTCCCTGCCTCAGAAGGCCATGGCTTCCAGTAAGCATCTCCTCTCTCTCTCCCACTTAGGGCTGAACAAAGTCTGTGATTCTTAGCCACAGTGCAGAAGAGAGGGGATAATGCCCTGGGTAGCCAGATCCACCCAGCCTGCCTTGCTGTGATTACCAACCGGCCTCGCTCAAGTAGGCAGCTCTGAAAACAGCCCTGCCAGAGGAGCTGTGCACCACAGAAAAGGCAAAGCCATGCACAGAGAAGAAACTCTTGAGCTTGACAGGAGACTATCAATCAAAACCCACTGAGAATGTTCTCTACTGAGTACGCCTCATGTCTCTTCACACACAATCTCGCCTCCGTCTCCTACCTCATCCCTTTGAAATGGAGTTGTGGTGACACATGGGACAAGATGTGGCACGCAGAGAATGAAAGCGAGAATTTGGAATTCAGAAAATTATTACTCTATTTTGGAGGTGTAATTGTTCCTGGGTCTTATTTCCTAAGGGGTGACCATAAATACCACTTGCAATGCATCTCCATTAGCACTTTTATCTTCTGACAGAGGCTATATCTTTTCTCGGAAGGTGGATCTTGCTTGGGAATCCACGTCTTGGGTGTATATGGAGTTGGTATAAAATATGAACTCTACTGTGCAGAATTCACAGGTCGCTGAAGTGTCACAGTCTACTGAAATGGGTCTGGAATCAATAAGATACACAGCAAACTCAATTGCATTTAATTTTCATTGCTACCTAGAGAAAAGCCTTGCACAGCTCTACATGCATGAAATTAAACATGAAAGCCCGTCTAAAGTGTAGAAACGATACTTAAAATGACCTGCAAATAGGGCAAAACATAGTAGCTCAGCCCATTGCAGTACTACTGATCATTTTTCTTTCCATAGCAGAGTTGACATCTGCCCCAAAGAAAATCGTAAGAGGCATGAACATGGCACATCTGAGAAAGAACTAACTAAGGCCTTTCGGTTATGCACCAGCAGGGCTCCCATCTTCAGTTACCCCAGAATCTCTTCCAAGTGGAAAAATCACATTCTGACTTTATGTGAAAACAATAGAGAGGAGGGGAGGGAGAGGCAGCTATGGTCCTTGGCCAGTGAGATAATGCAAGGTTCCGCTCCTACAGCTGACACAGGGTGGGAGTGGGAGAGCAGACACCCTGGGCACTTCCAGCCAACACTGACCTTTCAATCATGGAAACATTCCCCAGACCGACACTAATCGGGGGGCACATCTGGCGTTTGGACTGTGTCCAGATGGGAGTTGTGTTAGTCAAGTCAGCGTGATAACCCGCCGGGGAGGCTGGGGAGGGGAGAGGGTACCACTCCTGAGAGCAATCAGCATCTTCAGTTTATGTCTGAGACTTGCTCATGCTGTGGCCTGTGAGTCATAGGACATAGATCGCCTAGTCCCTGTCCACCACACTTGCCCATCCCCACCAACAGTACACATGTACGCATGCACGTACACACACACACACACACACACACACACACACACACGCATGTGCATGTGCACGCACGCCCACAAAAGAAAGAAGAGAAAGGAAGGAAGGAAAGAAGGAAGGAAGGAAGGAAAAGAAAAACAGGGAAAAAAAAGGAAAGAAGGAAGGAAGGAAAGACTGACTTGATAGAGCCAAATAAACTCATGCAGAGTTCCACAAGCCCTCAGGGCCAGTCTAAAGTGCTGGGCCCCCATCTCTAGACACTCTCAAAGTGTAGCGCATTCACTTAAGATAACCTGGAAGCTAAAGTGATGAAAAGGATCCAGCTGTTTCTTCTTCTGACTTCCTGTGGTTTGCAAACGTATGGGATGATTTTCCAAGGCATCAATAAAGCCCCTTGACCTCTCTCTCTCTCTCTCTCTCTCTCTCTCTCTCTCTCTCTCTCTCTCTCTCTCTCTCATCCATGTACCCCTTTTCCCCTTTGGATGTGGAAGACTTTCTGACTCGTTTCTGAATTCTAAACAGAAATAAATATGGTTCCCTAGCTGCCATTCCTAAAACGGTGGATTGCAGTTAGGGCCAAGCATACTGATAGTAAGGTTCCCACCACACTGATCAGGAATGACAAAGGATCCTGGGCAGCTCTCAGGCCTCTGCTTGGCTAAGTCTGACACCTGTTAAAGCTATGAACAACATTGCTAAAGAGGTAATCAAGCAAAACAAAGCCAGGATAAAAGGGATTATGCGCCGTGTTCCCCCGCCCTCCCCCCCCACACACACACATACACACACAGAGGCCGTCTGCAGCTGTTAGAAGCAAGTTCTCCCCATGGCCCCTGGAGCCTCAATTATCCGCCCCAACAATCCTCTGCTACCAACCTCCAGGCCCAGATTACAGAAGCCAGAGACTCAGCCACTCAAATCACAAAGCAGCTAGCAGGATCTCAGGGACAAACAATTGATAACTGCTGGGTGGTGGTGATGCACACCTTTAATCCCAGCACTCAAGAAGCTGGATGTGAGTTCGAAACCAGCCTGGCCTACAGACTGAGTTCTAGGAAATCCTGTCTCAAGAAAAAGAAAAAAAGAGGGAAAAAAAAAAACCCAAGATAACTACAGAGGCCTGGTCATCCTTCACCCTTCATTTCTCTGAAGAAAGAGGGAAGTAACCCAGGTAACGAGATGACAATGGCCAAAGATAAATTCAGCTTTGGTGCTAACTACTCAGCTTGCAAGGTTACCAGCACCCACCCCTTTCTTCTATTTGAGCCTCCAGACAGAAGGCAGCTATCGTTGCCCCATCTGGTCAATTCTGTCCTTCAGGACTAACTGGGGAAAAAAAAAAAACCAGAATACCTTCGCTCCAGTTCTCCTACCCACCCAATAGCCATGTCCTTGCACACTGCTCACTTCCACATGCTACGCCCACCCTAGTGGACAGGGCAGTAGTAACTGAGACAGAAGAATGGCACCCTTCCCACTTTAGGGAAACGCTAATCAGCTCCAGCACCCCCTCAGGAACGTGCTAACACTCCGCAGCCTCCTAGAAGCAGCTCACAGACACTGTCACTCTGGCTAAGCCACTCTGCTGGTGCCAGCACTTTTTTCCTTCCACAAGCAATTTGGTACAAAGCCATTTCGGGTCCCATGCCAAACCGGTAATTGGCAGCACTCATCAGAATCTGTGACCATCGCCTGACTCAGCATTCCTGCGTCCCCAGCACAGTCGACAGCCCTAACACCCTCACTTCCAGCCTCTGGCCCCACTATTTACATCACACGTGTGATGCGGTTCTCAGAGTCTGGTTCCCTGTAAGCAAACACGTACATGACTCAGGCTTTCAGGGAAAGGCTACCTACTCGTCTCAGGTCTTGATATCCAAGCCAGAAAGCCTCTTAGAGAAGACTAGGGAGGGGGGTGGGGCGTGTTACTGTGGAAACAATCGGGCCAATTTCCAAACAAGAAAGACTAGCTGTCCTTAGGGCACAGCTTTGCCAGAGTGTCCACAGGAGCTAAGGGAGATCCTGGCCCGGGGCAGCTGTAGACACAGCCTCGGAGCTCAGACCACACTTAAGTCCTCCAGTCTCCTATGTGAAACCTTGTCCCACCCGGAGGGCTGACCCACCCCAGACACGCCATCTAGCCTCCTGAGTGGTTTCTTCAGCATGGCTTCAGAGCCAAATTAAACGTCCTCTCTACGTCTACAGACAAAAAGGGTTTTGACTGAGTCTCGTGTTTTAGAGAGCGAGTGAAATTCCATGAACAGCAAGCATAGGGGTGGGCGAGGAGGATGACAAATAACAAGTAGTCAGAGTGTTTTACATTTCTCCTGCTGCCTCAGGAAGGTTCACCACGAGGTCATCCATGATAAGGAGGGAGACCTCCCAGCCGGACTGTCCCTCAGCCCCAAGAGGACACAGCACAGAGATGAACTGACAGGACTTGGAGGCTTTCTCGCCCTAGAGAAGAACGTGGCATGAGGCTCAAAGGGGGAGGGCTCCTGAGGACAGCAGATCTAAGGAGCGAAATTGATATGCGTGGTCATGGGACCAGTTCCTCACAGCTCAACATTCGTGGGTTGGGGAAGAAACAGCTGGCCTACCAATCAAGAGATATTGCTGAACCAGGCACAGAAGTACACACCTGTAATACCAGCTCATCAAAGGCTGAGGCAGGAGGATTGTGAGTTCAGGCCAGCCCAGGCTATATAGAAGATCGATCCTATCTCAAAAAAAACAAAAACAAACAAAAACAGAATGGTCAACTCAAGAAATAAAATAAGAACAGTGTTCGGCCATCAAAGACACTTAGTACAGAGATAATAAATCTGATAATAGGCATGGAGGACTATGCCAAGTCTACAGTGACACATGTGTGATTCGCATAGTAGCCTTAAAAGGATAAACCATCACATGCCTGTTTTACACATAGGAAAACCACAAGACTAGCTTAGGACACACAGTTAGTAAACTAAGGGGATAGAATACAAACCAAGGACCCTGTCACACAGTGCACACATGTGATCTCACAGAAGAACCGCTAGCCTTAAAAAGGGTGTAGTGTGAGCCAGGCATGGTGACACAACGCCTGTAATCCCAGCACTCAGGAGCAGAGGCAGGAGGATCTCTGTGAGTTCAAGGCCAACCTGGTCTATAAAGTGAGTCCAGGGCAGCCAAGACTACACAGAGAAACCCTGTCTCAAAAAAGAAAGAAAGAAAGAAAGAAAGAAAGAAAGAAAGAAAGAAAAGGAAGGAAGAAAAACAAAGGATGGGATGGGCATTGGGAAGAGTTGTAAGCTACCAGAAGATGGCTTTGGCTTCATTTTGATGAGGCAGTCAGTCATGAACTTGAACAGTGATGCAAATCTGACCACTGTCATGGAGGTCATCGAAGTGTTTGCATCAGTGCTGCCCCTTAAGACATTCACTCCTAACAGGACACATCCACACATGGCGGACTATGCTGAGACTCTCTAATGGAGGCCTTTGATGCCCATCGATTTAGTCTAACATCAATCCATAACTTCTGTACTTATTTGTTTAGGTGTTTGGTTGGTTTTGGTTTTTTGAGGCAGTTTCTTTGTGTGGTTTTGGCTGTCCTACTCATTATGTAGGCGAGGCTGGCCTCGAACTCACAGAGAGCCACCTGCCTCCGCCTGCAGAGTGCTGAGATTAAAGCCGTGCACCTCAGCCACCCCACCCAGCTAATTTCTCTACTTGTAGGAGTTTTGGAGGAGACAGACAGTGAGTCCTTCAGAATCCAAGGCCGGCTCAGGATTTTTAAAAAGCTCTCAGGCACCTAGTCTTGCAGGAATTCTTCTGTCTTCCATTTCCTATACCAAAATTAGGCAAACGATCTCACGATGTAGCAGAAGATGGGCTGTAGGAGTGATATTTTGACTTCCAGGCTACTTTGCTCTTGGTCTAGCAGGCCTGAATCCTTCCTTGTGCACAGGAGGCAGAAAAGCAGTGGGGGTGCTGGGGCGCAAGGTCTATGCAGAAGATTTAAAGCGTGGTGGGAAAAGAAAGGCATGAGGAGCGAAGACGGAGGGGCAGACACAGTTGCACACACTTAGGGATCTAATGAGCCCCCGAGGTACCAGAAGGACCAGGGTAGTCAGAGTTTTAAGAGGTGATAAAGGTAACTTGCTGTCAGAGGAGGCAGATATTGCTAAAGAAACAAGTGAAATGAATTGCTTTCTCAAGCCACCATAAAGGTGAATGGCTACCAGATGGTCAGACAAAAATACCTGCCCACAAGCTGCTGGAGAGAAAGCAACTGCAAGAGAGAATTAAATCCTCCTGAGAGCAGGTGGGCATAGCTGTCCACTGACCACAAAACCAGACCACACATGGTCACACGAAGAGGCTGTAAGGGCAATGAGTTAGTGCTACCCCTTAGGCTGCTAGAGTTCCAGAATGAATAATCTTCCAGGACAAGCTACCAATACCAAAAAAGAACAACATGGGACGGCAGCCACCCAGGAGGCTCTAGGGAAACCTAGTTCCCATCCTAGACAAGTCACCTGACCAGAGACCAATAACATTTCCTTGTACACTTCTGCTGGGGTCTCTTCAAGCAGCACAGGCAGCTGAAACGGCTACCCATGATTCTTGCCTCTTTTGCCCTTATTTGTGGCCTAGACCCAGGGACACACATCCAAAGAATGGAATATGAGGGATGGAAGAAGATAGACTCTTCCTAATTTTGTGCCTCGTGGACTCCTATCTCTGTCCCAGGCTTGCCCCTTTCAAATTCATTCTCCAATAATCATCCTTTCTAGAGCTTGCTGCTGTACTCTTCCTAAAGCATGTGTGTGCGTGTGCGTGCACAGAGAGAGAGAGAGAGAGAGAGAGAGAGAGAGAGAGAGAGAGAGAGGAGACAGAGAGAGAGACCTAGGAGAAGAAAGCGCCTGGTCACGCCATTGTTCCTCTCCTTCCCGATCAATCTCCTGCCAACCACAAATTAGCATTACACAGGCATTACAGGGCAGCCCCCCCAGGATGAATAGAAGCTGCTAATCTTTCCGAAGGGGTGCTGGTACAATAGTGAGGGCCACTGCCTCCCCCATGGGGAGGGGTGGTCTTTTAGGATCGCTTCCAGCTCTTTTGTGAACTATCCAAGTAGTCAACCACAGATGGTGACAACGACGACGTCACTGGGCCTTGAGCTACAGAAAAGCCCAAAGAGCGTCAAGCTTTGTGAATGGCTGGATGACACATGTTCCTGAGAACTCACTTGGTTTATCACTAGTCGTTGATATTTTGGGATTGAATTTCTTCTCAGGGTTTCCAACTGGTCTTTTCCATTTTGACTAGTCATCACTCATGAATGCCTCCAACTGGGACTCCCCCAGAGCAGAAGAGTCTCTGAGACCAGGCTATGGTGCTAACCGTACCAACTCATGGCACTAGCTCAGTGCTTTGTATTAGCAAACTCCAAGGATATTTTTGTCCTTTGCTTTGGTCTGCTCTTTGTTTGTTTGTTTGTTTGTTTCCTTGTTTGCTTAAGGAATTAACCTTTTGAAGTCACATTGAAATTCCAAACCCCAAAAGAAAGTAGCCTGCCTAGGATCCCAGCAGGTTTCGACACCTACACCCTTTCCTCCTGCAGGCGGGAAGGCTGAGTGATGCTGTGGCCACCAAGCCCTTGCTCAGCTGCCATGCCCTATCCCGCAGCTGGCCCTGGAAACAACGCTTGCAAGAGGGAGGTAAAACCTCTTATCAAAACCCATTTCCTGCCCGACCCCTCCCGACTCTGCAAACCACAGACCTTCCCCAGCTAGCTGGGCCACCGCTGCAGTGGCAAGGTACCAGCCACCTCTTCATGAAGGACTCCCGAGGCAAGGTTCTCTTGACAGTCTCTGGTCCAGATTCTTCTCCATCCACACCGTCCCCTTCTCCAGAAGGTTCACAAGGATGGTCTCCAGAAGGATGGTCTTCTAGGCCATCCACATCATTTAGCCACCGAAATATATGAAGAAAGTTAGTTGCAACAACAACAACAACAAAAAAGTGTATGATCTATGAGTGAGGATCTCCGCTTCAAATAGAGACTCTCACAGCTGGAGGCTTGCCCACCTGCTTTGCCCACCTCCTCCACTAGGACCCTGCTACGCTAATCGTCGACGAAGGGTTAAGACAGAGACAAGGTTAAGAGATGGGCCCACACAGCTGTGGGTGTCTATACATTTGTCTAAGTAATCCCTGTGCTCAGTGCTCTGTGCTGTATGTGGTCAGACACCCTCAGCTCTCCAGCTAGTTTTGGGTACTAAAGAGCTGAGGACCATGGGCCAGAGGCCTAGCACCAGCCCAGCCCAGCTGTGCTCAGCAGGCCCCATGTTCCAGGCCCCTCTCCCCTTCCCACACCTGTAGCACCCTGATTCTACACACACACATGCGCGCGCGCGCGCGCGCACACACACACACACACACACACACACACACACACACACACACACTCCAAGTCTGTGCCTATGCTGGCCTCTTTGCCTCCTGCCCCCAGCTTGCTGTGTGGTCCCAACCCTCTGCCACAGAAAAGCCAGGGAGGGAGGGATTGGCCTACATGTTTACAGTCAAGCATAACTGAACCTTTATTTTAAATAAATAAGACTTTTAGCCAGTTTTTCTTTCCCTTTCCTTTCGAATTGCAGTTTTCTCCCTCCTTGCCCTCATGGGTGAACCTTTATCTCTGGGGCCACCCAGGGAGGGGCCACCAGAAGGGGGAAGAGGTGGAGTCCAGATTGACCCTGGTGCTTAATGTCTTCTCTCTCCCCCTCATCCACAACGCCCCCCCACCCCCCCACACCCCCCCCCATCTCCTTCTCCCACAGAGTTCCTGGGGTCTTTATGGATTTGGGATGAACAAACAGGAAGCCCAGGTTCCATCATCAGCATGCCGGTCCATCTGCTCTCCCGCCATTTTCCTGTTCTCCCATGCCACTGCAAAATTGCCGTCCAACTGTCCTTCTCTTTGGCTGTCATTTCTCTGTTTCCCTATTAGACCCATATGCATCTGTCCCGTCCCCCACCCCCAGGACAGTTGGCTCTAAATCTCCTTTGCACTGTCATAAATCCCATCTCCCCCCTGAGACATTCCATCTGCCTGTCACTCCACTGAGCCGTCATTGTAGCCAATCTGCCTGATGGTCCTTTTTGTCCATCTGTCTCAGCCCATGGGACATATTTTTGGCCCATCTGGCTCCCGCACTGGGGCACACCACGGCAGGTCTCTGAGGTGCGGGAACAGTTGGGATCTGCTCTGGTCTTGACGCCGGCAGCTTTCTTAGCAGCGGCCGTCAATCGAACGTCTACCGTGCAGTGTCCATTTTACAGACATCATTCCTGTAACCCCCCAGCAGCTCTCTCTTACCAGGTGTGGCTCTCCCCCACTTACCAATGCAAGAAACTGAGGTGCAGAAAAGGGAGCAGGTGAGCACACAGCCTCCCTCTACCCGCAAGAAGAGACGTCCCCCCTCCTATGGCCCCCCGCTCCGCACATTAATTTACACTCTGCTGGATATTTTCAGCCTGCTGAAGTTTCCTCCCTGCCCTAGCTCTGCCCAACACACACACACACACACACACACACACACACACACACACACACACACTTGTGTGTGTGCACGCGCATGCGCACACAAAGTGAAGGAAGAAAAAGCATCCAGATGTGAGAGCAATTTGAAAGTCTTTCGCGGGGTGGGGGTGGGGTGATGTTAAATAAACATCCAATAGTATCTTTCTGCAACGTGATCCATTTTCATGGCACCCAGGAGTTCGTCCAAGGGTCTCTGGGTCACTGGGGGGGGGGGGGGAGAATGTGGCGTGTGTTTTGGCTCCATATTCTCCCACTGACCACAAAGAACTAATTCTCCCAATTAATGAAATCAGCTCCACTGATGGAGATGTGCTGACAAATTAGTTTCAAGACAAATATATTTACACCAACGGTGAGGTTGGTGGGCCCAAGGGATTTGGAGGCTACAGGGGAAAGGTCTCCCACCAGGCAGAGACACTGAGGTCATTCATGGCGGTGGGGGATATTGCCTCAGGGGACAGCTCTCTCTGCCCGGAGCCATGGAGGCTGGACTGGGTTGTGTGTTATGGGCTCGCTTTTCAATGGGCTTCTGTATGGTCCTGCCAGATCCTCAGTACCCCACCCCCTCCGACCCGAGGCAAGTCCCCTTCAGGGCTTGGTCTGAAGGGCCTATTCAGCCTTTAGGATTCCCTGATGAGAAATAAAAGAGAGACAGACTGATGCTTCCGTGGGGTTGTGGAAAAGCTGGGCCACGGAGACTGGAAGGGAAGCCTAAAGCTGGGAGAAGCAAGGCAAAATAAAGAGGGATCGGACTGGAAGTCCTGTAGGACAAGATGGAGCCTGGGAGAGGTCTCTGTGAAAGAGAACAAGAGAGGGGATGGTTAGGAGGCCAAAGCGAAGTTCCAGGCAGAGGCAAAGACCCCAGTAGAGAGAGGGAGAGAGTTGAGCCAAAAAGCACTATGGGACTTGATTAAAGCTACAAGGTTAGCTTTTTGATCATCTTTATTAAAAGATGTTAGCAACATTTTGCATTCCTAGAGCAAATCCAACAGCCCTTTTAAAAATAAAATAAAAAGTGGTCCAGAGTGTACTAGATGGCCAGGCCTGCGGTGAGCCAGGACAGACCCATGGGGTTGGTCTAACCAATATTGGATACCTTTGCTCATCACTAGAAGATGAAGCCTGTTGCTATAGACAGTCCTGGAGAGGAGGGGAAAGAGCGGCTGCTAGGCAACGCCGGTGAATAAACAACCGTCAGAGGCATAAGTTACCTCCGTTAAGTAACTCTATGGTTGCTGTTTGCCTGGACCCTGAATAAATCACAGTGCCACACTTTGAGAGTTATAAGCTAGAGTTTGTTTGTTTCTCTGTTTGCTTGTTTGTTTGTTTGTTTGTTTGTTTGAGACAGGGTCTCTCCATGTAACAGCTCTGGCTGTACTGGAACTCACTCTGTAGACCAGGCTGGCCTCGAACTCGCAGCAATCTGCTTGCCTCTGCCTCCCTGAGTGCTGGGATTACAGTTGTGCGCCACCGCGCCCAGCTTATAAACTGGATCTTAAGGAGCCAAAACCCAAACGTGTCCTTAGGTAAGCAGCGGGAGAGTTCATCTTGACTGTCGGTTTGGTGGGACTCAGGTTCACCTGGAGGACAAACATCTCCAGAGAAGGCTGTCTGCAGGAGATGCGCCATGCTTGGTCACCAGACTAAAACGGGGACAGCAAACCGAGCAGTGGGACTTATCACTCCGTTTCCTGCCAGTGAATGCAAAGTAGCCAGCCTCCCACTGCCACGATGGACGGACAGATGGACAGACCCTGAAGCCGTGAGCCAGATAAACCCTTTCTTAAATTTCTTGAAGCAATGAGAAAGGCTTCCAGTACAACCACTATCACCGTCTTTCTAAAGTTCTGTTTCCTTGCCTAAATCACATCAGTGCAGCCCTATGTACAAAATGAAGCCCACACCTCTGAGACAGAAAAACAAGAGCCCGTGGAACCTAGAAGCCCCGAGTATGGTCCAACATAGCCACCTGGGGCGTCACGAGTGGCGTGCTGCTGACAACCTCACGCGCGTCATCCATTCCCTAGGCACTGTCTTTTTAGTTAGTTAGTTAGTTAGTTAGTTAGTTAGTTACTTTGTTGTTGTTCTTTTTTTTTTTCAGATTTTTTTTCTTTATTTGTTTAGTCACTTTACATCCTGGTTGTAGCCCCATCCTCTCTCTCCTCCCAGTCTTGAGACAAGGTCTCTCACTATTCTCTATCTCAGGCCCTTTTACTTACAAGGCCTTTGCTTTACGAACTGATCTAAAAAAAATATCTATTGAACTCCTATATGCAGAGAAATGGAAATAAAAATGTGATCCAAACCATATATCTGCTGCCATAAATAAATATAGTACATAGAAAGCACTGGACATATACAAGGTATCCAGTGAACTTTAACTTCCACTGCATTTCTGTAAGGCCAGAACTCTGTGGGGTTTTTTGTTTGTTTGTTTGTTTGTTTGTTTTTAATTTTATTAATTTATTCATATTACAACTCAATAGTTATCCCATCACTTATATCCTCTCATTCTTCCCTCCTGCTTTCACCCTATTCCCCTCCCCTAGGTCTATGACCGAGGAGGACCTCCTCCCCCACTATATGGTCATAGGCTATCAAGTCTCATCTTGGTAGCCTGCTTATTCTTTCTCTGAGTGCCACCAGGCCTCCTCACCAAGGGAAGGTGGTCAAATATGGAGCACCAGAGTTCATGTCAGAGTCAGTCACCTCTCTCCACATGACTGTGGAGAATGTCCTGTCCATTGGCTAGATCAGAGTAGGGTTCGATGTTTACTATTGTATTGTCCTTGGTTAGTGCAATAGTTTGAGCAGACCCCACCCCCCACCCCAAGAACTCTGTTTTGTGTTTCTATGAGCAGACATTGGTGTCTGAGTTACTTTTCTCAAATAGCTGACACAGCCTGGCAGAAGGCATACACTTCATAAGTGTTTAATTAAACTATCCAAAGACCAATCTTATTTTATTGCACAGTAAATCAGACAGTATCTATAAAATTCACAGCTTTCCCAATGTGACACAGACTTCCCAAGGCTCTACTTTATGCCCATCTTCTTATAATCATAATTTATATGCTTAATCAATGATTGTTGCTATTTTTCTAATAATCATTGGTTAAAGTCCTGTGCCTTACATTTTATTTTATGTCTTTGCTGTGCTTTCATTGTAATCACCCTGTCCCGTCCACGTCCTTGTCCCTGTTTCACCTCTAAGCATTCCCTATTTCCTTTTGGTTTCTTCTTAAATACTTCAACTACTCGTAATGAGTATTTATTTTGTTTTTAACTGCATAAATAAGTTTCTTTTTGCTTCTTGATACAGACTCTCATGCAGCCCAGGCTGGCCTCACATTTGGCTACAAAGCCAAGTATGACTTCCTGCCTCCACCTGGGACTACACCTGCTGTGAAGGCAGACATGCTAAATCGGGTCTGATTGAACAGCTTCGTGGTTTAACCATCGCATTCACATCCTGCGCTTTCTGCATTGCCTCAGTCCTCTTGCTAGGATCACAACATTCTCTCTCCCAACCAGGTAGGGACATAGTTACATTTGCCCGGTTCTCTCTCCTCAATCCACTCCTATACCCAAGGGATTCTTCACAAAAAGTCCCAGCTTTCCTGCTAACTATATTTCTCAACGCTACCTCTAATTAAAAAAATGCTGCCTTGAGCTAGCAATATAGTTCAGGGGTGTAGCACTTTCCCAGCACGTTTGAAACCATGGGCTCAATCCTCAGTACCAAATAAAATAGCCTCTTTCTTTTCCTAGCGGGAGGCGAAATAAATGCCATAAAAGAAGTTGGTTCAAGATGATGTGACCTCTCTAGAGGCAAGCTGCCTTGTGCTCTGATGGCCCCTGACATGTAATATTGTTTCCTTCAGAGTCCATTATGCTAATTTTTATTACTATCAATGAGCATTTTGATTACGCTATTTTTAAAATTCTCCACCAGTAAGCACTTTTAATTTCCTTTCAGAGTCCCATGCAGTGACCTGGTTTGACTTAGATGGAATTCTAATATTGTTTGGTTCTCATGGCTCTCTCTCTCTCTCTCTCTCTCCCATCCATACTTTGGATGTCTCAGTCTTTTTCATTATCCAAGGTAATATATCGCTTGGTGTAGCCAAGTTCCCTCCACGCCAGTAGAAAGAGACTTTACCTCATCAAAACACACTGACTTTAGTCTTCAGAAAAGAAGAGAGACCACTTGGTTTGGGTTTTAAGGAACTGGAAAGGAGAGCTGGAGCCTAGGGCAGGTGGCAATGCGATACACACGGGAAACCTCTGAGAAGACACCTGTCCCACCGTGGTCTTTGTCTCTGAGACCCCGGGAGGGGCAGGCTCAGGAGAGAGGAGCTCCCTGTTAGACCAGCACAAACCAGTAAGGACAGAGAGCTTTGTCTGTGGGGTAAAAGACAGCCGGTGAACTTTGAAGCACAAGGAACAAGGCAAAGATTCCAGTTTGCACTAGACGACGTCTGGAAACTCAATATCGCCCCAAGTATCACTTACCTCACAGACGCGGGTCCTGCCCTGCTTGGAGGGCTGCTGCAGCAAGCCAGGCCTCCCCATAAAATGTTTGGTGTGCCTCTGAATGAACCCTAAGAATAATGTGCGTCAGGGCCTCCTAGACAGGGAAACTGTATCTGGATGAAGGACACAGGAGTCATCAAGATAGGAAATTGAATATGACAAAAGATAAAATAAAAAATAAAAAAATCAAGAGGTTCCCATGTATAACTTGGCCTGGGTAACTAACTAGCAGCCTCTTTTCTAGGGAGCCTACTCTGTGTGCTGTTTTATTATCAAATGTACCTGACAAAGAAGGATCAAAATATGAGAAACCTTCAGGGTCTTGATTCTATACCAATGGGGAGTTCGAGGTGCACAGGATGTTAACATCTGGGCAAGCATTTTCTCTCTGCATTCACTCACCCGGACCCTCGCCAAGCCTTCCTTCTGGGTTCAACACTCAGTATGAACCTACCAATAAACTTACCACAATGCCAGGTCCTTGGGATACACACACACACACACACACACACACACACACACACACACACACACACAACTTTGAGCATTCTAGGTAACCCCCCTACCACTGAGCTTATATCCTTAGCTCTTAGCTTTGGTTTTGAGACTCACTAGAACTCACTCCATGGCCCAAGGATGTCTTGAACTTGTAGCGCACCTGGCTTAGTCTTCTGAGCAGCTAGGGTTTGCAGCTTACGTGTTTCTGACAAGCATTAGACAAGTGCTCGTGGTAGCTGGCCTCCCGGAGCGCCACCAATGATCCTTACCCCCTCGTATCCATGTGCTCCTACAGAGAGCCCTTCTACACTGATTAGCGCTGACATGTGTAACTAATAGGATTTGTGGAAATGAGGATGTGTGACTTCTGAGGCTGGGATGTAAATGACAGTGCAGCTTCTCCCTTGTTCTCCCTTGGCCCAGGCACTCTAGAGGAATGGGGCTTCTGTGTGGTAAACACACTCAAGGAGCCCTGCCCTGTGAGGAGTCCCACACAAGAGGAACTGAAACCTCTTGTTAGGGTGTAAATCTGAACTGTCCCCCACAGGCTGGTGTTTTGAGCCTCTCTTCCACCTGGTGCTACTCTTCTGGGAAGCTGTGGAGCCTCTAGGAAATGGGGTCCATGTGGTGGATGTAGGTCTTCTGTGAAGGTTCTACACCCCCCACCCCACCCCCACCCCTGACCCCGTTTTCCTTGCTTCCTGGTCCACAATGGTGTAAAAACAAACACCACAGCCTCCCGCCTCCGTCTGTTTAGCCAATCCTTAGCTCCCATGATGGAGGGAGGACCCTCTAAAACTATAAACCAAAATAAATATTAGTCATTTTTTGCCAGCTATTTTAGGCACAGTGATGTGAAAGTACCATATTAGCTCTTGCATTAAGCCAGGAGAGTTCGCGCTTTTTGAATCAGCACCACAACCCTCGGCTTGGCCCTGTAACATCTGTAGCCCCAGCTAAGGTCTGACCTGTACCTCCGTGAGAAGTCTCAGGCCCAAACTGTACAGCTCAACGGCTTCCAAATTTCTGACCCATAGAAGCTGCGTGACACCGTGTTTATTGCTACTTTACACCAATACATTGTAGAGCAATTTGTTAGGCAGCCATGGATAATGACGAATACAGTTCCCGTCCAACCAAACCCTGTGCCAGGCCCGCTGGGTGTTTATTATTGTCCTAACCTTATAGATGAGGAAATTGGAGTTCAGAGAAGCTTAAAGTTGGAGGCAAAGTCTTTCTGTATCTATAAAACTTCTGAGCCCGTGTGTCCTTAAACGCTACGTAGTTATAAACAGTTTGGGTATAAATGCAGTTGGCTATGTGGGCATCAGAGTGGGAGAGATAACCTATGGGGAAGTCTGAAGCTACAGGTGAGGCGGGGCCAGGGAGGGATGCTTAGAGGGTGTAAAACATGCTGTGAAAATGAAGGGGAAATGGGGCAGACAAATAGAAGACAGATTCTGGAAGGAACCAAATGGCCTGGGATGTCCAAACCATGGAAGGAGCAAAGCCTTGTGCCTCATCTGCCAGGGGAAGATCGCAACTCTAGCCCAAAGCTAACTTCTGTCCTCACAGAGGGTTTTCCCCCCATCGTGGCAACTAAGGATTGGCTGAGCAGATGGCGGGAGGCTATGGTGTGGTTTGATTCCATCATTGTGAGCCAGGAAGCAAGGAAAAGGGGAGAGGGTAAGAACCCTCACAGAACATATAGATTCGCTTGTGTCTCTTGTGTCTCTTCTACACATGGTGGTCTCATTCCTCATTCCAGACTGGCCCACAGAGCAGCTACACACAGCATCCTACTCCGGTTCCTCACAGACCTGGCTCCCTAGCATATCTGAACTCAATTCTGCTCTGACAGGCAACTAACGCTCTGCACAAAGTGATGGTTCTGCTGTTTGTTTACATGTGACTCCGGCACATCTGCCTCTCTCCTTTCTTTAGCCTGGCGACTCGAACGGCAAATCTGGGCAACGCAAGAGACCAAGCGGATTGTCTTTCTTCAAGGACAGCCTTGTAGATGCACTGGTGGACAGCAACCAGAAAAGCATACGACGACGGAGGATCAGTGATCGCCATAACAACCGTACCGCGCTACTGAGCAGGAGTGGAGTCAAAGTCTATAACAGCCTGGATTGGATTGCAGCCCTCTCTCCCGGGCATCATATTTTGAGCCAGTAGCTCTAGAGGAGATATAGAAGGAACATGTACCTAATTTCCTAAGCAACTGGGTAGCTTAGTAACTCTGCAGAAATGAGAATTTCCTCCCCTTGGGAAGCCAGCATGATGCCAGGTACAGTGAGTGGCACACACCTATAACCCCAGCACCTAGGAGACTGGGGCAAAAGAACCAGGAGTTTGAGGCCAGCCTATGTTGGCCTCAAAAGAAAAGAAAATAGGCTAGCATGAGGCGAGAGATGCTTCACTTGACTTGTAAAAGGAACCACACAAATACATCATAGAGATTTCTGGCCATAGTTTAAAAAAAAAAAAAAAAAGGAAAGACATTGTGAAGGGTGTTGGCCTAAGGTGGGTTAAATCAGGGAGCGTGTAGCCTGCACTAATCTGGCTTTCTGTGGTGCCGTGGAAAGAGGGGGAGGGGCCATCGGAAGGTTTACTGCTGAGATTCTACAGCCTTGCCACCCCCTAGGGCTGTATTTAGTAACTTGCACTCTACTCCATTAACTGGGCTTGGGTTCCAAGCCCTCCCCGCAACCCTCTGAGCTCCAACCCTCGCCCTCCCCGCCCCCCTGCTCCACCCCCCACCCCACCCCCGCCCCATCACCTCCCGACTGAGCTGGGAGCCCTTAGAAGGTAATGAGAACGTTGAGAGCTTGGAGTCGGGAAGAACTTGGAAACGAAAGCTCTCTGAGCCTCTCCCTGCGCGGCCCTATCCTCTCTGATAAGGCTAAGAGCAAGGCGAGCTGACAAGTGATTGGAAACAGGAGTTCCCAGGCCCTTTAACCCTTCCCTGCCTTGGCCCGGTGTGCAGACTCCCCGAAGGCTTTCAGGCCCACTCCCTTGCAGTTTTCCTGACCCGCCCCCGCCCACCCCTCCGCCCAACCACCACCACCACCAAGCCATCTTTCTATGTAGCTCTCTTTGTTCCGGGGGATGCTGCTCCTCAAACCATAGGGCCATGCCTCAAGTCAGAAGGTGACCCCTTGGTCCAAACTCTCCTAAGTTCACTTAACCAGTCACCCAGGAGGCACTAGTCCCACTTTGTACTTGGGGGTGGGAGTGTTGAAGACTAGAAAAGTAGATCCAGACTGAGCTGGCTGTGGAAGGCTTCAAAGGTCTTCAAACCAGGTAGACCTTCCTTGGCTGAGTTTGTCCTAAAGGCCCTCCACACACCAAATGTCACCCGGTGCGTGGCCAAGCATCCTAAAGGGCCAGGCAACAAGGGGTCTGTCCCCCTGAAGTGACCCGCACAGCTGAAGCTGAGAGCCAGGAGTTCTGTTTACCATAGGGCTGAAAGGCGTTAAGGGAGAAACCTGGCTTACTGGGCACAGTAATTAAGTTTAAAAGAAGCTTCCCTCAGTAGAATGGAATTCAGATAAACTGCCATTATTATGCAAAGCAGCTTTGCACCTAAAAGCCCTTACCTAAACAGGCAGTTTAATGAAATCCCTAATCTCTGGCCACTTCTGACCCCTCCCCTCCCCCACCCACCCCTCCCTCCACCCCCACACCCACCCCTTTCTCTCACGACCTGCCAACTTCAAGATTCCAGTGATAGAAAATAGCCCGTGTGCTTTCAAAACCCACCAAAATTTGGCAGTGGTGGAAGGGATAGGGAGGTCTTCTTTGAGGAGTTGGTTGCTGTGTCTTGCCTGCACTGTGTCACCTCCCTATGGCTCCGACAGTCCTGACTGGGGTGCCATCCGTAGGAGTGATCCTGGTGGTGGTTTCCCTGGCAAGAGCAATGCCAGCCATGATGAGAAACGGCCTTGAGCCGGGGCGTGTGCCCTGCACCACCCACTGGCCCATACCTGTCTTCAGGACACGGGGCTCATTTACAACCTCAGCCTTGTCCTCAAAATCACGGGCAAGATCCCGAGGCAAGTGCACTGCAGCCCGATGCAAATGAAGGACCATGGTGTTCAATCAGAGGCAGTTAAGAATAAACAACAAATTGGTCTGCCTGTGAGTGTCCCCATATCTCAGGGTACACTGCTGGCAACTTTGGGAGGAATGCTAAGCTTGTGAGCAGGACTGAGCCTAGTGGGGAAACCCCCAAAGCTGTAGCGTTCACGTAGTCTGCTGTAAATTAACAAGAGGTTAGGATTAAGGATGGGTGAAATGAACGGGCTGCCCTGGCAGGGGTCAGAGAGAACAACCAAGTAGCAGTGCCTTCCTGCAGGACAAGAAAAAAGACAATTACTCATGGAATACCCTGACTGTTTGCACCTTAATTTTCACCTTGTAAAATAAGTCTCATCCTCGTGTTCCCACCAGAGGAAAACTACGATCGGAGAGGTGAAGTGGCACACGTCCCGTGACGGCAGAGCCAAGATTTCAGAGACCAGCCTGCCTTTGTGGAAAAAACCAGATGCTTTTGTGCCGGGCATAGTGGCACACGCCTTTAATCCCAGCACTTGGGAGGCACAGGCAGGCGGATCACTGTGAGTTCGAGGCCAGCCTGGTCTACAAAGTGAGTCCAGGACGGCCAAGGCTACACAGAGAAACTGTGTCTCAAAAAACTAAAAAAAAAGAAAAAAAGAAAAAAAAAGGAGGAGGAGAAAGAAGAAGAAGAAAAGAAAGAAAGAAAGAAAGAAAGAAAGAAAGAAAGAAAATAGATGATTTTCTGCTAAACCCAAGAGCAGCAGCTAAGAGTGGTCAAGTGGGAGGCAGAGGAGGGGTGGGTTAACCATTCAAGGATATTACCACCATAGTAATGCAAACTTAAACTCTCTTTTTTCCTTCCTGCAGGCAGAAAAATGAGGAACCCAACCTTGAGATTCCAAGGACAAAGGAGATGAATTTGAGGAGGCCTTAGGGCCGAAGAGCCCTAAAGGAAACTTCTTCCAAGAAAAAAAAAAATCACGATGGGGGAGGGGCATCTGTTAGTCATATAACAAACACCAGACCTCTGCCTCTTATACCTCATTCCTTGGGTGGGGGCCAGCAGAGGAGCCACGTCTTTTGGGAAACAGTGAAACTCAAATCACCAGGAACCCTGCACTTTCTCCGTGAGCTGTGTGGACTTCACTGAGCCTGGAGGATGAATGCGCTCACCTTCTTTGGAGGAAGACATATTTCTGGAAATATGACTCTCTGCGTTCATGAAACCCCCGTGTCTTGGGAGAGTCCCTATTTCTTAGCGTTGAGGGTTGCTGGGTTTTCGTTTTGTTTTGTTTTGTTTGTTTTTCTGCTTTACTTTGGTTTTTCTTTAAAAGGTAGCAGGCTTTGGGGGCAGAGCCAATAAATCTTATGAATAAATGAGTAACCTGAGGGGGGGCTGATTAAGGCATCACAATACCCAGGCCTGAGGGAACTCTCAAGCTGTATCTCTCAGCCTGGGCCTGTGGCAGCCATCCTACTCCAAAGCCGGTCACTTCCAGAGGCCATGCACGTGTAAGAGAGGTGCTGCTGTCATGACCTCAGATAGACAGCCTTCTGAGCTCCAAGGCTAATGCGATATGGGTGGGTTAAGATATGGGGATTTGGGACAAGAGCTGTTAGAGTCTCCTTTGTCTTTGTGATAGCAAAAAACAACAGAGAAAGGTTTTAAAAGTCTGGCTTCATCTCCAGAAGCCCACTAGAAGCAGATGGCATGTCAACAGGTCCCGGAGGCCCAAGGTCTGGGGGCCTTATTGGAATGCAATTACTCTAAGTGCTGCTGTTAGGATGAAAAGGCAGGAATGCAATTATGGAAGGAGCAGGCAGTGAGCTTTCATTGATTAACCTGTCCTGTCTGATCCCATTTCCCACAGGGCTGAGTTTAGGAGGCCCGTGCCCTGCCCTGTGCCCTTGGGTTATGAGAAAGGAAAACAGTCACTGTGGACAGTGAATACAAAAAATAAGGCTTGTCAAGGCCCATGGAGACTCTGAGACTGCCCAGAAAACACAAATATGTGCATTTTTTCTTTTCTTTTATTATATGAGTATATTATATATTTCTGTATATACGTCATATGTGTGCCTGGTGGTAACTACAGAAGTCATGAAAAGGTGTCAGACACCCTGAAATGTTACAAGGTTGTGAGCCACCAGCCATGTGGGTGGTGAGAACAGAACCTGGGTCCTCTGAGTGAGTAGCAAGAGCTCTTGGTGGCTGAGCCATCTCTCCACCACCACCCCAGATGTGAATTTTCTAAGGGGCTCTGCACACTTACTGTTTGTCCAGAGGGCCTGTAGCCCTCTAAGAGTTAAAAACATCCAGATTAATGGGATAACTATTCAGAAGACTTGCTAGAAGAAACTTCTAGAAGTCCCTTCATTCTAAGTGGTCACCAACCACCAGGAATCAATTCCAGTCCTACAACTTCTGGGCAAGTTATTAGGCACTATGTGCCTCTGTTTCATCAACAAAATAAAGGGTTAAAAATGCCTACTATACATTCTGGGGTTGGCAAGAGAAGTCAGTGGCATAAACTCCACAAAGCTCCTAGTTTAACAGCTAACCTTTAGTAAATTCTCGATAAATAGGTTGATAACCATTTTTTGTTTGGTTGGTTGGTTTTGGTTTCGGAGACAGGGTTTCTCTGTGTAGCCTTGGCTGTCCTGGACTTGCTTTACAGATCAGGCTGGCCTCAAACTTACAGAGATCTGCCTGCCTCTGCCTCCTGAGTGCCGAGCTTAAAGGAGTACACCACCACACCTGGCTCCCCTCAGATTCTTAAAAAATTAAGTGGAATTCACACGCATACTCTTCTGGTAGTACCTGTGCGAATGCACCTGCGTGAGAGGCCAACAGTCAACACCAGCTGTGTTCCACACTCTCATCATGTTTCAACAGGCACTCAGGAAACCTGGTGCTCACAACTTGCTGGCCAGCAAGCACCTAGGAGCATCCTGCCTCCATCTCTCCTGCACTGGGATTACAGGAGCAATGTTACCCAGCCCAGTTTTTACTTGGATGTGGGGGTGGGGCATGGGGGGGGTGTTGAACCCAGGTTCTTATGCTTGCTATAGCAAGCACTTTTGCCAACTGAACCATCTCTCCAGATCCCAGGATTCATGAGAATCCTCAAACAAAATCCCAAATTTGCACAGAGCTGTGAGCCCCCAGGGCCTCTAGACACTCGCGGCTTCTTGAATCCCTTTCAAAGTCAGATGCTCTGCAGTCCCGAGGGACAGCAAGATCTAGCCACACTGGCATACAAGTGGCTAGAAATGAGGGCACAGCAAGGTCCACATGGCGCCGCTACAGTGGACAGGCTGTCTGCGTCTGAACCTGAACCATCTCCAATTGTCCCCATCAGGAAAGTTTCAGGCAATTTAAGTCACCAAAACGTTATTGCTCCTTGACATAACACAGCCAGACGCTTGATTCAGGTGGATTTCTCTATCCCAACAGGCCCTAGAAGGACTTACTATTAAATACGAAAAATAAGGATGCCAGGCAACTGATGGGATATGGAGAAGTTTATTACAGACGCATGGGAGAGCAGGGGAGGGGGAGGGGCACCCCAGAGAGAAAGAGAGACAGAGACAGCAAGAGAGAGGAAGAGAGTGAGAGAGGTAATAGAGAGAGTGAGACAGGTCAGTTTGCCCTTTTTCTATCCTGGGCAGCTGGCCCACCTAGTGGTGAGCAGGTGATGACGTCATAGGTTGCTAGGCTGACTCGGGGCAGGTATGCTAGCACTTACCCAAGACCCTAGCATCAGCGGAATGAACAGTGGAAGACTAAGAAAACAAAACCCAAATGTCTCCTCCATCTCCCTTCCCATCGTCACCCCCACCCCTAACCCCAACTCCACCCCCAACCCAGACCCCTAGGAGCTCTCCTCCCTGAGAAGCTACAGGCTGCTCAGGAGCCTTGGATCCAGGCCCCCACGTGCTCTAGTCTTCCCTCCTCCCTGCAGCCCTAGACCCTGCCTCTAAGACAAAGCTTCCTCCAACCCAGGGTCAGATGGGTGCACCCCAACTCTACAAGGAAATTCCAGAGGCAAGAGCCATGGGAGGATCTTTCTTCCTCTGTTCCCAGGCAGAAATTACATCCGAAAGCAGAGAGGAGGAGCTGCGTCTCGGCTGTACATTCGTTGTTTATTCATCAATCATTCATTTATTCATTAATCATTCATTCCTCCCCTACCCCCTACACACACACACACACACACACACACACATCCATCAATCATTCATCTGCTTATTTATTCATTCAGTTTCTATCTCTCGCTTGCTTTGGTTTGCCACAGATGTTGGTCTGCTCTTGCTTTGATCTGTTTTCGTCCCTGTGGCAGCTGGAGGAGAGAGACTTTCTGATGCGCCTTCTAGACTACCTGGCCGAAAGGGGGCCTCCCTCCCTCTGTGGGCTCTCAATTAGCCAAAGAGACTGACCACAACAGCAAGGCCTTTTCCACTGCAAGATGGAAGGTCCTCCCAGCAAGGCCTTTTCCACTGCAAGATGGAAGGTTCTAGGGTAGCAGCAGGGGGTGTGAGGGATGAGCAGTGGCCAGAGCCATAGTGAGAATAAAAGTGAGGCGTGCCTCGCTGTGTAGGAGCGCTGGTTATTTAAAACCCATTATTGTCGGGGGCTGGAGAGATGTCTGCTCTTCCAGACGTCCTGAGTTCAATCCCTAGCAACCACATGGTGGCTCACAGCATTTATACCCTCTAATGGCCTCTTCTGACATGCAGGTGTACATGCAGACAGAACACTCATAAAAATAAATAAATAAATAAATAAATAAATAAATAAATAAATAAAAAATTTTAAAAACAAATAAACAAAAAAAATATTAATTCTCATTCTGCTTGTAGGTAAGAAACTGCAAGAGAGTCTAAACTCCTAGGCCTTGCTGTGAGGCCAGAGTCAGACAGCCTGGTACAGTGCAGCCCCAGGCTTCAGTTTTAGGCTCCAAGCTGTTCGTTTCTAGAAAAGTTGTGAGCTTCCATGCACCCCTACAGTATCTTACACGCCCCCCCCCCCGCAACAGTCCATTCTCAGAAGGCAGCCAGCGATCTTTTAATATGGCAGGTGTGTGCTGCCTGTTCAAAGCCCCACCCTAACTTTGCATTTGCCAAGGCCCACTTAGTCTCCCTCGTCCCCTGCTCATTCTGTCTTCTCAGCATCCATGGCACTATTCTTCCTTACCTAGCCAGGTACACTCCCTCCCTTAGGGCTTACCCCCACCCCCACCCCACCCCCAAGGTCTTCCTACTGCAGCACGCAGCCCCTGCCTGCTGCCGCTAGAAATGGTTTGCTTTCTCACCTTCAAATTTATGGTCCAATTGACACCGTTTCCCAAGAGGCTACTTTGTCCCACCACATTTAAAATTGCAAGCCACGAGCACGTATACACAACACTGCCAGCCCCTCCATCCATACTTCAGCCCTCAGTACCTTCCAGCCTGCTGTATAACGTACTCATGCTTTCTGCCTCTGCCTGCTAGAGGGTAAGTTAAAGGGAGCAGAGAGCCCGGTCTGCTCCCCTCACAGATACATCTAAAGCCTGCATACGAATGCTTTGTACATCACAGGAGCTGGCCGGTCATTCCGGGGATGAGAGACCAAACAAATGACAGGTGCTGAGAAGCTCTCAGAAGGAAACCAGTGAGGTCGTGAGCTGCAGAGTTTAGCAGGGCCTTCCTCCGGTAGAATTTGGGAAGCCCACAGTAGCTTCTCTCAGCTGTGCTAAAGAGAAGGGAGCCAGGCAAGCTGTGTGCTGCCAGCCCCAGTCCGGGAGGGAAAGTAGGCAACAGTGTGGGCTGGGACTGTGCTGAGTCAAGATGGCAGCTCTGTGCAGGGCCGCTGTGGGGGCTGGCCGGCACTCTGGATGTCATTAGCTGATTTGCTCTGCTCTGTAGAATGTACTTTTCATATTTAGGCAGAAAAAACAGCTTTCGATCCTCATGCCCTTTCTCCTGTGAGCTGTAGCACATGGCCTGCTTATTATGAATTAATCCGCTAAAGAGCATGTTCATTATTCTAATTTAATTGTGTTTCATTTCAGAAAATAACTAAACCCAGCGCGGAATAAACTCCAGCACTGATCGGTTTTCAAGACGTTAACCTAAGACAAAATACTGCTAGAGGGCTGCAGCAATTTGGAATCATTAAAGGGAACCCATGTAAATAATAAAAACAAAACTAAGATGCAGAATTAAATTAAGGAATAGGAAATTAAATTTGTGAATCTAATCTGAAATTGAGGCCTCATATGCACAGGCTTACCCCGACTTGGCTCAGGAGGGAGATTCTACCCAGGGTCGGAGGGCAGAGCTGCGATGGCTCCTCCTCAGGGAAGGTGCCATGGGAAGAGTCAAGGACGGAGCCTCCGTCCCATAGGGTCCCCTCTGATGAGCATGAAAGAGGCATTGCAGCAGCCATCGGGATGACCTATGCAGGGCCCTAGTGACTGAGGGCGGTAGGCCACCTGCAGTTCAGACTGCTGTCACTCACTAGGAGGAGGGTGCTGGAAAGGCTCAGTGTGGCCTTGGACCAAACTGCTGAATGCAGAGCCTTCTACGCTGGCCCCTGGCTTCTTCCCACAGGTGACCCCACTCAATAGAGACCAAATGAGTTGCCTTCTCCCTGGGCACTGGCTCCCAAGCAGGATTCTAGCCCCTCAGTAGGCACTGTGGAGACCTTAGCTCCCAATAAGAGAAACCCACACTCCGGCATCAGGATAGTCATCACGGTAGCTGTGAAAAAGAAGAAAGGGGGAGGATACAGAAAGCACAGGCGTGTAGTCATTATGGTGTACGTGTGCGGCTAGCACATGGCTCGGGCTTCATTACAGAGTTTTCCGGAACTATTTAGGTCCTCTCTCTAGAGTGTTTTCTCTTTCCAGCCTCCCAAGTCAGACAGTCTGGAGTCACAGGTCTTCCTCCAACTTGAAAGTAGAAGTCGGACAAACCCTCCTGCCTTCCCCAAGCTTCAGTCTCTGTCTTAGTTAGGGTTTCACTGCTGTGAAGAGACACCAGGGCCACAGCAGCTCTTACAAGGGGAAGCGTTTAGTTGGGCCTCGCTCACAGTTTAGAGGTTTAGTCCGTTGTCTTTATGGCAGAAGAACGGCAGGATGCAGATAGACATGGTGCTGGAGACGTACCTGAGAGTTCCACATCTGGGTTGGCAGACAGCAGATGTGGCTTGAGTTTATAAGACCTTAAAGCCCGCCCTCAGTGACATACTTTCTCCATCCAACACCAGACCTACTCCAACAAGGCCACACCTCTTATGGTACAGCTCCCTATGGGCCAATGGGGGCCATTTTTCAAACCGTTACACTCTTCTTGGGTGATAATCATAGAACTTCCCTCTTAGATAGTCATAAAGAGTGAACAGCAAGGGCTGGAGAGATGGCTCAGAGGTTAAGAGCACTGGCTGCTCTTCCAAAGGTCCTGAGTTCAATTCCCAGCAACCACATGGTGGCTCACAACCATCTGTAATGAAATCTGGTGCCCTCTTCTGTAATGCAAGTGTACATGCAGGCAGAACACTGTATATGTGATAAATAAATAAATCTTAAAAAAAAAAAAAAAAAAGAGGGAACAGCAAAGCTCTGGCACAGATCCAGCTCATGGCACTTTTGTTAGAGCGCATGCATACAAGGGGCTTATCTTCTATAGAAGGCCTTGGACTGCATTTTCAATGATTCACAAGTAACTGGGGAGAAAGGCCAGTCAGCTGCTTGTTTTGCCTCACAAAAGCAAACGGTCAGTTAAGAGCATTGGCTGTTCACCCAGAGGTCCTGAGTTCAATTCACAATAACAACACAGTGGCTCACAACCATCTACAATGGGATCGGATGCCCTCTTCTGCCATGCAGGCATACATGCAGATAGAGTACTCATATACATAAATAGATAGTCATAAAAGAAGAAGAAAAAAAAAGCCAAAGAAGAAGCTGCTGATAGCCCAGCGTGGTGACAACCCACATGGAGTCCTAATACTCAATGGGCTGAAACAAGAGAGACAGAGGTTCAGGGTTCCTCTGAGCTACATAGTAAGAGCCTGCAGAGGTGGCAAGGGAGGCGGGGCAGGCCCTATCACCACATATGTAATCTGTAGAATCACCGTGTGAGAAGGCCGTGCTCCCCTCCTATAGATGAGAAAATTAAGGCCAGGGAATCCCAGCACAATTGCCCCCATAACAAGAAGAAAGCAGCAGCCAGCGGAGGCAGAACAGAGACAGTGCTCCCAGCTGGAGCCTCCAACCCACCATGTGGCACTTCCTGGTTGTCACTAGCTCCCCCTGATCGCAAACCTGTCCATAGGGATCCTAAACACAGGCCACATGGAAAAGCGCCTTCCCAAGGCTTTCAGCAGCTCACATCTGGAAAACAGCCTGTCCTTTCCAAAACGCTTTCCCATTTTTTTTCCCTCCCTGGGTCCTAGGGAGCAGAGTAGCTGCCTATGCACGGGTCATCCTTACCTTCAGGCAAAGGCTGTGGCCTGGGCTCTGTGGGCTGTGTGGCTTATCAACAAGACCGTGTTGTGATTGTGTTTCATGGATCGGTGGCTCGCTGCCTGGGAGGGCAACACCGGCTTGGCATCCAGTAGAACGTTCTAGGAGGAAACAGCCTCGTCAGTATGCAGGTAACGCACTCTCAATTCCAGAGCCTGGTTTTAAGCCACACATCTGCAGTGGGCATATGTACTCGGGGAGATGAAAACAGAAATGGTTTTCCCGTGTATCTGTATTATTAGATTTGACCTCCCATCGAAACAGCAAAGAAAGAGTGGAAAATTAAAGGTGATTTGATATTAGCCTCCCATTCATATTAGAAAAAGTAACTGCTCTTGCGGTTTTCCCCACAGAGGTGTCTTTATTCATTTGACACGCCTTTAATAACTAATGCTGGTTGTCTGGTTGCCAAGAAAGATTTCCTACGGGCTGACTTGAAAGTGACTCGGAACTCTTTGCATGCCCGGCTTCAAATGATCCCAGAACAGCAAACATTCAGCTTGCCTCCAGACTTCTAAAGTGTGGGAGTAACATGAAAGACTGGCTAGGGATCGGTCTGCAGGCTGCACATGCTGGGAAAGAGCCGTCTGGCAGAGGCCGGCGTTCCATGGACCAGGCATAGTTAGATTTGGAAATAATCTCATGAATTTGATCTGTGGAGTTGGCCAAACCAAATGATTTATTTCAAGAAAATAAATCTACTTTGAGGCCAGAACAATCCAGGCCAGCCATAAATGGACTGTGTTTTCCCTCTGTGTAGACCCGGGGAGGAGAGAGGAAAACACACGGAAAGCCGCTGAAGAGCTCTCAGAGGGTTGCAGGCAGATAGAACACAACACGAAGGTCTGGGCAGTGATACTCAGCTATGAACGCCACGCTGAGCAGATGGCACACTGATCCCATTCGGCCCTCACAACAACCTAATCATTGAGGTGACAATGCCTTTGTTCCCATTCCATGGATGAGAAAACAGCCTTTGAGAGTGTCAAGTCGCTGTTCTGCAGACAGGTTTCTTGAGGCAGCCGTCTGGTTCACCAGGTAATTAATTCTCTCTTCTTCCTGGGCACATGGCAAGAGGGCATTTCCTAGGCTTCCCTGCAGTTATGTGCAGCCAGGAGAGTCAATGACGCTCAAAAGATGGATGGAAATGACATCTTCCTGAAACCTCCCTACCCACAATTCTCTTCTCCTGGTCAGTGGCCAAATGGAGGGGGCTTCCGAGAGCCAAAGAGAAGCGAGACTCCCAATATGGAAGAACACGGGATGTTTTGGAACTATCTTGAGCAGGGCGCTCCTTTACGAACCTGTATCTGATGACGGCTTGCGTCAAAAATATTCTTGCCCTGCGTGAAGAGCCCTGAAACGCGATTGTTGTTTCCAGCTGAAAGCTAAACTCACAAAAAATGTAAAAGCTATTTCTGAACACAGGATTGCAAGTCCGCGCTTCTCCTTGGCCCGGTTTGCTTTAGCTCTCTTTACCAGCTGCGTAGACACATTTCCCACGGTCAAGCCGCCCTGTGAGAGATAAGGCCCTGTAGCGCTGTCTCTTGCGTAGCCTCACCAAATCAGCGACTACTGTCTCCTCCTTGACCTCCTCTTCCTCAGCTAGTGCTCTGGTCTATGGTTCATTATCTCTAGCCCTATTTTCCCATAATACCTTTCAAATCCTTTGTCCCTGCCTGCCCTCTATGTCCTTGCCTTCCAAAGCACCTCCCTAAAGTAAGCCTCGTCCCAGCGTCCTCTCCTCTACATTCTTCCTTAGGAAGTCCAACAGCAGCAAACGTACAAATATCCTTTGACAAGCAATTTCATGTCTATGAATGTATGGATTTCTTTTTGGCACAAAACAATTTACACACAATGATACTCGCCACACCATAAGCAGAATTTTACGAAATGAACTCTGGAGCTCAACAGATTATAGTTGGGACATCTAATGTCTGCAGTTAAGAAAGTTGGGTGGGGTGCAGTAATGTATGAAACACACTAATAGCATGAAAAGTATTGAGGTCACACAGTCGCACACATGTTTGCAAAGACTGACTCTCTCCACATGAACGCACAAGAAACCGGGGACAGCAGATGCTTCTGGGAGGGGAGGTGGGTGCCCTGGGATCAGAGAACTATTGTTTGAAGATTTCACCATATGCGTGTTACGACTTTAAAACATTAACATAAAACCCTGCTTCCTAGTGCTTACTTGATAAAAACCCAAATCCCGTAGAATGAAAAGCTCTCCACATTCTGGCTCCAACATGTTTATCCTGCTGCTCTCTCAGTCAACCGCACCATTCTCCGGAACATTCCTCCTGCTCCCTCACCTCTGAGCCTTTGTGTAGGTCGCTCCCACCCCTAGAAAGTCCCATTCCTCATCAGCAGAAACTAACACCACCCCACCCCACCCCGCCCACCACCTTACCTCTTTGCTTTCTTTATAAGCCATGTTGCAGCTCTTCATCCTGGGTTTCTCTGCCTGAAGAGTAGTGCCTTTCTAGCCTACAAGACAGCATGAGGTCTCACAGAGACCGGTCCAAAAATACCCGCAGCTTGAGGCGATTATAACCCTACATGACTCCGCAATGGTTTCTGGCGGTGGCTAGAAAGGAACAGAGAGAGAGAAAGGCAAGTGCTTTTCTCTGGGAAAGGAACAGGATTGCCGCCAATCTATCCCATCAGGGTGGAGGTTTGACACACACCTCGGCTTGGGACATCTTGCGAGAGCAGGCATCCCTCCTGTGCTCCACTTGCCAGGCCACCTACCCACTTGTAGCCAAAGACCCAGCAAGTCAGTGATGCTTATCCCACTAAACACAGAGCATAGATGCTTGTGGAGTCAGGTGGACTGCCTGGTGCTTCCTGGGAAGAAAGACATCCATTGCCCTGGACCACAGTCTAGGGTTTAAACTCAGTTGTCACAATTATTTGAAGCCTATTAAGTTTATTTATGTTCCAAAGCAGGTCCACTAGAGAAGGACCATCACAGTCGTAAATATCAGGCCTGCTGTTCTCCAGACACAGCTGGCCTAGGGCCCCTCCCCTTCCCCTTCCCTTTCCCCTTCCCCTTCCCAGCTCTGCAGGCTTTTGCTAAGGGGCAGGAGTCCTGCACTCTGAACCAACAGAGGATCGTTCCTACCAGCCCAGCCTATGGAGCACACGCTTCTACACTGTTGTGTGCTGAGAGTGAGTTTGAGTGAGGCATTCAGCCCATGTCATGGAACTGTGGCTTTCAGGCTTTCTCCTCAGCGTTCCCTGGTGTCCTACGGCTGGCCGTCGGGTCCTACAGAGCTGGTGTACTTTTCAGCCCAGGACTAGCCACCCCGGTTCTGTGTCGGCTGAAGATGCCCTTGGAGTTCTTGGCTGGATGCTGCCTCATGGTTTTACTCATCCTCGCAGGTTGGAAAACACCGCCTTGTCCTAAAAGTAGCATTTTCCAAAGCATACCCCTCTTGTGACAACTTTGAGGAAGTGAAGCAGATTCTATGATTCAAAAATTTGCAAAGCACTCACTCCTAGGCTATCCTCTGAGCATATTCAAAATTCACATTTGCATATCAAAGGCCCTGAATCCTACAGTGAAGAGACTTGTTCCCAGCTTTCTCAAACATGTTTTTTTTTTCCTTTTAAAGTGACATTTACAAACATCTCTTGGCAGGAGTGTTACCTGGGACCCATTTGGACAAAAGCTGCCTTTAGAAGCCTGTGTGTCCCCACCATGCTGCCTGAGGCCTGACAACACAGGGGTGGGGAGTTGGGGGGACAGTTCTCTGTCTCCTCCCCAGCACATATACCTTCTAATTCTCAAGTGATGGGCGCGCTCTCTCCCTCTCTCTCTCTCTCTCTCTCTCTCTCTCTCTCTCTCTCTCTCTCTCTCACTCTCACTCACTCTCTTGCTTTCTCGCTCTCTCTCCTCTTTCCTTCTCTACTTCATCCCCAGAAGCGAGCAGAAAAGGGGACTAGCAGCTTCAACATTGTCCCTTCCAGCCCGTCTCCTACCTACCTGCCTGGAGTTTGGCCCTCTCACTCTCTAACCACTGAACCCTTTAATTCTTACTGTCTGTTCTGGCTAGCTTTATGTCAACAAGCTAAAGTCATCTGAGAGGAGAGAACCTTAATTTAGCAAGCATGTAGGGCATTTTGTTAATTAGTGATGGGTGAGGGAAGGCCCAGCCCATTGTGGGTAAGAAAGCAGCCTGAGCAGTCAGTAAGCATCACTCCTCCCGGCCTCTGCACCAGCTCCTGCCTCCAGGTTCCTGCCCTGTTTGAGTTCCTGTCCTGACTGCCTTTGACGATGGACTACGTTGTGGTCGTGTAAGCCAAATAAACCCTTTCCTCCCCAACTTGCTTTTGGTTCTGGTGTTTCGTCACCACAACAGAAACCCTAACCCAGACACTGTCCCTCATATCATTTTTAAGAAATAAGATGGGACAGTGGCTGTACTTCCTGCTTCCCCTTTTCTACCTCCAGGAAGCCCTTCTCAATAACACGAGCATCACTGTTGGCTCAGGATAGTGGTTGTCACTGGGGGTCCAGAATCAGCAGCAGCAGCTGAGAACTTGCTAGAGCTACAAATTCTCAGACCCCTTTCTGTATTGGATGCTCTGAGGGGAGGGGCCTGGCCACACCCACCCGAGCAGCTCCCAGGCCCACTCCCTAAGTTCTTAGCTTTCTCTGAACACGTTCCTTTACACCCAACTCACAGTTTCTTACTTATATCACAGTCGGTTCTTTAAAACTGTGGACAGGCAATACCACAACACCCAGATGCTTGTGCGGTTAATAAAGGGTGTTAAGAAAGTGTCCTTGCTCCAACATCTTCAAGGCTCCCCTATCTATAACTTCTCCGGGTTCCCAAGAGGTCCTCCTTGACCATCTCCAAATACCCACCTCCTTCTCTGCTTTGCTTTTCTCCTTGGTGCTTATTACCATGTGGCTCCCATGCCATTTCCAAGTTCTGGTGTTTGTTTTCTCTCTGCCCCCACTCCCCCATGTATTTGATGAAAGCATGAGCTTTACTGCGAGAAGGCAAGCCTATTGCTATGATGAAACAAGTTCCCTTCTGAGCATCTTAGAAGGCAGAGATATGAAAGCTTCTTTATTTAACAGTGGGGGATCAGACACTCCACCTGGAATTGGCAGAGTCCTCCCTTTTGCCTGAGAGGCCTCTCTTATAGAGGTGAGAGGGAGGAACGTAGGTCCAGACTTTGGGCTAAGGTCAGAGCAGCCCCGGAATCCTGTGTCGTGTGCCATTCCCACTGATCCCAAGCCAGGAAGTACCTCTTCGCCAGTGAGAAATCAGCAGACTACTGCCTACACAAATTATGGGAAAATGTCTGTTTATTTGCAGCTTGGGTATAATCTATGGAATCTGTATACATGGATTCAACTGATGTGGACCAAAAATCTCTGCGTGTGTTGGGGGGAGGGAAATGTGTCTGTGCTGAACATGTACAGACCTTCGTTCTTGTCCCAAACAATGCAGTATGGCAGTTACTCATTCTGTATTTACTTTGTGCCAGGAATTATAAGCAATCTAGAGTTGATTTAAAGTGTATGCCAGGATCCGTATAGGTCATACAAACACAATGGTTTACAAAAAAAGACACTGCACATCTGTAGATTTGGGTATCTGGAGTCTTCTGGAGCCAGTGCCCCTGGATACTGAGGAACACCAACACTCTGCTTGGTAGTGGATATGCAACGAGATATGAGAAAAGATGTGGACAAGCACTCTACCACGTTGGTATTTTGTTCAACTGCTTGGAAGGGTGGCCCCTCCCTTCGGAGAACATATCCAGCATTGATAAATTTATAAAGTATTTGACCTTTAATCAATCCTAATATTTTCAATCCACAGAGCCTGCTTAAACGCCTCCAGTCCTGCCCCTGGACCCCTATTCATCACAATTACTGCTCCAACTGTCGGAGGCAGGGCATGAAACAGCGCACACTGACGTCCAATATTTTATCACTAATAAAGAGAAACATCCCAAGTATTTGCACAGTTCTGATACTTTCCAGCCTTGAGCCCAGGAAAAGGGGGGGGGGGATGCTGATTTATGCTCACTGCCCGGCATTGTTAATTGGCCTTCTCAGCCAGGGGCTTTTCTTTGACTTCTAGTCACAGGCGACAGTGTGCAGAAAGCAGTTCGTGTGGGAGGCAGAAGGGCCCTCAGAGCACCCAGTAGGACTTTCATCCACATCTGGGAAGTGGTGTGAGGCACTACAAAGGACGGTTTTTCATGATCAAGACTTGGCAAGTGCTCGCCTACACTGGTGGCTTCATAAACAGTCGCAATGTTTCTGAGAAATTGTGTTCCAGTTGTTGCCAAGGCTACAATCCTTCCAGAGTTCCCAGCCTTCTAACCACTCCCCGCCCCCACCTCATCCCCAGGCAGTCCCACTTCTTTCTCAGTTCAAAGTCCCTCCCTCTCTGCCTTCCAAGTCCAAGAAGAAAACTTGATTTCCAGACAGGGTATTCAGAAGACCCACACATACACTGGATCAACACGGCACCCAAACATCTGGATGGAATAAACATACTGAATAAGCAGATGTTTCTCCTTCAGGACAGCAGGTAGCTTGGCAGAGCCTTGGGTCTCAAGCCAGATGAGAAGGGCTCCTTCTCTGATCCTAGAAAAGACATTCTACCAAGACCTTTAATTTCATCGTGACAAAGGCCTCCTCACTCACCTTCCAAGGGGTAGACACTGTCCCAGGGAATAAGGTCTACACAAGCCTACTGCTTAGCCACGGACCTAATACCCAAGGGGAACTGGGTTGTCGGGGAAACGTGACAACTTGGCACGCTAAAAACAACACCCAATCCCCTCTCCCACCCCATCTTTTGCCCAGCAGGGACCAGGGAGTGGTGTGTCCCGTCGCATCCATAAAGGTAGGTTGAGATCCCCATGAAAGGTGTGGGGCCAGGAGACTATGACGGCCAAGAGGGACAAGAACCACAGAGACCAGAGGCAAAGAAAGATTACTTAGCCTCACCCATCATCCTTTCGTCCTTTCCACCCTCTCTAAACAATCTCTGTGTTCCACTAACATTTTCCCCAGTGCCTTGGCATAAGAGCGAGCGAACACACTGCCCCAGCCTGCCGTGTGACACTCAACACATCCCTTCAGATCTCTCTTCTGCTCTTCAAGCACACAGACACATTCTCCAATGCTGCCCTTACCTTTCCCCAGGCCCTGATGTGAAACGTAACACGAACCCAGTTCTCCTCACCACTTCCTCACTCTGTGTGTAACACAAAACACATTCCCCAAGTTTTTCTTTAAATCACATTTATTTGTTTATTTATTGGGGACAGGTGGATTACACACCAAGGCACATGTGGCTGTCAGAAGACAACTTTCTGGGGTCCTGTGGGCCTCAGGGATTAAACTGAGATCTTCGGTCTTGTGGGTGTAACACTGAAAGTGCTCCCTCAGGTCCCCTCCCTCAGCCCCCAGTCCCTGAGTACAGTACCAAACTTGCTCCTCAGTCCTGTCTTCAAGTTCCTTAGCTTCCAACGATAAGGTGAAACACAGATCGCCAGCCCTATACCCTGTTCCTCCAGCCCTGAGTGTAACACTAAACACACACCCACTCCTCTCCCCAGCTAAACACTGTGCTTTGCACAGTCCTGTGCCCCCACTCCTCCTATCCCAAACTCAGCACTGCACGCATCCTCCTGACTCTCATCTCTGCCCAGTAATGGCTACAACGCCAGCACCCCCCCCCCGAGAGTCCTGCACTCCCCTCCCCTGTTCATTCTCCCACTCTTGGGGTGAAACACTGTAGTACAAGGCCTTGGCTCCCCCATAGTCTGTCATAGCAAACACATTTCTCGGGGCCTCCTTCCTGGGGAGCAGCTTTTTCCATGTACTATCTCCAGAAGATTCTTGGCCTCCTGCAGTGATCTTTTGCACAAACAAGTATAGGGTGGGAAATGGATTGAGGAGGAAAATAGGGATGGCAACAGTGGGCTGTCCACTGATCTTTGGAGTTGATGGCCATGGTGCGCGTTTTCCTTTGACCCCAGAGCTTCTGTCTGTGAACCTGAACTGCAAGCTGGTACCAAGTGCCCATGGGAAAAGGTGTGATTTCTGTGACAACTGAGAAATCAAGACCCGGGCGGCGTTAGGACCGAGGGCATGGCTCGGTAAGTACAGTGCTTGCCTGGCAACGATGAAGACTTCAGTTTGGACCCTCAGAGTCCACCTAAAAGGTTAAGTTTGTTAGCATCCATTTGTAAACCTAGCGATGGCAAGATGGGAGGCAGAGCCAGGCAGATTCCTGGGAGCTCTCTGGCCAGCTAGTCTAGTCGGCTTGGTAAAGTTCCAGGCCAATGAAAGACCATCTTACACAAAAGATACAAGGCAGAAGGGTGACACGGGGCTCATGATGCCCAAGGCTATCCTCTGACGGCTGCACATATGGATGCACAAACAACCATGACCACAATATAAAAAGGATCTATCCTTTGGTATTGAACTTGGGTTTGGTTTTTTTTTTGTTTGTTTGGTTGGTTTGGTTTCGTTTTTGTTTTCTTGCCTTTTTAGGAAACTTGAAGTGTTAAGCAATGCCCCTATGACCCTGAGTTTTCCACAAGAAGAATTTCAGTCCTGAAACCACACAGCAGCCCCAGGCAGGAGTGAAGGCTTCCTTTCAGATTGGAGGTTTGAAGGGAAGGGTAGGATTCAGATACCCAGGACTGAAGTCCAGGAGAGCCAGTCCTCCGTCCCTCAGGTCGCCCAGCATTTTAGCTCCGTGGGTTAGAAGTTTATAGAGATTCTGGATCCGTGGTTTCCTAGGTCGCTTTTACAGATCTTGTTAATTTATTACCCGTGGTTACACTTTTAATGGAAATCATGAAGAAATGGCAAAGGAAACATGAGCTAATTTTTTTCCAGTGACACATTTCACTGCTATTTAAATAGCCGTTTTGCCAAACCAAACACAGCGCTTACAGCCAGCAGTGACACATAAAGGGGATCACTGTGGTCGACTGGGTCTGTGGCCTCCAGAGCAGGCCAGACTTTCTCTCAGCTTCCCCCGGGGGACAGATGCCAAAGGGGGTGGAGTGGGAGGAGATGTAGCCCAGAGTTGGTGACCACTGCTCCCACCCTCCTCAGACAAGGTTTAGTGTCTACGCCCCATCCTCTGAGAGGTTCTGGGGTGACCAGGCCCCCTCTTCAGCCTCGATAAACCCTCCCCCATGGACTGTGACTGCACAACCCTCACTGCAGCATGATTTGCTCACGCCTATAACTGGGGACATTACTGGGTTGTATAAAACCAGAGAGAGACGTTGGGGAAACCCAGGCCAGCTTCATTCCAGTTCTGTGGTGGCAGCAACAGCGTTGCT
Organism: Acomys minous; assembly: GCF_964271855.1. Classification (NCBI taxonomy): domain Eukaryota; kingdom Metazoa; phylum Chordata; class Mammalia; order Rodentia; family Muridae; genus Acomys; species Acomys minous. The sequence continues at coordinate 115,250,507 of NC_140489.1, forward strand.
GTGACCGCACTTGCACAGGGCTCCTTTGTTGGGCAAGCCCGGAGCCTCTGACTTCTACTTAAAACAACTTCCAGCTCAGGCTTCTGATACTCTCCCACCCCAGTTTAGGGGAGTGGGTGTGGGGGCTGTGATGTCATCAAGCATTTATTAACTTTTCAAGAAACCAGTTGAGATCATGTTACTTAGTGAGAGAGATTCTAGGACTTGGGGTACTGGAACAGGGACAACAGATCCATAGGGTTTCTGCCCATGGCTCGTTAGAAGAAGAAGAGGAAGAGGAAGAGGAAGAGGAAGAGGAAGAGGAAGAAGAAGAAGAGGTGGTGATGGGGTCAGATGCGCTAAAAGCAACCAGTTATGACCTCCCCAGATTGAAAAATGCAGAGGGATTAAGAGAAGCCAAAGGTGCTGGTACCATGCTTTGGTCATGCTTGAGCCAGTTACCTCACTTCAGGGGTTCTGGCAGAACCCAGTGACACCTCCATTCTCTCCATTGGCAAAAGGGGCTCCAAGAAGGGGACATAGAATAAGCCAACAACTTTCTGGAGGGAGGCGTCCAAGCCAGCAGAATCCTGAGTGGATTTCTGCCCCACTCGGCCTGCAGAACAAGGCTGGCTGTTTCTTGGAGGTGTTCTGTGCCTCTGCCGCCTGCTGGGTATTCAGGTGGGCAGAGCAGAGAGCAGCTATGCCAGGATGTGGGCAGCAGGCATGCAGGCACATCAGGGGGAGCTAGTCTCCCTCCTCCACTTTTCAAGGAGAACCCCACTTCATCGAGACTCGAGAGAAGTTAACTGTCAATCCCTCCTTGCCAAAAATATATTAAATCCACTGACCACATTTTTCCAAACCAAACTGCCGAGGACATTAGATCAATGCGCAGTCTTGGGCTCTAGTATGCCGGGCACCCCACACATTTCATTTTGCATTATTAATATTTAAACCAAAGCAGCTGTGCTCAGCGCTCTTGGAGCCCAGAGCCTGCCCAAGGCCCCCATGGTGACTTTTCTCTGGGGCCAAATGCACCAGCTAGTAAGCCCACTGCTGACCCTCATGCCTTTGGCCTTTTGGAGTGAATTTCCCCAGTAGCCAGCTATTCCTTGATGGCATTTCTTGGATTTATCGGGTCACGGGGCTGGTGGTGGATCCTGATCAGGCTTGGCTAAAAGTCCTCAAGGGAACAAGTAGGTAAGAGTATCTCTTTGTCACTGAGTTTGCCTCCTTCATAACAAGAGTAACTCTCATGCCACGGCAGGCATCTGTACCTTGGAGCCCAGGGTTCTCCTTGAAGACATTTGCAAGTTCGAACCTCATCTCTATTTGTGGCTCCTAGACACTTGCTAGCATCTCTACACTGCAAATTGATTTGAGACAGAGGGAGGGAGGGAGGGAGGGAGGGAGGGAGGAAAGGAGGAAAGGAGGGAAGGAGGGAAGGAAGGAGAGACAGAGACAGAGAGAAAAGAGAGGGTGGGGAAAGAGAGAGAGGAGGTAGGGGGGCGGTGAGTGGAGGAGGAGGAGGAGGAGGAGGAGGAGGGTATGCCTTTGCAGTTTGCCTCAATACATCCAACTCTGCCTAGAGTTCTCCAGAACTGTGCTGCAGACATGAGGGCGCTGTCTATCCCAGACACAATTCTCCCATAAGCCCTTTGCTATTTTTCTTTGCCTTTGCAGACCCGGGATGTATCACTCTGTAACCCACAAGCCAATTGCACATCTTTCTTTCTTAAGCACTTTATGGACTGATTGTGTGTGTCTCATTTATATTACAAACCTTTGATCCATATCAAACAATATTTATTGTGTGCTCTCTGTGTGTGCAGTGTTTTAAGTATCATATAGCATGCAATTCTCCAGCAACCCTCTGAGGTGAGAAATATAATCATCTCCATTCCACAGGGACAAAACTGACACGTGCAGACGATGAATAGTTTGTGTCTTGATTAACGTTTCTATTGTTATGGTCAAACACCATGCCCAAAGCAACTTGGAAGGAAAGGGTCGTTTCAGTTTGCAGTTTACAGTCCCTCACTGAGGGAAGCCAGGGCAGGAACTCAAGCCGGGCAGGAACCTGGAGGCAGGAGCTGATACAGAGGCTGTGAAGGGTGCTGTTTACTCTCTTGCTGCCCATGGCTTGCTCAGCCTCCTTTCTTCCAGAACCCAGAACCACCAGCCCAGGGCTGGTACCACCACCCACAATAGTCTAAGCTCACTCTATTCAAGCACTAATTAAGAAAATGCCCCCTGGTGGCACTCAGAGGAAGGATGGCAGGCTACCAAGAAGAGACTTGATACCCTATGAGCATATACAGGGGGAGGAGGTCTCCCTCGGTCACAGACATGGGGGTGGGGAGTAAGGGGAAAGTGGGAGGGAGGGAGGAATGGGAGGACACAAGGGATGGGATAACAGTTGAGATGTAATATGAATGAATGAATGAATAAATGAATGAATGAATGAATACAAAAGAAAGAAAGAAAGAAAATGCCATACATCTAGAATTTATGCAGGTATCTTCTCGATTGGGGTTCCCTCCTCTTAGAGGACTCTAGCTTCTGTCAAGTTGACAGCTGGCTAGCACAGTTTGTCAAATGTTTTGCAGCCAGAAACTGTATATTTTCCCCAGTAATCCAGGTCTAGATTCAAACTCCAGTGTTAGCAGAATTGAACTTTCCTGTGATTCTCAGCCCCCCTCCCCCATTTTCAAATTTGAAAAAATAATAGCACTGACCTTAATTTCATTTTTCAAATACGCAATTTAATCCTGCCTGAGCCGGAGTAGAAGTGGGCAACGGTTAGGGTGTAAAGGGAAAGTTGAAAATGCTAAACAGAAGAAGAAGGTGTCTAACCCAGCCCCCGCTGCATTTACAGACACCTGTGCACTGGTGCCTGGGACACTGGGTGCTGTAACAGCAGTGAGGATGACATGTGGTGGGCCTCGTGGGACTCCAAGCACCACCTCGTGGCTATCCCATTCAGCCCTCAGAGCTATTCATAAGCCAAGTGTTGCTATCATGGCCCTGTTTGGTATATCCAGAGTTATACAACAGACCACTGCACAACCTAATGACGTAGGACAATAACAAAAGGTATTTATTTTGTTTATAAATTCATGGCTGGAGTTGGGTAAACACTCCTCCCGGCTCCCTTCTGCTCTTTCAGCAATGGCCAAGCCACCGCTGAAGACTGACCACACCCTCCTCCCAAGGCATCCACCTGTCGGCTCACTGGGATCCTCAGACGGACCCAATACAGACTCTACTGCACGGGCTGGGCTTCCTCATGGTCTGGTGGCCAAATTCTGATAAGCGAGGGGGAAAAAGAGTGTACCACCAGAAGCCTGCTATGCCCTAGTCTATGCAGTCCCTCAATGCTGTTTCTAGCACATTCTATGTGTTGATGTCCTCTACTAAGACCTGCCTAGATTCAAGGGGAGGTTGGATTTCTCAGTGGAAGATGGCCAGGCTCTGGAGGAATACATAGCACCACGCATTCTGCTGTAGTCTGCTTTGAAAAATATACCCACAAGAATGTTGAGGCAGCCGGGCATGGTGGCACATGCCTTTAATCCCAGCACTCGGGAGGCAGAGGCAGGCGGATCGCTGTGAGTTCGAGGCCAGCCTGGTCTACAAAGCGAGTCCAGGACAGCCAAGGCTAACACAGAGAGACCCTGTCTCGAAAAAAAAAAAAAAAAAAAAAGAATGTTGAGGCTGGGGAGGCTGTGTGCCTGACATGTGAGATTCTGGCTCCCCTGAGTGTCCAAGCTGGAGCTCAGACCCGGGTGGTCCTCTCTCCTCTCCATACATGAAGATTCCTAACTGTCCTGATTGGTGGGTGCTGCAGAAAGGCCCAGCCTCGCTCCCAAAGGAAGAGTCGGGTGCTACTTTTGTGTTATTACTCATGCCAAGCTGAGCTAGGAACTGAGGGCTGCCAGGGGTCAGAGCTGGGAAGCCCTGATGTGCAGGGACACGGTGAAAGGGAATGGCAACACGCGACTCTTGGGATGTGTAATCGCGGATGACGGCAAGAGCCGAGAGGACTATGGGTAACGGGGAGGGGGTGTTGAGAAAATGTCAGTGTTACATCAGCCCCAGGGAAAGAAAGAAGAATATTTGTGGGAAGGGAAGAGGGAAGTCCTAGGGAGCAAGACAGGAGAGAGTGAGGGTGTCCAGTTGGAATGGAAGCATTCGTTCTAGAGACCTGAACACTGAGGTCCATCAAGCCCTCTGGTCATTGCAGGCAAATCGCATCCATGGAATTCAAACCCACGCTTCTGAGCCCCAATTCAGTCCCAGGAGATGGAAGGATCCTAATTTCTGCCTAGACTACTGAGCAGCCAAGCACACAACTGCCTTTCACCAGGCCAGAGCCAGAGCAAACGGCCCTGAGAGATCCCTACACAGGTCCAGGAGCAAGAAGGAAGGCGCTGTGGAGGTTGGACTTCAGGCCATGCGACATGTGACCCTCAAGAGTCTAGTCTATCTGTGGGTGTGCACTGATGACCTATCTATTGGGCTCCATCCAAATCACATCCCAGTCTTCGCACACTAAGGCAGCTGGCGACCACCAGGGCAAGCCAGTTGTTAGGACAGCACCAGGTCTCAACACTTGTGGACACTGGCACCTCTGCTCCATCACCCACAGCTGTATGCTTTGGAGCAGCCACGGATCCTCACAAAAACTGTTTCCTCATCTCTGATGAGGGCACAGAGGCTGCATGAGCCTTCCATAAGACTGTGTCTTGGGGCCTGGCACATATGGAACCATAAAGGATCATTTGTACTCTCTCTCCCCTAGTTCTCTCCTCCTCCTCTTCCTCCTCCTCCTCCTCTTCTTTTGTTATTTTTGGTTCTGTTCTGTTCTGTTCTGTTTTGTTTTTTGAGACAGTTTCTCTGTGTAGCCCTGGCTGTCCTGGACTCACTTTGTAGACCAGGCTGGCCTCAAACTCTTCCTCTGTGTCCTGAATGCAGGGATTAAAGGTGTGTGGCTCTTCCCCTTCCCCCATCCCTCCTCCCTCCTCCTCTCCCTCCTCCCTCCCCTTCTGTATAAACCCTGAAGCACAATTCAACCTTCCATCACTTTAACATTTCTTTGGTGCAATCCAGACCAAGAGAGGTAAAAGTGATAGAAGGTTGGGGAAGATCCGGGGACAAGACACACTTATCTTTTGTCACCCAGTGCATATGAGAATTGGACAGTGATATACAGTGGCCTCACAGGCTCTGCTTTTCCATCAGTTCTTAAGTTTTGTCCTTGTTCCTTCTCTGGGTCTCACAGAGAAGCCATGCTTGGCACAGGGAAACCCTGGCCTGAGCCTATCCGCTTTCTCTGGAATCCCCCTTCATCCCAGTGTCTCGTCTCTGAACTAGGATTAGTGTTTGCATGGAGGAGACCATACATAGTCCAGGCTTTCCTGCAGGATTTTTTTTTCTCGCCCTATTTTTCTGTGGTCTCTGGAAGGTCTCCCACTACCTCCCGTGCTTCCCACGTCAGACATGCTTTCCCTGCAGCCGTAAGGAGGGTGAAAACAACCAGCCTCAAATCTCTGTGGCTTCCCTTCACGAACCGGAGTGGCCTGACCAGGGTGGTTTCTTTATCCCCTCCTTTCCTGGCAGCACAAGCATCCTCCAGCTCAGTCCTGCCTAGACCGGATTGGGGAAGAGGAAGGTCGGGTCCATGAAAGTCATAACCCTGAGCTTTATAGGGTTTGCAAGGCCAGGTGCAGAGCCTGGACCCGCCCTTTCTTAACAAGAGCCAGAGACAGGAAATGGGGGCAAGGAGGAAGTGAAGGGGGTTAGAAGACAAAAGGAAAGATGGGGGAGGGCACTGTAGTGGGAGCAGGTCCAGATGAGAAAGGATGTGAAGACACAGTGTGGTCATGTCATAACCAGTCAGTGACAGGAGACAGGAAGTGTCCATGGATCGTAGAGTTCTGGCAAGTGTTAGGAGAACTGGGTTGCATTTGCAAAGGCATGATAGCCACCTACCAGGAGAGACCCAGCTCGCAATCCCAGAAAGCTCCCTGTCAGGACCTTCCCTTGGGAAACCCATTCTTGCCTTCGTCAACCTCAGCCCTGTTCCAGAGAGGGGGCCTCTGGGCAGCAGGAGCCAAGCACGCCCTCTGCTCTTCCAGTCCCAACATTTATCCTTTGGGTTATTTTCACTCCTGAGAACAAAGATGCTTTCTATTCAGCAAGTGGCAGGGACCCACACCTCTGACAAGCCATAGATCACCCTCAGGGAGGGCAGGAGGAGTGGGTTCGGCACGTGGGCCTGCGGTCTGTTTCTTCTTCCCACCGAGACTTTCAGAGGCAGTGTCTGGCTTGTGGCTTGTGGCAGGATCCCAGGCAGAAAGCAGAAATTGTGAACAACACGCTGGTTCTAATCACTGGGCACCAAAATGGATAGAAAGATGGGGAATGGGTGACAGCCAAGTTCCAGAGAGGGAGAACCGTAAAGGCCTGAGCGATCCCTTCTTGGGACCAGACTCTCTAGGTGCAGTTTTCTCCCAGGAGACACATGATGGCCATATGATCACTGAGCTTCAAAGAAAGCATGCAAAAGTCACCAGTACAGGAAAGACACACCCTAAACTCATCACCCCCCTGGAAAAGCACTATAGCTGAATTTACTTTCTTCAACAAATGCATTTGAATGCACTAGGGTGTGTGTGTGTGTGTGTGTGTGTGTGTGTGTGTGTGGTGTGCATTCACAAGTGTGCTTATACACACACATTTATATACCTATAGCTGCACACAAAGGGACATGTAAAGATATATATGTAAAGATAAAATGTATAAAATTTCTTTTTATACATTTGGTAGGAAATTAAACACATTGATCTACTTATACTTAGGTATATAATTTATAAATCATTCTTCATTTGTAAACATAGAAAATTCACCTTCCTACTGACTGGTCCATTAGATGGCTATTAACAGGTATGTGAGTAATTTTCCATCTTTTCTTCTTCTTCTTCTTCTTCTTCTTCTTCTTCTTCTTCTTCTTCTTCTTCTTCTTCTTTTTGCAGCACATAGTCACATAACTTACTCTTTTGTGAATATTTATGAATGTTGGTAGGGTTATTCCTACAAGAACTGCCAGGCAGTTTGAGAGTAACATGGACAGTTTCTTTGATGAATATTGGTAAATTACTCTTTATTAAAAGGGCTGCATGTATTTACACAGACTCGAATGATGTAGTAAAGGACCAGCCCCTCCACATCTTGGCTAATACAGTGTGCTAGACAAGTCCACACTGAGAGATGAGAACAGCAATACTTCTGTGTGGTTACATGTTGTATTTCATGCATCACAAATAAGGCAGAGAAACTTCTCAGGCAGTTAAAGTCCATTTATGCTTAAGGAAGCTTTGAAAATACACAGATCCCTGGGCCCCAAACTTTAAAAAATCTGATTCAACAAACCTCCAAATTAGTACTTTCAAAAAATACTCATTGGGGTAGACAAATATTTCATAAGCAGAACATGAAGTATATAATCTATAAAGGAGACAACTGATAAAATGTATTTTGACTAAGAAGTTAAATATTGGCTCATTATAAGAGTGTGAAAACAAGCAATAAACTAGGAGAAGATATTTATTTGGTTATAAGGACAAAGAACTTAGGACCAGAACATGCTGTGAATGCCTACCCATCAACAAGGGAACGGGAAAAATTAACAACCTAATTTTTTTAGACAGAACCAAAACATAAAGAGATGTTTGCTAACAAAGATAGATGAATAGCTGGTACCCATATGAAAAGATGTTTATTTCACAACTTTTCAATAAGAGGCAAATTAAAACCATAATAATTTAAAAGAAAGAAAGAAAATACCAGGAGTACACTGGTAAATGTTTAACAACTGACTCTCCGGGGGAAAAATATATATTTTTTTAAAGCCCTAATTTGAAGTACTTATTCATCACAATATCTCCTGACACCAATGTGACACCACTGAATGCAGAATGTGGGAATAAATGTATGATAGTGATGCTCAGAAGACACACCATCTGGCTGCAGCGTGAACAGAAACGCCACACACCCGTGAGAGCTGAAATGAAAGGCCGGCCATGCCAAGTGCTGGCAAGAGTGCAAAGTTGCTGCCGGGAGTGCAATTTGGTACAGATTGGAAAAGCAACATCCCGAACACATCTGTTCTGACGGTGCTAGGTGCCCTGAGGAAATGAGTGCATGTATGACTTAACGTCAGCTGGACCACGGGGTGCCTAGACATTGGATCAAGCAGGATTCTGGGTGTGTCTATGAGGGGATTTCTGGAACATATTAATATTTGTATTGGTAAACTGAGTTAAGCAGATCTGGACGGGCCTCGTCGGATCAGCTGAAGGCCTGAACAGGACAGAGAGCCTGAGTTAAGGAAGACTCCTCCTAGTGCTCTTCCTCTAACCTGGAGCTGAGCAGCATCCCTTCCTATTCATGGACCACAACCCTCCCCCACCCCACTGAAATATCATCTCTTTCTGGCCTGTGAGCGTGCTAGAGCTACACAGCCAGAGTTCCTGGATCTGCTTGCCAGCTGCAGAGGGCAGAGCTTACCAGCCTTCTCCCTGCGCAGTTACAGGGTCCAGCTTCATATATAGAAATAGATATGCCATTGGCTCTCTCTGTGGAGAACTCTAGTGTGGTATGTGTCTACCAAGACCCGGGCAAGTGAATATGCACATGAAACAGCAGTTTTATTTGTGACAGTCAAAAATTAGAAACAACACAAATGTCCCTCTAGAGGAATGTGAATAAAATACACAGGGCTGGATTTCTGCCAAGGAGCACCGCATCGTAATACAAAGAATAAACTGCAAATAGCACATAACGGCACGGATGAAGCTCACAACGTATTGGCAAAGGTGAGTCAGGTCAAGGCTCTCCCTCCTGGCCCCCCCGAACATCATACATTCTTCTCTCTTCTCATATGTATATTTCTCTCTCTCTCTCTCTCTACACACACACACACACACACACACACACACACACACACACACACACACACGTTTAAAACAGACAAAACTGATCTTATGAGGCATCCAAATAAATAGCAGTAACCATTCCCTTTGGGCAACGAGGCTGACAGTATCTAGAACAACACTTAAGGAAAGAGACTGCACACTGGAAATAGGTTCTATTTGGATGTAGATGTAGTTATAAGAACTTAGGAAGCCAGTTACACACAAGGTTTCATGTGCTGGAAACTTACTTCTAGGTCTCATCAAAGAAGAAGAAGTTTCCCATGGGATAAATGTGTGAGCATGTCTGAGCACTAAGGGCAAAATGTAGTCATTCAGTATCTTGTCTTTAAAGACCAGGGAGAGTGGGAACTGCATGGAGTCAGTAAATGAGAATATCTGGCCAGGGGCTAGGGCGACAGTTCAGACATGTGCCTATCAGGACCTGAACTGGGCAGACAGTATAAACAGGCAGAGAACGGGCCATGGCTGGATGGTGTCAACAGACTGACAAAGGGCATTTCAGCCCTAGGCTGGTGAGTCTACCTGCTTGTTTGGTGAATTGCTTGTGCCTAGAATAGCAAAGAGCAACCCATAATCGTCTTCTGTGAAAACCAAAAACAATACCTGCTGGGTTTAAAATATAGGTTGGCTCAAGAAGAGAATTCAGTGGGAAAGAGTTTAGAGAGAAGAAGTGATGGGAACAAGAGCTGTAGCTCAGTTGGTCGAGTGCTTGCCTGGCCTGTGTGAGGTCCTGGGTTCGATCCTTAGCATAGTACAGAGCCAGAATGCTGGTGTACACCTGTGATCTCAGCACAAGGTGGGAGCAGAAGAACCAGAGTTCAAGGTCATCCTTAGCTACACAGAACACTCGATGCCAACCTGTACTACGTGAGACTCCATCTTCAAACTTAAAACTGAGAGTTAGACTGAAGTGGAGGGGATCCAGGCATCCTAGTCAAGCACAAAGCCTGACAAAGCTCTTCTAGATGTTTCCACTGGTATGAAAATGGTGGCAATCCCATGAAGGGCTGATGTAGCAGAATCGAGTAAGAGAACAGAGCCCTCACAACACAAAACAAAGCCACAGTTACCTCCAGGAAGGCCTCCGAGGATGCTGCAAGCTAATGTGGATGTGGCCAAAGGAGCACAGGAGAATGCAGGTTTGAGGAACAGAAAGAGTCAAGCTAATGAGCAAGATGCTCCATAAAGCCGAGACGCAATCAAGAACATCATGGAGGGAAGGGTTTCAACTCGGAGGAGCCAGATTTTATGCCTGAGGTCTGATGTTAACATAAATTGTGTATGAGGTTAAGGAAGGTATCTTAGTTAGGGTCTCTATTGCTGTGAAGAGACACCATGACCACAGCAACTCTTATTCAGGAAAATATTTACTTGGGGCTGGCTTACAGTTCAAAAGAAACATGGCAGCGTGCAGGCAGACCTGTTGCTGGGGAGGAAGTTGAGAGTTCTACATCTGGCTCCAGATGCAGCAGAGAACTAACTTGAGTTTCTGAGATCTGAAAGCCTGCCCCACAGTGACACACTTCCTCCAGGAAGGCCACACCTACTCCAACAAGGCCACACCTCCTAATAGTGCTGCTCCCTATGAGCCACACACTAAAGCACATGAGTCTATGGGGGGGTTCTTCCTGTTCAAACTAACATAGAGGGGGCCTGTGGAAAAGAAGCAAATTTGTAACTAGAAAGTTAGATATGAAATATGCAACGATCAAGTTTAAGACCCACCAGACATGAAAGTCAGAAGGTGTTTAAGTTCTGTGTATAACTTGGTGCAACGTCTGCGTGTAACCTATGCATTTCCTCTAGTGTGCTGTGGGCAGCTTCCTGCTAAGGCAGCCACCTGCTGTGTGTGGCAGGTGCTGTATGACCTGGGACCTATTGTTTAGGGAATGGTGACAAGGGCAGGGAGTCTGTGTAGTCACACAGATGCGGCTCCCTTCCGGCCTGGGGTACATAGTGAGACCCTGAATCAAAAAAGTTGCTTTTAATATTGATCATTTTTTTCTTCCTTTTTAAATTTTATCAACTCTGTGTGCATGTATGTACTGTGTAGGTTCATGTGCTCCACACCACGCATGTGGAAGTCAGAGGGCAACTAGTAGGAACCGGTTCTCTCTTTCCACCTCATAGGTCTCGGAAGTAAGGGCCGTTACCTGCTTGAGCCATCTTGCCAGCTCCAGAAACTTTCCTTTCGGCTTCATGACTTTGTATTGGTAACGGCACATAAATGTTGATTAAGATTCCGTGGTGAAGCCACCATCAAGTCCCTTTCTTGGATAAGCTGCAGTATTTAGGGGTGCATTGGGTTTGTTGGCACAGTCACTCATCTTAAATAATCTTTGAATTGACGATAGTCAGCAAGCAATCTGTTGACGTTGTCATGGCTTATGAGCTTTGAAGTATGTCACCACTGTCAGTATTTTGTGTCCAATAAGCTAAAACCGCATTCTTCTTATGTCTTGATGATAAGTTGGCAATCATGAACACATGACTTTATAGACAAATGTTTTATGTGTGGAGAGTTGCTGCCAATTTGTGCCATATAATTGGAGGGATTCTGATTAAATCTCTTTTCACATAAAATGAAGAAATGTGTGATGTGTTATGATGGAGCATACTCCTGGCCAGGAGAAGCTTTCTGTTTTGATATGGTATTAATTAGAACCAAATTCTTCTTACTTACAGTTTATTGATACCAGCAATGATTTCTATACTAGCTCATGGTGCTGTAATGAGTTCACATTCCAAATCCCAAACCTGTGAATCTTTGCTGACAGAGCCAAATTAATGATTCTAATATCATCAGTATCGGCTGGGTATGGTGACTCATACTTTAATCCCAGCACTCACGCGGCAAAGACAGGCTGACCTCTCTGAGTTTGAAGCCAGCGTGGTCTGCATGGTGAGTCTCATGCCAGCCAGGGCTGCACCGAGAGACCCTGTCTCAAAGAACAAAAACCAAAAGGATCATCTGGGTCATTTAGATGAGGCCCAAACCCAATGACAAGAAGCCAAACGCGGCACGGGCACAAATACAGCACAAGTCTGGGGTTACACAGGCCCAGGCCAAGGAACAGCCCGTACCACTTAGAGATGAGAGATCAAGAGGATTTTCCCTGAGAGTGTTGTGAAAAGAGAACTCTCAACACCCAGGTTTCAGACTTGTGGACTCCAAAGCTGTAAGCTATTTTAAGCAGCCAGCTTGGGGCCATCTGTTACAGTAGCTGTAGGGAAGACGCTAACACAACACACCCCAAACTTAGCTTCTTCTCCATTGCCCAAACACTGAGGAAATAAGGGTACAATAGACACACAATTTCAACTACCCTCTGGCCGTGCAGCTCGTCTTGCCACCGAGTGTGCAGAAGTCTCTGGAAGCTGTTCCCCACACACAGATGGCCAGCAGCAAACTACACACAAAAGGACCTGAGAGCCATACGGGAATGAAATGTCTTATTGGGGCCTGGACTGTGTGGACAAAGTGCTTGCCCTGCAGGAGTGAGGGCTGGAGTGCTCAGCCCCTGGATCAGTGGTTCTCAACCTGTGGGTGGGGACCCCTTGGGAGGCTCAATGACCCTTTCATAGGAGTCACTTAAAACTATCAAATACAGATTTTTATGTTACAATTCATAACAGCAGCAAAATTGCATTTATGAAGTAGTAACAAAAATAATTTCACCGTTGGGGGTGGGCGCTGGTCACTACAGCACGAGGAACAGTATTAACAGGAAGGTTGAGAGCCAGTGCCCTGAAACCATGCAAATGTTGGGTGGGTATGCTTGCACACCTGTGATTCCAGGACTTAGAAGGCACAGAGGATCCTGAGTAAGACAACTTGCTACACTAGTCTGTATCTGCAAGACCTTGCCGTGTGAATCAGATCAAAGGGAATAAGGAAAACTCTGCTCTCCACACTCATGTGCACACACATGCACATGCATACGTGATCCTTACACACACACACACACACACACACACACACACACACAGAGAGAGAGAGAGAGAGAGAGAGAGAGAGAGAGAGAGAGAGAGAGAGAGAGGAGAGATCGCAGCATGGTAGAAATGTCCAGGCAAAAACAGAGTGGTAAAAGACGGGACGATCTTTCTCAAAAGACCTGGTTTGTTTTACCAGCCACATCACCCCAGGGTGTGCTACTAGGGTCCCTAACTCAGGTCCTTGGAAGAAGAAAGTGTGAGCACAGGGACTCTGAGTTTAAGCTCTTGGGCTGCACATAACTCATCAATGGATCTGTCTCCGCTTGTCTCTCCCTGAGATCTACAAGGGGGCTACCCAGAAGGCATTGCACTGAGTCCTGGTTCTAAAAGGTAAACAATATTGACTGTAGGACTAGTCCCAGAGAGACAAGGACAGGGTGTCTCACACAGGGAAGGATGTGACAAGGAAAAATAAATCCTTAGCAAGCACAAAGGGCCCTCTAATTACACTGAGGACAGGAAGGAGGAAAGTGTGGCCTCATCCTGAGGGCTGTCTAGGGCGAGAGTCCCACAAAGATCCAGAAGAAATGTGAGTACACCAGTTAGAGCCTACTTTGCCGTCCAAAGCAAGGTTTTCAAATCAGAAAGAACGAACATTGACAAGTCAAGCTAGAAGCTAGTCAGGAAGAAAAGAGAGCTTTCTCCCACCTCAGGCTCTCTGTATACGGAAGTCTCTTGACTCATGTTTTCCATACATACAGGGACTCAGAGAAATTTGAGGGTGAAGTGGATCAGTAAAACCAAGGCTGAAAAGGTCAGGAAAGATGCTGGGATACTGTAGCTGAACAGACATGGTTAGGACCTTCCTTGGAAGCCAGTTGTGGTTGTGAACCCTTTAATCCCAGCACAGAGGCAGAGGCATATAGGATCTCTGTGAGTTCGAGGCCAGGCTGGTCTACAGAGCGAGTTCCAGGACAGTCTGGGCTACATAGAGAAGCCCTGTCTCAGAAAAAAGGAAGGAAGGAAGGAAAGAAGGAAAAGAAAGAAAGAAAGAAAGAAAGAAAGAAAGAAAGAAAGAGTGAGATAGTGGGAGAAAGAAAGAGAAAAAGAAAGAAAAAGAAAAAAGAGAGAAAGAAGAGGATGTCTTCTGTCCTGCTTCTGTGGGATGCTGTCTTCTGAGGCTGGCATTGGTGCCTTAATGCTGCTGTGGTTGCCGGGAGTGATCCCCTCAGGATCAGGCCTCTGTTGACTTTATGTCATTGGGTGGGGGGTGGGGGTGGGGACATTAGCCCCTCATCAGAGATTTCACCACTTGCTCATTCACCCTCCTGCCCTAGCTACACATGGTCTACTGGGGGTGGGTGGAGGGGGGTGGGGAGGTGCTGGGCCCCAGGGGCACAGTCTCATCGCTGTTCGTTCGTTGTGCCTCAAGCAGTTTCTGGTCCTCTTTTCTGGTCCTTGGGACAAGGGCACTGGCTCCTCCTCCTGGCCCTCACATCCCTACTGAGCCTCTATGATCTCAGCCTAGGCACTGCTCTCTTGGGAAATGGACCTGATTTCTCATTAGTGTTTTCTCACAGCTCTTTGCTAAGACAATTTTAAATGTTAAAGAGTTTGCTTCCCTGTATGTGGTGTTTAGTGCCATATGACCACACTGCACAGTGAGCTCCTGGGCGGCAGGCTAGGCTCTGTTGGTGGATATATCCCTTGAGACTGCTGTCAAAAACTTGCACCATGTACCAACTGAGAACTCTGTAAAAATTAGGTGTCCTCTCTGGCCTCTGTTTCCTGATGTGTACAATGGAGTAATGGTAGTGCCTATTCATTCCATGAGGTGCTGAGAGAGGACCAAACAAGTTAAACATATAACAAAAGGGTGGGGACAGTTTCTAGTTGTACCGAGGACACAATAAATATCAGCTATTTTCAAAAGTATGTATTTATTTGTTGTTGCGTACGTGTATGATGGCAAGGGGCAGGTGGCACACTGCCCAACATGGACTGCTGAGGTCCTTCCTAGGTTTGCCAGACTTGGACAGTGAGCGCTTTTGCCTAGTGAGCCAACTCACTGGCCTCAAGTGTTAGCGCTTTAAAAGTAAACACAAGCAGGCTGGGGGCAGCTCTGTAGAGTCCTTGCTAGCATACACAAAGCCCCCGCTTTAACCCTCACACTGCAAAAACCAGGTATGGCGGCACATACCTGTAATCTCAGACCTTGGGAGCTGGAGGCAGGAGAATCAGGCGTTCAAGGCCATCTTTGGCTACATAGTGAGTTCAAAGCTAGCCTAGGCTACCTGAGATCCTGTCAAGAAATGAATGAAAAAAAAAATTATAGAAGTCAGTTTTTGCCTGAAAATAAAGTGTACTGGTGGGAGAAATAAGCGTGATTTTCTCTCTGTGTGCTCCGTTTGCCTGTGACACGAGGTATTTTAACCTCCTGTTGCACAGCTGCGCCGTGCTGGGAAATGCTGCAAATGCTTGTTAGATTTCTTGAAGCCAAAGCAAATGAAGAAACTAGGAAGTGGATCAAGTAAATCATAGGGCAGTGTTTGAAGCCCAGCAGGGTTGGGGGGTCCCTGTAGATCAGACAAAAGCTTAATAAAAACGGCTAGGAATTTCTGATATGAAGAACATGCCGTCCCTGTGTTAATATGTGTAAGAACAGCACCCAGGCTAGTGCGTAGGGTGGGACCGTTACGACTGGAAGGTGGGTGCAGAGGACTTGGCGAGAGCGAAGACTGACAGGCAGCACTCAGACTCGGCCCTCACACTGACACCCCCAGCAGCCACACACAAAACCTAGCCCTTCATGGAACCACAGTCCAACCCACGCTCCAATCCCAGCCCTTAGCAGAGCGTTCAGAATGCATTTCCAGTGCCAACAGTGAATACATGCTAAGCTAACTCAAACACGAGCTCCAGCTTCCAAAGACTCCTTCCTACAATGGCTCTCAGTTCCACCTTCAACTCCATGTCCAAATTCATCCCATGTCAAAGAAAATACGAAAGAGAATCACCAGCGTCGCACGGTAGCCTTGCGGGACAGCTGTCTGCAATCTGTATGCTGCCGTTTTTTGTTTGTAGTTTGTTTCTGTTTGCCTTTGCTTTGTTGTGAGACCCGGGTCTCATTATGCAAACTTCTCCCCCCCCCCCCCGCCCACCCCACCCCCAGCCTGGCCTTGAACTCACAATCCCCTGGCTCCTCTGGTGTCTGCTGAGTGTTAAGATGACAGTCATGCGCTACCACATTCAGTTTGCAATCTGTAACTTGCAACATGCCTCGGCTTATTGTCTTTTGGGACCTATGCCATTAGTGAAAGAGTTAGGACTCAGAACTCTTGGAAAGCTCCAGACATTTGGGAAGCCATGGCCAAGAAACGGGAGCTTTTAGTTATTTCCTCTGTGAATAGCATAATAGGACAGACATTCCTAAGAAACTCCTCTACAGGCCCGTGGTCTGCAGGAGTCATCAGGAAGTGAGATTATCCTCAATTTGTAAATGGTGAGTGACTGCCAGACTCTAGGAAAGGAGCACTACAGAAAGAAGCAGCCCGGGCAGTTGCTGGGTTTTTAAGGAGACCTCAGCATGTTTGACACTTACTGCTCAGCCTCCTACAGAGCCTCAAAGGCTGACTGTGGGTGCCAGGTCTGTGACCCACAGAGCAGAGGACCAAATGTGAGGTTGCTAAGCAGGCTTTCCCATGTGTCTGACTCAGAACAAGAGGCCTTAGGGCAAGTCCCAGAGATGGGCTCCTTCGAAGCCGGTGAGGTCAGTCTGGGAATGTGACTCCAAAACGGGCTGTCAATCAAAGAAATCAAGACAAATAACAGTCCCAGACACAGAGCCCAGAGGCAGAGAGGAACGGAGAGCAGAGAGGGTCAGGAGGAGAAACAGCCCGTTGGAGTAAGGGAGTGAGCGATGGGGACTGAAGCAGGAGGCAGGCAGACTGAATTAATCTTAGGGCCTGGAGGCCTACACCCCAAGCAGCTTTTTACATGCACACATCTTTTTTTTTTTTTTTTAGAGAGAAGTCAATTTCCGTTTTTAAATAATCTTTTTCCAGATTAAAATAAAAATGGAGGAAAACTTAGAAAGTACAAAACTGGACATAAGCAAATTAAAATGGGCTTTGACCCTTGACCATAAGTCATGGTCTTTCTATAAACAGGGCATTACCAGCACTTAATAATTTCAAGGATGTATTCCTTTACCCTCTAACTTTATTGAATAACACCTAAGAGAGGGGGAGAAAAACAAGACAGACAAACACACAAAACAAATAAAACCCTTTGGCTCCTGTCCTTTGTCTCAGAGGACAGAGCCTCCCTGAAAGAAGGGAAGGCCACAGCTCAGGGTGACACTTCCTGCTTCTCACACCTCAGTGGCAGCAGCAGGACCTTCAGGGGAGGGCTCTGAGTCCTCGGTCACTGCACTGCGGGTGCCATTCCTGGCACTCACGCCTGTGGCAAAGGCTGCATATCTTTATCCTGTATGCAGGTTAACCTGCTGGCACACACATGCAGCATACCCCTATATCATGCTGTCACACATAGAGTCACATGCACACACACACACACACACACACACACACACACACACACACACACACACGCACTTCAGTTATCTGCTCCTTATATGCCTCCTTCCCCCCCCCACAAACCCCACCCCAGCTCTTAGTGTAAAGCCTGCTATGGCATTTACTGGGCACAAACAGTGCCCATCAATCTGTCTGATTGCCAAGCATACATATGCATTAGAGATGTCTAAATGGCAGACTCAAGGCTCAGCTAACACTGCATCAGACTCTCCTTACTTCTCTTTGTTTGTTTGTTTGTTTATTTTGGTTTTGTTGTTGTTTTTGGTTTTTGGTTTTTTGTTTTGTTTAGTTTTGTTTTGTTTTGTTTTGTTTTGAGACAGGGTTTCTCTGTGTAGCCTTGGCTGTCCTGGACTCACTTTGTAGACCAGGCTGGCCTCGAACTCACAGCGACCCACCTGCCTCTGCCTCCCGAGTGCTGGGATTAAAGGCATGTGCCACTACGCCCGGCTCCTTACTTGTCTTTTAATTCCTGATAAACTTTTTTTGGGGGGAGGTAGGTGTGTTCAAGATAGGGTTTCTCTGTGTAGCCCAGGCTGCCCTCAAACTCACAGAGATCCACCTGCCTTGCCTCCCTGACTGCTGGGATTACAGACGTGTGCCACTGAGCCTGGCTTCCAGATAAGCTCTTACATGCCAAGCTCCAAAGGAGGAGGAGTAATAATGGAAGGAAGTGGGTGTCCAAATGGCTGCCACTTCACAGTGTGTGCCCACCAGTGAGAAGCCAAAAGGACTACACCGGCCCTCAGCTTCTAGATCTAGGCATCAGATTCCTGAGTTCTGGAAGGCAGCACAAATGCCCAGAGGCTGAAATGCACTCAGCAATTTCATGAGCAATGTGGGTAAACTCCGGCAGCTGATAAAGCTCCTGAGAAGGAGAGGAGAAAAAAAAAAGGGAGGGGGGTAGAAAAATTGAAACCCCAGATGAACCGTCAAACAATCACTTCAAGTTCCAACATTTGTGGAACTGACAGAAGTCCCTGAGGCTGCTAAAATGCCACAGTCACCAGCATCTTCCTCCTACTAGGTCAGGAGATAGGCCAGGGCCAGAGCCAACATCAGCAAAGCTTCAGAAATGAGCGCTCCTTCGCCCGTTACAATGGCTTTATCAGTATCCTGGCTTCTGTGCCAGGGCTGTAGCAGGCACCTTCATCCCAAAGACATCTCACCGCACAATAAACACAGCCTTAGTGCAAGTCTCAGGATGCTCAGGGTCCGCATGCCATTCTACCATCACGTGTAGGGGCTGACTCCAAGTTCAGCTTGGAGCGATGACTGTGACAGCCACTTCCCCCAGCCATCAATACTGACCCCTCTTCTCTCCTAGTAGATGACAACTTCAGATAAGTCTTCTAGTCTTGGGTGAACACACACACACACACACACACACACACACACACACACACACACACACACACACCCCAGGCTTGAATCTGCAACCCACCTCCGGGTTCCATTAGCATTTTCACGGTTCTTATTCTTATACACATCCTGTGCTGGGATTGTCCTCTTCCTTGAGGCATTAGCACCTTCCACAGGCCTTTTATCACCCCAGCCTCTCCGGCCTGAGGTCAGCTTTCAATCCACAAGTGTCTCTGGAGAAGAGTCGGGAAGCCCAGTCACACTTCCCTGACACAGCCTGTCTTTTCCTGTCGGAGGCACGTCCTGACGTCTGGAGCCCCTTCCCACACCTTCTCCCTCCCCCAGAGGTGTTCCCCTAATCAGTAGGCATCAGTCGGCTCTAATCAACCCCCTGTTTTGACTATTTTAGCAGCAATAAAAGGGCCATAAAGAGCAAGTCAGTGGGCCTCCAGCAGCACAGAGCTCCGTCTCTGTGATATAATGAAAAACACCAAGTGCTTCCTCGGAGCCCTAAGTGACAGCTCTGGCAGCAGAGCTATTGGAGGAAGCCTAATTATGCTATAAATTAAAGGGCTTTTTTTTAACCCAACATTATGACCTTTAATAAGATTGTTTTTACAACCGGCTGTCAATAAATCATCCAGGAGCGCCAGCACTAAGCATTCTCCTAGAACTTCTGTGAATTTCATTAGCTGCAGTTTATTTGAGTTTTGGTGCTCTATGGTGTTTTTTAAAAATCTCAAATTAAAGGCTCTGAACCATAAAAGCTAATTCAGAAAAATTCCAGTTTCGGCCTCTGAAAACATGCCCCCACCCCGCCTCCACTCCAGCCTAGCCACCCACCATTGGAGAAATTAGCTGAGGTGGGGCCAAGCTAGAAGGTCATTAGCTGGGAAAGAATGACAAGTGGCTGAGGCGGGCGACACCAGTCCTGGCAGCTGGGAGTACCCAAAGCACCTGAAGGTGACAGGCCCAGAGTGGACAGCTGACCCGACAGTGGCCAGACATGGGAAGTGGGGACAACGGGAGGCAGCTGGCCACAAGAGAAACAGACTAGCTCGCAGACAGACCAGAAGAGGATGACCCTGCCACCTAAACCAGTGTCTTTGACCAGAGAAGAGCCCTCTGTGGGTACAGTTCTTAACTTGATCAGAAAGATCATGACACTACCTAAGTAGTATAAGATACTCATAAGGAGACAGATGAAGAATAAAAAGCATCCCTTTTTTCCCCCTTTGGTTTTTTTCAAGACAGTGTTTCGTTGTGTAGCCCTGGCTGTCCCCGGAAGTTGCTCTGTTAACCAGGCTGGCCTCAAACTCACAGAGATCCGTCGCCTCTGCCTCTGCCTCTCGAGTGCTGGCCACCACCACCTAGCTCCTTATCCTGCTCCTATTAGTTTGTTTGTGCAAGGGGGGGTTATAAACTGTGGCACAAGTGTTAAGGTCAGAAAATGACTTAAAGAGTGCGGTTTCTCTTCATTATGAAGCCCGGGGATCAGACTCAGGTAGCCAGGCTCGGCAGCAAATGCTAGTACAGGCTGAGCCATCTCTCTGGGCCCCAAGAACAACAGGTAAAAGCGTAGAGGTAACTGCTACAGCAACAGATGATACACTCCGAAGAGATGGTTAAACAAACGCAGAGCAAGATGAGAGATTAAAGAGACGGCTCAGTAGGTGAAGTGCTTGCTATGCAATTGTGCAAGCATAAGGACCTAAATTTAATCCCCAACGGCTCACCTAAGGTGTGGCTTCTCATACTTGCAATCTCAGAACTGGCGGAATCTCTGTGTGCTCTGAGTAGCCAGTGGCTGATGGTTTGGCTGTGGTTTCCTTTCGATCCTGTCCCCCCCTCACCCCCACCCCAAGGTTCCTGTGTTGAAATTTAATCTCCACTGCAAGATCCTAAGAGGGTGGCAATTGAATGCCATTGGGTTTTGTTTTAGTTAGGGGCTTTATTGCTGTGGAGAGACACCATGACCATGACAACTCTTATAAAGGAAAACATTTCCCTGGGGCTGGCTCACAGTTCATAAATTTAGCCTATTATCATCATGGCGGGAAGCATGGCGGCATGCAGGCAGACGTGGTGCTGGGAAAGGAGCTGAGAGCTCTACATCTTAATCTGCAGGCAGCAGGAAGTGATAGTGAACCCCTAGACCTGGCTTGAGCTTCTGAGACCTCAAAGCCCACCCCCTGGTGACACATTTCCTCCAGCAAGGCCACACCTCCTCTCCCCAGACCTATATTTCTTAGTAAAGTTACCCAATATCAGTCATTTTAGTACAATGGTAGAAACAAACTATCATAGCTAGTAAAAAAAAAAAAAAAAAAGACAGCAGTAAAAGGAAGTCATATTTACCCCTCTGACTCTCATATCTAAAAATAAAAAATAAAAAATAAACAGTAGGACTAAATAGTTTCCAAAGCCACCTCTGTCACTATACAAAAGCAACTCTCTGAGACGTGAGCCCCTTGCCAAAGCCCACAAAACAAAACCTAGGCTCTCAGGAAAATGTCCATCTGTCTGGGTCTCCATCTACCCCTGTAGGCCCACCTCTTGCCAGTCACCTTAACACAGTTCGCCTGAGCCCCAGCACACAGTCTCACCTGGCCAAATCCTGCTCTTTCTTCACCTAAGCACCACTTTCTCTAGGATTCCACCCAGGTCCCTTCACCCATCTGTCTGCTCCGGCAGACACCCCTGTAATACTGTGATAAAGCACCGTGAAAAAGGCAATGTACGCAAGAGAGAGCTTAACTGGGCTTCCGGGTCCAGAGGGTTAGCATCCAGGATGGCAGAGCACAAAGGACAGTGGTGCACCAGCTGAGACCTCACATCTCCACCCACAAAAGGGGGGGCCAGGGAGCAGAGAGTGCTAACTCAAAGTGGTACCAGACTTTGAAACTCAAAGTCCGCCCCCACTGACATGCTTCCTCAACAAGGTGGTACGTGCTAATCCCCCCCAAACGGCCACCAACTGAGGACCAAGTCATCAAGTGCCTGGAACCTGTTAGAGACTTCTCACTCCAACCACCACACCGATGCGCCTGCTGCTAACAGAGACCGCGGCACCTTGACATCACTGATTCCTCTGCCCTTCTGCTATGTTGTCAAGGTGGGTGGCAGAGAGCCCATCAGTTTCAGCCCCTTTGAATCTCCAATATCTAATGTCATCAAACTTGTGTTGTGGTCTTAAAATATGTATTTGCCAAAGGTATGTCAAATTACACAGCACTGAGAGACATAATGCATAGAGAAAGTACATATAGAAATAGAGCTGTTTAGTAAATAGATAGTTGATTATGTTTTAACTGAGAGTCAGGCATCTCTAATGAGATGATTCCATTGGGAGGGTACCAGAAATAAAATGATTTACCGTATTTTTTGGACCATAAGATGCACCCAGTTTTTAGAGCAGTAAAACAAGAAAAACAATAAAAACAGCAATCAGACCATAAGGCGCACCATAATCTCCCCTCCTCTTTTGGGTGGCGGCAAAAAGTGCATCTTATGGTCCAAAAAAATACAATACACCCTGTCATGACTTGCAGTCTGATTTTCCTCTCCTTTTTTTTTTTTTCCCCCTTAGAGAAAGATGAAAAAGGAGAAATTAAAGAAGGGTTTAAATAAGAAAAGATAAATAAGAGAAATAATGATTTGGGGGCAAGAGAACTGAGGCCCGGACACAATAGTGTCCCCTCCTGCAACTCCTTGCTTCTTCAGCCTCCATTCTCCCATCTGCCAACTCAGCCAGACCTAGGAGTCCTTCCTCCTAGGGCAGAAACAACAGGGGTCCTAAAATTTCAGAATGAAAACCATCCGTGAAGTTGTGCATGGGAAATGAAATGCCAGCGCCCAGGCGTCCGTGACTGTGAGGAAAGCAGGGCACCCCGGCTCACCTGGGATCGCCTGGGCTTGCCTCATTAATCAGATCCTCCGGTCATCGGGTGCGTCTTGCCTCAGGCTCACAGGTCTGGTTTTTGTATAATACACATTTCCCATCAGTTTTTATTTCATCTGTTTTTTTCAAGCAGCTTTTCCGTTATTTCTGAACATTTTAGTTCTTTTTTTTTTTTTAATGTAAATTACAGACGCCTGTGGATTGACGTCATCCAAAAAGAAGGCGACTGTTTCCCTCCTTCCAAACAGAGAATGCAGCTCTTGAAACTAATAAACCCCTTAAAGTTCATGAGGCCATGTCAACCTTTTTAAATGGCTCGTTTCTAAAGAGAAAAGGAAGAAGAGGCAAGGAGGCAAGTGTGTGAGAAGCTGTTTCACTGCAGGATCGAGGAACCATTTACTCAGGGGGGCATGGCGCTATACCTCCCCTTGCAAAGGTCCAAGGTCGCAGTCACGACCCCAGCAGAAGAAAGACCCCAGTCTGGTCACCTGCCCCCTGACTGAGTGTGCTGGAGGAAGGGACATGGTGAAAGGGGTTAGGTTCTGAGGGAGGTGAGAGTACGAGGATCAAAAGGGAAATAGGGCTGGGCGAGCTGGATTCTGACGAAACAGCCCGGAGACCGAAAGGAAACGCAGAGGATGGGACCTTCTTGGGACCGGACATCAGCCTGGTCTGCTTTCTCTAGAAGCGTAAATTGAATGTGGAGGGAACCTTCTAGATGGTTGGGGGAGCTTAAAGGGTGCCACGAAGGGCACAGCAAAAGATAAGAATCAGGCGTGAGGGCCGGTCGGCGATGGCGCACGCCTTCCTTTAATCCCAGCATTTGGGAGGAAGAGGCAGGTGGATCTCCGTGAGTTCGAGGCCAGCCTAGACTACAGAAGGAGTTCCAGGACAGCCAGAGCTGTTGTTACATAGAGAAACCCTGTCTCGAAAAACCGAAAGGGGAGGGGGTGGTGGGAGAGAATCAAGTGTAACCCAGCGGCCAACGCGTGAAGACTTTTCTGGTTTTGGACATCCGCACAGAAGGAGATTCCACCCAGTAACTTTTAGGGTAGAGTCAATCATCTCTGTCTTGTCCCCAGAGGGCTCTGGCTGGTCATCAGTCCATGCATTCGGTTCTCTCTGCCTCCAGCTTTGAGCCAACATCCGGCAAAGAAATGCATAGAAAGTATAGAATGGGACCTATAAAGTGAGTAAACGGACGGATGAATGAGCTAATACGTGAGTGGGTGCGTGAGTGGGTGGAAGGAACACTTCTAAATCTCTCTAGTGCTTCAGGAAATATAGGTGCCTCTTCTCCTCAGACACCAAGGCCCTACACTCCAGAGAACCAGGGCTGCCTGCAACGTACAGTTGCATGGATACAAGGGATCCAGGTGAATCTTCACTTCCAAAATGGCACATCCCCCAGGAAGCAGATCATTCTCTCTCTCTCTCTCTCTCTCTCTCTCTCTCTCTCTCTCTCTCTCTCTCTCTCTTGATTAAGATTTGAGAATTACAGAAGGCCAAAGAAATCCCCTCAAGCCAGGCGGTGGTGGCATTCGTCTTTAATCCCAGCACTGGGAGGCAAAGGCTGGCGGATCTCTATGAGTTTGAGGCCAGCCTGGTCTACAGAGTGATTCCAGGACAGCCAGGGCTATCTTGGAAAAAAAACACAGAGAGAAAGAGAAAGAGAGAGAGACTCTCAGAATTAGCTAAAGCTCCCACTTCTGTTTCAGTCTGGCTTGAAAATAATGCCTCCCATGCCTCGACTTCATGGCTCATAGGAGGCTTTGATATTTAGCAAATTTAGCCCTTCCTTGCCACATCATGCCCAAAGAGAGTGCTAGGGACCTCCAGAGGCAATGACTTCCTGTCCCTGCGAGGTCTACTTCCTTCTCGGTGGAATGGCAGGAATTGGAGATCATCATGAGAGCAGAAAGAGCAGCTGTCCATCAATTCCTTCTTGGTCAAACCTCAAAGTAAAACCACTTAAAACCCCACAACAGCTTACCAATTCTATTCACCTCCTATTTAGATGTAAAAAGAAAAATAAATGCCTCAGAGGGTGGTATCCAAGTAGAGGCAGAATTTATAGAGTATTTCCCACAACATTGCTCGCTGGTTTGTCCTCAGAGAAAGGAAGTCCAGGGTGTCCACTCTGTAGCTCCGGAGGTGAGGCAGGGGGATGGGGGTGGGGGTGGGGGTAGGTGGAATCTAAACCAGAGTTTGGCCTCTTGAGAACTTCATACTGCCAGAGTGGGTTGGAGAGCCGTCAGTGAGCAGGAAAAAAATCACACATCTGGAGCATGCCTCGTTCTGGCTCTGGCTGGGGTAACTCGGCAAGTTACATCAGCTCTTCTCTCTTTCCTATTCGTCTTTTGTTTTGACAGCCGACATTCATCTACCGCCTACTTATTTCTTAAAGTCCAAAGTGGCTATCGTTGCTAAGTCCTATCCTGTCGTATCTGTGCAAATTGAAAGCCGTATTTCACGGGTGAACAGATGCTGCGCTTGCCGTAAATGTAAAAACAACAGTAATAATAATAATGGTGATGACAATAGCAATTTTTTTTTCTCTTTAAAGTTGACAGGGCCACTGGGTGGTAGCAGTGGCACACACATTTAATCCCAGCACTCGTGAGGCGGAGGCAGGCAGATCTCTGTGAGTTCAAGGCCAGCCTGGTCTACAAAGCAAGTTCCAGGACAACCAGTGCTACCCAGAAAAACCCTGTCTTGGGAAAAATAAACTTGCCAAGGCCTAAAACCTAATTATCCAACTCACTCAAAAGACACTAAGAGAAATGATAATTGATATTTCTTCATCCAAGCTCTCTCCCTTTGTGCCTTTATAAAATCCGAGTCTAGAAAAGTCGAGCCAAGATGCTCATGTTGAACATCGACTTTCAGATTGCTTTAGGCAGTCTTCTTCCAAGTGTGGCAACAAGAAAATATTACAGGCCCTTTGTCCAGCAAGTGAATGGTATATAAAACTGATAGAGCCATCTTAACTTCCAAGGAGATTTGAGAAGAAAGTGAGTGAATCCTTCTGGAGGCAGAGACTGCTTGCATGGGTTCGGTGGTGACATTGCCAATTTCAGTTGTAAAGGAAGGTCTTTCCCAGGGAAGTACAAGCCTGGTATTTGCTGCTAAGTTAAAAGCAAGTGCAATGTAATAAACATTTGGTAACAACCGCCCCCCACACACACACACAAACTTGGATTTATTGACTAGTTAAATCTTCAATGGTTAAAAAACAAAACCTTTTATTTCAACCTCCTGGTGATTGGCACAGCTAGAATGTTGTCCTTTAATAAATTCACATTGTAACAGACAAGTCAAAGTGACCAGGTCGTTTGCTGGTCCCCAAAGTGATAGGAAGGTAGCAGCAGATACATCCCTGCATCTGGGATCTCTCCTTACTCCAAGTGCAGAGAGCAAAGAGGAAGCATAGGGGAGCACACTGTCTGGGCTAGCTCAGGCTCTCACCACCACCCTCCATTATGAGAAATTAAGGAGTGACCACCTCCTTGGGGTCACATTATGTGGGCCATACCTGCCTGGCATGGTTTGGTCTAGAAAGGTTATTTACAGCAGCCCTGCCCAAGGGACTGAGAACTGATTCTCTGAGAATTGACGGTGTAATGAAGGGCAAAATAAAAGACATCGCAGAAGAATGGGATGTCCTGGCTAGTCTTATGTCCACTTGACACAAGCTAGAGTCATCCAGAGAGGAAGGAACCTCAATTAAGAAAATGCCTTCATAAGATTAGGCTATAGGCAGGCCTGTAGGACATTTGCTTAATTAGTGATTGATGGGGGAGGGCCTAGTCCATCGCTGGTGGTGCCACATATGGGTTGGTGGTACTGTGTTCTCTAAGAAAGCAGGCTGAGCAAACCATGGGGAACAAGTTAGTAAGCAGCACCCCGTCCATGGCCTCTGCATCAGCTCCTGCCCTCCAGGTTCCTGGCCTGTTTGAGTTCCTGTCCTGACTTCCTTTAGTGATGGACAGCAATATGGAAGTGAAAGTCGAATAAACACTTTCTTCCCAAGGTGCTTTTGGTCATGGTGTGGAAGTGATGAAAGGGATTGCTGAGGATATTGAACCAAATGTTTACTTTGTGCCAGATTGTTTCAGATTGCTTTACATGAACGATTTCCTGGATTCTCTTACTTGCTGCTATTTTGCTAATTTTTTTTTCTTAGAGATAAGTAAGCCGAAGTGGGGCTGGAGAGATGGCTCAGAGGTTAAGAGCACTTTGCTCTTGCAGAAGATGTAGATTTGGTTCCCAGGACCCATATGGTAGGTCATGACCATCTATAACACCATTTCCAGAAGATCCAACAGGTACATCTATGCGTTCAGGCAAACCATTCATATACACAAAGTAAAATACATAATTGTTTTTAAAATTGGGCTGGGGTGGGAAAGAGAACTGAAGGGCAAGGCTAGAAAGAGAAGGGCCCAGGCAAAGTGACTGGACAGCCTAAGTGTCACTGAGGGCTCCCAGGGGCAACGTGAGAATACTGGAGACCTTTTCACTGAGTCACCGGCAAAGTCAAACCTGCAAGGATGCCACTTTTAGGAAATCATGCTGCCCACAAACAAGTGATTCTTTGGGTACCTGAAGACACAAACCACACCCTGACAAAAGGTATTTTCTGCAGTCATTCACTCATTTCACAGGCGTAAGCTTCAGAGAGGCACCATGAGGTGGATGCTTCCACACAGTCGGCACCAAGATTCATACTCACATCTTCTACTACCACGCATGGGCACGTGCACATGTACACGTAAACATGCACACACAAACACATGAATACGTGAGCGCGCACACCCCGGAACACATACGGGGACACATCTAATACAGTTCCCTCTTGATGGTTCTTTAGAACTCATCCATGACCTTGTCTCTCAAAGACTGGCTCATGGCCTGTGGCTGTCTGCTATGAGTCCTGTTGATAATGGTCCACGTGGTCATGGTAAAAAACAAAAACAAAACAAAACAACAAAAAAAAACAATGCAAAGGCTCCCAAGACAGAAGAAATAAATAGGATCTTTCACTCATCACTTCCAGTCTTCTATCCTAAGAGCCCCGGGCTCTCATCCTTTTCAGGATGAAAAGATGACCAACTCACCCTCTGCCAGTGACCTTTGACAGTTCAAGGTTAAAGGTCAAACATGGGTCTTTGGTTACCAATAGCTATCTCAGCTTGCAGGATGAAGGCTACAGACTTCAGGGGGTTGAGTTGTTTTCACTAAGGGAACTTGATTGCTAAGTCCAGAGAGAGGCTACTTGATGAAACATCCTAGGCTCAAGGTGAATTTTCTTACTCTTCAGCACTAATATTTCTCATAAGGAGGCTCAGGGACATTCACAAGGTTTTCAGTTTCAAGGCCATTTTGCTCTTTTATGGAGTTTGATGTTCTCTGCACTAACAGGAGTTTAATAATTGACAGAGGGCCAAGCTGCCCACTGTGGCACCTGGAGGGTCTGTGCAGCCGGACAGCCAGGCCGCTCAGCTCACATCACCCACAAAGCCATACATTCTATCCCCTGGCACGAGAGGCCTTGCCAACTGCAGGAAGTTGCGAAATAAAAGAAATTTTTCAAATAAAAAGATGTCAATTTAACAGTCAGGGACCTGGAAACAGATGTTTCTCCCCTAGACCAAGAGCCGCCCACCCGCCCACCCATCCGTCCTCCGGGTTTTCAAAGTCAGTTCTTGTCAGGTGCCCTGGTTAAGAGGGAGAATTAATGAGCTGTGCTCCATTTTATGGCTGCGGTCTGATGTGGGAGCTGTGTGTGGAGGGCTTCACGGACAGGCCGGCCCGGCCCCCAGCCCTTCCTCTACCAGCTCAATCCTGATCAAAGCAGAGAGCAGCTCGGCTTTTATAGCAAAATGATTAAAACCATGTGGGGCTTGTTTCCTCACACGTGACCTCCCTACAAAGGGCACTGGGTACAGAGGAAAGGTGAACGTAGGGGTCTGTAGGCCTAGGGGGGGGCAGGGCCCAAGGGGCAAAGAAGATAGAGAAACACACACATACACACACACAAACACACAACTTTACATGGGCTAGCATGGACATATACTTCCACTTAAATAAATGCCTTTCCCCTGAAAGTCGAAACAGCCGCAGCGTGAGCAGCCAGAGGGCCTAATTAGCCAGGATGGCTCAGCCCACATTGCTATATGGATAAATAAATAGTTCCTAGTTACTTGATCACGCAAAGTTCTTATAGAAAGCACAGCTGGATCGTGCTCCTGAAATGGTGGCTCTGCTCTGTGCAGTGGTGGATTCCTCAGCCGCCTCTAGTCCTGGGCAACCTCACTGTACCTGAAAACAAGAAGTCCTACATGGAGTGACTTGCATCTGTCGGGCTGGTTGAAACCCTTCCATCCATGTGTCATGTTCCCGCCCCTCCCCATGCCCCCCAGACCAGGACTGGACTTAGTGACTTATTTCTAGTGAATAAAATGAAACAGAGACGATGTCACATTGTGTCACCAAGACCAGAGCCTGTGTTCTGGCTCTGACAGGAGCCAGCTGCCACACGAGGAACTGGAGCACAATTATGTCCGCAAGGCAAAGACTAGAGAGACCCAAGAGACTCCCGTGAACCGTTGGAGCAGCCTCCGCCTCCCTCTCCAACCCAAACCATCCGGTGATGGTTGCCGCCTTCTTAAACCTAAGCTGTGCCTGAACCCTGACCCACAAGAACACTGAGATGACCAGATTGCTGTTTTCACTGCTAACTTCAGGAGTAAGCTGCTTGGCAGCCGTCACTAGCTAACACACCAACTCCTCTTCCACAGCAGAAAGTCACGGTTCTTCAGCCTCCTCCTCCTCAGTCTGACTCCTTATCTTTGCTGTTCTGAGGCACTGCAGCAAAGTCCTATAGCATACTGGAAAGTCCAAAGGTCATGGCAGGAGTTGATTCGGTGTCTGGTAAGGGCCCATGCTCTGCTTCATAGAAGGAACATTTAATCTGGGTCTTAACACAACCAAAGACACCTAGCATCTCCCTGGAGCCTCTCTTAGATGAGCATCAATTACTTTCATGAGGGAAGCACCTCCTGACGTCATCACCTCCTTCCCAACACCACGTCCATGAGGGCGGCAGGATTTTAATATCTGAGCCTGGGGCTGGGGAACAGAAACATCCGGATTGCAATAGTGGATTACCATAGAGAGCTGCTTTCTGGACCTCTACTATTAAACTCTGTCACCACTGTCATTAATCCCCCAAGATAGCTCTCCAGAGTTGGCATTAGTGATGCTCATTTTACAGAATGTAAAAACCTCATGCGAAGTAAGAACTACACTATTCAAAGTCTGCAGCTAACACTAGCACAGCTGTTCTGCCCTACCCTACTGACCTGGATGCCTCTTTGCAGTTAACATTCAACACACTGTTACCAGCTCATCTTCACAGCAACCCTGGAGAGGACTGTAATTATCTTCTCTGTCTTGACAGCCGTAGAATCCGAGCTCACGGAGATAAAGGCATTTGCTAGAGGCTGAAGAGCCAGCATTTCTTCAGTTCATTAAAGAGACTTTTGCTGAGCAGCATCCAGGCTCGGTGACTACCAGGGTGTGGCCCCCTCCAGTCCCCCGATCTCCACTCTCCCCCCAGATATTCCTACATGTTAACTGGTGGCAGCTAGGCATGGGCAAGCTCAAGGAAGATACAGTCGAGTGATGGTGGAGTCACTGAGAAAGAAAAAAAATCATGTCAGACAGACCTTTGAAAAATTCCCTTTTATCCTCGAACCTCACCTCCATCCTCTACCCCACGACTATCCCATAGGCTCAATATGTATCATGTTTGTGTGCTTTTGAAAAAAAATAATATTGTAATTGATATAAATAATAGTATGTGGTGTATCTCCTTCTGTCTTTTCCTGTCTCCAAATGTTGCTGCTACATCTTCCCCGTATACGCTCCAGAACAGCACCCAGGTGCACACACCCTCTAGTCAACACCAGCTTGGGATGCTGCTGGTGCACAAGCCAGGCCTTGTCCCCTTTGTGTGAGGAGGAAAACTAGCTCATCCTATTTCCATAGTCTCTTCTTCCTCTGCTCCGAAGCATGCTCCCTGAAGCGGTGCCCGCGCACTTTCATGCTGCGGTGTACCTGCTGGCGTTTTCCGTCCTTGGCACCCAGTCTAACAGCTGTAAGCTTATTTCCTTAACTTACGTTTTTCTGGTTCTTTGGGAATCAGAGAACTCTTCGTAGACTTTGTAGGCTCCTGGGTTCTCTAGAGTTCACTAATCAGATTTGGAGCAGAAGAGAAGCTCGCCCTTTAGCTGACCTGGAGCCTCGAAGACCCGCCTGCAACAACAAATGCTTGCCTTGCTCTACTTAGCAAGCAGAGCATGCCAGGAAATAACCAGCATGTCCAACGTGAGACTTCAGCGCTGGTGGAGCAGGAGTGCCTTAAATGGAGCAAGGGTCTAATTAAGAAACAGGTTCTGCTGTCGATTTTATTGCCCTCACACCTCTTGCAGCCAAGTGAGCTGGCATCTCTAAAAGCAAAGTGATTCGCCTAAGGCCTCCGGTAGCAAACATGACGGAGCTGGAGTCAGTTCCCAGGTCTGCTGGTCCAGGGATCTTCCATGCCACACTGCTTCCTTTGTCTGCTCCAGCAGCGTTCAGAGGAGGCTTTGCAGGGAGCAGCAAATTTCACTGGAGGCTGGGAGACCTAGTCATTCACAAGAGCAGACAAGGGAGGGAGCCAGACTTGGACCACAGCAGAATTCCTAGATCCAGAGCTCAGGTTTGATCGGGATCTCAGGGAAGTTGTTGAAAAGGGGACCATTGGAGGGACTTTTGGAAGAGGGGCGGGCAGAAAGAGCAGCCAGGCTAATAGAGATTAGCTCCTGGACAGTGCTCTCTTGCTCTTTTCATTAAGACCCGGCAGCCCCTCTCCCCTACGGCTCTCTATGTCCCCAGATTTATTTTGCTTTCTTTCGCTAAATCAAACTTTATCAGACAGTTTTACTGTCAGCCGTTAAACCAAAATGTGTTTGTGCAACAGTAAACACCTTGTTACTTCAGGGAAGGATTACATAAACAACATCGGATGAGGCCGATTTGCTGTGTCCCGGGAGGCGGCTGCCCATGTGCGGATAAAGGAGGGCACCTCAGGGCCATTCCATAGCCAGGAAGCAAGAAGACCGCGCTCATTGTGGCCTGGGTTTCTGCTGTAAAATGGGAAGATGGGTAGGCTGTCCTCCAATCAGGACAGTGCTGTCCTCTAGACATGACAGACCAGGACCAATCAGAGTCCTGGGGGAGAATGTAGAGAGAATGGCATAGGGAGGGGACTTTGCAGGCAGGGAAAGGCCAGGAAGAGGAGGACCTGAGTGGTACCTCGGACACTAGCTCATATTTGACTCTCACAACCACACTTTAGACCAAAAATCTTTTTTGTTGGTGGTGGTGTTTTGGTTTTTTGTTTGTTTGTTTTTGTCTGTTTATTTGTTGTTGTTGTTGTTGTTGTTGTTGTTGTTTGGACAGGGTTTCTCTGTGTAGCCTTGGCTGGAACTCACTCTGTAGACCAGGCTGGCCTTGAACTCACAGAGCTGTCACCTGTCTTGACCTCCCAGTGCTGGCCACCATGCCCAGCTCAGACCAGAAATCTTAACCCCATATACTACATTTTCTGCTCACACTTATCATTATTTTATTTAACATTTACTCAATGGCAAGTACTCCGGCTATATTATTTTGTTAAGCCTTATAACCAGTTTATGAGTCAGGTAGTTTTATTATTCCCATTATTATTATTATTATTATTATTATTATTATTATTATTATTATTATTAATTATTCACTTTACATCCCAGTCATAGCCCCCTCCCACCTCTCCTTCTGGTCCTACCCTCCTTCCCTGTTCCCCTACCCTCTCCCCTACTCTTCAGAGAAGGGGAGCCCCCCAATCCACTCACCCCAGCATATCAAGTCACATCAGGACTAAGCACATCCCCTTCCCCTGGGGCCTGGCAAGGTAGCCCAGCCAGGGGAAAGAGATCGAAAAGCAGGCAACAGAGTCCATGTCAGATGTAACTGATGAGCTGCTCATCGGTTATATCTGTGTAGGGGGTCTAGGTCCAGTCCATGCATGGTCCTTGATTGGACCTTCAGTCTCCACGAGCCCTCCTGGGCCCTGCTTAGTTGGAGATGACAGTCTTCTTATGGAGCTCTTGTACCCTCTGAGTCTTTCTATGCCAGCCCCATAACTCTCTTGGGGATAGGTCTCTGCATTTGTTTCCATCAGCTGCTGAGTGTAGCCTCTCAGAGGACAGCTATGCTAGTCTCCTGTCTGCAAGCATAGCGGAGTATCGTTAATAGTGTCAAGGGTTCGCTGTCTCCCATGGGGTGGGTCTCAGGTTGAGCCAGGCATTGGATGGACATCTCCTCAGCCTCTGCTTTATTTTTGTCCATGCACACCTTGTAGGCAGCGTAAAATTTGGGGTCGAAGTTCTTGTGGGTGGGTGTTCTCTTCTTTCCACTAGAAGTCCTGTCTAGGTAGAGGGTAGCCTCTTCTGTCCCTGCTACTAGGAGTCTCAGCTAAATTCACCCTCATATCCTGTAAGTCTCCAGCTTGTCACAGAGAAGCCCTGCCCAAGGTTTCTCTTCTTTCTGCAAGCCTTCTGTCATGCCGCCCCGGCTCTCCCCAGGTCTGATATCAACCCTCATTACTCCCATGTTCCCTCTCTTTAACACTTCTGTTGTCTGTCCTATTTCCACTTCTAGGTGAGAATTGAGCATCCTCCCTTGGGTCCTCCCTCTTACTTAGCTTCTTTGGGTCTGTATATTGTAGTATGGTTATCCTGTACTATATAGCTAATATCCACTTATAAGTGAGTACATACCATTTGTGTCTTTCTGGGTCTGGGTTACCTCACTCAAGATGATCTTTTCTAGTTCCATCCATTTGCCTGCAAATTGCATGATTTCCTTGTTTTTAATAGCTGAGTAGTATTCCATTGTGTAAATGTACCACAGTTTCTCTTTCCATTCTTCGGTTGAGGGACATCTGTGTTGTTTCTAGTTTCTGGCTATTACAAATAAGAACATAGTTGAACAAATGTCCTTATTGTATGGTGGAGAATCTTTTGGGCATATGCCCAGGAGTGGTATAGTTAGGTCTTGAGGTAGAACTATTCCCAATTTCCTGAGAAAGTACCAGATTGATTCCAGAGTGCTTGTACAAGTTTGCACTCCCACCAACAATAGAGGAGTATTCCCCTTTCTCCACATCCTCGACAGTATGTGCTGTCCCTTGTTTGTTTGTTTGTTTGATCTTAGCCATTCCAATGGACGTAAAATGAAATATCGGAGTCAGTTGGATTTCCATTTCCCTGATGACTAAGGAGTTGAACATCCCATTAAGTACTTCTGGGCCATTCCACGTTCCTCTGTGAAGCATCTGTTTAGCTCCATACCTCATTATTCCCCTTTATAAGTGAGGAAACCAAGATTCAGGCAAGTAACTTGGCTTTGGTCACACTGCCACTCTGAGCCAGAACTCCTGCTGAGTTTCTCTAATACCAAAATCTGTGTTCCTCCTGGATGAGTCTAGACTAACAGAGGGTCTGAAGAAGGGACAGGGATATGAGATGAGGAGCAAGGAGAGTGGTGGCCCCCCCACACAGAGAGATTTGACCTGACACAAAGCAAGCAAGTCTTCATTGAAGAAGAGAGAGAGCAGATGCCAACTTCACTGACGACCAAAGGAGTTGGGGAGTTCCTGTGCTGGCATAGCCCTCAAAGCTTCCTCAGATACCAGGAACTCCTCGCCAGAGCCCTGGAAGCCACTGGCAGTTCTAGTCTGTGGCTATCGCTCCGTCTTTCTCAAAGCCCAGATGCCAAGAGTCTGCCAGCCCAGCCACTGGCCTTCTGGGCTTCCCCAGACACTTGTCTTCTCCTCATCCCCACCTCAATTACTCCACCCACCCCACAAACTTTGCCACAGAGCTTAGCCGTCAGACAACAGCACCCGAGGCTAGCCAGACCTCAGCGTCTGAGATCACTGAGGCTGCCAGACCTCAGGTGGCCACAGTCACTCCTCTTGCCTCCTGAACACACCAGCCCCTGACTTCACTGACAATCTAATCCCTTAAAGGAACCAAGGGACCAGACAGGTGTGGATGCTTCGGTCTGGATTAGTACCCACAAATGGCCACAAATCTCAGCCCCTCCATCAAACAAAGTTATAAGGTAAGATTCAAGAGGCAGACGTAAGATCTCATACTCAAAAGGGCTCCGTGGTGTGTGGATGAGAATGCCGCCCCCCCCCCCAATAGGCTCACATGTTTGAATGCTTGATCCTCAGTTGACAGAAGCACTGTTTGGGTGAGTTCAGGAGGTGTGGCCTTGTGAGAGGAAGTATATCACAGGAAATGTTCAAAGCCACTCACCATTGCCAGTTTTCACTCTCTGCCTCCTACTGTGTAGCTCAAGCTATGAGCTCTTTTGGCTTCATTTCCTGCCTGCCATGCCTGTGACCTGCTGTAATCACTGACTTTTAAACCCTCCGGCACCGTAAACCCAAACAAACCCTTCCTTCTATAAGTTGCCTCGATCGTGGTGTTTTGTCACAGCAATAGGAAATAGAGACATTGGTACGGGGAGTGGGCTATGCTGTGCCAGACCCAACCGGGCTGGGTTTTGGAGGACTTTGGAACTATGGACTAGAAAATCCATTGAATGCTGTCAGCAGAGCTTAATAAGCCCTCCTAGAAGGAGCTTGGAAGAGAGTGGGGGACTGAGAGTTTTACAGACTGGAGGCCCAAATCAAGAGGTCCCAGAGGAGAGCAATATAGCAACTGAGCTAGAGACCTTTTTTGGGTATTTTGGCAAAGAATGTGGCTACTTTCTCTGCTTGTCCTAAGAACTTGTCTAGACTAAATTTAAAAGTAACAGGCAGCTGGATGGTACTGGCTCACATGTTTTAATCCCAGCAGAGGCAGGAAGATCTCTGAGTTCAAGGCCAGCCTGGTCTAAAGAATGAGTTCCAGGACAGCCAAGGCTTCATAGAGAAACCCTTTTCAAAAAAAAAAAAACACATTAGATAGATGGGTAGATAGACAGATAGACAGACAGACAGATAGATAGATGGATAGAGATAGATGTAACGGTCAAATTTTTTGATAGAGAAAATTTCAAAACAGCCTAATATTAACTCTGTCACATGCTTGTTAGTAATCACTTTTATGCAGGTCTATAATGAAATGGGCAAACAGGGCAGAAAGCAATAGAGAAACAACAATTTGAAGAGGAAAAGGACACCAGCAAGCTTGATGTCACAGTCAAATGAATGTGCTGCCAGAGAGGCTGTAATTGCAAAGGAGAATGGTGCCATTAGGGAAAGCCCTGATCTGTAGTGGAACAAAGGGAAGGGTGTCCTAGAGGCAAGACTAAACTTCTACCTTGTGAAAAGAAAAGGCTTATAAGGCAACAACAACCAGAAGCTGTTGTTAGTGTGGTCCAAGTGGTCCAGGGTCCATCCCAACCTGGCATCTGAACTTAGAAGTGTCAGGGGCAAAGATGTACAAGTAACAAGGCCATGGAATCTTCTGTGCTTTCAGAGAGTTGCAGAGGCCAGATAACATTGTCAGGGGAGGCCCTGCATGGAGGCCTTCAGAGGCCAGTATGTAAAACTATGGGCGTGAAACCTGGTTTCCTTAGAGCTCCCAAGATGCTGTAGGTGCCAGTTCAGTAAGCTCTCTGCCAAGGAGAGTTGTGCACAGGGAGTGAGAATCAGCCTAAGAGAGAGATGAACATTTCAGGCAGCAAAGCTGGAAGGGTAGAGCCATCTA
The DNA here is from genome assembly GCF_964271855.1 of Acomys minous. Classification (NCBI taxonomy): domain Eukaryota; kingdom Metazoa; phylum Chordata; class Mammalia; order Rodentia; family Muridae; genus Acomys; species Acomys minous. The sequence continues at coordinate 115,287,099 of NC_140489.1, forward strand.
AGCCTTTGGACATTGTACATGGAACTGTAAAATCTAGAGTTTGTCCTGCTGGGTTTCAATCTTGCTTTGGTCCAATATTTCCTCACTGTGCCCCCATTCCTCCCCTTTTGAATGGTAATGTATATTGTGTGCTGAGAGTATGTAATTTGCTTTTGATTTTACATGGGGTTATAATTAAGAGATTGCCTGGAGTCTCAGAAAAGACTTTGGACTTTTAGATAGTTTTGAGACTATGAAAGGCTACAGGGGCTTTTGAATTTGGATTAAAATGCATTCTGTATTATAATATGGTTACAGTTCTAAGGGGGCCAGGGAGTGGAATGTGGTAGTTTGAATAAGAACCCCTTCCCCTAAGGCTTCGATTTTTGGATATTTGGTAACCAGTTGGTGGCGATATTTTAGAAGGATAAGAGGGTGTGGCCTCTCTGGAGGAGTTGTATCTCTGAGGGTGGGCTTTAAGGTGTAAAAGTCACGTGCCATTCCCAGGGAGTCTTCTCTGGCCCCTGTTTGCAGCCCGTGGTGTGAGCTCACAGCTTGTTTCTGCCATTTATTGCCATGAAGGACATCTAAACCCTCTGGAACCATTGGCTCAAATAAACCTTTTCTTCTGTAAGTTGCCTTGGTCATGGTGTCTTGTCACAGCATTAGAAAAGTAACTAATACAAGCCTACGGCTGGGTAAATGGTCTGTTATCATAACATTAAATTCTTACTTTTGTTTTTTCAAGGAGGCTGCAGTTTTCTTTTATGCTTAGTCATGAAACCTGCATCCTCAGTCCTGCTCAACAAGATGGCTGCACCTGTGACCTGGAGTTGCTTCTTGGGACCCCAGAAGCAGGGACAGATCTAGGAGAGTCGATGTGAACAGAAACCTTCACTGCTACCCAGTATTCTCCTGCACGCATACACCAATGCTGAACAAGATGGCCCAAAAGGCAAGTCGTGGCTGGTTCAGGGACAGCTACAGCTAGACAGCTGCCTGGGCATCAACATGGGGCAATCTAGGACCAGAGGAAGAAGAGAATGAGACTGACATTTGGAGATGCATGAGGGAAGGAAGAACTATTGCTTCCCAGGAGCTGCAGCCAGGAGAACTTCATAAATCACAACAATGGAACCAGAAAAGACCCCCCCGCCCCCCCCCCCCCGGCCCCGATCCACCATCTCACCAAGTACCAAGTCCCGGCATAGCCGTCTGTGTGCCTAAGGCAGTATATCAAAGAGACGGGGCACTTGGGCTGAGGATCGATGGTTAGAATTCAAGTCCTGCCCTGTCACTCAATAGGGGTGTGTGTGTGTGTGTGTGTGTGTGTGTGTGTGTGTGTGTGTATGTGTGTATGTGTGTGTGTATGTGTGTGTGTGTGTGTGTGTGTGTGTGTGTGTGTGTGTGTGTGTGTGTGATCTTGCTTTTAAAAAAAGTTTGGAGGCTGGAGAGATGGCTCAGCTAGTAAGAGCTTTGGCACATGCCACCCACATGGCAGCTCACACCTGTCTATAACTCCTGTTCCAGGGGCTCCAACACCCTCCCGCAGACACACACGCAGGCAAAACACTAATGCATATAGATATGAATAAATTATTTAAAGCTCTGTTTTGGTTTCCTTATTCTCAAAATTAAAATATCACTCACAGTGCAGAACGAAAAATCAAAGATAAGGTAAAGTACAACTCCTTCAAGCACGTGCAGGCATGGTACCGGATGGAGAGCTCTGAGGAGCATCATTTAAGCCTCAGCTTTGTTCTGTGAGGTAGAGACTGAGGTTTCAGGGCAGGAAAGAAGCCGGGCTACGTGATCCGAACCTCTGGGTGCCACTGGCCAGGCCTGGCTGGCAGAGTGGTCGTCGGCTGGTGGAGGGCTATTCAGTCTCCTGGAGGAATTTGTCAGTAAATGACATCAAGGAGGTTCTGTCATGGACTATCATTTACAGTCCTTTGGTGGGGGTATTTCATTTTCTAAAAGAGAAAGATAATTAGAGACCACCGTGTCTCCCTGGAGCCTGCCCCTTGTTCCCACCATCCACCACCCAGGGTGAGACAGAATAGAGTGGAGGCTGCCATCATGTCTGGAGTGAAGGGTGCTGGGATGCCTGCCAGCAACCCAGTCTCTCCCTCAAACCTTTGCACTTACTTTTTATAATGCTTTTGGCAGTGTAATTAACATAATGAAAGTGCCCAATTTGTTGCATATGCCGCTTGATAAATTTTCACAATCGAATGTACTCTGTGGTGTGTTCTGTTCAAAGGAGAGAATGGTCCCAGAATTCCCAGTCTCTCTCTGCTGCTTCTTTCCACATCCCCACAAAGGGCTGGCTTTCAAAACCACTGATCAGCTTTACCTGTTTTAAAGCTGTTTAGAAATAGAATCGGGCTATATGTGCTGGTGTCTAGCTTTTTGTTCATTTTTTCTTCATTCTCTTACAGGTGTAGAATCACCTAGATTTTCGCAGGTAAACAGTGGCCGTTCGCCCATATTGCAGAATAGTAGTATTCCTCTGTGTGAACCCAGGATGGGTTGCTGATCTGGGTCTGTACATAGTTTCCAATAACTGCCGGTTTTCAATCTTTTGTGATTTTGAATAACTCAGGAACAAGATCTCCAAAGGGCTCTTTGAACTTCAGCTTGTGACTCATTGTAAATGGACATTTTAAGCAAAGGCAAAGATTTGCTTTTTCTTAAGTTGAAGGACTACATTCAATTGAGGTGCTATTTTTTGCCTCAAGTGGATGTCCTAGAGAGAGAGAAACTTTAAAAGTCACTTTGTGCGGGCTGACAAGATGGCTCAGAGCACTAGGCAGTGGTGGCACACACCTTTAATTCCAGCGCGTGGGAGACAGAGGCAGGCAAATCTCTGAGTTCAAGGCCAGTCTGGTCTACAAATCTAGTAGTTGGAGGACAGCCAAGACTACACAGAGAAGCCCTGTCTCAAAAACAAAAACAAAAACAAAAACAAGCAAGATGGCTCAACAGTTAAGAGTACCGGCTGCTCTTGCAGAGAACCAAGGTTTGACTTTGAACCCCAGGACCTACATGGAGGCTCACACTATTTGTTAAGTTCAGTTCCGGGACATCTGGTGTTCTCTTCTAACCTCTGCAGACACGAGGCACGCGTGTGGTACACATGCACATACTTAAGCACGTACACACATGTACATAAAATAAAATACATTTTTAAGTCACTTTAGAGGTAGGAATACAGCTCAGTGGAAAGAATGCTTGTCCGGAGTGCGTGAAGCCTTGTATCCAATCGCTAGTGCTACATAAAAACTGGGTATGGTGGTGCATAACTAGAATTCCAAAATAGGAGAGGTTGAGGCAGGGTAATCGGAAGTTAAATTTCATCCTCAGCTACAAGGCCAGCCTAAGCCAGAAAAGAGAAAAAACAAGAAAGAAAGAAAGAAAAAGCAAAGCAGTATCTATACATATTATATATTTATATAGTACATATGTAAATATTAATAATGTGTGTGTCTGTGTGTGTGCTTACAAAAGAATAAATAGAGAACGTGAGACTTGTGCCTGTTGGAGGACAAAAAGAAATCACTTTGAACAAATCCATCCACGGGGAAACTACAGCATCTCCCTTACTCTGTTTGAGCCGCTGCAACAAAGCACCACCACCTTGGTGATTTGTAAACAGAAATGTTAATTTCCACAGTTCTGGAGGCTAGGAAGCTAGGTCGCACACCTTTAATCTCAGCACTCAGGAAGGCAGAGGCAGGTAGAACTCTGTGAGTCTGAGGACAGCCTGGTCTACTTAGCGAGTTTCAGGTCAGCCAGAGCTATGTAGTGAGACCTTATCAATAACAACAACAACAACAATAATAATAATAAAGTAATCCGTGTGTGATACGAGCTCTTTCTTGCTCTGGCTCATAGGCAACGCCTGCTCCCCCATCCTTCCATGATAAAGGGGGCACAACTGCTCACTAGAGTCCTTTTTCATTAGGGCACTTCCCACCTTCTCACACCATCACTTCAGAGTTAGTTCGATGTTTGAATGGACAGTGGGGGAGAGAGAGATTCAGATCCAACGGTCCCCACCAAGTCTTCCCTTAGGACCAGTCAGTTTCAAGCAAAGTCCCTGCCTGTCCTGTTAGCAAATCACTGTGAGCCGGGACACAAGGGCACGGCACAGGCGAGGAAAGGCTACATTAAGCAATCCTCCTCCAGAAGAGGCAGGAAAAATCGGTCCTTTTAACAAATGTTTGTCTTTTCCTTTCTTTCCTCCCCCAAATTTGGAGGCAACGAATGTAAGTGACTTAAATGGCTGAAAACACTTTCCTCTCCTATTTCGCAGTCACAAGAAAAGGAGGAGGAGGAGAGCGTGAGTGACATGCATAACCATGGTAAATTAGTAATTTCCCTTACCCTGAATTTCTCAGTTACCATAATGAAAGCACTTATGTTACAGAAAATGCCTGAGGACTCATTTGACCCCAAAGCATCAGGAGCGCCGTAATAGTTGCTCCATTCTTCTTTTTCCTTCTCCTCTTTCCTAAGCTAACCCTTCTCTGCTGAGGCCAACACCTTTTAATTGCATTAAAGACTCATTGAGAGCACTAAAGACAATGATCACAAATTTCGCTGGGACCACGTGTGGGAAAAGTTGTCCTTGCGGGGTTCCTGCACAGAGGAAGAAGATGGTGGGCATCCTCACCAGCCCTCTTCACTTCTCAAAGTTGTGTCCTCATTACAAAACTGAGGACAATAATGACCATTCTTCTGGGATTGTATATTAATTAAATGAGTTAAAATACGTGAAAAGCTCTTTAGCTAGTCTGTAGTGGCCATTAACTCCACAATAGGTGTGGAGAAAAGTAGCAAAGGGCAGAGGGGAGATTCTATTTATACTCAGAACGTGAGCTAAGCCAATCAAATATCACCTTGTGTCATTGCACCCTATCATCTACTGTGTTCCTGAGGGCTTAGTCTCAGAAAGTTCTAGAAACCCTTCTGGGGGTGGATAGAGGAGCTGGAGGGATGACTCAGTGGTTAAGAGCACTTGCTGTTCTTGCGGATGAGCCAGGTTTGGTTCCTGGCACCCACATGGCATCTCACAACCATCCATAATCCCAGTTCCAGGGAATCCAATGCCTCTTCTGATTTCGATAGGCACCAGGCATCCAAGTGGTCCACAGACATACATACAGGCAAAATGCTCATATACATATAATAAATCTAAATTTTACATATAATTGGATGGGTGTGAAAATGACTATACCAATGAGTTTGTTACTCAACTTTCTGAACATGTAAATGTCACTCAACAATCATTTATGAAGCATTCCAATTGGCCTTTTTCTTGAGTCTAGTTGTGTTGAAAGCCAGTAAACAAGAAAATAAGCAATAAAGATGATCACAGTATGACAAATTACAACAGGCTCCATGAAGAAAGTAATCAGGGTGCAAGCAAGAGACCATAATAGACAGAATTTCTACATCAAATTGCTGGCCAAGGCGCTGGAGAGATGGCTCAGCGGTTAAGAGCACTGGTTGCTCTTCCAAAGGACCAGAGTTCAAATCCCAGCACCCACAAGACAGTTCACAAATGTCTGTAATTGCAATTCCAGGGGCTTTAACAGCCTCACACAGACAGAAGTGAAGGCAGAACACCAACATAAATAAAATCATTGCTGGCAGAGCCTCAGCAGAGGACATTTAAGATGAAACAAGATTCTGCCAGGTAAGAATGAAGGGACAGGGTCCCCAAAGAGATATCCTAGGAATTGAAAGGAACTAAGAAACAAAGGGGGCTCACTTGGTGGCTGGAGCATGAAGATCCAGGAGAGCAGATAGAGAAGGGGGAGGGGAAGGTAGAAAGGAGGAAGAAGGGGAAAAGGACAAAGAGCAGGGGAAGGAAGTGAGAGCAGGTACGTGGCCCATGACTTGGGTTTTGCAAACTTTGTAAGCCATGTAAGGAGCTTAGATAGTCTTTCTACTGTGACTCCACATAGATTTCTGCATTTTCAAAAGATCTCACACGTAAAATTCCCAGATGCATTTTAAAAGTCTTCAAATTGGGTTATCAAACAAAACTTCATCTGCCAATTGCTACTCTAACATGAATTTTCAGCGTAAACTTAAAACGCTCTTCTTGCAAGCTTGCCACAGAAGAGCCTGGGCTAGTATTGAATTTTCTCTAATCATTCATAACAACATCCAAGCTGATGCCACTGGGGACAGCCAAAAAACCCTTGAATGTTTTTTAACGACATCCACTGACTCAGTGCCTAGTTCCGATTTTAAACATCTAGAGCAAATAGCGTGAAGACAGTAGACAACAACGTTAACGAGGAGTGTGATCTGCTGAGACATTCACTTCAATGCCATCTAGGCAATCCGACAGCACACTGAAAACGGGGAGACTCAGTGGCTAAGAGCAAGTGCTGCTCTTCCAGAGGACCTGAGTTCCCTTTCCAACATCCATGTGCGACGGCTCATAACTGCCTGTAACTCCAGCTCCTCTGTGCAAATAGACGCACCTACACATAATTTAAATGATGGAAATAAATAAATAAAACCTAAGAAAGCCAACCTTTGCCACGTGTTTTTTTATCACACAGGGCAATATGGAAATATACGTTCCACAACAGCTTCAAAATTACAGGCATTTGCAAGCAGTCAAGACATAGAATTTGCAAAGCATGTACTTTTCTCCCATGTGAAACCTTTCTTGAGGGGGGTGGGGCAGGCGGCTTCTGGAAATTTTTCTCTACAAAAGGGCTACATTGAAGGAGCGAACCTTGCCCTATACTTTTTGCAGGTTTTAGGTTCTACTTACATCTGGGAGTAGACATTTTTTCCCCACAAGAATATTTAAAACACAAGTATGGAGTTGTGGTCACGGGCATACATTAAAGCACACTGAGCTTGCAGCCAACAGAAGGGAGCGACAACTAGAGAGAGTCTAATCCAGCGGTCCTCAGCCTTCCTAACTCTGCGACCCTCTAATAAAGTTCCTCACATTGTGGTGACCCCCCCCACCATAAAATTATTTTTATTGCCACTTCATAACTGCAATCTTGCTAACGTTATGAATTATAATGTAAATAAATATGTTTTCCGATGGTCTAGGGAACCCCTGTGAAGAAGTGATTGACGCCACCCCCGAAAGGTTTCTACCCACAGGCTGAGAACCGCTGGCCTGTTCCTTTCATAGCAGATTGGATATTCTTTGTTTGTTTGAGGCCCTAAATATAACTTAACTGAGGATGACCTTGAACTTCTGAGCCTTCAGCCTTTCTATCCTGAGAGCTGTAATTATAGGCCCGAGGCACCACACAGCTTATCGGAGCATCAAACCCAGGCTCTGCGTGTGCTAGTCATGAGCGCTACCAACTGGACTACATCCCAAGCTCTTGGATATTCTTCTAAGGCTCTTGACTTAGGCTGCAAAAAAAAAAAAATCACAGAAGCAGCTATGGAAGCAGGAGCTCCGACATGTTAAAGTAATGTGGGATTGACTCCCTCTCTGTCTTACTTAAGTCCCCAAAGAAAACAACCAACTGGCGTGTGAACACAGGACATGCGAGAGCCGGAAACCCAGTCAGTCTCTGAAACAACCTTCTCAACTATGAATGTGACCTCAGGCAAGCTAACTAACCACCCTAAGACTCAACCCATCGTCTGTGCAATCTGAGCCGTAATAGCAACCTGTGCCATTGACCATTGTGCTGATCAAATGAGATAACACGTGTAAAGGACTTAGTAGACCGCCCTCCATTGCTGCTAAAGTGCTTAAAAAGCACTCTCTATTGTTGAATTCTACTTGGTAAGCAAAATCTAAACAAATGGCCCTTGAGAAGACAGCCTCCTCCTCCTGCCACAGCGATGAGCCTCCCTGGCCATCAGGCCATCTTTGCATTTCACAGCTGCATTCCCCCTTGCCCTGCCAGACTGGAGAAGCTAGCCCTTGCCATCTTGCTGCCCTGGACCACTTCCCCTGTGCAAATCACCTCTTCTCAGCCCATTTTTCTCTTTCTGTTTAAAGCACAGCATCTTCCCACAGCGCTTATAAGACAGCATCCTATCTCCTCTGCAGCCCCACCCAGTTTGGTGCTGATTCAATTAGAACTACATTCCAAGCTGGGCTAAGGCACCCAAGGTCAGAGGCAAGTGCACAAATCAAATTACCTTCACTGTGAGTCACGCGGCCTATCATTTCATGTTTGTGTCAGCAAGCCCTTTCAGTGAGAGCGACACACGCAATCTAGCCACGAAGATCTCGCCGTTTTGTTTTGTGTTCCTTCAGGGCACGTGTGATTTTACTGTAGCCTCTATGACTTTGTTTCTCACAATGGGAACTATATGGCTGCATCCTTCTCCCCGCCTCCCACACACACACACACACACACAAGAGGTAGTGTCTGTTGTCTCCGCTGATCTCAGTCTCCTTGCTTAGCTGAAACCCAACCATTTCTACTCTGACCATGATGGTTTAGAGGACTAGCTTTGGAAACCTCCTGGCCTGGGCATATGGCTCATAGCTTCACATTCTCCCTCCCAGTTCCTGTATTTAATATGTCTAAGACCAAAGTCGTAGTCTTTTCCCCCAAACTAGGTCTTTCTCCATGGCAGCCTTATCTGAGTAATGGTACCTCCATGACCTGTGCACCTCAACAAGCCTGGAGCCTAGGGATTAGTCTCAAAACCTTCTCTCCTGGCCTGCTACATGCATGGCATCTCTAACATCCAAGCTCCCGAGCATCCCCTGAATCCATCACTTCTTTCCATCGTCAATGTCTTAATATTAGTCCAAGCCACCTCAGCTTCTGAGCAAGACCAGGACGCCAATCTCAAGGGTGGGTTCCCCCCCCCCCCCGCCACCTTCCTAGAATTCCCCAACCTCTTACTGACCACTATCCAAGAAAGACACATGTTCTGTTTTCCAAATATCCTAGTTATGGCTTCTAACCCTGTTGTGCACTGGATCCGCAGGTCTCTCTGTTCAATTCAGAATCCATTTGTAGAAGTTTTAATTCACTAGGTTTAAGAGGAATTCCAGAGACTGCTTAATTGAGTATCTCAAAATGACCCTGGAGCAGCTGGTCCTCAAATTATCACCTGAAAGCCACTGGTTGTCTCTCAGAAGCACCGTCTTTGGCCCATTTTAGAGATCCACAGGTCACTGAATCTCCCCTATGCACCAGGCCATTCGGGCAGAAGGGAGACAGTGATACATAAAGCCACAAGAGTCCTGGACTTCAGGGAGCTGCTGACAGTCTCACAGTCAAAGAGACAGAGGAAACAAAAGCTAGAAGGAAATGTTGATGGAGAAAAGCAAGCTGAAAACTGGAAGACGGAGCTATGGGAGGAGAGACGGCTTGTAAGGGGGAGGGCCAGGAAGACCTCACTGGAGAGCTAGAAATTAAGTAACGACTCAAAAGTGGGGAGAAGAATGAGCCTGGGGGTGACTCAGAGGACTTCCCATGGTGAATTCTAGCAGCGGCAAACAAGCTCTTCTTCTGGAATTTTCTTAAAGAAAAATAGTCTACAAATCCCATGGTCACACTCTTAGCCCTCAAACCTAGAGACGATCTTCCCAATAGAATGTGGCATTCCCCCATGTTGTCACTGTTCAAAGTCATCCTTCTTCCTGGGATCCTGCCCTGGCCCTCCACCTGAGAGCCTCACTGCTCGGCCCTCTTACAAGCGCCATGTCTGCAGGAGCTTCTACCCTAGGCGTGTGAGGGCTCAGTGAGGGCACTGAGCTTCCTGGTTGATACGTTTGCCCCCATGGCGAAGACCAGGTCCAAACTGTCTACATTGTTCTTATCCATTATCATACCCCGAGTGCACAGCAAAGTGTTGGGCCAGAATAGATTGGTTTTTGTTGTTGTTGTTGTTGTTGTTGTTGTTGTTGTTGTTGTTGTTTGGTTTGTTTTTTGAGACAGGGCTTCTCTGGGTAGCCTTGGCTGTCCTGGACTCACTTTGTAGACCAGGCTGGCCTCGAACTCACAGCCATCTGCCTGCCTCTGCCTCCCAAGTGTTGGGATTCGAGTAGATTCTCACCAAGGGTAAATCTGAAAACCCAGAGCTCTTGCTGGCCAGTCCTACGGGCTGTGAGGCCCTCATCCCACCATCCTTCAGGAGCACCTGTGAGATGCTCTGCAGGCTCAGGGAGGTGGTCATAAGCTACAGTAGTAAGAATAATCAGCCATCTACAGGTTTCTCTTCTGGCTCCTCTGGACTCTCCTTCCTCTTCCTCCTTTCTATTTTTTTTTCTTAACTTGCATTTTACATCGGGGGTATGGAGATGTCCAGATTTTTAGAGACATTGCATCTCCTCAGAAATCCAGAAGCTCTTCTGCACCAGGTCTCCCTAAAGCAAAGGAAAACACTTTAGAATTGTCTGAGGTAATCTGGAGGAGGGAGGCAGCTAGACTTGGAACTGGATTGAACAGGAATGAAAAAAACAGAAAGGTTTCTAAGAGAGACATGTCTGCTAGGTTGGCCCCAAATTGCCTTGGGGCCATTAGTTCCTCTGGTCTCACTGTTGCATCATTGTTCAAGTCTGCCCTTGGCCAGCCCAGTGCCACTTGGCTCCAGGCACACTCCTGTGCTACAAGCAGGAACTTCCTGGCACTGGGTCACAAGGACCGAAGGAACAGTATTTGGTCCCTGTGTGCATAGAATTCCTTCTCGTTTATTGTGCAAAGCCCTTCCTTACGGCGGCCATCGGTCTCTTCAGCTCACCTTCTTCCCATCTGTCCTTCACCAAGAGAACAAACATTCCTTCCAGAGGATTTTCTACCATCCGAAGATCAAAATTTCAACACAGGGAAGGGCAACTGGGCTATAGAGCTCTGTGTAGAGAGGGTGGGGAAGACATGAAAAGGATGAAATGGAGAGAAATAAAGGGCCCATCCAGTTAGAGCCCAATCTGGGAGCTCTACAGAAACCGGACACCAAGGCCAGGTTCTGCCAGGGTGGGGGAGGAGGGGGGAGCAAACCATCTTCCCGGAGCAGGAAGTGAGGGAGAGCTGCAGAGAGAGCTGGAGAAGCCTCTGTTTTCTTTGGCCTCCTTCAGCCCTGGAGGGAACTGGGAGAGAGGGGAAAGAGGCTGCAAAGAGGAGAGATCCGGCTTTTGTGTCCTCCCCTCCCCCAGGAGACAAGATTGGGAAAAAATGGGGGGGGGGTTAGGGGGCAGGGAGATGAGAGGGCCACCCAGGCCAGGCCGAGATTTCCTCCCTGCTGCTCCCTGTGACATGAAGGGAGCTGGGAACACAAAGTCCTAGAATCAGAGGCCAGACAAGAGAAAGCACAGCTGCGTGCAGCAGAGATTGGATGGGCTGGAAGTGGGAGGCAAGGCAGGCTAAGTGTGGGAGGGCTGGAATTACCCTAAAATTCAAGCATTCTGGGCAGTGAGTGCCCGATAATCCCTCGCGTGTTGATCTGGTGTGCCCTCCCAGCCCTGCTCTGCTCAACGGAGGCCTTAAGCCTGTGCAATGTTCTTGCCACCAGAAAAACACCAAATAGGTGGGAGGGTCATCCTGGGAAGCCTGCCAGCCTTGGGCAGACAAGGAAGGACACCCCTCAGGAAGCTGTGCTTCAGCCTGCCAGTGTCTCCTGAGCCTATGCTAAGACATAGCCGGATGTGGTTTCTCATCCTCAAAACCAACTCTTCCATTGACCTCTACCCAAAATGTCACCCCAGCCTCAGACCCAATCCTAACCTCCACCCCTTACGGTCTGAAAAAAAAAAACCCAAAATGGTCTCAACCCAGACTCAGGTGAAGAGAGCTAATAGAAGGTCTGCCTCCCCATCCCACAAGGCCTCAATTGGAAGGACACTGGCTTGCAAAGTTCCACAGAGATCACAGGCCTGGGACAGACTGGAAGAAAACTACTCCCTTTCTAGAGCTCTGTCTCTCCTGGGTCAGGCTCTGGGTCAGGGACTTTATTTTTTTTCCCCCGGAGTGTCTGTTCAACCGTGAAAGACCATGTCAAGAAGTGCTCAGCGTACCCCCACGCTTTGGCCATCTAACCCTTGATCCTCGTGTGACTTGTCGACATCACCCATAGCCTTTCTTTCTCTCTTAGGCAAGCCTAGGAACTCACTCCTAAGACAACCCGGAGAGACCAGCCTCAGCCGCCAGGGACCAGGTCCATCTTGTTCCTCTTCTACCTCCAGTATCCAACCTGAGTGTTCTTCCACAGCTATGTGCATTTGCCTTATGTACACCCCAGGTCAGTGACCACAAACAGGGTAGCCAGCTCCTAGAACAGAAAGACTGATGTAGTAGGCACAGTAGCACCGGGGAGATGTGAGACCTCTGGCACACTCCATCCCTAGCTGTCTCTGACATGAAACTTTAGAGCCAAGAACCCATGAGAGAAGAGGTGAGAGCTTGGTGACATGCCTCCCTCCCCAACCCCAACTCCACCAAGCCCCTCCCTAGAAACTGGGGACCCACCATCTACAGATCCCCTCTAGTTTCCACAGATGAAGTTAAAAGTCAAAATAGAACCGAAGCAGCATTGAGGTGGGTTGGATAGATGTGGCCATCAGAGCCCCAGATGTGGCTCAGCCATGGCTGCTAGGGCTGCTGTGCCTCTGGACAGGAATGTAGACCCAGATGTGGACCGGGATGGAGATGGGGGCTGGAAGAGGGAACAGGACTGCTTCTGGGCTCCAGGAGGGGCACAGCTCTGAGGAAGAAAGAGCTTTAGTGTTTGGCTTCTCAAAAAAAAAAAAAAAAAGAAAGAAAGAAAGAAAAAGAAAAAGAAAAACGTTCAGCCTGTTCCTTGGGGGAAAAGGTTTGTGCAAATAAACATCCCACCCTGCCCTGCATCGCAAGCCTCATCACTCCATCCTAACACTTCTGCAAGTCCCGATTCTCAGTTTGACCCCTGCCTCACTGGTACTCTTGCTGTTGGGTACCTCCTGCCACACAGGGGAGGGCAGTGGCAGCTGCCTCTGTCTCTGAAACAAGGAGGGGAAAAAAACATCACCTTTAGCCAAGCAGGTCAACATCTTTCTTGAGCTTCACAAACACCCAGCATTCCAGGCACCTCAGAGATGAGGAAGGGGCCCACGGCCCTGCTCAGTTCCTCCGGCTACCCACCCCCCCCACACACACACATACATAAACACTGCAGTGATAAAGCTTCCTGCCCTATTGCTCACAAGGCCCATTTACTTCCCACTTTGTGTTGAATTTTCATCTTGGGAGAAATTTGCAGATCACTAACAGCAGGAACTTTCCAGAAGCGGCAGAATGTACTCAGTGTGTTCTCAGCCTTGCAACTTGCAGACATACCTTCTCAGAGAGTGTCCTCTGAGGGAGCAGAGGAAACCCGAGTCTCAAGGTGGCGGGCTGCCCACCGTGGAAGAAGCCACGCAGGGCTGTCTGCCCAGCCTCCACTGCGCTTAACCTGTCCCCATCCTGTGTGTAAAAATACAGACAGCAGCCCACACCCGACTCTTCCAGGAGGACTGGCTACCTCTCAGAATGTCTCTCCTGGGCACAGAGTTCTTTAAATAGAACCTGAGCCCCTCCCATCACCGAAGCAGCCACTTCCTCTGGTTGGTCAGGCCTTAGGAGAGGGGATATGGAGAGAGACAGCTGTCGTTTCTTTTACTGAAAGCCAGAGACACAGTTCCGGAACTATCAAGCCCCAGCCTTTACTGCTCTCTTACCTGCCACACAGACCTGCTCTGGCATCTACTCAGCTGAGTGCGCCTTCAGTGTCAGTCACCCTAAGGACCTCGAAGGACACTTACCCAGTTGAGCCTTTCCCTCCAGTCTCCTACAAAGAGCCATCCAAACACTCAATAGAGTATGCTGCGTGTGCCACATGCTTTAGCAAATCTAATTCCACGTTGGCACTTACAGGAATGCCACCAGTGTATTCAAGGAGAGGAGCGAAAACCACAGCTCAGGCAGCATGGTTAATGCTGACTGTGTCAGGACTGAGCAGAAGCCTACTTCCTCCACTTGTGTTTTCTTCTCAAGTACCACTGAGAAGACAGCTCAGTCCAACAGTCACTGGGTGGCAGAGGAGCACGTCCAGCACCCGCTGGTCCCCTCTGAGGTGACTTTCCTGGTTGACACAGGCACTGGGGTGGAACCTGCCCTCACACCTTCGGACAACCCAGTCCCAGGGGTCGCAGTAGCCAAGCGCATTCTTCTCCACCAGAGGAGGATGGATTTCTTTTAGAGTCCCATCTGGATTTACAGGTTTATAGGGATTATTCATATCAGATGAGCTTAAATAAAATAAACAAGAAGCAAACACACAAACAAAAATAAGCAGGGTGGTGGTGGCACACACTTTTAATCCCAGCACCTGGGATACAGAGGCAGGCAGAGCTCTGTGAGTTTGAGGCCAGCCTGGTCTGTGGAGCTAGTAGTTGCAAGACAGCCAAGACTTCACAAAGAAACCCTGTCTCAAAAAAAAAAAAAAAAAAAAAAAAAAAAAGGAAATAAACAAACAAAAACCACAGATGGGCTTAAATCAAGAAAGACACCCAGGAAGAGCAGCTGTCATGGCCAGTTTGACATAAATGTAGAACTCCGACAACAAGGGAAGAGAACAGAGAAGGTAGAGAGCAAGGCTTGGAGCAGTGGGCTCACTGCCATGTTATGCAAAGGAGGTGGGGAACCCAGGATGGACACACAATACACAGGGCCCGGCCGGCTATCTGCAACTCTCCCATCCCAGAGTCCAGAATCTGGGTCCCCGAGGGGCCTGAACAGCCCTCTTCCTGCGGTCTGCTCCACATTCCTCACATTCTTTACACTCAATTAAGGAGAAATAATCAGGGGAGCAGGCAAGGCCACAGCAGCACAGCCATGCCCCCACACTGCCAGCAGCACATGTGTAGAAAAAGCTCCCTCCATAGAGGCAGGCAAGAGGGAGGAAGACCACACATGCCAGAGGGAAGAAGAAAGCAAGCATCATGGGCCCGGTGTCCCTCTGCTCTCCACAAGACAGAAGGTGGTAAAGAAAAGAAGGTGAGGGATCAAGAGAAGAAGGGAGCAGAAGAGACAAGTTCAGAGTGAGGGGAAGGCGGAAGGCCCCAGCTGCCCAGCTGTGTTCTTCTAAGCAGGCTGTTGCTTCACTAAGGTCACCGCCCACCAGCACACACACACCCCCACCAGCCCTTCTCACATGCTTACAGTGTTCCTCACCTTCACCCAGGGCTGTGGGGATGATGTCTGTGGTCCTCAGATCACACTGCAAAAGGATGCTGTCATTTGTGGCTTCGGTGGAGCATGCCTGTTATTTCTTCTCCTCTGGCCTGGTCAGCCAAAGCAAATCCCTCTCAAGTCCTAGACTGCCCCCCTCCCCCCTTTCCAGAAGCGCTCCCCAACAGCCTACAGGTCCAGGGTCTCTTTCTCTGATCTCCTTCATCTGCCACACAAAACCAGTACAGCTCTTAACCTGTGATTTCATTGTCTTAGGTGTGTATTTCTGCATCTCCTCCAGAATGAATGGGAACTAGGTGAAAAGATGGCTCTTGTTCTCCTGGACTCTTCTATATTGCAGGCACCTTGCTAGCCCCTACAATGATGACTTCATTTAATCCTTTTAACGTCCAGAAACCACCAGAATTCTTATGCCCAGTTTACCCATAAGCAAGACGAGGCTCAGAAAGACAATTTGACTGGGTCCAAGATGGCCCTGCCAGTAAATCAAGGAAGTGGGATCTTAACACAAGATGCTCAAATATCAAAGTTCGTGCTGTTAACCTGGCACTAAGATGTTTAAGGACCAAGTCTGCCTACATATCCCCAATACAAGACAAAAAATAAAGGTGTTCAGGGTAAGGTAGATAGAAGGAAGGACAGAATAGACAGATGAACAAGCAAATAGAAGGTTGGTATGGGTTTCACAGGTTCAGTCATAGAATTGAGAAAACAAAAACCTTCTTTCCCATCTTCATTGTAACCAATGGGTTAAACCATGGCCCCATTCGTTGCTTTTGTTGGCTCTCAGACCATGACTGCACCTGAGATAATATATGGCCACTTGGAGATTCAGGCTGTGATCATACAAGGGCTTCAGTTTGATGCACTATCAAGATCTGGATATGAAATGGCCCCCCAACACACACACACACAAACACAAAGGTCCCTGTGTTAAGGGCTGGTTGCCAGGCGCTAGGCCTTAGGAGGTTGGATCATGAGGGCTCTAATCACATCAGTGGATTAAGCTGCTGATGGAGTCACAACTTGATGGCAAATTTTTGGGAAGTAGAGCTAATTTAGAGGGAGTGGGTTACTGGAGTATGCCCTACAAGTCTGTCTGTCTGTCTGTCTGTCTGTCTGTCTGTCTGTCTGTCTCTCTCTCCCTCTTCCTCCTTCTCCTCCTCCTTTCCTGTCTCTCCCTCTCTTCTCTCTGTTCCTAGCCACTCTAAGGCGAGCAGCCTCCCCTACTGCACATCCCGTTGCCATGGTATCCCTTTTGCCTTGCCTCAGGCCCAAAGCAATGGAGCCAACTGACCACAGCCTGATACTACCAAGACTATGAGCCAAAATAAGTTGATGTGCTCAGGTATTTTTGCTGCACACGACAACAGAAAGTGAATAGCATGGTCACTTGAGGGATTGCAACTTGTACCTAGAATCATGAACCAGTTTATTATCAATGCGGGCTTGTGTTGATGATGAGCCTCCAACCAGTAGAAGCTGCAGGAAGAGGGCGTTCCTCCCGAACTGACTTTCAGATGAACAGAAAATGGACCAGCTTTCAACTCCAGTCCTGCAGTCGTAGGCATTGAGGGGTGAGAGCAGCTGGAAGAGTTTGGGCTGGGGTGCCTGGGGATGGGGACAAGGCTTGGAACCCACTAAGTATGTGCCACGTGTGCTCTGCAAATCCCACATACACGAGAGAGCAGGATACGGCACATGTGTGTGCTGTGTGTATTGGGGCAACCGGGGCAGGGTGTGGGAGAGACAAGCACACACCTGTAATAACATTGGCTTCAGACGCTAAGAGAGAGAGAAAAAGAAAAAAAAAAATCCCCCAACTGTTTTATCAGAGCCCAAGTTACCAAATTACGTTGTTGTTTTAAATTTGAGCTCCTCTGCCTGCAAATGGGGGGATCTCAGGTTCACGAGTTTAATGCTTGGCTGGGCCTGGGGCTCTGCTTCCCAACACAGCTCGCCTCCCAGACTCCCGGCCTGAGGAACAAAAGTCTTCTCTCTCAGGGCTTTGAAGTGGAAACACTAACTGTTCCCTTTAATTAGAAAGAAACCCCCCATTGTTCCTACTTTATTACTGATGGATGAAGACATAGCAGGAGGAGATTCTGAAGAGCAGGGTTGGGGAGGGGGAGGGTAAAGAGGGACCAAGAAACCTTGAATACAGAATCCCCCTGGCCTGTTCCCTGCTGCAAGCCAGAACTCTCTGCCACCTTCTCAACGAAGCTTCTCGGGTTTTGACTAGATGTGACAGTGAAGGGAGACGTGAGAGTTGACCCTAAATCAGTCCTGTTGATAAAAGGAAATATGAATATGGAGAGATCACCCCATCAAACAACCTGCAGTTCTAGGGGTGAGAACTGTGGACAAGCTGGGACCTGCAAGTCTAGAGAGCTGGCAAACAGACTAGAAGAAGGTGTCCCCAGGCCCT
Organism: Acomys minous; assembly: GCF_964271855.1. Classification (NCBI taxonomy): domain Eukaryota; kingdom Metazoa; phylum Chordata; class Mammalia; order Rodentia; family Muridae; genus Acomys; species Acomys minous. The sequence goes on from NC_140489.1 coordinate 115,304,682, forward strand.
GCGGTGACCCATGCAAGGACACAGAGGTCAGAATGGGCTGGGGACGATTAGGAATTAAGTCTGGCTGTTGAGGGAAATACAGGTAAGAGACCTGGAAGGCAGAGCAGAGGACCAGGGGTTCGGGACATGTCAAGCATGCACAGAGGATGTGGCCTTGATTAGACTGTAGTGATTTAATAAAATGCTGCCCCCCCTCCCCAGGGAGCTGGCAGCCCTGTGAGGAAAGCATAGAGGGAAGGAAGCGTGAAACCAGAGAGAAATGTCGGGGTGCTCACACAGAAGCCAGGATAATGACGGTTTAGATAGAGGTGGTGGTGGTAAGACCAGGAAGAGAAGGGGAGTCTGGGATAGACTTCAAAGGAGGAAACAAGCCATGTTGACAGCACAGATATGAGGGGATAAAGGAATGACATGAGTCAGACACCTCCAGGTTCTGCAGCCGGGGAGACCGGAGGACAAATGAGGGAGAAAGGATGCTGATGCTGCCTTTTTTGGGAGGGTGGGGATATGGGGAAGATAAAGTATACAAAACCCTCCCAAATCCTCATTCTGTTCCCAGTGCCAAAAGATGTTCTGCATCAAGTCCTGTGGGGAGGGAAGGTTCGGTCCTGACATCTGTACCAGCAAAGCAAGTGACTTTTGCATACTTTCATGCGCAGCAGGTGTCAGTATCCCCATTTTTGTAGATGGAAAAACTGAGACTCAGAAAGGCCTGGTCATTTGCCCCCAAGTCACAGGAGCACTTTAGGGCACCCCTGGGAGCAGAAACCTTCAGACTTCCAGCTCAGAAGCCCTCCCCCTGACTGTTACCAGCTGGAGGGGGGCTGAGAAGGAGAGGGGGGCCACACATGCCCAAGTCACTACAGGGCAAGATGTCTAGGCAGGGCTCAGTGTGAAGATCCACTAGGATTTGAACCATACCCTCGGCCTCCTGCTCACATTCACATAGGGCGTAAGCCAGGAGCTCAGGGTTGGAAATGCCAAGTTCAATCAGACTTCACAGACCACAGATGGTTTGAATCAGCGCGCTACCTTGATAGGAATAATGGGGAATCCTGAAGACAGTCTCACGCCAGCTCCATCCATCTGGGCAGAGAGCTACATCTTCCAGGAGAATTTCCCTATCCAGGGTCTCACCCCCACCCCCCTCCAAACCCAGCAGCAGATCCTTCACAAGGAAATCCCAGGAAGCACCTGTTCCTTCCCCCAACCAGAAGAACCACACACGGGTTGCCAGAAACCTCTGGCCTCAGGTTCTGGTTTGACAAAATCTGACCATGACGTCTATTGAGGCCAAACACAGATCCTAGGGAAATGGAATAACCATGGGTGATGGGCCAGGGAGAGACCTGTGGGACAGTCAAGAAGGGCAGATGGACCTGGATACAAACAAATGAAGGCCAGACAGATGTTCCACCTACTTCCTGCCATAATGAGTGCCTTGTGGGGTTTTGTTATTGCTGTTGTTTGGTTTGTGTTTTGTTTTGTTTTGTTGACAGAGTCTCCAGCCACTAAGAGAACAACCACAGAGACAGTCTCACACAGTAGCCCAGGCTGGCCTAGAACTCACTACATATCCCAGGCTAGCCTCAAATTCACCAAAACCCTCCCTCTTCTTCAGCCTCTAGGGTGCTGGGACTGCAGACACCATAAGCCACCACACCCAGATTACCCCAGTGTTCATTAGTTCACCCATTCAAAGGGACAAGTGTCATTGTGATATTTCTTTTCATGAGACACTTAAACCTAGGCTGCCAACACCCAAAGAAGGCAGAAATTAATCAATGTGTAAGGCGGCATAGTCCCAAGGACAAAACCAGATTTGTTGCTCAAAGATCCGATCAGAGACGAGGCCCCAGAACAAAGCAGCCCCTTCCACAAGGAACGTGAACAACTGTGTCTTCAATCTTCCAAGCAGTCAACGTTTGGTCAGGGATCTATTTAATGAAAATTTGCCCCTTAACCCACCCCTCCTCCCCACCACACACACACCCCCACAAAGCTTGTTTTAGAGCTTAAAATACAATGAAGTTAATTTTTAAAAACCTTTCATTGAGTTCCATGAGGCCCCTATTAATTTTATTGTTTCAATAAAGCATTTATTTAATTGTCTCCAGAAGGGCCCTGTTAAATGCACAGATGTTACCTGAGTCAGGAAGGAGGGAGCTAGAAGCCTTTTCCCCCTCACCCTTTCCCATTAGCACATTAGCAGGATTCTGTTATTGGATTAACTGATTGTCACCTCAAAGTCACAGAGCAGAGCCCCCCGAGAAAAAGGGATATCACTTCGTTGAAGTCAGAACAACCACAAGTCACAGTTGCAGGGATTCAGGCTCAGTCAATAAGGAGGCCTGTTTGGGCTAAGACAAAAAAAAAAAAAAAAAAAAAAAAAAGAGCTTTCTGTGGTCGTTCTCTGAGTGACAGGAGACACTTGTTATTTAGCCAACAATGTATGACTGATGTCGCTCATCGAAGAGGAGACGTTATTAGATATATGGCATCCAGACTATAGAGGGAGATGCTTAGCAAAACACCTGACCATTGCCCGGAGCTTGAAACACTCAGTAGAGAACAAGATAAAGACTCACTCACCTTCAGCGTGCTTGCATTCCTACAAGGGGAAGCCGAAGGCAGAAAAGTAAAACTATGGCAGATGTAGCAAGATCATTACAGCAAACGCTGCCTTGAGAGCATGAAGAAGAGCAACATGATAGGCAGTGGCCAGAGGAGGCCACGGGCAGCCGGAGACAGAGAAGGAGCCCACTCTGCCCTGGGAAGGCCTGGGGGCCTCGGCAGAGCTCTTCGCGCAGAGGAAATGAGAGCGCAAGGATCCCAAGGCCCTGTTTTGAGAGGATGCTTACCAAACTACTAAGTAACCAGAAGGCAACAATACATGGGGGAGGCCCCAGGGTCCTCTTTTCATCAAGAATATTTGAGGCCGGAGAGATGACTCTGTGAGGAAAGCTCTTGTAGTGCAAGTACGAGAAGCCAAGTTTGAATAGAGTCTGACCAAGAAGCATACCAGGAGATGAGCAGCCGGGCCAAGAGAATGCCGGGGAGCTTGCTGGCCAGCTAGCCTGAGGACACACAGACCCTGTCTCAAACAAGATGGCCAGAGGCTGACACCCAGTGATGTCCTCTGATGTGTATACATGCACCGTGGCACATGCACCCCTCACAGTCACATATACAAACACACACACACACAGACACCACTACCACTACCACCACCACCACCACCACCACCACCACTCCACACATGAAAAGATTTTTTTTTAAAGCATATGTCAAGACAGGCTGGGTATGGTGGCACACTCCTGTAATGCCATCACTCAGAAGGCAGAGGCAAGGGGATGGCAAACTCAAGGCCAATCTCGGCTATACAGCAAGTTCTAAGCACATCTAGGCTACCAGGCAAGATCCGTCTCAAGAGAAAAGAAAACAGAACAAAAAGGGGATTACGTCAAGAAATACCACCGGACAGGGACTCCATCACTCAAAGGAGATTCTCAAGATGCAGGGCTGAGGGATGCAGGTGAACAGAGCGAGGAATGTTAAGTCCCATCGCTCTTAAATTCTACAAGGAGTTAAAGCAGAAAGAGAAAACAAAGTTCAGGTCCAGCCCTGGGTCATTGGTGGCAGAATATGGGGACTGATAAACTATAAGAGAGACAGGAGAAGAACTCCAAAGATCGGTGAAGCCACCAGCTGGGCTGCCACTCGGAGTCAGGAAATACTTGTACATACAAGAATCCAAGAGGTAGGTCGCGCCTGGCTGTAAGTGCCAGCTGACTAAATTACTCTGCAAATGATGGGGAATCATCAAAGATTTTCCAGCAGGAAAATGATGTGTTAGAAGCGGTGTTCTTGGCAGAGAAGGACCCAGACTCGAGAGAAAGGGAATAGAGAACAAAAAGGAACAAATCTGACCAACAGGGTCTGGTTGCTGTGGGGTTTTTTTGGTTTTGGTTTTCTTTGTTGTTTGTTTGGATTTGTTTTTGTTTTTGTTTGTTGGTTGGTTGTGTGTGTGTGTGTGTGTGTGTGTGTGTGTGTGTGTGTGTGTGTGTTTTGTGCTTCATGTTTTTTGTTTTTTGTTTTTTGTTTGTTTGTTTACAGCTCAGGACTGGGATTTGAGCTTGAAAACATCAAGAGTCCTGAGGTCTAACCCTGGAGCCTGGCCGCAAAGCACAGGGACCACTGGCCGGGGAGGAGCTGGTGGGTACGCAGGGCATCCAAGGGAGCCTTTACCTCCTCATGGGTCATGGAGGGTCACCTCTGCAAACGGGGCTGGGGGAGTAGGCCAGAGGTCTCTCGCATCTTACTAAAGATAATCTCCTTTAATGGAGGGATTTTGTGCCATTTTTTTTCTTCCCTTTTTTGTGCTTTTCTGAATTTTTCAAATAATTATTTTAATTCCACACAGACTCCTTAGATTCAAGTTAAGCCTTTGTAAACTATCATTTCTGACTAGTTCCCTTGGAAAAGGGGAGGGAAGGGGGAGGGATTTCAGGGCTCACGGAGGTTTCTGAAGTGCTGAACACAGAAGTTGAGTGAGTTTGGTTTCTACCTCTTCAATGTGTCTCTGTCTCCTTTATTTTGTCCCCACAGCTCCTCACTCCAGAGGGATTCAGCTCACCTCCATCCACTGAAGGCCTTAGCAGCACTGTGCACACTTATCTTTTAACCAATATGGAAGCACTGGGCTTGGAAAGACAATCCCTAGGATATTTGCTGCAGAAGTCAACTCCGCCCAGACAAATGGTGAGCCAACAGAGGGAATTCCCAGCAGATCCTCTACAGGGAGAGGCCTGGGCACCCAGGATTCAGGTCTGGCTCCTGTGGCAGTGAATCTACAGGCATCTTACCTCAGCTTTCCTATGTCAATTTTCTCATCATGAAAATTGGACATAATGATAGCATTTATCTTCTAGGTTGTTAAGTAGATTATATGATAATGGAAAGCATTTAATAAGTGTGCTCTATCATTAGTATTAACAAGAACAATAAAATAATAAATCTTTATAACCAAACCTTGTTACCCAGAGGCAAAAGTGACTTTAATGAACTTCTGTCTTGGCTTCCATTGGTGCCTTCCTCCCTGCCAGTTCCTTTAGCTAGATTCCACCCCCCTCCCCCCTGTGCCCCCTCCCAAAACAAAAAAACCTAATGAAAAGCTGACCCAGAATCTGGGTCAGAGTCACTACTGTCATGTATCACGGCTGCTTCAAAGGCTGGCCGTTCAACAGATCCTTCAAACCCTCAAGCCTTACTCAGTTCTTTTGTCCACAAAGTGGACAGTCATTCTGACCTTGTAGTATGTGTCAGGGGCACAGTCCTCCCCTGGTTCTGAGCATGCCCTCCTAACATGCTGACTCTCCATCAGGGTCAGGTAGCATGGCTCTTGCCCACCTTCCTTTCCTTTGCCCTGGACCTTCTCATATTGTCCTTTACTTAGGCCCTAAGAGTTTAGGGTGAATCTTCCCAATTACACCGTTTAAACTCCTCAGTGGAGCCGGAGAGCCAAGACTCGAGAGGCAGTGCCTTGTGTGTCCCCAGGATACAGAAGATGGCAGATGAGAGATAACTACCCACCTTCTATGAGTTTAGAGCCAGCTGGTCCACTCAGTGGCCCCATCTTGACCCCCCCCCCCACTACACTTCCCAAGCTGCAGCAAAGAGAATGAATGCATACAGCCGGGCAGTGGTGGCGCACGCCTTTAATCCCAGCACTCTGGAGACAGAGGCAGGTGGATCTCAAGTTCGAGGCCACCCTGGTCCACAGAGCTAGTTCTAGAACAACCAAAGCTACACAGAGAAGCCCTGTTGAAAGGAAGAAAGAAAGAAAAAGGAGGGAGGGAGGAGGGAGGAAAAAGGAGGGAGGGCGGGAGGAATGATTCTTTCTCCTTGATCATGGACAAGGAGAAACAGTCCTCCAACTACTCAGGGAGCCTTAATCTGAGAAGCTGTGACCTATTGTGACCTACTGTCTCCTAGTCACTACCTGCACACATGGCAAGTGGAAGACTGTTTCACTAGTCCCTGCCAGGCTCTGTCCATCACTACTTATGGATGGCCAGCTCTCTGGCTCTCTGCTTGCCACTCCATCTGCCCAGGATAGGGAGGAGGCCTGGGGGTTGGCCCTTGCTGTTTTTCCTTCCCACCTCCCCGCTTCTCCATTCAGTTCAGGGTCCTAGACCCAAAGTAAACCCCTCACACCTTCTCTCAGGTGGCAGATGGAGTCCAGTCACAACAGGCACAAGCCAGAAAATGGAGGGAAGGAGCCATCACTGTGACCAGGCATCCTGAGCAGTGGGCACAGCTGAGCAGAGAGAAGGCGGCTGGCAAGAACAAGCCTAGTCAAGAGTTTGAGTGGGAAGGCCCTGCAGTAAGGCCCTGGTGCTGCAGAGACAGTGTGAGCAGGCCAAGCCGTGGGAGCACCAGGAGGCCTCAGAACATTTTGGTTCCTTGGTTGAGAGTAGTAATGGAGCTGAAGGGGCACAAGATTCTAAGCAGAGCTACACCCAAGGGTGCTAAGCTCTCTTGGTCTCTCCTGAGCACAGGTGCCCCCATCTTTTTCTGACTACCTCCCTTGAGAGTCCAGGCTTTCATCTGCCCACATTTCTGCATCTTAGTCTATCTCTGTTCAGTCTAATTTCTCAACCCCCATTGCCCATAATTTTGGGGGGACTCTGACTTGGGGCTCCTGTACAGCCTGTATGTAAGAAACCTAACCTTCATAGTCTGAAAAAAAAAAAAAAAAATATATATATATATATATATATATATATATATATATATATGGAAATCTTGCAGAAGCAGCTGAGGAAAAGGAAGAGAAGGCCTGGGAGAAGGCGTGGAGGATGGCCAGGAGACAACAGGCTGGGAATGTGGCTTTCTTCCGAGTGATGGAAAACTGGGGTGCCAGGCTGCATGGGGGGCTAGTGCAAGGCCATGAAAGCTTGAATTCCCAGTTCAACTCATGCTCCAGTTGTTTCGGGAGGAAAGCAATCCTCCAAGAGAGGTGTTAGGATGCTGGGCTGGAAGGAAAGGCCTACTACAATACAAGCAACCCAAGAGGGTCTGATGTCAAAGTCTCTAGGAAACACTGCCTGGAAAAGTTAGCCTTTTAGAGTCTAGACCAGCTGCCTCCTTTCCAAGCACTGGTATCCTGGCTGGTGTGTTGAATTGGAGTGGGAAGAAGTGGAAAGAAAAAAACCAAAAACAAAAAAAAATAGTGAATCTAAAGCATGGAGCCTTGTTGAGGTAATGCTGGGCTGAAGGCTCCTGTGTGTCGTGGGGAAATGGGGAAAACTCAGGAACAAGAAGATGCTGTGGTCTGAAACTGTTGAGAAAACAGCTCCAGCCCTGAGCTGGACCCTGGCCTGTGAGGCCCAGGCTGTGGGGCCAGCCCTGTCTGGCCTTTCTTTGGGTGACTGGGCAAACACAGACGGGGGAAACAGTGGCATTGCACAGTGTTCCTGTTTTCCAGTTCTTTGAAATAACTCCTGTCCCTGAGTGGCACACACACACACACACACACACACACACACACACACACACACACTGAGGCAAATGATCAAAAATTGGTCAAAGACCAATTCAGAAACTCTAATCAGTTCAAAGGTTCCATTGCTTTCTCTTAGGACCCAACATGCTCGTGTATGTCTGTGTGTCTCAGACAGGGCAACAGAGTAAAGTGAGGCAGCAGGTGTGAGAGTCCTGTTTTCGGGGTTTCTGGGTGTGTACCACATACACATTTGTACGTGCACATTTGTGCCTATTTCTCTGGCTCTTACTGTGCACTGAACTTTCAAGCCATAACAGAGACACCAAAGCTTGGCAGAGATATCATAGGAATAATTATCTAATTTCAGAACGTGTTATTATAATACCTACATGATGTGTAATGAAGTTTAACAGTGCTCGAGTTATATTCACCAAGTCTGAGCCGTACACCACAATGCCAAATCCTCCCCGTGAAGGTTTGCTCACGACATGAGCACGCAGAGGAACCAAAGAAAGCTTTTCAAGGAATATGCCCCCCCACGATGATGTTTGGTTGTGGAACCAGCTAAGGTGAAATTGCCAGAAGGCAGACAGACCTGCCCTGGGCATGGTAGCTGGTCTTCACTCTGCTTGAGCAGACACTGTGGAACTGGGAAGGAAATGGGCGTCATGTTGGGGTCACCCAGGCAGACAGTCTTTCTTTGATTCATCGGTGGGGCCAGGGGATTTCTGATCCACCCAAGCTCCCTCTCTTTCCTGGGGAGCTGGGTCTCCAGGAGGCTTAGTGTAAGGGAACTGTTTGCTGCTGCTCCCTGTTGACTTTAGCCAGTAGCTATGTTTACAAACCCAGGTTGGTTTTCCCAGCACAGTTAATTAGACCAAAGACATCTGGTGTGAGGGCTGGGGAGGGCATCTGCTCAGAGCCTCCCCACTCCACACACACACACTCCAGGCAGCTATGGGCCAGAGCTGGGCGGAGCAGCTTAAACAGGAACAGACCGATAGACCGGACTCCGTCAAATCCACCCAAATCTCTCAGGGAGAATCATGGCTTCCTTCAACCTGCCTTTCCCATGACTAATAAGTCAACATACTCCCCACTTACTGAGTCTTAGGGGACCAAGAACTCAAAGCCAGAAGGCCTACCTCAGTGCGATCACAGGCTGAGCCTAACAAATTTGGCCCCCTCCTCTTCCACTCAGACGTTTCCATTCCCTTTCTAATCGCAGAGACCCTCCCGGAGTTCGATAGGAACGTGAGACTTCTTAAGGGAAAACCTCTCCTCCGTCGAAAGCCCCTCAGAAAAGTGGTTCCGGGTTTCTCCCCCATCCCCTAAGCTTTACCCTCACCCAATCTCCCCCACCTATCCAGCGCCCTGTCGGAAGAGAGGTTTTCCTGTTAGGAGGGAGCCCAAGTAGGCGAGACGACCTAGGTGGACACTTTCAGAGTCCTAGGGAAGCGGAGAGCTGCGAGGGGGAGGGGTAGCGGCTTATCTCGCAGGAGGGGGGAGCTCACTCCAAACAGCTAATGCACTGGCGTGTGAAAGCCCCTCAATTAGCACTAATGATGCAATCAGGGAGGGAGGAGGAGGGACCAGAAGTTCTGATGGAGTCAGCACCAAGTTACACACAGGGCACACACTCCCTGCCTGGGACACAGTAGCCCCTTCGAGACACGCGGATGCACACACTCCACAGGCAGACGTGCCTGGACACCAGTGCACTCGCTGTATAAGGTTCCAAATCCCCCACTGGCGAGTCAAAGACCAGGGATATCTCGGCGATGGGGGCAGAGCTCTGTCGGATAAGGAAAATCAGAAAGTCCTAGTAGAAGGCAGTTGAACAGACCATCTCCAAAACCTCCTGACTAACTCTGAGAATCACAGTCTCCACCCGCAGCATTCTCGCAGGTGCCCGGCCGCCTCCCCACACCGCCGCCCTTCACCACACCCAGAACCCAGGCTGTCCCAGAGCAGCCTCACCCGCGGGAGGCGGAACCTCAGCGCCTTCCCTGCGCCCAGCCCCGCAGCCTCGAGCGCCCCCCCCCCCCAGTAGGCAGCTTTGCACCCCTGCGATCCCCGCACCCGGGCCTTGGTGGCTAGTCCCTCGGAGCCCGTTACCCGCCGGCCTCGCCCCTCCAACTCCCCGCACCCTCCGGGCCAGCTCCGCTTTCAGCCTCCGGGTCCCGTTATCCAGCCTCGCCTCGGGCTGGAAACCCCTGCCCATCGCACGCCGCACGCCTCCGCCCCCCTCCCCCGTTCCCTGGCCTGAGCTCGGGGGGCCGCGCGCTGGGCAGGGCCGGAGCCGCCTCCGCGCCGCTTCCCAGGCCCGGCTGGCCGCGGGAGGAGGTCCCGCTGTCAGTCAGCGGGGAAGGCCGGCCCGGGCGGCCAGAGGGGGCGGCGCCGAGAACGGGCTCGGCCGGGCGCGGGGAGGCGCTGGCGGAGGGGCGGGCGCGGGGGTGGCTCCGGGCCTTATAAGCGGCGGGGGCTGGGCGGGAGGGAGGCAAGTGTCAGGCCGATGTGCCGCCCGCCGGGGGCCGGGGTCGGGGCTGCCCGGGCCATGCGCGCGGGCTGGGCAGGGGGCCGGCGCGGCGCGAAGCGGAGTCGCCTCGGAGCCTGAGCCGCCCGGGGCCGGGGCCGGGGCCGGGGAGCCGCGCGTGGCCGGCCGGGGGGGAGGGGAGCGATGCGGCGCCGGCGGGCGGCCGTGGCCGCGGGTTTCTGCGCCTCCTTCCTGCTGGGCTCCGTTCTCAACGTGCTCTTCGCACCGGGCTCGGAGCCTCCGCGGCCAGGCCAGTCCCCGGGGCCCTCGGCAGCCCCCGGCCCGGGCCGTCGCGGGGGCCGTGGGGAGCTGGCCCGGCAGATCCGGGCGCGCTACGAGGAGGTGCAGCGCTACTCCCGCGGGGGCCCGGGACCGGGAGCCGGCCGGCCGGAGCGGCGGCGCCTGATGGACCTGGCTCCGGGCGGGCCGGGCCTGCAGCGTCCCCGGCCCCCGCGGGTCCGACCCCCACCCGACGGCGTTGCGGGCTGGCCCCCTGCTCCTGGCCCGGGTTCCCCCGGCCCGGGCCCGCGCCTGGGCTGCGCCGCGCTCCGCAACGTGTCTGGCGCGCAGTACGTGGGCTCTGGCTACACTAAAGCTGTGTACCGGGTCCGCCTGCCCGGCGGCGCCGCGGTGGCGCTTAAAGCAGTGGACTTCAGCGGCCACGATCTGGGCAGCTGCGTTCGCGAGTTCGGGGCGCGAAGGGGCTGCTATCGCCTGGCGGCCCACAAGCTGCTCAAGGAGATGGTGCTGCTGGAGCGACTGCGGCACCCCAACGTGCTGCAGGTATGAGAGTGGGGTTCCGGGATGAGGGGGCTGGCTGGTCATTCTGGAAGACTCCTTGGTTTTACAGAGTAAGTCGCAAGGCGTCAAAGACTGTGCCCCGTTGCATCTAGGTGCAGAACGCAGATTAGGGAACCACTCAACACCACCCTGCCTGCCTCTCACCCTTTGGGTCTAACACTCTACCCAGCTTACACAAGTCCATTAAATACAGAAGGAAGGTCCTCCAAACTAGTAATAAGGCAGAGATTAGGAGTTGTGGCCACAGAAGACCCAGCTGTTGGCTAAAGCTGGTTGTTGAACACCAGAGTAATTCTCTCCAACCTTAGTGACCCATCTCCAACATCCAGCTTCAGTCAGCTCCCAGCCGCATATTGGTAGAACCTGAACTCAGCTCCTTTCAAAGTCCAGTGACATGTCTGGCTTTGGAGATGGTGGTGAACCTCAGTGGGGGATGGGGAGGACTGAAAAGAGACTGTATTTAACTTGATGCTCAGGGAGGCTCTCACTTCTCACTCTGCTCACAGGTCTTTGGAAGGGATAAAGGAAGCCAGAAAATGCACAACCTTTCCCAGCAGTGACCAAGGGCTTCCTTGGGACTTCAAGTGGGTCCACCTGAGCCACAAGGGGAAGCCTCAGGGTCTTAGACTGGGAAACTCAAGGTCTGTCAGTCTGAATGCTACACTCTTCAGAGTGTGCTTAGCCAAGAGACTAGATGGTTCCAAAAGCCAGAAGCATCCCCTCCTAGTAAGAGACTCTGTGTTCCTGTTCTTTGGGGACACAGGCAAGAAGGATGACACCCACCACCACCTGTCCCTCCAAGGCTGGACTTACAGCAGGCCTGCACAATGCCAACACCATGCAAACACAGCCCAATTCCCCTCCCTGGGGTCTCTGCCTTGGATAAGACAGACTACTCCCTTTGCAGACTGAAAGGGGACCCCTGACTGCTCTTGGCCAGGTGACATAAGTGTGTGCAGACCCTCCCGGCTGACCATATCCCCCACCTCACAGCCCTTCGGGTTCACCTTTCTATACCCAAAGAACTGACCAGAAACCCAGCAGTCCATCCCTTCTTTCCTCAGTAGTGAGAAGGGGGCCCCAGGCCTAGAGGGATCTGTGGGCCACGTACAGTAGAAGAGGCCGGAACCCTGCCTATACTCCAGGTGGCTCCAAGTCTCCCTAGAACATGCCCCCCAGTCCTAGCCAGACACTTGTGATGAGCTCTGCCAGGGTCCCAGGCAGCTACCCGTCATATGTGTTTATGTCTGGTTTCATGGCTTACACTGACTGGAGCTTAAGGGAGCGAGTGGCTGGTTACGTGGCCATTCTAACTGGGAGGACCTTGTTTTCTTTTCCTCTTCTGGGTTCTTGGGAACTTTCTGGAAACTTAAGGCGCCAGCCAGATTCTGAGGAGCGGAGAGGCCTTGAGTGACTTAGCATGACATTCAGTGTCCGTTAATTGTTCAAGGGCCTTTCTTGGAACAGGTTTGACATTCAGTGAGCCTTCCTATGCCTTAGGGAATCCTACCTCTCTGGTCTCACCAAGCATTTCAGCAAGTATCCAGCTAGACCCCCACCTAAACCCACAGACAGGTCCTTCTCTGCAATGCTGTGCTCTCCCCGCCACCCCCGTAATGAGGGCACTAGAGAAAGATAAGACATTGCAACAGTGCACATTTCACCCATGCCCTCACCAGCATGGCATCTCTTGGAACTGGCTGTGACTCTTCCAGTCCGAGCTTAGAGCTAGCACCCCCTAGCATAGAAGTAGAAAGGGCCCTAGGGAAAAGTAGAAGTCCCTAGTATATCTTAGGGACTGTTTTGAGGGTGAGATTCCCCCATTTATTCTCTCACTACCAGGCCACATCGTTCCCCTTGGCTTCTTCAGTTATGCTGCCTCTGTGGCCAACACGGCCTGCGTTGTGTCTTCCTGTCCATGAGGCCTCAGAGCTCTTAGCCAGGAGCTAGAAAATCACGTTGTTTTAATACTGCCTAATCATTTAAATTTTCAAAACCGTTTTGACTGTTTGCTGAACTAGGGAGGAGCCAGTGGACTCTCTAAAGTACCCCAAGACCCCTTCCCACCCCTGTCTCGGGACAGCCTGGAGTTATGCTGTGGGCTCTGCTTGTGAATGCAAGACTGCGGTGGAGGCCCGCTGTGTTTTTCCCAATGCAGGCTCTGGTCACCAGGGGACTGCCTGGGGTCCTTCTGTCTTTTGGACCCTCGTTATTCTCCATATATACCCTCCTCCCAGGATAGATGCCTCTGTAGCCCAGGGTCAAAGGGCACAGGAGTCTTCCCTCTCCCCACCGCATCATGCTAGGACCTCAGGCCTCAGATGGCCCCAGGCCCACCTGGGCTGCAGATTCTGACCATGCTAGAGTAGATTTCTCTCCCGAAAAGAACAAAGGATACAACTGCAGTGCTCAGCCTCATGCTTCCTGGTGGGGGGGTTAATGGCGTCTTTTTATTTTTTTTCCTGAGGGGTGTTGATTAATACCTCGTTAACAGTGCATTTAACGACCTCCGGGTGTTTAATAACCTTCAGAAGTTTCCCACAAAGGCTCACACTGGAGCAAGAAAATGAAAACCAGGCCCCAGGGCTGCTCTCTTCTTCAGCTTCCCCAAAGTCCATCCCAAGGCTGGGGCTTCCCTGAGCTGACTGGGGATGTGGAGGGTAACCTGGACAGCCCCTCATCCCTCGCATCAAAGCCCAGGTAGTCTGGTAGATTACCACTGAGTCTAGCTCCTCTGGTGGTGTAGGATTTGGGGCTCCTGGGATGAGAGTGGATGCTTGAGGCAAGCAGGGCAGCTGGGGGAGGGTAAGGGTGCCTGTATGAGGAGCTGCTGGATACAGGCGCATTGAGGCCATGAGCAACTCCCTGTCCTCCATCTCAACCCTCCACCACAGAGATCCTCCCTTTCCCCTGTATGGCTCGGACAACTCGGCCTTTGTGCTCATGCTCCATAGGGTGCTGCCTCTTTGGAGCCCATTGTAAGCCAGAGCTATGCAGTGTGTCGGGAGAAACACTGAGAAGCAGGCCACCCTATGAGAATGCCGCTGTGGGGGTGTTAATGGCAAAGGTTTCCTCTGGCCAGCTGGGTGGTAGCAGGACCCCCCTCCCCCCCCAGGTGAGGGGAAGAGTACATAGCACGTCATTATCATACTGTCCTGAATAGACCCTCCCTGAGAGTCACCCTTCACTATATCTCCCATTTATGTCACCTAGGCACACGCGCAAAGAACACCAGCTGTGCCTCTTTGCTTCGGGAAGCTGAGATGGTAGAGACGCCACACAAAGTGGAGTAGGGGAAGAAATTGGATAGTCATTTGCTGACCTGTGTCTTAGCAGAGGGGCCAGATTGTGAAATCCTGGTGGCGTTCATTTGAATCCTAGCTCCTGTGTTTATTAACTGTGTGACCTATTTAAGCCACACAACCTCGCTTGAGTCAATTTCCACACCCCAATGGTGGGCATAATGGCCATAGCCATGCCACTAGGGTGATTACAAGAACTGAAAGACGAGCAAGATAGCCCAGAAGGTAAAAGTGTGTGCCACCAAGCCTGATGACCCGAGTGTACTCCCTAGAACCCACAATGAGAGGCGAGAACTCACTCCTGAAAGTTTCCCTCTGACCTCAGCACACACACACTCACGCATGCCCTACACACCGCAATAATGATGCACTGCAATGAAATTTAAAATGAAAACCGGAGTACGCACGTAGTACATGTAACACAGTGCCTGGTACATGGTGGCTAAGCCTGCCCATCTCCCTGAGTAACAAAAGGCGAAGATCTGACGTCACCAGCCCAGTAGAAGCTAAGGCTTTAGGAACCGAGGCCAACCTTCCTAGGCAACACTGTTCTCCACTGGCTTGGGCTAAAGCAAAGGCAGAGAGAGGTATCCTCAAGGGCAGAGGGGCAGAGCACGTAATAGTCCAATCTTTCTCTTCCAAACTCTTCCCGGGGACCTCATAACCTGCATTGGCTTTCCCTCAGCTCTATGGCTATTGCTATCAAGACAGTGAGGACATCCCAGACACGCTGACCACCATCACAGAGCTGGGCTCCCCTGTGGAAATGATCCAGCTGTTGCAGACTTCCTGGGAGGATCGGTTCCGGGTAAGCACGGAGAAGGGCTCAGGCCTGGGCTTTTTCTTGGCTGGTTCTCCCTTAGGAGGCAGGCTCCCGGAGCAGCCTAGACTCCTCAGGCAAGGAGGGAGGGCGAGGGAGGAGCATTCCCTGGCTAGGCCACGTGCCAAAGGGTTCTCCCTTCTCCCCGCAGCATGTGTACACACATATGTGTTCATGAGGGCAAGCGTGTGCACATGCACAGATGTGTAGACACACGTACAGAAGTGCATGCACGCACACACACATGCATGTGCACGCACGCACCTTTTTACACTGCAGGTATAGGAAAACCAGTTTCCTGGGACCACAAATAACCTTAGGGACATCTGGTACAGCGGTTCACAACCTGTGGGTGGCAACCTCTTTGAGGATCAAAAGACTTTTTCCCAGGGGGGGTGCCTATCAGATATCCTGCGTGTCAGACTTACATTATAATTCATAACAGTAGCAAAATTATAGTTGTGAAGTAGCAACGAAAATGATTTTATGGTTGGAGGAGGGGTCACCGCGATGTGAGGGTTAAAGGGTCACAGCGTTAGGAAGGTTGAGAACCGTGGCTCCAGTCCCATACACTGCTGAGCTGAAGCCACATTCAAGGTGTGGCTTAAGGAAAATGTTTCACTATGCCCACACTCCTGCTGCTGTCTCACTCCTAGTGGTTAGTCCAGCCAAGGGTCAGTTGAAGACCAATGACTTTTCCCAATGCTCTGGCTTCAGCCTTGGGACCTGAAAAAGAGAAAGGCCAACCTCCAAGCTAAAGTCCAGCAGGCCTGAGCCAACCTATGTGTCCACCCTCAGATCTGCCTCAGCCTCGGCCGCCTCCTCCACCATCTAGCCCACTCCCCGCTGGGCTCGGTCACTCTGCTTGACTTCCGCCCCCGGCAGTTTGTGCTAGTGGATGGGGAGTTGAAGGTGACGGACCTGGATGACGCCCGTGTGGAGGAGACCCCGTGCGCTAGCGGTGCCGACTGCTTACTCGAGTTTCCAGCCAGGAACTTCACCCTACCCTGCTCGGCCCAGGGCTGGTGTGAGGGCATGAATGAGAAACGGAACATCTACAATGCCTACAGGTAACGGCCTGTACGTTTTGGGGCTCGAGCCAAGGAGGGGCTGGCAGAGTAAGAGCCCCGTGGCGGGCAGAAGGTCAACCAGAGAGAGTAACCTTGACCAAGAGGAGCCACAGGGGCCCAGTCAAGAGAGACTACAGCTGAGAGACTAAAAATAGTGAGCTCTAAGGAGAGCTAGGTTAGAGGGGCAGCTGGAGGCTTCTTAAAATAGTGTCTTATGCAGGGCCTCGGGCTGCCAGGACTGGCATGTCTCTTCTCCACCCTAGCTCTTGACCTTTATGAAGTTTCTTCTGGCTGAGAAACCCCGACTATGGGGCTGCTCAACTGCCGGGGTCAGACAGAGGACAGGGTGGGCTGGCACATGAGGAGGGGTGGGGAAAGGGACCCCTGGTGTCCCAGTGTGGTCTGAAGTTAGCTGTAGTCACAACTGTGCCCAAATTCCATGCCTTCAGGTTAAGCAGAGTCCCCAGGAGAGTGTGAGCATGCCTGGGCCCTGTGTGAGGATTCAGGCTCCTGCGCCACATTGAAGTCTATATCTAGTGAAAAATGAAAGGGAAGGAGCTAGTTCCAAAGCCTGGGCCCCTGAGCCCCTGGCTCCTGTCTGTCATAGGTTCTTCTTCACGTACCTCCTGCCCCATAGTGCCCCGCCTTCCCTCCGGCCTCTGCTGGATACCATCGTCAATGCCACAGGTAAGCCTCAGGACCCATCTGCTTCCTGTCACCTGCCCCTGCCCTGTCAGAAGTGGGGACAAGAATGACTCCGGGCCGGGCAAGGTCTAGGACCCCTCCTATTCTAAGGCAGCCTTCTGTGCTAAGGGCCTTCCCTAGCCACCAAGCTTTGGGCACAAGCCCCTGGCTTCAGGGAGGGAAGTGGCTGGCTTCCGTGGAGAGGACCAGGCGCTGCCAGGGTGTGCTGTGATAACTCTACTGCACTTTGCAGGAGAGCTCACCTGGGGGGCGGATGAGACCCTGGCCCAGCTGGAGACAGTGCTGCACCTGTACCGGAGTGGGCAGTACCTACAGAACTCTACAGGCAGCAGTGCTGGTGAGTGACCGAGGCGGGAACCAGGGGGCTGGGCAGGTGGGAGCAGGTTTAAGAGTGAGTGACCTCCAGCCACTAAGCTCCTGGCTTGCCCTTCTTAGGGACACTCTCCTCTCCAAAGGCCACTCTCCAGGTTCACTTGGAGTCCTCACACAGACCGAGTTTTCACCTTGAAGTCCCATCTCTGACTGACCTAGAACAGCTAGCATTCTGCCCTGAGCACTGGGCTAAGCACTGACACCCTCTCTATGAATGGCTTCCAACCCCTCCGTGAGCTGGCTGTATGACTTACCTTCCCCCCCACCCCAGGCGGGGGCCTCGTTTTCCTCATCTGTGAATTGGGTTCAAAATAATTCACCTAGCAAAATTCTTATGGGGATTAAATAGCCTGCAAGGTGTGTAGAAGCAATTAGCACACTTCCGGTTCCACAGCTGGAATGCAATGCACAGTTTGCTTCTCTTTCCTTCCTCTGCACTCCTGGGGCATGGAGGGCAGCTGCAGGAGGGGGCAGCCCACTCTGAAGCCAGCCAAGAAGCTACTTCTCTCAGGGATGGGGAGAATTACAGCTACTGTTCCAGGCAGTGGTCCCTCTACAGAAGCCTTAGGGTTTAGCTGTGGTTGGCAGGAGGGGGGGGGGAGGGAAGGGGTGGGCAGCCTCTGTTTTCAAGGAGGCCTGGCTAGCCTTAGGGGTGGGGGAGCCCTCGTTAGCCCTGTAAATAAAGTTTAACGAGGTGAACAATGGTTGGCTCTATCCCCGAGGACTCCGTTTATGGGGCCATAAATCACAGGCAACCCTGCCTGGACTTTGGTCTAGTCCCTGGCAGGAGACTAGGCAGGAGGGTGGGGTGGCCAGAGGCCCATGGCTTCTGCATGATCAGTCAGCGACTGGGGCTCCCGGGGGCAGTTGGGAAAGTCCAGAGAGCCAGAGGCCTACCCCTCAGCCTCTTGTGGAGTCATCTCTGGTGCTCTGGACCACAGGGAAGCCTCAACCCTTCTCAAACACTTGAACCCTGAATTGTTGTGTTCTGGCTTAATCTACATGGCTCTAAACCTCAAAATTCCTTGACGGAGGTCCCAGGCCTATCTTAGGTGCTTAGTTGGCCTCTTCCCAGAGTCAGGACAAGTATATCTGAGGGGCTCTGAAATCACGCCACGTGGCAGATCCACATGAAGGTTTCATTAGGAGAGACATACAGAGACAGTCTATGGGGACACATTGGGGGGCGGGGAAGGAGGAATTCCCTTTATAAGTTTATCTAGCGCATGCGCAGAGGCACATGCGGGGGTGGGGGATGGGAGAGATTTCCTTTATAAGTCGACCTAGCTAATGCACAGAAAGTACACACACATGCGTAGAGTGTGCACACTTGGCTCAAGGGACCTGAATCCTGCCAGCTGGCGATGACGTGTTTCTGATGGCATGCTTAAGGGTGGCTTTGGTGTTGCCTGTTTTCCCACGGTCATCAGGGCCTTTTTTGGGCTGGCTGTATCGCTGCCTGTTCACTAACACTTGCAACACATGGGCAGGACTGGAATCTAAACAGAAATCCCCAGGCTCCACCCCACACTTTCTCATCTGCATCTTAATAATACTTCATGGAGATACATATGTACCAGGATATCTGAGAAGCCCCATTCTAAATGTCTGAACTGCCCTGACCTCATTACCCAACACAGACAGCTGGTATCTCTGAGTGTGTACCTGGCCCACACATGCCCCCCCCCCCCCCCCCCGTTTCCCCTGTGCTGTTTAAACTAGCTACGTGGCCTTAAATCTAAGAGATGTGCAGGGACTCAAATCCACATCCGTGCCTGGCTGTCAAGCTGGTTGCCTTCGTTTCCACGTTGGTGGTGTTGGCCGGGACATCAGCATCCTATCCACAGAGTGGTCCTCGGCTCGCCCTTACACAAGCACACAGTTCTCACTTTCTGCCCTTCATCCCTCAGAGTACCAGCGCATTCCAGATAGTACCATCCCCCAGGAGAACTATCGCTGCTGGCCATCCTACCACCATGGTGGCTGCCTTCTGTCTGTGTTCAACCTGGCCGAGGCTGTAGATGTCTGTGAGAGCCATGCTCAGTGCCGTGCCTTTGTGGTCACCAACCAGACCACCTGGACAGGTGAGCCAGAGGGAGGGGGTATCTCAAAGGAGTGGCTAGACTTCTCCAAAGGATGTGAAAGATAGAGGCCCCCCTGCCTCAGAAAAGCCAGAGGGAAGGCAGAGATGCTAAAAGAGATATGTACATGTGTCCTTCAAGGCAGTCACTTTATAGAGAGTGGCCTTGCCTCCAAGGGGAAAGTTACCTAAACCTCTGTTCATCTCTGCCCCTAGGTCGGAAGCTGGTCTTCTTTAAGACTGGATGGAGCCAAGTGGTCCACGATGCCAGCAAGACCATTTATGTGAAGGCCTCTGGGTGACTGGTTGTGGGCTCAGCTGACCAGCTGGCATCTTCGCCAGTTGGGCTTGCCTGCTGCAGGAGTGACGGCACACTCGAGACATTTGCATATCACCTGGGAACCCCTGCAGACAAGGCTGTCATCCCAGAGCCAGTGACATGACCAGGACAAACGTGCAATATGCAAAATGTTAAAATGTGAGTTTGCCAGCTGAGGTCTTGAGACTGTTGCTCCCAGCCTGGGAATCCCTGGCTGGGATCTGACTGCCTCTCCTGAGCTCTGGGCTTTGAAAGCAGGGCCTCAGGCTGGTCTTAACTGGGACAGTTCCACGGGCAGTCACCGCATTCGTGGTTTGAGAATGTAGCCAGAACACTGCTGCATCTGTAAGCCACAGCGGGCAGAAGCTGCATTGTGACAGTCATAAAGTGTTCTCTGAGCTCAGCTCCAAACGGAGAGCCCGGGGATGCTCCAAGATGTGAGAAAAGCAGTACCTGGGAAGGCTGTCTCTGGCTTCTCCCTAGAGGTTGCTCCTAGACCAGCCCAGGGGTCATGGGCAGCAGTGCACACATCCATATGAGCCAAGACTGGAGTGGAGGAGCAGATTGCGTTTGAGCCAGGACCTGGGGCGGGGTAGGGTCGGGGCCTTTCTGCCTCATTTGCTTTCAGTGAAAGCCACCTAGCAGCCAGAACCAGGCTCTTCCCCCTCCTGGAGTTTGCATATCCAGAAGCTTTTTTACTTCTTGTTCATTAAATTGTTTATTTTTGTAAAAAAAAAATTAATCAATTAATAAAATGACATTTCGTGACAAATACTCCTCTCCGTCATGAATTCTTGAGAAACTTTTTACTCGACCCCGATTATGTCTCTAGTGCATTTGGATGGTGGTGTCCGCCTAATGGAGCGTGGAAACCTGTGAGTAGCAGAATCTCTGTGGCAAACCCTGAAGATGAAATGCTGTGTTTTCAGCCTCTTCTCCCATGATGCCTATTTCCCACCTGACCCTCCAAGCCACACCCTGAGGGTGGATCCCTTTCTCTCAAGGAGGCTCTCATTTTGACACGTTTTTACTTTCTGTGCACGAAGCCTTAACCCAATAGTGTCACCCTTGTAGTAATATGCCGGCAGTCTTGATTAACTGATGGAGAAATAAAGTAGGAGGTTTCCAAGCAACCTACAGGCAGATTGGCCGTGCCTGGTGCAGCCTCTGCGTTGGTCATCGCCACTGCCCCACCACACGTTCACAGGCACTTTTCCTTTTCTTTCTTGGGATTTGGCTTTTCAAGACAGGGTTTCTCTGTGTAACAGCCCCGGCTGTCCTGGACTCACTGTGTGGCCCAGGCTGGCCTTGGAACTCACAGAGATCCCCCTGCCTCTTCCTCCCAAGTGCTGGGATTAAAGGTGTGCGCCACCACCCCCCAGCTTGGCACTTTTCTTTCTTCGACCCTTTCTCTAAGCAAGAACTATGTGGGGAGTGATGAGAAAGAAGGATCCATAGAAGAAGCAGCTTTGATTTTCTGGATTTAGCGAGAACAATCTTACAGGGGTGTATGATACCCAAAGCAAAAGTGATAAAGCGGGGTCTGGGAGGGGAGAAAAAGGGAAGAGGAATCTGGATTAGAGTCTGAGAGTGCAAGGAGCTAAGGCATACAGTATTTTCAGAAAGATTCACACAGAGGTAACTGAAGGCACAGTAGGCAGTTTCTCCCTCCAACTAGTGAGCCTTGCCTCACCCAGTTCTGGGGACAGAAATGGCCACACTTAGACCTGTAAATTTCAGGGGGGAAAAATTGCAATCTTGAGTGGAAAGGCAACTGCCCAGAAAGGGATATTGCTATTGCAAAGCGACATCTTTCCTCCCTCCAGATGGTCACCCACCCATAGCCACCTAGCTCTCAGTTCCTGCCTACATTGTTTTCTCCTCCTGGAGAACGTCAGCACCAGATCCCAACACCTGCTCTGTCCCACCACACTGTAGTAACCAAGCTTTACGGGAACAGTAGGCAGGAAGTAATACTTTCATCTGCTGAAGCCTCGGTGACATCAGAAAAGGGAAGCCTGCTGGGTGGGGGCACATGGGTCTATTCCAAAGTCGGGGACGACAGAAGCAACATGAGGGGCAATGTAGCTTGGTGGTTCTCTGTGAGGCTCCAGAACCTCACGGGCATAGACGGCCAGCGGCCCTAGGAAATACTGCCTTTGGTCACTGTGTTATCTGGCTAAAATAACTTCCCTGAGTTTATTTGTCTGCAGATTTTAGGGTGATGCTATCTGAAGAATTGGAATGAATGAAATTCTGTCCATAGCCGGTGTCAACCGACCGACGCTGTTAAGTGCCCTGGTCACACTATCAAACACTGCCACTGTGTCATCAGTTCCCTGAGCACTCGGTACTTGCCTGCATGTTACTAGTCAACTCATTACTCGTTGTTTGCCTGTGATCTGTTCACAAAGAACAATCCGGGCTGCTACAGGGAGCAAGGCCTAGCGGACTGTCAGAGTACCCCTGCCTAGGATGCCCCCCACCCCCCAAGCAAGCACTGCCTTTGACTAGGAGGGGAGAGGCCCAGCTCCCCAGCCAGTGCCCTGGGAGTTGAGTATGCGGTGGACAGAAAAGCTAGGAAGAGGATTAACGTGAAAGCAGAAAATGGGATTAGGAGACTTTGAGGATAATGTACCCACCCACCTCCTGTCCATGACAAGGGCTTCTGGCGTTTTTATCCTGTGGCTGAACATGTAAAACATGGTTGCCCCCTGCTCCCGGATCAAGAGGCAAAGAGAGTTGCTGGGCTCTGACTAGCATTGTTCTGAGACCATCTGTTCTTCTGTCCTCTTCCCGTTTAATTCTCATGGCAACCGTGAGATGGGTGTGTGTCCTGAGGGCTGAAGAGCCAGGATCTAGCCTGAGTATTCCAAAGCCTGGGACCCCCTTCTCTCTGCATAGCAATCTCTGAAGGCTGGCGTCACCCACAGGACTGGTGATCCACTCCCACATGCTGCTGAGAAAAGAACTCCAGGCTACACCACAGCTTTGATGGGCTGGTCCATAGACGGAGAACCAGGACTGGCATCATCACATACACTGACATCATCATACACGACGAGGATGTCCCCTAAAGGGTCTGTCCCTGAAGGAGCTTTTTTGAGGCCTGCCACACAGGAATCCCACTTCTATTCACCTCTCTAGCTAATGTCCCTCTTACACGGAAAAGCTGCCAATCAGTCTAACTATATGGAGAAAACAGACCAAAAGCCTTCCTAAAATTCCCTCTCGTGCACCCTGCATCCACCTGCCCACTCTCCTCCAGCCATTTTCCACTCCCATTATATCTTTCTCAAAGTGTGGTGGCAAGACACCCCCCACTCCAGCATCCAGGGGCCCAACAGGAAACAAACACTACAATGAATGTAAGATACAGTGACAAGGGTACGGCATAGGGGAACCCCAAGAATAGTGCTGCAACCTGGGACTGTAGGAGCTAAGCTTTTGACACCTCTGACTGTGGGAAGGGAATGGGAGCTGTTACCAGAGCCTGGAAAACTCCCAAAGGAGTCCTATGGAAAGGGACCACGAATAAAAGGGAAGTGACCAAAGCAAACAGTTGCACAAGGTGACTTCACACAGAGGCTCACTCTTGGCATATCTCCTTCCTCCCTCTCATCTCCTATCTAGAAGACAAACCTAAGTTACAGCTGGAGGGCTAAGGAGGCTGGTGTGACTGTGTGGTTGCCAGCCCTCCCAGATAGGCAGGGGCAGGATCTATGCAGACCAGGAGCCCACCACCCCTCACACTGAAGGACTAGCTTGCCTTGAGGGGGGCCTAAGAGATGTCTAACTGCAATTTTATTTCTATATATTCAACTACTTACTATGCTGTTTTGGTGAAATGAAAGTTTGAGCCCAAACTTTCAGGGGAGTCCTCTACAGCACACTTCCTCATTAAGGTTCCTCTACCTAAAAGAGCTCTTAGTCTCTAATGAAACTTGGCCCTCAGAAAGAAAACCTTAGATAGTACAATGGCCTGTGGCCCTCCAGATACGCAGCCACGTCTATGGGACACATCTAGGGAGGTGGCTCAGTGGGTAAGCGCTGTGCTGCACGTACACGAGGACCCAAGCTTGGGTGCTCAGGACCACATAAAAGCCAGGTGTAGTGACAGGTGTCTGAAACCCCAACATTACGTGGGCAAAACCAAGCAGATGTCCAGAGCGTACTGGCCAACTAGTCTAGAAGAATCAGTAGGTTCCAAGTTCAGCAAAGAGAGAGACCCTGTCTCCAAAAACAAATCAAAGAGAGCTAGAAAACACCCAACATTAACCTTTCTCCTGCATGCGCATGTGCGTGCGTGTGTGTGTGTGTGTGTGTGTGTGTGTGTGTGTGTGTGTGTGTGTGTGTGCCACGTGAGCACACTCAACTATTCCATTATGGGAAAAGTGTCTTAAAAAGCAGTAATGACTATAATAATGAAGAAAGTTGAAAAGCTGTGAGCTGTAGTAACCCCTTATGGCTTCTTGAACTGTCACTAAGGGTTTTGAACTTGTTACTTCAAGCCTGTGTGATGCCTCAGCAGGTAAAAGCACCTGTTGTTCAGTCCTTGAGACACACATGGAAAAGGAGAGAGCCAAATCCCCTCAGATTTCCAAACACGTGCCATGGCATCTGCCATGGTGTGCACCCCCCACACCCTAAATTATAAATAGATAAATAAGATGATTTTTAAAAATCAAATAAAAATCTATATGTTTTAAAATGAATAATCTTGCTATTATTATCCAAAGTGGTATTTTAACAAAAGCAGAGTACACAGCCTTTGAAATACTTACCTGCCTTTTCCCCCTGTTGAGCATCTTTGGCCCCTCAGGAGCCCCCTACATCTGCATCTTACAGCCCTTCATTAAGATTCTCCTACTTGGAAGATCTCTTAGTCCTTAGCAGATGCTAACAATGGCAGTTGCCCTGTTGGAAAGTTGCCCTCTTTCATGAGCTTGCTGCAAACGCCACCAAAACAGACATGTCCAACAAAGCCACTCAGAAGACATGGCTGTGTAGCAGGCAGTTGGTCGAACAAAGGCATCCGATGGTCCCGTCTCTAGCCACTGAGGGCCTGTTCACCTGGACCACCAGGAACATCAGTTCCCCGGCAACCAGCTGACTGTTAACGCTTTCTGCTCCCAAAGAAACACTTGCTTATCCCTGCTCTCCAGTTCTTATCTCAGAGCCGGGTCCCTGTTTGTCACCAGACATTCTCCCCATCCCCATGGCGACAAGCTCTGTGGACAGGCTTCTGGTGTGGAGCTTTCTGAGGATTTTCTGGAAAGTGTAAATAGATTCTGTCTACCACTTCCCCCTTATCCACACTCTCGTTTGACCCTTCAAAGGGCTCTGGTAGATTAGGACGGCTTGGTTTCTCCTCAGCACGCACAGGCTGCCTGGCCACCGGAGGAGGAGCTGGCTCAAGTGCTCTCTAATCCTGCCCTAGAGAGCCCACTGACTTGCCCGGCTTTCCAGCTGGTGGGCGGTTTCCTAGACGCCTCTGGTGTCTCTGATTCTTCACAAGGGAGTTAACCTCAGGAAAAACATCTCCCTTTGTCCTGCCTCAACATGAGATCAGTCTTCTTATTTATTGGCTACAGGGAGTTGGTGGGTACAAGAAAGACAAAAATAAAGCCCACCACACTATTTGCTTTCTGTGGCCTAAAGATTTAAGTGCAGAATGCATCTGAGCTTGCACAGGAGGCAGTGCAAGGTGATCTGTATCCCATTTTATTTCATGACATACCGCTTTCTTTACATCATTCTCTGGATTGTATATAGGATATAAATTGACCTCAAATGATCTGGTCTTGTCTAGTCATGTTTTGTTTTTTTGGGGGTTTTGGTTTGTTTTTTTTTTTCCTGCCATCAATAAAAAATGTAAAGGCAGTTATTTCTCTATGAAATGGGTTTAGAAATGTTGTAATTGAAAAGAGTTTACCCGGGCTCGGTGGCGCACGCCTTTAATCCTAGCCCTCAGGAGGCAGAGGCAGGCAGATCGCTGTGAGTTCTAGGCCAGCCTGGTCTTCAAAGTGAGTTCAGGACAGCCAGGGCTACACAGAGAAACCCTGTCTGGAAAAAAAAAAAAAGAAGAAGAAGGAGAAGAAGAAGAAGAAGAAGAAGAAGAAGAAGAAGAAGAAGAAGAAGAAGAAGAAGAAGAAGAAGAAGAAAAGAAAAGAAAAGAAGAGAAAAGAAAAGAAAATGGCAGTTTGCCTTGTATCTCGGCCTCCTGAATCTTCAGGTACCAACTTTGATGCTATGAGTTGTCTTCTGATTCCATCATTGAACTGTGCAGCATCGTGCAGCTGTTAAGAGCAAATGAGCTTCTTCTTTGCATGTATACATTGCCGGAGCACACTGTAATTGACTCGGGTGTTGGGATACTGCTGTTCCCAAAAGGGACTTCCCATGCTGAAATTAGAAAATATTACCCACAATCCTATCACATATGCTGAAATGACCTTTTCCCCAAAGCCTCTCCAACAATTTGCTGGGATGAAGAGATTTCCACAGGGCACATTTAGGTTAGAAGCTTCCAGGATAACTTTTTGAAGCTAGAGTCTTTAGAAAACCCATTTGTGCTACTTATGAAAATACAGGCTGAGCCAGGTGATGGTGGTGCACGCCTTTAATCCCAGCACTAAGGAGGCAGAAACAGGTGGATCTCTGTGAGTTTAAGGCCAGCCTGATATACAGACCGAGTACCAGGACAGCCAGGGCTACATTTGAGTAGCCCTGTCTCAAACAAAAAACAAAACAAAAAAATGAAAAAAGGAGGGAAGGAAGGAGGGAGAGAAGGGGAGAGGGAGGGAAGGAGAGAGAGAGAAGGAGGGAGCGAGGGAGGGAGGGAGGGAGGGGGAGAGAGAGAGAGAGAGAGGGAGAGAGAGAGAGAGAGAGAGAGAGAGAGAGAGAAGAATGTAAACTTTAAGAAAAGCCAAGTGTTGGGCTAGGACTGTGGCCATTCTGTAGTGCTTGCACAGCCTGTGGGACTGAACTCAGTGCCCCAGCACAGCACAAACTGCTGCAGTGGCGCACACCCGCAACCCCAGCCCTTAGTGGGTGGAGGCAGGAAGGCTAGGAACTGACAATCACCTTGGAACTATACAGTGGGTTTGAGACCAATCTGAGCTATGTGAGACCCTGACTCATAAAAGCAAACACACAAAAAGATTCAAATGCACATAAATGTTCCTGGAAATATTATTTAGAACCACAGAATGAAGATTATTACAGCAATACGAGAAAATACATAAATTATAGTGATAATTGAAAGAAGTAGGAGGCAAACCTAGGCTTGTCCAGTGATGGAAAAATGAAAGCCCAAAAGAATGAAAGGAAATACACAGGACCAGTGCTGCTTTTTTGAGGGGATCCAAGACAGCATTCCTCTGTGTAGCCTTGGCTGTCCTAGACTCACTTTGTAAACCAGGCTGGCCTCGAACTCAGTGATCCGCCTGCCTCTGCCTCCCAAGTGCTGGGATTAAAGACGTGTGCCAACATTTATGTATGCTATATTTTTACTTTTTATTATTTGTTAATATACAATAACTTTCCTTTTTTAGATTTATTTATTTATTATTTATACAGAGTTCTGCCTGCCTGTGTACCTGCAGGCCAGAAGAAGGCAACAGATCTCATTATAAATGTGTATGAGTCACCATGTGGTTGCTGGGAATTGAACTCAGGACCTTCAAAAGAACCGCCAGTGTTTTTAACCTCTGAGCCATCTCTCCAGCCCCATATAATGAGTTTCACTGTGGCATTTCATACTTACATATAGCAATCTTTGCAACGTGGTTGGATAAATGAAAACACCTTTTTAAGAAGTATATACTGGGTATTGAATACAGGGCTTCGTGTCTGCTGATCATATACTCCACAACTGAGCTGTTTGCCATGCCAACAAACAAACAAACAAACAAACAAAACAAAGAAAAACAAAACAAAAGGCTTTGCTTAGGTAATAGTTTCACTATATTGAAGGAAAAGTTTGATTTTGTATCAAAAGTAGAACCAAAATCTCTCCTTCTATTATATGACCTTTCTAAGAATTATTTATTTAGTATGAGTGCCCTGCCTGCATGTACACCTGCACGCCAGAAGAGGGCATCAGACCCCATTACAGATGGCTGTGAGCCCACCATGTGGTTACTGGGAATTAAACTCAGGAACTTTGGAAGAGCAGTCAGTGCTCTTAACCACTGAGCCATCTCTCCAGCCCCTTATATGACCTTTCTTTACACTGAAATTCTAGAAAGCCAGCCTTGCTGATTATTTAGTACATAAGAAATCATCTAATGGCTTCATAGAGGGATTAAAATGCACGTAACTACAGGAGCCAACAGGCACTGAAGCAGTGGTCACGGCCACCTGAGCAGGGCAGAGCTGAGGTCCAAAGGCTTGTTAAAGGAATCAGTGTGTGTGTGTGTGTGTGTGTGTGTGTGTGTGTGTGTGTGTGTTCCTGTGTATATGTGAGTGTGTGTATGTAATATATGTGTGTTGTGTGTGTATGTGAGTGTGTGTGAATTGTATATGTTGTGTGTGTATGTGAGTGTTTGTGTGTGTTGTGTGTAGGTTGTTTGTGTATGTGAGTGTATGTGTGTATTGTGTGTGTGAGTGTATATGTATTGTACGTGTTGTGTGTATGTGTGTGTGAATTGTATGTGTTGTATGTGTATGTGTTTGTGTGTTTTGTATGTATGCTGTTTGTGTATGTGAGTGTATGTGTGTATTGTGTGTGTGTATGTATTGTACATGTTGTGTGTATGTGAGTGTGTATGTGTCGTTTATGTATGTGTGTGTTGTGTATGCCTGTTCGTTCTCTTTTTTTTTTAATTATGTGTATGTGAGTCAGGAGGTGTGTGCACAGAAGTACAAGTGATTGAGGAGGCCAGAGATGTCAGATCCCCCTAGACCTGTACTTACAATCAGAGCCTTTCAATCTGTGTGCTTTGAGCCACTAATTGAAATTTAAAATTAAAATAAGATAAAGACATTTGTGGATCAAACAAGGCATGTCTACAAGTTGCATGCAGCCAGCTGACAGCCAGTTTGTGAACTCCAGCACAAAAAAAAAAAAAAAAAAAAAAAACTCAGACATTCCAGCCAGCTGCCTTTTTTCCAGGTACCCAGGCAAGCAACTTCCTCCCCCACAATCCGTGTTTCTTGGCTCCCCCTTCTGCAGCTCATCCTGTGATGCTGCCACCTGCTTGATGAGGGTGATGAAGCATGGTAGTCCTCAGACTCAAAAGGGGCTTGCAAATCTGCCCCTGACTGGAAGCATTTCTCCTGCCAGAATGTGAAAGCTGGCGACGTTTTTGGTATTAATTTGTTTCTCCGTCTGTCGCTTGCATGAAGTGTGGCTGTGAGGGATGGATTTGATGCTGTTCAAATATGCCCAATTGCATCTGTAAGCCCCTTCACAGCTGTCAGATGGTGCCAGCCAGTCCAGGGCCCTGTTTCCAGCTTGTCAATCAGACTCCAGCAGCCAATGTATTTATTACTGTTTACTCCTACAACCACTGCCCTGCCTGGCACCAATAACCAGCTTCACAGGACCGGTGTCGAAACACGGCTCTCTTACGTAGGAGTGTAGCTCAGTGGCAGAGTGCTTGCTTGCCTAGCATTCCCGGGGGCCTGGGATCAGGACTATTGAGTCTGTGTCTGCCTTTGGTCTCTGGTCTAGGCAAGCTCTCCATCTCTGGAAAGTGGCTTCCTGCAATGACCCAAGTGACTTTGCCACACAAAATTCCTCACGGTTCTTAGATCCTTGGGGTATTTGACCCTTAGACCTGCACTACAGTTGACACCCCAAAACTGACCATGACTCTTGGATCCACTATGTGGCCCCGATAGGTCAGTACTGTCTCTGCTTGTTCTGAACCATGGTAAATTACATCAGCAGGCTATTATAGGATCTTGGATATTTTATCAATTAGCTAATCGCCAACCAATAAACAAACAAGTTGACACTCCTTCGGTAGCCACTTGGGCTTCAACATAGTGAGCCACCTCTTCCTGTTCCAACCAGGACCCACTGTGGTCACAAACGCCTCCTATTAGTTCTTTGTTTATTTTGGGCACTGCAGATGCTGCCAGATGTTTACTCTTAACGTGAGGAGAATTACACTACTCTTGTGGTTGGGGAAGAGAAGGGGGAGAGAAAGGCTGTGGGGCTGAAAAGCCCCTGCATAGCGCAGCCCCTGGGGCTCCTAACCCCTCCTCCCCTGCAGATGTGGCCCAGCCCCCACCCATATCACCAAGTCAGCAGTTCTATGCTCTTCCAAGCATGGAGGGTCTCACAGCCTCGGGAGCTCAGCCGCAGCACACATGGCTCACCATGTGGGGCACACGTGTGTAACTGAGGTCACGCCTGGGCTCTGCCAGCCCACACAGCACTGGGATGGAGGCTCACTGCACAACCCCTTTCTGACTCCCTCATTGACAAGATGAAAAGGGGGCGGGGGAAATCCTTTGAATAACCTGGATTATCTGTGAGAGACATTTCTCACATTTAGGACTACAGAAGATCTCAAGACTGACATCAGAACCTGACTGAGCCTTGCTCACTCACAGCCACACCCTTGTCTCCTGATCCTGTCACACTTTCAGGACTTTCTGCCAAGGGGGAACTAAGGCTAATGGCAGAGGCCAGTGTAAACACAGATCTTACATCTGAGTTCAAAGCCTTCCAAATTATAGCAAGCAACTACCTACAATCTAAACCTTCAGGAGGAAATGCCCACATCCTACATCACCTTGGACCACCCTGTCTCTGCTGCTTAGTAGCAGGGGACACTGCTCATCAGTCTGTTTTGGCCCATCCTCCTCACCGTCAATGACCTATTGACCCTGGACTCTAATAACTCAGAACATCTTTTCCCTTTCTTCCTTCTTGGTGCCAGGAAGCAAGACCCCAAAAAGGAAAGGTCCTAAGCAGAACATGAGACCCTGATTACCTGTGGCACAAGAGGAACAGCCAGATACTCCCCAGCAGCACAGCACAGCTAGGGACCCAGGGACAGGGCCATGAGTGCTGACCAAGGATGAGGAAGCGTTACTGCGTTGGCTTCAGGCCGCATACTGGATTCCTCTAGAAATACCTAGGAAATATATATTCCCAGTCCCCACATGTAAGCCATTCAGTGTGAATTCAGCAGAGATCGAGAACTGGTAGGAGAGAGGAAAACCGCCCTCAATATCTTGCTTCCCCCAAAGTTAAATAGGGTACAGAAATCACTGTGTCTGGACCCAATATGAAAACGGTGAGCCCACGCCAGGTGGTAGTGGCGCATGCCTTTAATCCCAGCACTTAAGAGGCGAGTTTGAAGCCAGCCTGGTCTACAGAATGAGTCCAGGACAGCCAAGGCTAACACAGAGAAACCCTGTCGCAAAACCAAACAAAACCAAAACAAAACAAAAAACAAAAACAAAAACAAAAACAAAACAAAACAAAAGGTGAGCCTCCTGCATCTGCCATCCATGCCGTTTCCCTCCGCCCATCATGCCACAGTACAGAACCATTCGCCTGGAAACAGAACCCAGCCCACTGCTCATTCTTCCTCTTTCTCTCTCCTCCTCTCCTCCGAGCGCTCCGAGAGCTCTGCCAAGGTGGTGTGGATCAACAACTCCCACCCTCTCCTCCAGGACTTCTGTCACTCCCCTCCCCCTCCCCTTTCCCTTCAAAACGTCTCTACTCATTTAGCGAGACGTACACACAGGTCCTATTCTCCCACGTCAACGCTGTTGCCGCCAAGTGACTGCTCCTGAGAAACCTCCTCAGACCTGAGAGGAAACAGAGTTCAGAAGAGGCAGGTGCACACCAGAACACGTGTCCTTTCAGTCTCCTTCCTAAAGATAGAGAACTTATCTCTGCCTTTATCTCTAAAGCAAGCTGGAAGGCTCCAAAGCCTTAGCCATGGCCTTCCCCTACGATCGGTTAATCCGAGACCAGGACTAAGTCATTGGAAACAATAGAGAATGTTGCTGCCGTATCTGGTCTAGCGGTCAAGAGCTGGGAATCAAGCTCCCAGGGCCTGAATCCCACCTCCGTAACTTGAGCTTCCGGAGACCTTACATAGATTCATTTAGATGAGTTACGTCCAGTTGCTGCATCTGTGGCAAGGGGGTGTCATAGTATATGCCCTATGGTGAGGGCAGGGGTCGTAAAGTACAGAGGAAGCTTACAAATCACTGTGCCTGCCACACTGTAAGTCCTTTGTAAACACTGTCATTATCTTTCTCTATTCCCAGACCTGGTCCTACCCTGATGGTCCTAAGGGGTGAATCCAGGCTGTCGCAGCTCTGTATTTAGCCAGATGTGGCCCGGCAATTACAGCAGATGAGGCAAGCTGGGAGGGCTGGGAACCCGACAAGACCACCCATCAGGCTGGGGAAGGTGCTGGCAGGACAGCCTCAGCTGCAGCTGCTGGGCAGCCGTCCAGGGTGACAGGCACTAGGCAGTGTACAAGGGTGTAGAAACAGACAACAGGTGGCAGCTCGGCAACAGCGCGAGGCTGAGGAGGGGGTGTGGCAGAGCATCTAGCGTCTGGTAGCAGGGTGTGCCTGGCAGCAGGTGGATCACAGTAATGGGCAAATCCAGAGGACTCTTCTGACATCTAGGCAGCCAGGCAACAGCAGGAACATCTGTCGTCAGATCACAGAGTGCAATGAATGAAAGGCAGACGGTGCAGGTAGGGGGGAGAGCCTAGCGTGCAGGAGCTGGAGCCTAGAAAGGCTGAACAATATCGGGACACAGATATGGGGTACATGGTAGCGGAGGCATCGCCAGAACATGCACACCCATCCAGAAGGAGGGGAGCAGGGTGCCATTGGCTGGGAGCACGGCAATGACGTGCCTAGACCCACCCCAGTCACCAAGGCAAGTATGACACTGAACTGTCCATGATGAGGGTGCAGTAGAAGTGAGCTAGGGCCTAAACATCTCTCTCTCTCTCTCTCTCTCTCTCTCTCTCTCTCTCTCTCTCACACACACACACACACACACACACACACACCATTTCCCTGTTTCTTGCCCCTTTGCACACTTTCTTGCCCCTTTGTCTATACTGATAAAGAACCAAATAAGTTATGTCAACTTTTCAAAAACTGAGAAGTACGTCCGCCATGCCCTAAGCAGCTCTTCGGATAGTGACCTAATGAGTGTCATGGGATAATGAGCCCCAGGGGAGGCAGTGCTCTGCTGCTGTGAACACTGCTGGGGGGAGGAGGGTGGGACCTCCGCACAGCCCCCGATGTGGGTTCATTTCCCCCATGGCCTACTCTTAGAGTCAACTCATAAGCACTCCACAAGCAGCACTCCGCTGTAGGAGGCTGTCTTAAGGACAAATGCTTACGGGAATCAGCCTTAAGATGACCCAAGGTAGACCTACATTCTCAGCCTGGAAATTAATTCACATTTGTCTAGATAGGTAGATTAACCCCACATTTTTATATTGACATTAACCTCTAACACACACACACACACACACACACACACACACACACACACACTTATATTGGCTCCCAAATCATGCACTTTCTTTTAAGCACTGGCCTTGGCAGTGAGCATGGGCAAAACACAGGTGACAGAAAACAGTCACTAATCCACATTCACCCCAGCCTCTAGACACATCTGCCACACTGTGCCTACCCCCTCAGGTCTGCATTGGCCCTCAGTTTTCCCCCTAGCAAGATAGTCTGGCTAGCTAGTGACTTCAGTGGCAGCAGCCAGGATGCCTCCTCGGCTTGCTTTCTGGGTTACAACAGCCAGTCTTAAACCTTGTCCAGGCTAGAAAGACGGCTCTGTGGGCAGGAATCCACACTGCCTTTGCAGTTCCTAGCACCTACATCAGGCAGCCTGTAACACCAGCTCTAGGGGATCCAGCATCTCATCCTAACCTTCATGGACACTTGCATAACCCTCATGCATTATATACACACTACACATAACTAAAAGTAACAAACTAAGCCAGGTGTGGTGGTGCATGCCTTTAATCTCTGCACTCGGGAAGCAGAGGCAGGGAGATCTCTGTGAGTTCTAGGCCAGCCTGGTCTACATATATATATATAGTAAGTTCTGGGACAGCCAGGGATACATAGTGAGACTCTGTCTCAAAACAAACAAACAAATAAATAATAAAATAAATCTTCTTGAAGTTTTTTCCCTCTCACAACCTCTTTTCACTTCAGAACCTTTTGCTCTGGGGGCTGAAGAGAAGGCTCAGCAGTTAGGAGGACACACTGCTCGTGCAGAGGACCTGTGTTCACCTCTTAGTACCAATATCAGATGACTCACAGCTAGATGCCTGTAGCTCCAGCACCCATGTGTACGAACAACACACACACTCACTCACACATACACATACACACACATACATACACATACCACATACACACATACTACAACTCACATATACACACATACCACACACAGATATACACACTCACTCATACACATCACATACACACACATACCACATTCACACACACATATGCACACTCACACATACACACATACACATATATACACACACATACCACATACACAGACACACACACACATAAACACACATAATTTAGAAAATCATTTCTAAAAAAAAAAAAAGCAAAACTTTTACTCTGAGTTTGTATAACCAGAGTATAAAATAAGTATACAGACCACACATTAACTGAATTCACTGATGAAAAAAATAATTTTTAAAAATGATTTGTTTTAAATCAATTCTTTTGTATACCTATATTTTTACCATTTATTAAAGATAAAAAGAAAATTTGTATACTAATGAACTGGATATGTTTGTTTAATTTTACATAAAGAATTACATCTTAGCTGATAGTTGATCCTGCAGGACACAGAGCATATTCAAACATTTTCAGAGTTGATTGATTTTTGATTTTGTGCTCATCAATGCTGAGAATGGCACTTTGCAAGCATATATAGAGCACAAAGCGGCAGAAATATGTTTAGAGCCACTTCAGATGTTGTTGGAAATTCTGTCTAACCCCAAGTCAAAGCTCAATGAATAATTACTGTGAAACTTGACTCAGCAACTCAAATAGCAGTTTTTGTAAATCAAAAATTCTGAAAGAACACAATCCAAAGATATACTAATTTGGCACTTACCCTCTGAGGAATGATGGTAGGGAAAAGGAAAAAAACCTTTGTTTTCCTTAATTAAATCATTGTGTTTCTATAAGAATGGGAAACTGGGGCTGGAGAGATGGCTTAGTGGTCTATAGTTCAATTCCCAGCAACCACAGGGTGGCTCACGACCATCTGTAGTGTGAGCTGATGCCCTCTTCTGCACATAAAAATGCTCATATACAATAAATAATAAATAAATAAATCTTTTAAAAAATGGGAAACTGTGTGTACAGTAAAAACACTGTAGTCTTGAATCTGAGCCGGCAGTTTCAGACATTGCTCACTGGTTTTGTGTGGCGTGATGGCGTGCACAAAGCAAGGCACATGGCATGGCTCCAGAACTAAAGCTATAGTGGAGTTGTGTGACACAGCACAGGCCCGCACTGCCAGGAACACCTGGGAATCATCATACATTTGACTTTGAAATATTTGTTTACATTAAAATATTTTATTACATCTATGCGCTTAGTTTATTTGTGTGTGCCTCATGTACGTGGAGGTAAGAAGACAACTCAGTTTTCTCCTTCTACTCAAGTGGGGTCCAGGAATCGAACTTGGGTCATCAGACTTAGCCGCAAGCACCTTTACTCACTGAGTCATCTTTCTGGCACCTTATTGTCATTGTTATCATTTTCATCATCATCATCATCGTCGTCGTCGTCATCATCATCGTCATCATCACATTTTAATCAATTTTTGTTGTGTTGTGCTCCCAAGTATTTTACTGTTTTCTAGTTTGTGTGTTTGTGTCCTTCATATCCAATCACAGGATCCCATGTGGGTCAGTTTAAGAAGCTGTGTGCTAGAGTATGCTTGGTGATAGAGAGAACATGGAACCGCTGGACATGATGGTGCATGACTTTAATCCCAGGTAGATCTCTGAGTTCAAAGCCAGCCTGCTCTATACAGCAAGTGACAGGCCAGCCAGGACTCTATAGAGAGACCCCCGTGTCAAAAAAAAACAATATAAATAAATAAATTAAGAAGGGGCCTCCTCCCAGAGCTGAGCCGGTGGTGTCTCTGCAGCATTAGGACGGTAGCTCTGTGATGGAGAAACCTTGGCTTCCAGCCCTCCTGGGTACATAAAAGGCAGGATGTTCATTATATCAGACTAGCTCTTTCTAACAGAGGTAATTCTGCGGGGATATGCACAGGTGACAGAGTGCTAAGAAGCCAAGGCCATCCAGCAGCAATCACACCCACGGGGCGGTGACACCTGACATAAAAATGGAACCATGAGAAAACTCATAGGGAGTTGCCCAGCCTTTTCCTTCTCTATCTTCTTTGAATCTTTTCCTAGGGCCCCATTGGTTAACGGTCCCATCCTCACTTGTAAGAACAAGGCTTGGAGTCGGGAAGATGAAGTCCTTGCAGATAAAGTCTGCAGTGGCTCGAATGAGATGTCCAATAGTCTCAGGCATTTAAATACTCGATCCCCAGTTGGTAGCTGTTTGGGGATGATTTGGAGTCTTGGTCTTGTTCAAGCAACTATGTCACTGGGGGGCAGGCCTTAATGTTTCAAGTTGGCTCTCTCTGCCTCCTGCTTGCGGTTGGAGATG
Source organism: Acomys minous (assembly GCF_964271855.1). Taxonomy (NCBI): domain Eukaryota; kingdom Metazoa; phylum Chordata; class Mammalia; order Rodentia; family Muridae; genus Acomys; species Acomys minous. The sequence goes on from NC_140489.1 coordinate 115,340,892, forward strand.
TGAGGTCTCAGCTGTGGCTGCCATACTGCTTCTGCCTGCCATCATGGATTCTAACCCTAGAGTCATAAGCCCAATTAAAGGCTTTCTTTTATAAGTTCCCTTGGTCATGGTGTTCTACCACAACAATAGAAAAGTATTTAATACAAAAAAAAAATCCCTGAACAGGGCCTTCTCAAGCAACTGACAAGCACTAGTGAAGACTGACAGCCCAGTGTCTCTTTTCTATATTAATCTAGGGCTAGTTTCCCATGGGAAGCATCTTCCTTAGTCTTCTTAGAGGACTCACCCAGATGGGCATAGGCCAGCCACCTCTGAACTGAAAAGGAGTCTTCCGAGTGGACAGCCAGATGCAGCTCTACAGGCGCATCATTGATCTGGCTAGCTTTATGCCAGCTTGACACAAGCTATAGTCATTTGGGAAGAGAGACTCTGAGCTGAGTAAATGTCTCCATAAAATTGGCTTATAGAAGCCAGGTGTGATAGCATATGCCTTTAATCCCAGCACTCCAGGAGGCTCTGTGAGTTCACGGCCACTGTGGTCTACAAAGTGAGTTCAGGACAGCCAAGGCTACACAGACAAACCCTGTCTCAAAAAAACAAAAAAAAAGGAGAAGAAAAGAAGGAAGGAAGGAAGAAACGAAGAAAGGAAGGAAGGAAGGAAGGAAGGAAGGAAGGAAGGAAGGAAGGAAGACTGGCAGACTGGAGAGATGGCTCAGAGGTTAAGAACACTATTCTTCTAAAGGTCCTGAGTTCAATTCCCAGCAACCATAGGGTGGCTTATAGCCATCCATAATGAGATCTGGTGCCCTCTTCTGGCTTGTTGGCTCACATGCAGTCAGAATACTGTATAAATAATAAATTTGTAAAGATATTTTTTTAAAAAAAGATTGGCTTATAGGCAAGTCTATTGAGCATTTTCTTGACCGATGGTTGATGTGAGGTGGCTCTGCCCACAGCTGGTGGTGCCAACCCTGAGCAGGTGGTCCTGTGTTGTATAAGAAAGCAGACTGAGCAAGTCCTGGGGAGCAAGCCAGTAAGCAATGTTCTGCCATGGCTTCTGTTTCAGTTCCTGCCTCCAGGCTCCTGCTTGAGTCCCTGCCCTGACATCCCTCAGTGATGGACGGTGACTTGAGAGTTGTAGGCTGAAATAAATCTTTTCCTCCACAAACTGATTTTTGGTCATGGTGTTTATCACAGCAACAGAAAAGCAACTAAGACGGTCACACCAGTTGCTACCACCTCAAGAAAACTCAGCATCACCTGCAAATAGGAGGTGTACTTTCCAGAAATCATTGTCGCTTTTAGAGGCGGGACTGGGTCTGCTCTAGGGGGCTCATGGAGCTATTTCCTACTTGATAGAAGACATTCTCTGTGCCTTGGGGAATTACTAGGAGTCTGGCTATAGACTAGGAGGGAGGTATGGTTAGCCAGGGCACCAAAACTCTCAGTATATTCCTTTAGAAAACCAGAGAGCCACTGGGCATGGTGGCCTTTAATCCCAGCACTCGGGAGGCAGAGGCAGGTGGATTGCTGTGAGTTCTAGGCCAGCCTGGTCTACAAAGGGAGTCCAGGACAGCCAAGGCTACACAGAGAAACCTCATCTTGAAAAGAAGAAGGAGGAGGAGGAGGAGGAGGAGGAGGAGGAGGAGGAGGAGGAGGAGGAGGAAAGAAAGAAAGAAAACAGAAAAGCAGAGAGCCACTTCTTCCTCTGCCTCCTCCTCTCCTCTGACTCCACTTCCCCAGGCTTTTACAAGTCCCTCCCCCCCCCCCCCCCCCCCGCCAGGAACTTGACCTTGAGCGGGTACTCTACGCATTCCAAAGCTTCTCATTCCTCCCGGACCTCCCTTGAGTTAGCCCTGATACAGGAAGTCACGCCCTTCAAGGTCCTCAGCGTAGGGTCCTGAGAATGAAAACGAGGGAGAGGGAGAGGGCAGGAGATCTCTAAGACTTGTAGAAGCTTTTTTTAAAAAGCCTTTCCCAGCATGGTATGAGAGCTGGGATATGAGGCTGAGGGAGCATGCAAAATATGAATATTCTCTGTAGCCTACACAGAGTAGCCTTCAGCAATCACAGCCTAACTGCTCAAAGGCTGCCATTTACAGGCTTCTGCGTGCCGTGTAAGTCCCCATGAGCGGGAGTCAGATCTGCGGAGTGCAGAGTTCAGCGTCTGCCCCTCCTCACCACATCACACAAACCCAGGAAGGATCTCCAGGATGAATCCCAGCCCGGCTGTTCCAATGCAGTACAAGATGTGACTGCCGTTTCAATATGAATGTGGACATTGTTGAAAAAGGCTAGCATGGCAGCCAAAGGATGCCATAAAGTCTTGGTTCCTGCAATTTCATCCCCAATACTGCAGAAGGAGAGAAGAAAGAAGGAGAAGGAAGAAGAAAGGAAGGGAGGGAGAGAGGGAGGGAGGGAGGAGGCTGATCCTCAAACTTGCTATGTAACCAAGGAGATGACCTTTCACCTTTGGTCCTCCTGCCTCCACTTTCTTTGTGCTCTAACTAAAGGCCTATGGCACCATGGGGTTTATGCAGTGGTGAGGCTCGAACCCAGGCCTTCATGCTTGCTAGCCAAGCACTCTACCAACTAAGCTACATTCCCCCACCTCAGAAATGTGTTAACAATGTAAAGTTAGCAGCAATAGAGGGTTAAACTAAGACGAACAGGGCCTTCCCAAGTGTGGAACCCCACCTAACTACACAGACCACCTACCCAGGTAATGAATATGCTAATTTGCCTTTAAAAATGCCACCATTAATTCCTTACACCGCTGTGTCCACATATGACATTCCCACATTAAAAGACCAAACTTCGTTCCCTTCCCTTCATGCACTGGAAATGATGTCCACAGGAAGCCTTACACTTTCTGCCTGCACCTATTGGAATGGCTGCTCTTAGAACATTTCTTCCAAGAGCACAGCCAGCACACCGTGGAAAACCTTGGATAGGTGGGCAGCCCTCGAGGAGCCCCCAGTGTACAGCCAGCGTCAACTTCCAGTCTTTGGAGGGAGCCACAGTGACTGGCTAGCCCCTTGGAGCCCTCGTATTCCCTGCAGCCCATCTGACAAGTGACTGCAACCAGAAAGGACATGAGTAGAAAACCTCTTGACTGAGACAGTCAGCCCATGGAATCATAAAGAAAATCAAGTTCGTCTTGAGCCTCAGACTTCTGTGAGAGCTTCTTGTGCAACATAGCTAGCTGGGACAGGCTCCAAGAAGTGACATTCACTCGCCACGCAACGTGAATGCCCTGGGATGCATGCTATGAGACTGATGGCTGAGCACACAGTAGGAGCTCTGAGAGTGCTGGCTGAGCACACAGTAGGAGCTCTGAGAGTGCTGGCTGAGCACACAGTAGGAGCTCTGAGAGTGCTGGCTGAGCACACAGTAGGAGCTCAGGGAGGCTGATGGCTGGGCTGAGCACACAGTAGGAGCTCAGGGAGGCTGATGGCTGGGCTGACAGTTCTCGTACCAGATGTGTGGGCTCCCTGACCCCAGGCCCTGCCCTCTCTCCCTTGCTCTCTGACAGATGCTCTTTGTGATTAAATATTTGCCATCTGGTTTCAACCTGAAGTCTCCCCAGCTAATGAGGATGCGGATACTCCTGTCTCCAGAGATTCACGACCACTTCCTCCCACCGAGTTCCTACCCTTCCTATTTCAGGAAATGAAAAGCAATTTCCCCCCCAGGGCCTGCTTACCCACAGTAACATAGCAGGGTTCCAAACCCAGTCCTACAGCCAGTTCCAATGTCTGTCTTCACTGCAGTAATAAGACAGATATTGCACCTGCCCGCAGAGCCTGCCCTCTGTGCTTGTGCTGTCCGTGTGTTTCTTCTGCAGGACCTTTAAACATCTGATTAAATTTCATGCTTCAGATGAGAAGTTCTGCAGATGAAAGATTATCAGACTTTCATCTGCCCTCCTCTCTGTTTGGGAGCTATTCCCATCCCCTGGGTCTTTTCTCACCCCTACCTCCCCCCCCCCAAAAAAAGTCCTTGTACCTCCTATGAATTCCTTTCCCAGGTGCTGGCCACCCTCACCTTTCCTGTCTACAGCCCACCCCTGGCATGCTTGCTATGGGCAGCTCCGAGGAGAAGAACCATGTGGGTATGCAGCAGGAGGCCGGCAAAAGCTGGGAGCATATGGGACTCCAGAGATGCTTCAATGAACAAAATGGGCCCGAGGGCTTGGGATGTGGCTCCATTGACAAAATACTTGGCCAGAATGCATGAAGCTCTGGGTTCGGTTCCAGATACCACATAAAGCCAGGCATGATAGCACATACCTATATTCCGGTAGAAGTAGGAAGATGAGAAAGTTCAAGGTCATCTCAGTTACAAAGGAAGGTCAAGGCCAGCCTGGCCTGTTTGAGATCTCATTACAAAGAAGAGGAAGGGGAAGAGGAAGGAGAAGAAGGAAGGAAGGAAGGAGCGCGAGCTAGAGAAATAGCTCAATGGTTAAGAGCACTTTTCGTTTTGGTTTGGTTTTGGTTTTTCAAGACAGGGTTTCTCTGTGTAGCCCTGGCCGTCCTGGACTCACTTTGTAGACCAGGTTGGCCTTGGACTCACAGAGATCCATCTGTCTCTGCCTCCCGAGTGCTGGGATTACAGGCCAGCTGAGAGTACTTTCTGAACAATCGTGAGGACTAGAATTTGGATCCGAGTACCCATATACAACAAGCTGGACACCCCTCACATCTCTGTAAATTCCAGTTCCAAGAGCGGTGGAGGCAGAAGGATCTCTGGGGCGTGTTGGTTTCCAGCTTAGATGAGAAACCATGAGCCTTGGGTCTTGGGAGAGACCATGCCTCAAAGGAATAGACAGAGGATGACAGAAGATACCCTACAGCCTCTGAGAGCATGCGCAGACTCACATGCATTTGAATACACAACACAAAAGTACGCTAAATAATAACTAGATAGATAAATGTAAGAGGCTGAGACCCCAGACTAACATTCCTTCCCAAGATGCTACTGTCTTGGCCCCACCCAGAAAATGGACCCCTCTCCCAAATTCATCTCTCCTGAAGTGACCAGAGTCAGTGACCAGAGAGACAGTTCCCTGCATGCCCCACCAGTTGTGCCCTACGTTTCCTTGAGAAAATAACAGGATCCAGAAGGACATGTGCCATGACTAGTCTGCACAGGTTGCCTCTTGTTTCCATATCTTGAATACACATATCACTTTAAAGATCCTGGTTGTTACAAAGAACCCCCGTGCCATTCTCACTTAGCACATCACTTGCAAGTCGTACATGCGCAGCCACCAGCGGACAGTGCTCTCACGCTCAACGACTACAATGTCACAGAAAGTGTTTTCTGAAACCATGGCTGACCCTGGGGTTCCATCTGCCTTCCCAACCCCCACCCCTCACCCACCTCCTTTTCAGGCAGCCAGGCTCTTGGAAGCTCTCTCCCTCAAGGGAGAGATGTGATAGGGAAAAGAGAGAAGACAAGCCTTGGATGTCTGGACAAGGGTAAAGTATTTAGGAGAAGCGTTTTGAGGGGGAGTGGGGCTTCTCTCTATACCCCTAATAATAAACAAAGATGACGCCTCCAGAAGGTCAGGGAAGAAAAAGAAACGAAAATGGGAACAGAGAGGCTAGTGGGTCCAGGCACAGTCCTGGATGTGAGGGGCTCCCACAGAGGGTGATGGAGAGCGTGCTGACCATGAGCCTCTAGGAAGGTCATACCTGACACCCAGAACCCTGGTCTCCGTTTGTCAGCAGCAGTGCCCCGCTCTCCCCCACAGCAGTGCCCCACCACACACACACACACACACACACACAGAGCAGTGCCCCGCGCCCCCACAGCAGTGCCCCGCCCCCCCCACAGCAGTGCCCTGCCCCCACAGCTGTCTTTCCTGGTGGGTTCATCAGCACCTCCTTTACTCCCATCAGCCTCCTAAGCCAAATTGTCCTCTCCTCATCCCAGTTAACCCTACCCCACCCCCATAATGTCTCAAGACACCTAAATCCTTATGAAAAGGAAGGTACACCCTCAACCCCACAGCACCACCACTGACTCCAATGCATCTCCTTGAAAAGAGGCTCCAGGTCCACAGCAACCACCAACGAACGAGGAGTAGTTGTCTCGGTTCCAACACAGACCTAGCTTTAGCTGGAAGGCAGGCGTCTACTCGTCCTTACAACCTAGCCTTGGGAGTTGGCCTCTTCGCCAAGCCTCTCCTTGCATAGAATGGCAGCTACGTCCTCTCTCCTTGGCGTCACCTCTGTACGTAGCCCTTTCTTCTATTGCTCCACCCGTTGCAGTGCATCGCAGTGAGGACTGGTGGGTTTGCGTCTGTGACTGAAGTGGAGGACCCTGAGACGCGGTCATGTCATTTTCACATGCCTCATAACAAACGCAGCCGACACTAGACCCCTGTTCCTGTTGTTAAATTGGACTGTGCGTCCCATTCGCTTTCTCAATTAAGAATAGAATTCCTCACTTGAAACTGTTGCGGAAAAGGGGCACCTGAGAAGGCCAGTCCAGCAAATGGCCATCAGTTCCCACCTACTCCTGGCCTTGCCTTGAGCTGTGACTCTGAACCTGCTACCTCTGTCATATCCCAACTCTGCTTGAGTTCCCACCCCTCCCCCACCCAACTACAGCCCCCCCACCCCTCCCACAGCCCCCCCCCCTCCTCTTTGCTGTTCAAAGAAGACTTAAGGTGGGCTGGAGAGGTGGCTCAGAGGTTAAGAGCACCATCTGCTCTTCCAAAGGTCCTGAGTTCAATTCCCATCAACCACATGGTGGCTCATAACCATCTATAATGAGATCTGGTATGCAGGTATACAGGCAGGCAGAACATTGTATAAATAATAAATAAATAAATCTTTTTTTTTTTTAAGGCTTAAGACAGTCTCATCCAAACTCCCTCACATTCTCATTGTTCTGCCTTAAAATCTTTCTGAAATGACTGGGTTAAGGTGGGGGTGGGGGACAGAGAATTTCCCACACTCCATCAAATCAATAAAATCTTAATTAGCAGTGCCAGAGATGGCACAGCAGTTAAAAAGCACTTTCCCCCCAAGCCTGGTGACCCGAGTTCAATTCATGGAGCTCACATAGTAGAAGGAGAGAGCTGACTCCTACAAGTTGTCCCCTGACCTCCATCCACATGTGCACTGTGGCATGCACACACACACACACACACACACACACACACACACACACACACACACACTAAATGTAAAAAATAAAATCTTAGTAGAGTACAATCTGGCGATGGCAGCAAATTTTTACATATGTCTAACTTCTGGCTTAGTCACTCCAGCTCTAAAGATCCATTCTAAGGACAGAGGTAAGCGCACCGAGAAATCCTCAGAGACGTTCTTTGTAGCACTGTTCATAAACTACACCCTTCCATCAATCGTCTTTCAGTTTCTCTTTTTTCTTTTATTTACTTTTTATTTATTTATTTTTGTTTCATTTTGTTTCGAGACAGGTTTTCTCCGTGTGGCCTCGGCTGTCCTGGACTCGCTTTGTAGACCAGGCTGGCCTCGAACTCACAGCGATCCACCTGCCTCTGCCTCCCGAGTGCTGGGATTAAAGGCGTGCACCACCACCGCCCAGCCTCTTTTTTCTTTTTAATATTCTGAAAGTCCCCAAATCCCCATTCCTAAAGTCCCCTCCCAGTTGCATCCTTCTCGTTTTTCCATCTCATTTAGGTCTTCCATGAGTCACCTAGAGAGTCTCATGAGACTCTGACGGGGAGGACGCTCTTTGAGGAGAAGCGCGGGAAGCAGGACTTGAGGAGGACCATTGTTGGGGGAGACACAGCAGCACATTTCTGATGCCTTCCCCAGCTCAGCCACACTGTTGCACCTAGGCGTGGGCACGACCCTCACCAAAATAGGTTGAAATTTTTCCAAAAGAGGAATACGTTGCGCCCCCCCCCCCCCGTGTGTGTGTGTGTGTGTGTGTGTGTGTGTGTGTGTGTGTGTGTGTTAAAGCCAAGAGAAATAATATTTTTTAAAATAACATAAACAGGACTAGGGAGATGATAAAATGCTTGCTGGACCAGAGTTTTGATCCCCCAAACTCATGTAAACACTGGGAGGGCGTGGTGATCCACCTGTGGTCCTAGCACTCTGAAAGCAGAGAAAAGGGCTTCCCTGGACAAGCTGCCTAACAGGCTCGTCCTTGTCAGTGAGCTCTGACTCCCCTAACAGACTGTGCCATGGCGAATATGGTGGGGAGCAACTGGGGAAGCCTCTCAATGTTAACCTTGGGCCTCCATACATACATGCACACACATGACCTGCACATACATATGCCCTACAGGCATATACACATCACACAGGAGAGAAAGGTAATCAACTGAGGAAGACATTTAATATCAAACTCTAGATTCCATGCATATACACACATATGGGATATGAACTATTAACTATACCACACACACATGCAGGTACACATGCACACACACACATGCTTATAAAGTAAAAATCAATTTAAAATGTTAAAGTAGAAACAAATGAGGTTGTGTGTTTCTAGCTGAAAATAATAACTACATGGTAAGATATCCCAGCGCTTATAACACACATGGAACCCCCAGGCTTTGGTTTCCCACCCTATATATGGATCATAAATTGTATACCAGCAGCATATAGGAATGTATATGTGTGGATCAGATACTGCCTGTGGGCCAGCATATAGGAACATATATGTATGGATTATAGACTCTCTGTATGCCAGCATATAGTAATGCATATGTGTAGATCATACTCTGCTGGCCCACCTCCCTGGCCGCTTCGCCACAGTGTCTGGGAAATTATCTCATAACTCATCAGCTGACTTGATGATCCACGGTCCATACACAAGCCCCTGTTGGTGGGCACTCGGCTAGATTCTAGACACTTGCTATCCCAAACATTCTATAGTAAATAAATGTCCACATTCCCATTACCTGAATGTAGGAATGTAGAAAAATGCTCAAAGCCAACATGTGTGTAAAATGTTGGCAGATACTGCCAGATTGTTGCCCAAAACAGTCCAGTTCATACTTCTACCTGTAATATGTGCACTGGTTTCACTTGAGTGAAGCCAGAACCCACCAGCGTTTGGGTATTTTCTGATATGATTTACAAAGTATGGATTTCTTTGGTGGGGGGGAGACTTCCTTGGCTGTCCTGGACTCCCTTTGTAGACCAGGCTGGCCTTGAACTCACAGTGATCTGCCTGTCTCTGCCTCCCGAGTGCTGGTATTAAAGGCGTGTGCCACCATGCCCAGTTTGGATTTCTTTTAGAATATCTGAAATTGAGCAAGATGTGCTTGAAAGGACAGATTGGTCCCTGGATGCCTGACCCCAAATTTTAGCCCAGCTGCTTATAATTTATGCTAGCTAGCTTCACATCAACTGGTAAGAGCCAGAGTCATGTGGGAAGAAGAAACCTCAATTGAGAAAATGGCTCCACCCAATTTGCCTGAGGTGCTCACTCTTTCTTTCTATCTTTTTTTTCTTTCGTGTGTGTGTGTGTGTGTGTGTGTGTGTGTGTGTGTGTGTGTGTGTGTGTTGTTTGGTTGGTTGGTTGGGTTTTTTGTTTGGTTGGTTTGGTTTTGGTTTTTTGAGGCAGGGTCTCTCTGTGTAGCTTGGCTAACCTAGCCTCACTTTGTAGGCCAAGCTGGCATCACATTCTCAGAGATTCACCTGCCTCTGCCTCCCGAGTGCTAGGATTAAAGGCGGGCGCCACCACAAACAGCAAGACGCACTTTCTTAGTTGATAATTGGTGTGGGAGGTTCTCGATCTCAGTGGGCAGTGCCACCTGATGGTCCTGCGTTGTGTAAGAGCAAGCCACAGGAGAAATCAGCACACAGTGTTCCTCTGTGCCCTCTGCTTCTGTTCCTGCCTCCAGGGTCCTGCCCTGACTTCTCTCAGTGATGGACCATGATGGAATTGTAAACCCAAATAAACCCTTAACCCTGCCCCCACCCCACCCCAAGTTACTTTGGATCATGTTGCTTTATCACAGCAATAAAAAGCTAATTAAGACATTAGTTGATAGCTGGGCGGTGGTGGTGGTGCACGCCTTTAATCCCAGCACTCGGGAGGCAGAGGCGGGTGGATGGCTATGAGTTCCAAGGCCAGCCTGGGCTACACAGTGAGTCCAGGACAGCCGGGGCTGTTACACAGAGAAACCCTGTCTTGAAAAGCCAAAAAAAAAAAAAAAAAGAAAAAGACATTAGTTGATAGCAGGTGTGGTGGTGCATGCCTTTGATTTGAGCACTAAGGAGGCAGAGGCCTCTAAATTCTCTAAGTTCAAGGCCAGCCTGGTCTACAGAGCAAATTCCAAGACAGCCAGGGCTACACAGAGAAACTCTGTGTCGAAAAAGAAAAAGAAAGAAAGAAAAAAAAAGAAAGAAAGAAAAGCTAGAAGATAAGAGACAGCTGAGTGGCTTTAGGCAATTTCCTTAATTTGTCGAGGTCTTTGGTTTCACGTCAGTAAGTGAGGCCCAATGATGACAGCCTTCCTCGCACAGTTACTGCAAAAAGCAAGTGTGTGAACAAAGGCTGAAACATGGAAGTGTTCATTCTCTTTACTGTCCTTTGGATATTTAATGACTGCTGCACTTTCTGTAAAACTATCCGTTTCTTGCTATGGCTAAACATTTCATTTAATGTTTGCATATGTGCCATGTTCCTGTGTGTGTGCCACAGCAACTTGCTGGAGTCAGGTCTCGCCTTCCACCAGGTGGCTCCCAGGGACCAAATTCAGGTCATCAGGGTTGGTGGTGAGGTTTTTACCCACTGAACTATCACACTGGGCCTTCTGTGAACTTTCTAATCGTGCCCTTTGCGTTGTTTGTATATATGTATACATACATACATACATACATATATGTGGTTATGTAAGACCAACACATATATAGATGCACATATATTTATACACACATATGCATTGATCTCCATATATTTAGGAAAGCGACCCTGTGGCCTTGGTGTAACAAGTGCTTTTTCAGCATGCCCTTGCGTTTTGACTTTGTTTAGAAAGCTTGGGGCATGTAGAGCTTTTGAAGTTGTATTTAGTTGAACACATCCACTTTCCCTTCCGTGGCTCTTAGACTTGAGTTCTGTACCAGCAGCTCATATGCCCAGAGGCGAACGACTAGAGCTGCTTCCTGTCCTGTGGAGAAATGAAATCAAGCCCATTCTTACACTACCGCAGTGTTCTGGGTTTTAGTCTTGGTCTTTCATAGTCTCTCCTCTTCCTTCTCTCTCCCCCCCCTCGCTCAAGAACAGTTCCAATAAGGATGCTTCCCTGGTAAACAGGGCTCAACAGCTTCCCACTGCCTGTGAGCAAGCTTCACAGCACAGGCATCTGACTACGACACCAAATACGCTTGTCGGCTGCTCCATCCCCACGCGTCCTCTAGTCCAGCTCCACCCTCAACATTTCCTGAAGAGCAACCCCCCAACTGTCCCCACTTCCTCCACTGCCCAAACCTGCCCATCTCTGTTTACTAAAGATGGCCCCCTGTAAGCAAGGCACAGTGGTGCACGCCTGTAATCCCAGCACCCGGGAGGCAGAGGCCGGCGGATCACTGTGAGTTCGAGGCCAGCCTGGTCTACAAAGTGAGTCTGGGACAGACAGGGTGACAAAGAGAAACCCTGTCTTGAGGGGGTGGGGTGGAAGTCCTTATTTTTTCAAGATTCACCCCGCCCAAGCACCCCTTCCTGTGATGTCTCCTTCAAGTCACAGAACTCCACAGAGCATTTTGTTTTTCTTCTCTTGGTACATGCATCTGAACTTCCTTACAGGATTGTTAGTGGTATGTTTCCCTCAACATCACCACGGACTCTATGGGGAAGGGGGACTGAGAGCTGCGTGTCTCTCTCTCTTCTCTGCATCTGCCTCTGCTCCACACCCTTCCACTGAGGTGAGCCATGCACACAGTCAGGCTGGGGAAGCCAGTGCTCCACCATCAGTAAACCAAGTAAGCCAGGCACGGGGCTGGAACCCATAATGGTAAATATGGGTTCCCCTTTGTGCTGCTGGTCAAAGCCTACCTCACTCAAAAGAGGACTTGGGTGGATGCTCTCCACCCAAAGTCTCTGATCTGTTGTCATACCTTACTGTCTCCACGGACATTATGTGGCAGCAACAGCTCAGCGGCCAATCAGACTCCCGCATCATCCCATTTCAAGTCCAAGGGGGAAAAAAAAATTCATGCCTCACTCCCTGCAGCCCTTTTCTGTTCCGCATAGGATGAGATGCCCCTCTATCCCCTTAGTCAACAGCCACTGCCACAGAATGTGTTACTCTGATTGGCCAGGCTGAGCTCAGCGGCCAAAGCTGAAGATTACGCAAGCCCAAGGACACAGTGCACAACCTGGCATGAGTCCACAGAAGGAAAACAAGGTGCCACTGCCAATATAGGCAAGACCAGAAGCTTAGGCTCTGCAAGATGGTTCTGTGGGAAAGGCACTTGCTTCCAAGCCTAATGTCCTGAGTTTGATTCCCCAGGACCCAGACGGTGAAAGCCGAGAACGGACTGCACAAGCTGTCCTCTTCTGACTTCCATACCTACACACACAAAATAAATAAATAATAATAGTAACAGAAGCTGCTGTACTGAAATAACAAATATCTGCTAGCAGAACGCAGAACATTACTGTCCTACCGGAAGAGACGGGCGGGCCGGAAGCCCCCCGCCCCCAGCTATTTCTCTCCTTTCGGTCCCTCTTCCTTGCCCTAGAGGTAGTTCCAGCTTCCAAGCACAACATGGTCCCCCAAGGTTTGTGGCTCAGCCGCAGGACCAGTGTGAACAGATCTTAACCAAACCCCAGACCAGGAGATGGCTGGCGTGGTCCAGTCAGCTCCAAGTTATTAGAACCAGGAGTCCCAGTCCCAAGAGTTGCAGGCTTGTTTATCTTTGTTGGGGAAAAACTGTAGCCAGAGCCATAAATCATTGCCCAGCTGGATGGCTTCATTGAAATGTTTGTTTAAACAATGAAATCTCCTGACAGACTGAAAATAGAGAATGGATCTCCCTGTCCCTCTTAGGCCCAGTCTCACAGGCTAGAGCTAAGTAAGGGCTTCGAAGAGGGGACTCCGGATCGGTTCCCCACCCCCAATATCAGCCCCCAAAGAATGAAGCCCCAGCATAGCTAATCCGAAACAGCAGATAATGCAAAAGCCATGTCTATCAGTCTTTGAAATACAATCTCTGGAGTGGTTCGCATTGGACGTGCCTTCTGAATGCAAGTAGCATTTCTCCACTGATGTGAACATGGAGGCACAGGAGGGGCAGCTGCTGGAGGGACGGATACTTCATGAGGCACGTCAGGAATGCTGGCTCTACCCTGACCGGCTGGAGAGTGTGGGCAGATAGTTTCCAATCTCTGGGCCTCAGTTTCCTCGCTCGTGTGTGAGGGGGTTAGACAGGGTCTTGTGTTTCCTTTCAGCTCTTGCATGCTGGGAATGCTTGCTGTGGATTTTACAGTCACGAAAGAAAACCTAGATAAACAGGAAGGGGTCAGGAAGAGAGGGACAGAGGGAATCATGGGATGTTGAACTAGATGACTCCTTCTGGTCTGTTTCTTCCAACCTCCGATGTTCTCTTCCAAGGCCTTTGCCCCTTCGAGGTGTAGAAAGCAGCTGGCTAAGTGATCAGCTGACAGAATCGTAACACGGACATGCGCATTCTGACGAGGAGGCAGTGCATGCGCACTGATCCCAGGATGGACGTGGGCTGAATCAGACCTCAGACCACAGAGCCTGTGTTCAAGTGCTTTATGGGAGCGCTTAGGACTGATAAGGCTGGATGTGGGCAAGAAAGCACCCAACAGGCAAGCCACTACCACCATCTCCTCCTCCTCTTCCTCCTCCTCCGCTTTTTCCTCCTCCTCCTCATCTTCTCCTTCGCTGCCGCCCTCTCCTTCCTCCTCCTGCAGCTTGCTCCTCCTCCTCCTGTTTCTGCTCCTCCTCTTCCTCCTCCTCCTCTTCTTCCTCCTCCTCTTCCTCCTCCTCCTCTTCCTCCTCCTCCTCGTCTTCTCCTTCGCCGCCGCCCTCTCCTTCCTCCTCCTGCTGCTTGCTCCTCCTCCTCCTCCTCCTGTTTCTGCTCCTCCTCTTCATCTCCTTCCTAAAGCAGACAACAGAGGTCTGTGCCTTTCTAGATGGGCGCTGTGACCCTGGCCCTGTGATAGCAACCATGACCTGCCTGAGATAGGAAGTGTGAGGTGGGTCATTGGGGTTCCCAAGTGTTTTTGCGAATATAGCCACCTGTAAGATGCATCATGGTGGCCTCGGAAGTACAGCTGAGTAAGATCAGGGCTCCTGGTCTGATGAGATTTTCTAATAGATATGTCAGTTGATTCGCTGGATTGTGATGGTCATGGGGAAAGGAGGAAAAGCCTCCCAAAATATTTGCTAGTGGTTACTGGCGGAAGGGCTGAGTAGTGGAATAGCATCTGTAGGTAAGGTCTGAGGGGCGTCTAGGGTGGGATTTTATGTGTGGGGTCTAATGGAATGTTGGGGAGCTCATTGGGTGTAAAGTGGGATCATAATCAGACATGTCTCAGGAGGTATAATGGGGTGAGGGAAGCAAAGAAGTTGTCGGGGTATGTGGGATTTACTGACACCGCAGTCTTTCCTGAAAGCTCAGACAAGCTACGTTCTTCCAGTTAATGTGGTCGCATAACGCCCTATAGCAATCGTCTGTAACCCCTTGATAAGAATCTGTTGTTTTATGGCCATTTGCATTGTGTGTGGCCCCCTTTCCAGGCTTCAGGAGCTATGGGGATGCTGGATGTTTTCCGGCCATTGCTCCTGCATCCTTCCTATTCAGCCCATTTTCCCAGCACGGCCCGGGGCTGGCACTCTGTAAGCTCTCGCTAACTATTGGCTGGACCCATGGGTGAAAACAGGATCTATAGCTGGGTGGTAATGATACACACCATTAATCCTAGCACTTGGGAGGCAGGAGCAGGTGGTTCTCTGTGAGCTCAAGGCCAGCCTGGTCTGCAGAACAAATTTCAAGACAGCCAGGGCTACACAGAAAACCCCTATCCCCGCCCCCCAAAAAAAGAGAAAGAGAGAAAAAATAGAGTCTATAATCAGTTTATCTCCATAGTAATCAAGCTGTCCAGTCTAGCAAAGCATAAAAGTGTCCCGCTCCAAATCCCCAAATGAGGACCCAGAAACTGCAAGGACATCTCTGTGACCTTCAGGGTATGTTTTGTTAGCCTGGCTGGCAATCTTAATAGTCTAAAGGGAGATGTTGCCATCTAGTGGCTAAAATGGAGAAGTCACTGCTCCACTGTTACCCTCAACTGCCTAAAGGGCAGTTCCTTCCCTCAGCCTTCTGACTGACACTCGGGTAATTGACCTCAGCTTTCTCCACTACCTCTGGAATGGAGCAAATAGGGGCTGGAAGGTGGAGATGGCAAAGCCCTGTGCAGGACGTCCCCGCCCCTTCCAGGGCCTCTCCATCCAATCCTGGGGTTCCTGGAAATCAGAGCCACGCTCCCTGCCAGCCTTGACCAAGGCTCAGCTCTTCACTTTGCAGCAGATCCTGAAGTGGAATCTTCCTTCTTCCTCCATCCCCGAGCCCCAGGAGGGACCAAAGAAGGGGTAGGAGGTGGCAGGACTATGGCGGGGAACGATGCTCATCCTGAGAGCGATGAGAATCCTCAGAGGGGCTTCGGGGATCTGATCTGCATCCATATATACCAGTGCCTGGTGTTTGGAGGATACACTGGACCAAGCATAAGAGCGGGAGCAGAGGCAGAGATGGTAATGAAGTGTAGAAAGTCAAGTCAGTTAAATGGTATTTAGGAGAGTGATGTTGAGGAGTGCCTGGTGGTGGATAGAGGGGAGAATGGGGCTGAGGAGGCAACAGCATGGCTTGACCTGTGTAACTAGAGAGACGGAGGGCACCTTCTCCTGTGTGTGCAGCCCTGCCTCGGACCCAGGTTGAAGGGTTCACTGTAGGCTATGCTGAGCTGAGACGCCAAAGGGGCCTCAGGGAGAGATGTCAGGGGCCTTGGAGCCAGAGCTGCAGTCACAGTAGAACGTGGGCTTATGGCATACCTTCAGGAGTCCTGAACGTGCTCGTCATCCGGGATGATAACATACGGGCATGAGCACAGTTGCCAAGGAAGTGTGAAATGGTGGGAAAGGGACCTAGGCTAAAACCCTGAGAAACTGCAACATCCAGGCACCACTGGGAAGGAACTAGCAGGCCACAGGCACAGAACTATTTACTGGGACATGGCCTGGCAATAGTGAAGACACAACACGAACCTCGTCGGGATCCCCCCATCTTTGCTGCAAAGGATGACGTCCTTCAATCGTCTACAGTCATATGCACCCCACCCACGGGGGTGGAGCCAAGGAGGATACAGGATGCTAGAAGACACAAGCACAGAGATGGAGATTTGCAGAAATTACATCGTGGGTCATACCTGAAGGATGAAAATGAAGGAGAGAGGTACCCAGAGGAAGGGTGTGACACATGCAAAGGTTTCTACCACTATGGCCGGGTAAGAAGTGGGTATATAAATAATAAATAAATAAACATTGGACAGATTTCATCTGAGACAACCTGGGTTTCGTTTGTGGGAAGTTTTAAATTCTAAGTACAGTTTCTCTTTTCTTGGCATATATTCATTACACTCAGTAATGGGTCTTATAAAAACATTTTCAGAAGGTGTGGCTAAGTGGTAAGGAGCCTGTGCAGGGTGTTCAAGGTGCTGGGTTTAATCTCCTGTGCTAAAAACAAAAAACAAAATCAAACATGAAAACATTTTCTTACAAAGCGACCATTGACCATTATTATCCCAATATCCCCCTTTTCCTCTCTAACCCCTTTCATTACTCCCTTCTTCCCTCAGACATTTTTCCTTCTCTTTTCATTGTGTATTAATTACTTTCACATATTTATATAAAATCTAGGATCTACAAATGAAAAAAATATATTTGTCTCTGTGAGCTTTACTTATTTCACTTAACACAGTGATCTCCAAATACATCCATTTTCCTGCAAATGACAGCGTTTGACTCTTGTTTGTGGCAGTAAAACTGTCTTGTGAAAAATTTAAAACTCCTCTGTGTGTACATTCCACACTTCCTTTATCCATTCATCTGTTGGCAGGAGCCTTTGCTGATTCTACACTTGGCTGTAACACACGGTGGTACCAGTATCTTCATGTGGTAGTTTGCGTGAGAACAGCCCCCTCCTCAGGCAAGTCCTCAGTTAATGAACTGTTTAAGAAGGATTAGAAGGTTCAGGAGGTGTGAACTTGTTAGAGGAAGCGTGGAACTGTGGGTGTGCCTTGAGTTTCAAAAGCCCATGACAGCCATCCTACCCCACCCCCCAACCCCCACCCACACCCCTGTGGATCAGGTTGTAAAGTCTCACCCCCATGCCTGCCCCCCACCACGATGACAATGAACTAATTTTCTGAAACTGTAAGCCAGCCCCAGTTAAATGTTCTCTTTCATGTGAGAAAATCATATCCCACTCTCCACTCTACTGTGGAGAATGTTCTGTCCATTGTCTAGATCTGGGTAGGGGTTTAAGGTTTTACTGCCTGTATTGTCCTTGGCTGGTGCCTTAGTTTGAGCGGGACCCCTGGGCCCAAATCTGCCTATCATAATGTTCTACTTGTAGGCTTCTAGGACCCTCTGGATCCTTCTACTTTGCCATTCTCCCATGATTCTCTCATCTAGAGTCCCACTAGAATGTCCTCCCCTCTGTCTCAGTTTCCTGGTAAGTGAAGGCTTTCGTGGTTGCCTCACCTTTGACCATGTCCCCTGGAGGGGGAGACCTGGTGGCACTCAGAGGAAGGACAGCAGGTTACCAAGAAGAGACTTGATACTCTATGAGCATATACAAGGGGACAGTTTTAGGGGAGGGGAATAAGGGGAAAATGGGAGGGAGGGAAGAATGGGAGGATACAAGGGATGGGATAACCATTAAGATGTAACAAGAATAAATTAATAAAGGAGAAAAAAATGTTCTCTTTTATAAGAGTTGCCATAGTCATGGTGTCTCTTCACAGCAACAGAAGAGTAACTAAGACACTCTGTGATACATCAATTAGAGTCCTTTGGGTGGGTGTTTAAAAGTAGTAAAGCTGAGTTATATGACAAATTTACCTCTAGTGCTTTGAGAGACCTTCAAAGATGGTTTCCATAGTGACTGGACCACACCAGTGCTGCATCGTCCCCAGCATTTGTTGTGTTAGTTCTCTGATGGTAGCCATCTGGAGTAAGACAGATCCTCAACATAATTTTAATTTGCTTTTCCAGATGGCTCATGATGGTAAACCTTTTTTTTCATATATGTTAGCTGGTTGTGCCTCAACTTTGAGTCCATTTTACTAGCCCAGTCATTGTTTGGGTTGTCTGTGGGATTCTGGTTTGTCTTTTGGTTTCGGTTTCTTTGTTTTGTTTTGTTTTTTAATTCTGTTGTTGTTTTTTGTTGTTCTGTCTTGTTTTGGAGACAGGGTTTCTCTGCGTAGCCTTGACTGTCCTGGAACTCACTTTGTAGAGCAGGCTGGCCTCGAACTCACAGCGATCCACTTGTCTCTGCCTCCCGAGTGCTGGGATTAAAGGTGTGTGCCAGCACTGCCTGGCGAGTTCTTTATATATTCTAGATGTTCTGTCAGGTGTTTATCTAGCAACGATTCTCTCCCACTCTGTGGACTAGCTCTTGACCCTTACTGTATCCTTTGCTGTACAGAAGCCTTTTAGCTTCATGTAGTTCAGTTTCTTTGCTTGGATTTTATTTCCTGGGCCACTGGAATCTTTTCAGGAAGTCCTTCCCTGTGTCTGTTTTCCTCTACCGTCTAGAGTTTCGGATCTAAGGTGAAGTAGCCTCTGATCCGTTTGTAGTTGGTTTGCATGCAAAACGAGAGATGGAGACTGAGTTTCCTTCCCTATATGAATGTCCAGGCTGTCATTGTGCTGGTGGATGTTTTGGAATCTTTGTCAAAAGTCAGGGCAGAAAAATAAATCTGATTATCAAACTCTTTGTGAAACCAACAAAAAGAAAAGGGAGAAGACTCAAGTTAATAAAAATTAGAGGTATGGCTAGAGAGATGGCTCAGCGGTGAAGAGCACTTGTTTTTTCAGAAGACCTGGGTTCAACTCCTAGCATCCACATGGTGGCTCACGCCATCTCCAGGGATATGATACCTGACCCCTTGGGCACCAGACATGAGACCCTGTCTCAAAAATAATAATAATAAATAATAATAACAATAGAAATGGATGACTTTCTAGACAAATATGATCAACTGCCAAATTAAGCCCAAGGAATATAAGCAAGCTGAGGGGACTTGACTGTGTGGGGTTCACTTCTGGGTCATCTCTTCTGTTCCACTAGGCTACATTCTGTTTTCACGACTGTACTGTTTTGTTACTATGGCTCTGAAGGAAACCTTGAAATCAGGTACGGTGCTACCTCCAATATTGCTCTTTCTGCTAAGGATTGCTTTGACTGTTCTGAGTCTGTTATTCTAATGGGTTTGCTTCATTTTGGGGTGTGTGTGTGTGTGTCTGTCTGTCTGTCTGTCTGTCTGTCTGTCTGTCTGTCTGCCTTGTGTTCTATGCTTGGATTCAGCCTTTGTACTTAGGATATTGGTCAGATTATTTTAATCACTCATATTCTTTCAGGTGAAGCGTTTGCAATGTTCAAGCAGGACTAGGTTGCAGTACTGTTGATGTCCTTCCTTTCTACTAGACTGGAAGTGTAGCTTAGTAGCTAAACTCAAAACCCACAAGCTCGGGGCAGCAAACAGAAAGATCACTTGAGCCCACCACAAGTTCAAGATCAGCCTGGGCGACACAGTGAACTCCTGCATCAAGAAGAGCAATTCTTGGATTGCTCAGTGGGCAAAGGGACTTGCCATCTAGTCAGGCAACCTAAGTGCAGTCCTGGGGATCTACACGGTGAAAGGAGAGGTCCGACTCTGGCAAGCTATCATCTGACACACCACACACACACACACACACACACACACACACACACACACATATACACACACACACACACATATACACACACACATACACACACACACACATATACACACACACATACACACACACATATACACACACACATACACACACACACACACATACACACACACACATACACACACACACACATACACACACACACACACACACACACACACACACACACACACACACACACACACGAATGCCTCTATCAGGGCCCAGTAGAAAGTAAGAGTGGAAGATGCTGCTGGATGCCTGCAATCCCAGCACTTAGGAAATGGAAAAAAGGAACTCAAGCACATCCTGGGCTACAGATAGTGTATTCTAGGCCAGCCTGGGCTACTTGAAACCTTGTCTGAAACCATAGTAACAGCCCAACATCCTGGACTACAGATAGTGTATTCTAGGCCAGCCTGGGCTACTTGGAACCTTGTCTGAAACCACAGTAACAGCAACAGTAGCAACAAAAAGCAGGACAAAGCTCACAAACTACCCAAAGCAAACAAAGACCAGCATGAGAGGCACCCGTCCTCCCAGGGCCAGAGGTGAGCCCAGGGCTTCACACGTGCTAGCCGAGCACTGAGCCCAGTGTGCATGCTTTCACTATAGTTTTCAGAGGCAACTCATTTTGATGTCACAGGAGGAGAGAGCAAGCTTATATATATATATGCCTATAGAAACCGACTTAAGCAAAACAAAAAGGAGAAATGTTTTGATAAAGTACATGTGCTTGTAGGTCCAGATGTCCAGAACCAGCGCTCACCATCAAAGACAAGACAAGAGGTGACGGAGGAGAGAGTCACAGACTTTCCGTTTCATCTCATCCCTGTGGGAGCTTGGACTGTGAGAGGGATTAAGTTTGTGGGTGGAAAATATAAAAGCTGTATGTGCTGGTGGGTCTGGGGAAAATGATCCTCCAGTAAGGAGAGGAACCAGACAGGGCTGCCACAGCCCCTCCCACGTTATGTATAATGAGGGAAGTGTAGCCCGAGGAAGAGGAGGGGTCGGGCATAGTGGAGTGTGACTATACTATGATTCCTAAAAGTTGGTTTCTGTTTCTATATTGTATTGTATTTATGATGCATTATTTTTACAGTTATTAAACAAAGCATAAATAAGTATCACATAAAAGACACTAAAGGTTGAAAGGTCTGCTTATTTATTTATTTGTGTGTGGTGTGTGCGTGGTGTGTGCAGTGTGTGTGGTGTGTGTGATATGTGGTGTGTGTGTGTGTCTGTCTGTCTGTCTGTCTGTATTTGAGTATGTGGTATGTGGTGTGTGTGGTGTATGTGGTGTATGTGGTGTGTGGTGGGGGGTATGTGGTATGTGGTGTGTCTGTCTGTCTGTCTGTCTGTCTGTCTGTATTTGGGTATGTGGTATGTGGTGTGTGTGGTATGTGTGTGGGGGGGAGCCTGACTCTTCCATCTGCCTTAGTGTGTGAGTACCTCACTCGGCCACCTAATGACTGAAACAATGGAAGTACGTCCCTCTTATGTGATGACAGACTGCACAACGGCATGGAGTTAATTGGATCTTATTTCATGAGGCACAACTGTTTTGTGATTTTTTTAGCTAGCTTAAACTCGTTAGTAAAATTTGTTCTACTTTGGCTTTCTTCTATATCTGTCTATTTAAAGTGAAAGAAACAAAGTGACTATGAAAACACTTCTAGGTACTATTTACCAAGATTAGGTAGAGAGTTAGAGGGACATGTGATGAAAATGTAACATTTCCACCATGAAATATGAATAGTCTTTTCTCCTTAAGAAACAGACTGGAGCCAGGCGTGGTGGCGCACGCCTTTAATCCCAGCACTCGAGAGGCAGAGGCAGGTGCATCGCTGTGCGTTCGAGACCAGCCTGGTCTACAAAGTGAGTCCAGGACAGGCAAGGCTACACAGAGAAACCCTGTCTTGAAAAACCAAAAAGCAAACAAACAAATAAATAAACAGTCAGTGTTTCATCAGCTTATCAGAACTCTATTGATCTCATTTTTATATGCCTTCAATCATTTTTGTATCTCTACAACTTGTATTTATGTACCTCAAAACTTTTCTTGGAGCTAGAGAGATGGCTCAGAGGTTAAGTGCACTGTCTGTTCTTCCAGAGGACCTGAGTTAAATTCCCAGCAACCACATGGTGGCTCACTACCATCTACAATGTGATATGATGCCCTTTTCTGACCTGCAGATGTACATGTAGGCAGAATACTGTATACTAAATAAATAAGTAAATCTTTTTTAAAAAACTTTTCTTAACATCTTCTAACCTTTAAAACTTGCACTTACCATTTAAACACTTTCTGAGACCCTCAAATACTTTCTTTATTACCAACTTTTAAATACTTTCTTAGACCGTCTAGCATTTATAAAATACCGTCTTGGTCCTTCTAATATTTTACATTCCCCTAACTTAAACTTTCATATCCTCAGACCTTACATAAACTTTATATTATTCCTTTTCTCCAGTTATTCACCAATTTTACACCTGCAGTTAATTCCTAGGAGCAGCCATCCAAATGAAAGACTAGTAAAAAGTTACACTGAAATCTGTCTACCCTTTTAACATGAAGCCTGTGAGCCAGGCAAGCTTGTCTGTCTTTTTAAATAAGAGAAGATACCTAATACCTAATAGTTTTAACAATCTACTAAATTGACTAATGAACTAACAGTGGGTCTAATTTTCCCCTAGTTGTCAAGCTACCATTAACTTGGCCATCAATATGATCAGAGACCTGAGAAGGAAAAATTGTAACATATATAATGTAATATATGTATGTATGTATGTATGTATGTATGTGTGTGTGTGTGTATATATATATATATATATATATATATATATATATATATATATATATATAATTAAAATGACAAAGATGACTAGCCAGTCCACCACCTAGACAGTTGTCTCACCCAGGCTCCTGTGATTTCCTAGTATCATGGGCAAAGGCAGTCTGGCCATCAGGCACAGAAGACGAGAGGCTGTTTCTGTGGAAGAAGAACACGAGAGATTGACCTCACCTCGTTTTCAGCAACGTGAGAACTAACTCTCCGGATGTCCAGCTTGTTGTCCACAGTCTGTGCTGGGCCTAGCAGCCAGTGAAACATTGAGGCAGTTTGCCCAGTGGGTAGAATACCACAATCCAGCGTTGTAGTCATCTGCCATGCCAAAAATCTTCTCGGAGACCTTAGGAAGTTAGGATGTGGGAATCTCTGTCCTAATTACTTTAACTATATTTAATGCCATATTCATCAGATCTCTGACAAGCTTGAGGGCCAACATATCTGAGCTGAATCCTTGTCTGTCTTTAGCTGTATGCTATAAACCACATCCTAAAAACTTAAGACCGGATGTCATGCCTTATAACCTGCAGGTAAGTGTCTGCCTATAGGATAATCTTTCTATTTTTAGTATATCTGAGTTGTTTACATTGACTGATTAATTTAGAAAACACCCATGGTTAACTGAACTTGTATCTAATAAAACCATAAGTTGCGGTTACCCTAACAGTTTGTGATAGTAGCTTTTTACAAGAACTGGAACTTTACATATCATTTTTAAGAATTACATAAGTACAGCATCTTAAAAGAATTGATATGTGTATGCTGTAATCAAAATATAACCTTCCTTCACTGAAAACTGACCATCAATTTGTATCTCCCAGCTATATATGTAATAATTGAGTCATTTACCTTTGTTTAATTTTTGAAACAAACATAGGAGGCCAAATAAATCACCTCCTGGCAATCAGTCATGACCATAAGCACAGCCAAAGATATTTTAAGAATACAATCGTTCATGAGGCAACTGATAATCTGCACATCTCAACTATTTTTAACAGTTAATAATAAAATCGACAACCATTAAGTTGGAGCTCCTTTACATCAGCATCAAAATCTCTACATATGGGGCCTGGAAACTTTTCTGACTCCCGTACGGCATATCATTATAGAATGCAACAGTTTTCTAAAAAGAAAATTTATCAGTGTTACTAACATATTTAACTCATAATTTACAGAAGTTTCCTTTAAGTCACTAGTACTCTGTATTGACTGCAAAGGGCATAATTAATACAAATGAGTCTTTTTGTGTTTGTTTAAGAGTGAAGCCATAGCTGGGCGGTGGTGGCGCACACCTTTAATCCCAGCACTCAGGAGGCAGAGGCAGGTGCATCGCTGTGAGTTCGAGGCCAGCCTGGTCTACAAGTGAGTCCGGGACAGTCAAGGCTGCACAGAGAAACCCTGTCTCAAAAAACAAACAAACAAACAAACAAACAAAAAAGAGTGAAGTCATAGAGTATAATAATTTTTAGAAGTCAAATCCAGAATTTTAACAGTGTAAACAATTGACTATCTCTATAGTTAATATATCTCAACTTAAAGGTATCTTCAGAATCACTCATTTTTCAAATCTGCAATATAATAGTCTGTTAATTTGAATTGACTTTATAACCTTAAATTTTTACCACCAAATAAAGAATATTTTGAACCAGGATTGAATCACATAGCATCTCTGTTACAAATGCACATGCACTCATATATTTTAAACAAGAGTTTGAACCTAAATTTTAAACATCACACTTAATAAGCAAATTATAAATCCTTAGATAAGAGTTCACAGATATATGCTGGAGTTTCAGTTTCAATACCTTTATTAAAGAAGCATTGGTTTAAATTTTGTCTTTAGCTGGGCATGGTGGCGCACACCTTTAATCCCAGCACTCGGGAGGCAGAGGCAGGCGGATCGCTGTGAGTTCGAGGCCAGCCTGGTCTACAAAGTGAGTCCAGGACAGCCAAGGCTACACAGAGAAACCCTGCCTTGAAAAACCAAAATAAATAAATAAATAAATAAATAAATAAATTTTGTCTTTTATAAGTCTAGTATTGTCCTAAGTTGGCTCATTTCATTTGCTATTTAGAGTGGCGCCAGCCTTAAATTATGAGCTTAAATTAACTATTTGTAACAGATGTTAAAGATTTTTAACCATATCCAATAACCAATAATTTATAACCAATATATACACAACAGTAAATTTATATCTTTAAAGCCAATCAGAAACAAACATGTAGTAAAACAGACAAAACTTTCTAGAAGTTTTTTCCTCGCTCTAGTTTCAAGGGAGGAGCATCTTGCCGCCTGCCTGGTTAGCACATTACAGTTCTCATTAATCTTATAGCATAATTTTTAAAGGATCTTACACCTACATGTTAAATGTTGTGAAAGATAATAGAGAATTAGGACTGTCTGAGTTTGGCATCCTGCCCAGGATGTTTCTGCACACAAGCCCCTGTTGAAAATGCACAGACCCCGGGGCTGGAGAGATGGCTCAGAGGTTAAGAGCATTGACTGCTCATCCAGAGGTCCTGAGTTCAATTCCCAGCAACCATATGGTGGCTCATAACCATCTATAATGTGATCTAATGCCCTTTTCTGCCATGCAGGCAAGCGCTGTATACATAATAAATAAATCTTGAAAAAAGAAAAAAAGAAAATGCACAGCCCCCATAGTGAAAATTATGCAGAGCCCATTGCTAAGGAGTCCAAGGAGTGACACTGCTTACCACCCAATCCCTGGAAAGAACCATCACATTAGCTCCCACTGGTCAGCCACCCCACCCCACCCCATTGTGGGTAGTGACTCTGCACTCACCACGTTGAGGCTTCCAGGCTTGCTGGAGTTCAGTACCCATCATTAGGAGTTCAGTCAGCCCTGGGCTTGTTGCCAGTTTGATCTGGGCAGGAAACTCCCAACCTGGCTCCAAGGACAGAGCTAGTTTATCAGTTTTTTTTGATGTTTCTTTTTCTTGAGAATCTTTGAAATGAGTTAAAACTAATGACCAGCAGATGAATTTTGGCCCTTTTTTCTCCTCCCAGAATATAAAACATAAAACAATATTTAAACAATTAAGTAAATTTTCTTAAAATTGTCTGTCATGAGAGAAAAGGGAGTTGTTACCGTTTGTCATTAAATCTAGAAGGATGGGGGCGGTCTGTCCCATCGTCCATCCAAGTCTCAGTCAGATAAAGGGCAACAGAAAGATGTAAACACTAGACAAAGAGTAACAGAAACTGAGTTCCCAAGATCCAATCTGAAACAAAATGTCCGAAAATGGGACATCGACCGCACACCATGCTGTGGGAGCGACCCACCTTGTCCCTACACATGAACCTCCTTAGGTTCATCACAAAGGGGCAGTCTGTCCCCATCCATGGAATCAGGAACAGCTTCAGACTTCCTGTCATCTGGCGCATCCAATCAGCAGACTTGATCATTAGCTCTACACAGTCATTTTGAGTAACCCTAACCACAAAGTGAAAGTAAGAGCGAGAGCCAGACAAACAACAAATAACAAACACAACACTTACCTCCAGCTTAGACTCCCATTGGGTCAGAGGTCTTGGGGGTCTTCGGGGGGTTCCCGGCCAATACACCATATGTTATGTCCAAATTTTGAGAGACTCTCTGAACAGACCACCCAAGAGTCAAGTCCAAATGCAACGGCAAGGAAGTCTTTATTGTAGGTTCGAGCCCAGGACACACCTCCTATCCACTGACTTAGCAGATGCAGGGAAGCGGCCTCGAGTCTCAATTGAGAGGGTTTTTTTAAAAATAGGTTTTAGACAAAGAAATGGGTTTCACAGTATATGATTGGATAGCATTTGGGCAGAAAAGCTGCAAGCAGGCAGTTACAAGTCTTGGCGTTTCCTGGTTGGGTAATAGGTGTGGGGGCCAGTTGGCCTATAGAAAAGATTGGTTGAAGCAGTCATGGGGGCATTAGGAACTTTGGCCTGGCTTCTCCTAATTGGTTGTTGCTATGTGCCAGACCACCTGCTGGTCAGCTTGACCAACAGAGAGTATAGTTGGACTTTCCCAAGGTGAGCTGATTGTATTACTAGGGAATATTTTTCTGTTTAGACTAATTTGTGGTTTTTCTGGAACCTGGGTTCAGCCCTTGGCTAGGTTTAACACAAAATGAAGTTTCTTTTTCAAAATGGACTTTGTCTGGGCCTTACACTCCTCGGCACCGCAGCTCGTGACAAACATCTCTTGGACCTCAGCACATCACTGGGATGGAAAATGGATATTAAGGAACCAGTGTCGCTGCTTAAACACTAGCTAGGGCCATACCTAAGTAATAAAGTCTTTGTCTCTGACCTCAGTCTTTTGTCTTCTGCTAGCATCTAGCATCCATAAAATAAGGACAAATTAACTTCTTAACTTGCAAGTGTACCCCCTTTTATATTTTTAACACTCTTATCAAATGCTCTCATTGTAAATGGTATCTCATACACACACACACACATACACACATACACACACACATACACACACACACACATACATACACACATTTCCATTTATTCAAGCTATCATCTGTGAAAGAGAATAATTTTCTTTGCTTGTTTTTTGAGACAGAGTCTCTCTGGGTAGCCCTGGCTGTCCTAGAACTCTCCTTGTAGACCAAGCTAGCTTCGAACTCACAGCAATCTACCTGCCTCTGCCTCCCAAGTACTAGGATAACTCATGTGTGCCACCACGCCTGCCCAGCTGAAAAACAATAATTTTAAGACACAAATTAATATAAAACTTTCAATAGCAGCAGTATTAAGAAAGGGTTTTTTTGGCCGGGTGTTGTGGTACACCCCTTTAATCCCAGCACTCAGGAGGCAGAGGCAGGCGCATCACTGTGAGTTCAAGGCCAGCCTGGTCTACAAAGAGAGTCCAGGACAACCAAGGCTACACAGAGAGACCCTGTCTCAAAAAATCAACAACAACAAAAAAAGGGGTTTTGGGGGGGAGTTGTCTGTTATTGTTTTTAATGAGCAGTAGATGACAAGAGGAATGTTTTACACTGAGTGGTTAGGAGAGGCCTCTGTGAACAGGAGACATTCAGATGGAGTCTGGAGCGGGGGAGGCGGAGATACAGGACAAGCAAGGGAGAACACCTTCCAGGCAGAAGAAACAGCATCTACAAAGACCTGAGGCTGGCAAGAGCTCATGACCTTTAGGCAGCTTGGTGTTTGGTGAGGATGGAACACTTGGTCAGATCTAATGTAGCGGTTCTCAGCTCCACTGTCTTTTAAAATCTGCCCAAGATAGCCAGGCATGGTGATGTGTGCCTTTACTCCCAGCACTCCGGAAGCAGAGGCAGGCAGATCTCTGAGTTCTAGGCCAGACTGGTCTATAAACAAGCAAACAAACAAACAGGGCTACACTGAGAAACCCTGTCTCTAAAAATAAACAAATAAATATATAGGGCCACACAGAGAAACCCTGTCTTGAAAAGCCAATAAACAAACAGCTACACAGAGAACCCCTGTCTCAAAAAACAAATAAATGGGCCTGGTGGTGCATGCCTTTAATCCCAGCACTTGGGAGGCAGAAGCAGGCGGATCGCTGTGAGTTTGAGGCCAGCCTGGCCTACAAAGCAAGTGTAGAACAGCCAAGGCTACACAGAGAAACCCTGTCTCAAAAACCCAAAATAAATAAATAAATAAGCAAATAAATAAATAAATGTAAACTCTACACAGAAGCTTACTAAAAATACAGGTATCTCAGCACATCCCAGATCAACTAAATCATGTTTAAAAGTAACACACCTTGCGGGGCAGTGGAGGCACACGCCTTTAATCCCATACTGGGGTGGGAGACTTCAAATTTTGAGTCTAACCTAAACTTCATGCAGAGACTGTCTCCAAATGAGCCAGGACTGAGAGTGAGGCCCAGTGGCGGGTCACATGCCTAGGCACTCTAGGCGCACACGCCAGCACCACAGGAAAAGCAAAAGGATTGGGGATGAACCATTAATGACTTCTAAAACATCTCTTTTTTTTTTTTTTTTTTTTTGAGACAGGGTCTCTCTGTGTTAACCTTGGCTGTCCTGGACTCTCTTTGTAGACCAGGTTGGCCTTAAACTCACAGTGATCTGCCTGCCTCTGCCTCCCAAGTGCTGGGATTAAAGGTGTGTGCCACCAAGCCTAGCTTAAAATATTTCTAGATGATTCCAATCCATAGCCAAAATTGAATCTGGCCAGTGGATCTTTGTAGGAGTTTAGATTTTATTAAGGCATTTGGATTGGAGTTAAGCAAGGGTTAAAGGCCACTGAACATATTTAAACTGGAGAGTCTGCTCAGAACTTCCTGTTCCTGCAGGGGACCTGGATTTAATCCCCAGCATCCACATGGTCATTCACAACCATCAGTAAGTCTAGTTCTGCAGAATCTGACCTCCTCTGACCTCCTCGGGTACCGGATACACACATGGTGCACAGACATAGATGCAGGTGAACACACAAAATAAAATAAACAAATCTTTTTTTTTTTAAATCACTGTAGAAATAAAAATAAGACTCCCCAAAGGGGAGGGGAGTGGGGGGAGGATGGGAGGGAGGGAAGAGTGGGAGGATGCAAGGGATGGGATGACCATTGAGATGTAGCAAGAATAAATTAATAAAAAATAAAAAATAAAAAAAAAGACTCCCCAAAGGGCTGGGAATGCAACTCGGTCAGTAAAGCAGGAAGCTGTGGATCTGGCATCCAGCACCACCCAAAGCAGGCATGGTACCACAGCCTGTAGGCCTGTGTGGTGAAGCCAAGGCTCTCCTGGGCTGTACAAGGCCCTCTACCGCCCTCTGGTGGTCCGTGGTGAAGAATGAGATTATGCAAACTGGCCTAGGTCTGGAGCAGCAGTGGGTAGCCTAGTGGGAAACTTAGCCTAGTGAGAAGCAAGATTGGCGAGTCGAGTGAGATCAAAGCATAAAGGTAAAATTAAATCTTGTCCTTCTCCCATGGGTATTGAGGAGAGAGGGGTATTTAAAATCAGGACCGAGGATCGCATCCATATGTATATGACAGAAAAAAACTCACAGTGCCTTAAACATGGTGGCTTGGTTACCCTCACACAGACAGGGAATCTGGAAATACGGTCATGCAACATCTTTATCTTTCCCCCATGGTGACAAAAATGACTGCCATGGCTCCTTTGTGATGGCGTTCACAGTGGTAAGAAAGGATAACGTGTGCATCGTGGCCGGCCGGCAATGATAACATTCGCAGAGACTGCCCCCCCCCCCTTTTTTTAAATATTTATGTATTTATTATGTTTACAGCGTTTTGCCTGCATGTACACCTGCAGGCCAGAAGAGGGCACCATATCTCATTACAGATGGTTGTGAGCCACCATGTGGTTGCTGGGTATTGAACTCAGCACCTTTGGAAGAGCAAGCAGTGCTCTTAACCTCTGAGCCATCTCTCCAACCCCTGCTGCTTCTTTTTAACTGGCTAAAATGGTAACATCTTCCCTGAAAGAGAAGGCAGGAAAGAAAGGATTTAACTTTTACCAGACTTTGCCATGCAAGGCAACAAGGACGCTGGGACTTCTGAGCTAGGGAGTGACACGCCTTTAATTCCAGCACTTGGGAGGCAGAGGCAGTCTGATCACTGTGAGTTCGAGGCCAGCCTGGTCTATATATTGAGTCTGGGACAGGCAAGGCTACACAGACAGACCCTGTCTCGAAGCGCCCTTCCGCCCCCCCAAAAAAAGAAGGCACAGCTGAGCCAGTGAGACGACTCAGCAAGTGAAAGCACATGCTGTGAGCACCTGCGGTGAGTTGAAGCTCCAGATCTCACGGTGGACAGAAGAAGCCACACCCGGAAGTCGTCCTTGGAGCTTTGCCTGCTCACTGGCACATATGAAAAATTGAGAAGAAATGATAAAATACAACATGAAATTAACAGGACAAGTAAGGGATCAATAAAAGGCTTGCTTTAGGGCAGTAATTCTCAACCTGTGGGTTGTGACACACACACCCCTGTGGGCCAAACAACCTTTTCACAGGGTCGCATATCAGAATTTTACATAATAATTCATAATAGCATCAAAATTACAGTTATAAAGTAGCAACAAAAATAACTTTACGGTTGGGAGTCATCACAACATGAGGGCCGCAGCACTAGGAAGGTTGAGAGCCACTAGTTTAAGGGCACTATCTGCACAGAGCTGTGGGTGCAGAGATGGGCCCTGGAGCTTTTATGTAAACCATGTGTTTGTTTGCAAGGCTAAAGAAGTGTGCGTGAGCAGATGTCGGCTTCTGTGTACTGTCTTCACTCGCCGTTGTGCCCACGGTTGTCCTACATCAGCAAGCATTTGCTGAGCCCCTGCTTTTGTACACGGTGTCATGTCGGGCACTACCAGACAACACAAACAGGAAGGAAGCACAAGACCTACCCTCTGGAAACTTCCAGACAAGAAAAAAAGAAAGCATGTGTTCTTAAGCAGCAAGGCTGCAAGTTAATAAAATGCCATTAAGTTATGAAGTTCGGAAGTAGAAAGGGGCCAGAATGGCTTGCCCAAGAAGGTGACACTAGACTTGATGTCATTTTTGTAGCTTAAAAAAAAACCTTTTAGGTGTGTGTGTGTGTATGTGTGTGTTATGTGTATGGTGTGTGTGGTGTGTGTATATGATGTGTGTGTGCGTGTGTGTGTGTGTGTGTGTGTGTGTGTGTGTGTGTTATGTGTATGGTGTGTGGTGTGTGTGTGTGTGATGTGTGTGTGTGTGGTGTGCCTGTGTGGTGTGTGTGTGGTTTGGTGTGTGGTGTGTGTGGCGTGTGTGTGTGTGTGTGTGTGTGTGTGTGTGTGTGTGTGTGTGTTGGAGAGATATGCCACACTGCTGCAGCATGTAGAAGTGACAGACAGAATCTAATCCAAGCTGTCAGGCATCTTTACACACTGAGCCGTCTCACTAGTCCACCCTTAAACTTGTGATCCTCCTGACTTCACCTCTTGAACCCTTGGATTATGGGCATGTACCACTATGCCTCCTTTAGATGATTTCAGGGGCC
This sequence comes from Acomys minous, assembly GCF_964271855.1. NCBI lineage: Eukaryota > Metazoa > Chordata > Mammalia > Rodentia > Muridae > Acomys > Acomys minous. The sequence continues at coordinate 115,372,721 of NC_140489.1, forward strand.
AAACACGAGATTTGTGCACATGAGGTAGGCACACACACTCCCAACTGAGCTACATGCTCAGCCTGGGAATAAAGTCTTTAAAAAATCAACGGGTGAGCCGGACATAGTGGCCCACGCCTTTAATCCCAGCACTTGAGGCAGAGGCAGGTGGATCTTGGTGAGTTTGAGGCCAGCCTGATATACAAAGGGAGTTCCAGGACAGCCAGGGCTGTTACATAGAGAAACTTTGTCTCAAAAAAACAAAATAAGAAAAGAATCAACAGGTATGTCCTTGGGTAGTTGGCTAGAAAAGTGGATGAAAACAAGCCTAGGGCAGAAGACAGGGCTCTTATAAAGAAATGGATGGCTCAGAGGTTAAGAGCACTGGCTATTCATCCAGAAGTCCTGAGTTCAGTTCCCAGCAACCACATGGTGGCTCACAACCATCTATAATGTGATCTGGTGCCCTCTTCTGGTGTGCAGGTGTATGTGCAGGCCAAACACCGTATAAATAAATAAAATCTTTTGAAAGAGAGAGAGAGAGAGAGAGAGAGAGAGAGAGAGAGAGAGAGAGAGAGAGAGAGAGAGAGAGAGAGAGAGAGAGAGAGAAAGAAAGAAAGAAAGAAAGAAAGAAAGAAAGAAAGAAAGAAAGAAAAAAGACAGGCTTTATTTTGTTAGACTACAAGAACTTATTGAAATCATAAGGATGGGGTTACTGTTAGGTGTTAAATTTCTACATGTGAACGTATGTCTGAGTTTCATATTCATGCGCCTGCTGATGAGCACATGTATGTTTCACTGTGTTACAGTCTGTGCTTTGTTGCTCCTTGCTTGCTTCTTTGGAGCCCAATGGTTGAAGCCAAGGCTTGTCGCGGTGGTACCTCCAAGCCCAATATGCTTTGATAATTGGTTTCTTTTTAAGACTTACTTGTTTCTAGTGTGTGTGTGTTGCTCTTAACCACTGAGCCATATTTTCAGGCCCAACATTTGGTTTCTTTATGTGTACAGCCGTGAAAAAATTTGGTATAGGTATATCTGTCTATGGCCAGCAGGTGGCGCCACAAAATCACATGTAGCCTGGAAAATGCCCTCTTCCAATAAAGCTGTATCTCAGACCTTACTAGGCTTGGAAAGATCTCCAAAACTTACAGGGGCTGGAGGGTGCTCATGAATCTCAGGCATAAACATTGTTTACCACTGTGTCATCTTTCCCATCCAGTATAATTCCCTTAAAAAAATTAAAGATCGAAAGTATGTAGTGACTGGGGAGACGGTGTAAATCAGTGAAGTGTTTGCCATGTAAGCACGGGGAGCCATTTGGATACCCAGCACCCACGTAAAGGCTAGCTGCAGAGCACACACGTTCATTCGGTGCCGAGAAAGCAGACGCTCCGGAGCTCTCTAGGCAGCCAGTGTAGCCAGATTGGCAAGCTCTAGATTCAGTGAGATCCTCATTCAAAAACTCCAGGGAAGGGGCCGAAGTGATGGCTCGGTGGTTAAAATTGATTGCCGCTCTTACAGAAAACCCAGATTTGGTTCCTGGTGCCCACACGGAAGCTCACAACAGTATGTAACTCCAGTTCCAGGGCATCCCGTGCCCTCCTCAGAAGCCTTTGAGGGTACCAGGCGTGCACATGAGGCAGGTGTGTGTATGTATGCGTAGATACGCACACAAGCAAAACACTCACATTCATAAAATAAAAATAAGTAAATCTCAGCTGGGAGCCTGGTGTGGGGGAAGTGTGCATACCTGTAATCCCAGTACTCTGGGAGGGTGGAGGCAGGCAGATCTCTGTGAGTTCCAGGGCAGCCTGGTCTACAAAGCGAGTCCAGGACAGCCAAGGCTACACAGAGAAACCTTGTCTCAAAAAAACGAAAAATAAATAAATAAACCTTTTTTTTTTGTCCTTTAACTGTGTAAAAATATTCCAACGTGATATTAACTCTGGGACTCTTGCTTCCAAAGACATGCTTGTATTTTTCCCTATATCCTGAAGACACCAAAGATCCTCCAAAGGGAAGGCACGTCTCTAGTCACAAAGCATCTGCCTTCTAAGGGTTTTTGTACTTAGGCAGCAAGTCCTAGAAGAAGCAGCAAAAGAGAGCGGAGGAGGAGGAGGGACAGGGGTAGGGTGACTTTATCTGGCAGGTTCAGGATTTAGTGCAGGGGTGAGGGGCTTGCTGCCATCTTGCTTCCTCATCATGTCCGTCACTCAGTTTGGCGTTTCACTCCAGAGAGAGCTGCACACTGTCAGCTTGGCTCTGCGGCTGCTGATACTCATACTTTCTTGAAATCGAATGCATTTCCAATTGCTGTCTTAAGCGAATTTTGCTCATTGTGTCATAAAAATTGGGCTCTGACAAGGTTTCTTCTGGAGGTGGCACACTAAATATTCTCATAGTTTTCCTTTTATTCCTCTTGGCATACACGAAGAGGCCAAAGCTAACAAGGATCACTATCAAGTAAACATTGATGGCCGTCGTTCCAGGCTTCATGGACTGTGTAATCAATAGAGCCGTCATCATCCATCACACCATAACTTCCAGCCATGGGATAGGACAGTCCTCCCCCACCAGGCGGTCCACATTCCCAACGGTGACTAGGCAGCCACCCGGTCCTTGGCCCGCAGAGAAGCCTGGGAAGACGGCGGAGTCCCACACCAGGTCCCCCCCCCCTTTTTTTTTTTTAATAAGGTGGTGAGTGATAAATGAAGACATATCTGATGTCAGCCATATGCATACACACACAATATATATAGTATACACACACACAAATATGTGTGTGTGTGTATATGTATATACAATTGCTGAAGTGCCTGCTCTATGGGAGACACTGGAAACAAAAGGAACCAGAGGAAATGAGAAGCAGAGAGGCCAGCAGACCGGCAAAGGCCTCACAGGAAGTGGATTTCACAGTCACACTGCCAGAAGTCACTGAGAGGTCAACAAAGCAAGTTGATAAACACTGGAGCACCCAGAAGGCTCCACCTGCTCACAGTAGGCCTCTGGCCCTGATCTTTTATCCTGGCTGACTTTTATCTGACACCTGGTGTGTGCTGGGAACTGTGAGGGATGCCTTCTCTGGACACGGAGACTGAGAAACGCGTTTGTCGAACAAGGTTGCTGAGAGACGGCGTCTCAGACTCTGCTTTAAAGAGATCAGCAGCCCTGTCTTTTCCCTTCCACTCCACTTCTCCCCATCAGTGTGAGGAGTGTTCGTTTAAGCAAGGGGGGCCCCAGAACTGGAGTCCGAGGAAGACCCTACTGACCTATATAGGACCCCTAGCACCTCCCCAGGGCTTCTAACCATGGTCGTTAGGCAGCCTTTCACCTTTCTCAGAACCCACACCTGTGACCTTGGCTCACCCTGTCCACCACCACAGGCACCCTTTACAAGCCTATCCAGAAAGGAGGAAGCCTCCACTTGCCTATAGACTATCATTACTCTGTCCGTTTCACCCAGTCACACAGAAAGTCCCTATGTGCTTGCTTTACTGTAAGCCTATTAGCTCCCTTTGGTTCACAAAAGCTCAGCTTCACAGCAAGAACTTGGACCGGCAAAGATCGACTCACAGTGACCAGTCCAGCCAGCTGCTCATCATGAGGAGCCGGGAATGTAAAACGCGTTAATGGCCTGGGTGAGTCGTCCTCTCACAAGACTGCACGCCCTTCCCCACCCCCCCCCAGACCCCACTCCCACCCCCTACCGCCTGGCCCTCCCCCATCGTCTCCTGCCTCTGAGCCTGGCTTGTCATTCCAGCACTGGTCAAGAGTCCAGGGCAGTCTGAGGAATTCCTCACACTTCAGAGGGCCCTCGGCAGAGCAGCCTTGCCTAGGCTGTTGCTCCCACTCTGGGCCCCACGCACACTCTCACACTCTCAACATCCGATGTGGGCTCACCTTACTCTCCTTGCTGTAGCCTGAGACCACGTCTCTCCTCTTCCCCACCCCAGAATCTACACATGGCCCAGGTCCAAGAAACCATGGACCCCTAAGAGGTCACATCGGTGATGCTCTTTTCATGCAGATAAAAATAACAACTCCGTCGAGTAACTCTTAGATGCCAGGTACCCACTGGCCCTAACTCCACCCCATCAAGCTCTGGATTCTTCAGTTGTCAGATCCCTCTCTCCCTTCCCTCCCCTCCCCTGTTGGGGCTCATATGCCCACAGATCCCTGGGGGCGACACAGAGAGCCCACACCATTCCCCATTTGTGAACACTGGATGAGGAAGTAGCTACAATAGGGTAACTGTCTTGCTCAGTTCCTGTTTCGGGAGCAAAGATGCCAAAGTCTGTTCCTTTTTCTTATGAAAACTGTAGGGGTTTTGAGAGCCCAAATTCCCAGAACCGTTGCTGATGCTGTGAGCTGGCCACATCTGAAGGGTCTGCCAAGGCTTCCTGGACCTGCTCCTCATGGGTGATTGTCTAGGGACACTTCTGGGAATGACGTCTTGTATCCAGAACCTTCCCTCATTTAGGGGCAGATGCATTAGGACAGGCCTGGCTTCAGACTCCTGTTTCCTCCCTGGGCCTCAGTGGGAAGTTACTCAGAGGAGAGTCCCTCCCCAGACCTTTGTCTGGCTACTTGGATGGCCTGGAAGGGGTAAAATATAAGCTGCGAACTTGGACCCAGTCGCTGTGTGTGTGTCAGCTTGGGAAACTCCCAGGTCTGTCCTGCTTTGAGCTTAAAGCCCTGGGGTTAGACAGCTTAGCAAAAAAAGCCATTGCTGTCCTCAGCCTTGAACTAGTCACTTATAAACCCTAGCAGAATGACCAAACAGCACCAATTTCGTGTGAAATCAGAACCTCGTAGACAGTTCAGGAGTACTGGGCGTGTGGTGGTTAGGGGCAGTGGGAAAACAGCGCTGTACAATAAACCCGCATCAAACCTAGGGCTAAGGTGGGAATGAATGTAAGTCAGGTGACCTTCTTGGGAGATCAGTGCCTAGCCCTAGGGACCAGGCCTCCCCATCCTGGATCTGGGTAGCAGGTAGCCTGTAGGTGCTGGTGCCACATTGGCCAACTTTGCCTCTGGCCTATGTTGCTTGTATTTGGCCTGCCGAATTCCTTCCTTACCTTTCTAATGCATTCAACAAATGGTTAAGCAGTCCTCCGTGCTTCCGAGGTTAGCACTCCACTAGACAGTAGGTCCCCAAAGGCCCTGCCTTTGTCAACCTAATGTCTAACGAGGAAGATAAACTTAAAGACACTTGTTGACAATCCAGTGTGAAAGGAACCATCAGATAGGCCTTGGAACTGGCAGAGAGTGAGAGATGCTGGGGGTCAGGGAAGAATTCATAGACAGTAGAAAGAAGATAAGCTGGGTGACCAGTGTGTGTGTGTGTGTGTGTGTGTGTGTGTGTGTGTGTGTGTGTGTGGTCTCTGCTGTCATAACGTGGGCCCCGGAATTTGAACTCAGATCATCAGGCCTAGCCTCGAGCTCCTTGGCCTGCTGGGCCAGCTCGCCAGCCCAAGAGCTGTTATGGATTGGAAGGAGAGCCTGATCAGTCTACAGGAAAGGGAAAGTCTAGGAAAGGGTATGTGGGGCCCCACCGGAGCGCCTCCATCTACCTTCCTCCGCCTCCTAGTGCCACAACCTGGTCAAACATCTTGGTTCCATTCAGAGGAGGGGAGCTTTGTTAGCTGACTCTCAGTTTCCACCCCTCTCTTGTGCCTCCACAGCGCTGCGCAGTCAGAGAGGGTCCAGGGCTCAGTACTCACTCCAAGCCTTCCTTGCCCTCCCTCTCCATCACCTGGCAGCGGCAGTGTCCAGTGCCTCACCCTTCCACCTCCAAAACGGGAACTCTGTGCCTTAAGGTCTTCGAAGTCCAGAGGGAAAGAGCCTAGAACTTTTGGTGTCACTGGCCACAGCTTTCCAAAAGCCTTTGCTGGGCGTGGGGGTGGGGAAGTTGAGGGGAGCAGGGGACAGGTCCAGTGTAGCATCTGCAGAGGCTGGGGGACCACTGTGCAGCTAGCTGGCCTTCCCAGGCGCTCTCTGGCCTGCAGAGTCTGAAGAAACAGACTCTGCTTCTCTCCAGGTTTCACCTAAGCTTTGAGGACCCAGAGGGACAAGAACGCTGGAAAGGAGGGGGAGTTCCCTGGTCAGTGCCAGGAACGAGCACGCGGACCGCTGGCCCCTGGCCCTCCCTGCAGGCTGCGGGTGCCCGTGCCTGCGGGAGCGCGCCGCGGGAGGAATTCCAGCTATTTCCTCTGCGCCCCACGGTATGTGGCCTGCTCGCCTCCTGCCGCGCTCGCGCGGGCCCTGTCACCAGCTGACTGCCAGCTGCCCCTGCCTCGCTGTGCTGCTCCGGATCCTGGCCAGCCACCCCCTCGTCTCCGGGCCACTAAACCGGCCTTTCCAGCAGCAGCAGCAGCCTGAGACCTGTGCCACTGTGCCAGAACCTGTCCCTGGCCCGCGTGGAAAAGTCGGGCGGTCACAGCGCCCACGCGAGTGCCGTGCATCTGGGTTTGAAGCTAGAAGTTTCTTAACCTAGTTACCAACCCTCAGTTTCCCCGTTGCACAATGGTGACCTTGGCCTGCCTCATCTGTGTTGCGACAAGGTTAAGTGAGAAAAAGAAAGGTCGGGACAAATGTCAACTGTGTTTTCGATTCTTGGGTCATCGCTACGGTTATTTTATTTTACTCTCCTCACAAGGTGCAGCCTGGTTCGTCAGTGGAGCAGTCGGGGCAGGCTTTATTCAAAGACCTGCTGGGCTGACTTCTGCTGGGCTTGTTCTAGATTGGATTCTCACTTTTGCACTGTCTGTCTGCCTGTCTGTCTGTCTATCTCCATTTGTCAAAGTTTCCCAGGCTGATCTCGAACTCCTGGGCAATCCTCCTGCCTCATACCCCTAGTGATGGAATGACAAGCCCCTATGCTCTCATGCTCTCTATGCCTGTGCTCTCATTTTTTTGTGTTTTGTTTTCGAGATCGGGTTTCTTTTCTCTGTGTAGCCTTGGCTGTCCTAGACTCGCTTCCTAGACCAGGGTGGTCTCGAACTCACAGAGATCTGCCTGCCTCTGGTCCTCATTGCTATAAGCATTGCCCTCTTGAATCACAATCACTGCTTGGAAGACAGAGAGGTCAGTTATTTATATATTTGTAAATGACGTCATCGCCATCTGAGAGCAGCCAGAAAGGTGGTTGGTGGTTAGGAAAAATTGAAGGTGAAGACGGAGATAACAGGTCTGCACACTTGGGAGTCGGTAGTTTTGTGTCTGAAAAGAAAATTGCCACAACGAACTCTCTGGAAGCCTCTTTTCCTACTACAAAGAAGAGATTTTGTTGTCTTTTGGCCTTTAACCCTTGCGAGTATCTGCAGAGACAACCCAGGCAGCCAGGGCAGGGAGGAAACAGAGACAGATGGGGGGGCCACCCACACCTGCCTCACCACGCCCACAGCTGTGGCGCAGGGAAGTCGGGAGTTGGAAAGCCCCGGGGTTTCACCAGGCCTAACCACCGAGCTCTTCGCACAAGCTGCACTGCACAGAGGAGCTGCAGCCTGGCATTTTCCCTGCTTGCCCTCTGTTTAGACTTTGTAACTTCCATCCCAGCCTGCGCCCTAAGGCCAAGCACCAGGCATCTACATCGATGTGTCCCCCAACCCCCCTCCCCCTCCCCCACCCCCACACCGCAGTCCCTACACAAGCAGCAGCCACAGGCCGCATATATCCAGGTGGAGACGGAACCCGAGAGATAGGTACTATAAATATCCCAAGCCAGCAGCATGTAGTCTGAACTTGCAGGCAGCGACTCCCCAACCGCCTGCTCCTGAGCCGGCCACTTCCGGCCATCAAAGCGTTGCAAACCAGTCTCTGAGGTGGGAGGAGCAGGCGTCCTCATTATCAGTGGCCTGGGTTTCCTCTCTTCCCCTAACAGCCTCCTCAGGCCCAACCTGAGCCATTATCCTCAGCGCTGGGCCCAACATTCCTAACTCAGAAATGCTCGGGAGCTTTGTCTCCTCGCCTTATTTTCTGCCCACCAGGGTATGCTGGAGGTGGCCAGTCTCTAAGAAATGCAGGCTGCTTTTTGAATTGGTGAGAAATGTTCTTAGTTTAGAAGGGAGAGGAGAGCGGAGGTGTTCCTGAGTTGGTGGAGTGCTTTATTCACTAGCATGCCTGAGCCCTGGCTGCCTTCAGGTACATTAACCAGGGACGGTGGTACAAGTCTAAAACCAGAAGGTAGGGGCAGGAGGCTCAGAAATTCTAGACCATCGTCTGCTACATGGCAAGCTCAGGGCCAGCCTGGCCTGGGATACATGAGCCCCTGGGTCAAAGGTAAAATATGACAGTCAATGTTTGCTTGGAGGCAACTGACGTACTACTGGCAAGGAACCGAAAGTCTATGCAAAGAGGGGAGGCAACTCTACCAGAAAAAAAGGGGTTAATGAGGTCTCACCAGGGAAGCCCAGGGACTTGGGTACAGGTTTTCTGTTCAGCAGCCCAGTGGCTTGGAGAAAGGGAAGAAGAAGTGTGGCAGGTCTGAAGATAAACTGAACGGATCTAAAGCGCCATTCTTCAAATGGGGCTGCAAAAATAAACTTTAAAAGCAAATCCCTATTTAAAGTAGAGTGGGTAAAAGTCTTCTAAATATACAGGCACAGCCTTCTTCAGTAGGAGAGCCAACTCTGGACGCGGCTGGAAAGCCACTCTGCAAGCACTAATCCTACTTAGAAGAAGGTGCTGTTACCACCGCCCCGCCCCCAATTTTACAGACTTTAAAATGGAGGATAAATAGACATGAAGTTCTAGCCTTTGGGAGGCTGAGAGGGAGTGCCAATGTGTTCTAGGCCAGCCTAGGAGAGAGAGAGAGAGAGAGAGAGAGAGAGAGAGAGAGAGAGAGAGAGAGAGAGAGAGAGAGAGACAGAGACAGAGACAGAGACAGAGAGACAGAGATTGCGGGCGGGGTGCTACTAAGGACAACTTATCTTGTTCCAGGGTCATGTGTTGGTCTGTGTTGTGGGATAATAGACAACACCATTTCTTTTTTTTTTCTCTTCTTCGCCCCCCCCCCCAGACAGGGTTTCTCTGTGTAGCCTTGACTGTCCTGGACAGTACAGGGTTCTCTCCCCTGTACAGCGTCTGCAGGGATCCCCTTGCCAGTTGCGTCTGGCAGAGGCAGGTGAGTGCAATTGGCAGGGTGTCCTCATTGCGAAAGACAGCCACAGACTTCAGGGGAGTCATTTCCAGCTTAAAGAAACGGTGGTGGCACCAGATAGTGGTGGCGCACACCTTTAATCCCAGCACCAGGAAAGCAGAGGCAGGCAGATCTTTGTGAGTTCGATGCCAGCCTGGTCTACAAAGTGAGTCTAGGACAGCCACGGCTACACAGAGAAACCCTGTCTAGAAAAAAAAAAAAAAGGAAAAGAAAAGAAAACCTAGTGCAGATTGACTTGTCAACCTGGATCACACTTCAGGGAGTATAATAACAGGTGGTTTATTCCCAATGTAGTTAAGCCCAGTATAATTGGGGGGTTGGGGGGGGTGGGACTTCCACTTCCTCGTGTAATGCAATCTCTCTTGCACAAGGAAGCATAGTTACATTGAAACTCAACTTAAGGTGTATGTCATTTCTTCCAAAAGGATAGGTTCTAGAGATAGGCGGCCTGTATAGCTTAAGGCCCTAAGGCTCTGGCCTGGTTTCAGTCATACAGATAACGTAGAGGTCATTGGGGCTATTAGCCACTTCTGGTCCTGGTTGTGGGAGTTTGGGGGAGCCTCTGGCTATAAGGATCATTGAGATAATGACCCACCTCCGGTCCTGGTTGTAGGAGCCTGATATGGCCTGGCCCAACAGATCGCGCAGACCACCAGATGCTAATCGCTTCCCCTGAGTGGAAGAACAGGCCTTTTATTTATTCCCATTTCCTCCTGTGCTTAGCATTCCTGCTTTCTCTGGAGATCTGTGGGCTCCAGGACCTTCCTGCTGTGCTCCCGACACACCTGGACCACATTCACTGAACCTGATGGCTTTCCAGAAGAGCCCAGAAAACCTGCTGTGTAGTCACAGTTTGTAAAAGGGAATGCCCCTAGTAACAGAAGTCCAGATGGAGTCAGACCGTGGTACTACCAAGGTGAGAGTCGGAGCCAGGCCAGCCCTTCCTGTGTGCACAAGGCAGCCAAATGGTATTTTTTGCTAAAATTGACATAATAAGGCCAGGAAACTAAGAAGGAAACAATGAGACTGGGGGGGTATGGGGGTCCTCAAGGGAGGGAAATGGGGAAGACAGGCCCGCGTGAAAGGGGAATGCTGGGAGTGGGTAAAGTGGGAACGGGGAGTGTAAGACGGAATAAGAGCTTGGGAGACATCCACCAAGACTAAACACTCATGAACACTTCATATGGAAACTTACTACTTCATAAACTGATTTTTTATTTATTTATTTTGGCCTTTTTTTTTTTCTTCGAGACAAGGTTTCTCTGTGTGATAGCCCTGGCTGTCCTGGCCTCGCTCTGTAAAACTAAGCTGGCTTCAAATTCACAGAGATCCGCCTGTCTCTGCCTCCCGAGCTCTGAGATTAAAGGCGTGCGCCACCACACCCAGCATAAAATTGTTTTAAGTGCTGGTCATGGTGGCACATGACCCAGCACTCAAGAGGCAGAGGTAGGTGGGTCTCTGTAATTTTGAGACCAGCCTTGTTTTGAGACATGAGATTCTCAGAACAAGGATTAGAACGAGCTATGAAAACGGAGGGTACAGAAGTCAGCCTTTGAATTGCACACTAACCTTATGCCTGTACAACCTGGTCTACATAACTAATTCTATAGCAACCAGGCTCGACAGTGATGCTCTGCCTCCCCCACCCCCACCACCAAAAAAAAAAAAAGCCCACAAATAAACAAACAACAACAAAACACCTTTTTTATGGTTGGTAAGTCCGTATTGCTGAAGACACCACGCAGGCACTTCAGAGGCAGGGCCCAGGGGTCCCTGAGGTAGAACCGACCTGAAGACCAGCTTCCGTGGTACCGGAAGGTGTTGGAAAGCTTCCACAGGAGAGAGACAACCAACAGTTCCACCCATCTGTGATGCTTATGAACCACATCAACAGCCAGCATGGCACATTAACCCTACAGGTGCAGCAGTGGCACACCTACCTTGGCAGTAAGCAACTGCTCTCTTATTGGACTTAAGATCTGATCAGCAAGAGATACTTGTCTGGTACTGGAAAACCAGATCACGTAAAATCATGATTGTTGGAGGAGAATCTATAACATCTAGCTTCATACATCAGCATAATCCCTAACAATAATCTGTAAATATTTGCCCTTATATCCGTAGATAAAAGTAGTCTTTACGCCTCATCAAGGAAACTTCTCTTTGCAACAGACAGAGCCGGCTTTCGGAAAACGACAGCCAATCAGCATACAGAGCTGTGCAGCCCAGTCCCAATGGATACATCTACAAAACCCTCCTACACGGAAGACTCAGGGGACATTACAGAAGAGTGGGTGGAAAATTAGTAAGAGCCAGAGGGTCGGGGACTTGGCTATGAGATTGTGTCGCCTAGTCACATCCAAAGCTACATCTGTAAAGTCTCACCAACATGGCCACCCAAAGGTGAGCGGAAGAAGGAGGACACCGACAAACATGCCACACTGCGCAGGACAAACAAACCCCACTCGAGGCCTCAGCCTTACACAAAGAGCTACAGGCAACTGAGGAAAGCTGGGATTGGGAGAGGTGGCCCTCCCCAGTGTGCTGGCTAGTTGGTGCCAAGATGCTGGGGTGTCGATGTGATAGGCCCAACCGTGTAGTTCTGGGGAAGATTGTGGAACTCTGGACCATAAAAGGCACCGAGTGTTGAAGTCTCAATGAACTGCTCAGTGGGAACTTAGAAGCTGTTGAGAACTGTCCAAGCGATGTGAAGTTTCAAAGGGAAGCGAAGACCCTGCCAGGCCTTTGGTGTGGAGAATCTGCGGCGTCTAACAACTGGGGCTAAGGAGTCAGCTGTGATTAAGAAGCCAGCGTCACTGAGGTGACGTCTTCTCGTCCTCAGGGTCAGCACCCAGAAGCTACGTTCCAGAGGTGACCAAAGTTGTACCTCCTGCTAGTAGCTGAACTTAAGAGTCATCCCAGCGGTGCTGGGTTTGAAGGCATGAAGGAAGGGGTCATGGAGAGCAGCCGAGGCTTGGCACTGTGTGGCAGGCCTGGAGTCTCTGAGGAGAGCCCAGAAGAGGCTACTGGTGAAGCTGCAGCCCAGTGCAGTACCATGGATGACCACCAAAACAGCAGCAGCAGGGGAGCGGAGCCAGCTGGAACCCAGAAGACAAGCTGTGTGTGCTGCAGAGAGCGGGGCCAGAGAAGTGACCCAAGCCCCTTGGACGAGCCCAGAAGATCACGAGAGAATCCCAGACATTGGACATTGAGTTATTTACACTGTTAGAGTTTGGTTTTGCTTTGCTTTGATTGTGACTGGGGTCTGGTTCTTCCCTCTTGAAGTAAGAAAGTATTTAATTTATTTTTGATCTTACAGGAGCCCACAGTTGAGGGACTTTGAATTTTAAAATACTTTGGATTTTAAAAGTGACTGGCTATCTTAAAGAGACTGAATTTTTAACTGTTTGAATTTTTAAGACATTTCTTTTTTAATGTGGAATGTTTATATAATAATATTGATAGCACTGTGTGATCTTGGGGAAGAACAAGAAAAGAAGGGTTTAACAGTGGTATGTTTTGTATATCAAGCTGGCAAGGATCAATTGTCCTGGCAAATTTTATGTTAATTTGTCACAATAGAGTTATCTGAAAGAAGGGGCTCTCCTTTGAGAAAATGGCTCCTTAAGATCCAGCTGTAGAGCTGGGCGTGGTGGTGCACACCTTTAATCCCAGCACTCAGGAGGCAGAGGCAGGTGGATCTTTATGAGTTTGAGGCCAGCCTGGCTTACAAAGTGAGTCTAGGACAGCCAAGGCTACACAGAAAAACCCTGTTTGGAAACAAAAACAAAAAAAATCTCAAAAATAATAATAAAGTTGCATAAGTCACTTATTACCTACCTTGGTCCATTGGCCAAAGAGACCTAAAGATACATTTTATCTTTTGCCTTCTAAAAGTTAAAAAAAAATCAGGGCTGAAGAGAAGGCTCAGAGGATTAAGGAACTGTTTAAAAGCAGACAAAAAAAATAAAGAAACAATCTGAGTTCAGTCTCCAGACTCCATATGGTAGAAGGAGAAAACCAACTCCCTCGGGTTGTTTTGACTTCCACACGCTCACTGTGGAGTGTGCCCCCCCCAACACACAATTACATAATCACACAATCAAACACCCACAAATGGAAAAATAAATGATAAAGTTAAATCAATGACTGAAGGCTTAAATTCTCAGCTTTTTAGCTTCTTTCCCCAAATCTGAAGATCTGGTAACAGTGCCATGTCCTCTGCCGGCTCCCATCCTATCTCTTCCTGCCTGCCACGCTGCGGCAGGGCCACGGCCACCTGTCCCACAGAAATGTAAAGATCACTAACAAGCTCCTCCAGAGGCTGCGGCTTCATCCCAGGATGAAGGGCTTATCCTGAGATCTGATTAAAGAAAATTTACGGGGATGTGTTGAGGAAAGAGAACATGACTCTCTCTCAGACAAGGCGGCGACAAGGCAGATGACGCCAGAGCACAGCAGAGGCTTCTGGGCTTCTAGAAGACCATAGTGAGAAGTCAGTGCTCAGAGGGCTGCTGCGACATTGGAGCCAGCACCGGGAGCATCACCTCTTTCCTAAGGCCTGTGCTCTCATTCAAGTCCGCAAGCAGCAAGCTCTGATTACTTAGCGTCCCCAGGTCCTTTCCCCTGTCTGTCTTCTGGACAGAGGAAAGCCTGGAGGTGATTACTGCTTGGACTCTTGTGTGAGCCCAAAGGAATGGGCCTGGCTTCCAATCAGGACCAAGCCACGCCCAGGAGGGGAGCTAACCGAAGACAAGGCCCTAGTGATTAACTGGAGTCTGGGCAGCCAGGAACTGAGGCACGTGCCCTCATTTACCAAGATGGTGAGCAGCTGTGCTTTTCTGAAACACGGACCACGGATCAAAAATCCAGCTTCCCCTAAGTCAAAGGTTTTCCTGCCAAGGCAGTTTATTGTGCATGCTGAAAGAAGCAGAGTGAGAAAAGATTTTTGTTTGTAAGAGCTCACCAAGCCCCAGTTTGGGCTGCCCCTGGGGCGCGGGGTGGGGTGGGGTGGGGGGAAGGGGGAGGAGGGGAGGGGGGAACGGGGAGTGGGGGGGCGCATCCACTACAAGGCGTCATGACTGACTCTCCCTCCCTTAGGAGCCATTAGCTGTCCATACCGTCTCAGTTAGGATGGGGTTGGTTGGTCCTTTGTGAGGAAAGGTTTTGCACTGAGGTGTGGGAACAGAGCTTTTGGCCAGGCTGGGGCTTCCTAGGGCTGCTCCGATACCTGGGAGGGTCTCCGCTCTATCTGAACGCAAGGCTTTTCTTAGCAATGGCCCCTGTGGCAAGTGTGTCCACAAAGCCCCGGCTGTGCACAGTTCAGCGGAGAGAGTAGATGTGGTGAGTCTAACAAACCACGAAACTCACTCATTCATTAGTCAGGGAGGAAAACATCCAGCCTTGTTTAGAGCCAGGGGTTAATGTGCCAGCGTCCAAACTGTCACACGGTTGGGACAATGAAAAGGAGAGGAGGTCCAGAGGCCCGGAGAGCCCTACAGAGAGGTTCCAGTGCTAGGTAAAGGGCTCTTCCTAACAGTCCCCCATTAACAATTGGAGAAGAGTCCCCACCCTGAGGCTCCTGAACCCCAACATTCGTCATCCTCATCATCACCAGCTGCCTTGTCCAGCTTGCGGGTCCCAGCTTGCTAATTCCCACAAGGCGTTGGCTTTCCACTTTTGTGCAGCTCTCCCCCCCCCCACCATATCCTACCCCTGTACCCCAATCCTCAATCCCTTCCTCTTCGTCCTTTGGGATTCCTAATACACGGTGGGCAAAATGTCCTTGGTCCTCCCTCTGTTCTCTAAGCCGATCCGCATAGTTCCCACCCCCTGCCCCGCCTTCACTGTCCAATCAAACATGCTTTTCTCTCATAACCCCATCACCAGACCTAGAGATGAGTCATGTGTCCTTACTCCTTGCTGTCACCCGCTATGTTTCTCTCTGTTCCTCTGTTACCCTTGTACCCCACATCGAATTTATGTCATCGGATTATAAAAGCCACGACTCCTTTCTCCTGGCCCCCGGACATCATTTTTCTAGTATATTAGAGCTGCCTTCTCCTCTACTCTTGGCTGTCTCCACACCATTTTACTCTGGTGGCAACCTCAGTGTGTACATATAGATGGCCCTGCCCACGCCCAACCTCTAAGTCCACTGGACTCCTCTCCACCAGGGACCTTCCCAGCACTCAACCCCAGCTGTGATTATTGACAACAGCGCCTTCTTTCTAGGCTCAGCTCTGTGAACCCCATTCTTACTGCAGCCTAGCTTTCCGGTTCATCTCCTCACTGGTTCCAACCATCCTTTGACCACCACCACCCCCCCCATCGGCACCCCTCAGTCCCCACCCTTCCGATGGCCCCACCCCCTTCCTGACCCAGAGTCAATCCCATGGTCAGCCATTATACCAGCATGGCCCTCTGCGTGCCCTCAACCATTTGCTCTCTTCTTCGCCATACCAGCTGGTGTGACTCTCAGCCACTGTCTGTCTTGTCTACATCAGGCCCGTACACCTGCAATTGAGTACAGCTGGAGAAAAACAGAGGCCTACTTCAAAAACAATGGAAGTAATGAGCTCAGTGTCATGGTCGGTGTTACGTCAACTTGACACAAACTAAAGCCATCCAAGAGGAGGGAACCTCAGTTAAGAAACCTCCTCCATAAAATTAGGCTATAAAGCTGGGCATGGTGGCACACACCTTTAATCCCAGCACTTGGGAGGCAGAGGTAGGTGGATCGCTACGAGTTCGAGGCCACCCTGGTCTTCTAAGCAAGTCTAGGACAAGCAAGGCTACACAGAGAAACTCTGTCTCAAAAAAACCATGAGCAAGCCATGGGAAGCAAGCCAGTAAGCAGCGCCCTCCATGGCCTCTGCATCAGCTCCTGCCTACAGGCTCCTGCCCTGTTTGAGGCCCTTCCCTCACTGCTTTCGATGATGAACTGTTACATGGAACTGTGAGCAGAACAAACTCTTTCCTCCTCACGTTGCTTTGGTCATGGTGTTTCATCACAGAAACAGAAACCATAAGACCCTGGGGTTCCGCTCAGTTAAGAGAGTACACGCACAACATGCCAGCCTTGATCCTCAGCACTGCCCAAAGCTAGCATGGTAGATAGAGCAGGCCAGTAATCTCATGACTCTGAAGGTAGAGGCAGGAGGATCAAAAAAAATCAAAAACAGGAAGTCGGAAGTCAGCTTGGGATACATGAAATCCTGTCTCAAATGTAAATAAACAAGTAAATAAAGTTATGAGGATTAAACTCAAGCTATCCCCTCAACAGTGTTCAATAGTCCTTTAAAAAAAACTTGCATTATTGTATGTGTATGGATAATTGCATTTATATCTACACCACATACATACCTGGTGCTGAGGGAGAGAGTATTAGATTTCCTAAAACTAGGGTTACAGATGGTTATGAGCCACCGTGTAGGTGCTGGATTTGAACCTGTGTCCTCTGGAAGAGCAGCAAGTGCTCTTAGCCATTGAACCATCTTTCCCACCCCATGAGTGAGATCTTTGAAAAAGAACCCCTCCTGCCATTTCCTTCCGTGCCTACTCTGGCCATGCCTGGGCAGCCTGCAGCCCCAGGTCATCAGAGTTCTAGGATCATTTTGAGTGAAGACAGGTTAACGGTTCTGCTAGCCTGGCCCCACCATGGCGCCTCTAACAGAAGTCTTCTGGAGGCCATGTCTTCCTTTTCCCACATGGATTTCAGCCTCAAGGCTGTGGGCCAACATCCACTTTTCTCTAAGACACCACTGTTATATAAAAGCAGCCTCTCTGTAGTCAGCATAAATCAAGTTAAAGCGTGAATGGAGAGGGCGGTCCTGTGCCACAGAGGTCTGATGTATCCTGAGCCCACAGCCCCACGAAGCCAGTCCAGGACAGGGGAAAACCACAGACCATACTGTCAGGGGCTCCTGCTCATGACCTGGAACCATGGCAAGAAAACATAAGCTAGTCTGGTTAGAATCTGAGTGCCATATACTAGGGAAGGTCATATGTTTCCATAGGGCACCAAACATGTTCCATGTGTTACACTTGTGAGTTCTAAGCTAAAAATCTTAACGGATGCCCCCTCACCTCCTCCTCCATACCCCTATCCACTACACACACAACACACAAAAACACAATGGTGTGATTTTTTTTCCCCAAGAGAGAGACAGGGTTTCTCTGTGTACCCTTGCCTATCCTGGACTGGTTTTGTAGACAAGGCTGCCTTGAACTCACGATCCGCCTGCCTCTACTGCCCGGCTGATTTTTTTTTTAAGTGTCTTGCTATGTAGTTTTGGTACTCTGTTATATAAACCAGATTAGCTTCAGACAATCTTCCTGCCTCTGGCTCTGGAGTGCTGGGATTCCAGGCGTGCACCACCTTGCTTCATAGATTTTTTTTTTTTGTAATGCCCTTTCTCTCTCCTTTACCCTTCCAACATGAGCATTTGTGCTGTGATTCTGCTTTCAGGATTCCTCTCTCCTTCTTCCCCTGACCAGTAGCAGCGCAGCTGGCCTGGACCGCTTCTTCTGCATGGGGGCGGGGGAGGGGGCGGGAGGGCTGTACATAACTCCTGCACAGCTGCTCTTTGATGCTCTGCCTCTCCTCCTGAAGGAGGTTTTGATATCACAGTCCATCAGCATTTTTCTTCCCGAGGGAGACGAGGAGAGTGCCATGCAGAGAAGGGAATGGGGGGAGTCAGCCTGGCGTCTGAGAGAGGAAGGAGGCAGCGGCTATTTTGATCCCATCACAGATGTCGGCCTAGGACAGTGCCCCCATTATCAGCGCGTTCTGAGGACGTTCTCAAGTCAGTAAAAGGCCTGGTCAGAAAAGAAAGCTCACCACAGGCCACAAGACGGTAATGCACAAAGTCAAAACGCAGAGGAATTCTCGGGGCCTCTGGGTCTGAATTAAAGCATTCAGTGTAAACGCAGGAGCCGGGTAAAGACAGAAACATGGGATGATATTTGGGAAGTAATAAGGACAAAAAGAGAGATGAAATCAGCACAATGCATGTGAGCAAAGACACCCCTGCTCGGCGAAAAAAAAAAAGTTTGGTCTACCGTAATGCTATACACATTTCCCCTTACTCTGTAGGTGGTACACCAAGAAAGAAAGAAAGAAAAAAAGTTCAAGCTAGGTTTGGCTTTTTGGGGTGAGGGGTATAATTCATAACTTCAGCCTTCCATATATTTGTAAATACAGAAATGTTGAAAGGGGGGAAATTATATCTCCCAAGAATCTTTGACCACAGCAATTTTTTTTTTTAAATCATGAATCATCTCCTCTGGTGATCTATGAGCCACGAACGTTCTTTGAGTTGAAAAACAGCATATAGGAGAACAAGGCTTGTAGAAGATCAGCCTCATGGTAAAATGTAAAGGGAACAGAAAAGAAAGTGGCCTGGCTTCAGAAAACACAATGAGAGGTCCAAACAGGGGTTGGGGTGTGAACTGTGGTCAACCAGTCATTCCCGACCCTCCTAATGCTGCCATCCTTTAACACAGTCCCACATGTATGGTGACCCCCCAACCACAAAATTATCTTGTTGCTACTTTGTAACTGTAATTTTGCTACTGTTAAAAAAATCTTAATGCGTATATCTGATTTGCGGGATATCCTATATGCTACCGCTGTGAAAGGGTAGTTTGACCTCGGAAGAGGTCGAAGCCCACGGGGTTGAGAGCTGCTATTGTAAGCAACGGCCAAATGTAGGGCCTTTGGTTCTGTTTTGCTTTGCTTTTGATACAAGGTCTCACATAGTCCAGGCTAGCCCCTTTCCCTATGTAGTGATGACCTTGAACTCCTGGTCCTCCTGCCTCCACCTCTCAAGTGATGGGATTACAGGTACAGGGCCCTGTGGCCGGCTGGGGAGAGTGCATTTAAGGAAACAAAGATGCTTCACAAGGGACAAGAGTGATGTGGAAGCCTTACTGAGAGTGCGCGGTGGACGCCTACTTCGCGTTCAATCCTTTCTCTTTTCCATCCCCTGCTCTCCTCTCCTGGCCAGCCTGACTTCCTCTCTCCAGTCCCCACCCCTGGCTTCCACATCACACCAAATTTACATGAGAAATCTCCTCCTACTTCTTCTTCTGCAAGTCAGATTTCAGAATCTTGCTGGCTATCAAGGAACCCACCAAAGTAACAACCAGGAAGATGGTTTTAAAATACAAGCGTGGCTGTGGGAGATTTACCCTAGAACACTGGGGCCCGGGAGGCATGGGTAGATCACCAGGAAAGGTTATCGGATATGAAGTATAATACTTTGACTTTACCTTTCATTTTTTACTTTTAATTTTTTTTTTTAATTGAGCTGGGTGGGGTGGTACATACCTACTGTGTGAGTTGGAGGCCAGCCTGGTCTACAAAGAGAGTTTCAGGACAACCAAGGCTACACAGAGAAACCTTGTCTTGAAAAACCAAAAGAAGAGGAGGAGGAGGAGGAGGAAAAGGGTGGGGAGGGAAGAACAGGGAGGAAAGATGTTTCGGCCCTATTGTACTCCTATGAGAGTGTTCGCCCAAAACATGACTGTACTCAGGATCTTGAGATATATATATGTATGTATATATATACATATGTATATATGTGTATATATACCTTCTCGCCCTCTATTCCTCATCTGCAGTATGAGTATTCTGACGACTGAATAAGACAACATATGAAAAATGCTCATAAATGCACTCAGTAACCTAATAATATCTTGTTTGTTTGTTTGGGGGTGATTGTTTTGTGCTTGTTTTGTTTGTTTGGTCGGTTGGTTTGAGTTTTGGTTTTGTCTTTTCTTTTTTTTGCGGGGGGGGGGTGGGGGGGGTGGATTGAGACAGGGTTTCTCTTGTAGTCCTGGCTGTCCTTGACTCACTTTGTAGACCAAGCTAGTCTCAAACTCCCAGATATGGCCTGCCTCTCCCTCCTGAGCGCTGAGATTAATGGCGTGCGCCACCATGCCTGGCTTGGTTTGTTTGTTTGTTTTTTAAGGTGAGATCTCACTATGCAGCCCTGGCTGGCCTTGAGCACACCAGAATCTGCATCTGCCTGGGATTAAAGGCATATATCACCACACTGAACATAGCAACATAATTCTTTTTTTTTTTTCTTTTTTTCTTTTTAGACAGGGTTTCTCTGTGTATCCTTGGCTGTCCTAGACTCGCTTTGTAGACCAGGCTGGCCTCGAACTCACAGCGATCCACCTGCCTGCTGCCTCCCGGCTAGCAACATAATTCTTAATGGCAATTAAATAACAGGAGGATATTTCTGTCAGCAGATCTGAATGTGCTTGGTAAACTTAACAAAGAAAGATAGATAGACACCCAGAGCCAGTGGTCAGCTTGTGTCTGCCAGCTCTCCCTGATGAACGTGTCATGGAGCAGACGGGGAGAAACAAAAGCCATGAAGTTCTGCTGGCGCCAATAGGACGTTAGAGATCAGGGGTCACTTGGGTCACTCACATTTCCTTTAATCTCCAGAGATTTTATATCTACCCACTTAATAGATGGCCATGATTTGAAGAAAAAAAAAAGACAAGAAAAAGAATGGCTTGCCGCTGGCCTCGGCTTTTAAATTACCAGGGCTACAATGCTTTTTAGGCACAAAGGAGGTCATGTGTAAAACAAAAAAACAGATATAAATCTACTCTTTGACCAGTCCAAACCTAATCAATATGCTTTTCTACACCCTTTGAACTTTGATTTTCTGGAAATAAAAAACAACAGCAAAATATTCTAAACCCGTCCTAAACCATATTCCAGACAGGTCAGCTTCAGCTCTCCTCCCTGTTAACAGAGCTCCTCTCTCCTTATCAGAGCTACTCTCCTTACCAGAGCTACTCTCTGTGCCAGAGCTACTCTCCTTACCAGAGCTACTCTCTTTGCAGAGCTACTCTCCTTACCAGAGCTGCTCTCCGTACCACATTCATTCCATCAGTGATTCACATTTTTCTGGAAAAAAAAAAAAAGATGTTTGAAAGACAAAAAAAAAATTGCTCTTGTAATCACTTAATAAGAATTCCTGGACCTGCATACAGAGCTATGAACATGAATTTCTGCTTGATCTTCACAAGTTCCTTCTCCTCAGTTATTAAAAGCATACTGTGCTCATTTAACTAGCAAGGAGAATGGAAAAGGGAAATCACTCGCAGTAAGACTCTTCTTTCTGCTGGGCGGTGGTGGTGCACGCCTTTAATCCCAGCACTTGGGAGGCAGAGGAAGGCGGATCTCTGTGAGTTCGAGTCCAGCCTGGTCTACAAAGTGAGTTCCAGGACACCCAGAGCTGTTACTCACAGAAACCCTTCTGTCTTCTTCTTCCTCTTCTTCTTTTTAGCAAAAACAGAGGGAGTTCATTTATTCATTTAATTTATTTGTCTTCTTTGTGTATATATTTTGCCTGCATGTATGTCTGTGCACCACACACATGCCTGGTGTCTTCCAAGGGAAAAGGAGGCCGTTGAATTCCCCAGAACTGGGCTTATGGATGTTGTGAGCTACCGTGTGGGTGGGTGCTGGGAGTTGAACTCAGGTCTTCTGGGAGAGCAACCAAAAGAAGAAAGTTCAAGACTTAGAACCTAATCCTCGCATTATCTGGGAAAGAGATCCACCCATTTGCCATAGGAACTGAAAAGAAGATGGAGGTGGCGTACGTAGCATTAAGTGTCCCCTATCTCAGCATCACAAACCTCTGGAAAGTGAATGAAAGCGAATATGCTCATGAAGTGGTCGGATGCCACAGCAGTCAAGTGGGTGGGGTGGGAGTAACTGGATATAACCCACAAAAGACATGCTGTTACAAATTCTCTCCAGAAAAGGGTAAGAAGAATCCAGCCATCAACATCATGCATCTGTGTGTGTGTACATGTATGTGTGCAGGTGCACTTGCCTGTGCATGTGAAAGACAGAGGTCAATGTTAGGTGTCTTTCCTTTTTTCCTTTTTTTTTTCTTTTTTTTTTTTTTTTTTTTTTTTGGTTTTTTCGAAACAGAGTTTCTCTATGATATCTTGGCAGTCCTGGACTCGCTTTGTAGACCAGGCTGGCCTTGAACTCACAGCGATCCTCCTGCCTCTGCCTCCCAAGTGCTGGGATTAAAGGTATGCACCATCACGCCCAGCATCTTTTTTTTTTTTTTTTGAGACAGGGTCTCTCACAGAACCTGGAGCTCCAGCCCCAGCCATCTCAGCCAGACTGTCTGGTCACTGAACCCCCAGGATCAACCTGTCTCCACCCTGCTTTTACCCTACCCCCACCCCCAGCTCTTGACTTGCAAGGGTCTATGTCTGTTCTGGGCTGTTGTGTGGGTCCAGGCATCTGAACTCAGGTTCTGAACTCAGGTCTTCATGCTTGGGTTGCCTGTATTCTACCCACCGAGCTATGTATTTTATAATTCTGGGCAATACCCAGCAAGCTGATTCTTCTCCCTATCTGACGCCTGAGCATTTGTATAAAGAAGAGTATGCATCTATCTGGTGCTTTCTCAGAAAAATGGGAATAGGGCTTCCTCAAGACCCAGCTATTCCACTCCTTGGAATATACCCAGAAAATGTTCTACGACACAACAGGGACATATGCTCAACCATGTTCATAGCTGCCTTATTCATAATAGCCAGAACATGGAAACAGCCTGAGTGTCCCTCAGTAGAAGAATGGATAAAGAAACTGTGGTACATTTACACTATGGAATACTATTCAGCTATTAAAAACAAGGAAGTCCCAAAATTTGTGGACAAATGGATTGAACTAGAAATTATCATAATGAGTGAGTTCACCCAGAAGCAAAAAGAGACAAATGGTATATACTCACTTATATCTGGACACTAGCCCAAGGGGCATGTCCCATGAAAGACTTTACTTACCAGGAAAGTGGGACAGAGGGGAGGACATCCTATTGGGACTTTAGGTGAGAGAAGCATGGGAGAATGGGGAAATAGAAGGATCCAGAGGGTCCTGGAAACCTACAAGAAGAACATTAGGATGGGCGGATCTGGGTCCTGGGGTCCTGCTCAAACTATGGCACCAGCCAAGGAAAATATAGGCAGTAAACTTCGAACCCCTACCCAGACCTAGCTGACAGGACATTCTCCACCGTTGAGTGGAGAGTGAGGTCTGACTTTCATACAAACTCTGGTGCCCCATTTTTAACCATGTCCCCTTGATGGGGAGACCTGGTGGCACTCAGAGGAAGGATAACAAATCACCAAGAAGAGACTTGATACCCTATGAGCATATACAGGGGAAAGAGGTCCCCCTCAGTCACAGTCGTAGGGGAGAAGCAGGAGGGAGGGAGGAATGGGAGGATACAAGGGATGGGCTAACAATTGAGATGTAATATGAATAAATTAATAAAATATTAATAAATAAAATAAAACAAAAAAGAAGAATATGCATGGCTCTGCAATTGAGGGCGATGCTAAGAAGTCTCCCCATTTTGATCTGAATGACTTCTCTATTGGGGTCATAATGTTGCTTCACAGTGTCCCTGGGATGAAAGGACTCTGAAAGGTCACTTGCGTCAAGACTCAAGGAGCTGCATCAGTGCCACATGGGAGAAGCTGTTCAGATGCAAAGCACTGGGTCACTCACTCATTGCCTCACAGTCACATCCTAACAGGACTACACACACACACACACACACACACACACACACACACACACACACACACACACACACACCACCCTCACCACCCACCCTTGCCTCAGGTGGTTCATATGCACATGAAAGACTAAAGTATGCCACTCTAAGTCATTCCCCTGCCTCAGAACAAAACCAGATACATGGATAGGCCAGGCTCACTCAGTCAGAGTCAGAGTCTTTTATAGTGCCCTGTTTGAGTCCTTGAGAGAACGGAGGGAATTGCCTTATTTAAGGAAGTGTCACTTAGCTCACAAAGACAAGGGCCTCATCCATCCACTCAAGTATCTATTCTTGGAAGCTCTGAAGATCGGGCCAAAGGAGAGGAAGCAGACAATGGCTTCAAATAACAGCCTCAAATAAAGTCAGAGCGGTACAGAAGCTTAGGCCTCGAAACAGGGGAGGAGGAGTCTCACCAAATTATCAGATCCAAAATTGTCTCGGCACTATGGATGATTTATTACTGTGGAAGCTTAAAGGCTTGAGACTCTGGCTGTATTTCATTTCACAGTAGGAACTTTTATCTAGTGCTTCGCCGTGGCCTGAAACGGATGCCTCGGCATTACCACAGTGAAAGGGCCAGAGGACTTTGAACGTTCGTTCCTTCTGCAGCCGTCCTGTTATGGTTCCTGTTCACCACAGACTGGACTCCCGCAGGAGGAGGCTTTGTTAATGGAAGCTCGCCTTGTGAGCCGAAGTTGAAGGGCTTCAGAGAGTGATGTGAGTGTGTTCCAGGGTCCTCCGATTAAGCTGCACAGTGGAATCGTCTAGATAACGTGTGTGTGTGTGTGTGTGTGTGTGTCTGTGTGTCTGTGTGTGTCTGTGTGTCTGTGTGTGTGTGTGTGTGTGTGTGTGTGTCTGTGTGTCTGTGTGTCTGTGTGTCTGTGTGTCCATGTCTGTCTGTCTCTGTGTGTACATGTCAGGGCCAGAGGTCAACCTCAGGTGTCATTCCTTGGGTACCATCCACCTTGTTTTATGAGACAAAGCCTTTTCATTGGCCTAGAACTTGCCAGTTGGGTTATATAGACCAGCCACCAAGACTTAGCAATCCACTCATCCCTACATGCTCAGAATCGGGGTTACAAGTGCCTGCTCCCACCCCCAAGCCTTTAAACAATTGGGTTCTGCAGCCATGGTGGCCCATAACTTTCACCTCAGCAGTCAGAAGGCTTTGTGAGTTCAAGGCTAGCCTGGTCTATGTAAAACCAGGTTCTGAATAGTAAGCTCACCAGGCAAGCACTTTATTCATTGAGCTATATCCTTAGCTGAAGATTTTTTTTCAAAATTGCTTTCTTATGCTGTCGTTGACATATAATAAGTCACAGATATTTAAGCAAGCAATTGAGTGGGTTTTGACATATATACTTATGAAACTATTACCGCAATCAAGCTAGCCTCCTCCAGCTTTCCTCATCCCTCACAACCCCTCCCCCTCCCCATCCACAACCACTTGACTTTCCAGGACTCTATAGAAATAAAACCATCTGAGATGCACATTTTGAGGAGATAAGGGGCACTTTACTAACTTCTTTTCATCTGTGTAATTTTTCTGAAGTTTACTCATGCTGTAGGCATTCATTGCGTGTCCTTTTGTTGCTAAGTAACATTTCACTGTACAATGAGCTACAGTTAGTGTGACCATTTGCTATTGAAAGACATTCCGGAGGTTCCTTGTTGGAGTCAATTATGAATGCTGCACCAAAAAAACCTTCATGTACAGATAAGATGTGTAAACATTCTAATATTTATTTTTAGTAAATGTGTAATGTGGGAATATCTATTTATTTATGTATTGGGGTTGTTTTTTGTTTGTTTGGTGGGTTGGGTTTTGTTTTGTTTTGGCTTGATTTTGGTTTTTCGAGACAAGGTTTCTCTGTGTAGCCTTGGCTGTCCTGGAACTTGTTTTGTAGACCAGGCTGGCCTGACACTCACAGATATCCACCTGCCTCTGCCTCCTGAATGCTGAAATTAAAAGCATGCACCAATCCACCCTCCTGTGTTTGGTTTTTTGAGACAGTGTTTCAAAAATCCCCAAGTGCTGGGATTACAGGTGTGCACCACAGCTCTTTATCTTCCTTCCTTCTTTCCTCCTTTTTAAAAAATTTCATGTATATTGGTGGATTTTCCCTCATGTTTGTCTGTGTGAGGGCTACAAATTCTCTGGAAGTGGAGTTACAGACAATTGTGAACAACCACGTGGGTGCTGGGACTTGAACCCAGGTCTTCTGGAAAGCAGTCAGTGCTCTTGAGTGCTCATCCATCTCTCCAGCCTGATATTTCAATATTTCTATTAGCCAATTGTCTTAGAGTTTCTATTGCTGTGATGAAACACCATGATCAAATAACAAGGAAGACTCAGCACTCGGGAGACAGAGGCAGGCGGATCGCTGTGAGTTCGAGGCCAGCCTCATCTACAAAGTGAATCCAGGACAGCCAAGACTAACACAGAAAAACCCTGTCTTGAAAAACAAACAAAAAACAAGGAAGAAAGATTTTATTTGACTTACATTTCTATATTGCTGTTCATCATCAAAGTCGGGACAGGAACTCAAGCAAGGCAGGAGCCTGGAGGCAGGAGCTGATGCAGAGGCCATGGAGGTGTGCTGCTTACTGGCTCGTTCTACATGGCTTGCTCAGCCTGCTTTCTTGTTAAACCCAGGACCACCTGCCCAGGGATGGCTCCATTCACAATGGGCTGGGTCTTCCCCTATCAATAACTAAAGAAAATGTCTTACAGCTAGATCTTATGGAGACATTGTCTCAGTTAAATTCCTCTCCTTTTCAATAACTCTAGTTTGTGTGTCAAGTTGACATGAGACCAGCCAGCACAGCACTCTAATCTGAATGTAACAGTACCCGCTATGTGGTACTATATGGGCCCACATGGCAGCTCACAACTGTTTGTAACCCCAGATTTAGGAAATTCAATCCCCCTTTCTACCTCTGAGGACACCAGGCATACACATGGTACATATACATGCATGTAAATAAACACTTATACACATGCAATAAAAAACGATAGATAGATAGATAGATAGATAGATAGATAGATAGATAGATTTTTCAAGACAAGGTTTCTCTGTATAGCCTTGGCTGTCCTAGACTCCCTTTGTAGACCAGGCTGGCCTCAAACTCACAGAGATCCACCTGCCTCTGCCTCCCAAGTGCTGGGTTTAAAGGTGTGCACCACCACCAGCTGGCTTATTTTTTGTTTTGTTTTGTCTGAGAAATTGTTTCATGTATCCCAGGAGACATGTGTTGAGTGTTCTATGGAGCTGGGGTTGGCTTAAAACACCCAATCCTTCTGTCTCTACCTCCCAAATGCTGGGGTTACAAGTGTGAGCTTCCAAGCCTTGATCTTAATTTCTACTATAGGTGCTCAGTGCTAGAACTCTCTTTGTGAATGTGTTTTAGGTGACGTTCACAAAGTTTGCTACAAGTTATTTTCATTTATCCCTAAAGCCTTTTTTTTTCTTTTGATTTCTTCTTTAATCTGAGTTATTTAGAGGTAAATATATAATTTAGTTTCCAAATAATTGACTGTATCCCAGACAGCTTTGCTTGTTTGTGTTCTGTTGTTGCCATTGCTTATTTGGGGTGCTGGACACTGAAACCAGGACCTCCCCCACATGCCACGTGAGCACCGGACCACTGAGCCCCACCCCCAGCCCTCAGGTAGCTTTCCCTTATCAGTGTTTAGCTTAACTCTGCAGGAATCAGAAAACACATTTGGTTTAACATTTTTTGTTGTTTTGTTGTTTTGGAGACAGGGTTTCCCTATGTAGCCTTGGCTGTCCTGGACTCCCTTTGTAGACCAGGCTGGCCTTGAACTCACAGAGCTCCACCTGCCTCTGCCTTCCAAGTGCCGGGATTAAAGGCGTGCGCTACCACGCCCAGCTAACGTTAATATTTTTAAATTTATTAAGACTGATTTTATGACCTACAACGTGCCCCATCTTAGAAGAATATGTTTGCTGGGGTTGCGTGAAGTATGTCCCCATGTGAGTTCATTCCATGAGCTGCCTGTGATGCTCACTACGAGACAATGCTGTCCTATATCCTCACAGACTGTCTGCTACTTGCCCTACCACAACTGAGAGGAGAGGGGGCGAGAGAAACTTCCTGAAATCTCCAAGCCAACATGTCGCTCTGAGGCTGGAATGCGCAAGCACGAGTGATCCCAGAAGCCTACGTTGAGATGGAGGCAGAGAGTGTCCCGAGCCAGAGGCCGACTAGCCTGACAAACGCGCCAATGAACAAGAGATGCTGCCTCCAGCAAGGGAGAAACAGACAGCAGAGGTTGTCCTCTGACATCCATACGTATACCTGAGCTCACACATACCAACCTACTGCACGCGCACAGGCACAGGCACGTGGGCTGTAGCTCTCTTTATTTCTCCCTCTTGTTCCTTAGCAAGCTCATGACCAGGCCACATACTTTCCCAGTTAATGCAGGCTCTTGCAGGCATAAACCCGGCATCGGGGTTTCTTTTCTTTTCTTTTTTTTTTTTTTTTTTTTTTTTTCTTTTTGAGACAGGGTTTCTCTGTGTAGCCTTGGCTGTCCTGGACTCGCTTTGTAGACCAGGCTGGCCTCGAACTCACAGTGATCTGCCTGCCTCTGCCTCCCGAGTGCTGGGATTAAAGGCATGTGCCACCACGTCCGGCTCTTTTTATTAGCTCTAGGGATTTAAGTGTGCAGCCAGACTTGTGAAGCATTTTCTTGCACAGCCCTCGGGTAGGTTTAAGAGGTTCAGGAAGTAAATAGTGAAATCTACTTGAAGCTGGAAACTGAGCTCAACTGTCCTAACCGTACTGTCTCATCTAATCTGTGCATCTGCCTTTGGGGTAGGCACGGTGGACTCCCACTTAACAGAAAATCAGAGAGTTGTCCAAAAGACATATCTGAGTGGAAGCAAGCTGGGATGGAAACCGAGCTTTCCTGATGAAAACTTCTCACGTCTCTTTTGGTTAGTTTTTGTTTTTTCCTGTGAGACGTGTTGATTGACTGAAAGCCTATTTACATTTCTACCCTGACCTGCTAATACACAATTTGGGGTTGTGGGCAAGAGCGCTGCCTCTAACCCAAACTCTATAATTTTCACTGGACCTACCACAGATTCCATATCCTGAGGATGATTCCAAGGTTTTTGTTTTTCTCTTCAAAGATCTGAGTAGACACACACACAGTAATCATCAATTTGGCCTTTCATGTTCCATCTCTAATCTCAGGTTTAAGTGGTGCCGTGATTAGCCCTGACACATAGGCTCTTCTCCAGAAAAAGCCCTTCCAGGCTGCAGCCTACATGTCTGTCTCACTCAATTAAAGACTGGCCGCCAGGAAACAGACTTGGCCAGGAGCTACCTTAAAAGACAAGAAGATGAGAGAAGCCTGTCTTTGGGGAAAGAGAGATGTACCTCATACCTCCTGTGTATAAAAGTTGTTTTGTGTTACACTGCCTTTTGTTTGGGTGTGTGTTGTGTGTCTTGTGTTACATCATGGGTTTTTTTTTTTTTGGTATGCCTGTGTTATATATGAATGTGTGCATATTTGCATATGTGTATGTGTTTGTGAGTGTGTGTGTGAGTGTGTGTGTGTGTGTGTGTGTGTGTGTGTGTATAGGCATGCATGTGGAGGACAGGAATTGGTATTGGGTGTCTTCCTTTATGACTCTCCATCTTATCTTTTGGGGCAAGGTCTCTCACTGAACCCTATACTCATCGATTTGGTACGGCTGGATGGGCGAACAGGCCCCCGGGGTTCTTCCTGGCTCTGCCTCCCTAGATCAAGGATGGCAGATGCTCTGGCTGGTTCAGTGGGTGCTGGGGATTGGAAGTCACGGCTTCATGCTTGCACTTACTCACTGACGCATCTCTCCAGCCTGATTTGTTTTTTTTGTTTTTTGGGTTTTTTTGTTTTTGGTTTTCTTTGTTTTTGTTTTTTTAATTGTTTTTGCAGTGTGTGTGTGTGTGTGTGTGTGTGTGTGTGTGTGCATGTATGCATGAGATTCCAAATGATTCCAAGTGCTGGCATACTGTGATCAATCAATTTAGCAAAAGATTGTTTTTAATTAACTGATTAATTAAATCAGGAATGCACATGCCTGAGAGGATATTCAGACAGCAGGGTTATGAGACGGAGGCCAATTTGAACGACAGCCAGACCCTGTCTCAATCAATCAATTCATCATTAAATCAGTAACAATTTGAATTATTCCTCTAGGTGGAATTGTTCAGCTACCTCCAGGGAGAGGAGAGGATTATAAAAAAGGCAATAACGATACATACAATGTCCATGTGAGGAGGTACAGGGGAAGATGGTTGAAGTACTTTTTGTGTTCTTTCTTGTTCTCCCCTGCCCCCC
Organism: Acomys minous; assembly: GCF_964271855.1. Lineage (NCBI taxonomy): Eukaryota > Metazoa > Chordata > Mammalia > Rodentia > Muridae > Acomys > Acomys minous. Next base: position 115,402,836 of record NC_140489.1, read on the forward strand.
CAAAATCTACCTCAGGCAGGTTAATGAGCCTATGAGTTCACTCCTCTTTATAAATACTCAACGCCAAACCTCTTTCAGTTATGCTTCCTGTTGTGGTAAAATACCCCCCAACAAAGTCATTTAAGGAAGGAAGTGTTATTTTGGCTCACAGTTGATCACGGTGGCAGGAGCTCCAGGCCAGCCGCTCATCTTCCCTCTGCACTCACAGAGCAGTGAGGGATGACTCTGCTTCCTTTTTTGAAGTCTAGCATCCCAGCTAGGGGATGAGGCATTCACGATGGACAGACCTTTTCACCTTAGTAAACCTAATCAAGACAACCTCCCACAGACATGCCCAGAGGCCTGTCTTCATAGATCAGCCTACATTTCATCACATTGACAACTGAGTTTAACCATCACAACGCCCCACCCCAAAACTGCTTTCTTTGATCTACGACCTGTTTTCTGTTTGTTAACCTTCAGATCCCTTTATCTGGGTCACTTCATTATGAATAAGTCACTTTTTGATGAAAACAAGCCCCAGCCACTCTCCTGTCTCTATTGTGTCCCTCCCACAACACTGAGTTTGCAGGTACAAATATGATCACATTCAATTTTTTTCTTTTTTTTTCTTCTTTCTTTCTTTCTTTCTTTTTTTTTTTTTAATAAGTGTTTCAAGACAGGCTTTCTCTGTGTGGCCCCAGCTGTCCTGGGCTCACTTTGTAGACCAGGCTGGCCTTGAACTCACAGCGATCCACTTGCCTCTGCCTCCCTGCCTGCTGGGACTAAAGGCATGCACCACCACTCCAGGCTACATTCAGAATTATAAGGAGACACTGAGCTCCTCAGACTCAGGTTTCCTCATACTTGATCAGCAAGCTCCCCTACACATTGAACCACCTTTCCAGCCGCCCCCCCCCATGTCATATCTTGATTGGTAAAATTAATTTTGATGCAGAAATGCAAAGACATTCTAGCCAACCATAGAAATATGTGCCTATAACTCCAGTATTCAGAAGGCAGATGCAAGAATATAGGGAGTTTGAGGCTAGCCGAGGCTACGGGATACTGTCTAAAAAAAAGTGCAAGGTCCGAGGCATGATAGCTCCTAAAACATCACTCTGTTCTCATAACCTGAAATAGTCCAAACTATATAAGATAGTTCTATACTTCGTTCCACAACCCCACCACCACCAAATTAGCCAATTCCTCCCACATTTGGGGATGGGTGGGTAAGACACGATTTCTCTGTGTAGCCTTGGCTGTCCTGGACTCCCTTTGTAGACCAGGCTGGCTTGGAACAGAGATCCGCCTGCCTCTGCCTCCTGCAGTCCTGGGATTACTGGCGTACGACACTGCTCCTGGCCCCACATTTTATATAATGAGTTTGTGAAGAAGCCCACTAAACGTAAAGAATCAAACCCTAATCCAAACCGAAGACCTGCCCCTGAGTCTACAATACAAGGTGTGCAGTGGCAGGGCCGTGGGGAGCAAGATAAAAATCAAAACACCAGTGTCACAGTTGTCCTTGCTAAATGGCTTCTGTAAGACTCCTTGAGGGAGCCAAGTTGAAAGCCAAACACAGACTACAGCTGCAGAGAATGCCTCTGTAGACAAGGAGCTGGGTGTGGCCACCCAGAAGCCAACTCCCACCCCACCCTAGGACCCCGTAACTAGGCTGAGGAGAGAACTTCCGGTCCTACATTCCAGCCCTCCCTGCTGGGTGCTGGGGCTTTGTGATTTGTGCCTGAGACTGGCTGCAAGCTGCATGATAGTAATGCACAGTCCCCTTACCACACCCAATGTCTCCAGACAGCCTAGATGCACGACAGACCCTCAGTGGCCGCTCAGCCCTGCCCATAGGCAAAAGTATGAAGCGTGAGTCAATGCCACTCTCCGCATCCAGGGACTGAATGCAACTGAAGGGCTTATTGGGTCTCTCCTGCATTGCATAAGTCAGGAGCAAATTCCACTGGCATCCGTGTTCCCCTCCACAACTTCCGGAGCCCTGTCGAGTGCACCATGCAGCACCCGACCTTCATTACTTATTTTACCATCCCTCTCCTTGGAAACCCTAACGGCTCCTGAAAGATCCCCCGAAGGGAGACCCTCACTCAAGCCTCGGGATGGCGCGCACCCAAAGACACACAAACGACCGTCTTGCTGTAAACACATGAGGCAGTTTATTGGCGGAGCTCGTATCTCACGCAGGAGACAGAGGGGTCGACCCAGAAGCCCAGTGGTTAGGGGTTTGTATGGGCAAGGGTTGGGGGGAGTGGGAAGTTTTGGCGCGGCCACACACGATTGGTTGTTTCAAACATTTGAACATCAGCAAATTGCATAGGCAGATCTGGGGTAAGCTCAGACTTAATCACATGGGTACAGTCCTTGGTTCCTGTCTTTCTTGGAACCCGAGGGTAGATGTTTATCTGAGCTAACGACACATCTGGTTAAACTCAAACCTGGAACATTGTGTGTGGGCCTCAAGGGGGGGATTAAGCAGACACCATAAGATCGGATGAGGGGTCTTGGCTCATTACTCACTCGACCATGTCCGGTACCTGTTTCTCTCAGGAATTTGTCCTTGTGTATCCTCCCTATCTTTTACGGCCAGCCGGTCCCTGGAACACTCAGTAGGCCTTTGTCTCCTATCTCTGCATTCTTTGTGACTTATCATCTGGGACCTTGGGCTAGCATACCTGTCGACCTGCACTTATGAGTTAGAGAGCTCTGCTGTTCTGGTTGCTTTAATGCTAATTAAAAATTTTCCCTTTCACTCCACGCTCCAGAAATAATCTGTCAAGCTTTTCTTTGCTGAAGTCATCCTGCAAAAACGCTAGGATCTCTGCTTCATGTAACAACAGACTCAAAAATGGACGAAAAAAAAATTTTTTTTGAGACAGGCTTTCTCTGTATAGAAACCTCTCTGTCCTGCATCTTATAGCGAGAATGTTGGTTTCTTTAAAAACCCAGATATGTTCTGTGAATGTGGTTTTGTTTTAATCCCAGGAGTGGGGTATGGGGCTGCTTCAGATTGTCCGCAGCAACAATTTACAATGTGTCTCTTGCTCTGGCAGGGCTGTGATTTGATTTTTGCCAGCTGCAGATAGTTTAATTCTGGGAACTCTTGATAAGGTATAAATGGGAGAGGCCCAAGTGGCCCCTGCTGGTGGTGGTGGTGGTGGTGGTGGTGGTGGTGGTAATGGTGGTGGTGGTGGTCCCTGCTGTTGTTGATTCCTGCTGCTGCATTTGCTATTGCTGGATTGCTGGATTGCTGGGCTGCTGGATTGCTGGGCTGCTAGGCTGCTGGATTTCTGGGCTGCTAGGCTGCTGGATTTCTGGATTGCTGGTCTGCTGGATTGCTGGATTGCTGATTGCTGATTGCTGGATTGCTGGATTGCTGGATTGCTGGTCTGCTAGATTGCTGGGCTGCTGGATTGCTGGACTGCTGGATTGCTGGACTGCTGGATTGCTGGACTGCTGGACTGCTGGATTGCCGGTTTGCTGGATTGCTGGATTGCTGGGCTGCTGGATTGCTGGATTGCTGGGCTGCTGGATTGCTGGATTACCGGTTTGCTGGATTGCTGGATTACCGGTTTGCTGGATTGCTGGGCTGCTGGATTGCTGGATTGCTGGTTTGTTGGATTGCTGGGCTGCTGGATTGCTGGGCTGCTGGATTGCTGGGCTGCTGGATTGCTGGATTGCTGGATTGCTAGATATTCTCATGAAGAAGGTTGAACTTGCTCCTAGGAACCTGACAACCCTGATCAGCGGGGTTTAAAGCAGTAGTTTAAAGAGGTTTATATCTCCTTCCCCTTCTAACCTTCTTTTTCACTTACCTAGTATTGAGGGCTTGGATGGGATTGTGGTGGAGAGGCTGGTAGATATAAGAACCCAATAAAATAGCTTTTAAAAAAAAGCCTACAGGAACTAGCTCTATAGAGCACACTACCATGAACTCTTAGCAATCCACCTGCCTCTTCCTTTGGAGTGCTGGGATTAAAGGAGTGTGCCACCACTGCCTGGCTCTCTTAACTCTTTAAATCATGAAAAATTTCAGACCCACCAGGCCTGGTGGTAAATGCCTTTGATCCCAGCACTTGAGAGGCAGAGGCAGGGGGATTGCTGTGAGTTTGAGGCCAGTCTGGTCTGCAAGGACAGCCAAGGCTACACAGAGAAAACCTGTCTGGAAAAACAAAAAACAAAAACAAAACCTAGAGAGAGAGAGACAGGCAGGCAGACAGACAGACAGACAGACAGACAACATGCAAGAGTCTGTTCTGTGAGTCCCAGAGATCAAACTTAGGTCATTAAGCTTGTTGGCAGTACCTTTACCCATTGAACCATCTCTCCATCTCTTTATCTGAACTTCTGAAAAGCACAACACAAATGCCACATCGTTTCATTCATAAGGACCTCAGCATCTATCTCTGACTAATAAGGGCTATTTCTCTAACAGCCTCAGCAGGAACTACTACTTACTTAGTAGCAACTAGTTAGTTATCTATATTAATTCAACAAACCATGGAAACAACGCTTTTTTATTTCATGAAATTTCAGGCAACAGAGCCAGACTGGAGGGTCATAAGCTCCCTAGGAAAAAGCCAGAAATGCCCTGCCCCTAAGAATATTTCCATTTGCATTTTCCTTATGAAAAAAGGGCTTGGACAACCCAACCTAAGTAGTAGACCTGGAGCCTGCAGAGCTCCAGTGGGGAGGGGTGGGGAGGGGGGAGGGGAGGGGAAGGGGGAGGGGAAGGACCGACATGGGAGGGGCTAGTTTTGCTTCACTCCCTTGAATACTCAGGATGCTTAAATTGGTATTGCTTCCTTGTCTGCACATCTACTTTTCCTCTTACCTACTTTATCATTTAAAGGACTATTGTCAAGCACCTTAGAAATAAGCACAACTCTGCAGAAGCATTTTGGAAAACCCAGTGTCCATGTCAACTAGTCAGACTGTGTGTATGTGAAACAGATAGGAACCGGTCTTCAGACACAGTTATCACAGGGAAGGGTTTTTATATTATATATATTTTTTTTCTGGTGCTCTTCCTTTGCAGTCTCACACTTACTCTGCACATCTAGACTCAGGTAAACTCAGATCAGGGCAGAATTAGCTCGGTAAAAGTGGGACTCAAGGGCTGGAGAGAAGGTCGGAGATAAAGGTGCTTGTCAGGCAAGAGCTGAGTTCAGTCCCTGCAATTGGCATGGTAGAAGGCTATCACTAACTCCACATAGCTCCATAAAGCTGTCTTCTCATCTCTGTACTTGCACAGTGGCACACACACACACACACACACACACACACACACACACACACACTCATGCATGAAAATGATAATACATACAGCTGGTTCTTGCTTTTAAGCAGGAGGTCATAAGCACAGCTTGCAGTGGGCTTTTGCCTCAAGAACAAGTTGATCAACTCAGCCCAAATCACCGGAATCCTGTATAGACTGCGGGCCTCTGGCCCAGATCATCACCCACTTGACAGTCACAAGGTATCTCGGACCTTCCCTTCACTGACTCCTGTTCTTTCCTGCTAGTGCCTTCTTCCGGGTTCTCTTAGCTTTCTGCAAGAGTTGCCAGGGGGTTAGGTCACTTAGACAAGGAGGCTGCCAGGAGCTGTGGGGTGAGGGCTGTGCCTAAGAAGATCGACACGGGCTGATAACAGGCCAGCCCTACACCCAGCCCTTGCTAAGACAAGCTCAGTTTCCACAGGCTTTAGTCCTCCCACTGGAAACATGTTAGGGATGTCTTCCGTGATTTACCACTCTGCCCACTTTACTCTTCCCAGGTCTCTGCACACTGTTAGCTATGGTTTCCCTAACGATCTGGCACCAGCAAACAGTCTGCTGCCACTGCCGAGCTCCTAATTCTGCCTTGCTTGTTTCAGTGCCTCTTATCACACATTTATTACCAGTTGCCACCACCATGCCCCACACACCCAATGTACACCCAGAGCCGTGTGCAGGGACCCAGAACTCTCGAGTAGCATGAAAAGTCTCCTTCAGAACAAAGACTTTGCCTATTCTTCTACCAAACAAGGTCGCCGATTACAGAAATCTGCTTTGGGGATTAGGAGCCCATCAGTGAATTCATAGACAGATGCAGATGTGCCGTTCAGAGCCAGTGTTCACCCCAAAGCCCAGCTGTTCTCGAAGCAACATCTCTTTTCTAAACCTCGGTCCCCTCAGAAGGCCGCAGCAACTTGTGTCATTTGTTCCTGAACTTTGTCCCTGCCCTGCAGGGAAATCTACGTGACCCTTCCCAACTGCCTGGCGTTAACAAAACAGTCAGGCACGTAGGCTTTCAGAGTAGCCCATCCCTCGGGAGCTCCACCACAGAAAGGTGTTCCTTCAACAACACAAAGATTTATTACTTTCTTCCCCCCCCACAGAAAAACCACAGGAATATTTCCTTCTTGACTGGAGCAGTGAGTTCCAGTTTCATTAAAGAATCGGCTAGATACTTCCTCCTCGGTGGCGTGGGAAGACTTTACGGTAGAGAGCGGTGGCGTTTGAAACTTTACCTAGGCACACCTGCCTTATAACCTTACTCTGCTCCAATGACTCTTCTTCTATTTCCCCAGGGTCAGGGCTTTGTGGCTGCCTCCCCAGGCAGCTGCGGCTCTAGGTCCCTCTCTCTATCAATAATAGATTGTTCTTATTGAATTGCACACCTGCCAGAAACCAGGCACTGCAATTTGAGGTGTTGTCGTCGTCGTTGTTGTTGTTATTGTTGTTGTTGTTATGGTTGTTTTTAATTTTTAACGTATTGAGTAGAGTTCTTTCTCTCCTACTTTTACAGGCCTTCTGGGGATTGAACTCACATCATCGGGTTTGTGTGGCAAGCCATGGAACCATCCAGCCGGCCCTTGGCTCCTGTTTTTAATCTATAGTTTTGGTGCCTGAACCCCCTGTAGCCGGAGCAGAGTCTGCCTTCCTGCTTCTGCTGCCACTTGTGGACTTTCTTGAGTATATTTGCAGAAAGGGAGGTGGTTTTCCATTTGCAGAGTCAGTCCCTGCTAGCCTGTTCTTCTGCTTTCACCTGCTCCCAACCTGCACGCTACCTACTATGGACTCTGGCCTATGACTCAGGGCCGCCGCCTTCCCTAGATGTGACACTGATGGTGGCCTTAGGGCTGTAGCAGGCAGGATAATGATCCCCAAGAATGCGTACGTCTTGGAACCTGTGAGGCCGTTCCCTTACATGGACTTTGCAGATATGATTACATTAAGGGCTTTGTGATGGAGAGATTACCCTGGGTTAGCCTGGAGAGCAGGGCGGAATCACAGCGCTCCTTATAAGGGAAGGAGCAAAGTCAGAGTCTGAGGAGTGAGGCTGGCCATGAATGCAACAGTCCTTGCACTCTGAAAAGACTGAAAGAGTATTTGCTCCTGGGTTCGAACCTCCCAAAAAAAAAAAATACTGCCTCCACTGGTGCCTCCATTTCAGGTTTTAAGATTTCTAGAACAAGAAAGCAATACGGATGTGATGTTTTCAGTCACTAAGTGTGAGGTAACATATATCCACATGCAATACAAAGGTCGAGGACGGAAACTAGGTTGTTCTAAGTACAAGGGACAGAGCAGTGAACACCGAAGACAAAGCTCCAAGCCCTCACCTGCATCACCTTCAGGATGTCCTTACTCCATAGGTTTCAGCCAACCCTTGTCCCTGCTCTCTTGCATCCTCTGTAAGACCCAGCTGGTGTTCACCGGGCTGGTCCATGTCCTCAGGGTTCCTCAGGAAAGATGAATATAGTCAGCTACCCGCAGGCTGAGCCCCAGCAAATGTCATGACTCTACTCCCTGTTCCTCCTCTGCCAGAGTGAAATCAAGAGACACAGCCCCCCTGTCCTCCTCTTTGGTCTTAGGGTCTTCTCACCTGGAGCTGTTAGAGGAGGGCGTGGGGGAAGAAGCAGCCTCAATCTAAATCTCTATAATCGGCTCTTGTGAGAAGTATGAATTTTTTTTTTCACTTCTAATTCTAGGAAGGAGCCTATTGCATATTACATATACTACTTTTTTGTTTGTTTGGTTGGTTGGTTGGTTTGGTTTTCGAGACAGGATTTCTATGTGTGGCCTTGGCTGTCCTGGACTCGCTTTGTAGACCAGGCTGGCCTCGAACTCACAGCGATCCTCCTGCCTCTGCCTCCCGAGTGCTGAGATTAAAGGCGTGCACCACCACTGCCCGGCTTTACTTTTTTGTGTGTTTTTTTTTTAACTAGAGTCTAGAGACACACACTGAAGGGACTGAAGGTGCTTTGGGGTTTTTCCCAAATTATTTATTTATTATGTATACAGTGCTCTGACTACCTGTACACCTGCATGCCAGAAGAGGGCACCAGATCTCAATATAGATGGTTATGAGCCACCATGTGGTTGCTAGGAATTGAACTCAGGAGCTTTGGAAGAACAGCCAGTGCTTTTAACCTCTGAGCCATCTCTCCAGCCCCCAGACTTAAGTTATATGAAGCAGCAGTGTATCCAATTCTAAAAATAAGAATTTTGTTGAGTTGCAGTTGATGATGGTGTAGGTTAATGTTAGGGAAGGAGGCGTCACCTTCTATCATTGCATCTTTTAATAAATTGTACTCTTAGGGTTGGAGAGATGGCTCAGAGGTTAAAAGCACTGTCTGTTCTTCCAGAGGTCCATGCAGACAAAACACTGTATATATAATAAATAAATCAATATTTTTAAAAAATATTAATCCCAGCAGTCAGGAGGCAGAGGCAGGTAGGTTGCTATGAGTTCGAGGCCAGCCTGATCTACAAAGCGAGTCCAGGAGAGCCAAGGCTACACAGAGAAACCCTGTCTCAAAAAACAAAAAAATTAAAATTAAATTAAATTAAAAAATAAAAAATAAATTGTACTCTGTGTGTGTGTGTGTGTGTGTGTGTGTGGAGAGAGAGAGAGAGAGAGAGAGAGAGAGAGAGAGAGAGAGAGAGAGAGAGATGGGGGGCGGGAGGATTGTGTTTTCTGGGGCTGGAGAGATGTCTCAGAATTTATAAGCACTTGCTGCTTTTGCTCAGGACACAGCTGTGGTTCCCAGCACCCACATGGTGCATTACAACCTTTTATACTCCAGTTCTAGAAAATATGACTCCCTTTTCTTTTAAACCCAGGACATCTTGCATACTAAATTCACATTATACCACAGAACAAAACCTTCAGCCAGAATGCCTTTATCTTTAAAAAAAATTTTTTTCCGAGCCAGGGTTTCTCTGTGTAGCCTTGGCTGTCCTGGACTCGCTTTGTAGACCAGGCTGGCCTCAAGCTCACAGCGATCCACCTGCCTCTGCCTCTAGTCTAGAGTGCTGGGATTAAAGGCGTGCGCCACCACCTCCCTGACATTATCTTAAAATTTTTATTACATTTGTTTATTTGTTTATTCATTTGTTTGTACATGTGTGTGTTCAAATAAATGCCACAGTCTGAATGTGGAGGTCAGAAGACACCCTACAGGGGTCAACCCTCTCTTCCTCCATGTGGGTCCTGGGATCCAACTTAGGTTGATAGCACATGACTTTATCCATCTGCCACCTCCACGGTCTATTTTTGTACTTTTTTGTTGCTGTTATTCATCTGGGGTTTTGTTTAAAATGTGTGTGTGTGTGTGTGTGTGTGTGTGTGTGTGTGTGTGTGTGTGTACTCAAGGAAGCCAAATAGTGTGTTGAGTCTCTTGGCACTGGTGTTCTGGTCAGTTGGGAACTGCCCGAGTGCTGGGAACCAAGCTCTGGGTCCTCTATAGGAACAGCAAGTGCTTTTAACCACTAAGTGAGGTCTCCAGCCCTTGTCTGTTTTGGGGACAAGGTCTTATGGAACTACCCAGATTAGCGTTGAACTCAGCTATATAGCTGGGGATGACCTTGAACTACTAACTCTCCTACCCGTGAATGCTAGGGGTACAGGCATGTCCAAGCATTTTTTTATTTATGCCTTAGCATAGTTTTATTAGGTGTTGGCAGTTGGGCCCCAAGGGCTGTGCATGCCGGGCAAGCACTCTCTTAATGGTATTACATCCTTACCTCTTTGTTTATTTCTGTTTATGGATGGGTGGGATTTTTGTTGTTATTATTGTTGTTGCTCGTGGTGGTGATATTATTTGGTTGGTTGGTTTGTTTGTTTGCATTGTTGTTGCTGCTGTTGTTGTTATTATTATTATTATTATTTTTCAGACTGGCTATGTGGATCTTCCTGGCCTAGAACCCACTATGTGGAGGCTGGCCTTGACCTCCTGACTCAGCCTCCTGAGTTCTGGGATCATAGGCATATACTACCAAAGTCTGGAAGGTTTTTTGTTGTTGTTGTTGTTTGTTTGTTTGTTTGTTTTTATTTAGTGTGTATACAGTGCTCTGCCTGCACATACACCTGCAAGCCAGAAGAGGGCATCAGATCAGATCACATTATAGATGGTTGTGAGCCACTATGTGGTTGCTGAGACCTGAACTCAGGACCTCTGGAGGAACAATCAGTGCTCTTAACCTCTGAGCCACCTCTCTAGCCCCAAGTCTGGCAGTTTTTACAAATACAACAAGCAGCACCACTTGTTTATTTATTTGCCAGGTAGTGGCACAGTCATACCTTGGCAGGAATGTGGAGGTCAAAGGCCAAAGAGTCAAGTCTCTCCAGCCATGTGGGTCTCAGGAATAGAGTTCAGAACTTCAAGCCTGGAGGCCAGTGCCTTTGCCTGCTGAGCCATCTTGCTGGCTCAAGCACTTTTTTGTTGTCAGTGACAAATGACCCATTTCACTGGGCGGTGGTGGCACACATCTTTGATTCCAGCACTAGAGAGGCAGAGGCAGGCAGATCTTTGTGAGTTGGAGGCCATCCTCGTCTACAGAGTGAGTTTCAGGACAGTGAAGACTACACAAAGAAACCCTGTCTGAAAAAACCAAAAACCGAAACAAACAACAGCAAAACCCAAATGACCCTTTCCTCGTCATTAGGGTTTTTCCTGACCACGCACAACCACCTCGAGCTAATTGCTTCAATTAAAACAAACTCCAACTCCGGGCATTGAAGACTTTCTCAGGGAAGAACTGTTGGCTGTAGAATCCAGTGAAGTTACTGCCATCCACCACATAATGCTGGTTGCAGCGTAATTATCATACTATAAATAATGATACTTTTTATACATGTTTACTGGGAGTCAGGAACATCACCAATTGTCTTGCCTATTTTAGCTCCCTACGGCTTTTCCCACGAGGGTGGGACTGTCACTATTCACATCTCACAGATGAAGAGATTGCGGTGATGGAGGATTAAGGGAACTTTGAAGATCTTACTGCTAACAGGCAATGAAGTCAGGGCTGTAATAGGGTTCCCTGACAGCCATGCCCTCACCACCTCTGCTGGCCTGCTCCCAGCCTTGAGTGATAAAGGCCTTTCAAATGTAATACTCTGGGCTTCCATTTCCACTTTAAAGGACCGTGACTGATTTGACCACTGTAGGAATTATAGATGGATTTTTTTTTCCCCCCAAGACAGGGTTTCTCTGAGTAGCCCTGGCTGTCTTGGAACTCATTCTGTAGGCCAGGCTGGCCTTGAACTCAGAGAAATCCACCTGCCTCTGCCTCTGGAGTGCTGGGATTAAAGGCATGCAACATCAGCACCTAGCTAACAAGTAGGTTTTATTGTAAAAAACAAAACAAAACAAAACAAAAAGCAGAAAAGACATGGTGGAACATGCCTTTAATCCCAGCACTGGGGAGACAGAGGCAGGTCAATCTCTGTGAGTTCGAGGCCAGCCTAGTCTACAAAGCAAGACCAAGACAGCCAAGGCTACACAAAGAAACCCTGTCCCGAAAAACAAAAACAAACAAACAAACAAAGAGCTGGAAAGCTGTGTGTGATTGAAATGGCAGATTTGAAGATTTATAGTCAAGAGCAGTGTAGAGACTGGTGGCAACATTTATTCTGAAAGTGTCAAGGACTGCCACCTCCATCTATAAGCCTCTGATAAGTGAGAGTCTAAAATCCTCTAAGTAGAATCCCAGCAGAGACTACAAGCCAAGAATGCCTGGCTTACAAAATAATGGGGCTGCTTCTTCCCGAGTTACCATGCACAGAAGCAAAACTTGGCAGAATCTGAAAGAAACGAGTTTGATCCCTTTCCTTTCCGGGCTTCCAGAGAAGGAAGCAAAACAAACTAGGCAAAACCTGGTGGTTGTATGTCCCACCGAGGCTGAGCACCTGCACCCTGTTGGGAGAGCATCCCACCAGCCCAGTGCCCAGGGAACTCAGCCCCAGATGCCCACGTGCAGAGTCGGCTATTCCTACCCCTGCTCCCTTTCTGCAGTTCTATTTCTGGGGGGAGAATTTCCACATATAACCCAGCTGCTGCCCCAACACCATCTTCATTGAGTAATCCCGTGGTGATGTCACACCAGCCAGGCGCTAAGGGAAGCCCTGCTTTTTTTTTTTTTTATGGGTTGGCTCTTAATTTAGGAATTTTTATTTTTCTGACTTCCCTCCCTCTTTCCTTCGCTGGACTGCACTGCTTTTGAGTCAAGATGCCTGAGCGGTGAAGTGTTGCTTGCTTTTGAGAAAAGGAATTCCTGCTGGTTGGGAGGCAAGTGGTTGAGTGAAGGCAAAGTGTGTGCCTTTAATAGTACCTCTTAATTGGATAGCTGGCTCAGGAGGAAGGCTGTGTGGGCCCGCTGTGGGTCCAGTTGCTGCTGGTACTGCCAGGCCTGAGCTGAGCCCAGCGGGAGACACTGGGTCTTACAGTCACTCCTTGGAACCTAGAGAGCCACTGGCATCCTCCCTGACACCTGAGGAGCTACATCTAAGCCACACGGTCACCTCTCTCCCTTACTTCAGCTGGGAGACAGCAAAGCGAGTTTGGCAAAGTTCCCCTGTAAGAGTCTAATCCAAACATCATGTCCGCTGAGCTCAGCGGGGTGACTCATGCGCAGTGATGTGTGAGGCCAGCAAGCAGAGATTAGGATCTGGCCCGCCCCCGCCAGCCTGCCCTGCACTTCCTTTGATCAGCTCTGATGGGTTTTAATTCTGCAGAAGTAACTTCCTGCCAGCGGCCAACAGCTTTCGCTAGAGGCTCGAGAGCCCGTGTCTATACTGACCTACTTGTCAGGGGCCAAGCAGCCATGTGCTGATGGCAAAGGAATGACATTCTGGGCTCACATCCCGCCCAGAGGAGAGAGGAGAGCCTCTCTTGCTGAGGTGACGTCAGAAGCTTGCTCCTTTGCCAACACTAGCATAGCCTTGGGTTTCGGCAGCCTGGGCTCTGAACCTGCTGCTGGCATTGGTTAATAGCACTAGGTAACAAAGAAAATGCCACTCTAGGAGGTGGGGTTTTTGTTGTTGTTGTTGTTGTTGTTTTTGTTTTTGTTTTTTGATTTTTTTAAGCTGGGTCATCTCCAGTGTCTGGCACAAAATGAAGCTGTCTCTGGACTCACATCTGTTTCGCTCAAGACGAAACACATTCGGAGTATATTACTTTCTGGAACGGTGCTTGCCCTGCCTGGTTGGAATGCGCTTGCCTCTCCATTCTTTTAAATCCCTCAATCAACACTGCCAAGTGGAGCACCTGAGATCGAGTATGGGCTCTCTTCCCCGCACCCCACCCACCCCCACTGGCTCATTTTCTCCAGAATCTATAACTCAGGCTTTGTACTATAACTTCCCTGGGAAGGGGTGTGGCTTTTTAAAACTCCCCACGCTCAGACTCCACCCCAGAAGAATCTGGCATCCATATTGTCTCAAGCTTCCCCCTGTGCAGTCAGAGGTGGGAACTGAGGCTATCTAAGGTCACATGGCTTCAGACATCTGCCTGAAGTATGGTTCTTATACGTCCAGCCCACTCGCTCACCTCCATTCTGTGTGTATGGGGGAGTCGGGGTGGGAGCTTCAGGTAAATAAATGCTTTAGCCAAGTTAAGGTAAACTAGCGTCTAGATAGACTAGCTTACAAGTTAGAATTTTGTTCATCTGGAGTCTGAATGGGAAATGTACCCCCCACAGGCTGGCTCATCACTTGGTCCCCAGCTGATGGCATTGCTCAGGGGAGTTGTACACCTTGGTGCTATAGGGCTTGGTTGGTAGACATATGCCACTAAGGCTAGGGCTTGGGGCTGTAGTCCTACCTCCTGTCCTGTTCTTGACTTCCTGGTCAGCCACAGTGTGAACGAGCCTGCCTCAAGCTCTTGCCAGCATGGACCGAGCAACGCTGGCCCACTGGACCTTCCCCACCACGATGGACTGGTAGCCCCTGGAACCATTAGCTGAGGTCAGTCCTTTCTTCCTTGCTTCTGTCAGGTATTATCCCAATGATGAGAAAAGTGACTGGTACACCTAGTGACAAGTGTTTGCGGCGCAGAGCTCATAATTCAGTGGGCAGGAAGCATACCCGACATGCGCGAGGCTCCAGGTTCAGTCTTCTGTACCACCACCCCCACCCCCCAAACACACACCCAAAGAATAAAGATGGCACGCATGGGCCGTGCTGATGCCCACCATGCCAGCGCTAGGGAGTGTAGGCAGAAGGATCAAGAGTTCCACGTCTTGGTTACACTGAGTTTCAGACCAGCCTAGGCAATCTGAAGGTTCCAGTGGTGGGCGGAGTCAGGTAGGGGGCACGCTAGAAGGGGAGGCTCTTGGTAGTTGATGGGGCAACGGATGCCATGTATGTGGTCATGCACCCACCCACACCCCTAGGGCCATAGGAAAACCACGTAGGCGTTTGGGACTGTTCCCATGACTGGGTTGAAACTGATATTTGGTGGGTGGATGGCCAAGATGCTAAGAGCGTTACCGTAGATAGGATGGCTTCAATGAAGGCCAGCGAATTCCAGGACAGCCAGGGCTACCCTGAGAAACACTGTCTTGGAAAACAAAAAGACAAAACAAAAAATAAAAAAAAAAAAAGAAAGAAAGAGCCAGGCTTGGTGGCAACATACCTGTAATCCCAGCACTAGGGAGGCAGAAGCAGGCAGATCTTTGAGTTTGAGGCCATTTCCTGATGAAAGAGTGTCCTTGCACAGTTAATAGCTACAGACAAAGGTTTTGTCTTCCTGTGGGGTCCAAGTCAACCTGCATAGCAAGTCAGCAAAGTTAACCCCTGAAACTAAGTAAGGCTTCAAGCCTTCTCTACAGACCACCATCTCCTTCCAGAAGCCTTCCTTGACTGTCCACCCTTCACTACCATCTCAGTCCCCAAAGCCCTGTTTCTTATTGTGTAATGTGCGCATTCATTCTGCTAATAATTCTGTAAGTACCTGGAGTGACTTCGGCTCTCCAACTAGCCTGCACACACGGGTAGAGTGCATTCACGTTCTAGGTGAGCTTGGTTGGTTGTTTTGTTGACGGTCATACTGCTTGATTCTTTTTTGTTTATTTGTTTGTTTTAAGTGTGTGTGTGTGTGTGTGTGTGTGTGTGTGTGTGTGTGTGTGTGTGTTGCATATGCCACGGCCTATGTGTGGAGGTCAGAGAACAACTTCATGCAGTCAGCTTTTTCCCTCCACCTTTGAGCACTTTCTAGGGATTGAACTAGGGGCCTCAGGCTTTCAAAGCAAGAACCAAGCTGAGTCTCAGCTCGATGGCCCACTGCTTGTTTCTATAAAGAAAAAAGGAAAAAAAAAAAACCACAAAAACCAAAAAAACCTGTGTTGTAGATCAGATGAAATATGCAACTAGGTAAGACAGTCGAAGATGAAAGGCAGGATGAGGGACCATAGAAAGGAGGCTTGAGAACTAAGATAATTTTATGAATGGATTCTAAATTGAAGTCCCAGTTTCTTGACAGTTACATAAAAAATGGAAGCACCCGTGGTTATGTCATTCTTGCTGTCTGAAGAGAGGAAGCAAGATCAGCTTCTGAGAGGATGTCATCTCTTCCTTCCTGTTCAACTCTGAACGAAGCACATCACCTCCTAAAACCCAGGACCGAGCCACAGCAGGCCATGTCTTCAGGTGGGGTATTTTTTTTTTTTAAGGCAGGGTTTCTCTGTATAGTCTTGGCTGTCCTGAACTCACTTTGTAGACCAGGCTGGCCTTGAACTCACAGAGATCTGCCTGCCTCTGCCTCTGCCTCTGCCTCTGCCTCTGCCTCTGCCTCTACTTCCTGAGTGCTGCGATTATAGATGTGTGACACCACAATTGCCAGGTGAGTTTTGAAAGACTGAAAAGTAGATCTGAGGTGGGCAGGGTGGCCTAAGAAGTGCTGGTGCTTTGCCATCAAGCCGGATCCTCTGAGTCCAATCCACAGCACCCACCTGGTGGAGGAACCAATGCCTCTGACAGCCCTATGCAGGCTGTAGCACATGTGTACATACACACACTAAAATAAAATAAACAAATGTTTTTAATGGGGCTTGTTTTTTTCCTGGTTATTTCTTATGGTTACCTTCTAACAGACTCAAGACTGACAGCCTTGAACTTGAACTGTGTGGCATTTTTGTTGACTGTGACTTGGTCTCTTCTATCTAAAGCTGGCTGGCCTCCAACTTACTATGTGGCCAAGGCAGGCCTTGAACTCCTGATCTTCCCATGTCTATTTCCCAATTTGACTCCAGGCCTTTAGCACCATGCTGCTTGGTTTAATTTGGTTTTAAAGGCATTTCTTTTTTTTTCTTCTTTTCTTTTTCCTTTTTCTTTCTTTCTTTCTTTCTTTTTTTTTTTCTTTTTTGGGTTTTTCGAGATAGGTCTCTCTGTGTAGCCTTGGCTGTCCTGGACTCACTGTGTAGACCAGTCTGGCCTTGCACTCACAGCAATCCGCCTGCCTCTGCCTCTGGGTGCTGGGATTAAAGGCGTGCTCTACCTCGCCTGGCTTAACAGCATTTCTAAAGTGAACTTAGCTAACGTATTTTCTTTCTTTCTTTCTTTCTTCCTTCCTTCCTTTTTTTTTTTTAACTTTTGATTTGATTTTTTTTTTTTTTTTTTTGAGTTGAGGCTCTCCCGTATGGCCCTGGCACTCCTTATTGTATAGAGCAGGCTGGCCTCAAACTAGGAGATCTGCCTCCCTCTCCCTCCAGAGTGCTGGAATTAAAGGCATGTGCCACCACCTTTTGGCTAAATGTATGATTTCTAAGGATTTGTTTTTAAACGGTTCACTCAGATTTTGATGGCCCAGAGCTCTTTCTAAATTGCATTTTTATGTATTTACTTTGTATGCTTGTGTGCATGTGGAGATCAGAGGACAAGTTGTGGAAAGTCAGTCCCTTCCTTTTACCATGAGGGGTCCAGAGATAGGACTCAGTTGAGGTGGTTTACCCACTGAGCAATCCTGCCAGCCTGTCAACCGCCCAGAGTTTAAGGAAAGCCTGGGTGTGCCTCTCTTGGGATGAGAAAAAAGGTGAGCTAGAGCAGGAACTCTGTGGAAAAGGGAGAGGCAAGGGATGGAAACAGACCACTCCACTTCCCATCCTGCCCTCCTCTCCCTAGACACCAGACAGAACTCCCCACTCTGCCCAGAGGCCACTTTCCCAGCCACATCCCCAGGAAAGGGATAAAGGGAAACAGTGTGTCACCAAGGGCCCACCCCAGGGTAGGATCCTGGGAATGGCTGAGGACTGCCTGGCCTTGCAGATCATCCTTTAGTGAGCACTACACTTTTGGTTAGCCTTGCTTCCAAAAAGCAAGTAACAAATAATTAGATGACTCAAAAAAAAAAGATTTTCCATTTTTTGGTTTTATCTGGGGCCTTAAAACACAAAACAAAACAAAAAACTACTTTTCATGGACAGGAAATCCAATCAAACAAATAAGAAGTCACAGATTTTTTTTTTTTTTTAATCCCTCTTGCATGATATTGTTGAGGAAATTGTAGCCTGGGGCTCTGAGGAGGCTGATTATCTACCTCCCTCTCAGTGCCTAGCGTTGAGGAGCCAGCAATGGCAGGCTCCAATGTTTCTACCACTACATTTCAAGGTCTATAGAGACAGCGTTCTGTGTAGCCTTGGCTGTCCTGGGTTCACTTTGTAGACCAGGCTGGCCTCGAGCTCACAGAGATCCGCTTGCCTCTGCCTCCTAAGTGTTGGGATCAAAGGCGGGCACCACCACGTCCGGCTTGTGATGGAAAGTCTTGTGTGTGTGTGCGTGTGCGTGTGCGTGTGTGTGTGCGTGTGCGTGTGTGTTCGAAAGTTTTAACAGCAGTTCTGTGATGAAAGGTCAAGAGCAAAGGTATAACAGGCAGGGCTTGCTCCTGAGCAGGTCAGGGGCATCTGAGCATCCTGGGCTCCCTGTGACACCGCACTAGGCCTTGAAGGGGTCTTTTGTAGGAGAAAGGAAAAAAACAGGGAGTTGTCTTCTTCTCCTCTAGGAAGTCAGCACGCCCTTATTGCCTAGTAAGGTTGCTTGTGGGTCAACAGGAACTGGGCTCAGAACGAGAATGTGAGTACCGGACTCATTTCCGGTGCTCTGGCAGGCCAGCGTCCCTGAGCCAGACCCTTTGCCTTCGTGGAATTAGGAGGCGGGGATTTATGAGGAGTGTCCTGGCTTCTCTGCTCTGAACTCCCTTCAGGCCCTGATTAGAATATTTGCTGGTTTATGAATCTTAATAACCTAAGAAAGAACCCCAGCCAAGGTATGGAATCGGATATCCGCCGAGAGCACAGATGAAGAAAATGCGGTCGGGGCAGCTGCGACAGCTCCGCGTTTGCTGCCAAGCCTGATGACCTAGGTTTTTATCTCTAGGACCCACATGGTGAAAGGAGAGAACTGACTCCCACAGATTGTCCTCTGTGCCCCATCCCCACACCTCTCCCTCTTACAGAGAGCCTCAGTTTGGTTGTCAGCATCCACATTGGGCACCTCACAACTACCCGGAAGTCCAGCTCCAGGGGCGATAGCATACTTCTATGGTCTCCTCAGGCAGGCAGGCAGGCACGCGCGCGCGCGCGCACACACACACACACACACACACACACACACACACACGCCAATGCACACACAAGGACAAGCACACGTATAAAAAATAAAAATACACCTTTTTAAAGACTCCTCCCAATAAATAAACTAATAAATACAGAAGGGAAAACTATCTGAGGGACAGAGGAAATCTGGTGGGAGTAAAGAGAAGAGAAGGCAACGTCAAAGTACAACAAAAAGTTATAATGAAGGCCATATTTTACCTGCTAAATAAGAAATAATAAAATAAATATAAAGAGCCTCAAGGCGGTAGAGTGCTTTCTCTTGGTTTCCTTTACAGAAAGGACGTTGATGTATAAGCAAGACTTGGTCAGCAGGTGTACCTGCGGCAGGTACAGTCAGAAATAATTCGACCTATCCAACAGAAAGCATGGAGACTTGTTTGTTTGTAGACCAGGCTAGCCTCTATCTCACAGTCATCTGCCTGCCTCTGCTTCCCAAGTGCTGGGATCAAAGGTGTGTGCCACCACGCCTGGCTGGCATACAGGGGGACTCTTTAAGGACAGTGATGTTCACAGTGACATCCAGGGAAGCTGGCAGCAGAACAGCCTGTGAGCCAGCACCAGTCACTATGCTGTGTGGCATCTTTTACCCTCTCTGTTCTGTGATTGTACTCTAGGGCCTTGGCTGTGATCCTCCATCTCTGGTTCCTGTGTTGGCTTCCTTGCTTGTAGATTTTTGTTGTGGTGGTTGCTGTTGCTGTTACTGCTTTTTCTTTGTTTGCTTATTTGTTTTACTTTTACAGGGTCTCACCCACCTCAGGCTGGTTTTGAATTCCATATAAGGAATACTCTGGCCGGGCAGTGGTGATGGCGCACGCCTTTCATCCCAGCACTCGGGAGGCAGAGGCAGGCGGATCGCTTTGAGTTCGAGGCCAGCCTTGTCTACAAAGCAAGTCCAGGATAGTCAAGGCTACCCAGAGAAAAACCCTGTCTCAAAAAACCAACCCCCCCCCCCAAAAAAAGGACTCCTCTGAGAGAATCCCCCTGCCATCACTTCCCAAGTGCTGGGATTATAGACATGAATCACCACACCCAGTTTGGTCCTGCTGAGCTTTGAATCCAGAACTGTACATGTGCTAGACACGAGATCTACCCGCTGAGCCACATCTCCAACCCAGCCTTGACTTCTCATCCTCATTCCTTCGCCTCCAGAGTGCTGGGGTTACAAGCAGGCCTGCAGCACCGGGTTGAGCCGAAAGCCTTGTCCACGGTAGGCAAGTGCTGCGCTGGCCGGATCTACACCCCAGCCCTACAGTCCCGGAGTTTTCCGAATGCGTTCTAACCTTCCTGAGTTGTCCAATCGTGTTCTCAACACACTGCTTAACTCAGGTTGCTTTCTGTTGCTCACAGCCAAGACCTCTGACTCTGACCACATACGACTGGTTCGATCAGCATTTTATTCAATTTCCTACATCCTTTGTGCCTTTGCCCTCCAGGCAATTCTATAAGTAATCCAGAAAAGAAGGAACGAGTGTTCGGAAAAATCTGACCACGGCTGGGATATAAGCCAGAACAGCCAAGACCTCAAGCATCAGGTTTCTCATCCTGTTAGGTTCGAGGTGACTACATGATGAAGGGGACAGAAGGCTTGGAAGACATCTACCATCCCTTTAAAAACATCTCTAACGTAGAAGCTGGGTGGTGGTGGCGGCGGCGGCGGCGGCACACGCCTGTAAATCCCAGCACTTGGGAGGCAGAGGCAGGTGGATCTCTGAGTTCGAGGCCAGCCTGGTC
Source organism: Acomys minous (assembly GCF_964271855.1). Lineage (NCBI taxonomy): Eukaryota > Metazoa > Chordata > Mammalia > Rodentia > Muridae > Acomys > Acomys minous. The sequence continues at coordinate 115,423,447 of NC_140489.1, forward strand.
TATGGAGTGAGTCCAGACCAGCCAAAGCTACAGGGAGAAATCCTGTCTCAGAAAAGCAAACAATAACAATAATGACTTTAACGTGGTTATAACACGGTAATGCTTGTCTGCAGTGTTTATAGATCATGGAGGCCGGTTTCTCTTGTCTTCCTGAGCTCCTAGGTCATTTGAGAGATGAAATAAATGAAATAGAAAGGCAGTGATGAAAGTTAAAGCCAGAGATTCAAGGAAGAGAAACTTAATACCGCCCAATGTCTCTTTATAAAAAGAATTGTCTTGGCTACGTGCGTGCGAGAGCTGAAGATTAAGGCCTGTGAGCGAGCCAGCGCCACAGAGATTTGCAGGTGTTGACTGAGGGGTGAGAGCCTGAAGGAAGCTTTGGCCATCAGACAGTCGGCAGGAGAGAGACTGCACTCCCAAGTAGGCAGAGCTGACACGAGTCCAGCCCAGACAGCATGCCAGTTCATCTTGGAAGGGGGCCCCAAGAATGGCTGCAAGCTGAATTGAGATGGCTCTCCAAAAAAGCATCTGAATCTGCTTCAAAGGTGTTGACAGATTAGGACAAGCCCACCTGTGGCTAGAAAGCCAAGCACGGTGTTGCCTTACCTTGACCAGTGCACCACTTGTAGTAAGCCCAGCTTAAAAGAACACTCTTACTTGGATTTTCTTTCTTTCTTTCTTTCTTTCTTTCTTTCTTTCTTTCTTTCTTTCTTTCTTTTTTAAATAAACATAGTATCTTGCTCTACAGCCCAAGCAGAGTCAAACTCTTCATCCTGCTTTTAGCTCATGAGTGCCAGGTGGTGTGCTTAATTGGATCTGGGTCCTCAAACATGTATTTGTTACAAACTGAGACAAGCACTAATTCTTTTTTTTTTTTCTTTTTCTTTTTCTTTTTTTCTTTCTTTTTCTTTTCTTTTTTTTTTTTTTGAGGGGGGGGCTGAGGGGTGGCTCAAGATAGGGTTTCACTGTGTAGCCTTGGCTGTCCTGGACTTGCTTTGTAGACCAAGCCGGCCTCAAACTCAGAGATCTCACTGCCTCTGCTACCCGAGTGCCAGAACTAAAAGTGTGTGCTACCAGCAGGGCGTGGTTACACACAGGCGTGTCCAACTCAGGTTACTAATTCTTGTTTAAGGGATTATTAGATAGTGAAATTTTATCTTTTTATTACATGTTTCTGTGTGCGTGCATGCCTGTGTGGAGGTCAGAGGGCAATTTGCTGCCATTGGTTCTCTTTTTGTATTGTGTGGGTCTAAGGAACCAACTCAGATCATCAGGCTCGGGCCGTCTCACCACTCCGTACGTAACTAGCATTACTAGGTCTCATTTCTGTTTTTTTACACCCCCTGGTGTTGCAGGTAGAGTTTATAGCACCTCACAGGCCAATTTCTTGTCTGAAATGTGAGGTTTCTAGTAGCATGTTGTTTTTCAAAGCGCCCTGCAGCCCAAGTTTATAGCTAGCCACAGCAGAAACAATCAGCCCCCAAGGCCCGCTAAAAAAAAAGTCCACAGTGATCAGAAAATGTTGGCATCCTTTAAGCAGCAACACTAGAGCCCGTTACAGATTTTTTTAACAGGTGCCTGTTGAGCGAGAGACCTGTATGTACACTGAGCTGTGTACATACGCCCGCTGCTCAAATTAGAGAAATTTCCAACTGCTTTCCAAGGAACCGCACCAGTCCTGGCTTTGTCTTCAAATTCACGTTGATGAGCGGGAGGCGGTTAATGTATGCTTTCCCACATTGTCTGTGAAGTATCTTCCGCCTTTCAAACCTGTCCCACTTGGTTTTAACATGGGGACCCAGTGACAACTGCTTTTCCGGCAGCGAGGATGTTGTTGACTCCTTTTCGTCCCGGGTTCCCAGCTTGGGGGCGGGGGAGAGGGGGGAGGGAAGTTATAGGGAGAGTAAGCAAGGGTGGTCAACTTATTTCCTTTGCTTCCTCCCTGAGGAGAGGTCAGCCCGTTGCAGAGTAGGGAAAACTCGAGAATGGAATGAAAACATGTAAATCCCAGCAGGGGGAGCAGAGAAAGAAGAGGGAACGGCAGCAGGCGCGGGAGCTCAGCTGCCAGCAATAATCCGATGCCCTGCATCGGCTCTGGGGAAAGGAGCCAAGACTTCCCAAATCCAGGCGCCCCAACAGGATTGCAAAAAAGACACACCCATCGGCCCACAGACAGACAGCGCTGCCCAGAACCCATGAGACACCTTGGGAAGCTGCCCACGTTCCTGGAGACCTCCCTGTAAAAGCTGTCTTTGTCCAAGGCGGGCGATTGAACCCCCGGCCTGAAGGGCTATTATTGCACAGAAGTGGAAAGCGGGGGGGGGGGGGGGGGCGGGGGGGCGGGGGGGAGCGGGTGTTTTTGATGAGAGAGTCGTTGCAGAAATTCTGTCCTCCGCTCTGTTGCAGGGCTAGCCGCCAGTTCTTCCTCGGGTGGCAGGCAGGCAGGGCCGACTGAGCAGGCACGCAAAGGCGCTGGGAAAGCTTTGATGTCAACAGAGGTAGGCAGGGCAGGCCCCGGTGGAAATCTGTGAAGTCAGCAGTTATCTCTGGCACCCCTCCCTTCCCCCTTGCTTCCCACTTCTCCACCCATTCCCGCCCCCCCCCGCTTCCAGCTTCTCTTTTCCCAGGGGGACCCTGGAATATATGAAAACCCGCTGTCACCAGATAGGAGCGGCCCCTCCCCCCTTTCCAGGCGCCAACGATCGCAGTCTGCTCCCTCCCCAAGTCTAAAACAAACAAAGACGAGTCCCAGGTTCCATACATTTCCTAAGAAAACCAGTGCAAAAACCCCTGCCCTTTGTGCGCCCACAGTTAAACCCTGAGGATTTTGGGGCCTCAAGTTTGCAGTGGTCTTTCTGTCTCCTGGGGATTTGGAAGGAGTCTAAAGTGCCTCAGACCGATACAGCTGCTTGATGTATGGCTCAGATTTAAACCACAAATTATAAAATGATAAATTCGCTGCTCAAGTCTCTTCCAGGAAAGGCCGTGTTGTCAAGATAAAGCTACAACCTCATGGACGTAGGAGCCGTCTAGCTGCTGACTAACCCTCACTCTCATTTTCCTGCCTGAAAGATTTTTTTTCCTTTTCTTTTCTTTCTACTTTCTCTGTCTCTGCCCGTGTGACCTCCGGCAGGGGCTGCTCAGGCTTGGAGCTCCTCCGCGCTTTATTGTATAATGGCTGCTTTCGTTTCCAGAGTAGGGAAACTTAAGAGACATCTTTATTCTTGGGCGCTTAACTGCTGAGAACCAGGAGAGAGACTTCACTTGGGCAGTTTCAAGCACTTCAAACGCAGGCTTGGAACGTGACGTTTGTTGTAAAACAGAGCCGTTTCAGGAATTTGGGGCCCAAAGTATCTGTTTTGTGATCTGCGCAAGATTGCAGAGTGAGTTCACTGTACTTTGGAATTCTCTTACAGGGTCTGTTCTGGTTGGTGACACAGTGGGACAAGTAATTAGGCCGCATGCATGCCTTGTAATGAGTTCCCTGCTAGAGCTTCTGCAAACACAGGAGACAGGACAGGATGGTGGAATGCTTGTCCAAGGCAGCGAGTGACCTGACCTCCGTGCAGGCGACTACCTGGGCTTCAGGAAGCTGCTCCATCATGCTTTCAGCTTCTCCAATACCGGGCCTCAGGAGTCACAATCACTTCAGCGTTTTCTCCTGGATTGAGTCCTGTTGGTTGTACATGTTAGGTCTTCCGTCCTTCTTCCCCTGGCGTCCTTGGGTCCTGGGTGGCAGTTAGTGTTCTCCAATGTCACTTCACGTTATCCTCCACCCCCCACCCACTCCAGGCGCCACCACAGCTGCTCCTGTTTCTCCTTTTCTTGAAGTCAGCCCTACTGTCATTACTGCTGCCTTTTCTGGGATCCTCAAGTTATGCAGTTCTTTTCCTGTGATTACAGCTCTTTCTTCCAATTTTGACTAGTCTGGCGTCTCTGTGATTATAGCTCATTAGGACTCCCAAGGCTAAAGAGAGACCCTTTTTAACGCTATTTTGCTGGCATTTTTAAAATAGCACTTATTATACCTTTCTTTTTTTCTTTTCTTTTCTTCCTTTTTTTTTTTTCAGAGCTATTTTTTTAAAAATTTCTTCAGTAGTGGTTCTTAGTCTCTCAGTCTCAATAACCCTTAGCAGTATTTTTAGAAATAAAACTAATACACACTTTTTTGGTTTTTTGGGTTTTTTTTTTTTTGAGACAGGGTTTCTCTGTGTAGCCTTGGCTGTACTGGACTCGCTTTGTGGTGGCGCACGCCTTTAATCCCAGCACTCAGGAGGCAGAGACAGGCGGATCGCTGTGAGTTCGAGGCCAGCCTGGTCTACAAAAGTGAGTCCAGGACAGCCTAGGATACATAGAGAAACCCTGTCTCAAAAAACCAAAAAAAGTAATACACACGTTGGGTAAATAATAAAGCAGTAAACAAAAATGAGGTAAGCAAAGGAAAAATAAAAGTTTCCTCTTCTTCAATATATTCTAAAAGCATAGCTAAAGTGGTTAATGCTTGTGTATCTTGTCTTTATTAATATAACTGTGTATGTCTTCTCAAAACTTAACATGAGATCTTGCTGTATGCATCACTCTGCATCTTGCGTTCCATCCAAACACCACTCCATACACATCAAAGGGCTCCTCTCTTCCTTAATGTCTGTGTTGTCTTTCTTTTTAAAAAATTATTACAATTTTTAAAAGATTTCTTTATTATGTATACAATGTTTTACCTGCATGTATGCCTGCATGCCAGAAGAGGGTGCAGGATCTCATTATAGATGGTTGTGAGCCACCATGTGGTTGCTGGGAATTGAACTCAGGACCTTTGGAAAAGCAGGCAGGCAGTGCTCTTAACCAGTAAGACACCTCTCCAGCCCCTGTGTTGTCTTTCTTCGCAGAGAATGTATTTTCCATGTGAAAAGCACTGTGTCACTCCTGGACCCTGCTGTCCCTTAACATCCCTGGGTACAGTGTCATCTATTTGATTATCAAGTTCAGGAGGATAAGCTGTATGTCTTAGGATCAGCTCCACTCCTAAGACTGTGTCACACCTACAGGGGTGCTCCCACTGCTCCCTGAGAAGTGGGCTGGTCTGGTGAAACCTATGTACCTCTGGGTTTCAGCATGAAGAAACCTAATTCTCCCCTGCTTAATACGAAACAGTATACAGGGCAGCATTGAACCTAAACCATTGTTGGGGGGCACTGGTCCTCATCTGATGCTTGCTCCATTTCATTTTGTTCAGAACCTCAGTAGGACAGAAGGCAGCCCTGGGCACTTTAAAGTCCCATGTACCAAGGAAGGTACTACTACTAAGGTACAGCCCCAGCACACCCAAGAGGCAAACATTAACATTGATTTACTTCTTTTGGGGAGGGGGAAGTTGGGGGGTTTTCAAGACAGGGTTTCTCTGTGTATAGATGGCTATCCCGGATTCACTTTGTAGACCAGGCTAACCTTGAACTCATAGGAATCCACCTGCTTCTGCCTCTGGATTAAAGATGTGCATCACCACTCCTGGCTTTGAGTTGCTTCTTTCAATAAAATGGTTTCTAGCCAGGTGTGGGGGCACACACTTTAAACCCCAGTGCGCTCTCTCTCTCTCTCTCTCTCTCTCTCTCTCTCTCTCTCTTCTCTCTCTCTCTCTCTCTCTGCAGCGGCAGATGAATCTCTGTGAGTTTGAGGCCAGCCTAATCTACATAATGATTCTAAGATAGCCAGAGCTACATAATATAGAGCTCTTGACTCTTGATTCAAAAAACCAAAACTGAAACTAAGCACATTATCTGTATCATTACTTTTCATCTTCACTACACTCCCGCGAGATAGAGATCAGTACTACCTCCAATTTTTATATCGAGGGTCATCAGATGGGAGTTATTAACGAGCTAACCCCAGACCACTCTGACTAGTAGATGTTGAAGTCATGTCTGTGTGTCTGTGATTCCAAAGACTGCTTTAACTACATCCTAGTTAAGCATTCCTATGGCTTGATCTGGCATTTGAAAATGTGTGGCAACTTTTGGTGTCTCTTGGATCTCAGGCCAGTTTTGATCCTCCTGATGCTACCTCCCTATGGTGGATGGCAGATGTGCACCTCTAGTCCCGATTTACAAGGTTTACAAGGCACTGTGGATTAAGCCAAAGGCTTTGTGCCCAGGGGGCGAGTTCTCTACCAACTGAACTGCATTGCCAGCCTACTGCACACAGCTTCATCTGTACATGACTCGCTCAGCATGGTGACTAACAAATGGAGACGGGAACAAAACGGATCCAACGCAGGTTCCAGCTCATCTCCTTTATATGGAGAGTAGGTATTAATGTACGCAAAGCCCTTAAACTGTTGCCCGAAAATGGTTAGTAAGTGTTAGTAGTACTCATGATAATCTGCACACAAGCTACGCTGGTCTGAATGAGAACGGCCCCCGTAGGCTCATGTAGTTGCATACTTACTTCCCAGTCGGCGAGTGAACTGCTTGAAAAGATTGGAAGGCTTAGGAGGGATGGTCTTGTTGGGAGTAGGTATGGCTTTGTTGGAGGAAGTGTGTCACTCAGAGTGGGCTTTGGGCTTTCAAAAAGCTCATGCTAGGCCCAGTGGCTCTCTGCCCGCTGCCTGCGGATCGATCCAGATGTAAAGCCCTCAGCTACTGCTCAGCATTATGTCTGCCTGTGTGCTACTGCACTTCCCACCAGGATGAAAATGGACTAAGCCCCAACTAGGTTCTTTATGAGTTGCCTTGGTGATGGTGTCTCTTCACAGGTTTCTACCCTAAACCACATGCTCTACTGGGATTTTCTTTCTCTTAATATATTGTAGGAGTGTGTGTGTGTGTGTGTGTGTGTGTGTGTGTGTGTGTGTGGTGTTATTTCTTTTCTTTTCTTTTTTTCTTTTTTGATTTTTCAAGACAGGGTTCTTTGTATAGCCTTGGCTGTCCTGGACTCACTTTGTAGACCAGGCTCTCCTCCTTGAACTCACAGAGATCTGCCCATCTGCCTGCCTCTGCCTCCCGAGTGCTGGGATTAAAGACATGGACCACCCAGCTCCAGCATACGTTTTCTTTTCTTTTTCTTTTTTTAAAGATTTTATTTATTTATTATGTATACAGTGCTCTGGCTGCACATACACTTGCAGGCCAGAAAAGGACATCATCAAATCACACTATAGATGGTTGTTAGCCACCATGTGGTTACTGGGAATTGAACTCAGGACCTTTGGAGGAGAAATCAGTGCCCTCAACCTCTGAGCCATCTCTCCAGCCCTTCGTGTGTGTGTGTGTGTGTGTGTGTGTGTGTGTGTGTGTGTGTGTGTGTGTGGTTTTTTGAGACAGGGTTTCTCTTTGTAGACCAGGCTGGCTTCGAACTCACAAAGATCCACTTGCCTCTGCCTCCCAAGTGCTGGGATTAAAGGCGTGTGCCACTACGCCTGGCACATTTTATTTCTTTAAAGGCTTTAAATACTTACTTATTTAATTTTATGCATGTGAATGGTTTGCTTCCATGTAAGTATGTATGTATGTATGTATGTATGTATGTATGTATGTGACACTGAATGCATACTTGGTAATGAGGCTAGAATAGAGCATCTGATCCCTTAGAACTGGAGTTACAGATGTTTTTGAACATCTATGTGGGTGCTGGGATCTATAACTGAATCTTCTAGAAGAGCAGCACGTGCTCTTAACCACCAAGTCACCCCTCCAGCCCAGATGTCTAAATTTAAAGTGGGGGATAGTACTTCATACCATAACCACTCTGATTTATTTAAATATGCCCCAACTCATCTGAGGATGATGTAGAATCCTAGGGTTGATCATCAGCCATAATTAGTTCCTACTTTACTTATATAACAAGCACACATGTCATTTATCTTACATATATAAAACCCCTTACCATGCAGCAACACGAGCACACGATCAGCAGGGTTAAACCAAACCTGTTCCATGACAGTCTAATCCTACCTCATCTTCCTCATATTCCCCATTACTAGGTGAGCAAATGTAACTCATAGAGTAACACTTCTAAAACAAGAGCCGTTTAATCACTGTCATTACAGATAGGGAAACTGAGGCATACAGCGGTTGATTGACTTGTCAACATTGCACGGCCACAAAGAAGAGAGTGGAGACTCTCTTCAACTCCAGCAGGCCCCTCCCTGAGTGCACACACTTCCTGCTTTTGTTTGCTGTTTTTTGTTCTGTTCTGAGATAGGGTCTCACTGTGTAGCCCAGGATGGTCTTGGATGCACCCATTTCAGCTTCCCAAATACAGGGTTACAGGCATGTACCAACTACCATACTTAACTGAGTCCATACCTCCCCTCCTTTTTTTTTTTTTTTAAAGACACAGTCTCACTATGTAGCTCTGGTTGATCTAAAACTTGCTATGAAGACCAGAGTGGCCTCAAATTCACAGAGGCCTCCCTGCCTCTGTCTCCCAATAATGGGATTAAAGGTGGGTTCCACCACCTCAGAACGTTGGACTTCTCCAAAACCTGTAATTTCACACTTCATTGAAACCCCCACTCCTCATCCTGTCACATTTTACATTCATCTTATGGATGAGAACGCAGCTTCTTTGGAAGATATTTAGGAATCTAAATAGGAAGTAACCGAAAGGGCACCATGGCTGTCCAAATGACCTCGAGCCAGCCTGTCCAGGGAATGCTGCTAAGGCTAGCCAGCCACGCGGAGAAAGCCCTCCCCTGATGCTGCCAGCGCTTGCCTTCAGAGCACTCCTTGGCTCACTCTCAGTCTGCACTGTCACTTCTGCGTCCTTGTGCTCCACGGGGCTGCTGCAGAGCAAAGGCACAGTGCAGGCCAGGGGGCAGCCATAAAGCAAACAAATGATCGCACTTCGTGTTTCGTGTTTCGGCTGGTTTGGGAACAATGCATTGCCAATTAGGTAGCACTGCAAAACTCAAGGAAACAACCTTACTTTTTCTGCTTACTCTGGGTCTGAGTCTTGTGCGACTGACTTGGTCAACTCCTATTTCTAAATTGCTAGGCTCAGAGGTTTGCTCGGAAGTTTACTTGTAAAATATGAAACTTGTCGCTGCCTTCTACCATGGCGCCCATCCCTCCCCTCTTAGCAACGTTAGCTTTTAAATGCACGTCCTAAATGCCTATTTCTTTAAAGATATGACTGAGCTATTTCTTTTGGAGTGTGTCCAAACAATCTGGGAAATGCACACTCCACATTAGCCACAGGGAAGTGTATTTCTTAAAACTCAAAGGAACAAAAGAAAAAGAAACCAAGTAACGTCGAGTATGAGCTTAGGATCTTTAGAAATCAGGACAGCTTTTCATGGGGAAGACTTTCATGAAGCTCAATGGATTCATTTTTTTTCACTGCTAAGGGAAAAAATATAAACATGTATTCATAACATAATATTCTGGAAAGTTGTTTTTATTAATGATAGGAGTATGTCCTTTTTTGTGGGGGTGTTGGTTGGTTGGTTGGTTGGTTTTTCGAGACAGAGTTTCTCTGTGTAGCCTTGACTATCCTTGACTTGCTTTGTAGACCAGGCTGGCCTCGAACTCACAGCAATCTGCCTGCCTCTGCCTCTAGAGTGCTGGGATTAAAAGTGTGCGCCACCGCAGCAGCCCAGCTGGTACTTTTATTTCTAAAGCCACTTCTCACCCTAACATTCTAAAGCCTGCCTTTCCCCCTGAGAGTGGCCTCGTATCTCTGGATTATGTTCTTACAGAAAGACAGCTCTGCAGGCCAGTCTGTCACCCATCCTGAAGCTGGACTTTTGGCTTGTGGAACTTCCTGTCCTGTTCCAGCTGTGACACATTGAGAGTAGACTTGAAAAATGTGTGGACTTTGCTGTGACTCTGGGAGCAGGGTGGGAGTGAAGTGAAGAGGGGATGGAAAAGCCTCCATGGCAACAGAGGGGGATGGGGAGGGAAGCTCCTTTTTTTTTTTCTTTTCCTTTTTCTTTTTCTTTCTTTCTTTCTTTTCTTTTTTTTTTTTTTTTTTTTTTTTTTTTTCCCTTTTTGGTTTTTCGAGATAGTCTCTCTGTGTAGCCTTGGCTGTCCTGGACTCACTTCGTAGATAAGGCTGGCCTCGAACTCACAGCGATCTACCGGCCTCTGCCTCCCGAGTGCTGGGAATAAAGGCATGCACTACCAGGCCCAGCTAGGACTAGTTTCTATTTCTATACTTTGCTGTTCACAATTAGCCAAGTGGGCAACTTGCCTTTGCTAAGGATGCTGCGCCGAACTTGGATCACAGGGAGGGAGCTGAGCCATGTGTAGACTGGGCTGGGATAGGACAAAGGGCTTGACTTGCCTCTGATCACAGTCCATAAAGCTGAGGATTGACTTTAAGAAGCTAGGTCCCAGCGGAACTGCTAAGACCAAAGTCAGAAGCGGATTGCAAAGGCAGTGACTCATTTTCACTTAAATATCAACCAAACCTAGCATAGTGCTGCACGACTTCAATCCTAGCACTCAGGAGTAGAAACAGAAGAGTTCTGCACCATCCTCAGCCATGTAGTGAGTTCAAGGCCAGCCCGGGGCTATATGAGACTATATAGGACAACAGAGCGATTCAGCCACCATGGCATCCTGCCCCGGTCTCTTCCAGGAATATCATCTAGTGGACGCTGCTCTAACCTTTGGCTCTGTAGACCCAGCAGCTGTGTTTTATAGCATGGCGACCCCAGTCTGAGTTCACGGCTGATAGAACTGGAGGCATGACCCGACTCCAGGGCAGCCAGGCCACAGACTGCCTCTTCTTATGGTCTGTGCCTGGGTCTCAAGATACACCAGGGGCAAATGATAGTTCTGCATTCTCATGCCTGCTGTGCTCTTTATATGCAAGCTCCGTACATATTCTACTCAATAAACGGCTTTTTATATTTGTGTAGGAAGAGGGTGTGTGTGTGGAGGTGCTGTGCCATAGCAGGTGCGTGAAGGTCACATGGCCGTTTTCAGGAGCCCCTCTTTCTTCCGTGTGCAGTGCCATGGATCAAACTCAGGTTTGGCATGTTTGTTAGCCCATTAACTCATTTTTTTTAGGGGGGGATTGTTTTGTTTGGTATTTGGGTTTTTTTTTCCCTCCTAAAAAGAGAAAGAAGCATCAGGAGGATGAAGAAGATGAGGTGACTGAGGATGAGGGGCGACTGTACTGGAACAATCAGTCACTCTCTTAAAGCCTGGACACTAGAACAGTCATGCTGTTCCTCACAGCTAGCAGGAGAGCAGGAGGGCTGCGTCCCAGCGACACTTTCCCGATGAAATCAGTGACACTGTGTGTCTTACTTGAATTCTGCAGAACTACCTCTGAGTGGCTCTCACCTGAGAATTAGCTTTCAACGATAGTTTTTTTGGTTTTTTTGTTTTGTGTGTGTGTGTGTGTGTGTGTGTGTGTGTGTGTGTGTGTGTGTGTGTGTGTTTGAGACAGGGTTTCTCTATGTTATCTTGGCTGTGCTGGACTCACTTTGTAGGCCAGGCTGGCCTCAAACTCACAGCGATCTGCCTGCTTCTGCCTGCCGAATGCCGGGATTAAAGGCGTGAGCCACCATGCCCAGCTAACACTAGTTTTTCTGAAGGTAATTCATCTTGGTTTCCTTTGATGGGTTTCCAAAAAATGCCTTCATTACCTTCTCTGTTTGCAGTGCTGGGTATTAAATCTAGAGGCCCGAACATTCCAGACAAGCCTTCTACCACTGAGCTGCAAGCTGTGCCCTCTTAGAAGCTTCCACTATCTTTTTTTTTTCTTCTTTTCTTTTCTTTTCTTTTTTTATTTTTTATTTTTTGGTTTTCGAGACAGGGTCTCTCTGTGTTAGCCTCAGCTGTCCTGGGCTCACTTTGTAGGCCAGGCTGGCCTCGAACTCACAGTGATCATCTATCTTTCTTAATATTCTTGTCCTTGAGCCTAACTGGAATGAGTGATGGATACTTGCAGTGAAAATAAAGTCAGACTAAGCATTGTTTGGTAGGCTTAAAAATGGAGCCATAGTAAAGGGGACCAATGAGTCAGGAAAGTCTGAAGCAGAAGTGACAAATGCAGGTGAAGAGTCAAGCACCCAGATTCACACCTGTACCCCGGTATTCAGGAGGCGGAAACAGGGAGCTAAGGAACTCACTGTCGTCCTCCCTGTGTGGCAAGTTCAAGGTCGGCCTGGTCTACAGAACAAGCTCCAGGACAGCCAGGGGCTACATAGAGAACCTTATCAGAAAAAACAAAACCAAACAAAAAAACCCCAGGTGTGGTGGCTCACACCTTTAATCCCAGCACTTGAGAGGCACAGGCAGGTGGATCGCTCTAAGTTCGAGGCTAGCCTGGTCTACAAGGCGAGTCCAGGACTACACAAAGAAACCCTGTCTCAAAAAAGAGAGAAAAAAAGAAAGAAAGGAAGGAAGAAAATAAAAGATGCTTGGGTGTTCCTCAAACTGTTAATCATAGGACTATTACCAGATGACCCAGCAACTGCACAACTATAGAGACATGTACTTGCAAGAACTAGTGTTCACAGCACCATTATTCATAGTGGGCAGAGGTTGGAAATACCTCAAATGTGCTGCTGTAGAATTGGTTCCATTTGTCTGAAATGCCCCATAGACAGAGGTGGGTGATGACTGCCTCTGTCAGGGTGGACTCGGGAGGCAGAGGCAGGTGAATTGCTGAGAGTTTGAGGTCATCCTAGTCTACAAAGTGAGTCTAGGATAACTAAGGCTAACACAGAGAGACCCTATCTTGAAAAAACAAAACAAAACAAAACAAAACAAAAAAGATTTTAAAATTATTATTATGTATACAGTGCTCTACCTGCACATACACCTGCCCGCCAGAAGAGGGCATCAGATAACACTATAGATATCTATGAGCCACCATGTGGTTGCTGGGAATTGAACTCAGGACCTCTGGAGGAACAGACAGTGCCTTTAACCTCTGAGCCATCTCTCCAGGCCATGGTGCTTATTCTTAAAGCTCCCCTTCCTCCTTAGTGAAGAGGGGATGTGAACCCTTCCTTTGGAAGCATAGGAATCTCTCCAACTCTCTCAAGGCTGTGCCCTAGGGGCTGGGCAGACCATGCATGGCAGCATGTACAAAGTCCTGGTTTGATCCCCAGCACCCCAAGGGCCTGTGTGTGAGTTGTGCTGGTGTAGGCTTGCCATCCCAGGGTTTGGGAATTAGAGGACAGAGGGTCAGACATTCAAAACCACCCTCAGCTACCTATAAACTTCCAGGCCAGTTTGGGCTACATGAGAGCCTATCCTCAAAATAAAGAAGTTTACTTCTTCAGGAGGCACAGGCAGGTGGATTGCTGTGAGTTTGAGGTCAGCCTGGTCTACAAAGCAAGTCCAGGACAGCGAAGGCTACACAGAGAAACTCTACCTCAGGGGGAAAAAAAAGTTTACTTTTTTTGTAGTTTTGGAGATAGGGTCTCACTATGTAGCTCTGGATGGCCTGATTTAACAGAGATCTAACTGCCTCTGCCTCTTGAGTGCTGAGACTTAAAACATATGCTACCACACCGAGCCCAAGAAGTTTACTTTGGAATGTATATATCCTCCTTCTAGATTAATGTTTTATACATAATAGGCACCGTTGCCATGGGCATTACACTAAATGGCAATAGAATATTAAGACAGCACCAGTATTATCACTGTTTCTTTCTTTCTTTCTTTCTTTCTTTCTTTTTTTCCTTTCTTTTCTTTTCTTTTTTTTTAGTTTTTCAAGACAGGTTTTCTCTGTGTTATCTTGGCTGGCCTGGACTGGCTTTGTAGTTCAGGCTGGCCTCGAACCCACAATGATCCGCCTGCCTCTGCCTGGGATTACAAGCGTGCGCCACCACACCTGGCTCACTGTTCCAATAAGGAATAAATGTTAGGGCTGAAGAGATGGCTCGACCATTAAAAGCGTGTCGTGCTGTACTGCAGAAGTTCTCCACTTTCCTAATGCTGCGGCCCTTTAATGGAGCTCCTCATGCTGTGGTGACCCTCAACCCCAAGATTATTTTCATTGCTAGCTCATAACTGTCATATTGCTACTGTCATAAAGCACAATGTGCATACCTAACCCCCAACCCTTGTGGAAAGGTTTGAGGCCCCGAAGAGTTGGGACCCACAGGCTGAGGACCACTGCTCTAGCAGAAGACTTGAAGTTGGTTCCCAGCGCCTACATCAGCTGCCTCACAGCCACCTGTACCTCCGTCCCCAGGAATCTAAGCCTCTTCTGGGCGCCACAGGCACTTACATCCACATGCACATGCCCACACCCAGACACACATGATTTTAAAGTGACATGAAGATAAATCTCTTAGAAAACATAGTTTCAAAAAAAGAATCAATATCGCCGGGTGGTTGTGGCACAAGCCTTTAATTCCAGCACTGGTGGGGGGGGGCAGAGGCAGGCGGATCGTTGTGAGTTTGAGGTCAGCCTGGTCTACAAAGTTAGTCCAGGACAGCCAGAGAAACTGCCTTGAAATGCCCCCACCCCCAAAAAAATACTAATAAATATAATCATGTGAAAAATGTGAACTGGCACGTAGACCATTTCTAGGACCAGTCTGGTGCCGTGCGTTAGGATATGAAAGCTTATGGACCCGTATTCACACTCACGCCACTGTCCTCACTCTCACTCAAGTGTGTCCTTTAATGCGAAGACAGCAATAAACAGTTTAAGGCCCCCGAAAAGTCCCTGGGATACAGAGCTACGTAGTTATTACACGTTGGCCTATTATCAACCCTGCTCACAAATGGCGGGGGCTATTAGTCAAAAAAAAAATCTATGCAGCCGGGCGTGGTGGCGCACACCTTTAATCCCAGCACTCGGGAGGCAGAGGCAGGCGGATCGCTGTGAGTTCGAGGCCAGCCTGGTCTACAAAGTGAGTCCAGGACAGCCAAGGCTACACAGAGAGACCCTGTCTCAAAAAACAAAAAACAAAAAACAACAAAAAAAAAATCTATGCAAGCTGTTTAATTACCATACTTGAGAGAAAGCAGCTTTTCTCTGACTTTGCCGACTCAGCAGAACTAATCCTCTAGCAGGGATTTTAGAGTTGAGTTTTGCAATTTATGCCCTCAGTATACAACATACCAACCCCCACCCCCACAGCAGCAGGAAGCCTGGACAAGGGCTTCCGTTAACATCTCTGGGTCATATTTTTGTCCTTGACGGTGCTTTGTTTTGCTGTTTGTTTTGTGAGATCAAGTCTTAACTAGCACCAGGCTGAATTCAAACTATTACACAGCTGAGGATGAGCTTGAATTCCGGATCGTCCTGCCTCTGCTTCCCAGATGCTGGGATGGCACACATGTACTGTCATGCCTAGGAACCTGGTTCATAACTGAATCAAGACAGAACACAAACTCATGCAGGCATTTCCTTTTGCTTTTTTTGTTTGTGTTGGTTGGGTTTTCAGGGGTGGGGTAGAGTTGGGGGCTGGAGACAGGATTTCCCTGTGTAGCCCAGGCTGGCCTGGAACTCTCTTTGTAGACCAGGCTGGCCTCAAACTCACAGAGATCTGCCTGCCTCTACCTCCCGAGTGCTGGGATTAAAGGTGTGCACCACCACATCCGGCCCCTTTGGCTTATTTTTAACACAGAATCAAAGTCACATATACACCTTATCAAAATAGGAAACAATGTAAGAATAAAATACCCTCTAAAACCTCAGAACCCAGAAGCAACCATTAAAAACACATTAGGAGATTTTTTTTTCTCTTTCATACGTAGATCCACATATAAATTACCATCTCCTTGAAATATCAAGACTGTACAACAGTACTATTTTGTGGTTTTTTTCACTTAATAAAATGGCAACGTTTTCCTGCATATTTAAACAACTTATATAGAGAACTTGTTTAATTATGATCTTCAAGACAGGGTTTCTCTGTGTAGCCTTGGATGTCCTAGAACTCACTCTGTAGACCAAGCTGGCCTAGAACTCAGAGATCTGCTTGCCTCTGCCTCCTGGGTGCTGGGATTAAAGGTGTACACCACTGCCACCGCTGCCGCCTCCTGGCCTCATATAATTGTTTAAAAACCTGGTTTTGTGATATTAAAAAAATATTTTCAAGCCAGGTATAATGACACATGACTTAAATCCCAGTACTCCAGGAGGCAGATGGCTGTGAGTTCAAGGCTAGCCTGGTCTACAAAGTGAGTCCAGGACAGCTAAGGCTACACAGAGAAACCCTGTCTCGAAAAACAAAAATAAATAAATAAATAAATAAATAAATAAATCCCAGGCTGCTTAATGGCAAATGTATTGCTTTATTACACTTCTAAGGACCTTGAAGTTATGGGCTGACTGCTCTAATGAAACTGTGGTAAGCAGGAAGTTGCCTCTCTAGTCTGCAAGCAAAGGGACCTGCTTCTTGGATCCACTAGGAAAGCTTTAGGATTTTAACTTACGTCTACGAAAGATATAAAGTAAGGGTGGGGACCTCGTTAATCTTATTAGCACAGTCCAGTGTTTTGCACTCTGGAAACCATGTAACCCTTCTTACATTTCAGTTGAAATTTTTTTTCAAGCCAGGTGGTGGTGGCGCAAGCCTTTAATCCCAGCACTCGGGAGGCAGAGGCAGGTGGGTCTCTGTGAGTTCAAGGCCAGCCTGGTCTACAAAGTGAGTCCAAGACAGCCAAGGCTACACAGAGAAACCCTGTCTTTAAAAACAAAAACAAAAAAGAAAGAAAAGAAAAAGAAATTTGTTTTCAAAGGCGAGAGCTTTACTCATACGCTTCTGATACTTGGAGAAAGATGTACAGTAATACAAAATAAATTATGGTTATTATGTTATTATTTATGGCATAGGCAGTTTTTTCTTTTATTTTCTTTCTTTTTTTGTGTTGTTGTTTTGCTTGTTTTTGTTTTTTGAGACAGGGTTTCTCTGTGTAACAGCTCTGGCTGTCCTAGAACTCACTCTGTAGACCCACTTGCCTCTGCCTCCCAAGTGCTGCGATTAAAGGCATGAGCCACCACTGCCCTGCCCTTTTTTATTTTTTATTTTTTGAGACAGGGTTTCTCCATGTAGCCCTGGCTGTCCTGGACTCACTCTGTAGACCAGACTGGCCTTGAACTCACAGAGATCCACCTGCCTCTGCCTCCCGAGTGCTGGGATCACAGGTGTGCACCACCACAGCCAGCTTGGCCCAGGAAATTTCTTTTCTTTTTTAAAATTTTATTTATTTATTATGGGTATAGTATTCTTCCAGGGTGTATGCCTACATGCCAGAAGAGGACACCACATCTCATTATAGATGGTTGTAAGCCACCATGTGGTTCCTGGGAATTGAACTCAGGACCTTTGGAAGAGCAGCCAGTGCTCTTAACCTCTGAGCCATCTCTCCAGCCTGGCACAGGCAATTTCTAAGTATGCCTGTTTTGTAAGAATTCATTAAATAGTTTGAGACTGTATTTGTTTTTTTAGTTCTTGAACTTGAAGTTTGGTGTTTGGGGATGTGGAGATGGCTCACAAGCAGGAGGACCCCAGAGCTCTAGGTAAAAAAGCCAGACACCCAAGTTTGACCTCTGACTTCCACACTCACACGCAGGTTTATCCCCAATGAACATGCAGAGACACATATACACACATATGCAAGAAAGAGAAAGAGGTGCGGGGTGAAGAAAGAGGGAAGGAGTAAGGGAAAGGAAAAATAATTTGGTGTTAGGAAGACCATAAACCAGTGAATAGTCTGAAGATTCTCAATTAGAGATATCTAACAGGGGGCCAAAAAGATGGATCAGTGGTTAAGAGCACTCGCTGCTCTTCCCGAGGTCCTGAGTTCAATTCCCAGCCCCCACATGGCAGCTCACAACTGTCTGACATCATTTTCTTGTGTGTAATATCCATCTACATTAAACAAATAAATCTAGGGCTGGAGAGATGGCTCAGTGGTTAAGAGCACCATCTGCTCTTCCAAAGGTCCTAAGTTCAATTCCCAGCAACCACATCTTGGTTCACAACCATCTGTAATGTGGGTGTGCATGCAGGCAGAACATTGTATACAAAAAAATAAAAATAATTAAAAAAAAAAAGTAAAAGAGAGATGGCTAACAGGAGCCTTGGAGCTTGCCTCCTTGCCCTGAGGCTCTCTCCTAACGCCTGCTCTTGCTTGCCCAACACTGGAGCTCCTCCGGCTTCTGCATCCAGCCTGTTTCCAGGCCCCTGAGCAGCTTTTCTCTTCACGATTTCTCAGGACTTAGCTCCAACTCCCACCCTAAATTTGAATCATCCCACATTTCAAGCCATGCGCTGGAGACTTCCATTTGGGCATCTGGTGAGGAGCCAAGCGCTGTCTGTTTAAAACTGAAGGCAGCATTTGTACCACTCAAGGGTTCTCCACTACAAACAACAGAAACCCACTCGGACTCACTCAAGCAGAGAGTAAATTCACAGAGAGGGTATCGAGTAGCCTGCCTCTTGGCAGGAAAGCTGGAAGAACAGCCACAGGAAACTGGCAACAAACCCAGGAAGTCTAGGGCAACAGAGAGCATGAGCAACTTCACCTACAGACAGACGAGGGTGAGGACGCTGCTCTGGTATTTGCTGTTACTCCTGACCCCCAACCTTATCATGGAAGACTCCCCCCTTTCTCACCCCCTCTTAAGCATGGTGCCTGAGCACTAGCTTTTGTGTCATTCTCTCCAAGTTAAAAGACCTAGCTTGCGCCAGACACGGTGGCGCACACCTTTGATCCCAGCACTCAGGGAGGCAGAGGCAGGCCGATTTCTGAGTTTGAGGCCAGCCTGGTCTACAAAGAGAGTCCAGGACAGCCAAAGCTACACAGAGAAACTCTGTCTCGGGGCGTGGGGGTGGCGTGGGGCAAGACCTAGCTTGCACTATCCAAATGGCTTAGGTCATGTGTCTGGGCCCTGGCTGCCAAAGATAACCCCTGACTCCCCTCAGCGTCCCACAAAAGGAAATTAATCACGAGATATTTTTGCCCCACTTACCTCCCATCCCTAACTTCCCGTTTTTGCTTAATGCTGCCACCATTCATTCTCTCCATCGCCAGGAAACTGTGGGCCCTGCTTTACTTGTTCCTCTTTCTCGGTTCCAGGGGACACCAGTCACTCAGGTCAGCAAGGGCTTCCGGTATTGTTTTCCTTTACCTTATTTTCTACCAGATGTCCTACCACAACTCCTCTCCAAGCCCTACTGGAATCCTAATTGCATTCCACACTTTCGCTCCCTCCGCCTGTTTATCCACCCACAGGTTAATTTCCACAAAGCGTTTTTATGATCACACCACGGTTTTCTCACACGGTATTGCTGATAGGTGTTGGCTCTGCTCCTTAACAATTAGGTTTTATTATGAATTTATTAAACAGAAGTGTCTTCTTTCTTACAACCCAACTAAACTCTAAGCAAGAGGGAAAGGAGGTTAAAAGGAACAAGAATAAACCTTGCGTGTGCGGCTCAGTTCCGCAGGATGAATCCCTAGGCATTTCCCGGCCTGTATGCACATCCTCTCCCCATAGAAGCCCCTCATGGTCCAAGCCTGCAGTCTCCTCCCCTCTTCCCCCGCCCCTCCCCCTCCCCCTCCCCCCCCTCCCCCTCCTCCTCCTCCTCCTCCTCCTCCTCCTCCTCCTTCTTCTTCTCCTTCTCTCTCTCTCTCTCTCTCTCTCTCTCTCTCTCTCTCTCTCTCTCTCTCTCTCTCCACCGATGATACAATAGCCAGGCTGGACTCGTCCCCCCTCCTCCCCATCCTCCCCCCCCCAACCTTTTTCTTAATTCTGGACCCAGGATGGCTCCTCTCTGTCCATCACAAAGTTTATCTTAGTGGGGGAACCGTGGTGTCTCAAAAAAGCCCACCCAAAACTGCTTTCACCAGGGGCCAAGTCACATTCCTTCTAGGGGCAAAGGCCGCCAAGACTGCTTTCACCTTGGGCCAAGTCATATTTCTTCCACAGATAGGCGCCTCACCAGGGCTTTCATAGATTTCCAGAAAACCCCAAAGAGACTAGAAGGCAAATGGGTCCTTGAAGGGAAAAAAACAAAAAAAAACGTGGTCAGATGTAAACAATATGGTTTCCATCCTTGATCCCGCCCCTTTCCAGTTCATATTCCTTAGATTCCTTTTCTGGGTCTAACAGTCGGCATAATAAGATCCATGTCGTGGGGCATCTGTAAGTCATCACTTTGGAAGTTTAAATGGTGTTACATGTTGTATTTAGGTTGCGACATCATCCCACAGATGCCTACAACGGACAACATTCAACTTCAGACCTGCCTGGTTCAAGATGTTAAGTGAGGCTGTCATCACTGTGGTTTTAGCACAGGCAGGTTAGGATCAGTACGTTACATGTTTCGGGGGGCAAAGTAACAACCTAACCATCATCTACAGCATTGCTCCTAATTTCAAACAACCAACTTACAAATGACCCTTTGAAAATATTTTATTTGCAAGTAGAGAGCTTCCTGTGTTATTATCTTTGAGAGTTAAATTCCCCTAGTTGGCTGCTTTCCAGCCTAACATTGCTGTTTGAAGGTATTTCCCTGCAGAATTTTAATTTTGTAAAAGGCTGCTTGTGAATTCCCTAAGGGGCAAAGAGTCGATGCGTGTGATGGACACTTGAAAATTATTAGCTATTATCTCTAAGGCTTGCCCCAACATCTTTTAAATATGGTGAAGCCCAAGCACATAAAAGGAAACTTTAAAGCTGATTCTGTAACGAACAAGTTTGGTTATTGGTTCAACAAGTTTAGGCCCCACTCTATGGCCTAACTTTTAAGTCAGCTTGGGAGAAGGTTCCATAGCCTCAGGGGGTTCTCTTCTCTGAGCTAGTCAGAGACTGCCCAAATTAGGCTCAGCTGGGGTCCAGTCATTCACTCACGAATCCCTGAAACAAGGTCCCTGTGTGAGGTATGGCTGGTGATCCACAGGATAGATTTCAGCTCTCACCAAGACTTTTCAACATGGCTAATCTCTTCCTTTGGAAAGACAGTAGGACTGGTAAGTTTAGGTGAAAGATAATACTGAAGTCAACACTGGTGTATTAATCATTGAGGAAGTAATAATAATAATAATAATAATAATAATAATAATAATAATAATAATAATAATAGTAATAATAATAATAACAATTATTATTATTATTATTATTACTATTATTATTACTATTATTGGCAGGGTTTCTCTTTGTAGCCCTGGCTGTCCTGGAATTCACTCTGTAGAACAGGCTGGCCTCGAACTCACAAATCTGCCTGCCTCTGCCTCCCGAGTGCTGGAATTAAAGGTATGCACTAATATCACCCGAGTAGAATTTAAATTAAAAATAAATAAATAAATAAAATTCAAGCAGTAAAACTCAAGGGGCTGAAAAGGCAACATTCTTTTACAAAACTTAATTTCTCTTGACACTTAAAGAGAGTATCTGAGCGAAAAGCAGACAAAACATTTCTAGTTTTGTTGTTGTTGTTTTTTGTTTGTTTGTTTGTTTTTGTTTTTCGAGACAGGGTTTCTCTGTGTAGCGTTGGCCATCCTGGACTCCCTTTGTAGACCAGGCTGGCCTCGAACTCACAGGGATCCACCTGCCTCTGCCTCTCAAGGAGGCACAACCCCCCCAACCCCCCACCCCCGGCCTAGTTACTTTGAAGGTTATCTAGAGAGAGTAAAACAAACACCAGCAAGGAGGAAACTCTGTGGAGCTCTGTGTGTGCTTCATGTTTAATGATAATACCTTGCTGCACGCTCATTTTCAAAGACAAGTATTAAAAACTTAGCTTTTTATAGCTGCTATACAGATTCAAATATCTTGTTGGAGAAATATAAAGCAGACAAAAGCACGCCTTTAATTCCAGCACTCAGGAGGCAGAGGCAGGTGGATTCCTGTGAGTTCGAGGCCAGCCTGGTCTACAAAGTGAGTCCAAGACAGCCAAGATAACATAGAGAAACCCTGTCTCAGAAAACAACAACAACAACAACAAAGCCCAACGAAATAAAGTGATACCAGTTGCTTTAAAGCAGCTGGGCATTAGATGTTGAAATAGTGAGCTCAAGGCCAGGTGTGGCGGCACACACCTTTAATCCCAGCACTCGGGAGGCAGAGGCAGGCGGATTCCTCTGAGTTTGAGGCCAGCCTGGTCTACAAGTCCAGGACAGCCAGGACTACACAGAGAAACTCTATCTCAAAAACCAAACCAACCAAAGAAAGAAAGAGAAACAGTGAGCTCAGATTGAGTCGTTTCAGTTCGTCCGTGTTTATGCATTACTTAGTAAACATTTGCTGCACAGCTACTGAATACACTGGAGTTATGTACTGGTGAGCAAAATAGAGTGTGGCTGCTTCTGTAACCACAGCAGCTGATGGTGCAGCCAGCATACTGGACCCTGTCCTGGGGGCTTTACCTGGTTTGCCACCCTCTAACGTCTCAGCAGCTCTAGGTCACAGAAGGGTGACAATCGCAAGCTACTTATGAAGGAATCCCCCTGAGGGATTCCATACTTTGTCCGTATGCTTCTGGAGTCTTTATGCATTGGTTGTTGGTTGCTTGGCTTGTGGTTAAGATGGCATATCACATAGCTCACTGTGGCCTTCAGTTTACTATCCAGCCAATGGTGACGCTGCATTCTTGGCCTTTCTATCTCCACCTACCAAGTCCTGGGATTCTGGTCCTGCATGACCCTGCTCGGCTTCTGTGGTTCTGGGGATGGGCACCAGGGCTGTGTGCATGTGGTCCAGCAGCCACTGTCTCAGTCCAACCCAGTCTGCTGCTTACCTGTCTATTCACCTTTGTTTTTTGAGAAGGGAATCTTACTGTGTCACCCTGGCTGGCTTTGAACTCACAGAGATTTGCCTGCCTATAGGCCACAAATGCTGGGATGTAAGGTATATGCACACTTCTTTCTCTCTTACTCAGAGATCCGCCTGCCTCTGCCTTCTGAGTGCTGGGACTAAAGCCCTGGGCCACCACGGCCCCAGGGTGGGGGAAGTACTAGGTTTTTTATTTTTGTTTTTTTGTTTTTTGTTTTTTTTTAGACAGGGTTTCTCTGTGCAGCCTTGGCTATCCTAGACTTGCTTTGTAGACCAGGCTGGCCTGGAACTCACAGAGATCCACCTGCCTCTGCCTCCCAAGTGCTGGGATTAAAGGCATGTACCACCATGCCTGGCTAGTACTAGTTTTTTATGTGGGTTCTGAGGACTTGAACTCAAGTCTCCAGGCTTACACAGCAAACATTTTACCCTACCCATTGAGCCATCTCCTCCTTATTTGTCCTCACTCTGAGTTTTTCATTTTTCCTGTCTCAGCCTTTTTTTTTTCTTTCTTTCTTCTTTTACTCCTTTGGTTGGTTTTACTAGTTAGAATAAGTCTGGATTACTTGGATGAAAATAACTAACAGGCAGATTTATCATGAAATTCAGAATGCTTGAGCTTTGGATTTCTTTACCCCTTGCCCCTGCTTTTCCTGTTTGTTCTGGTTTTGGAGATAGGGTTACAGGGTTTCATTTAGGCCAGGTTGGCTTCAGACTTGCTATATATCTGCAGATGACCTTGAACTTCTGATGTTCCTGACTCAGCCCTCCAGGGTGCTGAGATTAGGGGGGAGTGCACCATGCCCTGCAACTTGAGCTTGTACTAAGTGTGTAGGGAGGTGTATCTTCCCATCCTGCCTTCCCTTTGTCACTTATTCCACTCCAGCAAGCAGCGCTGCAGGAACTGGATTTTGGGGGCATCTGGCTTAGGAAAGTTGAGCTGGGGATACATTTAATTCTAGGCTTAGTGATATATTATTCTACACAGACCGAGGCCATTTGCATTGAGTCACTGCGGGCTACTTTTGTTTAGCAATAGCTTCTGGGAGTGCTCCTGTGGCCCACTGCACTGACTCACCTGGCATCCTGTCACAGAGTTTCAGGGCTAGAGGTTAGAACACCATATGGACATATGGCTGGCACTGGCAGAATGTGAGGAGTGTGGGAGAAGCAAGGATTGCAACACACAAAACCAGAAGCTGATCTAGGGGAAGATCCTTGCAGTTGTTAGATAAGTACATTGTAAGTGGAGAACTTGGTTTTCATTGATGTCAAGCCAAAACAGACAATGTTTCCTGTCAGGAGTATAGGCAGTAATGCAGGGCTGTAGACTTTTAAAAGCATGATATACTGTGCATTTCTCTTGAAAATGTGAGTCATATGAAATAAAATTAATCAGAAGGTGTTGTATCAGTTACTTAAAAAAATGGTCCACTATGCTAGACGAAAACTTGAATTACTTTCCTCCTTTTTAAATTCACATTTAGTTTTAAAGCCAAAGTCCTGTTCTCTTTTGTGTGTGCCTGTCATGTGTGTGCCAGAGGTCAGCCTCAGGTTTAGTTCCTCATGAGTTCTGTTCATGAGACAGGGCCTCTGGATGGCCTGGAGCTCTCCGTGGAGGCTGACTGGCTGGCTAGCAAGGCCTGGGGATCAATTTGTCTCTGCCTTGCCAGAACTGGGATTATACGTGTACACCATTGCACTGTTCATACCTGTGGAAAGCACATTACTGATGGTCGTATCTCAGCCTTGCTATGTCCTGTTTACAACACTGACCTCTTAGGTTTGCTGTGATATTTCCTTTTTTTTTTTTTTTTTTTGAGACAGGGTTTCTCTGTGTATCCCTGGCTGTCTTGGACTCTGCTTTGTAGACCAGGCTGGCCTTGAACTCACAGTAATCCTCCTGCCTCTGCCTCCCGAGTGCTAGGATTAAAGGCTTGTGCCACCACCACCCGGCTTGAAAACAAATTTCAACTGAAATGTAAGAAGGGTTACATGGTTTCCAGAGTGCAAAACACTGGACTGTGCTAATAAGATTAACGAGGTCCCCACCCTTACTTTATGTCTTTTGTAGAGGTAAGTTAAAATCCTAAAGCTTTCCTAGTGGATCCAAGACGCAGGTCCCTTTGCTTGCAGACTAAAGAGGCAACTTCCTGCTTACCACAGTTCCATTAGAGCAGTCAGCCCATAACTTTAAGGTCCTTAGAAGTGTAATAAAGCAATACATTTGCCATTAAGCAGCCTGGGATTTATTTATTTATTTTTGTTTTTTGAGACAGGGTTTCTCTGTGTAGCCTTGGCTGTCTTGGACTTACTTTGTAGACCAGGCTGGCCTCGAACTCCCAGCGATGCGCCTGCTTCTGCCTCTAGAGTGCTGGGATCAAAGGCAAGTGCTACCATGCCCGGCCTCCTGCAGCAACTCTTATCAACATATTCTTTCTCTCTGTCTCTGTCTGTCTGTCTGTCTCTGGTCTCTCTCTCTCTCTCTCTCTCTCAGACAGGGTTTCTCTGTTGTAGCCCTGGCTAGCAGTCCTGGAGCTCACTCAGGAGACCAGGCTGGTGTAGAACTCAGAGAGGTCTTTGTAAGAAAGGAGGGTAGGGGCTGGAGAGATGGCTCCATGGTTAAGAGCACTGCCTGCTCTTCCAAAGGACCCGGGTTCAATTGCCAGTACCCACATGGCAGCTCACAACTGTCTGTAACTCCAAGATCTGACACTCCCACACTAATGGACATAAATTTAAAAAAAAAAAAAAAAAAGGAGGGTAGGCTTAGGCAAGTTACAAGTCTAGCTCTTTATTTTGCAAACGAAGCGAGGCCTAAATTAGGTGACTCCATAGACTCTGGCTTAGAACTCAGGTTTACTTAAAAGATAATAAATAATCTGTGCTATAGCCTCCTGATAGGCTATCCTGTGGCTTGCTATGTAACAGGTGGCTTTGCACCCAGATAGGAAGAACAAAAGGAGAGTATGGAAGGCGGCCTTTTAGGTGCAACATCTGCCAGGTTCCATGACCTAGGCATTTAAGACCCAGTGTTTTTCCTCATAAGAGGAATTGGATAAGATGAACTCTTTTCATCCTGCACTAACATTGATTGCTTGTGCTCTGTACTGGAACCTGCAGTTGTGGCAATGCCGGCCTTAAGCTGGTCAAGAAGGCTTGCCCCTATTTATTACTCCTCACCTGACTAGAGGAGAGGGGAAACCCCAGGAAGAAGAGCCCCTCCTCCCGCGGGTTGCCTCGAATTATCATCTCCCTTCCGGAGAACTCCAGGACTGGACTCCGCGGGCTCCCCCAGAAGGGAGGGAATCCCACCATGCACTTCAGCTTCCCAATCAGCAGGATACCCATGAGCCCCACCCACTCAGACCCAGTTTTGGGTTGGAGGACACGGGCCCCGAACACGGTCCAGAACGCAAGTGCAGCTACTAGTTTCTCAACTTCAGTAACCTCGGCGGCTGCGGAGGCGGGGCAAAGGGAGGGGGCGTGTCGCAGGACGCCCCGCCCAGTTCCGTCACGTGGGGGGCGGGATCGGAAGCGTGACGGTGTGCGCGGGGCGGGGCCGTGGCTGCGCGCGGGCGCGGGGGCGGGGCGCGGCGCTCACTGCGGAGAGAGAGAAGACAGAGAGGCCGGGCAGGCGGCGGGCGGCGCGGCTCTCAACCTGATTGACCGACTGACCCTCGGGCTGACGGACTGACCGGCGGACGGCGGAGGCGGGAGTCAGGAGCTGCGCCGGGCGACGCTGAGGACGAGCGCGTCAAGGCTCCGCGGCCGTCGCTCGGTCGCTGTGCTGAATGAAGCGCCCGCCCCGCTGAGCCCCGAGCCCGGCGCGATCCCCGCAAGATGGACGGTTTCGCCGGCAGCCTCGGTGAGTCCGGCGGCGGCCTCGCGCCCCTCGTGCCTAACCCGGGACCCCCGGCTTCCTGCGCGCGCACCGCGGGCCCTGCTCCCCGGCTGGCCCTCCGGGTGGCCGCCGCTCCCGGCACATGGTCCCCGCGAGGCTGCAGCCCCGCGGCGGCCGCCTCCGGGACGGGCGGCCCCTCCCCCATGCATCCCTCGCCTCCGGACCCTCCTTTCTTCTCAGAGACCCCTTCAGTGCGGGGCGGGGGGTGGTCATCCTTCGTCTCGGCGACCCTCCTGCAACTGCTGCGTTCTTTCCTCCGTCCCCCATTAAAGTCGGGGCACCCCTTCAACAAATACAGACTCTTCTGCCTGAGGGTTTCTCTCTCTACTTACGGAATTCTAGGCAGGATTGGGGCAGCCTTTCCGCAGAGTGTAAGAGTCTCCCAGTCCTGCATCTGGACTGGAGTCACCCCCTTGTCAGTCCTTACAGTTGGAGATTTAATAAGTAGCCCTCAGTAACTGACAACTTGTCTCCACTTCTCTGAAGATTTTGCAGTGGTGGAGAGAGAGCACGTCATTTAGTCAACACAGGAAGAGGTGCATCTGTGTTGGGGGACCCTCTTTAAGAGTGAAAGCAGAAGCGTGCTCTCCATACATGCTGGAGAGAAGTAGTCCTGCCCAGTGAACCCCTAGGAGAGAGGGGCCTCGATCGGGAAAGAAAGGATTCTCCATTTTTGGAATATGCTGTCTTTGTGGAATGGAGAGAAAGGGATAGGTTATTCGTTTGGCTGGAGCGTCTTCTCAGGGTTCCATTGGGCCAGAATACAGGTGGGGAATTTAGTGACCGAGGAGCAGAAGGCCAGGGTAGCCAGCACCTGTGTCTGGGATTACTGTTCCTTGAGGCCACTGGAATCTAGTTACTGTAAAGATTGAGCTTTTAAGTGTTCTGGTGAGAGAATCGATTCTACTTTGGCTGAAACTGCCGTTCTGTGATACCTGATGCTGGGTTTCATTTGTATTGTGAATATTTTAAGTGGCGGTAGACGCTTTTCTTTCTCATTTCTCCATAATAAATCTCTAGTTAATGTTCATGGATCAGTAAACCATCTGGCCCTAAGCCACATTTTTAATCTGCCCACACAGGGCTGGGATTAGATGGGTTTTAAAAAAGTAAAATAAGAAAGTAAGTCGAAGAGCATCAGGCTCTTAACAGTTGCTAAATAGTAAGAGCCACAATTTTGGTCTCGACTTTATTGAGGGAAAAAAAATTGCATTGTTATACTGCTTCGAGAATGGAATTACTGAACTAGGAGCAGTGCATTGTGGCTCTTCCTTCCAAAGACACCTGTTGTCCATTATCTAACCTTTGATGTATTATAATTCCTTAAATAGTGAAGTTACTTCATTCCTGGGCTCCTTTTAGAGAGGCCTTAACTTTTCATTGGTGGTTCTTTAGTTTTGTGAGTGGGTTCATTTCCCAGTTGATGTTGGCTGGAAGTCTGGCCTGCGTGTCCATTAACATGCAGACTGTGCTCTTGGCAATAAGTAATTGGTTATCTTTGGGGGGGGGGAGCTTGATAATCTCTGTATGTAATGGGGTCTTTACTCCCCATTAGTTTTGAGGAACTCTGGAGGGCTGGCAGAAGCTCCTATGTTTTGAAAGTGCCTTTTTCACCGATTGGAGCACTTAAGTTAATTTGGAAAGTCTGTATGCCTTGTTAAACAACTTTATCCCTTAACTAATCCAGGAGAGACAGCAGAAAGGCGACTTGCAATTGGGAAAACAAATCCTAGTTTTTATGGCATATTAAAGCCGTGCCTATGTCACTGAAGGAAGGACTGGCTCTTGTCTCTGATCTGGAGCTGCCCCTGATGAAGGGACGTCTAGCAGAAGTTGTGCTTTCTCTTTCTGTCGCCTTTTAAGAGTAAAACTAGGCCCCATCTTAATTGAAACCTTAAAGGGTTGGGGGTGGGGGAGGGGAGCTGGTATATTTTACTAGTAGCCTTTAAGCAGAGCTCTGCTCAGCTCTTGCCAAATTGCTTGTTTCTGTTCCCTGCAGTTCATTAGTCTGGAGCTTAGAGTTACATTGATCTTTATTTTATCAAGAGAGCCATTAGTGTAAAAGAAAGCACTTATGCGTAAAAACTTCTTTTTTCAACTAAAGAATTTAAAACATGTGAAATTCTTCTGGGGTAACAGATACTGAAAGTGTTTTTCTCAAGGAAATGGATGCTTGTATCTTCTTTCACGTCCTAGAGGGGTTCTCAGGAAATTGTTAGACTACATTTTCATAAGCAAAACATTTCAGTGCTTTTATCAGCAGAGTGATTCTTTAAAGCTGGTTACTTAAGGGAATGCAATACTGAATCATCTTGTAAATCCGAAAGATTCACAGTCCAAACCGTGCCTGTGGTCGAGGTGTTTACATAGGGAAAACGCTGCAGAGCATACACTTCCTAAGACACCTATGTAGTGGTTTTTGGGAAACAGATAGGAACGTTAGCTGGTTGGCTATTTTGATGCTACGTTGAAGTTCTAAATTTTCTTATACTACACTTGTTGTAAATAGAAGCATCTAAAGGGTCCTTTAACCCTCTGCAGCTGATGAATCCCAGGTACTCTGGCTGGCAGGTGTGTGTACCCTGGAATTTCTCCTGGGTGCAGTATCTTTCAGAACATACAGTAGTGTCATTTAAAAAGGCAGCACTTGAGAGACAGTTTTTTAAGTTACTCCATGTTATTTTGGTGTGTGACTTCCACACCCAATATGGGTATACATACAGCATGTGTCTTAAACTTCAGGTGTGTTTGAAAAAGTGGGAAACTGGCTGGGCATGGTGGCTCACACCTTTAATGCCAGCACTCGGGAGGCAGAGGCAGGTGGATCTCTGTGAGTTCGAGGCCAGCCTGGTCTACAAAGTGAGTTCCTGAACAACTAAGGCTAAATAGAGAAACCCTGTCTCAAAGAAAAACAAAACAAAACAAAGATGTGGGAAACTAATAAATACAGCTTTTCTTACTGATCTTACTGACTTTTGTAATGTAGGGGTTGGATACATTCTATGTTTAGTGATAGCATCTTTTTCTTATTTCAGCTCCCCCACCCCCAAGACAGGGTTTCTCAGTGTAGCCTTGGTTGTCCTGGACTATTTCAGGTTTTAAGTCAGGTTTTGTTATTGTTTTGGGTTGTTTGGTGGTAGTGGTTGTTGGTTTCAGCCCTACCCTTGAGGCAGGGTCTTAACTATAGAGCCCAGGCTGGCGTAAACTGTGATTGATACTCCCTCAACATCCCAAATGCTAGGTACACCCTATGGGATAGAATCTTTTTTATGATAAAAGTTTTAATTTTAATATGTTTATCTTGGAATTAGCCTGAAAGTGAATGTTTACATCTTAAAGAAAGTATAAATGTAATCATGCCAGTTTCCAATATAAAATTCAAATTGTAATATGTGAAGGTTGTTATGTGTGAGAAATAGCATTTTTCTCATGTATTCCAGGCTGGCTTCAAAAGTTGCTGTGACCTTGATCCCTCTTGTGTCGTCCTAGTGAGCATCAGTTTATAGGCTGCTCCTTGGTAGTTGGTAGTTGGGAGACAAGCAGTCTACCAACTGACCTACGTCCTCAGCTTAACCCTTGCTTTCTGCCAGGCGGTGGTGGCACACACCTTTAATCCCAGCACTCAGGAGGCAGAGGCAGGTGGGTCCCTGTGAGTTTGAGGCCAGTCTGGTCTACAATGAGAGTCCAGGACAGCCAGGGCTACACAGAGAAACCCTGTCTCGAAAAACCAACAAAACAAAACAACAACAACAAAAAAAACCCCTTGCTTTCTTTAGAGGAACAGTGCAGGATTTCAGTTTTATATTACTGAGGAGGTTCTAAGATTGCTTAGACTGGGCTTGAACTCACTTTGTAGCTGAGGCTGGCCTTGAACTGTTGGTTTCCTGTTTCTATCTCCAGAGTTACTGGAATTATAGGAGTGTGCCACTATACCCTTTTTAATCTTTTAAATACATTTGTAAGACAAAGCCATGCTATGTTGTCTTGGCTGGCTGGGAAATCTTGGGCTCAGGCCACCCTTTTACCTGAGCTGCTCTGGTAGCTGGGACTACTGGCACATGTCACCATGCCTGGCTGATTTTTAAATATTAATCTAGCTTTAAACATCCTTTAACTATTCAGTAAGCCACTTTTTTTCATGTAACCATTAGAGTTTTCCTAAACTTTATTCTTACTTTATTCTTGAAGGGCTCACTGGGGAGAGGTTCAGCAGATAAATTGCTTGCTGGACAGGAGTTCAGATCCCCAGTACCCATCTAAACCCTGCACGGGTGTGTCAGTGAACCTGTAATTCCACCATCCATACTGTGGAGTTCTGGGTGCAGTGGCAAGTGATGGAGAAAGACTCTTAACGTCAGCATCAGGCCTCCATATGCACCCACACACACTTGCGTCTGTTTATACTTGAACATGCATACACCAAACACATTAATACATGCAAGAAGGTAGGTACGTATAACATGCTGTGAGTAATAACCACTCAAATGTAGGTACAGCACCACAGCATGTTATCCTTTAAAATCCGTATGGTGGTCTTAGGGTAAATTGTTACTCTTTTATAGATGGAATTGAGTTTCAGAGAGTCTGAGCTTTTTCCCTAAAGCTATATGAACGTAGGCAGGCTCTTTCTTTTGAGAAAGGGTTAACTCAGAATTTGTGTTCATATTAGACAGTAAGACAGTGGCGAAAATAGAAGGATGTTATTTTTTATATATCCTACATATATGTAATTGAAGATAACAGGTGGATGTATTGTAAGTCTTTTCTTATACCCAGAATTTTAATGCTAAAAATTATACGGTGTCTCCTTCTCATTTTTTCCCATTGGCACACAACCCTTTAAAAAACAAAACAATGCCGGGTGGCGGTGGCAGTACACGCCTTTAATCCCAGCACTTGAGAGGCAGAGGCAGGCGGATCTCTGTGTGTTAGAGGACAGCCTGGGCTACAAAGTAAAGTCCAGGACAAGTCAGGGAAACCCTGTCTCCAAAAATCAAAACAAAAGAAACAAACAAATGAAAACCTTGAACTCACTTTATCTGATGGTGCCCAATGTTCTTTCCCTCTCCATCTTTCTGAGACAGGGTCTTGCTGCATAACCAGGACTATCCATGCGCTGGGGTTCTCTCCTTAGCCTTCCTAGTGTGGGCAGTGTGGGCATGTGCCACTCATGCCCGCCCCACTTGTAACTCTTCAGATCTCAAATATGAAACGACCAAATCTGGAATCTTTCTCTTCAAAATCAATTTTTTCTTTCAGAATGATTGACTATTGAACTCTCTCTCCCTCTGATTGACACACTCTTTCTCTGATTCATATTCCCTCTCTCTCTCTCTCTCTCTCTCTCTTTCTCTCTCTCTCTCTCTCTCTCCCTCCCTCTCCCCTCTCCCCCTCTCTCTCCCTCCCCATCCCCCTCCCTCTCTGTGTGTATATGTCTCTCTGTCTCTCTCTCTCTGTTTCTGTCTCTCTCTGTCTCTGTCTCTGTCTCTCTCTCTCTCTCTCTCTCTCTCTGTCTCTCTCTCTCCCCTCTCTCCCTCCCCATCCCCCTCCCTCTCTGTGTGTATATGTCTCTCTGTCTCTCTCTCTCTGTCTCTGTCTCTGTCTGTCCCTCCCTCCCTCCTTCCCTTCCTCCCTCCCTCTCTCTCTCTCTCTCTCTCTCTCTCTCTCTCTCTCTCAGTTTTTCGAGACAGGGTTTCTCTGTAGCCTTGAGTGGCCCGCACTCGGGTTTGTAGACGAGGCTGGCCGCGAACTCACAGGGATCTACCTACCTCTGCTTCCCAGAGTGCTGGGATTAAAGGCGTGTACCATCTTGCCAGGCTTTGTTGAAATTTCTTAATCAGTTTTTGTAGAATCAATCTGTAAAGCACTCTACTGTGCTTCTTACAAAATGGCAGCTTTGTGAAGTTTAAACACTTGAAATTCAGGCTTTGCCTTTGGTTGCTGAGTGTTTAGATAAGGAAAACACTGTATTTGCGTTTTACATTGAATAGCAATTAAGGCTCTGCAGCGGTTTTTGAGTCGTAGACAAGGATGCTAAGTCACTAGCCGTATTATAAGTGCAACATTGAAGTTATATGTTATACAGATGTAGGCTTTATCACCCAGTCTTGCTGTCACAGGGCAGCAGTTGGTTTCTTGCCATCCCCCAGCCCCCCCTCCCCATATTAAAAATCTGTTAGAAGACTTGCAGTTCACATCACTCCTCATCTCGGTATCTGTTTGATTGATTTGAGACAGTCTCATGCTGCTCAGGCTGGCCTCAACTCAAACTTGCAGTATAACTGAGGCTGGCCTTGAACTCCTGCTGTACCTGCTTTCACCTCCTAGATGCTGGGATTATAGGTGTATGCCATTACATCCAGCTTCTGAGTCTTTGTCTTTTTTTTTTTTTCTTTTTTCTTTTTTCTTTTTTTCTTCTTAGCACTGGGAGATTGGCCTAGGGTCACATGCATAGAAGGCAGGTGATGTACCGCTGAGCTACATCCTTAGCCTTTTTACCTTTTCCTCTTCCCCTCCTACTTTTTTTTCTTTTTTCTTTTGTTTTTTGATTTTGTTTGTTTGTTTGTTTTTCCAGACAGGGTTTCTCTGTGTATTCCTGGAATTCATTTTGTAGACCAGGTGGGCCTGGAACTTGGAGACGCCTTTGCCTCTGCTTCCTGAGTGTTTGGATTAAAGATGTTCACCACAATACCCAGTGTTTATTACCTTTTCTTATTCTGTAGTTAATTTTTCTGCTACCATAAGTCATACACTTGTTATTCCATACTTGTATTATATTAAATTTGAATAAGTCTGATAAAGAATTCTGGCCCAGGTTCTGGGATGATGTTTTGAAGTGCAAGTCTTGTGCATGACCTATTAATTGATTCTGAAATCAGTTTATTAATGGGCAAACCCAACATTTAAAAAGATTAAGGCAGGAGGAAAAATTATAAAACGCCAGTGCTCCATATGATAAGGGGCAAAACTTTAAATTTCAGTTGTGTGTGTTTGACTTAGATTGTAGTATAAACTTTTGTGGGTAAAAGTTTCTCTGTCTGTGAGAGAGGAGCTAGGAATGTTGATACATATGCAAGTGGGTGAGCACTGAAGTTAGACCAGACAGTGTGCTATCTCTTGGAAAACTTATGGATCTGAATGTAGTAAAACTTGGCACATTATAATGTGGTTTTATAAAATTGGTTGATAGGGTGTGCTATTTGACTTGTAAGAGGATTTAGATTTACCATCTATTGTATTAGCTTTTAAAAAAAGATTTTAAATTTTCAGAGGTGTGTGTGTGTGTGTGTGTGTGTGTGTGTGTGTGTGTGTAGTTGGGTAGAGAAGGTATGTGCCTGTGAGTGCAGGTGACTGAGAGGCCAGAAGACAGCATCAGATCTCCTGGTGGTGCTGGAGATACAGGTGGTTGTGAGCCTTCTCAACATGGGTGGTGAGAACCAAACTGGGGTCCTCTGCAAGGCTAGTGTATGTACAAGCCATTTCTTCATTTCCTGTTTTAGCTTTGTAAATGGTATTGTCTGTCTTACTTACTAATTTGATAATTCTAAATAGAATCTATCTACTCTTCAGTGTCCTACTCGGATTAAAAGCATGTACCACTACACCCAGCTCAGAAGAAACTTTTTAAAGTGTACACACACACACACAGAGGCATGCACATATGTGTTACACTTTGTAGTCTTTGGAAATTTTTCATATTAAAGGAGGCCAAAGAGGGGCTGGAGAGATGGCTCCCCGGTTAAGAGCACTGACTGTTCTTCCAGAGGTCCTGAGTTCAATTCCCACCCACATGGTGGCTCACAACCATTTATATTGAGATCTGATGCCCTCTTCTGGTGTGCATGAAGACAGTGTACTCATATGCTGAGCTGAGCTGGATGGAGCTCACTCTGTAGCCCACACACCATCGTTCTGCCTCAGCCTCTTGAGTGCTGGGAACAGGTGTGCTCCACCATGCCTACCGTGGTTAACTTTTAAATGGTTCGCTTGAAAACCATTTACATGTTTTATAGGTAAATAAATACACACATACATAAATGTAAACAACAAACGCATATAGATCTACAAACAATATTAGCAGTGAGTGAATGTGGTAATAGCCATATGGGTGGGTTTTGTTTTGTTTTTAATTTTATTACTGCTGTTCTTGTGGTTTCTGTGACCTTGGCATTTTCCAATACAGACTTTAAAAAATTGTATGAAATTTGCACTATGTTCTACAATGTATAACATTTAAAAAAATATGGTCTCTCAGAAAGTTCCAGAGTAAACCCTTGAGCTAATGCTACAGTTGAGAATGCTGCGTGTGTGTATCATGTGGCTTCTTTGTATCCCTAGGCCTGGCTTTGAGAATGTGCCTCGAGCTGGCGTCATGGCGCACACTTTTAATCCCAGCACTTGGGAGGCAGAGGGATGGATCACTGTGAGTTCGAGCCCAGCCTGGTCTACAAAGTGAGTCTAGGACAGCCAAGGCCATACAGAGAAACCCTGTCTCGAAAAACCAAAAAAAGAAAAAAGAGAGTGTGCCTCTGGGCTAGAGTTCACTGAGTTCAGACTCAGCAGACAAACACTGCATGTTTGCTTAGCCCTATGGGTGTTTCAAAAACTGAGAAATTAGGACTGAAGAGACTGCTTAGCCATTAAGAATACTGGTTCCTCTTGCAGAGGACCTGGGTTTGATTGCTAGCATCCGCGTGGCAGCTCACAGTCACCTGTAACTCCAGTTCCAGAGCCCTGACACCCTCTTCTGACCACTGTAGGCACCAGACAAGTTTCTGAGCTGATGGCCATTGCCCTCCTAACATTTTGTGTTTGTTTCCTATGAGCAAGAGCGTTGCTCCATATAGCCACAGTACAACCAACAATCCTGGGGAATCCATCTTAGTGCGTCACAGCTATCCAGTTCTCCATCTCTTATTGTCTAATGTAGCCCCTTAATATCGCAGGGCAGTGTCTTCTCAGTCAGCTTCAGATCCGTAGTCTTTTCATGGGCTTCATGAGTGTCATGCTTCAGGATTGTGTAGGCCAGCTATTTTGTAGAATGTCCTAACCTTGTTCCCCCTCCCCCATTAGATTCAAGTTACATACATATTTTGGACAGAAACACCACAAAATTGAAACTCTGTGTCATTGCCTCTTAACAGGGGCTATCTTCTATTGGTTATTTGGCTGAGGTCTTCTCACTATAAAATTACTTTTCTCAAGCTGGGCATGGTGGCGCATGCCTTTAATCCCAGCACTCGGGAGGCAGAGGCAGGTGGATCGCTGTGAGTTCGAAGCCAGCCTGGTCTACAAAGCAAGTCCAGGACAGCCAAGGCTACACAGAGAAACCCTGTCTCAAAAAAAAAAGAAACAAAAAAAAAAATTACTTTTCTCGTTAGTTCATAGTTAATCAATATTTTTTGTTTGTTTGTTTTAGTTTTGGTTTTTCGAGACAGAGTTTCTCCGTGTAGCCTTGGCTGTCCTGGACTCACTTTGTTGACCAGGCTGGGCTCGAACTCAGAGATTCACTTGCCTCTGCCTGGGATTCAGGATTGTGCCACCACACCCAGCCCTAATCAGTATTTTGTAAGAGAAGCCTTTAATCCCAGCACTCGGGAGGCAGAGGCAGGTGGATCGCTGTGAGTTCAAGGCCAGCCTAGTCTACAAAGTGAGTTCAGGATAGCCAAGGCTACACAGAGAAACCCTGTCTCGAAAAACCAAAAAAAAAAAAAAAAGAGAGAGAGAGAGAAGCTTTGAAGATATAGAAGTTCTGCTTCTTAGCCCTTCACAGTATTGGTGTGTTTATGTTTTTAAGGACTAGAATGTCCTATTTTCTTCAGTGGGCTATAATACGTTGCTGTTCATTTTGAGGTTCACATTGGCACAGTTTGGTCAGTGGGTACTCATTCAAGCTGGATTCTGTTTTTTTCTAACATGTTTCTGCTTTCTTACAATAAGATGACTCAGGTTCGCCTTCTGTTCTTTCTGCTCCAGCCCTGGGTTGGCCATCTTTTCAAGGAGACTTAATTCTTTCTGTGGAGACTGTGTTTAGAGGCCAGGCCTCTCTCTGGACTAGCTGTATGCGTGGCTGTCACTCTCGCAGAGTAGTCAGATAGTGTGTATGTGGAGCTAAGATGAGTTTCCACCTCTGTTTTATAACTGCACAGGGCTCGTTTTAGTGTTCTCTACATATTTGTAAGCAGTTTTTCACATTGGGGGGGGGGAATCTGGCCTTGTTTGTTTCAGCAATCTCCCATCACTTATCTCCTCACCAGCTCATAGTGTAACTCCTTTGTGCAGACAGGACACCTGTGCAGGACTTTGACATCCTCTGCTGGGCTAGTCCTGCCTGAACGTCTCCTTCACAGACTTCCTTTACTCTTTCTCAATGACTTTAGGACTGACAAAGTTTGTTTTGAGACAGGGACTCAAGTGTACTTAGGTTGATCTTGAAATTCATGATCCTTCTAAGTATTGGAATTGGAGACATCACCATTCCTGGGTATTTCTAAGTGGCTTTACTAGCCTATGTTAATTACACATAATAATTGGTTTTATTATGACATTTCCACATCTTGTACAGTAGTATATTTTGATCATATTCCCAGACCTCCCCCACTCTTTCCACTTCTCATAATCCACTTCCTCTTCCCGAGTAGTCTCCCTTCTATTTTCATATCTTTGTGTGGGGAGTGGCCGTGAGGATGGGGGTGTACTTAATGAATTTAATTAGAATTCACAGGAGCATAGACACCTTACCACTGTGTCTCTCTTCTACGACCATGAACAGCATATGAATCCTCAGAGAGGGAGGGGACTCATGTGCTTTCTATGGTAGGGTGTTCACGGGCCCAATCTTGTGTGGGAAATGACAGCTGCTATGAGTTTAAGAGTGGTACAGCCGTGTCATGCCTAGGAGTCAGTATTCCACATTACTCTCCCAATTCTTCCATCTCTTACGTTCTTCCTGCCTCTGCTTCTGCAATGTTCCTGTGCCTTAGAGAAGTTAAATAGATGTCTCATTCATGCCTGGATGTTCATGAAAAACTGAACAGCATGAAAAACTGAAAAAGTGAACAGCAGCACAGATCTGTGGGTGTAAGTGTAGTTATTTAGAAGGCGATTTGATGGGTTCATCATGGTTGTTCAGGGAAACAGTATCAGCTTCTCCTAGGCCTATATGACCTTCCCAGCCATGAGGCCAAATAGACATGGATTCCCTCCTGTGGGGCAGCGTCAAATCCAGTCAGAAAGCAGTTACTTGCCCCTGTAATAGACTTGGCACTGTTGAGCCAGTCCTGGCCAGTGGTCCCAAGGCACACAAGGTCCACAGGTAAGTCAGGCTGCTGATGACCGTTCTCCCCTGGCAGGGTGCATCACACGTCTAGCACTCTGAAGGTTAGCCAGCACCGAGGAAGGATCCAGCCCAGTCAGCTTATTCTCTTTATGTCCCGCAGATAAGATGCATGCAGTATCTTCAGCAATAGGGTTTTGCTATTTAGTTCTAGGGGGAAACAGACAAGATTATTTTAGGGTATCTCAGGGACTTCCATGATTGACAACTGTGCGTGTGTGCGTTTGTGTGTGTGTGTGTGTACACGTACGTAAATGTACATGTATGTACATGTGTACATGTATGTGCTTGTCTACACACATGTTTGTGTGTTAGTCGTATGTGGCAGCTAGAGGTCAGCATAGGGTGCCTTTCTCTATTGTTGTTTTCCTCCTTACTTTGACCTTTTCACATTTATCTACCTATGTACCTACGTACACATGCCATTGTGCACTTGTGGAGGTCAGAGGACAACTTACGGAAGTTAATTTTCTCCTTTCATTATGTAGATTTCAGGAGTTGAGCTCAGGTTTTCAGGCTTAGTGGCAAGCATCTTATTCACCAAGCCAAGTTCCTTGCCTTATTTTTTGAGGTGGGATCTCTCACTGATCCTGGGCCTCTTTAATTTGGTAGCTCATTGAGCTAGCTAGCCAGTGAGCTCCAGCAGCCTTCCTGTAGTCTTTCCCTTACCCCTTGGCCCGCATTGGTTTGCAGATGTGTACCATGTCTAACTTTTACATGAGTGCTAGGCATCTGAACTCAGATCCTCATGTAGTGACAATTTTAGAATTTTGGTTTTAAAAAAACCCCACAAAGATGTAAGAATTAAATAATAATAATAATAATAATAATAATAATAATAATAATAAAATATTTTTTTTTAAATGTAAGAATATGTTTTCATTTTAATCCCAGGTGTGGGGATATGTAGCTGCTTTGGATTGTTTGCAGCACTGACTATGATTTACCTTGTGCTCTAGCAGAGGTGTGGTTTTGCCAGCTGCAGATAGTTTCTGCAATTGTGTGACGTTTAGAATTCTGGGAATTTTTTAGAGAATATATAAATGCTAGGGCCCCAAGAGGCATTGTTGCTGGTTGTTGGTCCTTGTGAGGAGGAGTTGTTGGTTGTAGTTAGTTAGTAGTTGTGCTCAAAGAAGAAACAAGAAGAAAGAAATTACATTATCCTTTCTCCACTATCTAGTAATAGGGGCTGAAACAAGGGTGGTAAAGGGTGGGGAAAAAGAAGAACCCACAAAGCAAAAATCCAGCTACATCCCTATGTGTATGTGGCCGGCATTTCACTGACTAAGCCATCTATCTCTCTAGCTGCTGGCTGTGTTGCCCGCCTTCCTTCCTTCTTTCCTTTCTTTTTTAAATAAAAAGATTGATGAAACAGATTTAATGAAAACAGGTCCTTTTTACCAAATAACACCATTTTATTTTCAGTTATCGTCCTGCGTAAATGCCTATTAGTCTGTCAGAGCTACCATCATACACTTCTGTGCACTGGGCGGCTTAACAGAAATTAATTTTTTTCAGTGTTCTGGAAGTTAGAGGTCCAACCAAGATTAAGGCACTGGGAGGTTTGCTTTTTGTTTGGGCTCCCCTCTTTGGTAGCAAGCAGCTAGCTGCATTTGGTCTTTTCACTGTGCCTGTGGATCCCTGCTATCTCTACACTCGTCTGTAAATTACTGTTTCTTATAAGGACACTCAATATGCTAGATAAGGTCCCATCTTTATAGACTTAGCTAATTACATCTTTATGAATCTTATCTTCAAATACAGTCACATTTTGAAGTACTGTGGGGTAAGATCTCAGCAAAAGTATTTAGGGGGGACATCCATGATCACATGCATATATGTGTACATAATGCAAATAAGATTTAGGTCATAGTTTGAATCATACCATTTTGAGTAGTCAGTTTTGATGAGTATTTTAAAAACTGTGTGATACTTTAGATCATAAATATAAATTAGTCTGGAAAAATTTGCTGCCAGTGGGAAGGCATTCCGGATGTGTAGCTTTCACTATCTCATTTCTATATTTAAACAGTGAACACTTACCTTTGAACTAGCTGTGGTTAGCTAATATGTGAGGGTTGATTGGGTGAAGAAAATACATGTAAACAGAAAAATCAACCAATTTTCCTCCTTAAAGTTCTGTGGCTATCTTTTTTTGTTTGGTTGGTTGGTTTTATTGTTGTTTGTTTGTTTGATTTGAGACAGGGTTTCTCTGTGTAGCCTTGGTTGTCCTGGACTCACTTTGTAGACCAGGCTGGCCTCGAACTCATATCAATCCACCTGCCTCTGCCTCCCGAGTGCTGGGATTAAAGGCGTGCACCACCATTGCCTGGCTTTATCTTTTTAAAGCAAGTATACATTGAACCTTCAGTGTACTGTATTCCATTGTGTAGACATTTTGTCATCTTAGGTTGTATGTCTCAAACATAATTTAACTTGATGACTGAGGTGGCGAGGTGGCTGTCATCAGTGTTAGACATGGTTATTGTGGTAATACAGTGGTTCCTTCTGGAGCTTTTGTGCAGCTTGTGTACTTCATACTATAAATGTATTAAGATGATTAAATTATTATGCATGGTCTTGTTGCTTGTCACGTAGTGCGGGTGTTCTGTTCTGCTCTTTTTATTTGAAAATCTTATTTGAGTTTAAATGTCTTTAAAAATACGTACGTTGGATGGTAGTTTCTTGACATTGGATATATACAGGTCTGTGATTGCCTGACTGTTGGTATTTTCGGTTTATTTTGTGTCTTTGAGATGAGTTCCTCTCCTGGCTGGTCTGGAACAAGCTATGTAGTCCAAGTTACACTCCGACTCAAGGAACTCCTCAGGTGCCAGATGCTTAGGTTATAGGCCTGCTCCGCCACTGCTGCCTGTGCTTCTTGAGTGCCATTTTACAATGGTTTATAGTTAAACGCCATATATTACATTTCATTGCTAGGTCTATTTATTGTACGTACGTACGTACATACATACATACATACATACATACATACATATCTTTTGGTGTTATGTAACATGTTTCTTTGTTTTCTGTATATCCTTTAAAATGAAACTCACGGATTTTAATGTACTTGCTGTATTTTACTCTACCACATTTCTTTTCCTTTCTATTTTAAAAAAACAAAAAAGTAACCAACTGGGAACATCTTCAAACTGCCTTCTGAATTCTGACCGTAGCAGTCTCCCTTGCTTTCAGATGTGACAAAATGTCCCTGCAGTGGTTTGAATGTGAGTGCTCCTGAGAGGGTCAAATAGTTGAACATTTGGCCCCCAGTTGGTAGCACTGTTCGGGAAGATTTAGGAGGTACTGATGTTGGAGGAGGTATGTCACTGGGGTTAAAAGCCTCATGATATGTCAGGCTCTCTGCTTCCTGTCTCTGGCGTGCTTCCCACCCTGCTGCACAGCTCAGGTGCCCACTGGCACTGTGCCCTTTCTTCTGTAAGGTGCTTTGCTCATGGTATTTTATCACAGCAACAGAAAAGTACCCCATACAGTTCTCAGCATATCTTTTATACGTTCTACTCCTGAAATCAACCATTTTCCCCGTAAGTTAGGGTATTTAAAAAATATACATATATGGTATACTGGACTCTAGAGATGTGTTTTGCTATTGGATCAGTGTTTCTGATTAGTTTTTTCTTTTTTCTTTAGCTTTAAAATTTGTAAATATATTTATTTGTTTATTCAGCGAGCATATGTATTTATGTACATCTAAGTACAACTTGCAGGAGTTTGCCCTCGTTTGCTCTTATCCGCCTTGTGGGTACCTGGGATGGAACTTGGATGGTCAGCTGCACTGTCTCATCAGCTCCTTTTTGCTTTTTAATTTCCAATTTTAAATTTGTAGTAGACTGGGAAGCAGGTAGCAAAATCTGTTGGATGTATCTCAAGGATTGTTTTGAACTTTAAAAAAAGGAAACCTCAAAATTGATGGTGTATGATTTTAAATTGTAGGTCTAACAAAATAAACACCCTTATGTTTGTAATATCTTTAGTAAAATGCATAGATGTGTTGATATGTGTACTTATATGTTCATAGTAAAAATTTACAGACCATTTATACTGTATTCTTTTTCTTTACACTTATTATTGTGTGTGTGTTACTATTTGTGTGTGGGGGAGGGAATACACACATGCCGTGTTGCATGTGGAGATCAGACTGGAGGTTAGAGGACGCTTCAGGAGTTGGTTCTCTTATTTCACTTGGAGTTCCAGGGACTGAACCGAGACCAGCAGGCTTGCAACCTACGTATTTTTGCTTGCTGAGTTGTTACACTGGCTTTGAATTTCCTTTGAAGATTATCAGTTGAATCTTTATGAGTGAGCTATTGGTATATCAAAGGTCAGATTATTCTGTGTTATATATTCTGAAAGAATACATTTCTCTAGAGCAGTGGTTCTCAGCCTGTGGCTCATGATCCCTTTAGGGGGTTGAAAGACTCTTTCACAGAGGTTGCATATCTGAAATCCTGGATATCAGAATCAGATACAGTTGTGAAGTAGCAATGAAATTTTATGGTTGGAGTTCACCACAACAC
This sequence comes from Acomys minous, assembly GCF_964271855.1. NCBI lineage: Eukaryota > Metazoa > Chordata > Mammalia > Rodentia > Muridae > Acomys > Acomys minous. The sequence continues at coordinate 115,465,931 of NC_140489.1, forward strand.
GAGGAACTGTATTAAAGAGTTGAAGCATTAGGGACTTTTGTGGCTGTTTCACAACTGTAATTTTCCTACCTTTATGAATCATAATGTAAATGATATACAGGATATCTGATATGCGGCCGACCTCCAAAGGGGTTGCGATCCAAAGGTTGAGAACAGCTGGGAGAAATGTGCTGTTTCTGACTTCCTAAAGTTATGGTGACTTCCTGTTTTAAAGGAGAAGTATTCAGTATTATTTTCAAGTATTTTTCTCTAATATTTATTTTTGCATGTTGACTTTGAAGTGGCTATACTATACTGGTTTTCTAAGTGATACTTGAGAGCAAATGACAGAGTTTGTCTGCATTTTTCATTGAGTCATTTGTTCCAGGAAAGTATTGCAACTGACTTCTATTGCTGAGTGAGTGGGAGGTTTGCTTTAAACACACACACACACACACACACACACACACACACACACACTTTGAAGGATATCCTGTTTTCAGATTAGTTGGGGCATAGCTTTGAGTGCTGTTCATACTTGTTGGCATTCATCTTATTTTTTCAATCCTCAGTTATGATTGGTATAGGCATGTTTGTGTGCAGACAATGAATAATTTCCCACTTCAGAATCTTAACAATGTGGACTGAGATCAGATACCAGGGAACAAAGTTTAGAATAGATTACAGAAAGGTAGTATTTACTTTAAAATATTAATCATGACTGAATGGGATTTAATGATTACACTGAAACTTGGTTTCTTTGAAATGACTTTCCTTGGTTAATTAATGCAGTAAAGGTAAGATTATGGAGTTTGAGTCTTTAGCAGGCAGCATAGTACCATGAGTCCAAATCCTACATATGCTCTGTAGTAAAGAGGCTTTCTTCGCTGTGTAGATCCCATCCTCACTGAGTGTAGTGGGAATCTGTAAGTGAGCCGCTTGAAATCCCTGCTCTCATAAGGCGTATAATTCTGTGGAGGATTCAGGCAATATTTAGTCAGGAAATATTTACTGAATGCTTGGTATGTGCTCAGCACTCCACCAGCTATAAACAAAGCCCTTATGGGTTTATAATGTAGGCTTTTAAAAGAGAATGGTAGGAACCGTTTTGGTGAAGTATATTGGGAACCTTAGGCCTCTGCCGTGGGGCATTTCCTCAAATTCAGATCTTTGTTTCAGCGGGAAAACAGAGGCCATGGCATAGTATCTTCTGAGATAGAGTGCAGAGGAATGTTTAGTTTTCATGAGAAAAGGACAGAACAGGTCACTTTTAGTTGCCGTTTCCAATCTAATGGGGCTGTCGTCAGCTGTGCCCGTCTGGTGGCATTTTAAGCTGTAACTGAACTCTGGCTTCTGCCTCTATGTTACCTTAGCAGTGATGATTTTCTATGATACTTGTGTTTCCTTTGTTTTCGAGTATGCTCCTGTGATCGGTGTGGTATGTTTGCTTTAAGCAGTTATCGTTGCTGAATATGGTGTTTGAATGCCTCTTATCTCAGCACAGAGGAGGTCAAGGCAGGAGGGCAGTCCAGGACTCACAGGGAATCCAGAGAGATTTGAGCTCGTGAACTTTATTGATAATTGCAGTAACTTTCTAAACGATCCAAAACATCTTAATTTCAATCTAAAACATACACTGAAGCTTAAAACCTTATTTTTGGTTGTGGTCCCTGCCTTTAACAGTTGAGCCATCTCTCCAGCCACTTAAAACTGAACCCACATGATGGTCATTGTAGAAATGAAATACCTATCCAGGTGAGGTAGCCCACGCCTGTAATCCTAGCACTCAGGAGGCAGAGGCAGACAGATCTCTGTGAGCTTGAGACTAGCCTGGTCTACAAAGCAAGTCCAGGACAGCCAGGGCGACACAGAGAAACCTTGTCTCAAAAAACAAAACAAACAAAAAAGAAACGAAGTATGTGCAGTACAGAAATCTTAAACATTCCAAAACAGAACAGTGCACACACTTTGCAGATATAGGCACACTTTGGGTTCTGAGATTTTGGATGCTCAGTCCAGTCTATGAAATATTCCAAAGTCTGAAGACAAAACAACAAAACAAAAAAACAAAATCCTTGGCTGGGCAGTGGTGGCGCATGCCTTTATTCCCAGCACTTGGGAGGCAGAGGCAGGTGGATCTCTGTGAGTTCGAGGCCAGCTTGGACTACAGAGCGAGTCCCAGGCCCGCCAGAGCTGTTACACAGAGAAACCCTGTCTCAAAAAAAAAAAAAGAAAGAAAGAAAGAAAGAAAGAAAGAAAGAAAGAAAGAAAGGATAACTGAGAGTCCATGAGTGTGTAAGATTTGTTTACAAAAAAAAAAAATCCTTCTGGTACCAAGCATTTTGGGTAAGGGATGTCCAACTTGTGATCTGTTGATAGTTTTTTGGTAATTAATATTAGCTATAGCCTGAGAGTGAGAAATCTAATAATTCAACAATTACCTCATCTAATAATAACTATCAAGCAAACGCTTCATTCCAGGCATTTTCTTACTAGGACTGTATCAGTGAACAAAACAAAAACCCTTGTTTTCATGAAGCTTATATCAGAGGGGATTAGATAGCAAACCATTTTCATTAAAATCATATTAGGAAGACAGTGCATATATATGTTGATGTCCACATTATCAGTTATAATGCAGCTAGAAATGGTTTCTTAGAATACATGTTAGAATCTGGTTGTGGCAGATGAACTTACAGAAAAGTCACTTGGCACGTGCAAAGCAGGCAGATTTTGGGCTCAGTGGCATTTCTGTAATCCTACCTGTTGGGGACTGTTGAAGCACGGGTGCTCAAAACCAGCTCCAGGCAAGGTGGATGACAACACTGAGACCCCTGCTAGAGCTCTGCTAGCACCTGATGTTAGGAGGGTGTGTGTGTGTGTGTGTGTGTGTGTGTGTGTGTGTGTGTGTGTGTGTGTGTGTGTGTGTGTGTGTGTGTGTTGTATGCGTTGCTAAAAGACTCCTAGTTTGCTAAACCACCTTTATGTATTTGAACATGTATTTTGTTTTGATTATGAATTCTTGTTTTCAAGTTAATTGCTGTAGATTGTTGATCAATCTGGATTCAGGACCCCTATCCACTTGCTAAGAATTCTTGTGATGAAAAAAAAAAAAGAATTCCTGTGATGCTGTTGAGATCTTGAAACAGCTGTTTGTGGGTGGTGGTGATTAGAGGCAAACAGTGGGCTGTGTGACCAGGATGAGGTCACCATTTCCACCTTCTGGCTCTTTCCGGATTTTAACACCTACTTTGGTATTTAAAGCAGTTTTGTCTGTTAAGTGTTATTTAATAGTGCATCCATATAATGCTGCTATATTTGTTTTTGGTGTTTGTTTTGGATGAAACGTTCAGCAGTATAATTATGTTTTAGCAACTGAAAGGAGTTGTTTCAGTAGACTGAAAACTATTGATCCGGCTTTCAGGCAGTGTGGTAATGACTACTCTCTAAATTTGACCCTGTTCTGTTTTTTGTTTTGTTTTGTTTTTAAGATTTATTTACTTATTATGTATACAGTGTTCTGCCTGCGTGTACACCTGCACACTAGAAGAGGGCATCAGATTTCATTATAGATGGCTGTGAGCCACCATGTGGTTGCTGGGAATTGAACTCAGGACCTTTAGAAGAGCAGCCAGTGTTCTTAACCATTGAGCTATTTCTCCAGGCCGGCCCTGTTCTGTTTTAAACCCACATTGGGCCATTAGTTTTTCTCTTTCTTACCATGTCAAGCTCAGTTTAAGAGCTTGTACTCCGTGCTGTCAGGACATGAACTCTTAGCTAGGTCTTCAGATTGCCCTGAGCACAGGCTGTGCTTACCAGCCAGCCTCGCTCCCGACTGCTGCTGCTTTCTTTCCTGCCGCCTCGTTCCTTCTACACCTGTGCTCATAGGTGGCCCTTAGTGCAGTGCCCAGTCTACACCTGTGCTCATAGGTGGCCCTTAGTGCAGTGCCCAGTCTACACCTGTGCTCATAGGTGGCCCTTAGTGCAGTGCCCACTCTACACCTGTGTTCATAGGTGGCCCTTAGTGCAGTGCCCACTCTACACCTGTGCTCATAGGTGGCCCTTAGTGCAGTGCCCACTCTACACCTGTGCTCATAGGTGGCCCTTAGTGCAGTGCCCACTCTACACCTGTGCTCATAGGTGGCCCTTAGTGCAGTGCCCACTCTACACCTGTGCTCATAGGTGGCCCTTAGTGCAGTGCCCACTCTACACCTGTGTTCATAGGTGGCCCTTAGTGCAGTGCCCACTCTACACCTGTGCTCATAGGTGGCCCTTAGTGCAGTGCCCACTCTACACCTGTGCTCATAGGTGGCCCTTAGTGCAGTGCCCACTCTACACCTGTGTTCATAGGTGGCCCTTAGTGCAGTGCCCACTCTACACCTGTGCTCATAGGTGGCCCTTAGTGCAGTGCCCACTCTACACCTGTGCTCATAGGTGGCCCTTAGTGCAGTGCCCACTCTTACCGCTTCTCTTGATCCCCCTTTTCTTTTCTTGCCATCTTGTTTCTTACTCGTGAGTCATTTAATAGTTTCCATTTCTCTTATTATCAGGAACTGGTTAAGCATCGCCCCTTCCTTTCATCGCTTCAACCTCTAGGGGCTTTTCATCTGTTCTGAGTATATGTACAGTTGGTTTTACAGAAATCAGTCTGTACCTTTATTTGTTCAGCATGTGTCATCTTACTGTCATTTAGTTACTTCTGTTCACATAGCTTGATCCTACTGTGTTTCTTAAAGATAGGAATGTATATTATGTTTGGTAGAATTGTCTATTTTAATACAGTTTATTTATTTGTTTTATTTATTTGTATGTATGTGTGTCTGTGTGGGAGCATGTGCAGGTGCATTCAGGTGCCTGGGGAGGCCAGAAGGAGGGAAGACAACCCCCCCCCCCCCAACTGGAGCTACACATGGTTATGAGCTGCCTAGCATGGGTACTAGAGAATGATTCTAAGTCCTCTGCAAGAGCATAAACACTCTTAATCACTGAGCCAAATCTTTATCCCCCCCCCATTCATTTTCATTACATTTATTTTATTTGTGCTTGTGTGTCTGTGTCCATGCAGGCACCATGATACGGAGGTGGAAAGATTGAGGACAACTTGTGGGAGTTGATTCTCTTTCCGTCTTGTTGGGTCTGGGATTGAGCTCAGGTCAGCAGGCTTGGCAGCAAGCACCCTTACCCACTAAGCCATCTCTATTTGTAGCCTACGCTAGCCTCCTGGTGAATCCTGCTTTATCCTGCACATGCTGGCACCTGAGGCATGTGCCATTGTGCCTTCCTTGATTGAATTTTTTTTTTTTTTTGAGACAGGGTTTCTCTGTGTAGCCTTGGCTGTCCTGGACTCGCTTTGTAGACCAGGTTGGCCTCGAACTCACAGCGATCTGCCTGCCTCTGCCTCCCGAGTGCTGGGATTAAAGGCATGCGCCACCACGCCCGGCTCCTTTGATTGAATTTTTATTGCACCCAACGTACTGCACCTTGAATAGTAACTGCTCACATTTACTGCCTATTTCAACCAACGTGGAAAACTGGAATAAGAGAGTTGAAGGCTTTCCTTAAGCTTTTCATTTTTATCAACTCTTATTTTCTTCCCTGTGTGAAAAGATAAACCTGTGTTGTAGTTGTAAAGCAGCTGTTGGATGCATAGATACTCACACCTCACTAAGTTGTAACGAGGGAAAAGCAATTCATGTTAGGAGTCAGCAAACTGCAGGCGTGTGTGTGTGTGTGTGTGTGTGTGGTGTTGTTGTTGTTGTTGTTGTGCTGGATGGAACCCAAGACAAGGTATGTGCTAGACAAGCACTGTACCAGTGAACTACATTCTCAGCTCTTTTGTTCTGTGTTCAAGAGTGGTTTCTACATTTTTAAGTGGCTGAAAGTAGAAATCAAGAGTAGTATTTTATGACATAAAAATTATGTGAAATTCAGATTTCACATAGATTATTATATTTTACATAGATTATTATTGAAAGAGGCATACTCATCTATTTAGGGGCTGTTAATAGTTGCTTTCATGTGACATTAGTAGAGTGAAATATTTGGGACAGAATTGGAATGATTTGAAATCTTGATTCTCTTCATAGAAGTTTTCTAATCCATCTCTGTAAAATAAATTTATGAGTTGGGCATGATGGCACACACCTTTATCTCAGCCTTTGGGAGGCAGAGTCAGATGAATCTTCATAAGTTCAAGGCTAGTCTGGTCTACATGTTAAGTTTGAGGCCAGCCAGGGCTATATAGAGAGATGACGTCTCAAATAATTAAAACAAAAAAGATAAAGTGGATGCTAATTCTTGTACTGAACTAGTATAAGATTTTTGGAACTGCTAAGGAAGCACTAATAACTTAGAATTTTAATAGACAAAAAGCTACAGAGATATTAGCAAGGGCTACATTTATTGAGGGCTTGTTTTTATTTTGGGTAATTGTTTATTAACTCCTGAGTTTTACAGAATAATGCTTTTTTTTGTATGTTTCCATGGGCACATATGTTATGTTTATTTAGATCCACTTACTGTATTCTTTGGCTTCTTCACTTCTCCAGCCTGCCCTCCGCTCTTCATTAGTCCCTTTCTTCTTTCAGAAAGGGTTTGTTTCATTTTGCGTTTAAGATGCCACATGTGAGAGAAAACCCACAGTGCTCTGCATGACTGGGTACTCTGTGTTAGCTCTTCGGGTCTTTTGTGTTTCCAAATAAATTTCTTTTTCTTGCCTACTTTCTGTGAAGAATGTCCTTGGCATTTTGATGGTATTGCATTGAACCCATACCAGTTTTGGTACTGTGGCCATTTTAACATTTTCAGTGTTATCATTGGATGTCATCCCATCTTCTAGTCTTCTCATTCTTTCCCTGGTGCTTATTACTTCTCATTTTAGTGGTCTTTCACCTTGGTTAGGTTTATTCCTAGAGTGTATATGTGTACACACACACACACACACACACACACACACACACACACACACTTAATGTGAATGGGATTTTTCTTATGACTTCCTTCTTGATGAGCTCCTGGTTAGTATATAGACAAGTTATTGGGTTTTTAATGTTGTTTTTTGTCCTGCTACATTGCTGACTTTATTTTGTTGGAGCCTTTAGGTTTTTTTTTTTTTAGATATTTGGTCTGCTAGTGGGGATAATTCTCCTTTCCTCTTTGTACCCCTTTCTCTTTAACAGAGGAATTCAGCAGCGCTTCTCTCAAGCCCGAGCTTCTCTTTGTTGAGGGACGTTTAATCACTGCTTCAGTCTCCCTGGCTGCTGCTGGTCTTCTAAATTTTCCTGTTTATTGTAATATAATTTAAAAACTATTCTCTTGTGCTATCTGGATTCCAGTTCTGTCTGTTGTGTGAGTCCATTCTCTTCTCCGATCTTGCTTGTGCCCTCCCTCTTCCACTTCCTTACTTTGGCTAAGGGTTTGCAACTCTTGCTTATCTTCTCAAAGACTGTTTCTTAGGCTGTTACTTTTTGGTCTCTGATTCCTTTCTACTTTGATCTTTATTTTCTTCTGCTGATTTTGAGTTTAGTTTATTTTTGCTGTTTAAGACCTTGAGATATATTGTTAGATATCATCTCCCTCATCTGTCTTGGGTACTCAGAGCTGCAGACTTCCATTTTAGATTGCTTTTGTGGCATCCCACAGATCCATTTAAATTGTCCTATCCATTTTGTTTTGTTTGTTCTTTTTGTTCCTATACATATGAATCCATGATTTAAACCACCCCCATTTTCTTCAGTGACTTACTGCTCATTTAAAAGTGTGTTGTTCAATCTCCCATTTAATGGTTGTTTTTGCTGTTCATTTCCAGTTTAATTTTATTATATGATAAGATGGAGTATTGCAAACGCCTTGTCCCCGTTGGACTTGTTTCATGCCCTAAAACAATCTATTTTGAGTAAAGCTCTATGACTTGTGTGTTAGTTTCTTCTCTGTTGCTGTGGTGAAACACCATGGCCACAGACACTTCGAGAAGAAAGGGTTGCCTTGGGCTCAAGCAAGGTTCTGGATGGGCAAGAAGCCATCAGTGCCACAGGGAAGTGTGCCAACAGGCAGACAGGTGCCAGCACAGCTCAGAGTCCCACCTCGTCAAACTCAAGCACAAAGCAGAGAGCGTGAGCTGCACTGGTGTGTGCTTATAAACCTCAGAGCCTGTCCCAGCATCCTGCTTCTCTAGCGAGGCCACACCTCTTGAATCTACACAAACATTGGAGTCGAAGGGGGCATTCTCATTCAGACCACCACAATTTGATAAAGAGAATATATATTCTGAGGCAGTTTGATGGAATACTCTGTAAATGTCTGTTAAATCCATGTGACATAGGGTAGTTTAATGCTTCTTGGTTGATCTCCCTCAACGGCATCTATGGATACAGTTATGGTTTGTTAAAATCACGGTTGATGTCTTATACTTTATGTCCAGTAGTGGTTGAGTTATAAAATTGAGTATTTAAACACATGGTGAGTGTGTGCATGCACGCGTGTGTACACACACACACACACACACACACACACACACACACACACCTACAATTATTATATGCCCCCTCCAGTAACTGGGATTAAACCTAGAGCTTCATGTTTGCTATTTAAGCCCTTCACTTTTCTGCTGGAGTGATGGCTCACTGGTTAAGAGCGCTGCTTTCCAAGAGGACCTGGTTTGGATTCCCTGCACCCAAGTCCCAGGGGATCCAACACCCTCTTCTGGTAATGCTTTACCACTAAGCCTCTTCTTTTTGTGAGTATATTGGTGGTCTTTCCACTGTCATGTCTCTCGTCATTTGCTCTGCTTTGAGACTGGTCTCTGTCTTTAACTCAGGTTGAGTGGGCTCTCAAGCCTGGCCTGTCATGCTCAGCTCCACTGAGGTGTTTTTAAATTCTCTGGAGACTTTATGTTATAGTGATCCCGGGAGACTGGCATTTTTACTCCCTTTTAAGGGGAATCACATGACTTGCATTAACACGCAGGACTATTAATAGTAAGTTGCATTTTGAGGGTTTGCTCTCTTCTGCAGAGCTCCAACACCTGCACTGTCTCTATCATTTTATAGTTGTCTCTAGCCCCAGTTTTCAGTCTTCTCTACCCTCAATCACTTACTTTATGTTAACCATCTTCTGTATAAGGTGGATTCTGAGGCTTGGGTGAAGACCCACGCAGTTGGCAGAAAGGAAGAGTGAGACGGGAAGTCTCCTTGGGGAGGGAGCTGGAGAGATTTCGGGCACTTGGGTTGCTCCAGCAATGTTGGGACAATGGGGAAAGAGACCTTGTAGGAAGAGGCATAAGATGCTGGTTTGCTTACTGTTCTGTTGGCATCCTGGGGTTTCAAGTTTAGGAGACGGGACATAAAGAGGACTTCCGCAGAGGGGTAGGGTGATGCCTGTGCAGTTGTAGGCCCTGCAGGGCTCCTGTTTGTACAGACCACATTCTCTCATCTGTTTTGTCGCCCACACTAGTAGTGTTTTCCATTTATGTGACTTACTTTCAGAACCTCTGTTTCTTTGTTTAGTTTCTCATTTATAGTCTTCATACTCTTCCATCTGTAGTTCACTTGGCTGCTTATTTATATCCTCTTTTAATTCATCATTCTTTTGAATTCTTTGTCAAAAATTACATTTACTTTAGTGTTTTTCAGGTCAGTTTCCAGAGTTTGTAACTTTTGGTGGAATCATATTTTTTGTTTTGTTTGTTTGTTGTTGTGGGTTTTGTTTTTGTTTGTTTGTTTGTGGACAAGGTTTCTCTGTGTAGCCCTGGTTGCCCTGGAACTCACTCTGTAGACCAGGCTGGCCTTGAACTCAGAGAGCCACCTGCCTCTGCCTCCCCAGTGCTGGGATTAAAGGCGTGCGCCACCACAGCCCTGCTGGTGGAATCATGTTGCTTTGATTTTTCTCTTTTCTTTTTTTGTTTGCTTTTTTGTTTTCTTTCTTTTTATGTGCTTATAGTTCAAATAGTTTAATCACCAAAGTAATGCTAAAGATGTACTGGCTGTGGTGTACTTTTTTCCTCCTGTAGGAAACATTTATAATGCCTTAAATCTGCACAAACTTGAAAAATACCAGAGAAGAGAGATATTTTAAAATTGTATTTGAGACTTCTTAGCCCAGGTTGCCCTTGGGTGCTCAGGACCAGTGTTTGTGAAAGTATATTTAAGGCTCCCCCACCCCCCCCCCACCCTTTCCCTGGATTTTAAGCTGGTCTCCCTCTTGTTATGACATCTTTTGTAAACCTGCAAAAGGCAGTTGTGTGTTTCTGTAACATTTCATTTGATTTATTTAAAATTGGATTTATTCTGATGCTTTGGGAATTCGGTATGTTTGTTTTTAATAAAGTGCTTTCTTTTCTGTTTTTTGTTGTTTTTTGGTTTGGTTTTTCTTTGTTGTTGTTTTTGTTTGTTTGTTTGTTTGTTTTTTGAGGCAGGGTTTAACTGGGTAGTCCAGGTTGCCTTAGACTTGCTTTGTAGACCAGCTTGGCCTGGAACTTACAGCGATCTGCATGCCTCTGCCTCTGAAGTGCTAGGATTAAAGGCGTGTGCCACCATGCCCAATTTAAAGTATGTTCTTACCAGTAAATTCTTATATCTTACAGACTTTTGTTTCAGAACACCTTTGGGCATCTCTTTGTCATATTTGGTTTTAGTTTAAAAAAGAAAGAAAAAAAAAGCAGCGCTGCAGAGTATTCTGACTCTCAAACATTTAAACTCAGGGCTGGCAAAATGGCTTAGCCGATGAAAGCTCACAAGCCTGGCAACCTGAGTCCAACCCCTAGGTCCGTGTAAAGCGATATGTATTTTGTGTATGTGTGTGCCCATGCTCCTGTCCTGTGCTTTAGTTATTAGCAGTTTGGAACTATTATGAATAAAGCGGTAACCACCTCAGTTGCGGTCTCAGTTTTGTCCCTGTGGATTTGTTTGTGTGTCTGTATGTGAGCGTGTACTCTTGAGTGCGGTTGCTCTAGGAGGCTGGAAGCATTTGATTCCCTCTGTAGGCAATTGTGAGCCACCTGTGGGTGCTGGGAATTGAACTGGGGTCCTTTGCAAGAACAGTACACAACCTTCCTGGCTGAGCCACGTCTCTAGGCGCTCGCGCCCGAGCCCGAGAGGTAGTGTTGGGTGTTTTCCCCTTTACTTTTGGAGACAAGGCCTGTCACTGAACTGGGGTTCCCCTGTAGGCAGGTGGCTGGCCAGTTAGCGTTCACAGCAGTGAGTGCACCCACTGAGTGATCTCCCCCAGCTCCTTATTATTATTCTTTTCTCTAGAAGGGATATAGTTTTAGCTCTTTTTTGTTTTGTTTTGTTGTTTTTCAAGACAGGGTTTCTCTGTGTAGCCTTGGCTGTCCTGGGACTCGCTTTGTAGACCAGCTGGCCTCGAACTCACAGTGATCCGCCTGCCTTTGCCTCCCGAGTGCTGGGGTTAAAGGTGAGCGCCACCATGCCTAGCACTTAGCTCTTATTATTAAAGTTGCAATTCCTTTGTAGTAAATTTTTATAGTAATATGAAATAAAGGTCAAGGTTTATTTATTTGCCCGCATATATATATGATGTTTGATCCAGCAACATTTGTTGGAAAGATTGGCCCTCCTCACTCTCTATGGAGGTGGCCTGGCACTTTTATTGCCAATAGGCCACAAATATGTGCATCTAGTCTATTGACCTCTGTTTATCTTTACACAAATACCAATTTTATCTTACTAGAGCTGTATTATAAAGGTTTCAGTTATGTTAGGTTTTAATTTGTTTTTGAGACAGGGTTTCTCTGTGTGGCTCTGGCTGTCCTGGAACTCATTCTGTAGACTAGGCTGGCATCAGCCAAGGCTACAGAGAAACCCTGCCTAAAAAAAGAAAACAACAACAACAAAACAAAATAAGAAAAATAATAACAACTTAAAGTTTAGATTTATTCTGTTCTGCTGTCAAGCATCTGTTCCTCGGAACTGTGAAGTCCCTTCAGTCCAAGTCTTAGCTGTCCCCGCTCAGTCAGTCCTGGTGAGAGCTCTCTACAGCTACAAGGTGGTGGTGACTGTGGCGTGGCTAGTTGTGGTAAAAATGGTGGTGGTAGGCTTTGAACAGTTTCTGAAGAGTCTGTCGGTGTGCTTGATGGATGGCTGCATGGACAAAGTTAGACAGGACTGGGGAAATGGAGCTCAGTTGGTAGACTTCTTGCCTAGCTTGCAACAAAACCTTGGGTTTGATCCTCAGCATTGCATGAACCTGCTGTGGATGGCATGCCTGTGATCCTAGCAGAGTGAGTTCAGGGCTAGCTTGGGCTTCATGGTACTCACCCCAAAGAAAACAGAGGAGCAGGAAGGGCTGATAATGAGCGACCTGTGGTTTTCAGCCTCATCAGCTTCATGATGCTGTCTATTACTTTGAGAAAGACCTAGGTAAAGTAGCTGTACAGCAAATGCATCTCATACACTGAAAAGATAGATCAGACTACTCAGGGCGCTCCCTTTCTGCTCCAGCTGTTCTCAGTATAAAGGTGTGCATACTTGTGGTCGTGTGTAGTGATTGCCAGACTCTCTGTAAAGGCAGATACTCCATTCTGTTTATTATGAAAGTAGTCCTGGAAAATATATAAACAAGTGAATGTGCTTGATTACCAATAAAATGTTATAAACATTGAAACTTGAAATTTATAAAATTTCCCATGTTGCATAATATCCACTGATTCAAGACATTTTAAAAAAATCAACAACTGGGTGTGGTGGCTCCTGGCTCTGGGAAGCAGAGGCAGGTGGAACTCTGAATTTGAGCCAGTCTACACAATGAGTCTAGGATAGCCAAGGCTACATAGAGAAACCTTCTTTGGGGAGAGGGGAACCCCCAAAATTCAAAAACTATTCTAAGCTCACAAGTTACAAAAAAAAATGATTGGCAGGTTTGATTGGGCTGTGTAGCAACTGTTTGCTGACCTGGCTTTGTAAACTTGTTTAATGGTTGCAGTCCTGTCTTATGTTGCATTTTGTTACCTTCCTTTCTTCTTTATATGTGTGAACAAGCATTGTTTTTAGCTGAAGACCAAAGTGATCATTTGCTGAATAAGATGGATAAACTTACAAAGTCTCTTTATATTTGTTTCTTTTAAGCTTTACAACAATTATTGGAAATTACTCTTCAAAATAGCCTTCTCCTGGAGGCTCAGCGAATAAGAACACAAAACAGAGTCCTCGGCTACTGTAGCTCTACAACTACACTCCCCTCCCCCCCCCCCTTTTTTTTTCAAGACAGGGTTACTCTGTGTAGCCCTGGCTGTCCTGGACTTGCTTTGCAGACCAGACTGGTTTGGAACTCACAGAGATCTACGTGCCTGCTGGCATTAAAGGTGTGTGCCACCACTGCTCAGCCCACAACCACATCCTTAAAATGTCCTTTCCGTGTGGATTTGAGAAGTGCTGGGGCAGGATCTTGGTTCTGCTTCTATCAGATCTGCATCCCACACTCTTAGTATTCACAGTATTGAAAGACCAGGTCCGTGCAGGAAAGAATAGTTCTTTCTCATTTGGAGCGGTGCTTCCTATAAAGGATGATGGATGGGCAGTTTCCCAACTGAAGGGAAAGGATGGTGCAGGCATGACCACCTAAGGGAGTTTGAGCTGTTCAACTCCCTGGATTGTGTCCACGCTGCTTACTAACTTCATTTTGCATTCTTCTCATTATCTACTTGTGAATGTTAGCAAAAGTTACTCTTCTTGACCAGTCTTTATGCTGAAATACTAGGTTCTTTTTCTTTCTTTTTATCTTTTCTTTCTTTCTTTTCCTTTTTCTTTTTTCTTTTCGTTTTTTGAGACAGAGTTTCTTTGTGTAATAGCCCTGGCTGTCCTGAACTGGCTTTGTAGACCAAACTGGCCTTGAACTCACAGTGATCCACCTGCCTCTGCCTCCTGAGTGCTGGGAATTACAGGTGTGCGCCACCACGCCTGGCTAAATACTAGGTTCTTATGTCAGAGGCCTTCTCTTGTCATTACAGCAGCTGTAAGGTCAATGAAAAATAGGAGGACCATTTGAAAACAAACATTCAGATATGAATGTATTTTTGTAGAATAATTGGCTTCTACTAGAACCAAGAAACCCAGAAATGAAAGACTGCCAGAAATGAAAATCACTGGCTGCTATCATTATTTTCAGTTTTTTCCCTGCTCCTGTCTAGAAACCCTACTATTCTTGGTGCATCATCACGTTTTGCTAATAGTCGTGGGTGATGCTGATGGATGGAGGGTGTTGTAGGCAGGTCTCTTAGGGTCTGAGGTACTAACTTGGAGGATGTGGGAACTGCCGTGTTAGCTTAGCTGACTACACTGTGTAGAGCGGTGTGCTTCATAATAAATGTTACACAACACATGCACAGTTAGTTGTACTCAAATAGAAGGGGACTCTGTTGGCAATACCAAGAAGGTGTGGGTGAGGGTATTTTGGGAGGGAGAAGTCAGAAACAAAATATATTGACATACATTTGAAATGTCATGATGAAACCTTACATCCTGACTTATAAATTAGATAAAATAAATTAATTTTACTGAAGGAAAGTTAGTAATAGGTTTGAAGAAAGAATAAAAAGGGAGAACATAATTATATCTGATGTGTAATTGTTTAGACTGACTAGAAAAACTTCTTAAGAAAGAAATTGCTGTTGTAGCTGGGCGTGGTGACACATGCCTATAATAATCCCAGCAGAGGCAGAGGCAGGCCGATCTCTGCATTTGAGACTAGCCTGGTGTACAATTAGTCCAGGACAGCTACGGCTACACAGAGAAACCCTGTCACAGAAAACAAAAACAAACAAAAAGAAGGAGGAAGAGAAAGAAAGAAAGAAAGAAAGGGAATTGCTGTTATAATTTTATTTCTTAGCTCCTGTGTAACATCATAATTAGAACTAAAATGATTTAAATTACTTTAAATTGTTGCATTTTTCTATTTCGAGATTTTGATTTGTTTTTTTGAGACAGGGTTATTCTGTGTAGTCTTGGTTGTCCTAGACTTGCTATGTAGACCAGGTGAGCCTTGAACTCATGGAGATCCACCTGCCTTTACCTCCCGAGTTCTGGGACTACAGGCATGTGCCACCACTGCCTGGCTCAAGGTTGTTTTTGTTTTGTTGTTGTTGTTGTTGTTTGTTTCTTCTTTTTCTTTTAAAGATTTATTTATTTATTACATATGCAGTGTTCTACCTACATGTAGACCTGCATGCCAGAAGAGGGCACCAGATCTCACTATAGATGGTTGTGAGCCACCATGTGGTTGCTGGGAATTGAATTTAAGACCTCTGGAAGAACGACAATGCTCGTAACCTCTGAGCCATCTCTCTAGCCCCTGGTTTGAGTTCTTAAAGAGATGTATATATTTTGCTTTAAATAATGTTTTCACTTTGGTTACTTGTTGAGTCACATGCTTTCATATATATATATATTGTAAGATGTTGAATTTCTATTTTAGCATTTTTAATGTAATTTGTGTGTTGCTTATTTCAAATTACATTTATAACTTATTTTTACACACATAAATATACATAATAGTCATTATTAAACTTTTCATTTCTGATGTTACTGATTTGCTTAAAACTGGAATTTATGTTGTAATTTTGATAAAGTAAGTCAAGTCATTTTAAATAAGGCAAATGGCATTCATAGTTTTAGAAACTGCTTTCAAGCCAGGCGTGGTGGCACACACCTTTAATCTCAGCACCAAAGAGGCACAGGCAGGAGGATCTCTTGAGTTCAAGGCTAGCTTGGACTATGAAGTGGGTCCAGGACAGGTAGAACTACACAGAGAAACTCTGTTTTGAAAAAATCCAAAAAATAGAAAAGGAAGAAAAAGACAGACAGAAATCTCTTTCTTGGGCTAGTGAGGTGGCTCAGTGAGTAAAGGCACCTGCTGCCAAGCCTAACAACCTGAGGTTGACTCTAAGATACCACATTGGGGGAAGAAGAGAACCTACCCCTGCCAGGTGTCCTCTGACCTCCACCCTAGTTTCTCTCTCTCTCTCTCTCTCTCTCTCTCTCTCTCTCTCTCTCTCTCTCTCTCTCTCTCTCTCTCTCTCCCTCCCCCCTCCCTCCCTCCCTCCCCCCCCCTCTGTGTTGGGGTATATTGAGGCACACAAAATAACCAAATTCAGTAAAGCTTTTTTTATTTCCTACCTCACACTTCTCACTATATCACTATTACTGACTTACGGAACAAGTGCTGAGGGACAGACAAGTTCTTTGGTATGCTATGTGCTGTGGCGATTGCCTCTCCTTGGGACTTTCCTGGTTATTTTCTCTGTGATAACTTTTGATTGAGTAGGGACTTTTAATTTTGATGAACTCTAATTTTTAAATTTTTTAAAAAATTGGTTTTGAGATAGAGTTCTGCTGTGGAACTCAGGCTGTTTGAAACATGTAATCCTCCTGCCTCAGACCTTGAAAGACTAGGATTACAGATGTACATCAGCATGCATGGCTGATGAAGTAAAAGTTATTGTTTGCACATTTAGGGCTAGTAGTATTTGTTCATTTTACTCCCTGTATGATGAGGGCTAAAGTTTTTTGGTTTTTTTAAATTACCAATATCCTTGGTTAAGCTTATTAAAGACTTTGCTTTATTTCCTATGAAATGATCCTTCCTCTATTTATCCCTCCAAACTTGCACGTGCTGGACAAGCACTCTGCCTCTGAGCTAAATCCTCAACCCAGTCTTTCCCAGGAACATGAGTCTTTCCCCTTACATGATCAGCAAGATTGTTGGCTATAGTAACTGTGTGTTTGATGACAGATTTATAGACCTGGTTTTGTGGCCTTGGAATAACGTATTCCTTTCTGCTCAGAAGAGGGTTTATGATCACTCTGCTATGCTGTTAGACAAGGCATGAGCAGGTATGGCCTGCATAGGCATCACTAATGTATTGCTATGTGAAAGATGATTGTCTGTCTTTCTTTCTTTCTTTCTTTCTTTCTTTCTTTCTTTCTTTCTTTCTTTCTTTCTTTCTTTCTTTCTTTCGTTTTTTGAGATAGGGTTTCTCTGTGTATTCCTGGACTCACTTTGTAGACCAGGCTGGCCTCAAACTCACGGAGATCCACCTGCCTCTGCCTTCCAGGGTGTTGGGATTACAGGTGTGCACCACTGTGCCCGGTGATGTATTATATTTTTAAGGATAAATACTTACAGAAATATGGTGCCTAAGGTAGAATGCTCAATTATTATACCATGCTAAAATTACATAAATGTATTAATTTTATTAAACTTTCATGATTTATTTCATTTTATTGGTATGAGTGTTTTGTCTGTATGTATGTACTGTGTGCACGCCTGCTACCCAAGGAGGCCAGAAGAAGGCACCAGGTGCCCGGGACTGGAATTACAGGTGCTTGCTGTGTGCTACCATGTGGGTGCTGGGAGCTGAACCTAGGTTCTTACCAAAAGCAGTAAGTGCTCTTAACCCCTGAGCCTTGTCTCCAGATTCTCTGTAAATTTTACAGCGTTTTGTACAGAAATCAGAACTATCGACCTGAAAAGAAAATCCTTTCATTATGTTTTGTGGTGGTACGATTAAATATAAGATTTAAGACACGATTTTTAAATATAACTCTGCATATACTTATGCCAGGACTATTATATAAACATGTAAACATATTCCATAAACCTAGTTGTCTTGCATTTTTTGAGATAGCAGCATTTAAACAGAGCGTTCTCTAAAAGGGCTGAATTTTAATTTTATTACTCTTTTAGGGTTTGTGCCAGTTTTGGTTAATCATTATCTTGTTGATTATGTTTGGTTCCAGATGACTCATTTTTCAAAGAGCTTTATTACAACATAACATATTTACTACAGGAAGCCTGGACGGAAATGGAGCATCAGGTTATTGGAGCTTGTTTTTCTCCAGTCTTTATTGTACCAGGTGCTATTAAAGTTAATCATTTTTCAATAACCGTTTTTCTCTGTAAAACCCAGTACTTCATTAACCAAATGTCACATTTATTTATTGGCTGACAAGCGTGTGCCTTTGATAACTGTTTAAATTTGGCTATACTACCATAGCATGCTTTAAGTAAACTTGATGTATTTTGTTTTCATGGATTAGAAGTGAATATTGCAGTTGGCTAGCAGTTTTGGAACCATAGAATCTGAGAGTTGTTCCTTGTTTCTTTGGAAAACTGGACAAATAAGCCCCTGAGCCTTACTATTCATATAAGTGATTGGCTAGATCCTAATGACTTGTTTATACCTGGGAGGCTGAGCAGGTAGAGTGTTTGCTAGCCCAGCATCCTGAGGCCCTCAGTTCGATTCCCCAGCAGCACACTGAATAGACAGGTATGGACACCTGTCATCCCAGATCTCAGGAGGTGGAGGCAGGAAGATCAGACATTCAATGTCATTTTCTACTACATAGCAAGTTCAAGACCAGCTTGGATTACATGAGACCTAGTCTCAGAACAAGTTTCTAAAAACTTTTAAAACGTTTTAAAACGTTTAAAAAAAAAAGTGTCTAACGTGGGCTGGAGAGATGGCTCTGAGGTTAAGAGCACTGGCTGCTCTTCCAAAGGTCCTGAGTTCAATTCCTAGCAACCACATGGTGGCTCACAACCATCTATGATGAGATCTGGTGCCCTCTTCTGGTATTCAGGCGCACATGCAAGCAAAACACTGTATACTTAAATAAATCTTTTAAAAAAAGTGTCTAACGCTTATTGTGTATTTAGTTCACTAAAGTTTTGTATTGATGACATTCATAATAGATATTTAAAGTTAGGAGTTTCAGCCATTTTAGTGTCCTTTCACTAGGCTCTAACAAACAGTGGACGCGGCATAAGGAAGATGCCTCCTTTTTCTGAAGTTCAAACTTTTATGATAGAATTGGTAAATCTGAGAGTCCTTTGCAGCCACCAACAAGTCTAGACCATGAGGCTTTTCTATAGGGAACTTTAATTAGCATTCCACTTAGTGTGGCCAGCAGTAGAAAGAGAATGTAGACCTGCCTTCTGCAATGTAACAGAGACCCCAGGCAAAACCAGAGCCAGAAAGGGAAGGAGGATGTGGGCAGGATGAAGGCTTCCTGGGCAGAGAGAAAAGGCTGAAGTGTGATGAGGTGGGGAGGAGTTAAAAGACACAAAAGCAATCTGTTTTCCCAGACTAAGGCTAAACATTTCAGATCAGAAGCTGCTGTGTGTGTTAGCTGAGTGGTCACTGAGGAGAATTAGTCAGGAGAGTAGTAAGTGGAAATGGAATTGTGGCCAGCTGCCCGTGCCTTAAGTAGAAGAGAGGTAGCTGCTCCCTGGGACCGTGAAGTTGCTCAGCTGCTGGTGCTAGAAAAGCTAGTTAGTTAGTAACCAGCCTAGCATTAACTCTCGTCTGTAATTTGGACAGTGGGAAACTGGTTTGTGGATAATGATGAATAATTAAGTCAGTTAAGATCTAATTACAAGGAGGAAAGATGTAACAGGACAAGAGTCACCATGTGTACTGAAGTAGGACACAGGAGCGGCGCTCTTCAGATGTACTGTGTGAAAGGTGGCCAGTGACCAGCTGCCATGTCACTCAGCAGAAGAGGAAGTGATGTCTCCTAGAGCACTGTCTCTTTGCTCTTTGTAAAGGGACACTGACCAGGGCATCCATAGTGACGGTTTGAAAGTGGCCATTGGGAGGGAGGACAAGTAGGAAAAGATCAAAATTGTGCTTTACCGGAATCCCTGCTCTGTTATTTCCCAGCTAGATGGTGGACGTATGACTGGGAGCGTTAAGGGGATACAGTGGGTTTCTAGCGGTATTGCGCTAATGACCATTTATGCAACTCTCCAAAGACACTGTGAAACAGGGTATGAGTCTTGAACAGAGGAACAACATCTAAGTAAATTAGGTTGCTGAAATGTAGAGTAGAGCAGACGTGGGCAGCTCAGGGATCACCGTTTCTGACCTTTGCAATACATGTGACTGATAAGCTATAGTACATGGCTGAATTTGAATGCTTGTATAAATAAATGCTGATTTGTGTTTTGGGAAATGTTTAATTTATTCAACAAATACAACAAATTCTTACCCGTTGGTCATTATGATCAAAAGTAATCTCCCGCGACTCACTTCCCTCCTGCTGTAGCTGAAGAGAGAGTTTCGGAAAGTTTGGTAATTATTTCATGCTCATAAACTTTCTTTGTAGAGACAGTAATCCTCAAGTTTAGCTGTTTGGCTCTAAACATCATAACAATTCTAAATTCATATCTGAAGGAATGTTTTAAATCTTTTTCTTTTTGGCTTGATTTTCAGACATTCATATGATAGCCTTGGCATGTCTTTCATTGAATTTTTGGTGGGAAAAATATAGTACATAAAATAAAGGACTAAAATTTCTAAGAGAGAAGAGAGGGAAATGGCAAGCATAATTTATTCAGGTTTTTTGCTGTGGCCTCTAAGCACTGCGGACTGCCTGCTCTCTTCTCGGGATGATCTTGGTGAATGAAACAAATCACAGCCTTTGTTGTTGCCTAGAGCAGCCGCATGGCAATGGGATATGGTTTGTATATTTTTATATTAATTAATTATGTGTATTTGCATGTGTGCGTGTGCATGTGCGAGGTACATGTGTGGAGGTCAGAGGCCAAGTTTGAGGAGTAGGCTCTTCTTCCCTGTGGGCTCTGAGGGCTGAGCTCAGGTTGTCAGGTTTGGTGGTGAGCAGTGAGCACTTTTACTCACAGCCATCTCCCCAGCTCCAGTTAAAATTGGTCCATAAAGTTGAACTGAAGTGAAACCTTGAAAAAAAATTGAAGTGCAAGTAGTATGTGTGATGTCACATTCTTTTGATATCTATGTTCAAAAGAAGTGAAATTGCGGAAGCATTCACAGTAGTTGAAGCATAGAAATAAGTGAGGTGCCTATTAATGCGTGAATTTTTTAAATGTAGCATGTGTGTATATAATAAGGTATCACTTGACTTTAAAGGAGGGAGGCACCTATAATTTGGGACAACAGGGCTAGTCCTGTGGGCCGTTAGACTACACTAATGGACTAAGCCAGGCTCAGAGACAAGAACTGAGTGACCACTGTAGATGTGGAATCTAGGAGCGTCCGAGTCACAGAAGTAGAGAGAGTGATAATGGCCAGAGACTGTTGGAGGAGTGGGAAGGGGGGAAAGAGGGCAGATGCTGGTCAGAGGACAGTTTTCCCGGGGAAAGATAGGAATGGGCTGTGGTGACAGCAGCATAGCATCAACAGTGTGCATTTAAAAGCATCGAAGAAAGCTATTTCATGTTAACACAAACAGATGAGTATGTGAGGTGACAGTTTAGCTGGTTTGATTTGATTAGTTCTTGTAATAAGGAAATTGTAAGACCATCTCACATTAGGGCTATTTAACCCTGTTTACAGATAGTGCTATGCTAAGTACTTTGCATATGTTTATCTCTTTATAGACAGTATTTTAAAAAACTAGAAATTATTTATATAGCTACTTAGTGACTTTAGACTAGCTGTATAACCAAATTGGTATCACTGGCAATTTTGAAGCTGGCAATTTTGATCTTACTGCCATTGGTTTAATCTCACTATATATCAGGGGTTTGTCAGCTCTCTTGGTAAAGGACCAATTAGAGCATATGGGTTTTGCTGTTTATGTAAGACAGCTATAGAAAACACCTAAAATAGGCTGGAGAGATGGCTTAGTGGTTCAGAGCACTGTCTGTTCTTCCAGAAGACCTGGGTTCAATTCCCAACACTTACATGGTGACCGAAGCCACCTCTAACTCTAGTTCCAAAATCCAATACCCTCTTCTGATCTCTGCAGACACATTATACACAGACATACATTCAGGCACAACAGCCCCACCTGAAATGAAGTAAAAATTTATATTAAAAATATATATATATTAAAAACAATGGGTATATGTCCTTACAAAACAATCTCTCATAATTTTCTTGAGTCATTAAATACTGTTCTTTGAATGCTTTTCATTTACTTAAAAATGTAAAATATATACTTAGTTTATATAAACAAATGATATGATTAGAGTTGGCTTTCTGTTGGGGTAATAAACGTGCAGACTTCCTGTAACACTTTTAAAGAATAAACTAGTTTTACTTGGTGTAGTTACAAATTAGAAACAAACGCAGGTAAATGTTATTATTATCAGGAACATATAAAATTTAAGATTATAGGACTTTAATTTTATACTTCTTTGTGTGTGTGTGTGTGTGTGCGCGCGCGTGTGCGCGCGCGTGTGCGCGCGCGTGTGCGTCTACACATACGTACAGCACAGACATGTTGAGAGATTATTTCACTGTGTAGCTCAGGCTGGCCGTTAGCTTAAAATCTTTGGCCATAATCTGCTAGGATTATAGGTGGGTACTACCAGACTCAGTCCATGCATTCTTAGAAATCATAAATATTCACCTCATTATTTGTGAGAAGTTGTCACTTTATTATACATGATTTTAAAAATTATGTATCTATACTGGGCACCCACAGAGAGCAGAGGCGTGTCTGATCTCTGGAGCTGGAGTTAGGTGGTTATGAGCTGTCCTAAGTGAGTGCCAGAACTCTGGTCCCTCTGTAAGAGCAGGGAGACTTAGCTCCAGCTCTGTATGTAAATATTTTTGAGACAGGGTCTCACTATAGTCCTTGCTGGCCTCAAATTGTGACCCTGTTGTTTCAGCCTTCAGTTACTGTAGCTTACAGGTATGTCCCACCATGCCTGGCTGTCAAAAGAACTTTAAATGTCAGTTTTCTTTTTGTTTATTAGGTGCTGAGGTAATTTAATTCTTCAGCTAAGTGAAAGGGGCATTGAAAATTAAATGAAGAGCTTTTAAAAGATGACTCATTCTAAATTTACAAAATTGGCTTCTTAGATTACAACTTGACATTCATAAATCTGAGCTTGTAGAATGCATTTAGTTAAAGTTTGGCTTATGAGCAAGGAGAAACCACTTCCAGATGTGATCACCGACACGTGATTCTGAGTTAAAATGTTTAATGAAAACTTAAGTGTTGACAAGTCAACACTAATAACTTTGTCCTTATACACTTGGACATTTATCAGTAAAAGTTTACATTTTTGTATTTGGTATGTAAAGGATATAACTAAAAGCAAAGCAGTTTCAGTTTGACTAATAGTAATTATAGGTGTAGAATAATTCTCTGTAGGGAATATGTACACAGTTGATGCTGAGTCAGTTTCCTGGCTTGCCTAACCTGGCATTGATTTTCAGCTATGCACAGAGTGGGCTGCATCAAGGAGGCTCGGTGGAAAAACGAGTAGACTGGTTAGTGCAATAGGAAGGTTTTCTAAGGAATTGTCAGAATAACTGAATTGGTCAGATTGTACGTAGAAACAGAGAGCTGACTTGTAATACATTAGAATCAGTTGGCTGATAGCTATAGCACGAAATCCTGTTGTGATGTGGGGTTTGAGGCTGGGGGACAGCGAGGGTAGTATTCAGACAGAGGGCTCTGTAACTTAGCCCAGCCCCTTTTTTTCCAGCCAAGTGTTTCCTTGTCCTGTGTTAGCAGATTGTGTATTTAGTCTTCACTATCCATTGACTTACTCGCTTATCCTACAACTTTGGAATGTCTTTATCCTTTTTGACTAGCCAATTTCTAGGCTTCAAGACTCAGGTCAGATCTTTTATCTTTTAGGAGGATCATTCCTTACATGTTACAGTCTTGACCTACTTTAGCTGTTTGGCAATCTCTCCCGGGTGGTCGCAGTGGCATACCTCATGAGAATACACTCTGAACTACAATGGAGACGCCTTGAGCATAGACACTATACACTTGTTTTATATCAGGCTTAGTATTTTTATTAGATTTTTGTAAGCATTTGGTATGTCCTAGAACTGGAGAGAAAAATTTAAAACTTCATGTATTCTATAGTTGGTGTATGGAAATTTTTCTAGAAAAGGTTATTACCCCTGTTCTAATTTTATTTTGAAATAATATAAAATATATATGGAGAGAAAGTTGAAATGGTACAAATAATTTCTAAATATCCTTAGCTCAGATTCATATTTCATAGTATTTTGCTGTGTGCCTCTGTGTGACATTTTCTCTACTGAACCATTTAAGTAAGCTGCAACAGTCAACTAAGTAAACCGCTAACTGGTCAACAGACGCCTCCTCAGAATAGAGACCCAAATTAAACAGCCATAGCATTGTGAGCACAGGCAGAAAGTGAACAGTTATACACAACCACTCTCCTACCGCAGGGTTTTGTATTTTGTGTGTGTGGGAGTTTTGCCTGATGTATGTCAGTGCACCGCACCCCAGTGTCCACGCAGCTTTGCCTGATGTATGTCAGTGCACCGCACCCCGGTGTCCACGCAGCTTTGCCTGATGTATGTCAGTGCACCGCACCCCGATGTCCACGCAGGCCAGAAGAGGATGTCACATGCCGTGGAACTAGAGTCGCAGGCGGTTGTGAGCTGCTACAGGTGCTGAGTTTTCTGCAAGAGCAGTGCTCGTCACAGCTAAGCCATCCCCTAGCCCTTTACTGTATGCTTAAGTAATAAAATTACATGGTTTCCTCCCTCCATCCCTCAAATGTGCCCTTTCTCCGATTCTTCCATACTCCTAACTCTCAAATTAATAGCCTTTTATTATTAATGTTACATATATGCATGCAGTACAAAGTGATCAGCCCTGAAACCACATACACAAACAACAAAAATGGGTGTCACAAGTTATTTATACACTTGTGCATACATATACATGCATCCTACAGTATTTTTCCCAGCCTAAATGTTGCATTAAAATAACAAAACAGAATAAAACCAATGTCTCTGTAGCCGGTTAAGGTTCTTCTCTTACTCAGTCTGAAACTGACCCGCTCCTTAGAGTACTCCCCCGTTCCCATGACACTGGCATTTAAAAATTAGCAACCATTTATTTTTTAGGATGAATTTGAAATTGCTTGGTATTTCATTACAACTAGATTTAGGATATACAAGTTTTTAGTAAGTATACTATATATTTGTGATGTGGTTTTGGTTTATAAGAATTTTCAAGTGGATTGTAACGGTTGCTTGTGAGATTGGATAGTGCTGTGATCAGTTTCTTACCCTACCAGCTCCTCCCTACCCTCCTCCCTTCTGTTTTAGCCACAAGAGTAACTAGGACTATAGATGGGTACCGCCACACCCAGTCAGCCTTTAAACTTCTACATCTGCAGTTTCAGATAAGTTAATTTTTTTTTTTTTAGATTGAAACCAGTTTCCTGCTGATAGGTTTATATGGTTCTATTTGATATTTACACATTTTTGAAGTGAAGTAGGATAATGCATACAACATTAAGTACTTATTTACCATATATCTATTGGTTTTCAATATAGTTATTTAAAAATAGTAGAAACGTAACAATATTATTTTTGGTTGCATTTTATAATAAGATCTTTTGGGGGGTTTTGTTTGTTTGTTTTTTCTTTTTTCTTTTCTTTTCTTTTCTTTCTTTTTTTTATTTTTTATTTTATTTTTTATTTTTTAATTTTGTTTTTGAGGCAGGTTTCTCTGTGTAGCCCTGGCTGTCCTAGAACTCACTCTGTAGATCACTGCCACTACCATCACCCGGCAATACAATCATTTTTTAAAGTGGATGTATAATACCTTCTCTCATGTTAATTTATGTAGTAGTTTTCAGACACAGACAATTTTTATAAAATTTTTTGTTTATTTATTATGGATACAGTATTCTTCCAGGGGGTATGCCTACATGCCAGAAGAGGGCACCAGGTCTCATTACAGATGGTTGTGAATCATCATATGGTTCCTGGGAATTGAACTCAGGACCTTTGGAAGAACAGACAGTGCTCTTAACCTCTGAGCCATCTCTCCAGCCCACAGCCAATTTTTTAATAAATAAATGCAATGAAATTTGTGTGTGTGTGTGTGTGTGTTTATCCTCTAATGTAAAATAATGTGCTATAATCACATATGACTAGTTTTCACATAAGTAGTTTGTTTTTGTTTTTGTTTTTTGTTTTTTGTGTTTTTGTTTTTGTTTTTGTTTTTTTTTTTGGTTTTTCAAGACAAGGTTTCTCTGTGTAGCCTTGGCTGTCCTAGACTAACTTTGTAGACCAGGCCGGCCTTGAACTCACATCAATCCGACTGCCTCTGCCTCCCGAGTGCTGGGATTAAAGGTGTGCGCCACCACGCCCGGCTCATAAGTAGTTTTTAAAAGGCAGTTAATAAACACCTCCAGACTGATTAACATGTCTTAAGTTTGTTTGCGTGTATACAAAATAGCCTTGGACCTGTGCTCCTGATCTACAGTGTCTTTAGAATTACTATTCTTTGAGGCTGGGAGTTTATCACAGTGGTGTTGTGGGTGTTTTTCCTCCCAGCCCCAAGCTTCCAAAATAATGACTCAGGAGATTCAAAATATATTTACAAGTACATGATCTATATAGCTAGGCTTTTCTCTGACTAGCTCATAACTTAAAATAACCCATTTATACTAATCTACATTTTGCCATGTGGCTGCTTACCTTTGGCAGGTATCTGTCCTCACATCTTCCTGGACAAATCTTTTGCACCTTGCTCTATCTCACAGTCCTCTCTTCCTGCTGGATCCCCCGCCTTGTATTTCCTGATTCAGCTATGGGCCACTGGCTTTTTAATGGACAGGCAATATATCCATACACAAGATATTCTCTCTACATAGTTGATAATGTGCTTGCCTGACACACATGTGCCCTGGCTTTAATCCCCAACATCACGTAAACCAGGTCATCTCAGCACTCATAGATTGAGGCAGGACCATCAGGAGTTCAAGGCGAGCAGGTTGGGCTGTATGAGACCTGGTCTCATAAAACAAATAAAAATACTGTGTGTGTGTGTACATGCGCGCACATTCGTGAGTTAGTTGTAAGTTTGTTGTCTTCTGTACCTGGGTCACTTTCTGATTTGTTCTTGGCTGCTAGTTAGAAAACTTTGGTGTGGGTCAAGTTCTACAACATTTAGTTAAGAAGCTACTTAAAAGGACCAGAGCCACCTTCTTGAACATGAGTGGTTTTGAGCCAGGTATGGTGGCAGAGGCAGGTGGATCTCTGGGAGTTGAAGACCAGCTTGGTCTATAAAGTGAGTCTAGGACAGCCAGGGCTGTTACACAGAGAAACTCTGTCTCAAAAAAAACAAAAGAAAGAAAAGAAAATGAGTGTGTTTTGTCCCTTGGTGCTTTACAGTTTTAGTTTGGGCTGTTTTGGAGCTTTTCTGCTCACTTTCTTGCTTGACTCAGTTCTGAGAAGTTGAAGTTTTTTTTTTAAAAACGGCTTTCCAAGTTGGGCATAATGTAAAACAAAACGCTATGTTTTCACTTCCTTTCCTGATGTCTAATTCATCTCCTAATGGTTTTGTGTCTAGACTATTTAACTTGATCAGAAGTTCTCCTGTTTGTAGGAACTTTTCCTTTAAATGTTGCAGGACAGATTAGTGGAGAGTCTTCTGAAGATGGTGGTGCCTGGACACGAGCCTACTAACCACAGTTAGCATACTTGGAGAGCATACACACAGCCTGTTCGTGGTAGCAGCTCACCTTGTTTCTGTTTTCTCTTTGCCGGGTGGATCCTTGTGTTGGTGCACAAATAGTTTAAAAGTATCTGAACTAACAGTAATTCCCTCTGTCTCTTCAGATTTTAAGATGTAAAGATATGCCTATAAAATATGGTGTGCTTCAAGTTGTTTCTGATTATTATAAGATTTGGATATTAAAAGTGATCAAATAATAGGTTGGACTCTAACCCCTTCGAGGAAAGCTACATACTTTCTCATCGGAATATTGAAGCTTAAGTTGTGTGACTTTCTTCTGTTGCTGCATAATGTGGTTGCTGGTGTTCTTACTAGGAGAACTGTGCATTGGTCTTGGTCTTGGTAGACACTAGAGACTTAAGCTACGGGCAAACAGTAATCTTTTCTTCTCAGACACTCAGTAACCCACCGTAAAGTTGTGTGTGTGTGTGTGTGTGTGTGTGTGTGTGTGTGTGTATGTATATGCATGCTTTCTTCAGTCGTTGTGGTACTCTATCCTAGAGTTGTTTTTGGTGTTGGCTTTTAGTGCTCCCCATCCTGTGGTATGTGTGTACATGCATGCATGTGTTTTCTTCACATAGCCTAGGTCAAACTTACAAGCCTCCTTCCTAAGCATGCTACACTATTTTGACACTCCTTGAAATCAGATGCACATGCAAAAGACTCTGTGTGTAGTAGCAGCTTAGATTTCCCACCTTCTCTCTCTGGTATGTGGTTCTCATGTTGCTGTAACAGGCCTGGGCCACCATGCCCACCTGAGCTAGTAGGCGTTTGATACAGTAAGTATTTGACTCTGCCCTTTTGATAATTATTTAAGATTTTCATGTAACTGGTTTACTATTTATTTATTTAGTGTGTATGTGTTTTTGCCTGCATCTGTGTCTGCACACAACAAGCATCTTGTGCCTGCAGAGGCCAGCAGAGGCTGTCTGCTCCCATGGAGCTGCAGTTACAGATAGCTGTGGGCTGCCATGTGGGTGCTGGGAAAGAAACCCAGGTCCTCTGCAAGAACAGTCAGTGCTTTGACCCCCGAGCATCTGCCCTGCCTCACTGGAATTACCATTTTAAAGAGAGAAGCGGAAATATATTAAACAGATTATAGAGGACATATTTTATATGTATGATCCATATTTTATCGTAAGGTATTGAGAGTATCATCTTAATATTTGAGGTTATTTTCGGAGTATTGTTTTGAAATTTTCTGTTTAGAACTCCTTTCTATCCAGTCACCAGATGTGTTCACGAGACAAATGTCAGTGCCCAGTCAGGCAAGTTATTGTTTTATGTATTCCTGCATCTTAATAACATTTTTCCGTATTTGTCTTAGGATAGCGCTGTACTGTTTCAAGAGTTTGAAACTGTGCTGTGAGCCTGGAGTTCAGTTAGTGATTGTTGCTATGCAAGCGCACACCTGAGTTGATCCCAGAGCCCAGGAGCCAGTGATTCGAGCACTGACGGGCAGAGACAGAACAAGCCCTGGGCGTGTCAGACTAGTTAAATTAGGGTAAGGCAGGCTCAGCCAGGGGTCCTGTCTCAGGCTGGACCACCTCTGCCTCCCAGGTGCTGGGACTAAAGGCGTGCGCCACCACCGCCAGCTAAAGATTTTCTTTTTAAGTAAAGGGCAGTTGAAGAAAGCAAGAATCTTAATAAACGAGAACTGCTTAATCTTTTTAAAAAACAAAAAATAAACAAACAAACAAACCCCTATTTACCTTTGTTCTCTTCTACCTCTGATTGATGGAGGTAGAAGCTTTTAAGAACCTTAAATAAAGTGGGTTTTTGAAAAATCTAAGCCTACAGAACCCTGTCTCAAAAAAAAAGAAGAAACAACAAAAAAATGTGTGTTTGTGTGTGTGCGCGTGCGTGCGTGTGATTCATGCATGCACGCAGCAGCCGATAGAGGCCAGAAGAAGTCATCATATCCCCCGGAACTGAAGCTGTAGGTAGTTGTGACCAATTAGCTGGGTTTTGGGAATTGAACCTGGATCTTATTGCAAAAGCAGCGTGTGCTCTTAACTGCTGAGCTGTCTCTCCAGCGAGAATGAGCGGTTAATTTGAACTACATTGCTTGATTACTGGAAATATATTTAGACTACACAAGCTCTGTTATCAACTATTACAACCACACTCCTCACTTGAGAAAATGGTCTGAATTTAGTAGGACTTTTGAGTGTGTCTGTTATTTTCTACAGTTATATACCAGTCCATATGCGTTACGTAACTCCTGAGTTTGTTATAATTTGCTTATCTGATTTAGAGAATGCATGTTAAAATTCTTTGTCCATTTTTATGAGTGGAATTACTGGATTATAGAGTAAATGTAGCTTTAAATTGAGTAAATCTTGCTGGATTCTTCTTTGCAGTGATTTGTAAATAAGTGCTTCCCCTCAGAAGATAGAGAATTGCCAGGTACCCCGAATCTCAGCAGGTTTTGGTGTTACTGGACCTTTGAATATGCTTTATTATAATCTTGTTTTAATTTTATGTGCCTATTTAACAGTGAGCTGACCCATGTTTCCCTCCTATAAATACAGAAGTTGGCCTGTTACTATCTTTTCTTTGTTTCCTATTGGGCTGATACTTTTTTTTTTTTTTACTATTTTTTTCTCCTTTATTAATTTATTCTTGTTACATCTCAATGGTTATCCCATCCCTTGTATCTTCCCATTCTTCCCTCCCTCCCATTTTCCCCTGGCTGATAATTTTTTGTTGGTTTATAGGCAGTGTTTACATATTTCTTATATGTGTGACTCCTTCCTTCCTTCCTTCCTTCCTTCCTTTCTTTCTTTCTTTCTTTCTTTCTTTCTTTCTTTCTTTTCTTTGTCTCTCTGTGTTAGTCTTGGCTATCCTTGACTCACTTTGCAGACCAGGCTTGCCTGGAAGTCACGGCGATCTGTCTGCCTCCGGAGTGCTGGGATTAAAGGTGTGTGCCACTACGCCTGGCCATGTGTGATATCGTGTAGCCTGAGATTTAACATGGTGATAGGCAAATTAGCTACCAAATACAAAATGTATACATAGTATGCAAAAGTCTAAAATTTTGTTTTGTTTTTAAAGAATAATGTTACATTAACAAATGAGCTATAATTGAATTGTATAGTTATGTGCTAATATCTCCTGTGGCTGTGGTGCCGCTTTGAGACATATTTGTGGGTGGATTGGAAACAGTTTACGAATTTTGTTTTTTCTGATAGTCATACAAAAATTAAAGTAAATTTTATCTACTGACTATTCTGTATACTCCTAGGTTCTGTATCTTTATTATATGTGTATATGTAATTATGTATGTATATGCGTATATGTGTATAATTCTTGAGCTTTGATGGGCTACCATTATATATTTAAAAACACACATAATAAAGACAACAAAAACCTGACAGCTTTTAAAGCCATTATGGACAAAAGTATGAAAGTTCCTTAAAGATTTTAAAATAGTATTACTTTATAGTCTTGCAGTCCCCCTAGGTACTTATTCAAAAGATATGAAATTCAGTATTGTCAAAGTTTGCTACACTTCCATGTTTGTTTTAGCGCCATTCACAGTAGACAAGATATGGGATCAATTTTAAGTGTCTACCAACAGGTGACTGAATTTAAAACAAAACAAAACTGTGATACATCATTCTTTAGAATAGAAAGTATTGCCATTTTCAGCACACAGATGAGCCTGGAGAGGGCATTGTGTTAAGTGAAAAAAGCCAGACACATAAAGGCAATTTTATATGATTTCACTTGATGTGGAACCTAAAACCATTGAATTCAAACACGAGAAATGGTGTTTACCCAGGACTTGGAAGTAGGGCTATAGTGATAGAGACTGGGGAGATGTAGGGTAAAGGACGCAGTTTCAGGTAGAAAGTAGTGATTCCAAGGAAGATTCATCATGTTTTATTTATATCATAGTTTGTAAAATTAGTAACAGTGTGTTGTATACTCAGAAAATTGCTGAGGACAAGTGTTTGATTTTTGGGTTTTTTGTTTTGTTTTGTTTTTCTTCCAAATTTGTGTGTGTTCAAGTACATGGGCTCAGAAGACAACTTCCTGAAGTTGATTTTCTTCTAGTTTTTCATGGGTTCCAAGGATTGCGTTCAGGTTACCTGGTTTGTGTGGCAAGCACATTTATCTGCTGAGCCATCTTGCCATCCCCAAGAATGTATTTAAGTGTCTTTATCGAAGAATGTTATGTGAAGTGATATACATGCCTCGATTTAGCCACTTTGTAGCATATATGCATATCAATGTCATGCTGTACACTATATATCCAAGCTTGTTAATACATCTAAAATAATGTTAAGAGGATGAAGAAGTATGTGACCATTAAAAAATTTTAAAAAATTATTCTTTTAACAGATTGCCAGAAATTTTCCATGGAATTCAAGAAAAGGAATCTATTTAAAAAGAAAGTAGGCTTTTCTTGAGCCTTGTGCTAAAGTGATTATTTTTCTATTGGTTTAATGTTCATACACGTTATGTGTATGCATAAGCCAAAGGTTAATTTTAGGGGCTTTTATCATTCTCCACCACCTTCTTAACATTTTTTTAACCTTTATTTTTGTTTTATATGTGTGGGTGTTTTGCCTGTATGTGTGTCTGTGCAGCACTTGTGTGCTGCCCAGCCCATAGAGGCCAGAAAAGGCAGTCATATTGCCTGAGATTAAGTTACAGCCACCACATGGGTGCTGGGAGTTGAACCCTGGTCCTTGCAAGAGCAGCCGATGTTCTTGACCACTCAGCCTTCTTTCCCCAGCCCTCTACTTGTTTTAAATTTAGGTAGGGTCTCTCACTGAACCTAGGGCTTATTCATTTAGCTAGACTGACTGCCCAGAAAGTCTCAGAGATCCTCTTCTCAGCCCCAGTTTATAGATGTCGTGACTGCTGGAGATGCACACTGAGGTCTTCATTCGTGCACAGCGAGCACCTTGCCAACCGAGCTGTCTCCCCAGTGGTCTCCTCTCCCTTACAAAGAGAACAAGAATATCTTACCTGTTTTAAAAAGTAGCATGAGCCTCTTAAGGCTGTTCTACGCCCCCAAAGGCTAGTTACATGGTTGGCTAAGTAAATGGTTAGGTGGCATGCACCAGGAAAGGGAGAAAGGATGAGAAACAGTAGAGAGAATCAGAATGATGATGGGCGGGCTGGCTTGGACGTGAGGGCTTTGAGTTCACTGCAGCAGAAGTACCTTTAGATCTTGCCTTAAGATATACCTGAAGACTTACATTCAGGGATAATATTGGCACCCCACAGATAACTGGAGTCAGGAGGGTTTTATTATTTTTTTATTTTTTATATTATGATGATGATGATGATCAGGAGGATTTTAAATGACAGCAGAAGAGGGCCAAGTTTATTCCATAGGGAAGGTCAGGGAGCTAGCAGATAATGTAGATATAGGAAAGAAGGAACAGCACCACAGATTACAAGGATACCAAAAAAGAAATTCAGTCTGAAGGAAGACTAGGAAACAAAGACAGAATTAACAGAGTCTGACTGAGGATGGGAAGGGAAGAAGAAAATGGGTAAGAAAACAAAAACCGAGGGGGGGAGCTACAAAACAAAGTGGGTAAGGGTGTGAAGGGTGCTAAGCAAAGCTGATTATAAGTTTGTTCAGATGGAGACTAGCATATTTACAGGGTTAGAGAAGGAACAGACAGTGGTTTGTGCTGACAGGAAAGGGCATGCAGCAGAGGCCCCATAAAGAGACTGTAATCTAAGAATGAAGGAAAGATGTGGAAGCACAGATAGGTTGGTGAGTGGATTCTACATCTGTAGATTAAAACCGCTGCATACTGAGCCAGGCATGGTGGCACACACCTTTAATCCCAGAATTTAGGAGGCAGAGCGGATCTTTTTGAGTTTGAGTTTGAAGCCAGCCTGATCTACAAAGTGAATTCCAGGAAAGCCAAGGCTGTTATGCAGAGAAATCCTGTCTAGAAAAACAAAAGAAACAGCTGCAAACTGAAAATACTGAAAGTAAGGAGAGAGAGTAGTTGAGGTTCAGAAAATGATGCCCTCAAGTATTTTGACATGCTAAGAACTCTGGACTAAAAGACATTAAAGGGGCCTTACAGCCAACATCTCTAACCTTCTGTCATCCTCTCATGCCCCTTCATATAAGAACATGAAGGCCAGGCAGTGGTGGCACATGCCTTTAATCCCAGAACTTGGGAGGCAGAGGCGGGTGGATCTCTGTGAGTTCGAGGCCAGCCTGGTCTACAAAGTTAGTCTAGGACAGTCAAGACTACACAGAATAACCCTGTCTCGAAAAACCACAAAAATAAACAAAACAAAAAACTCTGTCTGTCTGTCTGTCTGTCTGTCTGTCTGTCACTGTCTGTCCGAGAAATAGGAACTTGTTTTCCTCAAGGTGGGAACTGAACCCTTGTCATAGTTTACTTCGGTTGATAAACTGGAGAGGGACTCTCAATTAAGAGGTTGCTTCTATCAGACGAGCTTGTATACCTGTCATTTTCTTAATTGCTAAGGGAAGAAGGAGGGCTCAGCCCAGTTGTAAGCACCATCCCTGGCAGAGGAGCATGGGCTGTGGAGAAAGGTTAGCTGAGCAAGCCAGGGGACGTGTAGGCAGTGATCCTCGATGCTCTCTGTGTGAGTTCTTGCCTTGCTTTCCCTTGATGGACTGTAACTTGTGAGCTGAAAAAAACCTTTCCTCCCTGGGTTTGTTGTGGTCAGTATTTTCTCACAGCAACAAAAAGCAAATTAGGATAAACTCCTTTCTCCAAAGCAGGCTGTAATGCTTATAATTACTTTAACTTTTCCCACCATTCTGTATAAGGGCTGGCCATTAGTAAATTTGCATTAAATTAAGTAAATGTGTTATTCTTTTTTTTTTTTTTTTTGCTGACCTTTCATTAGCCCCCATTTCCTGAATTCCAGGTCCAGGATAGCTCCACTCAGCGTATCTCAAGGTTAATCTCAGGGAGTATCCGTGGTGTGTCCAAGGGCAAAGCCCGGCAAGACCGCTTTCCCCTGTGACAAAGCTTACAGTCCTTCCCACAAGAGACCATACCTTCCTACCACTTCAGAGTAAAGTAGCAACTCTAGCCGTTCATTTCTAATTTCTAGTGAATAGGTTGCTGGGGATTGAGATGCCTTAGGTTCTTCTATTAGTTACTTTTCTCACTGCTGGGGCAGCTTGAGACACAAGGGTTTATTTGGGTTCCTCGTTTCATCATGGTAGGAAAGGCCTGATGGCAGTGCTTGAAACCCTGCTCTCGTTGCGTCTACAGTCAGGAAGCAGAGACAAGCAGACTAAAGTCTACTTTTTCCATTTTATTCAGTCTTGAACCCTAACCCATGAAAGCACCACCTACATGTAAGGAGGGTCCTCCTGTGTCAACCCAGTTTAGAAACACCCTCTCCCAGAGGTTTTTGTCTCCCAGGTGGCTCTAAATCTAGTGACCTTGACAAAGAAAATTAACGGTCACAGTGCTTTTCTGCACCTTCTCCACGTCTCCTCCCTCCCCTCTCCCTGTCCCCTTTCTTCTGTTTCCTGTCCTGCCCTTGTCTCTCTCTCCTTCCCCTCCCCCACCAGCTCTCCCCTTCTCTCTCCTCTCTCCCCCATTCCCCTTCCTCCCCTTACCCACTCTGTCCTCTGCTCCCCTCTCTTCTTTCTGATCCTGAAACCTGTCTAGGGCCACATTTGTGCTAGGCAAGTACTCACTGCCACTGAACCATATCTCCAGCCCCTTTCTTTGGCATCTTAGGCAATTTTTTAGATATAGTATTCAAATACTTGAAAGAGTTTGAATATATCTCTTAGGAGGGATGTTCAACTATAATGATAAAGTAGATAGTTTGGTTTGGTTTTCCGAGGCAGGGTTTCTCTGTGTAGCCTTGCCTGTCCTGGACTCCCTTTGTAGACCAGGCTGGCCTCGAACTCAGATCTGCCTGCCTCTGCCGCCCAAGTGCTGGGATTGCAGGTGTGCGCCACTGTGCCCAGCTAAGTACATGGTTCTTGAACATGGAAACTGAGGACCCACAGCTTTCTGACCTAAAGTCAGATTTATCTGAGAAAAAAGAATTGCTCTATCTACTCAAGTGTGATGGAGAGAAAAAGGGTTGGCTGTGCCATAAAGCACAAGAGAAAGACGTTTGTCCTGGGTAGAAAGCATTGCTTATAAAACAGGACAGCCTTAACTTCACGGGGCTGTTTCATTTAGTGTAAAGGACTGTAGAGCGAGGCTGAAATGGGAGCTGAAAGTAGAGTAACACAACTGCTTCCCAGCTCCTCATGAATCCTTAGCAAGAATGTGAAGGCTTCTTCATTTGTAGTGTCTCAGACAGACTCCATACTCCTCATCTCACCTGAGTCCTGTTAGTCTCTCTAGTAACCCTGTGCTCTGATCTGTAACAGTTGTTAATCAAAACAGAACTACTTATGAAATCTTCTTGTCGAGCACTGTTGTAGGGGCTCCACTTTCTTTCCCATAATGCTTGCTGCTTCCCCCATTCCTCTTCTGTCCGCTTACGGCCTCGTTTATCCTGATGCAGTCTCCTGTGTTGCTGGCTCTTCGTGCTCAGTTGGTTTAAGTTTCAGCTATTAAATAGTGTGGATGTATTTACGTAGTCCTATTGCTTGTGTTTACTTTAGGTTGCTTTAGATTATGTCTATGGTTATAAGATATCAGATATGATCAAAATATTTCATGTTTTAACATTAATTAAAAGTGATTATTCTTTATACTTCAAAAGGGTTTCATTTTAAACAAAAGCCAAAGGAAAAAGGAAATAGGACTTGCCACTTTGCACACACATTGTTTATCTTTATTTCCTACAAGGAAAAAAAAATGCTCACTTTGGCCCTTCTAAACTTATTTATAGAAATGGTATTGTGTTGCTGTTTCAGGAGGAGAAAAACTTTGGATTTGAAGCAGTAGTTGAGCAGTTGAAGCATAAAACAAATGCCTTAGGACGCACATCACTGTTTGCTTACTTCCTTGAGCTTTTCTATGTCACTTTATAAATAAGTAGAAACCCTTTAGCTCAGAGAGCAGAGGGACAGGAGGATGGCTTTCTCCTAACCATGTTTTATGTGTGCCAACATAGAAGTGCTTTGTGGTAGGCCATCTGGGTGCAGAGGATTTCCTCAGAATGTCAAGTATGCCGTGAGATTCTGAGCTGGGGTTTGCTTGGAGTGTCTGGGAAGGCGGCAGGAAACAGCAGACGTGTTAAGAGCGGAAGACAGCTTGCCGGTCCGCTCCAGTGTGTGGTTCCTGTGCACAGATGAGAGCGGTCTGTAAGAGGCTGGAGGTGGGGACAGATCGAGATCCATTCTTCTCCCCACTCTTCAGTATACGTGACAATAATGGCTTAAGTGTTTATCTAAATAAGGACTCTGAGGACTCAGAACAGATGTGTGCAGAGGGCAAAGTGGGTTTTACACTACTCGATTTTCTTCTCCTATGAAATATGGTTAGGTTCATAATAAATTATTCTTAAGAAGAAAGGGCTAAAGCACTAGCTTTTAATGGACACTAATTTAATATTTCCTCCTCAATAATCAGATTGTGTAATTCATCCTTCATTCAAGTCCTACCAAAAACCCTCATAGAAACAATTATCTGTACATCTGTTTTAAATTTTGTATTAAATTAATGAATATACAGTTCTTTTTTGAAACTAGGCAACATCCTTGGATACAGCAGTAAAATGATTTTTTTTTTCATTTTCTTAAACACAGTTTCTTTTAAAACATTTTTTAATTTCATGTGCATTCATGTTTTGCCTGCATGTATGCCGACGTGAAGATGCTGGATCCCATGGAACTCGAGTTACAGGCAGTTGTGATCTGCCGTGTGGGTGTTGGGGATTGAACGCGGGACCAGTGGAAGAAGAGCAGATGCTCTTAACCTCTGAGCCATTCCTCCAGCCCAAACACAGTTTCTTGTGATATATGCTAGATGACTTTTTAGTGACAGTAGCTTATAAGGGAAAAAAAAGCTTACTTTTTAAAAGTAGAAAACAAACATATCTTAGCCAGTGTTCTGTTGCTGGGAAGAGGCACCACGACCACGGCATCGCTCATGAAAGAAAGCGCTTAATGAGGGTCTGGCTTACAGTTTCAGAGGCCTAGTTCATGTTAGGCATGGTAGGGAGTAAGGTGCTGGAAAAGTAACTGATCCTCCCAACAAGACCACACCTCCTAATCTTTTCAAATAGTGTCACTCTCTGGTGACTAAGCATTCAAATATATGAGCCTATGGGGGAACCACCACAAAGTATTTCTTTTATTATTTTATTTCCTAAGTCAGAAAGGAGTCTTGCTTTCATATGGCTAAATATTTAGCAATATTTCACATTGCTAAACAGGTCGTTTACATTTAAATACTCTTTATTACAAATCTAAAGCACCTGAATTTTTAAAAATTAAATATATTGTTTAGTTAAGAAGAATTTTACTTTGGAAGTAGAATATTAAGATAGTAGAAGATGTTAATTCCTGCATGAGCATGCATATCTCCATATGTGCATTTGTGTTTTTACATATGCATCGTTTTAAAGTTATTTCCTAGAATTAATCTTAGCTATTGCAGAATATGTCGTGGCACTGACGTCTCGATAAGGAGTTAAGTCGCTTCCACTCAGGCAGCCATATTTAGTGGCAACCAGTTCCTGTTAATAGTCAAACAATAAGAGTAAGTTACTTAGCTGAGGGCTGATGAAATGGCTCAGCAAGTAGAAAAAAAAGAGCTACCTAATTCACTAATGTGACGAATTAGTTGTAGGTTTTATTGTGTCTTTAAGAAGTAATATTTGAAGAGCTTTGAGTACTTTGTAATGATTCTGTTCCTCTCATTACTGGTAATAATACTTTTGACTACCATATTTACACTCAGTGACTAAAATGTCTGTAAGTTAACTGAACTTGAACTGAAAACTTAGATATGATATTAAATAGGCTTATATTATAGCATAATTTTACTTTGCTCTCTTATTTAAAAAATTAAGAGGTCCCTACAAGCATCACTGCCAGCAGACCAAGGAGTCTTTCAAGGCAAGAAGGAAATCTCGCTCAGCACAACTCAGTTAGCTGATGCTGGTTCAAACTTCTAGAGTCTGACACCAGGCAGCATATTTTAGACATATTTAAGTATAGTACAATTTTGGAAAAAAGTTTGTTGACAAACAATTATCTCAATCCCATGTACACAATACATCAAGACTATATCAAAACCTTCTGAAAAATACATGCGGCTTCTACCATGAAGATGAGTTCTGTAGCTTGAGGGCACAGGATTGGTGTGGTTTCTGCCTGGTCAGCAGGCTATAAAGTGACATATCCCCCACCCCACCTGCCCACCCAAGGATGGGTTTTATTGGCTAAGAGACAATGCTTAAGATGAAAGTCTGTGGAAGAAAGTCTGGGATAAACAGACTGATCTGGGGGATTGAGGTGTGGCCTGGCTGTTAGCATCCTCCACTCCCAGCCTTGTGGGTAAAGACTGCCCAAGTGCTTAGCATTCCTGGTCTCTCTAGTCCTTATCAGTGAGCAGGAAGACCTCATGCCCTCTACAAAACAATGTGTGTGCGTGCCTTTAAGTTTTAGCCTCAGCACCAGAGGCAGAGGTTGGCAGATCTCTCTGAGTTCCAGGCCAGCCTGGTCTACAGAGTTCAGGACAGTCAAGGCTACATAGAGAAACCAAACAAAATCAAACAAAAAATTTTTTGCTTACAATTTTGTCTTGGGGGGGAGGATAGAAAAGTCTAAAATTAAAGAAAATTTCTCTGAGGTCCTATTTCCCAGAGACTTGCTTGATCTTAGCATTTCCATGTGTGTGTGTACTTACCAACTGAAACATGGTACAATTATGACATTGACGCTGTACTGCAGTTCTTCCTCTGTAGTCTGTTCCTTCCTATTACACACATTTGT
This sequence comes from Acomys minous, assembly GCF_964271855.1. NCBI lineage: Eukaryota > Metazoa > Chordata > Mammalia > Rodentia > Muridae > Acomys > Acomys minous. Next base: position 115,505,267 of record NC_140489.1, read on the forward strand.
GATTATAAACGCACTGTCCTTTTTAAGATCTGTGTGACATGCCAGAGTATAGTGACTTATTTGATTAGCTGCTACTGACTGTCATTTGGGTTAGTATCATTCTCCAACTGTAAACAACATGTGTTGTAATGGCTTCTCACTCTGGACATTCCTGATGCTCCTGTGGAATCTGTTGTTACTGTTCTGTCTGATGAGAACTTCAAGGTGGCCCAGATCTCTGAGTTTGAAGTCAACCTGCCAATTTACATCAGGAACCTTTTATAGATGGGCTTTAAAAAAAATAGATTGGCATGTAATAGAGTTTAGGGTTATATTCTTATCAACTGTGGTTTTTAACACCTTGCAGTTTTCTTGTTTGCATGCTGTAAAGCCTCACAAGTCTTTGGGAATACAGCTTCATGTTTATCTGTTTTGGAATTTAATTTTCAAAAATGGTTCCATTGCTTTCCACCAAAAAGTGAGTAAATCAGTGTGATCTAGTCATCTCACCTTAACTTCTGTAGAGAAGTCACTCCCACCCTGCATAAATATGCACAAAATAGTAACTTCTATAGAAAAGAAAAATGTTCCCCTACCCTGGACACACCTGCGTAAACAGCATTCTGTATGGTTGCAGCTTTCCTTTCATCCCGTTTTTCTGTTCAGCGTTGGTAATGCTTCCTTTTCCGTGAGAGATTCAGGCTTTTGTCAGTTTTCTCTGTAGTGCTTTTAAGAACTGACTGTAGCAGGGTATGGTGGCTCACCCCTTGATCCCAGTCCCCGAGGCAAAGGCAGCAGGATCTCTACGAGTTCAAGGCCAGCCTGTCTCCAGAGTGAGTCTAGGACAGCCAGGGCTGCACAGAGAAACCCTGTGTGAGTCTGGGGACGCTGCCGCCTTAAAAAACAAAACAGAGCCGGGCGTGGTGGCGCACGCCTTTAATCCCAGCACTCGGGAGACAGAGGCAGGTGGATCACTATGAGTTCGAGGCCAGCCTGGTCTACAAAGTGAGTTCAGGATAGCCAAGGCTACACAGAGAAACCCTGTCTCAAAAAAAACAAAACAAAACAAAAAACCTGATTTGTAGCAATTGTTTATCTGCGATGCTGATCATTTACTAGTGATTGCCCTGTCTATAATGAGTGTCTACTGTGTGTATGCGTTCTGAATTCTGTGTAGTTAAGCTGGTGTGAGTAGTTGTTCCTTTCTTTTTCTTGTTTATGAAGTAGTTCCTGCTTTGGGTATATAAACATTTTATGTTACTGACATTTTTAGATTTTGCCTTGGTATTTTAATCTGCTTTATTTATATATTTTTGCATATGATTGCAGGGTTTCAATATACCCATTTTAAATGACTTTGTAAAGTTGAACTTAACAGCTTGGAAAGTCTACTCTTCAGATCCACCCCTCCCCCTCCCCCCAAGCCCCAAGACCTTTAATCTTTACCAACCGAGACACCAGGAACTCAAAATATTAGTTCCGATGCTATGTTTACTCTTTTCCCTTTGTGTTAAATAGTGTCTATTGATAAGTTCGCTATCTTTTCTTTATAGTCCTCATTCTTTTGAACTGCTGGGATACTAAGAGTTGTTTTCCTTTCTTAATTTTTCATTTAAAAATTGTCTCTGCTGTGATTTCCATTGTTCCATTTTATTTTCAAGAATGCTTTTCCTTTGTGGAGCATAATAGTTCCCCAGGCTTTGCTCTAGGGAAATCCACGCGCACCTAAAAAGGTAGTTTCACGAAAGTTCAGGGACCTCCTCCCCCACCCCACATGGCCACAGATTATCAGGTCTCATCGGGATCTGTCACAGGTCTAGGGGAGGGGAATAGGGTGTAAAAGGGGTGGGGGGTGCTGGGGAGTGGGTAAAAAAATAAAAGAAACAGCAATATAAAGCTGCTTAGCTAGGGGGTGGCTCTGTAGCACAAGGATGAGGACCTGAGTTCGGATCCCAGGTATCTGCATGAAAGCCAGGTATGGGGTATGTGTATAGCCCAGTGCTGGAGGCATGGGCTGGGGGATGCCAGGCCAGTCAGTGAGCTCCAGGTTCAGTTGAGAAACAAGAATTACCGTGCAGAGTGACAGAGGAAAGTACTTAATGTCAGCCTCTGGCCTGTTCATATGCAGGCAGGGATGAGCCTACCACACATACAGAAAAACCACACATGTCTCTCTGTGTGTGTTTGGGGGAGGGGTTGGTGTTTCGAGACAGGGTTTCTCTGTATAGCCTCCATGACTTGCTTTGTAGACCATGTTGACCTTGAACTTACAGATCCACCTGCCTGTGCCTCTCTAAGTCCTGGGATTAAAGGTGTGCCTTATTCTTTATTTAGTGTTTTAATTGGGAACTCTGTGTAATGCCGCTGACTTCTCTTACAGGCTTTTTTACCATAATATTTCTAACTATATAATACATTTGCCAAGGGTAAGGACCACCACAACCAGCTGTGTGTATGTAAATTATACAGATGCATGTATAAATAAAAATTTACAGTGCCTATGATCCTGTAAACACTTCTGTGACTAGCCCTAATGAAACTCAGTTACACACACACCAAGGAAAGGAGGGAGGGAGGGAAGCAGCAGGGGCTGGAGAGGGTAAGAGGGTAGTGGGTGCAAATGTGGTCAAAGTACATTCGGTGCCTGTATGAAAAGGTCACAATAATACGGTCACAATAATATGTTAGGGAAAAAACGTTAAGAAGACATAAAAATTATGAGATGACAGGAGTTATTCTTACCAATCCTTGGTTAAACCACCCCAGATTGTGACATACCTGCTGTTTCGTGTAATAGCTCTGACAAGGCTCTCAGTTTTTACCCTTTGTACTTTGTTGTTATGCTTTCTTCAGAAAGGAAGTTTCATAGAACTAAAATAAATGTAATTAATATAGAACTAGAACTTGAAGTCCAAGATAAAGACAAGCCCAGCATTTCCCCCAGTACTGCTGTGTCTTCAAGATTGTCACTGAAATCCCACTCAAGGCAGAGGGTCACCTGCCCCTGCGAGGCCAGGTGGCCCATGTGGTCTCAGAGTGAATGTTGAGTGCTACATAGGTTTGGTTTGAAAATGCTGAAGAGGTCATGGTAGTGTGTAACTCAGTCTTGGAATTAACTGTTTAAGAAAATCCATGTATATTGTTTCAGCTTGTGGAAAATGGCACACCCTGCCCTAGTGGCTGATGGCTTACTTAGTTTAAGTTGTAAACTTAAGTTTAAGTTTAAGTTGTCTGATCCAAGTAGTAGGTCAAATGTGTCTATTAAGTCAGTGTTTCTCCCAGCATTTTTCTACTTATATTGGAATTTACTAGTAGCATTTGATCTTTCTATTCTAACTGACCCAGCAAATTAGTGGGCTCTAAAGTTAAGTAGCTTTGGAAGCATTTAATAATGTTATAGTTAAAACTTATCTAAAATAATCTTCGTTGTTGTATACCTAATATGTTAGATAGCAGCTTTATAGAAGAAACAGCATCTTTTATTTTTCCTTATTGGTTTTGATTTATTTTTATTACTGTTATTGCTACTGCTTTGTTTATTTTAATTTTATATTTATTTATTTATTTGTGGCAGAAGTATACAATGTGCTACAGTATGTGTGGAGGTCAGAGGGAATTTGTGGAAGTTGGTTCTCTTCTATTATGTGGGTCCCGGTGATAAGTCCCAGGCTGGCTTGAAGTTGAGCCAATCCTCCTGCCTCTAGAGTGCAGAGATGACAGCATGTGCCACCACACCCAGCCATTACTCTTAAAAAGAAATTGGACTATTAGGAGGGAGGAAGAACAGCAAAGTCTTTAGTTAAGTCCATGTTTTTAACTGGTGGCGGAAGAGTGCTACCTATGGTAAAAATAAGGGAATGAGGCCTTCCGGTCAGTGATGGGGGCTGGGTTTGAGGGTTTGCTGTCTTGTTTTCCTAGAGATAGAGGACGGATCATAATAACAAATGGATAATAAAAGGCGGGACTTGGATAGTTTGCTCTTAAAAACTATTCTTGTGTCTACAAAATTATGTGTGTAGGGAACATTTAGTTAGAAAACTAAGGCGTTATCACCAGAAGGGGAAAAGCCATTACAAACAAGGCATAATTATTGTTGGTTTGTTTTCCTTTTTTTTTTTTTTTAAATTAAAGTTGGTGTAGTTTTCTTACCAGAAGGAAATTCTTTCTTGAGCAGTCAGGTTTTAAAATAGTTAATATTTTCTTTTTTAGATGATAGTATTTCTGCTGCAAGTACCTCTGATGTTCAAGACCGCCTCTCAGCTCTTGAGTCCCGAGTTCAGCAACAAGAAGATGAAATCACTGTGCTAAAGGCAGCTTTGGCTGATGTTTTGAGGCGTCTTGCAATCTCTGAAGATCATGTAGCCTCAGTGAAAAAGTCTGTGCCAAGTAAAGGTAACTATGTGGGTTGCAAAGAAGAGTTTGTATTTTCTGGCTTTTTCTTCTGAAAATTGAAGTTGGAAATAAAAAACAATTTGTTTGCTTGGATTACTTATGACTATAACAGGTTCCTTTATCTATCCTCCCAAATTTTAAAAGTTCGTTCATCCTTCCTTCCTGCCTGCCTGTCTTTCCTTATTCATTCATTTATTCATTTGTTTGTTTGGTTGGTTGGTTTTTGAGACAAGGTTTCTCTGTGTAGTCTTGGCTGTCCTGGACTCACTCAGTAGACCAGGCTGGCCTCAAACTCAGAGAGATCCACCTACCTCTGCCTCCCAAGTGCTGGGATTAAAGGCGTGCGCCACCACGTCCAGCCCATTCTTTATTATTTTAATTGGAAACTCTGTAATACCACCGGCTTCACTTACAGGCTCTTCCATCATAATATTTCTAACTAGATAATTAATTTGCCGAGGGTAAGAACTGAACCTTTTTGAGCTTACTCTCTTAAATAAAGCTAGGTATTCAATGTATTTATTACAGAAACATGATTAAAATCATTGTAATTTAACTAGCTTCACCCTAAGCCTTCTGTGGTCAGTAGTTAAATTATTGTCAACTTCGGCATAGTGTTCATTTTAACATCAGTTACTGTTTTCAAAGTTGAGAAAAACAGTCCTTAGGAAGCTGTTGCTCCCATTTAAAATAGATGTATCCTTTTTTGTTGTTGTTGTTCCTCAGCCACCAAGAATTTCTAGTTATTTCACATTAATCAAGTAGTGTTTGGAAAAAGGCAGGTTTGTACTGCTTTAGCCAGATAACTAAGTCAGGAAGTCTAGAGCAAGATATAGATCCAAGTGCCACATTACTCCAGATGTTCACAACACAGCTGGGAGTCCAAAATGGTGAATCCAGTATGTGGCATCTGTGTGTGGTGTATAAATCTATGTGATGCTGAATGAATGGACATATGTAGGTAGTTGGGATGCAGGTGTGGTATTCTTGCTGCTGGTAGCTGTTGAGATTTGGGACTCTAACTCATAGATGAAAGTTGGTGTAATAGAAAGGGATATAAAACAAGAGAGCCCAACATAGCATCAGTGATGTAAGTTGTCAGCTATAATAGAGAAGGCAACTAAAAATAGATTGAGAAGTAACCCTTGGAGTTTGATGTCTGCGAAAATACTAGAAAACTCTATAAAAGCAATTTTAGCGGAACAGTAGTATTGAAAATCTAGTATTTTGAGAAATATAATTGAGGAAAATTGTAGAATTAAGAACAGTGACTTTGCCAGGCAGTGGTGGCGCACATCTTTAATCCCAGCACTTGGGAGGCAGAGACAGGTGGATCGCTGTGAGTTTGAGGCCAGCCTGGTCTATAAAAAGAGTCCAGGACAGCCAAGGCTACACAGAAAGACCCTGTCTCAAAACAAACAAACAAACAAATAGCGACTTTAACAAAAGTTGCTCAAAAGGAAAAGATGCTAGTAACTATAAAAGCATGCCAAATTGAAGGCCAGTTTTAATGTTATTCATTTATTTATGGTGCTAAGGATGTAACTGAAGGCCTCATGCATCCTAACAAATATTATACTGCTAAGCTATATGTAAACCCAGCCATATTGTATACTTCTTATGTTTTAAGATGGTGTATAGACTAGGCGCGGTGGCACACACCTATAGTCCCAGCACTCAGGAGGCAGAGGCAAGGGGATCTCTGTGAGTTCTAGGCCAGCCTGGTCTACAGAGCTAGTTCCAGGACAGCCAAGGAGAAACCCTGTCTTAAAAAATCTAAAAGAGGGCCTGAAGTGTTGGACTGGTAGGAACCTCTTTGCATAATGTTTTTACTTTTTAAATTTTTCTTTCATTTTATATCTTTTGAGAATCAACTTTGAAGACTGCTGCAGTTGAGACAGCAACAAATTATTTGCTTAAGAATTGATTGGGGGTAGGTTCGAGATAGATAGGGTTTCTCTGTGTAACAGAGCCCTGACTCTCTTTGTAGACCAGACTGGCCTTGAACTCACAGAGATCGCCTGTCTCTGCCTCCTGAATGCATGCCCAGCATTCAAAATCCTCATTTAAAAATCAATTCTTAGCCACAGGAGTGGTGGCACACGCCTGTAATCCCAGGCACATTTCTGAGTTAGGTTAGTCACTTATTTCTCATTAGGGGAGATTTTGTCTAATTACATTTTCCCACACTGGTAATCAGACACCATGAGAAGTTCTGTTAGTGAAAACTCTAAGCAGGTTTCTATTTCTCTTGGGATTTGTATATAGTATATCATCACAGCAACTAAAATCAGGTGTCGGGTTTTAATTAGTAGAATTAATACATAATAATGATATGAAAATCTGAATAAATGCTTTAAGCAAAATGTTCTCAAATTGAAATTTTTTATAAAACAGCTGTTAAAATACTATTAAACTTTAATTAAAAGGTAAAATTATTTCTTTTACTGTGGACAACTCTTATCTACTATGTCAAGTTTTTAGTTTCTTTTAAAACTAAGTACAGTCAGTACTGCGTCTGTAGGTTTTCATATCTGTAGATTCAGCCAGCCAGCATTCAGAAATATTCAGGGAGGAAATATGTTAAACATATTTCCTGCACATATGTTAAACATATATGGATTTTTGTGTTACATTCCCTTGAACAATAGAGTATAGTCTGAACTTACGTGGCATCTACATTGTGTGAGGTATTTTAAGTAGTATTGCAGCTAATGCAGAAGGGGCCTTGAGTACATGAAGATTGTGGTTTCAGATAGAAGCAGAACGCCATTGGATAAGGAGTGTTTCTGTAGTCACCTTCCCATAAGCTATTGATGAGACAGCGACCAGCTTCTGCTGCATTATTTTCTTCTTAAGACACTTTTTCCTTAGAGATCAGAGTAAACCTCTGGATGAGTAGAGTAAGAGCCTTTTTTATGACACTGGTTAAGAGGGCCGCCGTAACTGCTGCTGAGGATAGCTGTCACGTCGTGTGGGTAGATGGTAGTGATATGGTGAGCATAACTTGGCTTCAAGTACTGCTAACAGTAAGTAGCAATGATGTATGTATAGCTAAGTGACTTAATCCAAATTCTATCATTTAAATGCCAAAATCAGAAGCCGCCCTAACTAGTTACTGAAGTTTATTTAGTTCTTTTCTCTTAGTTTATCTTATTCCATGTACTAAAACACTTAGCCCACATTTTTCTTGTGTATTTTATTCTAGACACTTAACCAAGGTAGGAAGTTTACCCAATAGAGAGTGTGTCTGTTTGTAAGGTGGCCAGTTATTAAGTTCTCATGTACCTTCTCCAGCAAAGGTTCCTTCCTTTCGACCACGTCTATTCATAGCACATGTACTAGTTACAGCTGAGTCCTTGCCAAGAGAAGGTCACCTGTGCTTTGGAGCGTGAAGGAAAGCCCAGAGAACACTAGGGCAGTTTTAGCTGCCAGGAAGACAAATCACACCACAGTCAGGACCTGGGAAACCTGGTAGGACCTCGTGGGGAGGGCAGGACCAGTGACCATTGTTTGACAGTACAGCCTGTTGGCATTATACAAAGATAAGCTATTAGCACAGAGTACTTTAGAAGTAAAAACCACATTTATCTAAAGGTAGCAGTTAGTGTTTTCAAACCAAGGAAACTTGACAAACCAAAGATATAAAACACTGTAGTCACCACTTGAGAAATGGAAGAACCCAGAAAAAATATTGAAATGTAATAGGAGCTCAGGCCTTGCTATGTAGAATTTAGGATGTTGTAAAGCCATAGACAGTCATTTAGTTCCTATCCCTTAGAACGTGGGGGATGGCAAGGGTTGTCATAGGTCGTTAATAGGTAAGTCGCATTAGTCAAGGTGGTAAGATGTGAATCTCCTTATGGGAGCATTAAACGAAAGTCAGTGATAATTGTGTCAGAAAATGAGGGGATTTCTTCTATCCAGACAGCACCTCTGAGACTTCAGTGTCTAGAAATATGTTGGTGGCTATTGTCTTAGACCAAGCAGCAGGGGCTGTTCCTGTATAAGAGTCCAAAAATAGTGGCTAGGAGTTAAAGGAACGGATGGTATGTCCTACTGTGAGACAAGGAAAAGGGAAACATTCCAAAATAATTGCAAATAGAGACGATAAAGTTTGATAGGGGTGTTTTGCTGGAAGAGGCTGTGGAGTCATTGAGCACATGACAGTGAGCCTCAGCTACATAAGAGTTTGAGCATCAGAGTTTTTCCGCTTCGGGCCATTTTTACCTTTTCCCCTGACCAACATTTTGCCCATCACAGCCTTGCAAATAGTAAATGCTAGTGATCAGAACATTTTTAAGTTGCTAAAGTATTTCACCATAGTAATTTTAAAATGTTGTCTAGACAGGAAGTCACCGGTGTAGCATACTAGTGCTAGATGTTACAGCAGAAGTTACTATAATTTGAGGGGGGTTCTCTTACGTAAGTACCTTCCCAAGAAGCTTCAAAAACTGAGTGCAGCTGCTCTGCCCTTTCTTCTGGCTTGTCCATCTGTGTTAGGGTCTGGGGCACTGACACTCCTTAGGTAGTTAAGGTACATGTCAGTCCCCGGGCACTACAAAAATGCTGTTAAATCACCAGGTTTGAAATACTCCTGAATGCTGAATATTATAGTCCACACATGTACAACTTTAATTGTATGTTTTTGTAAAGAAAGACTAACATGAGGTTGTCTTAGTTAAACAGTTCATTTTGCTTGAGTCCGTAGCTGTGCTCTATTCTCAGTTGTTAAATAAACCTGGCTCGTAGTAAATGGGCCTATTTAGTCTGTGCCTTTGACTCTTCTGACCACAACTGCCTACCTGCCTACCCACGAGGCATTTATTCCATACCACTTACTGTAGTTACTTCATACAGTTAAACTTTGTTTATGTAGAATAGCCCTCTAAAATTTGACATGTATGATATTAGGAATTTAAAGTCTATGGTTGTGTCATGAGCTAAGTGTGTGGTCCTAGCATCCCAGTATAGCTTTCCTGTTGGTCTACATACATGATATTAAATCTCAAGACAGTAGTGCCAGTCGATGAATGCTCAGAGTGGAGCTATCCACTCACTCTTTCTAAACACTAATAGACTCAGTTTTTAAAACTGTGCTCTTAAAGGAATATTTTGAAACTTGTTACAGTTTTTTTTTTTCTTCTTAACTATTTTAGGCCAGCCAAGCCTTCGAGAAGCTATTTCCATGTCCTGTATAACCAATGGAAGTGGTATAAATAGAAAACAGAATCACACCAGCTCTGTATCAATAGCAAGAAAAGAAACTCTTTCTTCTGCTGCTAAAAGGTACCTGATTGTCATGGGTTGGGGGCTCTGACAGCGCACAACTGTGCATGGTAAATTCGACTCATATAAAGAATTACAAGTAGAAGCCTATGGGAGTCAGTGTACATGAGGCACCTAGCCTGGGTATACTGTGCTTATTTAAATTAGTCACACTTACCAATTTTTATTCAAGAAGCTTTTCGCTCTTAAGAGAGAGAGCCATTTTATTTTCTGGAAATTTGTTGTTACTGTTGTTTGTTTTTTAGCAAGAATTTACTGATATATTTAATGAAAGTATATAAATTTTTCTTAACAAGTAACATATTTGATATATAACATTTTAAAGGCCAAATAGAGTATTCTAGTAGTGGTGTGCATCTGTCTGCATGTTGAGGGCTAGTAGGGGCAGAAGGATGCTGGAGTTACTATGTTATAGATGTTCCAGTATATTATAGACTTGAATTCCATGTGCTCATCAATTAATTCAATATAATTCACCATCCCAATGATAGTGCTTAAATGATGTTTGCCAACTTCTTTTTTAAAAATGCTAGCACGTGGAGTTTGGAAAGGTTATAGGAAATCTGCTACATAGAACAGGTTCTGTTGTTTGATAATGTATAAAGGGAAAACGGTTTAAAAAGTAGTTGATGTATGCTGATGTAAACTAATGCCAGTGAGTGAGTGGTTCATAGTGTGGAATGCAGAGGTGTAACCACAGCTGATTTAAACAATGGTGAAATAACAAGATCTTCAGTTCTTTAAAAATCCCTTCCAGAGTCTAATGTCATTACAGAATCTAGATTTATTTCCCCTTTCAAAGAATGCTAAAATTATCTCTGCTTCATTTTTCAGGAGAGAACATTATAATAAAGCATTCATAGTAGAAATTTATAATATGGTTTTTTCAAAATTGTTGAATTATGTTTTGTCTTCAGGTGAGTACATCCGCAGTACTCACTAGAAGAGGATTTTGGAACCTCTTGTAATTGGAGTTCCTGGTGATTGTGAGTTGCCATGTGGGTGCTGAGAACCAAACCCAGGTCATGTGTAAGAGCAGCAAGGGCTCTTAAGTGCTTGTCTCTCTAGCCCTTATTATATAATTTTTAATAAGCATCCTCCTTTTGGTGGTGGGTGGGTTGAGACATGGTTTCTCTGTGTAGCCTTGGCCGTCCTGCCTCACTTTGTAGACCAGGCTGACCTCAAACTCACAGAAATCTGTCTGCCTCCACCTCCCTGAGTGCTGGATTAAAGCTGCATATTACCGCATGCAGCTAATATCCACACATCCATATTTTATTCAGTAACAGTTAGTTTTAGCTGGCTTTCTTTCTTTTTTCTTTGTTTCTTTTCTTTTCTTTTTTTGGGGGGGGCAGTGGGGGGTTGCTTGTTTGTTTTTTGTTTTTGTTTTTCAACACAGGGTTTCTCTGTGTAGCCCTGGCTGTCCTGGAACTCTCTCTGTAGATAGACCAGGCTGGCTTTGAACTCACAGAGATCCTCCTGCCTCTGCCTCCCGAGTGCTGGGACTAAAGGCATGTGCCACCACCACCTGGATTCAGCTGGTTTTCTTAAATAGCTGCTGTATTGTCACATTGTACTGCTCAGCACAATAGTAACAATGACCTAGGGCCATCTGGTTTCGTTCTATTATTTTGCAAGGCCACTGGATTAGCTTCTAAGTAACCCAAAAGGAAAATCTGTTTTAAGCATAAAGGATAGTTTGAAGACCAATACAAAAGAAATAACATCTACTTCAGACCCACCCTCCTTCCTTCCTTCCTTCCTTCCTTCCTTCCTTCCTTCCTCTTTTTTTCTTTTTTCTTTTGGTTTGGTATATATGCATGCATGTATACATGTATGTACTTCTCTATCTGCATATGTGGATAGATGGTTGGTATTTATCATTCCTTACCTTAGCTTTTGAGGCAGGGCTTCTTACTGAACCTGTAGTTGCAGTTTTGCCTAGATTGGATGGCCACCAAGACACTGGGACCCGTCCATCCCTGCCCCCACCTCCAGTGCTGTGTTACAGATGAATACTGCTGTGCATGGCTTTTACATGGGAGCTAGAGCTCCAAACTCAACATCCTTACACTGAACACAGCAGCCACTTTACCCACTCACCGTCTCCAGGCCCAGATTTTTAATTTTAAGATTTAATCTAATACTTTGCTGGTGAGAATTTGTTTCTTAGCACACACTCCTTTAAAAAGTGAACATAGAGTCAGTAATCAGTGGCAGGTACAAAGATACCAGAAATGAATCAGATTTAGAAATGTCAGAGTCAGAATGATCTTACTACATTTTTGACTGTTACAGTGTGATAGTGGAGTTATATATGTGTGTGTGTGTATTGTATATGTATATTGTGACAGATATTACAAAATTTAAATGTGTTTTGCTTAAGAACTATAGAGTATTTACAGTTTTTGGCCTTTTCAGTATTGGAACAAAAGTCTTGAGTCCATCCTCTATTACTGCTCAGTGTTACTGATGCAGTTGAGACTGTATGCTGGGGCTTGTTGTTGTTGGTTTGGTTTGGTTTGGTTTGGTTGAGACAGGGTTTTAATGTATAACAGTCCTGGCTGTCCTGGAACTCCCTTTGTAGACCAGGCTGCACCACCACATATGTTAGTATGTAGTCATTTGTCAGAACAGTCCTTCCTCTTTTCAAAGAATGCATCTCTGATCAAATTTGTTGACTGTCTTATAGAAAATGTACGTATAGGTAACTTCATAATTCTTAGTTTTAAAGTTAGAATAAGAAATGTAAAACAGACAAAGCAATAGAGTGACTTTAAAAATTGTTTCACCTTCATTTAGTAGCATTTTTTAAAAAGAACTTACTTTAAAAAAAAAAAAGATTTATTTATTTATTTATTGTGTATGCAGTGCTCTGCCTGTGTGTATATGTACAGCCAGATCAGATCACATTATAGATGGCTGTGAGCCACCATGTGGTTGCTGGGAATTGAACTCAAGACCTTTGGAAGAGCAGGCAGTGCTCTTAACCTCTGAGCCATCTCTCCAGCCCCACGAGTATACTTTTAAAAATATTTTCACCTATGTGTATACATATGTGTGTGTGTGAGAGAGTATGTATATTTGTGTTCAAGTTTGTTGAATCCCACTAGAGTTGTAGTGGTGTTTTTAACCACCTGATATGGATGCTAAAAATTGAACTCTGGTCCTCTGGAAGAACAACAGGCACTCTTAACAGCTGAGCCATCTCTCCAGCCCCTCACAGCCTTTATAGTAACTTTTCTTATAGTCATTCCAAAGCATTAAACTTGGTTTTTACAAAACTGCAGTTTTCTTTTTATGTATGGTTTAGGTTTTTTTTATACTTACCTTTTATAATTAAAGTAACAACTTAGCGTTAACAGATATGAAATAACCATACATTTTCAGGAAGATTAAAACTCTTGATGGGGACTTGGGGTGTAGCTCATCAAGAGAGTGCTTAGCTAGCATATATGAGATCCTGAATTGATGTTCAATACCACAGTCCACCCTCCTCTTCTCCCCACAGAGAGAAACCTCAGTTGACAGAGCAGAGGAGCTCGGGACTAGTCTGGGTTAAATATGAGCACTTAATGTGTCATCTGTTACTCTGTTTCAACAAGTAATGCAAAGTTCCCTTAATGCTCTAATTTGGATAAGTTGAACTCAGTCAAGAGAGCTTCTCTATCCCTTCAAAATCTGCCAAAATTACAGAATTCATTAGAGGTCACTTCTGTCCAAAAAGGCAATCTTCATAGGATGTATTAATGCCTTAGATTTTGAAAAATTAACTCTTTATTAAGTATTTTTTTTGTTATTGTTGTTTTTTGAGACAGGATTTCTCTGGTGGCCTTGGCTGTCCTGGAACTCTCTCTCTCTCTCTCTCTCTCTCTGTAGACCAGGCTGTCCTCGAACTCACAGAGATCCACCTGCCTCTACCTCCTGAATGTTGGTCTTAAAGGTGTGTGCTACCACTGCCTGGCAAAAGTTTTTTTTTAATTATTTATTCTATTTTATATGCATTTGTTGTTTTGCCTTCATGTATGTCTGTGTGAGGGTGTCAGATCTTGAAGTTACAGACAGTTGTGACCTGCCATGTGGGTGCTGGGATTTGAACCTGGGTCCTCTGAAAGAGCAATCAGTGCTCTTAACCGCTGAGCCATCTGTCCAGCCCTAAAGATTTTTTTAATTGAATAAAAATAATATAAATTGTATTAGTTACATGATTTAGGATATTGGATTATAATCATTTTATTATTTTGATTTTAAAGTTTGTTTAAATATGTGTTGTTCCATGTTATACTTTATTTTACAGTGGTACAGAAAAAAAGAAAGAAAAGCCACAAGGACAGAGAGAAAAAAAAGAGGAGTCTCATTCTAATGATCAGAGCCCACAAATCCGAGCGTCACCTTCTCCCCAGCCCTCCTCACAGCCTCTCCAAATAAACAGGCAAACTCCAGAGAGCAAGAGTTCTGCTCCTACCAAAAGGTTTTAACCGTCCCCAAGTACAGAGCTAGGGAACGGTTGTAAAGATACCTAAATTCTGTGAATGGAAAGACTTGGCTATCCATGGATTTCAAGAGAAAACTTCTTCATTGCTATAATCTGTGTTTTAAAACATCTGGGAAGAAAGATTTAAAGCCATAATTTTTCAGTTACAGTTGTTAAAGAAAATAAGTTACAAACAATTTGGTAAAGAGGTATAAACAACCCAGACAACATTTTTTATAATAAAATTTAAAGTTTTTATGTGGTTATACATAAATTTACAGCCATGGATAGAAATTGTCATATTAGTTATCCTCACCTCATTTTGGCATCATTACAACCTCAACTTGCAAGGCCCCTTTAAATAAATGGTTCTTGTGGCTGCATCTCAATTTCAGCTTTCGGTCTTGGGAGGATATGTTCTTGCTTCAATATGGAAATAAATTCATTTCACCTGGTCTTTTCTGTGCTAAAGGCTTATTTGAGAGCTTTTCTCTGTTTCCATAATAATAATTAATGCTTTAAAGTGATGAGATGGGGAGAATGGAGAAACATTCTAACAGAGAAATGTGTGTGAGCCTAAATTGGGGGTGTAGACCTGCATGCTGGGGCTCACTGCTATGGCTACTTTGTAACAAATGCTGATACTAGTTTAATTAAATTGGCCTATATAGAAACACAGACGCCAGCTTTAGCATTCCTTAGGTATTTTATTATCATAGTTCTGCAGAGGAATTTGAGAAAACTATTAAATCATCTCAGAACTGGTTAGAATTTCAGCAAAGTAAATAACATTCACTCCTAAAAGATTGCAATATATTTCTCCTTAGCTACCTTAGTGTTTTGATTCAAGTCTGTAACAAGTTTGAAAAACCAAAGTGTCCTTCACTTGACTAATGCATGTTTACCATTTACAGAATGCTTTGTCTCTGCGCCTCGTGCAAATTAAATTCTTGTGCTGTCTACCGGTTTGTGGCTCTTCTGCCTGGTCTCCTGTGGAGGTTTTTAATGTAGCTTATTAATGTTTCGCAACTTCTTATTGCGTGCAGGGAAGGCTCGCGGTCTCTTTAAGGTTCTGATTGACTTGGTGTCTTCTTTGTCCCAGAGTCTCCTTTTCAGCTTGAGGTCTCCTGGAAATGTGCTTGCCCTTCTGAATTGCTCTTTGGATGCTCTATTGCAGAAGTATTGCAGGCTGGATGAGTTTCAGGGTGGTTAGCAATGCAGCCAGAAAATCATTTATAAACCATAACAGTTCAGTTTAAATGCAGGGAGTCCTTACCTATAATGCCAATAACTTTCTATTTTATCAAATATTGCTTATTTCTGACCCTGGATAAAAGACTCTAAAACTGTAACAAGGGTTTCAGTTTTAGTGTCACAGTTTATTTAGAAATGTGTACCATGTATAACTTAACTGCATGAACATAATGACAGACAGAATGAAAGGTACAGTCTTATATTTTTGGTGGCTTATAATTTATATTTTATACCTACAAATTATGAGCAGTATTACATACAGATTAAAGCATTTTCTTCCATTAATAGCAGATGGTGGAGATTTCTTTTTTCAGATAATGTTTGTTCTAGTGGGTCTTTTGAACAACAGTGTATCACAGACTTCCCCGTTGCCTTGCTTCCCTCCTCCACTCATCCAGCCAGATCCTCTCAACTAACCCTTCTCACCCGGATCCGCTGTAAGGGTGTTAACCGTGCCTTTCATTTTCTATTGAAACTGTTGATTACATGTCGCTGCTTCTCAGATCGGTCCTTTAAGAAATTAATGTGCTTTTTCCAGCATAAAACGTCCTCCAACAGCTGAAAAGTCGCATAACTCCTGGGAAAATTCAGATGATATTCGTAATAAATTATTAAAAACCGTTTCAACATCAAAAATAATATCAAAAGTTATAAAAAATACAGACAAGTAAGTTAAGTTTATACTTTGTCATGTACAAAAAGTAATAATTGTGTTTCTGTTCTGTTGTGTGTAATGAATGACAGGCCTGATTTGAATTTTTAGTCTATTTCAGTTGATTATTTTTTCTTGTCAGTGTATATTTTAAGTCCTTATTGAAAAGCTTTGTCTTCCTATTAATTTTTTCCAGTATCTCAATATTCTAAGATTTAAGTATTCTGGTCTTTTTTTTTTTTATGCTTTCACTGTTTGGAAGACATTTGTTGTTTATAAAATAGTATATATTATTAGTTGAGACCATTGAGAAGCTGAAAAAAATACTTCCTGAATTTTACTTGTAGAGATTTATCTAGGGTATAGGCTAGGCATCAAAAATTTAAAATTCTTTCAGGTGATTCTAATGCTGAGCCATATAAAATAAGCGTATTCTTTGCTTTCTTTTTTTAGGCATAAAGATGTCATCATCAATCAAGGTAAATTAATTTTAAAAAATACTTGTATCTTAAAACTATTGCTGATTCATAAGAATATGACTTAATTTTATTCAATATAATTTATTATGAATTATTAGTTCATAGTAATCAAAGAGACATATTTACTATAGTTATTTAAGAAAATGTTCGGTTTTTATTTGTAAGATATGTCATTTTTGTCTCAACCAGCAAAAATGTCAACCCGTGAAAAAAACAGCCAAGGTAAGGATAAACCCTGCAGTGGGTCGCCTTCTGAGTCACTCCTTCTCAGGTCTTTTATTTGGCTTTTCATCAGCATTACTCTGACTTTTCTCTTAACTAAAGAAATACCATGCTAATTTGAACTAGTGAGTGTAACTGCTTTAAAAAAACAAACAAACAAAACTATCTTCTGTGAGATCTGAAGAATTAAGGTGAACAATAAAAATAAATATAGCAACATGAGGTCAAAAATATATTTCCTCTAAAAAATTATACTTAGAAAAGCCATTTAAAAGATTGATAAATTTTAACTCAGTTTTCTGTCTTGCCAGCTTGATTGCAAATAATCACTTATTTCTTGTTGCCAAGACTCATATAGTGAGTCTAGCAAAGCATTTCCTCTTAAAATTTCCCCTTTTATTAATTGTTATTTCTGACTACTTGCTGTTGGCTTGTTCTGACCAAAACAGGATAACTCTATATGTATATTTAATTGTAAAATAAGTAAGCTTTATATATCAGTTTTACATTCTCCTCAGAATGCTTGCAAAGTTAATTGAAGCATGCTGTTATAGACGAAGCGTTGCCTTTTCTGCGCATGCTTCTGCAGCTCACTTATTGTGTCATAACTGTCTTTGTTTTCTGGACTATTAATTGGCTAAAATGTGCTTACATTTTTGTTATCAATTTAACTTAATTTCTGTGGGTTTTTACTTTCTTTCATTCTAGTAAGAAAAATATATTTATTGGTTATATTCTCAGGTCATAAATTTTTACACAAAAATTATAAATAAATAAGATTGTAATGTGATGATTATCTTCTTTAAGTAGAAGTGAGATTTTTGTAGTACAGTAGTGTAGATTACATACTCAAGAGAAATACTAAATTTATTTACAAACACAATTTTGGTTCTAGCCAAACGTTGTTGAATAGATATCCTGATAGATAGAGCAATGAATGTGGACAGCCATGGGTCCAAGCTCTTCTGTATGGTAGCCTCAGGACAGGCAGCGTCCTTGAATACTGTTGTGACCTGAGAGTACTAATCACAGCAAAGCTTTCTTCACATAACTGTTCAGAATGGAGCAGTATACACAGAGCTGTGCCCAGAGATGTGTGCTTATACCAAGTATCCTCGAGAAGCACGTAAACCTAACAGGACCCTCCCAGGGCAATTGAGAAAGGGCTGTATATCTGTGTCTAATGTGTCTGGAGGGGGAGGGGAACTTAACATTAGTCTGTAAGAGTGGTTGTCTTGCCACAAACTTCAGAGTCATTCAGGTAAACAGGTGAAATAGTGTCGTTGCATGAGTGGTAGAGGTACAGGGAGCGGCACTGACAGGGGCTGCCTAGGGGGAGGCAAAGAGAGGTGTTTCCTTAAGGATGGGAATTGATGGCATCAAATGTTGACCACATGAACATTAATTGTACAATCTGAGTACATTTCTTTGCTCTTTAGTGTATTCTTTCTGGAAAATAATCACTAGAATGGACCTGGCAAGACTTTATTTTGTGTTTGGTACATCTGCACTCCAGGCAGCAGTAAGTTGCCATGTAGGTGCTAGCAATTGACCTCGGGACCTTTGGAAGACTGAGTGCTCTTAACCATGGAGCCATGTCTCCAGCCCATCAAGACTCTTGTTCAGTCAATTACATAGTTAGTTCCATCCCCCTGGGTTGGAGAAAAGTTATAAGTTGTTGAACAGATGTAGGACATTATGGAGACTAGCTTGAGAGAATTAGTTAAGTGACCTCTGCTGAGAGAGCAGACATGGAGAAGTGCACGTGTGCAGAAGAGCTAGAATTTAGTTTTGAACAGTTACACTTGAATTTTCCTTAAAACTTAGAAAAATAAAACAAATCCCTTAACCCACATACAGATGTGCAGCATATTTAAACTCAGGGTTTCTGGAGTCTAGAAACTGACATTGAGCCTATTCACTTCTCCAAGTCAGTCTCAGTCCCAGTCCCTTCCTCCCTCCCTCCCTCCCTCCCTCCCACTCTCTCCCTTCCCCCCCCCCCATAAAAGCCTTGCACTCAAATGTATGAAAACGTAGTCTTTATTTGCTATAAGTTGTAAATATTTTTAAAGTTTGATATTCATTTTGCATGATATATTACAGCATATTTTCTTATATTCTATCTATTAGTGCTAAAATAGTTTTTGGACTTTTTGGGTGTTTTTGTTGTTGTTGTTTTGTTTTGTTTTGTTTTTTGAGACAGGGTTTCTCTGTGTAGCCTTGACTATCCTGGACTTACTTTGTAGACCAGGCTGGCTTCGAACTCACAGTGATCCGCCTGCCTCTGCCTCTGCCTCCCAAGTGCTGGGATTAAAGGTGTGCCCACCACCACCCAGCTGGACATTCTTTTTAAATTGTGATTGAGTGCTTGATTGATTGATTTTGGCCAATGACAACCATTTCTGGTTCTAGCCCATCTGTTTTGGCATGGGAAGAAATCTGTTTAATACATGTAGGTGAGCAATAGCAGAAAAACTACCTAAAGCCCTGTGCCTTCAGGCATAGAAAAGTAAGAGGAGAGCTTGGAGCTGCGTGTTCTGATCAGCAGCCAAGCACAGGGAGCAGCCGTCCTGGTTGGCAGTGGGAAACAAGAAGCTCCTGCTGGCTTCGCTCTTCACCCCACACAAAACCCTCTTTACTTGCAGCCTCTTGTTCTGGATTTTGTTTCAGGCACAGCAGAGGTAAAGTGCTTGTAGCAGTTAGAACGCAAGCTTTCCCCTGGGCTGCTTATTGTTCTATGGGAGCAGCCAGGTTTTGGTACAGTTCTTAGAGTTTGTAACTTACTGACTGAAAGCCAGTTGTAATTGTGGTCCGTTTTCTTTGTTGTGCAGTGCTGGGAATCAAACCCCAGGCTTCTTACACTAGGCTCTGAGGAACATGTTTTAAGCAAACTAGGAGATTCTGAGTGTTCGTCCAAATGAAATTCCCAGTTTCCCCAACTCTGAAAGGCAGTCCAGTCCAATGAGCTCCACTTAGACCTTAGGAGGATTTCTGGTGGTTAGAGGAAAGCCAGCATTCCTCAGGAACTTGTGAAACTAGTTTGCATCTACCAGCCCAGGTCATTTCCCTCAGCTCCCACCTATTAGAATAGCAAAGTGCATGCTGGTAACACATTTCTACAGCCCTCTCCGCTCCTCCCCGCTTCTCCCCACAGCTGCTCATCCTTCTCACCATGTTCTCTCTGCTCTGTTCTGCTTCTCTCGCTGTTTTTCTGCCGCTTATCCCCTGCTATCCTCCCCTCTCGCAGAGATAGCCGAGGCCATGTCTAATCTCCCTCTCTCTGTGCTGTGGACTTTTTCAGATCTTTCTCTCATGTCTACAATGTAAAAAGCCTTCCCCTTAACCATCCCATGGACAGTCATGTCAGTGTACACAATAAACAGTGTTTATAACATTGCGTGCTGGAGAAATAGGTATCTCACAAATCAATGAAATGAGTGCAGCTGATAAGCTTGTCTTTACAGTAGTTACTGATGGCATCTTTTTGAGGTAGGGTCTCACTATGTCACCTTAGCTGGCTTGAAACCTGCTGTGTGAACCAGAATAGTCTCAAACTCATAGCCCTATCTTGCTGCCTCTGCCTTCCAAGTGCTGGGATTTGAGGCGTGTGCCACCATGTCTGGCTTTTGTGTTTTGAGATGCTGTGGATCAAACCCAGGGCTTTGCATTTGCCAGTCAAGTGTTGTATCGCTAAACTACCCCTAATATGTTTTAATATTAAAATACCTTAAGAGTAAAATACCTTAAGAGTAGATTTAACCCCACTCCCAAAAGATGGTTCTAGAAGGAAAACGTTTACAGCTGGTAGTTATTTAGTTATCAAAGTTCAGCTATGCTAAAAACCATCAGGAAGCAAGGCCCACTCTTAGATTCAGAAGTAATAATGACATGTATCATGTGGTATTAAAACCATAGTGTGGGAGGTCTTACCCGGCTCTAAGATCAAACCCTGAGGCTGAGCACACTGTGAGTAATAATAATAAAAATAACTTGAACTTCTCACCCATAATAAGCACGGCTTTTTAATTTGAAGTAGTGGTTACAGGCAGACACACCACAAGAAATTTGTCTTCATAGCTTACATTCTATAAACTACTGAACTTTGCATATTGGATTATACACTGTCTTTCTTAGGTAACTTAAGCACTTGACACTCCTGTGCTGTTGTGCCCGGCCTCCTCCTTCCCTTTTAGCTTTGGCAACCATTTCACAGTAGTGACTTTCCAGGTTGCTAAGGGCAGAGATAGGTGGGACTTGTGTGAGGAATCAACAGTCCCGTCTGTGGGGTTTTCCTGCTGTTCTTGTTTTGTGTTTTTGAGACGAGGTCTCAGTATGCAGGCCTGGAACTCAGTTATGTAGTCCAGATTGCCCTGACTGTCCCAGAATGTCCTCTGTAGACCAAGCTGGCCTCAAACTCTCAGCGATCCGCCTGCCTCTGCCTCCCAAGTGCTTGGGATTAAAGGCGTGCCCCACCACGCCTGGATTTTATTCTTCTTGCTTGGCTGAAACTTTGTCACACGTTTCCCTTTTCCTATAACCCCTACCTAACTATCATTCCTCCCATCCATGAGTTTGACTGCTTTAGATATGTCCTATGAATTAAGGAGTAGCCGTCTTTCTGTGACTGGCTTACTTCCATGTGTATACCACATGTTTACGTAAGTGTCTGTCTGGGTCGTTAGCAGACCATGGCAGCTAGGGATAGTGCTACTGTGAACATGAGAGTTAGTGTTGTTGTCTATTCAAGGTCTTGATTTACGTTTGTTTGGAAAATATCCAGTAGTAGGGTTGCCAGCTGACGCAGGGATTCTGTTTGAATTGTCCCTGAAGAGCCTCCACCCTGCTTTTCCGTTGCAGCAGCATCGTTGGCATCCCTAGCAGCAGCATCTATGCTGACCCTGTTTTTCCATGTCCTTGTCTATACTTTGTTGTTTGTTTTGTGAATCATTTTAAAAGGTCTCAAATGGCATAGTGTGGTTTTCAATCACATCTTGAGTTATTACTATTAATGTTGCATGTTTTTTTTTAATTGCTTCTTGACCATTTTGGGGTTTTTGTTTGTTTGTTTTGTTTGCTTGTTTTTTGGGAAATGTTTCAAAGTACTTAACCCAATTTTAAATACATTTTAAGAGGTTTGCCTTGGTTTGTTTTTTATTATTGAGCTGGCAGTATATGTTTAGAGATTAACCACTTCATTACATACATGATTTGCAGATATAGCTCCTACTGCATGGTTGGTTTTTCCTTTGTGGGTTGCTTCCTTGGCAGAGGCGCTTTACTTTGCCAGGTCTGGTTAGGTTGATTAAGTGGTGTGATAGACCTGCTTGTTGTCTGCCCAAGAAATTTCTCTCTTCCTTGTGAGTTCAGAAACCTCGGTTACAGAGGTTTGCATTTTTCACTTGAGTTTTTCTGGATTCTTATAGAAATATGTCAGCTTAGATAGGTAAATTATATTTGGATGAAAACAGTTATTCCCAACTAAACAAATGGCCACAGATTTGCTGTTTGTTTTGGTTTTTTTTTCTTTCACTGTTTTCAACTAGATACTTATAGTGTCACTGTTTTTTCTACATGTGCTCTATAATATGTTTTTAAAAACACATAATGGAAACTTTAACACCTAATCTCGTCATGTTTTCATTGTATCAATAATTTCCTACAATTACATGGTAAATACATGTGATTTAATTTTTGTCTTATGTTTCAACAGAAGGAGAATATATTAAAATGTTCATGCGAGGTCGGCCAATCACAATGTTCATTCCTTCGGATGTTGACAACTATGATGACATCAGAACGGAACTGCCTCCTGAAAAGCTCAGGCTGGAGTGGGCGTATCCTCCTCAGACATGAGAGAGCAAGTCTGCTTGCTTTTTCCTAAGCCAGGAGGAATAAAACATTACTACCTTAAGAACCACTTGAGAAATTTGAAAGGAGTCAGTATCTCTAAAACATGTTGGATATATTTTGCTAATAGGAATTTAAAATCATCAGAATTAATACATCTGGGACAGCAGCATTCCATGAGCTCTGCAGCCAGTAGCAGTGGTGTGGCAGGAGAGGTTCCAGGCTGGACCTGGGAGGACAGTGTCCGAGGGCTGGCTCTGCTCTTGTCCTTGTGAACTTCAGTGATCTCATAAAAAGGGTTAACGCCTGCCTCACAGGGCTGCTATAAAAATTTAAAGCACTGATTTGGCATTTTGTAACCTATGAAATTATGTGTTCTATATGGCAAATCCTTTTGTTTGTTTTGAGACATGAGGTCTTGCTGTGTCTCCCTACACAACCTTGGACTCAGTGTGTAGCCTAGGGCAGCTACATCATAAGAGTCTTCCTGCCTCAGCTTTTCAAGAGCACTACCTCATGACTATCATGAATCATTAAGAGCTCAGATTGGCATGGATGGTTGTGATTCTGAAGCTGACTACTTCTCTGCCAGGCTCAGGTACACAAGAGAGTTTAATACTGAGCTTTCCTAATTCCACCTGGAAAATCTCATCTGTAGCCGCTGAAGACCGCTGTGAAACGGAAAGAGACCAGCTGTGTAAACTCAGTTCTCTGTCTCTGTTCTGTGCTTCCGTCTCCCACGCTCTTTAAATTCCTTATATTGGGCAAATTTAAATTAGCTTGAAAAAGCTCAGCAGTCCTGGAGTTTGGCCCAGGTTTTGTTGCCGTTCCGTACAGCAAACTGGTTAGCTAGCTCTTATCATTGTAGTCCTAGCATACACGTCACCTTCCCAGATGGGCCGCCTTAGGTCTTGCTCCTGCTACTTAAGTAGGGTCTCCATGTATGCGTCCTCCTAGCATACTGTCACCCAAGCCCCACAGCTGATCTGTCAGAGCTGTGTGGTTAGCACTGTGCGTGGTACATACTAGGAGCTCAGGGGGTATTTGTCCAAGGAATGTGGGCATTCAGACAAATAGAGTAAGAGACTTAGGGTTGGGCAGGAGAGGCGGATGTGAGTGTCCTGGCTCTAGTCCAGTTCTCTCTCCACTGTGCCCTGGTGGTCCCCTTAAGACTCTTGAATATTTGCTTTAAAACCTTGACTTTTCATTTAAGATATGGTTATCGAGGCAAGGACTGCCGAGCAAATGTGTACCTGCTTCCTACAGGGGAGATAGTTTATTTCATCGCATCAGTAGTGGTACTATTTAATTATGAGGAGAGGACTCAGCGACACTACCTGGGTCATACAGACTGCGTGAAATGGTTGGTATCAGTTACCATTTGCCAATTTTGTGCTTGCCCACTTTCATTTAGTTGCTGTTATTTAAGTTGTACTGAAATTTACTACTGGGAAGTTTAGAATATAAGTAAAGATGTTATGGGTATTCTATGGAATATATTTTTTTAAAGTAAAGAAGTCATTAACGTTCTTCAACATACTGTGGTATCAATAGCAATAGCATACAGTGCTCTAAATCTCAGTTGTACTCTCCCCTGCTGCCTCGGGTCCTTCTTAGTCTCTTTTCTCTGGTCTGTCGTATGAAATCCACGTAGAGTAGACTGGGCTCCATGAATTCCTGGAAGTAGTTTTTCGTACATTACTTAGTATTTATTGAGAGCTCATTCTATGTGATAAGTTGTGGGCTTTGGGTTTTCCCTTCAGAGAGAGAGAAGCCATAAGCCGAATGGGATCCTTAGTATCCTGTGTGGTGTCAGGCTATAATAGCAGCGGTCCCCCCCCCCCCCAAGACAGGGTTTCTCTGTGTTAGCCTTGGCTGTCCTGGACTCGCTTTGTAGACCAGGTGGCCTCGAACTCACAGGGATCTATCTGCCTCTGCCTCCCTGAGTGCTGGGATTAAAGGAGTGTGCCACCACCACCCAGCCCAGCAACGCTCTTCTTAAACTCTTGGCTTGGCCTTGGGTTCACTCACTGAGTGTTACTAGAATCCACTGTTCTCTCACAGTTACAGGCTTAGCTTCTGAACACTGTTCTGACAACTAGATAAGAATTTTTCTTATAAATGCTAGGATACTGCATAGATGATATTCGGCCTTCAGAAAGATTAAATACCTTTATACTTGCAAAATTACACATGTACAGATCTACGGAATGTTCCAAGAGTAGGAGTTAGAAGCGTCTCACATCGCACCTGTGACTGTTGCACATAGCTGCAGTGTGTGTGGAGGTCAGCTTGCTGAGCCCCTGTCTTAGAAACAGCAGTAACAGGGAAGGAAGAAGCACTGCACGTGTTAAAAAAACAGGCAGGCAAGTGTGTTCTCTCAGTTGTGTAGGAGGAAAATGTGGTGCAAAATCTTATTTTGGTTTCTACATATGTAAAGTATTTCCTACAGTTTCTGGTGAAAGAAGCTGTGTAGTTCCTTTAAGTGGTGCCAGAGGTCAATGTGAAGGGAAAGGTAGGAAAAAGACTTCCTCTATTTTTTAAATTTTAATTTTTTTGTTTGAGAGAGCAGAGTTAAATACAGCAAAATGTTAATGTGCTACAATTTTTAAAAATTATTTATCATTTATTTATGTTTTGTGTGCATTGGTGCTTTGCCTGCATGCATGCATGTGTGAGGCTATTGAATCCCTAGGCCTGGAGTTATACAGTTGCCAACTGCCATGTGGGTGCTGTGAACCTGGATCCTCTGGAAGAACAACCAGTGCTCTTAAATCACCGAGTTATCTCTCCAGCCCCTAGAGTTTTATTTTTAACATAATTGCTCTCAATGCAGGATATAAATTATTTAAGAAGGAAACATATCAGAGAAGTATTGGTAAACTCTAGCCTCCTGAGAAATGAAAACCTGATACCATTTACGCCAGATTGTTGAAACATTTCAGAAGACACAATTCTTAACATAGAGAAGTTGTAGAAGTTTGGAACATTTTTATCTCATGTGACAAATATTGTTCTTCTGGAAAATAATAAGCAATATATAACAGGAACAAAAATTCTTTCAGTTGAGCTGATGCCTCAGCAAGGGAGCCAAACTGACAAGCTGAGTTCAGTCCCTATGGCCTGCAGGATAGGAGCGCACTAACTCCTGCTGCCTGCCTCTGCTCTCTGCATGCCTTCTCCCCATAAATAACCAATTGGTTTAATAATATAGGAGAGTTCTAGAGAGGCATGAGGGCAGTGGTTTGTTTTGTTTTTTAATAAACAGGAGCTAGAGAAATGGCTCAGTGTTAAAGTTGGCTATGCAGATATGGGCCCGAGTTATAATCCCCAGCACCCATGTAAAAGCTGAGCACAGTACATGCCTGTGACTCCAGTGGTGTGGGATGGGGACATGCAGCCTCCTGCTGGCTGTCCAGCCAGTCTAGCCAGACATCAAGCTCCAGGTTCAGTGACAGACTCCACCCTGTCTCAAAAAACAAGGTGGGGTGGCCGTGAACTAGGTCAGTGAGTGGAGGTAAACATGGCACACACACTCACACTCACACATGTAAATAAGTATATCTTTTAAATAAATACATATCAGGCTGTGGAGATAGCTCAGAAGGATCTTGCCAAAGAACCTGACCATGTGAACCTTATGGTGGGAGGACTGCACCAACTCCTCTTCTCTGACCTCCACATTCTTGCATGTACTTAGACACACATGCGTCAACTTGCACACTCAAGTAAATGTAATAAAATTTTTAGTTGCAAATATTTAGTGAGGTGGAGAATAATAGAGGAAGACACCCAACATTGTCCCCTGGCCTCCCCCGGGGTAGGCTTACACACCTACACAGGCATGCACACACGCACGCACGCGCGCACACACACACTTTGTGGTTGATTATGTGTGTACCATGGTGAGTAAGAGCACAGTTACTAT
Source organism: Acomys minous (assembly GCF_964271855.1). NCBI lineage: Eukaryota > Metazoa > Chordata > Mammalia > Rodentia > Muridae > Acomys > Acomys minous. The sequence goes on from NC_140489.1 coordinate 115,531,783, forward strand.
ACTATTTTTTGTTTTCATTTACAATTTGTTGCCCAGAGTTAGATTTACAAAAACGTAACATTAAGAACTAGTTGCAGGTCGGTAGAATTATATTAGAAGATGTTTACTGCTGCTTTTTGTTTGAAAAAAAGTTAGAAAGGCCAAATACTAAAGAATTGTTACTTTAGTAAACATATAAGGATTGTATAAGGATAGCGCTAAACTTACATTTTAATAGATGAAAATTACACTGGGCCATACTGAACTTCATAAAACCATGTAAACAAGTATAAAGACTAAAAAGGAATTTGAAAAGATGAAAATGGTTTCCATTCTTACTATACAAAATTATGAATAAATATTTTCTGTGAATTCAATATTCCATTACCTTATTAAGATTAATAAAGAAAAATAGAAGTTTGCTTAATTTACTAATAAAAATAAATAGATCAGGTGTTTTTAAGACCGAAAACAATTTGCTTTAAAAATGTTGATACAAAGGTGCCCTTATGCTGTTTTACATGTTTCTGTATTTAAAGTTACTGTTAATACTGCTTTTTAGCCTTGCTATACATCCTGACAAGATTAGGATCGCAACTGGACAGATAGCCGGAGTGGACAAGGACGGAAGGGTAAGCAGCCATTCTATGCCTCTGCACCTGCCTGCTGTTAGAAAGACTGACTGGCGCCAGCTACCTGATCTTATTCCCTGGAAGTTTATAGAAAAGCTTCTCTAGTATTAGCAGGGGAAAGATATTAGAATTAGAATTAGAAGGTCTTAAAATAAAGGATTCAAGCCAGGCAGTAGTGGCGCACGCCTTTAATCCCAGCACTGGGGAGGCAGAGGCAAGTAGATCTCTGAATTCAAGGCCAGCCTGGTGTACAGATGAAGTCTAGGACAGCTGGGGTTGTAACACAGAGAAACCCTGTCTCAAAAAAACATATATATATTCAAATTAATGTTTTCTTTATAAACATTCTCCCTAGAGAAACTTTTTACATGTGAAAATGGAGGGACTCGTGCTTGTTAAAAGTTAAATTTGTTGGACTGGAGAGATGGAGATGGCTCAGAGGCTAAAAACACTGTATGCTCTTCCAGAGGTCTTTAGTTCAATTCCCAGCATGCTCTTCCAGAGGTCTTTAGTTCAATTCCCAGCAACTATATGGTGGCTCACAACCTTCTATAATGAGATCTGGTGCCTCTTCAGGCATGCAGGTGTACATGTAGGCAGAACACATAATTTAAAAAAAAAAAAAAAAGTAAACTTGTTAAACTAAATTCTTCTTAGCTGATGGGACCTCTTGGTTTTATGTATTAGGTTACCATGAAAAGTTTCAGCTACTGTTTGGTTTCACTAAACTGTTTTAGGTGATGTCTCACTTCTGAGATCAGCAGTGAGTGTTGATGACTACCATATGTACATGGCGTTCTCTGGGTTCAGCTTCTATAAAGAAAAGCCCAAAGTGGGAGGGTTATATTAGATGGTTTCAAAGATCCTTCCAAGACAGGGTTTCTCTGTGTATGCCTGCCTGTCCTCAACTCGCTTTGTAGAACAGGCTGGCCTTGAACTCATAGAGATCTGCCTGCCTCTGCTAGGATTACAAGCCAGTTTCATATTCTTTCAAGGATTGTTTCCATAGCACTTAGTAGACAATCAGGTTTTTTTTTTAATATACTTTTATTTTATTACACGTGTATAAAACAAACTACATACAACAGGGAGAACCATGTGACAATCATGGACAATCAGGTTTTTTAAAGGTACATTATATCAAGAATAAAGGTTCTACACTAAAAATGAGGTATCAGGTATGGATGGTCACCCGTATCTGTAGTACCTGCTTCCTGGTGGCCTCAAGCAAGAGGCCTGCTTGAGTTTAAGAGTTTGAGATGAGCCTGGATAAAATTTTAAGATCCTGTCTCAAAAATAGCAATGTACACAGAACATATTTTGAGTTCTAATTCCACCTTCTAGTGGCTGTAAAAGCTGGTTTCAGTCTCTGGATCTCGGTCTCCAAATCTCCAAAGTGACATCACAGATTATGAGGATCAAGTGATTTTGCATATGGCATCCACTGAATCATGTGTGCAACATTAAATGTGCAAATCATTTGCTGCTATGATCATATGTCCTTATTTTGATAGTATGAAGGGGGGAAGTACCTATACAAGATTCTCTGGAGACATATCTGAGTCAAATGGCTTTTGTCTTACTAAGATGGCAAGTTGCCCTGGGTGTGGTGGCTCATGCCTTTAGTCCCAGCCCTCAGGAGGCAGAAACAGGTGGATCTCTGAGAGTTTGAGGCTAGCCTGGTCTACAGAGTAAGTTCCGAGACAGCCAGAACTACAAAACAGTGAGACTTGGTCCAAAAACAAACAAACAAAAACAAACAAAAAATATGACAGATTTCTGCTAGATGGGAGTCTTGTACACACCTGCACCCGCCTGGATATGCTAGTCTTCACTTGTGTTTTGCAGCCTCTGCAACCCCATGTCAGAGTGTGGGATTCAGTAAGTCTTTCCACTCTGCATGTTATTGGACTTGGAACTTTTGAGCGTGGAGTAGGATGCCTGGATTTTTCAAAAGCAGTAAGTTACAGTTATTTTTTTAAAGTAAGCAAGCTAAGCCTTGTTTTGTTTTGTTTTGTTTTGTTTTGTTTTGTTTTTGTATGTGCATGATTGTGTATCCATACAAAAATGAGATGCTAGTTATTTTCAGCATAGCTAGTGTTAAATATTATTAAATAGCTAGTGTTGTAATGAAGTATTAAATTTGATTTAGATAGGATCAAGTTACTAAGTTTATATTTAATTTGTCTGTCTTAGTCAGTATTCTATTGCTGTGAAGAGACACCATGACCATAACTTAATAAATGCTTATAAAAGAGAATACTTCATTGGGGCCTGCTTACAGTTACAGAAGTTTAGCCCATTGTCATCTTGGTGTGGAGCATGGCAGCATGCAGGCAGACATGGTAGCTGAGAATTCTCCCTCTGGTTCCACAGGCAGCTGAGAGAGACTCTGGGCTTGGCATGGGCTTCTAAAACCTCAAAGCCCACCTCCAGTGACACACTTCCTCCAACAAGGCCACACCTCCTGATCTTCTCACATAGTACTGCTCCCTGGTGACCAGGCACTCAACCCTGCGCTGTCTAGCCGTTCTCATTCAGACCACTGCATTGGCCTTGTCCTGAGATGGAGTAGAGGGGGAAGATGTGTAGAGGACTATAAACAGGAGTGCAGTACAGATTGAGATAAGCACTAAGATGTGTTTTCATTCCAATTTGAATCATGGAGATGTCCATCTAACTAGGAAACGCAGACATGATACTTCATTTCTATATTAAAATAATCTTTTCTGGATGTCACATGAGAGAAAGGAAACAATCAGATCTTTGTATTCTGTAAAAATCCTGAATTATTTTACTTCTGAATTAATGATGTATTAATTTTGTGTGTAGTGATTTGGAGAAATGGCTCAGTGGTTAAGAGCACTGGTTGCTCTTACAGAGGACCTGGTCTCAGTTCCCATGATCCATATGGTGGCTCAGAACCATCTCTAACTCCAGTCCCAATGGGTCTGGCCCCCTCTTCTGGTCTCAGCGGGTACCAGACACACATGTGGTGCACATGTATACATGCAGGCAACACAGACCTGTGCAGAGACATTTTAAAAGCAGAACATTTAGTTGAGTTTACCAACTTTGCTAGTTTGAAGGCAGTGAATGACAAGGGTCTGACAAGCCAAGAGAAGGGAAGATATGGAAACAAAAGCATTGATAGCAGGAGCCGCTGCCATGAATTTGGTGCCATTGTTTAATACTGAGACTGTCTAGAGTAGCCACACTCTGGCTTTCCTTTATCCTGATAACCATTTCAGTAGAGACAGGGACGGGAAGAGAAGCGGCCGCTGCCCTCCATCTTCACTGTAGCGTTTCTTTGTTCCAGAGACATTTTGAGGCATATACCACAGGTGCTACTAGAAATAAATTGTTTGACATCATCCGTAGTTCTTTCTTAAACCTCTGTAGTCCATGTGAATGAAGGTGGTTTCAGAAAAATATTTATTTCAATATCTTACTTACCTATGTTAATATAAACCAAGTGTGTCACAAAAGCTGAAATCAGTGAGCTTTAAAATAGCATTTAATTTTAGCATGTTCTATCAAACTATTTAGAGTTCATCAGGCAAAAGTACATGAAGCTACGTGTACTTCTTCGCAGCTTCTGCATGGAGAAATGCCTTGAGTATTTTCTAGCAGCAATAAGGAAGCATAAGATGATGAAGAGACTGGGAGAGCCTCAAAAACTGGGGCTGTTGTCAGATGCTAGCCAGTGACAAACCGGAGAGTGGTAACCAGTTCAGGCCTAGAACTGGATGTAGGAAAAGGCAGGTTTTGTAAATAGTATAGTCAGTTGTGTCTCAAAGAAGTTTGACAAATTTTTCATTATCTCACTATTAGTAGTTTTAATAATGGCATTTTTCTTCAAATTTACTTTCACTTAGGATTCAGGTGTTCATTTATGCGTTATTGATGACTCCAATGAACATATGCTGACTGTATGGGACTGGCAGAAAAAATCGAAAGTAGCAGAGATAAAGGTAAATCAAAATAAACTTTGGCGGTTGTATTAGAGTCCATTATTTGACAAGTATTTGGACTTAGAGCCTATCCAGGCTATAGGAATAAATTCACAGCTCATATGTGTTGGTTTGTTTTTGTTTTTTGTTTTTTCAAATTGATCAGGATTCTGTGGTATTAACACTACAGTTAGATAAAACAGCAGTGGACTGAAGCGTTTCATATTTCAGGAAAAGTCATGTCCAGTCTCTGTTAAAACTGTCTCTGTTTGGTTGTTGCCTCTTAATGAGTTTGTAATTCAGTCTCTTTAAGGCTTTGTAAATCTTAATAACTGAAGATATATAAAAAAAAATGAGGGTTTTGTCCAGTACTGGGGAGGCAGAGGCAGGCGAATCGCTGTGAGTTCGAGCCCAGCCTGGTCTACAAAGTGAGTCCAGGACAGCCAAGGCTACACAGAGAAACCCTGTCTCGAAAAAACAACAACAACAACAACAAAAAAAAAATGAGGATTTTATGTAAGATAATAGAAAGTGCCATACATTTAGAGGGATTAGAATTTATAAGTGCTGTAAAATAGTGTGGGCCCATTGTGTGGCTCGGGCTGACTTGTAAGTTAGTGCCACAGTTATAGTGCATTGGCCATGGCTAAGTCATGGAAGAAGAATGTGTTCCCTGGGCTAGAGAGATGGCGCAGCAGGTAGAACTAAGAAAGGAAGAGTGTACTTTTGCTCCTTGTCTCTTTTGTCAGGGTTAGTTTTGGTAAATTGGAAGTGTTCAGCTTTTTGGCTTAAGAAAATGGGTTTTTGTTGTTGCTTTATGTATATACGACTTTAAAATAAGCAGAGCACATCTGACTGTACTTGAATATGGCAGTCAGAAACCTCATACCTTAAAAAACATAAATGAAGACACGATCTTTCAGCCATTACTGGTCTGTATAGTTCACACTGCTGAAGTGTAGGGAAGTTACAGCAAAAGGAAATAATAGGTAAGGTTTTCTCTTTGTAGTAAGGTCTATCAAGGTGAATTCTGGGTTCCCGCCAGCCGTGCTGCTTGTGCAGCGCCCTACTGCCGACCCTCACTGAGGGAGGGCACTGCTGTCTGACTCGACACCACACAATGCACCTCCAGCCCTGATTCCCAGGCGTCATATATGAGTGTCCTCTCCTGCAAACTGCAGTTCATGTGTGGCAGTCTCCTGATTGTCTCGCCTAGTCCCACCCAGTGTTGCCTCCCAGTGTGGACACCATGTTCACCCAAGACCAAGGTCGTCTTTCTTGTTTCTTCCCTCCTTTCTCTCATCCAGATGCCCCAGACTCTTAGATGTCTATTTGCAGAGAAGGTAACTGTAAAGCAACTAAAGCTTAACTTCAAAGTATTTGCTCCTGTTTGGGGTAGAAAGGAGCAAAAAAAATTTTTTTAATTTCATTTGTAGACAAATGAAAGCATTTGCCAAGAACGGTGTGGCTCTGGGGCTGGATCCGGGCTTCTCTCCACCATCTTCCTCCCTGTGTGCTGCCCATGTGCCGTTCTAACAGGGGGCTTTCCTTGCTTAAGTCATAAGGATTTGAGTGCCTGATAAGTAACTTTGTACTGTGTGTAAGTTCAAAGTTCAGGATGGAGCTGCTACTACTGCTGTGTGGGTAAGTTGCTGTAGCCATTTTGGAAAGCTGTTTGGCATGACCTGCCAAGGCTGAGCGTAGGCCTACTTCCTGACACACACACCTTGTTGCTTGATTGATGTGATCTGCTCACTAGAGTGCAGATAACAGTGCCATTTACAGTGACTTGGTTTTTAAAAAAGTGCAACTTCTCTAATCCCAGTCAGCAGGAGATGTGGTCTGTCTGTCTGTCTTTCCTTTTCCAAGGAATATTTAACAGCATTTAGAGTGAACATGAATGTATCTCACAAATGTAATGTTGAAAAAATACTGTAAACATGAATGGAGTACATTGCTTGCAATTCCATTTAAGGGAAACAGACAAGAGTTTGCCGCTTTGATTTTTTAAGTGCAGGCAGAGGATAGGTAACTAGAAAGGGATCTGGGCTGTTTCTAGCTCTGGTGTTGTGAGCTTTAAGACAACACATTGGGGGCTGGAGAGATGCCGCAGTGGTTAAGAGCACTGGCCGGTCTTCCAGAGGACTCAGGTTCAATTCCCAGCACCCACATGGCAGCTCACAACTGCCGGCAATCTGACACCTTCACACAGGCATACATACAATACACATGGAAATAAACATAAATTTTAAAAGACAACACATTACTCTTGCCTCTTACTGCCATAGCGTGCTTTCCTGAAGAGGTAAGCTGTAGTTCTTACAAGTTTCTTATAAATAAATAGCATAAGATTTATATAATAATATAAGGACATCAAATTTAAAAGTGTCTTTTTTTTTTTCACAGACAACAAATGAAGTGGTTTTGGCTGTGGAATTCCACCCAACAGATGCAAATACTATAATAACATGTGGAAAATCTCATATTTTTTTCTGGACCTGGAGTGGCAACTCATTAGCAAGAAAACAGGGAATTTTTGGGGTAAGGATCGGAATGTTGTAATATCATTGGGATTGGGATATATATATATATATAAATAAAGCTAATCTTTTTAATTTTGGGGTAAGCATAAAATCACGATTTTAAGGAAAAAACTGAAAATTCTCATTTATTGTAGAAATATGAAAAACCAAAATTCGTTCAATGTTTAGCGTTCTTGGGGAATGGAGATGTTCTCACTGGAGACTCAGGTGGAGTCATGCTTATCTGGAGCAAAACGACCGTAGAGCCCCCACCTGGGAAAGGACCTAAAGGTATATCCTTCTCCTGCTAAAGTCACTGCATGGTTCTCAGCTAATGCTTAACGAGTCAGAGCGCGCTGGAGTCGTGAAAGCATTACCAACCTACCTGTTGTTTTAATGTCCTCCATAAAGACCCTTTCTAATGAAATGATTATGAATATGGAGTCTACATGTGATCATATAGAGCCTTTTCCTCCAGAAGTTTAATGTAAGAGGGAGAGAGAGAGTACCCACAAGCACACCTAGAGATATATACTAACTTATATAAAGTTTCACTCTCCCCTTGTTTGGGACTAAGCATCTGAGCAGAGCTCATGTCCTTTAAGAAGGACAGAGGGAAAGGGGAAATGAGTAAGCCATAGTTCTGTTCCCCTCTTCCCAGCCCTACTGGTAGGCCTTGGCATTCTTTCCACACATTGGCACCCACTCAGGCACGAACCAGACACACATACGAAGACGTTTTTAAAATATCCATTGCTAAATCTTTGTCAGGCTCATTTGTAGGCCTAAGAAACATAGCCACTTGGCCTGCTCACCGAGTCCCCAGCATGGGCCCTGTTCCTAGTTGGTAAGAGTGGTCTGAATCTCAGTCTCTCGCTGACATTTGAGTTGTACTTGAACAGACAGAGACAGCCTCCAGGTGTCTCCGCTCATCAAGGAAGGTAAACTTGCTTTCTATGGAAACTTCCTGTTAGACATGAGACAGAACGGAAGGATTTGCTGTTAAACTTGGGTAGACTTAGCCATATACTGAAACATAGACGTTTTGTTTTGGTGTTTGTTTGTTTGTTTGTTTGTTTGTTTGTTTGTTTTTCTCAAGACAGGGTTTCTCTGTGTTAGTCTTGGCTGTCCTGGACTTGCTTTGTAGACCAGGCTGGCCTCGAACTCAGGGATCTTCCTGCTTCTGCCTCCAGAGTGCTGGAATTAAAGGCGTGCGCCACCACACCTGGCCCGACATAAAGTTTTTAAACTCAAAGAAAATAATTTTTCTCAACAAGTATTTCAAATAATGCTTGACCTAAACTAGACCAACAGAAAGGCAAGTCTATAAGAGAAAGATTTTCAACTATAAATGTCTTGTTTTTGGTTTATAAATGAAACTTGGAGTTTGCTTAAATTTGAAACACTGAAAAAAAAAAATTAACTTAGTTACTATTTAGGCTTTGTGACCACATCCCAGCATGAAAGGAGGTGAGTGGGGCTGAGTCAGTCACAGTGTGGAGTGTGACTCCTGGTGAAGCAGTTGTTCTTTAAGCTTGCTTTCTGTTTTCTAACAACCACTGTTGTGGGAGGGTCAGATAATGTTTTGACGAAACTCTTTGACATGCTTAGAAATAGAGAGGCTGAATTAAGATCAGAAAATCTTTACTCTGTGCATTTTTCATGGGAACCATGAAACTACACCTGCTTTTTAATGGGGTTTTTGTTAGACAGGGTCTCATTATGTAGCCTTTGACTGACCTGGAATTCACAGAGATCCACAGCCTCTGCCTCCCAAGTGCTGGGAAGAAAAGTGTGCCAGGCTGGTTCTGTAATTCCCTTTTCTTTCTTTCTTTCTTTTTTTTAAAAAAATGTTTATTATTTTTTAATTTATTTTTGGTGTATGTATGTGTTTTGAGACAGTGTCTCTCTGTGTAGCCTTGGCTGTCCTGAAACTAGCACCGTAGACCAGGCTGGGATTAAAGGTGTGCGCCACCACATCTGGCTAGTTTTGTAATTTCTTACCTGTTCTCTCAGACTGCACTTACTGGTTACTTTGACCACATGTAAGGAGGGAGACGTAAGATGCGCAGGTGCTCATAGTGTAGTATTTACTCTCTCTTCCTCCCTTGGTCTCTGTCTGCTAAAGGGAGTCAGCAGTTCTCTCGTAAGCACCTAGATGCAATCAGAGCAAAGATAGATAAAACGTGTAGACAGACATCCACTGAGCATATTGTGTTGCTCAAAGCTGGGGTATGTTTAGGTGGAGGCAGCTGATCTGAGCCGTTAGTCAGTCCTTACCTTGCTCCCTGCCTGCTGTGCCATCCCATTACATCTTCGTACCATAATGCACATGGAGTCCACTGGCTGACCATATTCTAAGGATTTCAAACCCTTGTTCATTTTAGCTATTTTTACACACTTAATGACAGCTCCAATAGAAAAATTAGTTAGAAATACTAAGAGCCTTGTTTGATGCATAGTTCACATGAAATAAAGTGTGCACCTTTAAAAAGTACAGTCAGTAGTGTTCACTGTATCTACAGAGTTGTGCGCTTGGTCAGCATCTCCCAGAAAGGAACTCTGTACCAATGAGTAGCCCCGCCCATCTCTCTGGGTCTCTCTATTCTAGTTTATTGATACAGAGTAAAATGTGTGGCTTTGTATAACTAGGTTTTTGCTTGGTTCTGTTTTGTTTTGTTTATTTTATATAACATTTTAATACATAGTCCAGGCTGGTTTAAAACCCACTGTGTAGCCCAGGCTGGCCTCAAAGTCAGCAGTTCTCTCTTGGGATTATGGATGTCCACTACAGTGTCCTCCGTGATGCCTGACTATAGCTGGCTTCTTAGCATGTTTCCAAGGTTTATCATGTTAGAGCATGTTTCATTACCTCCTCCGTGACATAGTATTCCTACCTGTGTTTTGCTTATCCATTCTTCAGTTCAGTCCTGAGTCTCTCTACCTGCCACGCTGCTGTAACATGCGGAGAGTAGGTTGCTGATGACGAAGCTGAGCTCGCTGAGTACTCACCCTGTCGTTTGCTGGAGCTGTTCTCCAGAGTACACCCAAGTCTAGTGTTTTTATTTTCCCTACTGTATTAGGTGTGTATCAGATCAACAGACAAATCAAAGCTCACGATGGCAGTGTGTTCACACTTTGTCAGATGAGGAATGGGATGCTATTAACCGGAGGCGGGAAAGACAGAAAAATAATTCTGTGGGATCACGATTTGAACCCTGAAAGAGAAATTGAGGTAAGGCTAGAAATGAGACCCTAAAAATCTTGAAAGTAGTAAAACCTTTACTCATGCATTTTGTCCATTTTGAAATAGCGTTTCTGGGAAACTGATACACACTTTTACCATTCACTCCCCTCCCCCACAGGGGACAGTTTCTATGGCACAGAGTAATTGTCCTAAACAAAATAATTTGGAGTTTGAGGGTTTTATTGTTTATTTTGTAATGCAAGAAATTGACCTCGGGCTGATGCAGATTAGGCAAACACTGTATGGGCGGAGGCATTTGGAGCCCCTTCATGAGAAGAGATGCACCATTTCACTGTCATTCTGTGAGGTCACTCTTGTACCTGGTGTAACGGTCATAGTGTGTAAGTGAACTGGTCCTCATAAGGAGGCCTGCGAATGGCCTTTAAATACTTTACATTCCAATAGTCCCTTCTATCTCTAAGGGAAATGTTTCTGATCTGCCCATGAGATGCCACAATCTATGAGTACTCTTAAGTCCCTCACCCTGTGAAGTCAAGTAATTCTGTGTACTTACACTTAAATTATCAGTATATTGCCTACCATACCTGATTCAGTGTGAGTGCTGTGGAAATGCTTTACTCAGTTGTATGGGAACTAATGATGGGGGGTGGGGTCCACACATACACAGTACAGATGGGGGGTGGGGGGAGGGCGGTTAGTTGGTTGGTTTTTCCAGGCTGTCCTGGAGCTCTGTGGACCAGGTTGGCCTTGGACTCACAGAGATCCACCTGTCTCTGCCTCCCAAGTGCTGGGATTAAAGGTGTGCACTACAACCTCACGGTGATAAAGGGTTTTTTCATGGCAGTATTTTCCATCCATGGCTGAGTTAATACTTGGATGCAGAGTCTACACAGATAAAAGGGCCAATTGTGTTTTTTGATTTACTGGGATTTTTATCTTTTGGTCCTTGTAACAATCAAGAATGACTAAGGAATGAATGTATTGCCCCATGTCACAGATAAATGACTTAGGCTGAGTTATACATCCAGAAGATCATGAAACAAAGCCTAGACTGTGTTCTTCATGAGCTCAGATAGAATTTACTCCCTTCCCCCACACTTCTTTAGCTCTCGGAATCATACAGAATATAAATTTAAATTTTCCTGAGGTGGGCTGCAAGTGAGCTCACTATGAGAAGCTTGTATAGTATGTGGGAGACCTGTACTACAAAGATAATTACTATAAATGAGGCAGAGAATGTTGATAATAATACATTATGACTTCTGCGTAATAAAGTGTAATTGAACATTAAATTACAATATGATGAGACTACCGCATTGTTTCAGACTCCAGAGTCTCTTATTACCCTCTGACTGCACAGCTGTGAGCACAGCACTGCTCAGGTGATAATTATTGCCTGTGACTCTGTTTACTGTAACACCACACATGCATTTGTTCCAGGTCCCTGATCAGTACGGCACAATCAGAGCGGTTGCAGAAGGAAAGGCAGAGCAGTTTTTAGTAGGAACATCTCGAAACTTTATCTTACGGGGAACATTTAATGATGGCTTCCAAATAGAAGTACAGGTAAGCTGTTGATGCCAATGATTTCTACGTGAATTCTATGTGATTTCTTGGTTCTTACATGTTTTTAATTTCCAGGGTCATACAGATGAACTCTGGGGCCTCGCAACACATCCCTTCAAGGATTTGCTCTTGACATGTGCTCAGGACAGGCAGGTGTGCATGTGGAACTCAGTAGAGCACAGGCTGGAGTGGACCAGGCTTGTGGATGTGAGTGGTAGTTTCTCCTTGCCCATTCCTCCCAGTAGCAGCTGAAAGCAGCAAAGACAAAAGGATTAAGCATTGATTTAAACATGCTTATGGTTTGGTGAAGGGGCTGTAAGTAAGAGGGAAATGTTTGGTCTCAGTTACAGTGTGAACACACATTAAAGAAGGAAGACAGCCATGTAATTTTCTCTCAGTTTCAATGATAAAGTTATACAGATTTCATGCATTTGTGGAACATTAACTATGAAACATTTGGGCCTCTGTGGTGCTGCATTTGGATTCAGTAAACTCTGCATTGGACTCTACTGTCTTCTTCGTGAATGACATTCCAGATACTGCCTTTTCTAGCCCGAAAGAAATGTCTGCGTTCTTTGTGTATTTCTTAAGATGTTTGGTGTTCTCTATATTGTATTGTCTTGTTCTGCTGCCTGGCCACAAGCCAGTTATGTTTTCCCCTTACCAGTCAGTCCCAGAGTTCCTTTTCCAGTTGTGTTCATATAGCACTGGCTACAGTAAAGCTGACCAGAGTTTCATGATTATATGAAACAAGTTATTTTGAAAGATGTTTCTGTCCTCAGCCCCAATGGGTGTCCTTTTCTCTTCTAGGAACCAGGACACTGTGCAGACTTTCATCCAAGCGGAACAGTGGTAGCCATCGGAACACACTCAGGCAGGTAGGGTCTTTAAGTGAACCGAATGATCAGAAATAGTGGTGTGTTTGAATCATTGTTGAGTGTTGTCAAGCTCATCTGGGGAAATCATCTCATGTATAGCACACTTGGTACTGTGGCGTGTATTTGTGGTATCCTGTACTGAGCACTAAGTGAGATGTAAGTCTAGAGGGGTTTGAAGATCATGAAGACATACTGTTTGAGTAAAGGTGTCAAATAGATACACAGCCTTGTTTTGTTTTGTTTTGTTTTGTTATTGCTCTTGCTCTGATTGATTAGCTAGGAGATGGCTCAGCAGGTAAGGTACTTGCCACCAACTCTGACAGTTCAGCCCCTGGAATCAAACAAACCATCTCCTGAAAGTTGTCCTCTGATCTCCACATGCATGCCATGGCACGTGCCCCACCCCACCCCCTCACATTAAACAAATGTAAAAAAAATTAAAATCTGTTGAAAACCACTGAAATTAGCCGGGCATGGTGGTGCACGCTTTTAATCCCAGCACTTGGGAGGCAGGTGGATCTCTGTGAGTTTGAGGCCAGCCTGGTCTACAAAGCAAGTCCAGGACAGTCAGGGCTACACAGAGAAACCCTGTCTCGAAAAAGAAAGAAAGGAAGGAAGGAAGAAAGGAAGGAAGGAAGGAAACCACTGAAATAACTTTCTAACATCTGTATGGCTGTGGAGTCACTCAGGCTCAGTGCCTTACTCTAAAGGAGCTGTAAGTAGAATACGCATAAATGAGAGGGAGGACTGTAGTCCCCACACCAGCAGTGTTGGCAGTCTGCTCTGTCTGTGTGGGGTAGACATAGAGAGGACTAGACCCTTGGGCAGTTGTCATTGCTCCTTTTAGATATAACTATGTTGTTTCACACCTGGTTCCATGCTTTCAATTCATGAACCTTCCATTTTTATTTTTTCTTTGGTCTGTAAACACTTAATTTTACTGTTTAAAACCGAAAAGTTTAATACTTTAGCCATTCCAATTACAGTCGCTTAACTTTTACATCTTGGGGGTGGGGGGTCGTCACACTTAGGGCTAGGAACTAGTTTATTGTAAAACATGTCCAAATTGTGCATGAGCCAGAAAAGTGACAAGTAAAATGTTTAGGTAAGTGTCTGGGTCCATGTACAGATTCTGCATCGTGTAACCAAGTGTAAGTGCATTTAATGACTAACTCAGAGTCACCAATATGCATGATTAGTGTTGCGTTAAGGAAAGAAATCAAAGAACTCCCGTAGTTTAACCGAGAGCTGAGTTGGAGTCTCTGCTTCTCTTCCTGGTGTCTTCCTCCTTTCTGTAGCTTTTGGGTTCTGGCCTAGCTATAAACAGTCACTTGTGTGCCTGTGCCTATCTTGTCCGTCCCTAACTACGGGGTTTTGCTCTGTGTGTACTGAACAGCAAAGAAAGAAAAGCATCACGGGAGGAGGGATGAAATGTTTGGTTGTAGTTATGTATTCAGTCCTCTTGGGTGTCTATCTAGCAGACTCACCAGGTTATATATTCTGTCTTATATTTTGGTTAACTTTTATATATCCACGGTACCATTTACAGTTCAACCAGCAACCTAGAAGGGCTCCAGTTTCTCCCTGTGTTTACAGCATCTTCTTACCTGATTTAATTACCATCGCCCAACTGAGTGTGAAGTAACTTTTCAGCATGGTTTACATTTGCATTAGCTCTTTGTTTACTGTTTCAAGCGAAATGTGTATTTAAATCCTATTTTCATTTCTGAATTACTGAATTGTAAGGAATTCCTTATCAGATAAATGATTAGTTGACTTGGGCTTTTCTTCTTCTTGGCTTTATATTTTCTAATTACAAAAGTAACATTTCTTTTCATTTTCATGTGTGTGCATATCTGTATGTCTATATCTGCATGTATTCCATGTTTGTGTAGTCATCCTTGGAGGGCAGAAAAGGTACCCTGTCGCTATGTAACAGATGACTGTGAGCTACCTAGCCTTGGCCCAACCAAACATAGGTCTTCTAGAAAAGTAGCATGTACCCTTTACCACTTGTCTCTCAAGCCCCAGCATTCCTGTTAAGTTCATTTGTTTTAATCTAGAAGATCATTTAAAAAAAAGAAAAAGCAGGACCCATAGGACACACTTTATCCAAAAGATATTAGCACGGTGGCACTTGCTATGATCCTAGTATTTAAGGGGACACACGCATACACACACACACACGCGCACGCACGCGCGTCATCATGATGAAAGATGGTGTTACTTGTTGGTACTTGGCTTGCAAGTCAGCTTAGTCTATGAGAAAAGTCCATTAGGTCCTTCAGGCCACATGGAGCCTCATAGGGATGACACATTACTCCCAAATGGAAGCTTTGTTCTAACATACATGCTCTAGAGTGAGAAGTGATTAAATACAATGTGAAAAATGAGTAAGAACAGAGATTCTGGCCGTGGTGGTAACTTCTGAAAGAATGCAGTCTCTGCAGTGACAAGGGTGAGAACTCCCGCTGTGTTCTGTAGGAAAGTCATGCTTTTAACTTCATTGACTTCCTATTAAAAATTATCTTCCAGGCTAGGGAAAGGACTCAGTGGGTAATGCTCTTGATGTGTAAGGTCATGACTGGAGTTAGGCAGGCATAGCATCCAGCCCCTGAGCCTAGCACTCAGGAGGAAACAAGTTAGCTAGAATATTTGAATCTGCAACCTCCTGGGTCCAGCGAGAGACCCTATCTCAGTGGACACCCAGTGTGTATCATCTTACGGCTTCAACACAGGAAAAATTGGAAAAATTAAAATAAAAAATAAAAGTCCTATTCCAAAAATAGAAGAATTAGTCTGTTATATATTCAAAAAAGAAAAAAATTTAGAGTTTGTCTTTCATTTTTAAGTAGTTACTATCCATAGCCAGTATGGGTGTCCACACATGAGAAAGTGGTCTGGGCTCTGCTGCTTGCTAAGGTAGCTTCCAAAGAGATAAAAGCTGTATGTAGCTTTTCTAGGAAGTATTAGGGGTTTCCAGTTTTAAAATCAACAATTTTAAATAGATGAGGACATAATAAAGTTGTGATAATCGAATGAGAAACTGGAAGCCTGATATTCCCTGCAGCTCTGCGGTCTTAGTTGTCACGCCACCTGTGCCTTGTTGAATGCCGCAGTCCTCAGCACTCCGGTGGGAGCCTGAAGACCGGGAATCCCAGTTCCAAACAAACCTGCGTCTGCGGGCACTGTGAGCTGCGCCAACTGTGTTCAGTAAAAATGGACCACATGGCTTCAGTGTGCCAGCTTCCTGCTGACTGGCCTTTAAACTCAAGTGTCTGTGGAGGCTGTTAGATAACAGAGTTCATGAGTTAAATTAGCTACCTAGAAACCTCAGCCTCTCACACAAGTACTCACATTCATTCATGAATGTGTCCCTGTTCCCGCCTCCCTCCCCAGCTGGACGCTGATACTCCTCCTCGCCTCTCTCAGTGTCCACTTGATCATGCATCCTCCATCCCTAAAGGCTCCTCTACGGCTGCTGTCACTCATGTCTCCCTGTGAGTTCTGTTTGTGGCCACTCTTGGGAAGACCATTTAGTCATTCTTTTTTTCCATTGCCTCCCTTGCTCCTTCGGCTCTAGTAAAACCTTGACAACCCTTGACCCTGTCGTCTTATTTTTCTGTCTGAACAGTGCTTAGCACAGGTGCAGTTGACATTCATTGAATTCCTAAGTAGACAGGAAAACACAGTTAGGCCCATGTCTACCTAGCAGCTTTCTTTTGAGAAATAAATTCAGTGTTGAGTAGAAGCAGCACAGTCATAGTTAAAAGATTAATATTGATGTTTAAAAATTTTTAAATGTAGGAAAAGTCAAGGATATTTTCCTGTAAAAGTTAATCTCTGAAGGCAGTTTCTTCTTTCTTTCCTAACAGGTGGTTTGTTCTGGATGCAGAAACGAGAGATCTGGTGTCGATCCACACGGATGGGAATGAACAGCTCTCTGTGATGCGCTACTCAGCTGGTGGGCAGACTTCCCTCCCTATTGAAACCACTACTCACTGAGGTCACGTGTTTTCTTGCTGACGTTCACTCCTCTCTGTTTTCAGGAGTTATGAGGTGTGGAGTGTCCCCTGACTGTTAGGTTAAATATCTGCAAAAATCAGACAGCGTTAAGGAAGTGTAAATTTAGAATGAACTGTGACAGCTGCAGTTGCAGTTATAAACAGTACAATCAAATTATACTACAAACAGCAGAATTCTTATGTATTAAGCTGAATGTTGTATCTGGTTAGCAACCTTGTCTTTGTATGTAAAGGATAAAAGCAGTGGAGAATGGAATTCAGTGGTGGAACACTTGCCTGCCCACACGTTTCTTGGGTTCAGTCCTTGATGTTGCCCCAGAATTGTAGAATGCACACTGGAATACAGAACATGCACTCCTTTGTAGTCTAGCTAGCACTGTTTGAAGTTACATAACCATAGTTGTTGGTTATTAGATAAATATTTAGTAGTCCATTACAAGGATTTTGTGTAACTTCAGCTTTGAGTATGTATACTCAGATGTTAAGGTTCCATAATATTCCACTTGTTGTTTTATATGGCTTGATTTCTATCATTCTTTCCTAGAGGTACTTGACTTTTTTGAGGTGTAGTCTTTCCCGAGCTGGCCTGAAACTCACATTTCTTCTGCCTCAACATTGGAAGAACTGAGATTATGTGCTTGCATGTACCACCACACCTGGAATTTCTTACATTTGAGCATTTTGGATTGGTTGGGTTTGTTTTTGTAATGCTAGGGGTTGAAACCAGGTCTCCATGTACATGGAAGGCAAGCACTTCATCACTGAGCTACTTTAGCCCTGAACATCTACTCTAATAGCTGGTGAATTAAGACTAAAAATAAAAGCCGGGCGTGGTGGCTCACGCCTTTAATCCCAGCACTCGGGAGGCAGAGGCAGGTGGATCGCTGTGAGTTCAAGGCCCTCCTGGTCTACAAAGTCAGTCCAGGACGGCCAAGGCTACACAGAGAAACCCTGTCTCAAAAAAAACCAAAAAAAAAAAAAAAAAAAAAAAAGACTAAAAATAAAAATTGAGTCTTCATTAATTCAAAAGAAGCACAGAATATTATCCTCTGAATAAGGGGGGGGGGGGAGATGCATGTGCACCAAGATGCAAAACCTAGGAAGAGTTTGTTTGATTTCTGTTGGTGGTGGTGATGTGTTAAAACATGTATTTGTGTGTGCGCATGTGTCAGAGGGCAGCTTCTGTTGAATGGTTCTATTCTTCCACCACATGATGGTTCCTAGGAGGGGAGGGCAGCCATCAGGCTTGGCAACGTGAACCCTCCCTTCTGACCCATCTTGCCTGCCACAAAAGAGTCATTTTGGAACAGCAGTATTTTCTGTTTTATTTGTATTAATTTGTTTTTAATGATGGAATAATAACCCCTAAAAATGTAGCATTTAAAAATCAAAAGATCAGCCAGATATGGTAGTGCATGCCTTTAATCCCAGCACTTGGGAGGCAGAGGCAGGTGAGTTTCTGTGAGTTCAAGGCCAGCCTGGTCTAGGAGTCAAGGACAGCCAGGACTACAAGAGAAACCGTGTCTCAAAAAAATAAAATAAAATAAAAAGATGAGTGGACTCTGACCAGCTATTAGGTGCTTAGCGTAGTGGCCGTAAAATCAAAGAGACCATAGAACCAGAGAATACAGTCCACACCTTCCTAGGAAACCCACATGTGCTTGCCCATCTATGGGCTCTGTGAGCCTAACTCACTATGTGAACATTGTCCCTTTCCACCAGTAAATGCCGCAAGTTTTCTCTGAAACTAGCCTTTAGCTGACTACAAGGAACAAGACTAGAGTATCTCCAAGGAGGGATTCTGTGTTGGCCTAGGGCGACCATTTGATTTCAGTGGATGCTAAGTAATTGGCTTTGTTTATAAAATACTAAATAATAGTTAAATTTAACATTTTTAATATATCATTTAATAGAAGGTAGCAACAGATACATTTTCCAATCAGCACCTTTCCTGTTTATTTCTAGATGGTACTCTGCTGGCCGTAGGATCTCATGACAACTTTATTTACCTCTACGCAGTCTCAGAAAATGGAAGAAAATACAGCAGATACGGAAAGTGCAGTGTAAGTAGCAAAGCAGAATGACCTAAGTCACACGGTGATTGCGAAATTGTTTTCTGTTAAAAGAAGAATTAAATGTTCACAGTGATACAGCTGTTGTTTTCTCCTGCTCACTGCTTTAAACTCTAATCTAGTTCTGTGAAAACTGAGCTCTTCTGTACTAGGATGCCTGAGTCCCTTGCCTCAATCCCCAGGACCTGGGCGTGGTGGCACATCTATGGGCCCAACTCTTGCCGTATGGAGGCAGTATTCATCCCCAGCTTCATAATAAGTTTGAGGCCAATCTAGGCCACATGAGACCCTATCTCCAATAAAACAGTGGAGTGGGGGACCTGGAAAGGTGGCTCACAGTAGGAAGGAGTGCTCCTAAGAGAACCTGGGTGTGGTTGCCGGCGCCACATTGAGCTGCTTTCGAGCACCTATCACTCCAGCTCCAGGGGAGCCAGTGTTTCTGACCTCTGTGGGCAGTGCACATACCCACACACATACATAAATTATTCATTTTTAGAAAGAAAATGGTGATTACATAACTGTAGAACACAGTCGCCTATGTGTGCTGGAAAGGTATCTATCTCCCTTACATGTGAGCTCAGCATTTGTCTAACTAGTATTAAGTTAGTTTGTTTTAGGTATTAAGGCAGTTTGTTTAACCTTTAATACAGGTCTCTGTGTAGACCAGGCTAGCTATGGGAAACTTCAGCTCAATGACCCATATCTCTGCCCTGCAGATGTCCTATGTCACCTGTCTGCCACTAATGTAGAATAATGTAAAATGTAGAGATGTCTGCATTTCAGGCAGGAGAAACCTATTCCCATATTCTAAAGGTATTGGGTCATTTTTAAAAATGAAAATTAAACTCTGTAGACCAACTATGTGCTTACCGTTCAGTAGGAACAGCTCAAACTAGAGAAGTGGCCTCGGACACCAGGAACATCTAGAAGATGTGTTCCTTTGTCCTCAGGAAGTGCAGTTGCCAGGCATGGTGGCGTGTCTATAACTCCAGCACTCAAGAGACAGCTATGCAAGGGTCACTGCAAGTTCTAGGCCAGCGGGGGACTCACAAATAAGAGCCAGAAAGGAAACAAACAAACACACCACCAACAATAAGCAGAGCTGAAGGGGGTGCTGTAGCTCAGTAAGAGAGTGCTTGCCAGCAAGTCTGAGGCCCCAGGTTCAATCCCACATGGGATAAGAAAAGTAGGTAGTGTAGCCTTGGTGGGTGTGAACACAGGCTGCATCAGAGCCCTGACCTGCTCTTTATTCACTTGTACACAAATGTGGCCTTAAGCAGGTTACTCTAACCTTCTGTTTCAATCTACTCACCTATAAAGTAAGGGTAATAGTAGTTTCTACTTCACAGGATTAAAAGAAGCTAATGCAGGGCTGAGGACATGGCTCAGTAAGTAAGTGTTTACTGTGCAAGCATGAGGACTGAGTTTGACTTTCCAGCACCCCCATAAAAAGCTGGGCATGGTATTTGCATGCCTGTAACCCAGCACTGTCGGGTAGAGACTGGAGAACCACTGGGATTCACTAGCTTACAGCCTAGGGCCACCTTACATGACAGCCCTATTTCAAGGGACAAGGCAGACACTAGGTCCTCCTCTGGCCCCCAGGAACACATACACATGCACCACACACAAACGACACAAAAAGTGTGAATGTACATGGAGAACTGAGGCTGGTGCCTGGCATAGAAATACTCAGTAAGGGTGCATATTTTCAAGCAGAATGAAGTCACTTACCTTGTGTGTCAGAGGATCCTTCAGAACCAGCAAATGGCATGATGAGTTGGTATGGTGGCACAGACCCCTTGAAAGTCTCGATAAAACAGTTCACTTGTGGCATAAACAAAAGAATTAGTCCTTTTAAACACACATACTATAGGGTTCAAATTTAGTTTACTTATTATGTACAGATTGAATGTTCCTTAGTCAAAATGCTTGGGACCTAGAAGTGTTTCGGATTTCAGTTTTTTGGCGTTGGGAATATTTGTATAGTCACAGTAAGATCTTGGGGCCAAGATTGAAGTAAAACCCTAATTCACTTGTTTCTTATACACATTAGCCCAGGATGTACAGGGTTCGTGTGTGAGGATGCATGTGCCATAGTGCACACCTGGAGGCTAGGAGACAGCCTCGCATGGCTTCCAGTGCTGGAATACAAGTCATGTGGCAAGCACCTCTATACCCACTGAGGCATCTGGGTTTTGGGTTCTTTTCTTGTTTTGAGACAGAATTGTATTGTGTGGCCCAGGCTTGCCTCAGCCTCCTGCGGACTGGGATTACAGATGTGCACTACCATGTAGAGCTGGCTGCGGGGAGGGGGTGACTTGATTATTAGCTCAGTCCTCCATTTGTAGATGAAGAAAATAGAGAGTAAATGACTTAGACTTGCCGTCATAGCAGATCTAGAGTGCCGTTTCCTTCATTTGTTGTAGAGGGCAGACTGCAGTGTTTATAACCCTCGGCGTTCTCATTGTGTTGCTATACTGTATGTTACCACCCGACTCACTAAGAAGACAGACAGCAGTTGTAACATTTGATGATCACAGTGACCTTAGAAATGCTGGGATTAAGTGCATGAAACTTGTCCTGCTCAGGCAGGCAACGTTTATCACTACAGTCCTTAAAAGTGTTACGATGAGAGTGGGATAAGGAAGACGCTGTGGATTATTAAAAACTGCACCTGAGACACATTGACTTTACTAACTTAGAACCATGTAAACAGGAAGCTTTTGATTCTAAAAGTACAAAATATGGCTATATCAAACAAGTGAGTTTGTGTGTGTCAGCTTTGGTAAGTCCTAAGATCTGCATGACTTATCTGAAATGGTTTATTGGGATTCACCAAATGCTTACATGTAAAGCTAACAGGTGTTTAGTTGTTTTTATTGTTAGTTTAATTCTCATGTTAGTAAAAGCCAGGCAGCAAAATATTACCATTTTCCTATTTAAGGAAAATTTTGAAAAGTGAGATGATTAACTTGGGTCCAGTTGTTCTGCAGGAATGCACTTTCCCCTACCCAGAACATTCTTTGGAGACAAGAATTTCTCTAGGAGAGTTCCATTCTGGCTATTTATAGGGACCATATACAGCCCAGGAAAACATCTATGTCCACAGTCTGTGACAGGCTGCTTTTCACTAATAGGGACATGCAATGAGGAAGTTAAAGGCAGGCCTGGGAGTGAGTGCACAGTGTTTTCTGAGATGGGAACGTCAGAGTGTTTCTTGAAGTCCCTAGCAGAGGTAATAGGTACTTGTGGCTGGTGTGCAGATGTCTCCCAGGTTCCAAGACTTTGGTAGTGCCCGTTGGGTGCAGCCCCAACTCCTGCATCCCTCGTTCTCATCACATTCCTGTGTCAACCTGCATCCTCAGCTTCTAGCAGGACAGGGTAAAAAGAACTGAAGAGTCTGCTATGGGTCCCTTGGGATTCCTGGCACACAGGTACGATGCACTGTTAGAAAAATAGTAAATTGTCACTGGAAATTCTAAATGTTCTCTTTATTAATCTTTCCTTAGGGACATTCTAGCTACATCACACACCTTGACTGGTCCCCAGACAACAAGCACATAATGTCTAACTCGGGTGACTACGAGATACTGTACTGTAAGTTGGGCAGTCATGTGTGGGCTCAGGTGTGTGTGTCGGGCACTGCCAACCAGGCTACATGGAATGCATGCACACTGTGAGGCGTGCATGCTGGCCTCTGGCTTAGCAGCATCTGTTATCCAGGCTAATGAGTCTCACATATGGTGGGCTCTTCTCCAAGAAAGCAGTGCATTAATTTAGTGGTATAGAACTGAGCAGATGTTGCCACGAGAGATCTTTTTGTGAAACTGATTCCACCCTGAATGGTCTCATTTAACAACTTTTCCTGGAGGCAGGGAAGAATGTTATGGGTGAGCCTTTATGCTTTAGGAGAAAAGATTAAACTCCCATGGGAAACACCATAATGCTGCAAGTTCCTGCTAAACACTTCTTTTCCTTCTTAAATATACCGTAAATGTTTTTCAGTGTATGGATTATAAATACAAGTAAACTTCCTATTTCTAAATTTCTAAAGGGGACATTGAAAATGGCTGCAAACTAATCCGGAACCGATCAGATTGTAAGGACATCGATTGGACCACATACACCTGTGTGCTAGGCTTCCAAGTCTTCGGTAAGAACACCGCAGCTAATGTCAGGAGTGTGCATGCAACTTCCTATACTTCGTGTTTACCTGGTAAACCGACAAAGGAAAGATAGCAGCCAGGCTTGGTGGCACATTCGTTTAACCTCAGCATTTGGAAGGCAGAGAGGTAGGTGTAGGTGTGTATCTAAGACTTTGAGGCCAGCCAAGACTACATAGTAAGTAAGATCTTTAATTTCAGATTCAGAAAATTTAAATGTACTGATTGAGCCAATATGAGACTTGTTCTCTGCCGAACCCTAAACTTTTGATTTCAAAGGAAAAGAGTTGACACAAAAGGGTAAAAACAACCTTCTGGTATTTCCCACAAGTGGATCTGAAGCTTTCAAATTAGAAAAGACATTTTTTAACATATTGTGAGATCATTCACATATTGTACAATCTACCTAAAGTGTACAAATCAATGTTTGTTTGGTTTTGCTTTTGTTTGTGATTGGTTTTAGAGACAGGGTTTCTCTGTGTAGCCTTGGCTGTCCCAGATTCGATTTGTAGACCAGCCTGGCCTCAAACCCACAGAGATCCACCTGCCTCTGCCCCCCTCACCCCCAGAGTGCTGGAATTTCAGGCATGTGCCACCATGCCCAACTAAATCAATGGATTTTCTATACCCACAGTCATAAAATTTATTGTGCTTAGATCTTGCAGCATTTCCTCACCCTCAAAGAAACCCTTTACCATTAGACACTCTACCCCAATGGCTTTCAACCAGTGGGTCATGACCACTTTGGGAGTCAAACAGCCCTTTCACTGGGTCACATTCAGATATTTACATTATAATTTATAATAGCAAAATTATAAAGTAGCAATGAGAATAACTTTATGGTTGGGGTCACCACAACCCCCAAAAGAGTCACAGCATTAGGAAGGTTGAAAACCAGTGCTCTACCCAAACCCAGCAGCCAGGACACATCTGCTTTGTCTGTCAGGCTCCCTCTTCTGGAGAGTTTATATAAATACACACATACATCTGTGGTCAATTGACAGAGGCCTAATAGTTAAGAATCATCCAGGGACTGAAGAGATGGCTCCTCTTCCAGAAGACCTGGGTTTGATTCCCAGCACCAACATGGTACCTCACAGCTGTCTATAAGTCCAGTTCCAGGGGATCTGACACCCTCATGGGCGAAGCTCCTATATACATAAATAAAAATATGTAAATAATTGAAAAAGGAAAAAAGAACCATCCAGGGTATAGCATGGGTTCTGACCCTTTTATATGAATGCCATAGACTGCATTTTGTTCATCTTTTCATTAGGTAGGCTGTTCCCACTCTCAGCTATTATAAATAATGACTCTATATACATGGACAGATTTTTTTTTTTTTACGAAGTTTCATTTCTCTTGGGTGTACACTACAGAGTGGCATTCCTGTGTCCTGTGCTGTTTCTCCCCCTCCCCCCTTTATGAGTACTCATCCTAGTGCCTTTTTTTTTTTTTTTTTTAATATTAAGGTGTTTTTAGCAGATAGTATTTAAAGGTAAAATTTGGGGTTATAGGGCTAAGGAGATGGCTTATTTGGCAAAGTGCCTGCAATACAAGCCTGAGGCCCCAAGTTCAGACTTGCAGCCAGCATGTAAAGACCAAGTGTAGTAGCAGGAAGCTGTGATCCCATCACTGGAGTGGTTACAGGCCCCTGGAGGACTTGGCAGCGAGCCTACCTCAATCTCAGCTTTAGTTTTACTAAGAACCAGAGCTGAGGAAAAGGCTTCTGGGTACACACACTTGGTGTGCAAGCATGAAGACCCGAGTCTTGAGTTTCCAGCACCTACATCAAAAGCTGGTATGGTCATAAACATGCCTGTAATCCTGGCTTTGGGGCCAACACAGGCAGATTCTGGGAGCTTGCTGGCAAGCTGTTCTAGCCAAAACAGTAAGCTTTCCAATTCCGTAAAAGACTGCTCTGGGTTTTTTGTTTGTTTTTTTTCAAGACAGGGTTTCTCTGTGCAGCCTTGGCTGTCCTGGACTTGCTTTGTAAACCAGGCTGGCCTCAAACTCAAGAGATCCGCCTGCCTCTACTTCTGCTTCCCTGAGTGCTGGAATTACAGGCATGCGCCACCATGACTGGCTGCCTTTGTTTTGTTTTGTTTTATTTTTAAAGATTTATTCTCTGTGTAAAGGGTTCTTTGCTTGCATATATTTAGATACATGTTTGTGTCTGTGGGAGCCCGAAGACATTGACTCCTCTGGAACTGGAGTTAGAGATGGTTGTGAGCCATCATGCAGGAGGAGGGCCCAAACCCAGGTCTGGAAAGGTGGAGCGGTAGTTGAAAGCACTGGCTGCTCCTACAGAGGCCTCCTGTTTGATTCCCACGCACCCACTGTGGCTCAAATTGGTTGCTCTGTTCCAGGGAATCCAATGCCCTCTTCTGACATCTGCGATCACCTGGCACACATGTGGGGTGCATACACATGTGGAAGCAAATACACACACAAAATAGTTCAGAGTACGATTTAGCCTAGAGGCTAACACCTTAGCCCTAAATTTCCAGTTTCATCTGGCCTAAAGGATGCTTGTCCACTTAGACCATGATGACCACGCCCAGAGCTAAGAACATTTGGTGGAACACAGGTCTGTGGGATAGCATACTAGACCACCGTCTGGCCTAGGCTCTTCCATCAGAATATTATCTTGAAACCACCACCCTGAAAGGTGAGCATATGGTCCCCTCTGCAGACAGTGGCTCTGCGTTCCTCCTCTCCTCTATAAGCAACTGTTAGCTTGTCCTAAGGAGCTGTTTAAGCAGGTCAAGGTGAGGCTAGTTTCTAGCGCCACCTGTTGCTTCCTGATTGAGGTGTTGGGGTCTGTGTAGCACCAATTACATTTCCAGGCTAATTTTTTGGTTTTTTTTTTTTTAATTTTTATTAATTTATTCATATTACATCTCAATTGTTAGCCCATCCCTTGTATCCTCCCATTCCCCCCCTACTCCCTTCCTCTATGTCTGTGACTGAGGGGGACCTCCTCCCCCTGTATATGCTCATACGGTATCGAGTCTCTTCTTGGTGACCTATTATCCTTCCTCTGAGTGCCACCAGGCCTCCCCATCCAAGGGACATGGTCCAATATGGGGCACCAGAGTTTGTGTGAAAGTCAGATCTCCTTCTCCACTTAACGGTGGAGAGTGTCCTGTCCCTCGGCTAGACTGGGTAGGGGTTCGAAGTTTACTGCCTATATTTTCCTTGGCTGGTGCCATAGTTTGAGGAGGACCCCAGGGCCCAGACCTGCCGGTAGTTTTCCAGGACCCTCTGGATCCTTCTATTTCCTCATTCTCCCAGGCTTCTCACACCTAAAGTCTCAATGGGATGTCCTCCCCTCTGACCCACTTTCCTGGTAGGTAAAGTTTTTCATGGGGTCGTACCCTTTGGACTAGTGTCTCAATATAAGTGAGTATATACCATTTGACTCTTTTTGCTTCTGGGTGAACTCACTCATAATTTCTAGTTCAATCCATTTGTCCACAAATTTCGGAAATTTCTTGTTTTTAATAGCTGAGTAGTATTCCATAGTGTAAATATACCACAGTTTCTTTATCCATTCTTCTACTGAGGGACACATAGGCTGTTCCCATGTTCTGGCTATTATGAATAAGGCAGCTATGAACATGGTTGAGCATATGTCCCTGTTGTGTGGTAGTGCATATTCTGGGTATATTCCAAGGAGTGGAATAGCTAGGTCTTGAGGAAGCCCTATTCCCAGTTTTCTGAGATAACACCAGATAGATTTCCAAAGTGCTTGTACTAGTTTGCATTCCCACCAGCAATGAAGGAGTGTTCCTCTCTCTCCACATCCTCGCCAGCATGTGGTGTCAGTTGAGTTATTGATCTTAGCCATTCTGATGGGTGTAAGATGGAATCTCAGTGTCGTTTTGATTTGCATTTCTCTGATGACTAAGGAGGTGGAGCATTTCTTTGTTTCTCCTCCATTTGATATTCCTCTGTTGAGAATTCTCTGTTAAGTTCCAAGCCCCATTTTGCAATTGGGTTGTTTGGTTTTGTGGTGTTTAATTTCTTGAGTTCTTTATATATTTTGGATATTAAACCTTTGTCAGATGAAGGGTTGAAGATCTTTTCCTAGTCTGTAGGCTGTCGCTTTGTTCTCTTGACAGTGTCACCTGCCTCACAGAAGCTTCTCAGCCTCATGAGGTCCCATTTATTA
The DNA here is from genome assembly GCF_964271855.1 of Acomys minous. NCBI lineage: Eukaryota > Metazoa > Chordata > Mammalia > Rodentia > Muridae > Acomys > Acomys minous. Next base: position 115,558,961 of record NC_140489.1, read on the forward strand.
ATTGTTGATGTTAAGGCCTGGGCCTATGTGTTCCAAACTCTTCCCCACTTTTTCCTCTAACTGGGTTAATGTCTCTGGTTTTAGGTTGAGGTCTTTAATCCACTTGGACTTGAGTTTTGTGCAGGGTGACAAATATGGGTCCAGTTGCATTTTTTTACACATAGACCTCCAGTTAGACCAGCACCATTTGTTGAAGATGCTGTCGTTTTTCCATTGAATGGATTTGGCTTCTTTGTCAAAAATCAAGTGGCCATATGTGTGTGGATTCATCTCTGGGTCTTCAGTTCGATTCCATTGATCCACTAGCCTATTGCTTTGCCAGTACCATGCTGTTTTAATTACTGTTGCTCTATAGTACACCTTGAGATCAGGTATAGCAATTCCTCCAGAGGATCTTTTATTGTATAGGATTGTTTTTGCTATTCTGGGCTTTTTGTTTCTACATATGAAGTTGAGAATTGTTCTTTTGTAGGTATTCTGATAGGGATTGCATTGAATCTGTAAATTGCTTTTGATAAGATGGCCATTTTTACTATGTTAATTCTCCCGATCCACGAACAAGGTAGATCCCACCATCTTCTGATGTCATTTTCAATCTCTTTCTTCAGAGATTTAAAGTTTTTTTCAAATAAGTCCTTCACTTGCTTGGTTAGGGTTATTCCTAGATATTTTATATTGCTTGTGGCTATTGTGAAGGGAGTAATTTTCCTAATTTCTTCCTCTGCCTGTTTGTCATTTGTATATAGGAAAGCTACTGACTTTTTTGAATTTATTTTGTATCCTGCCAATTTGCTGAAGGTGTTTATCAGCTGTAGGAGTTCTCTGGTGGAATTTTGGGGGTCACTTATGTACACTATCATATCATCTGCAAATAGGGATAATTTGACTTCTTCCTTTCCTATTTGGATCCCCTTGATCTCCTTTTGTAGTCTTATTGCTCTGGCTAGAACTTCAAGAACTATACTGAAGAGATATGGGGAAAGTGGGCAGTCCAGGCTAATTTTGTATACCTCTGTTTCTCCAGGTGTGTGGCCAGAAGGGTCTGATGGGACAGACATCAACGCACTGGTGCGATCCCACAACAGGAGGGTGATAGCTGTGGCCGATGATTTCTGTAAAGTTCATCTGTTCCAGTATCCCTGCTCCAAAGCAAAGGTTAGCTTAGCTCAGTGGACACCAGGGCCACCATCCCTTCTGCTTGGGGCTATCTGTAGGTTATCAGCTTTCAAGAACATGCTGCGCAGCCTTGCTCAGTTTTCCCTTTGTCACACTATAGGATGGGTGATTCTTAGTGTCCTGTTCCTTTCTTTCTGAAACAGGGTCTTTTGGCCTTGAATTCACAGCATCCCTCCTGCCTTTGACTCCCAGGTTCTGCCATTACAGGAGTGCACTACCATCCCAGGCTCCCGGTCCTTTTTCATAAAGAGAGAATAAAAGGAAAACGGTGCCTGTTTTAGTCCTCAGATCTGATGCCTTGTGGCTGTGATGTAAATGAAGCTGTTTTCATAGCTGATGTAATCTCCACTGCTCTAAGCAGGCATGGAAGAGGGAGTTAATTTTCCCGTCTGATTTATTTTATAGGCACCCAGTCACAAATACAGTGCCCACAGCAGCCATGTGACCAACGTCAGTTTTACTCATAACGACAGTCACCTAATTTCAACTGGTGGGAAAGATATGAGCATCATTCAGTGGAAGCTTGTGGAAAAGCTATCGTTGCCTCAAAATGAGGTCATAACAGACACCAGTTTAGCCAGAGTCCCTGCCTCTTCCACTGAAAATGCCAGGCAGTCTACCCCTCCTCCACTGCCTGCTTCCCAACCTTCAACTGAGATGGCGGAAGAAGAAAGCAGAGTAAGCAGTTCCCCCACGCTAGCGGAGAACAGCCTGGGGCAGACTGCAGAGCCCAGCGAGGAGCAGAGTGAGGCGGGCAGCGAAGACCTTGGCGTGGTGATTGACGAAGAGCCCGCCAGTGAACTCGGTGAGAAGCAGACAGCAGACGGCCTGCCTGGAGATGAGCAAGGCGCAACCCCCGTGTGCTGAAGCCCAGGTTCCAGTGCTCCCTCACTGCCGGGCGAGATGGGGAAGCCCTGGGGGTGGAGATTTGTTTCCCACGTGATTGGATGTTCTTCAGCAGTCTGACCTGCCATCTGTGAGCTGGAGCAAACCAAAACATTGTTTGGTAGATGCTGAAACATTAACCAAACTTAAAAAGCAGGAGCAGACTGACGGGAGTGTGTCCAAGAAATCACCATGTGTGGTATGAATACTGGAAACAAAACTGCACTTGTACCCATCAAAATAACCCGTTATCTGAACGCGATTTCCTCAGAGCAGCTGGAGGCATCGCAGACACCATCATCATCCACTGGCTCAGACTCCCATTTTCTTCCTGATGCAGAAATCAGGAAAAAGTGCTCTTCTTGTGATACTGTCCCACTCAGATAGATGTCTAACGGGAGCTTTTTAATTAAGGAAAACTTCAGTATTGCCAAGTGCACTGGTGTTGCCTTTTCATGTAATACTGCATTTTCTTACACTACCCGGAGACATCCAGGTGTGCTGTGTCGGCCACTCTCCAGGTGCTGCCTTGTCTAAGTTATAACGAGGAACAGTCCTCAGTCTTCTGTACAAATGACTATCCCAGAAGCAAGCCTTGGTTTGTTGAAGAGCTTTTAATGTATATTAAACCATGATTCTGAGAGATGGTCGATTCTCCAAGGAGTCCTTTACTGGCCTAAACGTTCTCTAATGTTGGGCATTCAAAGGAACGGAAGAAAAGAAAAACCGCATGCCTTTAAAAGACAAACTGTCGTGATGACCTGCTAACTGTGCTAGCCTTCCCACTGTCTGTGCCCTCAGTAGAAGTATAAACACAGTAGGTAAATGGTTGAATTGGTGCTTGAAATTCATTGGTCTAGTTGTAACTTTTATACAAAGCAATCCACAGAGGGCAAAGATGTCTTTCTTACAGAAGTGTGACAGTCGCAGCAGTGCTTATAGGTTGCGCCTTTGCAGATGTGCTGTCGGGGCGTTACCCCCCTCCTGTGAGCCTTGCACCTGTGTGGCTAGCTTTGGTTTGGGCAGTGCCTGTGTTGGTGTACATGGGTAAGTTGGGCTTTTCCAAGTTTTGTCGGTTAACTATTTTTCTTAAGTTGTGTTTCTTACTTAAATTACTGATAAGTGTGCATTTCCTATGTTTGTTTATACTTTGATTACAAAAACTGTTTATTTTTTTTACCTTGCTACATTGTTTTCATACTTTTTTGTTGAATTATTTTTAGAAACTTTTAAGTTCAGAAGTCTTAAGTATGCAAACGTTTACGTGACTGTGCCATTCCAAAGTGCATCAGAACTGTCATTCCCTTCTAAAATCTTCTCAGGAGTAACACATATCAGGTATTTCATCATCGCTTGGAAATATGACAGCTCCGGTGAACTCCAAAGGACATTTAGGACACTCATGTTCACATGCTGTATGGAAGGGTGTGTGTGGAGGGGCAGGTGGAGAGCTGTGCGTCTCTAAATAAGATGCACACATCAGAACGTTCACAGTGTAATAAGTCTCTTGTGTCCAGGTGTATGTCCGTGTATATCTCTCTCCTTTTGTTTACAACTTTTTTTTTTTTTAATCAAGGGGGAAAAAAAAACTCACCTCAAAGTAGCTCTCTTCCAAAGAGGAGATTCCAAGCCACCTGACCTTTTCAGTTCATTCTGTACCCAGTTGTCAGAGAACTCAGCTTCAGGCATCTCTGCCCAGCAGCTAGCAGTGGAGAGGAAACCAAGTCCTTACAAAGAAGGATCCTAGGAGATGAGCAAGCAGGTCAAGGAGAAGAAAGTGCACTTCTTTCCGTGCCTGGAGGACACAGCTCTCTACAAGCAGGGGCTGTGTCTGTCATCTTTGGGGTTGCCGTACAGTGAGATTTGTAATCATGATACTCTTGGGTGGTCGTTTCCAAAGACACTACTAACGCGCAGAGAGCAGTCAGCTCTAGGCTGGCAACTACTGTTTCATGGCAGTCAGATCTGTGATAATGGTTGGAAGGATGTGGGATTATGAAATTGTAAATGTTTTTTAGAAAAACTTGTGAATGAAAATGAACCCAAGTGTTTCATGTGAAGATGAGCCATTTCTATCATGCATTCCGATGTCATGGCAGAAAAATTTGAAGATTAAAAATTAAGATAATCAAAACATTAACTGTTTACTACCTTGTGGGTTCTTTCTTCCACCCTTTCAACCCCCTAACACTAGATAAGAGAAAAAAGCATAGCAAGGAAAGGAAAGCGATCCCTGAGTACAGCCAGGGGTTGGGCAGGGCGATGTTATCATTAGACTACCTCCTGCTGATTAGGGGCGTCAGGTTCCTCGGGGCGAGCTGAATGTTCCGAGTCTGGATATCCAGTGTATTCTTGTCTCTTTGCAAACCATGACCAACAACAGCAGCCAACGTTGGGTACTGGAGAGATGGTTAAGAGCACTGTCTGCTCTTCCAGGGGTCCTGAGTTAATTCCCAGCAACCAATTGAGCACTTGGGAGGCAGAGGCAGGCAGATCCCTGTGAGTTCAAGGACAGCCTGGTCTGCAGAGTGAGTCCAGGACAGGCTGCATAGGGAAACCCTGTCTTGAAAAAACAAAAACAGACAACATCCCAGCCTATCTCTGAGGGCCCCAACATTTATATGCCATCTGGAAAATCCCCAGAATTCCAAACATCACACAATCACAGAAACTATCTGCAGCTGGCAAAACCACACCCCTGCCAGAGCCTGAGGCAAATCATAGTCAGCTGCTCAAAGCCGCCCTATATCTGCACACTAGGGGTTAAAACAAAAATGTAAGAATTTTTTAAAGGAATCAAAATTCTCATAACAGTTTCCTTTGCCTTTTTGTGTTTATGAAGACAGTCTTGCTGTGCATCCCAGGCTGCCCTTAAACTTGTGGCAGTCCTCTTGCCTCGGCCGGGAAAATTAACAGAGGCGTGCTCCACCATGCTCAGTTATTTTGCTGTTTCATGTTTCTAAAGTTGGTTTACTCTGGTGCTTAAACTATCCAGATACCAGAAGGTATAGCAACAGGCTAACTGCTGTTGTGGACAAACTCCTGGTAGCAAGAGACTTCATGCCACTAGAGGGAGTTACTTCTGACAGGTGCCCCAGGTTAATAGGAAATAGTGCAGCTTCCCTGTTCTATAGCTGTGTTCTCGCTAATGCTTACCACCCGTTCGTCCTATTGGTCCTAGTTACCCGCCTGACCTAGCTGCCTTCTGGCTTGAGTCTTTTGAAGGCCTTGTACTCAATGCCAGGCATCCCCCCATTGCTCCCCTGTGGCTTAGCAGTGGCATACCACAAGTTGACCATGGCATTTATAATCATGGAAATGAGGGCGTTTCGTGACTGCAACTTTGATGACTGCACATTCACAGCCGTTCACAGAGACTCAGCCACAAGAGGTTTCTGCATAAGATTTTTTTTTTAAATCATGTGTGGTGGCACATCCCAGAACTGGAGAAGCAGAGGTAGTCCCAGTCAGTCCCTGTGAGTTCAAGGCCAGCCAGGGCTACATTAGTGAGACCCTGCCTCAAAAAAGGGGGAAAATTTCACTGAAACATCAAAAATGGCTAAAAGAGATTATTTTTAGAAAATCTAGAAAAGACACTAGAAGGGAAATCAATTGGGACACTGGCTTTGTTAAGGCAGCATGCTTACTGGAGCCGCCCCAGCTTTGGCCACAGTGGAGGGATACTGCTGGGTTGGTGTGTGTATATGGTTGGTTTGTTTTGCTTTTGGACAGTGTCATGGAGCCTGGACTGGCCTTGGCATTGTCTATCACAGTCTCCCGAGTGCTAGGATTCAGCATGCACCACCATACCCAGCTCAAAGCAAATATAGATGGACTAAGGAAAAGCTGAGAACAGATGTGTGATGCACTGCCGAAAACTGCTGTTATGGGAGGAAGCCCTGCTGCAGGCCAAGCATCAGACAGACAGACAGACACACACACACACCAGCTTCTGCTGAAAGCCAAGCATGAGACATACATGCCCCGCTGCAGGCCGAGCATAACACACATACACACGCATGCACACATGCAGTTCCCATAGAGTCTTAGCTGAGGAGTCAAGGCAGGAAGGCTGAATAACCAGCCCAGACCCACTTAGTAAGGGTCATACCAGGACTGCATGCTACAGGCTCAGGGACTCAGAAAGACTACACAGGGACAAGCAGGCTCTAACCAGGAGGGCCGGGCTCTGAAGGAAGTGAGAGAAACCAAGGAGGGGGAGTCCATGGCACACAGACATAAATGCTCTGCAGAAGTTGTGTCCAGCATTGCCCCAAACTCATGCCTAAGAGCCATGGGATCTTTTCCAAGAACAAGCTGCAGCCCTTCCTGCCAGGGCAGCACTGAGCTGCCAGGTTCACCCTCCACAGGACCCCTCAGGTTCTGTTGTAGCCTCACCCATCAGTCCCCATAGCCTTCAGAGTCTCAGCCAGAGGACCCTAGAAAGAGGCAAATAGTCCCAAGACAACAGAGTACGGTGTCTTTAGTGTCCCTTCATGAGCCACAGCCTTCAGACTGACTTACTGAACTTGTGGTGTAAAGTTTACAAGAGACTAGCAGAAACACTTGGTTCTCTCAATGCCCTCTTCAAAATAATTAAATGCACAAAGAAATGGTCTGGAACAGGCTCGAGTGTTGACTGCAGCATGAGAGTGCCATAGAAGCTTGTGGCAATTGGCTGGTGTCAGCGAGCATCATAAATCCATTAGCCCTTGCAGCAGTCCCCTATTCTGTTGTCACCATTTGATAAACAAGGAATAGAGGAGCTCAGAAACTTACACAGATGGCCAGTGGCCACAATTTGAAGGCTCTGTCCATGCAGCCAGCCCCTATGCTCCTACCTCCAGGTTATAAAATGGGTCATTGCTCCTGAGACACTAGGATGAGTTAGCCAGATAGTGACAGAGGGCCCTGTGAGAGGGCAGAGGAGTGATGGCTGGGCTGTGGTGCTGCACACCTTTAATCCAGCACTTGGGAGGCAGAGGCAGGGGGACTTCTGAGTTTCCGGCCTTGTCTACAAAGTAAGTTCCAGGACATCCAGGGCTACACAGAGAAACCCTGTCTCCAAAAACAAAAGGGTGGCAGTGGGGTGGCTCCTTGGTGACTCTGGAATCTGTATCTTGAGAGATGGTGGCTGCTTAAAATTTACTGCATGTAGATTACAGGGCCTCTAGGCCCAGAACTGGTGAAAGGAATTAAGCTGGGTAATTTCTGTGAATTGTAACCATCAGCTTCCTGTTAATGTGCAGGTATGTAAGGCTTCACCACTTCACATATGAGGAAAGGGGTCACAGGAGTCCACGCTTTAAGCTGCATGTGAATATCATTTCAAAATGAACTTAAGACATAATAAATACATGGGAACTTCTCCTTTTTGTATCTTTGAAAAGAACACGTAACCTTGCTGGGGCTGACTTACAACAAAACCCTGGAGACAGTGTCCAAAGTAGACCAGGTTGTCTTCAAAGTTGCTATATAGTTGAAAATAGTATAAAGATCCTCCTGCCTCTACCTCCTAAGTGCTGAGCTCAGAGGCATGCACCCACCATGCCTGTCTTACACAGTGTTGGAGTAAAACCAGGTGTTATATATGCTAGGCAAGCTTTCTACCACCTGGCTGAACTACGCTGGCAGCAAAACCCCTGTGCCACCTCTGACCTTGTGCGCTTCAGTGCTCTACCCACCAGATGAGCTGGGGAAACTGGGTGGCTTCTGTAGCTTTCCTGGCTGGCTCTGGCATCACCGGTGTCTGGATGACCTTGCTGTGGTATGATCACAAAGGGACCTGGGAATAAACTTCTGAGGTGTGACACTGGCAGGGAGTTGTCACAGGTAGCAGACTAGGCCCTCTGAGCTTATCTGGTCTATTCGAGTTGGTACAAGTTAACTTGCTTGGGGCCAGAAGTATTTGAAGGTTCGGCTTCTCTACATTTTGTTTTGTTTTGTTTTGTTTTGTTTCTTTTTTTTTTCTTGTCTGCATATACATTCATATACATAATGAGATATCAATGGGTGAGACTCAACATAAAATCCATGTATAGGTTTCAAATACATCTATACACACAGCCGAAAGATAAGTTTTACATATTAAGTGCCTCTGTACCCTAAGTATGTCTCGTGAGGTCAGGCATGGAATCTTCCCCTAATGGCATCATCTTGCTATTCAAAAAGTTGTACATTTTGGGACAGTTCAGATTTTCCCTATCTGTAGCAGTTCCTTCCTGCGGCAAATAGGACAGGCCTTTGCTGGGCCCCACTGGTGGGACACACCGTCCTCTCTTCCACGAACCTGTTTTCTCCAAGAGGCACTGGGCCTTCTCGTTCTTAGGACAGCCTCCTGAAGCTACCGCAGCCCAGCTTTCCTGAGTACCCGGCCAAGCCATCTTCTTTTGTTCAGCGGGAAGCGGGAAGGCTGAGCTGCCTCATGAGGCTACTGAGGCACAGGAAAGAGACTCTCCTGAGTCAAAGTCCTGAGTGCTTTGTAGCCAAAATCCATTTTCATGCGGCTGACTGTTTGCTGCCCCCATGCATCTCATCACCAGAATCATTAGCAAAAATGTCGGCTGGGCCTTGACATTTCCACTAAATAGATGAATCAATTCTAAACAGAGCCCAGAATCCCCTCGGTAGGAGAAGTCACACAATCCCAGAGCCCTCCACCACACCCCCAGTAGCCAGCCCTCTGTTGAGGGAAAGGGGGACAGATGAGAAGGCTAACAGGAAAACCTAACCACAATGCCACCATGGCCCCCATCCCATAATGTCAGCTTGCCTAGTGACACTGCTGTCCGTAGAAATCACTGTGGTGGTCACAGAAGGAAGAAAACACCTAGATGTCCATCAGTAAGTGATGTACAAGCCTGCTGGCCATAGTGAAAAGGACCTAGTCCTGGCTGCAGTAATCCAGTTGGCTTCTGTAAAAGTATTATTGCCTGTGGTGAGTGGAAGTGAGTTGAGTGCTGTCTGCCTGTGCTGCCCCAGCTTCTGACACACAAGAAAGGGGAGAGAAAGAGTTTGGGGGCTCTGCCCCCATCTGCTCAGACAGTGCCAGGCCCCTGCGGGCAAGAATGAATGACATTAGCCATCTTGACTCATGGCACAGGAAAGCCTGTCGCCTTCAGAGCCCAGCAGTATCTGTTCTGGAAGGCACAAACAACAGGATGGGTTGTTAGGCACGCCAGGAGAGCCTGCAGGTGGCTGTGGTCATAAAGTCAACAAAACCAAAACACGTTAAGATACAAGAGTCTTCTTTCTTTATTAAATTGTAGTAGTCAATTGCATTTTTTTTTTCATTAAACATTAACAAGTTTAAACAGCGGGATTTGTCTAAGGGGCCCTCAGGAAGCCAGATACAAAACGCAGGAGAGTTCACGGATACACCCTGACCCTGAGGATCTCAGCCACTGCTTCTCCCTCCTTCCATGTTCTCAGTGTCAGTCTCTGCCACTGACTGCATGGAAGGCAGGGTGGCCTCCAGTGCCCCAGTGGTCCCCAGACCTCACCTCAGTACCAGCCCGGCCTCCTCAAGCCTCTTTCAGTCTGCCTTCTATCTGTGGCACCATAGGCTCAGCACTAGAATTGGTGACTGTCCCCAACACACATTTGCTGCCTGCCAACCAGAGCAATGTTGACCTTCCTTGGCTGCTGAGATTCTGACAGTCCTGTTAACCTCCTCACCGGGCCACCAGCAGGTTCCAGAACAGACCTGAACCTGACTCCCACCCTCGGGTGCAGATCTTTTCTTCCCTCCCCAGCACCGCTTGCCCAAAATGCTGATGCTCTTCTGAGTCGGCCATAGACAATTTAAAACAGTGCCACCTCTTGCCTTCTTAGGCCTGGGCCCCACCTCTGTCTGGCGAGCTGGAGGATCACCAGGCTGGGCTCGCCATGAGCTCTGGGGGCAGAGAAAAGGTCCTCATTCGTTCTCCAGCACCCCACAACAAAATCAGTGCCAGGACCATGGTATGTGCCTTAAAGGGCATTGGCTATGGAGACGGAAAAAGTCCCTCAGCAGAGGAGTTGGGGCGCCTATCTCCAAGTAACCCCAGATTTGCTAATGGAAGACCTGCAAAAAAGGACAAATAAGGGGCCTCACGACGAAGCACAGAATGAAATGTGGAGAATGAAAATTTATCTCAGGGAGCTAGAGAATCGAGGAAGAGAAAGTCCAGCAAGGTTTCATGACCCAGCATCCGGGTCAGTCAGCTGAACCCAAGCTGCTGAGAGTGAAGACAGAGGCAGGACTGAATTGTCCAATGGATGTAGGCTGCCTGCCCTGCTCTGGTTACCAACTACGCTGAGGTTCCTCTGTGCCTAAAGCACTAGAAAGAGGGGAGGAAAAACAAAAACAAAAACAAAAACACTAGCAAGATAGCTCAGGTGGAAGAAACTATCTGCCCCCAAGCCTAATGACCTGATCCATTCCCAAGGTCATATGGTAGACGTAAGGGACTCCAGAAAGTTACTGTTTGTTCTCCACTCTGTGGGGTGTTCTCCACCCCACCCCCCCCACCCCCCCACAAACAGTAATTCCTTTTAAAAGCCAGAAAATGTCCTTACCATATAGCTGCCTTCCTGAGACGCATGGGTAACAGGACTTAGAATCTCAACAGCTAAGGAGGACCCATGTTGCCGTGGGCCTGTGAGCTCTGGGGCCATGCCTTGGCATAGGCGGTCTACTTGTTATAACTCGTCATGTCCATAATCAACTGGAAAGAGACAGAAATGAAGTCTGCTTGGTAACCAGGAGTCCCGGAGCAGGTACATGAGGCTTGGCCCATGTCTTCTGTGATGGTCACTAGACAGGATCCTGACTCCATTACCCCCAAACCCCACAAACCGGGTCCCCAGCACCCAAGAGTGAACAGTGAGCAGGGCCCGGCCTCAGAAGACACAGCATACTCCCCATCTTCTCTCACAGGGCTCCCCAGGATACCACAAAAGCTTGCCTGGGCTCCCTCTTGGTGGTTGGTCTGAGGCCCAGTTCTCCCCAATGCTCCACGAAAAGTACCAAGGAAGGGAGCCGCAGGCACCTGGGCATGTCCAACATTAGAAAACCATTTCCCAAGGACCACTTCAAGAACGAGACGGCACCACCACCACCTATAAACAAAGGCTGCTCTGTGTGACTCTGCCTTAATTAGAATGACAACTCATTGCGAGCAATTTAACAGTGGTTCACGAAAGGCTAATGAGATTCATGCGTTGGAAGTGTTGAGCACAACACAGACTTAACCAGGAAACACAAATCTAACCTTTATTCTCCTTAATTATTCGGTCAGAATCATTTCCTTGGAGCTGGTTTAGTCTCAAGATGGTTCTAATTAAACACCAGTGAACTTTGAAATCAACAGCAACTCACTCAGCTGCAACTCAATTTTCAAATTAGTCTGCTGTGTAACCTGGAGGGTTGGTGGCCTGGGTGGGGGGGAAGGGCGGTGGCTTGCGGGGGGGCGGGGGGGGAGGACGAGCTCAGAACCACTCTGGGGCTGTTTGGCTTCAGCCTCCAGTGGGCAAAGCTCTTCCTAGCACCATCACAGAGAGAGAGGCTGGGCTCAGCTGTGCCATCAGGCTGCTCTGACACAGCCAGAGACCTGAAGGGGCCCCTGAACCGACAGCCCGGCAGCCCCGCACCCCGCTTTCTATTGACTCCCACACATTCCTATTCAAGTTCATAAGCCCCTTCCTCTTCCTTTCTCCCTTCCCCTGCCCCCTCCTTCATCTCTTCTGCCCCCTCTCATTCTTTCCCCCCCCCTCCCCATCTCCCTCTCAGCCCTCCCTCCCTTTTCATCTCAAAGCTTGGTTAGCGTTGCCCACTGACGGGAAGCAAGGCTACCATTTCCCATGACCTGAGGCAGCTTCAGCTGCATTCCATCCAGAGATTCCAATCTGGCAAGTACATGTTGGGCTGTGTGGAAGGCCTGTGCTTTGGCCCAGCAGCAAAGCCATGTGATCACGACAAATATCAGTGACCACAGAAAAGGTTGGGACAAGGGAAGGAGGCATGGTGTCCTGGTCGGGCTGTTCAGAACACGAGGAAAACAGTTATCTAAGGAATGCCACCCCTAGACACCCTGCAGGGCCCCTGTTGCCCATTAGCGCTCTGTAGCAGCCCCCTTGGAAATCCTGTAATGGACTTCGGAAGAGTCTGAGCAGCACACAGCCTGAGGCAACACCACCTCTGAACCACGCGGAGGCCAGGATTCCCGGCACAGGCAAGGCAGTGACAGCAGCCAGTGGCAGAAAAGACTACACTCCATCCTGTCCCTTCCTAACCCAGGGGGGATCCTGAGACGGCATGTATTTCCCCCAAACGCGCAAGCCCGAGCGCCCTCCCTACCCCCACCCCCACCGCTGTCAGCCAGGTTCTCCCCAACACACACACACACACACACACACACACACACACACACACACACACACGAGCCTGCTGTAAGCAACCCCCCACAGGCATTTGATGCACGGCACCTGCACTAGAAACAACCCCATGCACGACCCCACGCAGGGTGGGTTCTGACCACGCATCCTCAGAGTCCTGCAGCTGAAACCAGCCTCACAGTCAAAGGCATTTACTCCCATTCTCTTGCTTACCCAAGGCAAGGCTGTCAATCTGGTTCACTTTTGAGGGTCAAGTGTTTTCTGGTTCCGAGGAGCAGGCGAGAAGCTAGGGTGGTCCAGTGAGCAAGGGTCCGGTGAGCCTGACAGAGGGCACACCACGGACAGGTCAGGCCAGGCAGCGAAGGACGTGTGTAGTGGTCTTTGCTACTTTGTAGGTTCTTATTTTTCTCACCCTTTATCCTCCTCGGTTTCACCCCCTAAGGAGGAGGCGGGGGGGGGGGGGGGAGCGGAAATCCCTGAATCTAATTTCTTTCTTTGAGCACTTCAACTACTAAGCAGCCACAACCAACTCCGCCTCTCAGGCCCCCTAACATTTATATACCGTCTGAAAAGTTCCCAGAATTCCAAACGTCACACCATCAGCAGCAACTAGCTGCACCACTCCTCTGCTAGAGCACGAGGCAAATCACAGTCAGCTGCTACGGTCAGTCCGTACACCCCGCCCCTGCCCCCCCACCACATCGCCATACCCGGGATTAAAACAAAAACACATTTTTATAATGTGTCTGCGTTTTTAAAGAATCCAAAGCTCCAGAATTGTCACTACAGACTTGTCTTTCTTTTGTTGAATACAACAGTATCATGATCCCCTCCAGCCGGGTTCCTGAAACAACTCTACTGTGGGAAAGGTAATAGGAGCTGAAGGACTCAAAATTATTTCCTTCACTGTGTCAAGCAAAACAAGCCAGTCTCAGGAAGACAAATTTAAAATTCTATACGTGTGGGTATTTGTAGGCGTGTGTTTGTAGGTTGTGAAAACCAGAAAGGGAATCACAAGAGGGGAAGAAAAGAGCTTAAGGGAGGCGAGAAACAGGGTGATGACAAAGCAGAGGAGGGCTCAGCAGCCAACAGCACTGGATTCAGTCCCCTGCACCCACACCGAGGCTCACACTATCTGTAACAGCAGGTCTAGGGGATCTGACCTGCCTCTTCCAACCTCCTCCAGCACCGGGCTCTCATATAGTGCACATACATACGTGCAGGCAACCACTCATATCCATAAAGTAATACATTTTTTTAAAAAAGATAACAGAAGAGGGAGCTAACTAGAGCAAAGAACCAGCTGAAGTCGAAGGGGAAGGGAAAGGAGGAGGAGGGCAACGACCAAAAGTAAGACAGGCGTAGTGGTTGGGAAGAAAATGGCCACCATAGGCCCAGAGGGAGAGGCACCATTAGGGGGCGTGGCCTTGCTGGAGGAAGTCCGGTGTTGCTAGAGGAAGTGTGTCACTGGGGGCGGGGCTTGAGGTCTCAGAAGCTCGAGCCTGGCCAGTGTGTCGCCTGTCTTTTTTTCTGCTGCCCGCGGATCAAGATGTAGAACTCTCAGCTCCTCCAGCTGCACTCCTGCACATCTGCCTGCATGCCGCTATGCTTCTCACCATGACGATAATGGATATAAGAAAAAACAAACCCCTAGGCTGGAGAGATGGCTCTGTGGATAAGAACATTGTCTATTCTCCCTGAGGTCCTGAGTTCAATTCCCAGCAACTACATAGTGGCTCACGACCATCTATACTGGAATCTAGTGCCCTCTTCTGGCCTGCAGATGCAGATAGAGCACTCATACATAAAATAAATAAAATCTTAAAAAAAAGAAAGAAAGAAAGAAAGAAAGAAAATGAAAAGAAAAGAAAAACCAAACCTCTGAAGTGTAAGGCAGCCCCAGTGAAATGTTTCCTTTATAAGAGTTGCCTTGGTCATGGTCACTATGTCTCTCCACAGCCAATGAAAAATCCTAAGTAAATACCATAAAGAAACCAAGTACTCAGTATATAGAGGCTAATTTAAAAACTTGCTATCCTTGGGGCTGGAGAGATGGCTCAGCGGTTAAGAGCACTGACTGCTCTTCCAGAGGATGCAGGTTCAATTCCCAGCAACCACATGGCAGCTCACAACTGTTGATAACTCCAAGATCTGACACCTTCACACAGACATGCATGCAGGCAAAACACCAATGCATATAAAAGCACATAAATTATTTTTTTTAAATCGTTGCTATCCTTTAAGGGTACCTTGCTTGAACATCCATGGAGTCTTCTCACACCCCGGAATTGGAGTGGGGAAAATACCACTGGAAAGGTGAAGGCTGCACAGAGGAGTCGGTTAGCATCTGACCTAACCACGTGACCTGGAGAGGAAAGGAAACTGACTGTCTAGATCCCTGGTTTTTTGGGGTTTTTCTCTTTTTTGGTTTTTTGAGACAGGGTTTCTCTGTGTACCCTTGGCTATCCTGGACTCACTTTGTAGACCAGGCTGGCCTCGAACTCACAGCAATCCACCTGCCTCTGCCTCCCAAGTGCTGGGATTAAAGGTGTGTGCCACCACGCCCGGCTGTCTAGATCCCTGTTAAAGAGTCTCACCGGATAGCAACGAGAGAAATGTCTCTTGGGGGCTACCAACCAGGCAAGGAGACAAAGCAGCTTAAAGAATGGCTCTGAGCCTATTGTCACAAGCAAGAACTTATCATCTGGGACCTTGGGCTAGCATACCTGTCGACCTGCACTTATGAGTTCGAAAGCTCTGCTGTTCTGGTTGCTTTAATGCTAATTAAAAATTTTCCCTTTCACCACCATGTGGTTGCTGGGAATTGAACTCAGGACCTCTGGAAGAACAGACAGTGCTCTTAACCGCTGAGCCATCTCTCCAGCCCGGGCTGGTATTTTCTATGTGACGTGCCTTACAAAATTCTGGAGCCACCAGATCAGGTAGGGTGAGAGGCCCCGCTGAGAACGGGCGTCATTTTTATAATCCAAGCGGGAAGAATAGGCTGTCCCGGAGACGACCAGACTTCCAACCAGCAGAGTCCCACAGAAAACAAAAGCGGAAACACAACTTACCTCTGTGATGAGAAAATGATTTCAAAACGTTAAAGACACTCAACACCACTAACCACAATAAGATAGTTTAAGCCACAAAGACATTTTATTGTGTATTAGATTGACAAAGATCTAAAAGCTAGATGCTATACTTCACTGGCAAAGAGGATGAGGCACTCTCATGACCTCAACACGCGCCAGCCCCACCTCTCAGCCTGAGACTGCGCTTGCAGAACGTATGCCTCAGATACGCTCAACAGTGCAGCGGACACAAGGCTAGAGAGTGTTACTTGTGAAAGCAAAAAACTTAATGCCCACATGTATTGGCTACTTTTCTGATGCTATGAGAAAATGCCATGACCAAAAGGGAGCCAGGGCAGGAGATGATCCGGCGGCCCCGATCTGCTTACCACTGCTTACCAGCTGCTTCCTCCTGCCTTGTTCAGTCAGCTCTTAACCAGTGTTGATTTCCCATTCAGGGATGGCACCACCCATAGTGGGCTGGACTCTCCCACATCAATCATTAACCAAGGAAATGACCCACAGGCCAATATGATGAAAGCTTTTGTTTTGTTTTCGTTTTTTGTTTTTTTGTTTTCCAAGACAGGGTGTATTTTTTTTTTTTTTATCTTTTTCTTTCTTTCCTTGTTTTTTTTTTTTTTAAGGGGGTTGTTTTTTTCTTTTCTTTTCTTTTCTTTTTTTTTTTTTGGTTTTTCAAGACAGGATTTCCCTGTGTAGCTTTGGCTGTTCTGGATTCACTTTGTAGACCAGGCTGGCCTCGAACTCACAGCGATCCGCCTGCCTCTGCCTCCCCGGGTGCTGGGATTACAGGCATGCGCCACCACACCCTGAGGCATTTTTTTTCAATTGAGGATCTCTCCTCCAAGATGACTCTAATTTGTAAAATTAAAAAAAAAAAAAGCACACCATGAGGAGACTAAACTACTAGGCATTCATAAAATGGGGTGCAGTCAAGACCACTCTTTAAGCTAAAAGTAAGAAAACCCACCCAACATGCACGCAGCCAACACCTAGTGGCAAACCAAGGAAACACAAGGTCAGCATGGAGACCGTTCTCTGTTGGCAAGCACGAAAGCATGGAAAATGCGAACCTGGCCTACAACTGAGTATCAGGATGAATAATGACACAGATGGCTATTAGACAGTGAAAAGGAAATCAGAATGCAATCTTCACATGTTCACTGTCACGGAGGATGTACATTGTCAACAACGGAGCAGGAGGGATGGTATAGAAAAGCACTTTACTTTTAAAAAAGTATGCTTGTGTGGGTTTGTGCGCATGAGCACAGTGCCTGCAGAGGCCAGAAGAGGGCATTCAATCTCCTGGAACTGGAGATATGGGTGCCTGTGAGCCAAATGGATGCTGGGGTGCTGGAATGCTGTGATGCTGAGATGCTGGGGTGCTGAGATGTTGGGGTGCTGGGGTGCTGAGATGCTGAGATGTTGGGATGCTGGGGTGCTGGGATGCTGGGATGCTGGGGTGCTGGGGTGCTGGGATGCTGAGATGCTGGGGTGCTGGGATGCTGGGATGCTGGGATGCTGGGGTGCTGGGGTGCTGGGATGCTGAGATGTTGGGGTGCTAGGATGCTGGGGTGCTGGGATGCTGGGGTGCTGGGATGCTGAGGTGCTGGGGTGCTGGGATGCTGAGGTGCTGGGGTGCTGGGGTGCTGGGATGCTGGGGTGCTGAGGTGCTGGGGTGCTGGGATGCTGGGGTGCTGGGATGCTGGGGTGCTGGGATGCTGGGGTGCTGGGATGCTGGGGTGCTGGGATGCTGAGGTGCTGGGGTGCTGGGATGCTGGGGTGCTGGGATGCTGGGATGCTCGGGTGCTGGGGTGCTGGGATGCTGGGATGCTGGGATGCTCGGGTGCTGGGATGCTAGGATGTCCTCTGCATGAGCAGTAAAACACTCTTAATTACTGAGCCATCTCTTCAGCATCAGAAAGACCAGCTTTTAAAAACTGATGTATTTGAATTTTGTATGTATGAATGTTTTGCCTGAGTTTATGTATGAGCACACACATGCATGCCTGACGTCTGTGGAAGCCAGAAGAGGGCGTCAGATTCCCTGGACTTGGAATTACAGATTATTTGTGAGCAAGCATGTATGGTTTGGGAACCAAACCTGGGTGCTCTGGAAGAGCAGCAGTAAGCATTTTAATGCTGAGCTATCTATCTCTCCATCTTTCTCTCCCCAGAAAGACCACTTTTTAGAACTGCCTTAATAAAGAACAATTAGGTCAAAGTTCACCAGTAAGCACTAGCACTGGGTGTTTGTGCAGCTGAGCAAAGGCTTAAACCATCTCAAACATCCCACAGAGGACTTTCAATCACAAAGGGAGGAGAAATCTGCCCAGTAGCACTGTAAGGAAATGCCAGCTGCGAGTCACCCATAATAGAACAAGTGCCACCTAACAAATAAGACACCCCACCATTTATGAGCAGGAACCATCGGACGAACTCAGGTGGAGAGATATCCTATAAACAATTTCCCTGGACTCTGCAGTAACTTGGTGTCAGGAAGGACATTGGGGAGCTGGTTAGGATTAAAGGGGACCAAAGGGATCCATGTAGATTATACACCATTACACTCTAACTGGACCCTGGATGTAAAACAAGAATTCTCGGGGCTGGAGAGATTGGCTCAGCGGTTAAGAGCACTGTCTGCTCTTCCAGGGGTTCTGAGTTCAATTCCCAGCAACCACATGGTGGCCCACAGCCATCTATAATGAGATCTGGTGCCCTCTTCTGGTCTGCAGGTGTACATGCAAGCAGAACACCGTATATGTAATAAGTGAATCTTTTTTTTTTTTTAATTTGTAAAATTTTTATTTACCTATTTGCATGTGTGCATGCCTGCCTGTCTGTATGTGAAGCACACATGTGCGGGCGACCACAGAGAGCAGGAATGACAAGCAGCTGTGGACCACCTATGTGGGTGCCAGGAACCGAACCCAGGTCCTCGGAAAGAGCAGCATGCTTCTCTGCTGAGCCATCTTTCCAGTTCCTATTTGTTGTTTTGTTTGTTTGAGACAAAAGCTCCCGCAGTGCAGGCTGGCCTTGAATGCCACAGGTAACTCCGGGCTGACCTTGAGCTCTCCGTCTGCCTCCACTTCTGAGCCCTGGTATTAGGAGGAGGGATAAGGTCTCTCCTTAGCCCATATGTCAGCCCTAGGCCTCCAGAGGAAGGGATGATGGCACAATGTTTGAACCTGTTGTAACAAATGAATCTTTAAAAAAAAAAAAAAAAAGAATTCTCACCAACTAGGAGTGCAGGGTTGCGCAATGCTGTCCTCCAGGTAGGGCAAGGCTGTTGCTGTTGCTGGAAATTCTTCCCAGTGGGAGATGGAAAGGCTATCCCCTCCTCCCAGGGAGTTTATTCCTTATAGGTGACGGTTCACTTACTGGGTTGTGGGTTGTGAGTGCTACTTTATCAAAAGCACTGCATCTGGAAAGCCTGTATCAGGGATGAGAGCTTTCCTACAGCTATATAGATGGAACTTTCCCTCCCCTGCCTTCTCGGACCTACACACTCTAGCCCCCCCCTAGGCCACTTGCAGCTAATTTGCATACACCAGGTGTAGGGAGTGGCTGGATACTCTCTCCCCTCTGTGAAGGGCTGTAGACAGTCAGCACGCCCAGCTGGAATACTCCTACTGTAAGTGGGAGCAGCCGAACACCCAGGGTTGATTGCTATAGAGGCACACATGAACAGCATACCCTCCCAAGAGCTAGACCCACCAGTGTTCAATCATACAGGGACAGGCTGCTCCTGAGGCACTGCCCCTACCGTGTGATTTATAGGCAGGCGACAGTTGGCAGAGGGGCAGGACTAAAGAGGCCCCTCCCTAGGGATATAGTGTCACTTTAAAGTAAGGAAATACAAGGGAATTCAGTCCTGGATGGACTGCCTCATGTGAGACATTAGGGACACTTGGTTAGCTCTGGCTGAGGGCGTCATTAATTTCATGCCCTGGAAGACAGAAAACGACTAGAATTCCTGGGAACCAGGCATGAGAGAGGCAGTTTGGATGGCCAGATACTTGGGTCAAATAGTGCTGTATTCACAGGAGTTAAGAAAGAGTTGGGTTTGGGACTGCAGACATAACTTGGTCAGTAAAACACGTGCAAACACAGGCCGGGTGTGGTGGCGTGCGCCTTTAATCCCAGCACTCGGGAGGCAGAGGCAGGTGAATCGCTGTGAGTTCAAGACCAGCCTGATCTACAGAGCAAGTCCAGGACAGCCAAGGCTAACACAGAGAAACCCTGTCTCGAAAAACCGAAAAAAAAAGAAAAAAGAAAAAAAGAAAAAGAAAAACCGAAAAAACCAAACCAAACCAAACCAAACAACAACAACAAAAATAAAACAAAAAACTTGAAAGCCAGGCATGGTGGCATGCAATTGTAGCCTAGCACTGGGAAACAGGGGATGGGGGCGATATCTGATTTTTTGTTTCTGGCCCACCAGTCTATTCAACTCAGCAGGCTCTGAGGCTGTGCTAGACTAGACAACTGAGGCCATCCTCTGGCCTCTAGAGACACACGCAAATGTGCACACACATATATACTCATGTGTGCCCTCAAAAGAAGTTGATTCAAGAGGGACTTGGGCACTGGTAAAGGCACTTGGAACTTTAGTGGCTTTGAGGAGCCCCATGGTGGGACATGGTCTTTACAATAGCTCACTCATGTAGGCATAAAGTTGCTGTATAGTTTAGATGCTGATTTCTTTACCCCTCATGTCTGGTTGCAAGCTTTGTTATGAGAGTTTACTGTCTAAATGTTGTGTAAACTTTGTTCCCCAATTGTCCCCTGATATGCCAATAAAGCACCTTACAGCCAACCACTGAGCAGGGGGGGAGAACAGAGCCAAGGGAGGAGGAGTTAGGAGAGGAAGTAGGGGGTTCAGCCTCTGAGGGAGGTCCAAGGATGATCAGGAGGAAGAAGCTGGAACCAGGGAAGGCAAAGCGGAAGTATCGCTGGGGTGTTTGCTGGGAGTAAGACAAAATAGCATAGAGGGTTAAGAACAGACTCAAACTGCTCAAGACTGTGTTGTAAAGCCAAATAAACAAATATGAAAAGGATCCTAATTATTTGTGTGATACCCTGGTTAAGGAATAAGCTAAAAGAAGCACACAGTTTTATAAAGATAGGGCCAACAGACTCAGGGAGGTTTGGATGATTGAGATTGGCCTATAAATCAGGTTCATAGAGTGTGAAAACAATCAGGGGTGTGTGTGTGTGTGTGTGTGTGTGTGTGTGTGTGTGTGTGTGTGTGAGAGAGAGAGAGAGAGAGAGAGAGAGAGAGAGAGAGAGAGAGAGAGAGAGAGAGAGAAATAGAAAGGGCAGATAAGGGGGCCTGTCTGAGTCACTTGAGAGCAATGTGGTAGGGTGGGGTCTCTAAGGAGAAAAACCAGAAGAAGCCAAATTCAGTGTTGATGAGCCTCTGGGAGGCCTGAAAGGCTGGGCAAAGGTTCAAGAAGGATAAAAGACACAGCAGTGCAGATAAAACTAACTAAATATGTGCCTGCACTTGCCGAATCACCACCCAACCATTCCATAGCTCATGCAGGCGCAGCCTAATACTTTGTGGGGGCCACACAGTCAAATGCCCCTTGTCATCTTTGGGTAGTTTCTGAATACCTTGATTGGGGGCTGTCCTGGACTCACTTTGTAGACCAGGCTGGCCTCGAACTCACAGCAATCCGCCTGCCTCTGCCTCCGGAGTGCTGGGATTACAGGTGTGCGCCACCATGCCTGGCATGGTTTTTGTTGTTGTTTTGTTTTGTACAGCAATAAAACCCAAGTTTTGAAAACTAGAAGGAAAAAAAAAAACAGGGGTGAGCATTTGTGTTTGAAGAATAATGTGGACATGAATTATATCTGGGATGGAAACTGTTCCCTCATGCCCGTGTCCTCGAAGAAGGCAGTTGTGATCAATGGCAAAGTAGCAGCCAGCCCTGCTCAGGCCCAGAGATGTCAGACCCAGAAGCTTGGCTCCAGCCAGGTAGAGCAGACGAGTAGTTATACCCTCTGGTGACCTTAGGCCAGTGAAAACACACCAATCGGGCCTGGCCTCACCAATACTGTCAGTGGGCAGACAAAGGGTAGTCCAGGATGAGGCTGCAGAAGGGCTTACAGAGAGTCCCTGGGCTGTGGAGGCCTAAGGCCGTGCCTGTCGCTCATGCCATACTCAACACTGTTTTTGAGAAAACAGTTAGATAGCACCTTGCTGACATTTTTCTTTGGGAGCCCCTTGGCTGATTCCTGAGATGAACCTGTACTTGAACTGGTGGGTGATGGGCCTTCAGTGGTCCTGCTTACGTTTACAGAGCATCTGGAAGCCATGAAAGCACACCTAAAGGCCTGATGATCGGTTTACACACGGTGCAGATACCAGGCATGCCTGTGAAATTCTTGGGACTTTCATGGTTGGGTAAGGCACAGACGAAACACAAGGTGAAAGAGAGAAAAACATGCTCCAATATCCCATGACCGTTAACGCTAAAGCAAGAGTCTGAATGAAGGTGCCCTGTGTGGGTAAAAAGCACTTCTCCTAGAAGTTATAGAGAATTGAGTGAAGAATGAAGATCCCAGTGCCAGAGACAGACAACCTCCCAAGGAGCTGTTGGACAAGGAGGTTCCCCCAAACAGTCCAGTTTACTGCCAGCATTGTTGTTGCTGCCCACCAGAACTAGATGGTAAGATCCTGTTGGTAAAGACAGTAAACACTACAGTTGCTGAGTCTGGTGAAAGCAAGCTTGGGACTGAGCGAGAAGCTTCCACCCTGCTGCAGCCTGCTGGAAGAGACTTGGCAACAGCAGCTCTTCCCAGCTGTGGGCCCTAAGTGCTAGACTACCAACATGCCAGGCAAGAAGTGCGCACTGCTGCAACAGTGGCGCGACTCTTAATGGGGTAACCCGTTGTTTTTCCAATTTGAGGCCTGCTCACAGGAAGATATTCACCCCTGGTACTATAAATTCAGTCAAAGGCTCATGGCTGGGGAGCTCACCGACACTGAGGAGGCTACTGCGGTTGTTTTGCAAAGTAGACACAGTATGTTTCTTTTTGCAGTGGGTGGTGCTTAATGGAAACACAGCCCTGGTGAAAGTCCTAAGAATAAGTGAAAAAGAGTAAACTTCTGTTCTGAACAGGACATCTATAGCATCCCCTCCCAGGAGAGGCGTAGAAAGAATCTAAGACCCAGAGGGAAGGCAGAACGCTGTGAGATGGGGGTGTCCTCTTGAGCTCCCACGATCACTGCACAAGATTGGGTGCATTGAGCTTTCATTATGGAAGAGGAGGGTCTGTTAAGGTTGCTGAGAGATTTTTTTTTTTTTTTTTTTTTTGCTTGTTTGTTTGGAGACAGGTTTTCTCTGTGTAGCCTTGGCTGTCCTGGACTCGCATTGTAGACCAGGCTGGCCTTGAACTCACAGGGATCCACCTGCCTCTGCGTCCCGAGTGCTGGGATTAAAGGTCTGCACCATCACCGCCCGGCCTGAGAGGTTTTTTTTTTTTCTTTTTTAAACAGAATCTTACCCCAAGCTGGGCTTTCTGCATGCTGAGTGTCTTAGGGTTCTATTGCTGTGAAGAGACATCGTGACCATGGCAACTCTTACAAAGGAAGACATTTTATTGAGGCTGGCTTACAGTTTCAGGGGTTTGGTGCATTGTCCTCATGGTGGGAGGCAACGCAGCAGGCAGGCAGCATGGTGCTGGAGCAGATCCACAGGCAGCAGGAACAGAAGGCCACATCCGGCCTGATTTGAGCATCTGAGAACTCAAAACCCGCCCCCAATGACAGGCTTCCTCCAACAAGGCCACACTTCCCAATAGTGCCACTCCCTATCGGCCTTCTTCTCCTTAGTTCTTTCTTTGAGACAGGGTTTCTCTGTGTAGTTGTGGATGTCTTGGAACTCATTCTGCAGACCAGGCTGACCTCGAACTCCGGAGATTTGCCTGCCCCTGCCTCTCGAGTGCTGGGATGAAAGGCATGTGCCACCACCTCCCTCTATGGGGACTTTTATCACCACACTAGGCAAGTATGTTCCCAAGCATCCTGCCTAGTTTTGTCAACTTGGCACAGCTAGACACTAGGGAAGAGGAGCTCTCAACTGAGAATGACTCCCTAAGATTTGTCTGCGGGCAAGCCTACAGCGAATTTTCTGGATTAATTAAAAGGTGCGGTGGCGCTCGCTTTTAATCCCAGCACTCAGGAGGCAGAGGCAGGCGGATCATTGTGAGTTCAAGGCCAGCCTGGTCTACAAAGCGAGTCTAGGACAACCAAGGCTACACAGGGAAACCCTGTCTCAAAATCCCCCCCAACCACCCCCCCCAATCCAATATGAGAGGGCCTGGTAACCCGTGGGTGGTGCCACCCCTGGACAGGTGGTCCTGCATGTTCTAAGAAAGCAGGCTAGCAAACCATGAGGAAGGAAGCCCATAAGCAGCACTCTTTCAGGGCCTCTGCATCAGCTCCTGCCTCCAGGTTCCTGCCCTGACTTCCCTAAACTCTTTCCTCCCTGGGGTACTTTTGGCCATGCTGTTTTACCACAGCAATAGAAACCCTAACAGAGGCAGAAACTGGCACCAGGAGTCGGGTATCAGTGGAGCAGACTTAACTGTATTGTTTTGGGAAGGACTGAGGAAGAACTTTGGAATTTGGGCTGGAAAAGCTGTTGAGTGCTCCCGGCTGCTGTGGGAACCTAGATGATGCTGAGGGCAATGTGGACAGTAGAGGACTGGCTTGTGACGTTTCTATCAGGGCCAATCCTGTGCTGCTTTGAATTAAAAACCACCAGAATGAAATTTTTGCTTTGCTGGGACGATTAATACTGGTCAGCTGTGGAGAAGCAGCTGTGACTGAGGGACTAGCGTCATTGAGGCAGAATCTTCTAGGACGTTTCCTTATGGTCAGCACACAGAAGGTGTACCCCAAAGGCAAGCCAAGGCCTTGTGCTGTGCCAGCCACATTTGGCAATATGTAACGTCTGGGTGGCGCTGGTTTTGAAGGCATGAAGGGGCTGTGGAAGACAGCTGAGGCGTGGCACTGTGAGAGGCCAGCTGTCACTGGTGAAGGTGCAGCCGCAAGTAGCAGTGGAAACCCCAGGATAGAAGGGGTCATGGAGAAAGGCTGAGGGTTGGCAACACGTGGCACAGTTAGTCCCTGAAGAGAACCCAGGAGAAACTGTCGGTGACACTGCAGCCCTGTTGCAGTGGTGAGCACAACATTTGGAGACGTCAGTGGCGTTAGCATCACCAACTACTATAGCAGGTATGGAGTAGAGCCAGGCTGGGCCTTAGTAATGAGCTGTGTGTGCTTTGGATGGCAGAGCCAGAAAAACTCAAGTGACGAGGCCCTTTGGAGGCCAAAGGATTGTGAACGGAGTCCAGACATTGGACAGACTTGTCTGTACTGCTGTACTTTAGTTTTGTCTTGATTGGATGTTAACTGTGCCAAAGGAGCCTACCACAGACTTTGAAATTTTAGAGAAACTGGATTATTTTGTTTGTTGTTTTTTGAGGCAGGTTTTCTGTGTAGCCCTGGCTGTCCTGAACTCTCTTCATAGACCACACTGGCCTCAAACTCACAGTGATCTGCCTCCCAGAATGCTGGGATTACAGGTATGCACCACTGCGCCTGGCAAGTGACTCAATTTTTAAAGACTGTGGGAGTTTTAAAAGTTGGAATGCGTTATACTGTTATAGTAATGAGAGCTTTAAAAAATGTATTTATTATTATGTATACAGTGCTCTGCCAGCATGTATGCCTGCATGTCAGAAGAGGATATCAGATCACACTATAGATAGCTGTGAGCCACCATGTGGTTGCTGGGAATTGAACTCAGGACCTTTGGAAGAGCAGTCAAGTGCCCTTAACCTCTGAGCCATCTCTCCATTGCCTTAATATGAGATCTTGAGATGAACAAAAAAGGAAAAGCTATCATTTAATAGTGTTGCATGGGTGTGTCAGGCTGACGATGGTCAGCTGTCCTGGCTAGGTTCATGTGAACTTGGCAAGCTAGAGCCACCGGGAAGAGGGACTCTCAATTGAGAAATCACCTCCATTCGCCTTGCCCGTGAGCGCTGGCACTCGAACAAGACATGAGAAGTGAGGTCAAGAGCAGTGCTCCTCCACACCCTCTGTTCCTGCTTTCAATTCCTGTCCTGACTTCCCTGGACTTGTGTTGTCTTCTTCTGACCTCCTTAGGCACCAAGTGTATAGGTATACACACACACACACACATACACACACACACACACACACACACACACACACACACACTCATCACACTCATATATATAAATAATTCTAAATTTTAAAAAATGTTTTCTGTGTATGAGTGTGTCTGCGCACCACGTGCATGCCTGGTGCCTGCAGGCAGCCAGAAGAGGGCGACAGATGGCAGGAACTGGAGCTACAGCTGGGGACAAGCTGTATGTGGGTGCTGGTAATTGAACCTCAGTCCTCTAGAAGAACGGACAACCTCTTCATCACTAGCCCTGAAAGCGTACTGAGAATCTCCTGCTGTTTCACGTTTCCTCTGAGACAGGGTCTCCATGTAGCTCAGGTTGGTCTCAAACTTCTGGTGCTGTGCCAGCCTCCAGACTATGAGACGGCAGGATGAGCTGATGCCACACATATTCTCAAGAAGAAGGCACTGTGCTGTGCTGCAGCAAGACGCAGACCATCAGCTACATGCATTATGCCAGCTTTCAGCGCTGACAAAGGCCAAGTGAAATCTACTGCTTGGGACAGAGGAACTGTGCATTTTACAGGTCCACTTCTCTACGGAGCAAGCAGGAAGGAGTCTTAGAAACTACATGGAAATCAACAGTATGCCATTAGAATCCCATTTCCTGACTCTGAAAAACTGTCTTGTAGAGATGGCACTGGACTGGAGAGATGCTCGGTGGCTGAGAGCACTTGTTCTTGCTCAGGACCAGGGTTCAATTCCCAGAAGGTAGGCTCACAACCCACTGGAACTTAAGTCTTAGGGGATCTGACATCCTCTTCTCATCTCCATGGGAACCAGGCACACAGATAGCACACAGACATACACGTATAAAATACATGTATAACAAACAAACAAGATCTGCTGGCTAATTAAAGGGAAACCAAGAAGAATCAGGGTTAGGGTACCTCATGCTCTGTGATTATTCTGGAAGACTGTTTAATTCAAAAGAACTTTCAAGCCAGGCATGGTAGCACACACCTTTAATCCCAGCACTCCCAAGGCAGAAGCAGAGGCAGATAGATTTCTTGAGAGTTTGAGGCCAGCCTGGTCTACAAAGTGAGTTCCAGGTTAGCCAGTGAAACAGTAAGACACTGCCAGAAAAAGGAGAAAGAAAAAAAAGAAAAAAAAAAAAAAAAAAAAAAACAAAACAGAGAGAGAGAGAATTTCAAACTAAAACTTTTTATTCATGTATTTATTCCTCAGTCAAATAACTTAAAGCCATAGCCGTACTGAAGGAGAGCTTCTGGTGCAGCTGTCTAAAGTGCAACGCTGACAGGTGTTCTCTTTCCCACGATGGAACAAACACATAACATTTCACTAAAGATCTGGGCGACACAAATAACCCTTTGAAACACACTACCCAATAAATAGAGGCAGATTGCAAATTTCTATTAACATTTTGCTGCAAGGCAGGAAAATCCCGCAGGTGACTAACTCAAACCTCCCATTTCACACGCCTAACCTCTGGCTTTTGTCTTCCTCCTGCGGTTCCTGCTTAGCCACCGTCCAGCCCCAGAGGCCCTGCGCACTGGCTGCCATTGGTGAGCTGTGCGCAGCTCTCACCCAGAAGCTCCAGGGGAATCAGGAGCACACACACAGCTCGGTGTCATTTCCTTAAACAACATTTAAACTGTCAACTGAGCTGACATCTGACAGGCCATCTGTACCTCATAAACAAACCAAAACTCTGTATTCTTATCTTTTCCTTTGTTTGCAAAAACATCAAGTAGACTATTCAAGTGGAAACAAAACAAAACAAAAACAAAAAACCGGAAACAAAACAGAAATAATGAAAAATGGAACTTCAATGGGTTTGTACCACAAAGTAACTCGGTTGAATCATTTGTTTTTGGGCTGCGAAGCCATGTAGAGGGCGATCAGGCAGTAGATAGTCCCTCCCACAGTCAGAGCCATAGTGGTCCGGTAAAGCATTTGGTCAGGAAGGCCTCGTTTCAGGTGGATGGGCACACCATCAGCCTTCTGGAAAGCAAGAAGTGACAATGAGTTGGCGAGTATAAAAGATTTTACAACAGATTGAAGAAAACTCTATCCACAGTGAAAACTACTCCATAAACAAGCTAAGTGTGAGACTGTGGTGCATCGGAGTCTGGCAGAACACTGGGATACTTCCTTCAAAGTGAAGCTCACGATTTTAATCTGAGGTCTTTCTCCACAGCGGAGTCTGTCCGTGTTTCTAAGGCCTTCACCGTGTTATTACTGGGCCACGAGCAGAGCCCTGGGGAACGTTTAAAAAGTACAGACTATGAGGCCCTATACAAAGCGCAGGCACAGGAGTGCCCTGAGCATGCCTGCATGTAGCTAGCCTCCTCATCAGGACAGCACAGTCACAACAGCCAGCTAACAACACACCCGTCCATCCGGAACCGGCGCCTGCCTTCCACAGCTGGCTACAGTTTCACTTACATACTCTTTGGGGCAAGCAACCGTGGAGTGATAGCTGTAATGGGCTCCCACTCCCCAACATGTGAGAGGCAGGTCACGTGGTGCTTGAGTATCTCTAAGTAGATTAATCATAGGAAGTGTCAATTCTGGCTTCTCTCTGTTGATGACCTAAGAGGGCTCCTCAGCTTCCACCAACAGTGCAGTGAACTGTAGTACCAAGCAAGAAGTACCCAGGAGAAAAATGGCTGCCAAAAGTCACTGCATAGGGCGGGCAAGATGCTCAGGAGTCACGAGCCCTTGCTGCTCTCAGGTCAGTTCCCATAACCGCCTGTAACTTCAGTCCAGAGGATTCAACAGCCTTTCCTGGTCTGTACACACACACACACACACACACACACACACACACACACACACACACACACACACACACACACACAGACACAGACAAAGAGAGACAGACAGACAGGCAGAGACAGAGAGAGAGAGAGACAGAGACTTTGTACAAGTCACTGTGTGTATGACAGACATTAACAGGCACTGGGTGATTCAGTGTCATTGCATTCGCTCCTGTGTCCTCTCCGTGATTATGAGGAGCCACACTGCTGAGCAATCTGAAAACCTGTGCATGTTCCACGGCAATAAGGCCATTATCCCTGCTCCCTGTTACTGGCATCTACCTGTAAAAAGGCTCTATTAGGCAATGGACCAAACTAAAGTCAGGAGTTCTATTTTAAAAACAGGGAGGCTGGGGAGAACACAACACTACGTGAACTCACTATCAGAAGCTGCCCACCCCAATACACACACTCATGTGTCTCGGTTCTCTGCTCCTGCCTTCACTCACCTGGAAGAATTTCTGCAGCTCTGGAACTTTGTTCTTCCCGGCATAATCATAGGCTGTCACACTGGAGGTCACTTTAGTCGGAGTGGCAAAGATGATGGGCGGCGCTTCTGTGGAAACCGGCTTCAAGCCCTGCAGGAGAGTAAGGGGAACAGCGTGAGTGTGCCTAGGCCGCTGAGCTAGGTCCACAAGCACACTAACCACGTAAGGCAGGAACAGGGTCTCTGTCACTTGCGTTATGGGGCCTTTGGGTGCTTCTCGGCCCTCTGACAAAACACCCTCACCTGCTTTCCCAAAGCAAACTGTCAAGAACTCTACCTGTGAGACAGGAAAGACAAGAAAGGCCCAGTGTGAGCTTCGAGAAGTACTGTGTTTACAAGGCCCTCGCTGCCCTCCTTTCACCTGTCTGAACTGATGTCCTAACACAGAAAAGCTAAGTCAGGAAAGCGCTTGTGCTTGCGAGGAGGCCTGAGCTCACCCCCAAGCACCAAGTATGAGGCTGGGTATGGAGACATCAGCTTGTAATCTCAACACTGGGAGGGGGAGCGGAAACAGGAGATCCTTAGGATTCACCTAGCTTAATTGGAGAGCCCCAAGGCCCAGTGAATACATAAATAAAGTGGATGGCTCCTGAGAACGAGGTTTCCATCTGGCTGAGGTACACATACATGCACGCATACAGTGTAAAAGACTGCACATTAGGCAGCAGTAGTGGTGCATGCCTTTAATCTCAGCACTTGGGAAGCAGCAGAGGCAGGTAGATCACTGCGTTCCAGGCCAGCCTGGTCTACACAGCCAAAGCTACACAGAGAAATCCTGTCTCAAAAAAACAAAAAGACTACTCATTACATGGTTCTATTAAGAGCAGTGCGGAGTAGAGAGTTCTAGCAACAGGAGTCCATCACTGGCTGTTTAGAGGAGTTGAAGAGGCTGCTAGCTGAGGAGGATGGCTTTCTTGTAAAGCTTTGCAATTGTTCTCAAATAAATGGGTGTGTGTGTGTGTGTGTGTGCAGAGAAGGGTCAGCCATTAAGTGCGAGGATACAAGCTCAGTTGCCAGTATCCACGAGTGGTGGTTCACAATGATTGAAACTCTAGCTCCAGGGTACCTGATAGCTCTCAACTCTAGAAGCACCCAAATACAGGTATACATGCCCACACACAGACATACCACAGTTAAAAATAATACAAATATATCTTTTTTTTTTCGAGGGTGGCCTGGATTTGATGTATAAACCAAGGTGGCCTCAAACATAGAGATCACTGGCCTCTGCCTCCCAAGATGCGGGACTAAAGTGTGTGCCACCATTCCTGGCTAAAATAAATCTTAAACAGAACTGTAATGGCAGTGCACATGGGAGGCTTGCTGTAAGCTCAGATTGCCCTCAAACTCCTGGCCATACACAACCCACTGGCTCCACCTTCCTAATCAACTAGGCAATAGGGACATACACCGCACTATTGAATTCTATACTTTAAATGGGTGAACGGGATAGCATACTTACTACGTCTCAATACACTACTGGAAGGGTTGGCTGCTGTTGTTAGAGACAGGGCCCTACTTACTATGTAGCCTCCACTGACTAGGAGGTCCTATGTAGACCAGGTCAGCCTTGAACTCAGTGAGGTCCACCTGCCTCTGCCCGAGTGCTGGCTTGAAGGGCTACCTTGTTGTTTTTTAAGAACCTAAGGCAGGTTCCTTGTCCAGCAGTACAGTCCAGCACCACAAAAACAAGCAAACAAACCAAAACTAAAGGGAACTCTGTCTGTTCATTATCTGAAGGCACAAAGCTGCTAAGTAACTATACACACACGTTCTCCATAACAACACTGCATTCTAAAGTTGAAGTTTTAAAAGTTACAAGCCAGTAAAATTATCCCTTTAAATTCTAACTAGAAAAAATAAAAATTTTAGGAGGCTGGAGAGATGGCTGGGAGGTTAAGAGCACTGGCTGCTCTTTCAAAGGTCCTGAGTTCAATTCCCAGCAACCACACGGTAGCTCACAACCACCTATAATGAGATCTGGTGCCCTCTTCTGGCCTGCACATGTACATGCAGGCAGAATACTGTATAAATAATAAATAAATAAATCTTTTAAAAATAAATAAAATTTTACATTTGAAAGAAGTTTCAAACTTAGAGTATAATCACTGGAGTCCTTATTTCTCAAAGAAATTTATAATTGACAAGATCTAGAGGTCAGATATTTAAAGCATCAGTGCAGAGAGAGGAGAGAAGGCGGGTAAGAACTGTAAGATGGCCAGTGGTGGCCCACTCTTTCAATTCCTGCACTCGGGAGGCAGAGGCAGGTGGATCTCTGAGTTCAAGGCCAGCCTAGTCTACAAAGCCAGTCCAGGACAGGCAAGCCCATACAGAGAAACCCTGTCTTGAAAAACAAAACAAGAAACAAAGAAAGAAACCACTAGTGCTGTCCCCACCAACCAGGCATGAGGATGAATGGAACCCAAAGCCACATGAACACCGTACCGAAGTAAAGTCGGTGTGGTATGGGAACGGCCCACTAGGGTAACGCATTCACTCTCCCACGGGTATGACCAGCACTTACTCTACACCAGACATGCACACAAATATCAGCTACCCCAACAGTTATAAATAATTCCATGTATGCATTATAAAAATTCAGAATACAGACTTCTGAAATGATGTCCTACTTTGGTATCTCATCCCATCAGCTATGATGAGTTTGTCTTGTCCCCAGTGAGGTGGCTGGCCTTACTGCACTACCTGCTCATACGCAGTGGCCTGCAGTAAGAAGAATGGGCCCGACACCTCACCTCCCGTCCTCACGACAGACCACCCTCAAGTGTGAGGCCAGGCAGAGACAGCTAACCAGTGCTGGGCATCTGAAAAGCTGCGTACACCGGGAACTGGCTGTACATGCATGCCAGTGCATCATGTGACTGCAGCCTCCAAACTGGTCTCTGTGTCCACAATGGCTGCCTGGAAGTCCACTCCTTGCTCTGTTAAAATAGAAGGCATTGCCACTGGAGACTCAAGCTCCCTAAGATGCCTATTTTACAGAACAAAACCCAAGTCCTAAACTGGGGTTTTAGATGGTGTGCACAGTGGTGGTGCACATCTTTGATCCCAGCACTCTGGGAGACAGAGGCAGTGGAATAGAGTTCAAGGCCAGCCTGGTCTACAGAGTCCCAGGACAGCCATGGCTAGAGAGAAACCCTGTCTTGAAAAACCAAGCCAATCAACCAAACAAACAAAAAACCCCAAGTTCTTCTAACAGCTTTAGAGTTCTGCAAGGAGCACCCCTTCTCTTCGCTCCCCTATTTCAGCCCCTTCCTTCTCCTTAAACTAACACCCCACACACCCTTCAAATGCCCCCCATGAGCCCCCTTACTCTAGGCATATTCTTCTGTCTGGAGTGGTCCTTGGATTTCTACACAGCTTATGCACTCCCATCTTCTCACATCACCCCAGGGAAAGTTTTTCAAAATACCCCCGCCCCTCGAACTTGGCTTTTGTTTGCTTAAGACAGCCCCTTGTATTCTAAGCTCGCCCTTAATTCACTTGTATCCCAGGCTGGACTCGAACTCCTGATCCTCCTGCCTCTGCCTCCCAAGTGACAGGATTATAGTAGCACAGAACACCGTGGACTTGAAAAAACTGAAGCCTATTACCTGGCACTGGATGGCAGAGCTTCTCCTCCTGTGGCAAGGGGGAAACTCCTGGAAGATTCATTACAATACATGAAATCCGGCCTTACCCTTTTTTCACTGCTAGGGTTTGAACCCAGAGCCTTATTCATGGTAAGCAAGTGTTCTACCACTGAGCCACGCCCCAGCTTCAGACTTCACTTTTTAATACTGATTCTGTACATAGTCCCTACCTCTGTAACAGTTTATGACACTTAAATTCTTCCTGTTTAATTGTTAAAAAGCAGGGAAGGAATGTGACCTGGAGACTGAAGACAGGGACACAAGAATGCCACACAGCCTCTCTACCAGGAGACCTTCAGCCTCTAACTGCTCCAAACTGTATGTTTTGAGTTTTGCTTTTCTTTCCTTAGTATTTTTGGTTTTTTTGAGACAGGGTTTCTCTGTATAGCCTTGGCTGTCCTGGACTCGCTTTTGTAGCCCAGGCTAGCCTCCAACTCAGAGAGTGCCGCCTGCCTCTATGTTTTGCTTTTTTAAGATAGGGTCTCATGAAGCTCAGGCTGGCCTAGAACTTACTCTGTATCCAAGGATGACCTTAAACTCCTGATTTTCCTGTTTCTAGTCTCTATGGTGGGATTGCTCAACTGTGCCAGGACACTGGGCTCAATTTTTAAAGAAATGATATGGTTTATTAGGTACAGTGTGAGCAGTAGTGGGCTTGGCAGTGCTGGTATAGTGTCTAGCTCAAATTTAAATAAAAAAGGATTTATTTTTGAATTATGTGCATTTTATGGGGGACGGGTAGCATATCTGTGTACATGTGAATTCGGGTGTCTGAGGAGCCTGAAGGTGGAGTGTGTGCTAATTAATGGAACAGGCATCTCTCCAGCCCCAAGTTGAAATGTTTAAAGACAAAAAGCAAACCCGATCTTCCTCCTAAAGCTGATTGGCTCAGCATTTTCTTCTACCTTTTAGGTCTAAGGAAGATTGAGATAGAAAATTATCTCATTTTTAAAAATGTTTTTAATGGGGGCTGGAGGGAGGGCTCTGTCAGGAGCACTTGTTGCTCTTACTGAGGACCCATATGGTGGCTCACAACCACCCTTAAGGGGATCCAAGCAATGTACATATACAAATGCAGGTAAAACACTCATAAATTACACATAAAATAAATTGCTTTTAAATGTTAGAAACCTGAGGTTGGAGAGATGGCTCAGACGTAAAGAGCACTGTCTGCAGTTAGCCTAGGCTTGGATAAAGATGGATAGCACACCTGTTGGTTTGGGATTGATCTGGTTATGCTGACCATTGCTAGGATATTGATTGATTTTTTGCTATATGCTTTATTGTAGGTTATACAGAACCATTTGTGTTTCTTTGTTAGATTGTTTTCTTGCTCTGTTAATTTTTAAATACTCTATTGATTATAGAAGATAAAAAAATTATGATGTAACCTGTAATGAAAAAATTGAACTTCACTTTTAAAAAAGTACTAGGGTTGGCCCAAGAGGAATGGCGTACTCCTGGGCTAGAAGACCTTTCAGTTTTGCACCGTGATTTATGCCTGGGCCACAATATCTTTTTTCTCCTCCTTTCCTCAATCCTCAATCTCCCTATAACAATTAGTTCCTTTAACTAATTGTCCCCTGCCAGCTCAGTTCTCCCTACCAAGGAACCATCTCTTTTCCCCAAGCTGGTCTACAGGAGTATGTTTAAAAAAAAAAAAAAAAGTTCACCTGATTTATGACTGGAAACCAGCTTAAATCTCCAGTGACTCAAATAATTTCTAACTGAAGCTGGGCAGTCTCACCATGTGCCTTTGCCACCTCACACTCCAGATGCCTCAAGTTCACTGTCAACCCTCTCAGGAGCTCCCTGTCTCTATGGAGAGCACTGCCACCCTCCGATCCCCTCAGCATCTTGGACACTCCTTCCTGATCCCCAGCATGCCACTCATCAATAAGATGGCATATTGTTCCCCAGCTTTCTGCATCCAATCTTCTATTCATTTCTTACAAAATCTAGTTATTTTACCATAGGCTTTCATGATTCCCCTCCACAGCCAAACTTACTGACTCAATAACCCTCCTCCATCCCGCTCCCCCCTCACTGCCCCACACCAGGACTATCATTTCTAGTATCTAGGCTAGAACTGCCAGGTCATATAGTAAAATTATATTCCCTTTTAAAGAAACTACCTGTACTAGCCATTTTTATGCCAACTGGACATAAGCTAGAGTTATCAGCGAACTGGGATTCTCAATTAAGAAAATGCCCCCACCAGACTGGCCTGTGAGTGGTACCCACTCCTGGGCTGCTGGTCCTCAGTGCTGAGCAAGGCAAGAGGAGCAAGCTGGTAAGCTGTGTTCCTCTATGGCCTCTTCTTCAGTTCCTA
Source organism: Acomys minous (assembly GCF_964271855.1). NCBI lineage: Eukaryota > Metazoa > Chordata > Mammalia > Rodentia > Muridae > Acomys > Acomys minous. The sequence goes on from NC_140489.1 coordinate 115,593,975, forward strand.
TTGCCATTCATTTAGCTATGGAGTGTAACTACAGAGTTGTAAGACAAAATAAACCCTTTGCTCCCCAAGTTGTTTTTGGTCTGATGTTTATCACAGCAATAAACACTCTAAGACATTACCAAATCGCATTCCAAAGTGACTGCACCATTTTAAATTCTCTCCAGCAATGTAGTAGGCTTCTGGTTTCCCTCTATCTTCATTTCTACAAGCAACTGTCTGTCTTTTTTATTACAGGCATTCAGGCAGACATGAAGTGGCATTTCACTGCAATCTTGATTTGCTTTTCCCTATTGACTAATAATGTCAATAGTCAATAGGCACCTTTTCATGTGCCTCAATTTATTTGTGGCACACATCACAAAAACCAGCCACTGTGAAGTGTTCTGCGAACAATTAGTTGCCATCAAGGTGACTCACAACTCTCTCTGCTACTGTTATACAAGTAGCATTCCCATATTTGGTTATTTAATGCATTCTACTTATTCTCTTTATGTAATATTGAATATTGCAAGTATTTTCATTTTACAATACACTGTGTCCAAGAAAGAAGACAAAATACTACTAATTATCAGAATCAGAACACCGGGGAGGGGGGCCAGCAGGCAGAGGAGTAACCCTCATGAGGCAAGAAGGGACTCCAATTCCACATGACTTAGCCGGTGTTGGTTCAAACTCCTAGACTCTGACCCTGAGCAGTTTATTTTCTACATATTTAAACACAGTACAACTTTAGAAAAACGTTTCCCCTTGACAATTATAACAACAAAGTTTAAGGCATGTGCACATTGAAACTCTTCTGCAAGAATAGGTTCTACTGACTGAGAAACAGCGCTCAGAAGTCTGAGGTAAACACAATACTCTGGGGGGTTAGAGGTGAAGCCTGGACCTGCAGATAGAAAAAGATCACCAGGCTACTAAATGCATCCTTTCCCAGCTTTCCAGGTGGAAATGGATGTAAATCCCTTCCACTGAAGAGAAAAGCCTGTCAGTTTAACATTCCCGGTTTCCCTAGTGCTGTCTGTGGGCACGGGCCCCTGCAGGAACTGCTACAGTCACTGAAGCTGCCATTTATCTAATGCCCATCCCAAACTGCTTCTTTCAACATAGCCTGGGGAAACTGGAGATGTAGCTCAGTGGTAACGCACTTGTCCAGCAGATATGAAGTCTTGGGCACAATCTCCACAACCATGAGAATAAAACCTTTAAGTAACTTAGAAATTCTAATACTGCGGTGAAATCTAATTCAAGGGAGCTCCCCCACCTCCCTAAAAACCTGAAAGTCCTGCCTCAAGAACACCTTTAGGTAATCCCTGCTCTGAATGCCAATTTTATTTCAATGTCACTTGGTCAGATTTTATTTTCTCCTTCTAAGCAACAGAACTTAGGTTATGCCTGGACTCTATCAAAAGCATATCTCTAGGACTAGAGAGATGGTGCAGTAGTTAAGAGCACTGGCTGCTCTCTGGAGAGGACACAGGTTTAATTCCAGTACCCACATGGTGGCTCACAACTGTCTGTAACTCCAGTTCCAGAGGATTGGGAACTTCTTCTGGCTTCTGCAGGCCCTAGGCAGGCACACTGTGCACAGACTTACATGCAGACAAAACACTCATGAATATGAAAAATAAATTAAATTAAAAAGCACATCTACAGCCATCACAAAAAACCTGTGACACTCATACATGTAACATGAAAGAACCTCCAAAGTACATAAAATAAGCTTTACAAAAGAGAGTATATGTTGTGGGGCTTACAGGGGGTTAAAAAAATAGGCAAAATTACATTGATAAATGTCAAAAATAGGAAGACAGACGGGGATTTTTCATAGAGCATGTGAGGCCTTTCTAAAGGTGGTATTATTAGTGACCTGTAAACCAATAAAAGTGGGTTACAGGGCACATGCATGCCATAACGTACCCTCTCTATTCCTGTATTCACTGGAAATACACTATAGAAGACACAATGGAAACAGCCATTTCCCTACATCTTCTGAACAAGAAATCAATCAACATCCTGGCAATTCTTTCCTTACAACTCAGTACACTGGGTTCCAGTGACACCACACTAGCTCTCCTCTAACTCTGGACTGTAATCTGAGTGAATTTTTCTCATTTCCCTTCACATTTCTATAACGGCCTCTTTTTTTTTTTCTTTTCTTTTCTTTCTTTTGTTTTTAAAAATGATTTATTTACTTATTTTACACATGAGTGCTCTATCTGCATTTACACCTGCATGCCAGAAGAGGGCATCAGATCCCAGTATGGATGGTTGTGAACCACCACCAGTTGCTGGCAACTGAACTCAGGACCTCTCCAAGAACAGACAGTGCTCTTAACCGCTGAGCTATCTCTCCAGCCCCAGTCTCTTTTTCTTTTACGTACTTCCTGAATGACCGTTCCCATCAGCAAAATGTCTATACTACCAATCACGGGCTGAAAACTGCCAGGTCTATTAAGTACCGTATTCATAAACCCGGCTGCTACCAGACTAGACATCTTCCAAAGCTGATCACATAAAAACTCACGACTTCCTTCTCATCCTCCCCTAAAAGCAAACTCGTCCCTTCTTGACCTCCTTTTTGTTGAAAACACAACTAGTCTTGGAGTGAAACCATACTTAAACACTCTCCCTTAAACAAGATGTAGTGTCCCATGAAGGTAGCAAAGAGTCAGCAATAACAGAGCATCTTTTACAGCCCATTAGGGCCATTTACTATTCTAGTTAAGGTTTTCCAGCTTCTTGTTCTATCAAGCCTTCTCACACTACTCTGAGCAATGATTCACTTCTGGAGAATATATATGTGTGTGTGTGTGTGTGTGTGTGTGTGTGTATGTATGTATATGTATGTGTGTGTGTGTGTGTATATATATATATATATATATATAGCATTTATCCACCACCAACCATCTGGGGCGGGGGGGGGGGGAGCTGCCCTGACTTAGAAAGGGCTCACAGCAAAAGTAGCAGTCAAGGTCACAAAATTTAGCCTACTAAATCCAGTACTAACCCGGTATGAATGGAACGCTAAAACACCACATTTTCAAACACTGAGTCTGAAAATGGAAAGCCACTGGTAGGCTCTAAGCGGAACAGAACAATGTCAGGTCGCCCAATGGTCACCTTCTGCTCCTTTATAATTAACGAAAGTGACACCTCGTTGGGTGTCACTTCCCATGCTTTCCCGAGTATGGAAAGAAATCCCTGCCTTATGAGCAAGCCTCTCAATCCCGCCTCCCCACCCCTCCAATTGACAGGTGGGTGAAGCTGCTTTCTGGGGTATCGAGGGAAGGTCACAAAGGCCACCTCAACGAGAGAAAGCTGAAACGCCATTCAGGTAAGTCACTTTCTGAGCATCATAGACTCTACGCGAAATCCATCTCAAGCAGCCACCTCAGGGGTCACCTTGAACCCCGCAGGGTATCGAACCGAACTTCTGTGCCATGCAAACCTTGCCTAAGGCGCACTACACAGAGAGAAGCCTTGGCGACTGCTACAAGCCTGTGAGGTAGAATTAGATACCAGGAGACACCAACAAACCGAACCGGTCGGCCAGCGGAAGCGTCTCCCGGCTCGGACCCCAGCCACTGCCTGCCTCGGGCCGCCGTTCTCCCGCCCAAGGCGGCGCGGCATAACCGTACCTGCGGACTATAGGCTTCCGAAGCCCAAGTTCCAGCCAACTTCTGCGTGAAACCGCTAAACTTGTAGTACATGTCGGCGGAGCCCGGCTTCGCACAGCCGCTGCCTGTGCGACCGCCCTAGAGAAGGACCCCGCTTCCCCTTTGGCCTGCTTAAAGCTCAGCGCAAGGGCCCCGATCCAGGACGCGGACTGTCTAGAGAGCGCCTGACTTAAAACATGTTCCTTTTTCGCCACATCAGAGAAACAAACCGTATTCTCAAGACCTAGAAACGAAAAGCAGCTGAAAAGAACATGGGAAGAGGCTATGCTGAGGATTTCTGAAAACGCAGGCGTCTCTAGGCCGCTCACTAAGATGCTCGCAGTGCCAAGACGCCTTGACAAATGCGCAGGCGTCCTGTGGACCAAGCGGAAGACTGAGACAGCGTTGCAGCCGGCCGGCACGAGGGCGGGGCCCGACACTGGGGCGGGGCCCGGCATGAGGGCGGGGTCTGGACCCTTGGTCTCCTCTGGTCCAGGCCCCGCCCCATTTGATGGTTATTTTGTATCTGTAGAGGGATATTTAGTGCCAAGGGCTGTTAGGAATTTCACCTCAATAAGTAAAAGAAAAGCTTTTTGGAGCCGGCTGTGAGTGCAACGCCTGTAAGCGAAATTCTGTCTCAATGCGAGGAAAAGTGACAGGAAAGGAGAGCGAGAGAGGGAGAGACTGGAGAGACTGAGAAAAGAAGAGAGGGAAGGGAGGGAGAAAGAGGAAAGGGAGGGGGGAAGAGGAGAAGAGAGAGGGAAGGAGAGGGAGGGGAGGAACCTGTAGGCTTTGTGCTGAGGACACACATTTAACCTAAACTTAAGGTGCCTGTGTGCACATTTTGTTTGTTTGTTTTGTGTGTGTGTGTGTGTGTGTGTTTTTCGAGACACTGTTTCTCTGTGTGACCGCTCTGGCTGTCCTGGACTCACTTTGTAGACCAGGCTGGCCTCGAACTCAGAGATCCACCTGCCTCGGCCTCCCAAAGGTGTGTGCCATGGCACCCAGCCATTTTACAGTTTTTGAGAGTGAGATTTTACTATCTTCTGCATTTATGGGGCTCGGTTGCTCATGTCTTTCCTGGCCTCTGTTCTTTGAGATAAACACCTGCAGGGGAGGTGCCTGGGAACACTTGTGAAGTCTCTACCATCTGCTTGAATGATGCTCAGTTAAACCTTCCTGGTTACAATGTAGCTTCCACTGTGTGTCAAATACTATAATAAAAAGAACGCACTGGTTTCTTACTCTCCAGGGATGGAAGAGTTCTATCATTTAGCCAGAGGTTTTTTACATATACATTATGGGTTTGTGTATACCACCTTTTAAATGTAAGTTGGCTAATGGATAGGCAACGGTAAACTTGGCATAATATTTTCTATAAATGTATTGAATCCCCACAACGGCCCTATGAATAAGTGCTAGATCATCTCTACTTTACAGCACAGGATAATGAGGCCCCAAAACAGGAATCAACTTGCTAAGGCCAGCAATTAGTGGCAGACTTAGTGTTAGGCTCTAGTGTACTATAGTGAAGATAAATAGATATAAATCCATTCTAAGAAGAAAGGAATCAAGGCAGAGGGCTCTAGGGCCAGGATGCACACTGGCATCCTGTCTTTGTATTCAGCACCTCTAATACCCTGGGCAGCAAAGATTCCAGCAGCTTCTAACGATTAGCTAATCAAAAGTTAACTCCTCGAGCTGGGAGGGCGTGGTGGCGCACACCTTTAATCCCAGCACTCCAGAGGCAGAGACAAGAGGATCTCTGTGAGTTTGAGGCCACCCTGGTCTATAAAGTGAGTCCAGGTCAGCCAGGGCTACTACACAGAGAACCCCTGTCTCAAAAGACAAAAACAACAACAAAAAACAAAAGCAAGTTAACTCTTGTCTTAGTTATTCTGTTGCTGTGACAAAACACCATGACCAAAAGCAAAGTGGGAAGGAAAGGGTTTGCTTGGCTTACATGTTCGTATTGCTGTTCATCACCAAAGGAAGTCAGGACAGGAACTCAAGCAGGGCAGGAACCTGGAGGCAGGAGCTGATGCAGAGGCCATGGAGGAGTCCTGCCTACTGACTTGCTTCACGTGAACCGCTTGGCCCGCTTTGTTATAGAAGCCAGGACCACCAGCCCAGGGATGACACCACCCATAATGGGCTGGCCCTCCCCCATCAATCAATAATGAAGAAAATGCCTTACGGTGGCTCTTATGGAGACATTTTCTCAATTGAAGTTCCCTCCTTTTAGATATCTCTAGCTTGTGTCAAATTGATAAGACTAGCCAGCACATGGCCTTTACAAAGCCACGGGATAGCACAACAAATAAATAAACAAATAAATAAATAACATGCAATCTTAGTTTCCACAACTGAATGATGTGAGCCTAGTTACGACTGTTTTTGGACCTTCATTTGCCTCTTTAATGAAGGAATAGCCATCATGGCCCTGTGTTTTTCACTCATGGTTAGAGACTCACCCATTCAGGAAATTATAAATCTTATGCTAAGTTCATGACCTAACCTTTTGTTCATTCCTCTACAGTACTTGGCTACAGATAACAAGCTTAATTAACGCAGTTACATCTTAGTTATTCTAATTCAGTGGGTGCAACCTCCCTAATGCTGCGACCCTTTCATACAGTTCCTCCTGTTGTCGTGACCCCCCCAACTGTAAAATTATTTTCCTTGCTACTTCATAACTGTAATCCTGCTTCTATTATGAGCTAAAATGTAAATATCTGATATGTGACCCTCCCCCCCTGGGGGGGGTCTCTACCCACATGTTGCAAACCACTGCTCTAATTCGTTTTAAATTAATCAATGCTGGAATTCTTTATCCTAAGGAAAAATAATAAGCTTGCTGGTAGATATTGGATGTAAGGAAAGGTCCCTCCCCCTAGGTTTATATGGAAAAAGAAAAGTGAATGGTTTAGGACAGCTCCCACCTCCCTCCTATCTTCTGGACGTATTTTGGAAGAAGGAGGAGAGAATGTTGCCCAACTTGTAGCAGCATTAAGGTGTAGCAGCTTCTTGAAGTATAAAGGTGCCTGTCAACACTGCTTATTGCTTAAAGCCCCTGCCTTCTGATTTTAGATCCTGCAAGACATAAATTAAGACTCCTGAAAATGTTACAACAGCCGGGCTGTTCAGTGGGAGATAAAATGTCAGTAGCAGAGTGTGGGCTGGGATGTCACGTGGAGTGGCTGATCATGGAAAGATTTTTTTTTTTTTGTCTCATTTCCCAAATAAATGCAGCAGGCCCTGACAGTACCAAGGCACACTTTCCTCGTTCGTAGCTGCGCATCCCACCCAACATCAGACATATTCATTTCTTCTTCTTCTTCTTCTTCTTCTTCTTCTTCTTCTTCTTCTTCTTCTTCTTCTTCTTCTTTTTTATCATGATGCCTTCAGGCTGTTCTCTAGATGTTATTCTGAGGGGAAGTGACCAGGACCCAGAAGGCAAAAAGCTCACCAAATGCTGAGTGAATTGAGTGGAGATGCCACTTGGAAGCATGGCTGGTGAATGAAAAAGAAATTGTACTTTGCCATTTGTGAGGGCTGTGAGCTAATGGCCTCTGGCACGCTGCTCTATGAAAGCATCTAGGCCATGGGTAGGAAGCCAATATAAATTTTAAATTGAGTTATGCTCGACAAAGATAGGAACTGCTTTGTAAGATAATTCTTAATTTGTTGTTGTTGTTGTTTGTTTTTTGAAGCAGGGTCTCTTTGTGTAGCCCTGGCTGTGCTGAACTCACTTTGTACACCAGGCTGGCCTTGAACTCACAGAGATCCACCTACCTCTGCCTCCGGAGGGCTGAGATTAAAGGCATGTGCCACCACCAGAATTGGTGTTTTTAGCCGGGTGGTGATGATGTACACCTTTAATGTCAGCATTTGGGAGGCAGAGGCAAGTGGATCTCTGTGAGTTCAAGGCCACCCTGGTCTACAGAGTGAGCTCCAGGACAGCCAAGGCTACATGGAGAAACCTTGTCTAGAGAGGAAAAAAAAAAGAAGGAAAGAAAGAAAGAAAAGAAAAAAATATTTGGCTTTTTTTTTTCTATTTTTGTTGACATATGATAGGTAAAGCAGAGCTAAGACACTTAGGTCCCATAACAATTGAGGTGATTGTGACCCCTCGTTTGGATTTTTTTCTAGTTTTCCTTGTTTCCAATGGATTCATATATTACCTGCTTTGGTGTGTGCTGTTGTTAGAAGGAGAACTCCAAGGGGTTTTGATAAGCATTTGTCTCAGGGATAGTTACCATGAAGAAGTGATGTCCAGGGCAGAGTCCCAAAGAAGCCCCACCTCCCCTTGCTTTATTGCTTATTCTGTTGCCAAACGTGTGGATTGAACAACGCTTCCCGTCCTGGGAAAGGACAGGTGTGCAGGTGAGTTGTGGCCATGCTGAGGCTGAGTCCCTGATGGCAAACAGGGTAGTCCAGGTGTGGTATCACAGTGGCACGGTGCTTTTCTAACTGTGACGTGTATCTGCCATCTCCGGCAATAAATAAGCATGGGTGGGAGGTAAAGGGGGTACATTTTC